>NC_134929.1:11150634-12400634 GCF_051020765.1 Lasioglossum baleicum
TTTAAAGACGCGGGAAAAAATACATTTAGGTACACCTAGAAGGAGAAGTGTGGGACTTGGGGTCACAGGTGGTCGGTGTCCCCAATACCCACTAAAAAACCATACATCTAGGACTGAGAGCCCTTTTCCAGCTCTCTAATGTCCTTGAGGACAGTCAGGGCCCCGTTATTTGCATTTCTCCTGACTAACTCTGTTCCCGGACTCCCTTCCGCTCCTGGTCTTTTCTAAAACCTAGATTTGAACCTACGCCTACGTTGGATCCGATCTACAAATCATATTTAATTATGATCGCTAGAAAAAATTTCATCATCAAAGAAAAAAGGAAATTTTAATCTGCCTTCTCGCACTTGGTCGAAACAATTCTTATTTTGCATAAAGATCCGCAGTCTAATCGGAGCTGAACAGTAGCTCAGCAAATATTTTTCCTTCGCAACGCGAAAGCTCAGAAGCGAATGTTCTGGTTAATTGTTGTTTTGATGAGACTTTCGTCTCGTCATTTTCCAGGCGTATTTTTGGCAGAGATCTTGCGCATCGAGATACGTTTCTAGGAAAGAATCGCGGCAAGAAGAATGTGCCGCGCTGTGCCGGAGAGGAGGACGAGGCTGTACAGCATCTTGGAGAACGGAATAACGTGGCCGGGGGATAAAAAGGGTGTCTAACGAGTCCCCTTTCAGCCCGATAGCAACAAATAAGCGGCTGAATAAAAGATCAAGGGATCCCGGGGAGCGGAGCACTCGGGACAGCGGCAAAGAAAAGCGACAGAAGGAAAGAAGAATACGGTATAAAACATTTTCGAGTCGCAGCGCGCGATCTCTGCACGCTGCTCGTTACTCTGACGCTGTCGCCGAGCGAACCGTTTCCACAGCAATCTGTTCCCAACGCGAGACCGTGAGCAGGTTAAAAAATTAATTCGGAGCCGTGTCTGATACGAGAGAAGAGCCTCGTATCGAAATTCCTGGTAGCCTCAGGCGAAGCAACGAGTTGAATATAACGATATTCAACTTGAGTGGAGGTTTGGTTGGGGGTTGCCGTGGTGTGCGATTGGCTCCAAATATTAGCCCCTCAGACCATCGTACTCTACAAACTGTGTTTAACGAAATAGGCTGCACGGAACTAAATTAGCAACTGCTGCTAGAGTAAAAATGTAGTCAGTCTCTTGATTGACCTAACCGCATCTCTGGGACTTATAAATCTTCAGAAATTTACAATTGATGGGGAGTCAAGAAGAAGCAGGAACCACAGAATTCCGAGAGACTGAGTTTTGGAGAGAGATCATTTCGGACAGAGAGTTCCAACATGTGGCTCGCGAGCCACACGCGGCTTTTTTCCCGCTTAGGTACTTCCCCCACTCTTAGACTTCATCGTTGCCGTAGAAAAGGGGTGGACATTTTTGTCTCGATTGAGACCAGAGTTGGGCAAAAATCAACTAATAATTAAAAATGACTAATAGTCTGATTGATTGTTAGTCAAAACTTAAAAAAAGTTAGAGTTAAAACTTTTTGATTAGTTAGTCATAACTGCATGGCACTAGTTAGTCACAACACTAAGTAATCGTTAGTTATTGCATATTAGTTATGGTTACTCATTAGTTAGTTTAAATGAACAGTCATCAATCTTGAGTCATCAGTCACTATTGTGCGATTAACATACATCAATATGTATACTTAAACTATATCGGAATTTGCAGTGACCAAACGTGTCATAATCTGTATTTTATATGTTTATAAACTAATAGGATATTTTTTTGTTATTACAATGTCTTATTTTAACTTATAACCATTTTTAGTCATTAGTCATAGTGAAACTCTGATTGCGTATTTAGTCATTAGTTATGCCATTATAGTCAGTATTCCATTCCAGTATCATTACGCTCAAATACTTATCTAGTCATTACTCATAGTCACGCTCAAGTATTTACTTAGTCATTAATTATTAGTCACTTTTGTAGAGCTTATGAAGTCAATAATCATAATTGTGACTAGCGTTTGCCCAACTCTGATTGAGACAAGAGCGTCGCCACACACGCCCAGTGTCCCCACCAGCATCCGTTGTTACCATGGAAGAAGGTCGCGCATCGTCGACGAAGGCCCGCGCTGCATGAAAGTGAGGTTGGTGGACAAAGCAGGAATTTGAGGGGCCCGAACCGTGCCCACCCCTGCTGTAGATCTTTATCACTAACTCTACGGCTATACATAGTAGTGGGTAGAGGTTTGACTAATGGTGGGGACCATGCGGTTCTCAGAGGGGAACAAGTTGGAACTCCCTGATTTGGGACATCGCAGTATTCTCCACATTTTTCTGACCCTTTCGGCGAATTTTCGCGCTGGGAACGATCCACGTTGATCCCAGGTCTATTCTGTGAGCAGAATCGTACCGAGCGGCGGTGGCTTGCAGCGATAAAAGGGAAATGGAAATAAGTAAGACAGCGAGGGGCAGAAATTCGCGAAACGAATGTAACTGCGTCTAACAACGTCGACCTGCGCGGCGTGGCGTGGCAGCCGGTATCTTCGTTTCCACGGAGGCAAAGAAACAATTTAGGGAAGCAAAAAGAGCTGGCAAGCCGTTTAAGCCTTTGTGAGGAGAAGCCGCTCGGAAGGGGCCACTGGTCCGTCTCTCGCATTCGAAGTTCATTGTTTTGCCACGCTCCACCCCGCTTATTGTCCCGGGAAAACCCTCTCGAATGCACTCCAGGTGGAAAAGACGCGAACCTCCCATCCATCCCGCCACCCACCCCCTCGGTCCTCCATTATCGCTACGGTGCATAGAAGTTTCCGGGAGGAGAAATGAAACTGCATCAGAAATACGAATAACAATGAAAGTCTTTGTTCTCGTCTATTACGGTTTCGGACGCGTTTTTGTCCCCCCCCCCTCCCGTCCCCAGCGTATTGCAATTCTATTAACTCTAGGGAGCTCCTCGAGCACATTGCATGAAAAATATATCCACGACATTATTTCTCTCATCTTGGGAATCTGTTTGAAATTATTTCGCGCGCAATTCCGCGTTATTGTCGTTCGAGGATCAAGACTGTTGTTTACGCAGCTCCCTGGTAGTCGGAGAAACAAGTAAAATTTGTTGACGGAGCTCGAATCTCGCGAGGCACTTCCCTCTCCAGTTTGTTAACCCTTCCTCGTCGGATTCAGAATCCCAGCAGGGCTTGCCTTAATCTCTGACTGGAGCTTAGCCCCCGATCCATAAAATATTCGTATCCTGCTTTTAAAAATCGCTCGCCAGCCGGGAACGGATTTCCCGCTTGGTAACAGGTATAATTTATCGACAAACTATCTAGCCGACGAGTTGCAACCAGCCTCGACCACAAGGAATAATTTCCCTAATTTCGGATTAAAAACTCGCCAGCACCCACGCATTGCGCTTTTATTATTGCGAAACGATTCTCAACAGTACTGCACTTACGGCTAGGTTCACACACAGGCAATACAAGTTACATTAATATATATTGCAAGTACGGTAATACTGATCTCGGCAGAAATTTGAATATTAGATTAGCGTTGAATTATTAATTAGTAAAGTACGTTGCCAGTTTTGTTGCAGTAGATTGCGACGCACTCATCCTTCGCACCAGTTGCACTTCAACTGACGGTTAACTGTCATGGCGTCGGAGAAGCGTGCGAATTCTGGACCGCTTCTACTTGGATGTCTGTTGCGAAAGTACGAAATGGTTAGTAACATAAGCGTGGTTATTTCGAGAACTCATAATTTCTTTGTAGATAATAAAAGAGTGAAATTCAATTAGAACTAATGTCGGTGCGAGACAAATTGGTACCGGGAGAACAGGTCTGATTGCTCGAGTGTCAGATTATCCTGACAATTCTTGGTTTTTCGACACGGAACTAATTTCTACTAGAGATTTCTAATATCAATAACTAGACTGCGGATATTTATGCAATTTTCATTTTTCCTAGACAAATTTTAAAGAAGTGAAACCAAATAAAATCCCAATTTCAGCGGCAATGGCCTCTGTATGTCCAAGATCTAAATAAAATCGCACTAAATTTCATTGGGTTTGATATTCCAGGATTTTTTTTTAATTTTCACGAGCCATAAATGACGAAGCTACTATACAATTTAGTAATTGCTGAGGTGTAATTTACTTCAACCACCCGACTAGAGGCAATAAATTAGTCTAAGCGTCGAAGACGAGCCCAAAGCGACGGGACGCAATTTTTTCTGCGACTTTCTGGCACCATAACATTAACAATTTAAGACAGCGTCTAGACCACTTTTACAGTTCACCCCCAATTTTTTCCCACTATTCTTTACCACTTAAACCACAATCTTCACATCCCTTAAAAAGCATCTTTCCGTTCTAGTCTCCTGTCTTCAGCCAGTTCTCGCATAAGCCACAACGTTGTACAGTTGTAACATTTTAACAACACTTTATACAGTCATTTACCATTCATCAAAACACCTCACCCTTTACTAACTACGTAGCACCGTTTTAAGTAACCAAGCCAGGAGTGACAGATGTGAGAAAAAGGAATTGAAGGAAAATCTAGGAAAGAGACTGGACCTGCAATGGTCCCTCTAAAACAGAGTTGGGCATTATTCAATTAAAATTTTGACCAAAATTGATTGATTAATGTGTACGATTAAAAAAGGTTATCATTGGAAAATAGACGATTGATTCAATCGATTGATGAAGTTAATCGCCACACGGTCTATCCATAAATTGTAATAAGGAGGGAGAGAAAGAGATAGACAGAAATATATCTCAAGAAAAACTCAGTTTACATTTTTTTCAGTATGCGTACAGTTTTGATTCCGTATTTCATTTCGAAATTTCAGCAGTTATTTTTGAATTGAAATGAATGTAATCGTTGACCGCAATTAAAGACTAAAGTAGGAGTTTAATTGTTAATTGCGATTAACGATTGAAGTAGAAATTTATTCGTCAATCATTGATTAAATTTTTGCCCAACTCTGTTCTGGAGCCACGACAACCGGAACTTCTCCGAGTTCTCGGAGGATCCGTCCTCTCTGATTAATCCAGAGAGACTGACAATTTTTGGCAGCGTCATTGACTTTTGCGTACTTCCACCCACGACCATTGATAGATAACAAAACCGCTATTTTTCAGTGACATCGATATCTGAAGTCGCGGGATGCATACCTTCA
The DNA here is from genome assembly GCF_051020765.1 of Lasioglossum baleicum. NCBI lineage: Eukaryota > Metazoa > Arthropoda > Insecta > Hymenoptera > Halictidae > Lasioglossum > Lasioglossum baleicum. Next base: position 11,155,769 of record NC_134929.1, read on the forward strand.
TATACAAAGAGATTGTTTTATTTCCATAGCTCGTGTGTGCCATCTGTGCCGCTGCGTAAACATTGCTGACATTTTATCTCGGTCCTCGAGCAAGTAATTATTCGTCCACAATTTGCCGGTGTCGTATCGTATTTAAAATAGCTAGCTCGTTAAAATCGACAACGTTCATTGCTGTTTTAACCGACATTCGCGACACGAAGGGGGCAACGGTGCTACGTTCGTTAAATTCTGATACGTTCGTTCGTATAAAGTTCAACAGCGATCGTTACTCTTTCCCTGTTCGCAATTGAATAGCGTTGCGCTCTGTAATTAAAGGTATAATTCATTAGACGCGGCTTTCGTTCGATAAAATAAGTGACGCTCGTGTGCCGCACCTGGCCTGTAAATTTTTCTATTCTCGTACAGATACATTTATTTTATTACATTTAATACGACTTCGTCGTTTACTCTTATTACAGATCCCGGACTGGAATTGGACCCATCATGGCGGCTCGAAAAATCAGCTAAAACAATTGGGAACTTTTTCCACAGGCATTCCACTAGGTAGGTACACCGTTCTTCTCGAGGGATGAAAATACAATTTGATATTTCCGAAATGCGTGAATTTTATAAAAAGTTCTTCCGTGCTGATGTAATTGAATTTTCCAATTTCTGGCGAGGCGTTCTAGTTGGATGCGAGCCGTGAGCCATCGTTACAAAAGGCGCGCGTCACTCGGAACGACAAACTAGCGAAGGAATTGACTTTCCTTTCCTTTCGTTCCTCGAACGATTGAAAGCCTTTACCGGAGGATTTCGAGAGTGTTTCCCGGGCGCAGATTGTCCGTAACGCGGAGCAGCAGCGGCCTAAAGGCGATAGAAAAATCCGGTGAACCTGTTGGAAGCCGGGGCAGCGCGCGCGCGCGGTCCGACGAGGGAATCTGGGTTAGTTTGACAGGCGAATCTCGTTCCGGCTTCCCTACCTATCGAGTTGTAATTGCGGCGCGAAACTTCGTCATCGAGGGCTCAAACTGAAGCCAAGTAATACGAAGTTCGCGTAAGTCCTTCGAGAACGGGACTGCGTTTCCGCGGTGCCTCCTTCGCTCGGGAAACGGAACGTGCGGGAGAATCGAGCATGGAACGAGGATTCGAACTTCGAGAAACCGACGGTTTTTGCGCGTGCCATCCGGTTATACGTGGATTCGAGAGCACGTTGCTCGCGAGAATTAGTCGGCGCGGCGCTCGAACAAGGACGAGCCATTCCATACTGCAAATCGCGACGTCCAATTATTATGCATTAAGGCCGCTACACACGGCTCCGTCTTCTCGTCTCTTTGGTTTGTGCCGTCGTAAGGTGCAATGCGAGGCGAAAGGAATCAACATCGTGGACAGGGTTTGTAATCCCGCGGGATAGATGTGGAATTTATTTCAATCAAGCGACGACAAGATAACGGACAATCGTCGGGCGAACACACCTTGACCTGCACGAGCACGGCAAAGCAAATTGGGTTACTTTGATATAAACTTCCTGGACATCTGTCGGGCTGAACATCGGAGTTTGACGAACCGTCGGCAAGTTTTAATAGCCTGTTGGACCCGTAGCTTTTAAGCGGTTTTGTAGTCGTAACGTTCGTGGTGCGCGAAGATGCTAGTATGTTAATCCGATATTAGGTGATGCGCCGCGCGGACATTCTAATTACAGCGTGCTTGAACGCTGAAATCGTTGTAGTTCCTTCAACAAATCCAGTAAAAAGTTAACGCTCTTGATATCAAACTCTTGCCACAGTTATTACTAGACTGCGGATTTTATGCATCTTAGACAAAAATGCGCAAGCACAATTTAAAGCAGTGGACATATTAAAGAGATTTAAAGACATCAGCGTATCGGCTTCAGCTTAATCAAACAATTAAAAGAAGAAAGAAATTTTTATTTCGCTCCTGTGTCTTACAATCAATGCAAACATTTTTTATTTTGCATAAAGATCCGCAGTCTAGTTATTACTGATGAATTAGTGTCGTGTAGGATTCTAATTTTGCTTGAAAATGATCATTTTGATAGGATATTGTACGGAGTTTCAACTACTTTTGCCCTGAAAATGGGGCAAGTCCGTCTCTGAGAGTTAAAAATGCTTCCAAACCTTGTTTCAAGTGCTACGGGGCAAGAAAAGAATTATTGTCAAGCCTGCTACAAAATGCTTTTCATTGCATTAAATATATTGTTTAGTTTTATAGTTACCCATACAGTACGGACTTACCCCGCCGTGATAGAACGCACTTGCCCCGTGTAGTAATATTTACGGGGCAAGATCATCTTAGTGTTTTTCTCAATAAATTTTAAATAATACAATAAAAACGGTTTATTTAATGTAAACCTACATCAATATTTGTTGTGCTTACCTAAAATAATAACACAGAATATATATTAATAACTGGTAAAGTATTGCACGTTCAGGGTAACCTCAAAGTTGTACGTGTACCTCGCACAACACCAACAACAAAACACCTTTACTCTTGGGCGACATCTATGTCGAATAGTTTATTCTAACTTATACTACATTAATAAATACAAGCTAGAGAAATTTCGTTTATATTCTAGTAAAAATAATCAATTAACGCACTTATCCCACTCCACCTTAGATCTTCTTTTATCCAAACTTGTCCGAAGACGAAGCTGTCCAATCTCATATACCGAGATTGAACAACAGTTCCGACCGAAACACACAGCTGCCCGTGAAAAGTCGGTCTATCTGCACCCATGTCCCGTAAGTTCGGATAACAGACGCTCGATTATGACTTCGTAGAACCGACTGTAAACAAAAACTTGTCCGCGCGTCGAAACTAAGTTCCACCGTAGCAGAGGAACGATTCGACGGGTGGATAGGGCGAGGAAAGATATCTTGTTATCTCGTCGGAAGGAAACAGAAACGACGGAGCCGATAAAGATAAATACGTTAGCGGGGGATGACCGAAGATAGGAGTTTTATTGTCGCGTTGCCGCTGCGCCGGGAACTGCATTAAGGATGGTAGAAACTATCAGGAAGGTTCCCCGGCTTTCTCCCAGTTGTAACATCGCTGGGAAACTACCTCGAACAACTGTCTCGGCGTAACCGAACTCGAATGCATCACCGTCGTAGTTTGAACCCGGGGCTTCCGGTACTTACCGCGAAGTTATCAGACGGCGGAAGTGTCGTTGGCTCATAACCGCCAAATTATTAGTTCCGCGTTGTCGAATTTCCGCGCCGACTAACGACAACGACACCGGCGCTTTAAGTACGCCGCGACGCGTGCCACCCTGTGCGCGAAAAACGGAAGTTTGATTGCCTTCGAACTCGCGGGAATCGAGTCCCTGATCATTATAGATGGCTTCTACATACACCGCGTTTTAAAATCTCTATATTCGCCGTTCCTTGCGTTTATTCGATTCGCTAATCGTTATAATCAATTTCTAGGAATACCGTATTTTAAACGCCTTGTAGTTCGAGTACTTGTTCTACGTACACCGCGTTTAAAACACCCTGTGTTTGCCGTTTCCTGCGCGAAAAGGAACAGTTCATTCGATTCCCTAATGATTATAAATCTTTCTCTTAAAAACTAAGCTATAATTCTAGTGCCGTTATTTCCACCCCATTCTACGACCCTGCTATTCCTTTACTTCCTTTGGCGGAGTTGCGCGATGCTTTGTAATTTTTCTTCTAAAAACTAAGCTATAATTCTAGCCCTAATCATTATAGTCAGCTTCTACGAAGACCGAATTTTAAACATCTTGTAGTTCCAGTGATTCATCGATGGGGCCCTGTTGCCCGATTACTTCGGTCGACTTCTACAAATCCCGAGTTTTAGCTCGGCTGCGAAGCGTATCGTTTTCCCGGGCGAAAAACGAAAATTTAATCGTTTTGGAGCCGATGGGGCCCTGCGAGAATGGGAACGGTGGAGGAATTACAGAGCAGCTTGGCGCTCGAAGAAGGTAGGAGGGACCGGTGTCAGGGTAGTCCGTTCTCGTAGAGACGCGGCAGAGAATAATTCAAGTAGGTAGAAACTGGAAGGATAAGGGTGAGGGTTGCGTGGCGGTGGAAATTGCGGATGGCAGGGGTAAAGCTGCAGCACTCCGCTTAGACAAAGCCTAACGAAGCCTCTATTCAGCAACAGTAGGCACCGCGAGGCCCAACTTCACTTCTATTATACTTACTCGTCGGCACGAAGTGAATTCCATCCATCAACGGAATTCCAGGCTAAGCAGCTCTCGGCTGCCTGGCATCCTCCATCTCTGGCACGAGAGGCATTCTCTCCTTTTTTGGGGTTGCGTCCTCTTTGTGTTTACCTCGCCACCTAAAGTACCCGATGTTTTCTTCCTCGTTTCGACGTCGACGTTTCTATACCGGCCGCGCGTGCAAACGCGGACTTTATCCGTTTTTCACCGGCGAGAGCTCGAATCTCTCGCCGCGTCGCGTCGCGTCGCGTCGATTTCCCGCGAATCTTTTGTGCCGCGTGCCCGCGCCGCGGTCGAACGTTATTCAAACATCGGTTTCTCCGCGAGATGAAACCTGGTACGTTCGCTGCCATCGCTTTTTCGTTTCCCAGCTTCGTCGTTAAAATGTTTTATTGCATATGGTACACCTCCTTCATGAAATATTAAGACACTTTAATAGACGACAGTGTTCATGAAGTCCCTGAACATTGAACTGTGTATGTACTACCAGTAGTTGGCAGACTGGTGCACAGAAGAGACCGCGACAATGCGACTAGATCTGATTTGACACCTACGCGGAGGATCCGATGGAGTTTCTTTTTACGATTTAACAGCGTTGCGTGCGGGGGTGAAATAGAGCCGTGTGTCCGATGCGAAACGACCAAACGCGGGACGGATCCTGCAGCTATTTGTGCTAGTTCTTTTTTTCACAGTGTCCTCCTCTTTTCTCGTGGCGGCGGCGTGGACTTATCGACAGCCGAGGATATGTTGGCGCGAATCTGTGGCCGGGATAAGCGCGTCTCCGGCGTAATAAAACTCCCGAAGGGAAGCTGGCACCGTTAGCCGGAACTTTTCCTCCCAGTAGGAGAAGAACGAGAAGAACCACAAGAAGTAGTAGGAAAAGAAGAAGAAGAAGTAGAATCAATCCCGTAACGCCGGCATTGTCTGCGCGCAGTCAATCTCGGCTCTGTGCTCGCGACAATCTCCTGTTTCCCTTCTAAAAATTGCCACGTCTATTTGCTTTTTATGTCCAGTTGTATCGACGCGTCTTCGGTTCCATATTCCATGTCCGCGTAGCCGTGTAGAGCAGTCATTTCGCTCGACTCGATGAAACAAAAAGGATCTAGCGAAGAAGCATCGGGAAAATAGAAGAAAGAGTGGTAGGTCACGAAACTCGGGCGACGAATTCTCGCAGAACTCGCACGTTCCACCCGTTTCGGCTTTATCCGGCTCCGTGTACCGCAGGATGTCAACTTGTGACCGGAATCGCAATATTTCGAAACGCTGCACGCTGCTTCGACGTTCTCCACGAGGTTCAACACACCGAAGTCACTTTCATCGGCGACGACACGTCGTCGTTAGGGTCTTCCGGAGACCCGTTCCTTCGTCTCTGACTCCTCCTATCGGCAATATGATGACTTCTCCACTCGAAAGAGAAAGAACTCGCCGCGAACAAAGCGAAAACGAGAGGAATCTTCTGTCGTTGGGTCAATCCAATTCGAGAGCGAGTTCTCCTCTCGGTGTCTCGCGGGACTAAATCTTTGCGTCGATGGTATACTAATCCATCATAATTTTATCGATTCTTCTAACAACGAAGAACACGACGTTGTTACGTCACTCCGTTGGTCCGTGTCGGTTCTTATCGCACCTCCTATTTATTTTCTTCTGAAGGAAGTAAGATGAATTTTATTGATTCTTCTACTAATAAGGAATTAGATCACTTCATAAGTCGCGTCGTTCCTTATCGCACGACCTGTGCCTTTCTGTAATCCTGTCGTTTCTCCGCTTGTTTCTAAGGGAAGACGAGGTTGAAATAAGGGCGATATCGGTAATTCTCGGTTTTATTTAGTCGTCGGCATTGTACTTTATCTTGGACTCTCTCCGACGCTTAATTTCGCGGACAAATGATCTGGCCCGCGCGTTTAATCCGCAATTTGTGTTTGTTTTCCCGTGTTACAGCCCATAAACGCGATCCAGAGGGTAAAGGCAGAACGGTATGTTGACCGGCCAGTGGAAAGGACGTGGCGCAAGCTCACGTTTGCGCGATGCCCGCGACGCTTAAGTACACACGCGAAGCTCACGAGACACGACGGTTTCATGCATAGAACGTTCGCGCGTATATTTGGACGGTGCACGGGATTTTAGTATGCGGAACAGGCCCCCTTTAATGCTGAAATATCGTCGGGAACAACGCGGGCGTCGTCTCCTCGTCTCCTCGTCTCCTCCAGGCTCTTCTGCAGCCATCCCTGCGAAATTTCATAGCCTTTTACGACACCGGTACTCGAAACGACGCGATGCGACGCGAAGTGAAGCGCTTCAACCGAAATCTGCGCCCCATCGAGCACGCCAATTCCAAATATTACGTGACACGAAACGAAACGTATCGACGGTGTCCCATGCCGAGGCCGTCACCCGGAGTCGTCGCGCCATGGAATCAAGAAACGCCAAGGGAATAAAGGGTCGAAACTATCCTCCGCGCTTCAGCTCTCTACCGGAACGACGTCAATATTCAACGCTTGTGCAACGGGTCAATTTGAACACCCGTACAGCGCTTGATTTCAGCAGAAATTTGAGCACCGAATGATAAAACGCAGTTGATGTCGTCGATGATTCCTGAGATACGGAGAGAATCGTGAAGAGCGCGAGTACCGCGAGTGTTCTCACCTCTCCCGCTTCACCGAAAACAGCTTAAAGCTTCGCCGAGGCGAGGAGAGCCCCGAGAGGAATGGACCAATTACATGCTGCGGGTAAATCAACAGGGCTTCTCGTCTCGGTGACTCGCAACGGCGTATGACCGCAACGCGAAACAGTAAGGGAAGTGAGCACGCGCGTGGGGGACGACGGGACGGGAGAGTGCTGGAAATGGAAGCTGAAGTATAAGGATAGAATGGATAAAAGAGGGAAGCGAATGAGAAGCGGCTAGAGGCGCTGGGTGGGATGACCTCCATTGTGTTCGCTGGCAAATTTCGTTGGACAATGGAAAGGGTTGATTTGGCGCTCATGAATGTATATTACATTAGCGCCCGAGCTACTTTGGGATTTGAGGTAACAAGTTTTCGTGTCCTCCGTGACTCTTCTTGCCCTCCGCGTTCGCTCTCTCCGCCCCGCCGTTCCGTCATATCGCGTTCTTCGACCTCTCCTCTCCTCTCGCTCATTCGAGCAAACGACTCGCGGCGGCAGAACAGCTTCGAGTCGATCGAATCGACCGATTCCCTGGGATAAAGCCTCGGACCCGACATCGGTACGCTGCACCGACTCTGAAGAGTATTTTAGGACAGGCAGTTCCAACCAGTAGCTCCGGAGCTATTCGAGGCACCCCACTCTTAGACCTCATCGTTATATTTAATAGTAGCATACTGTCGCCCAACTCACTGACTCTACGGCTGTACGTAGTTGTAGGAAGAGGTTCGATGGTGGGGACCTTGCAGTTCTCGAAGGGGAATAAGTTGGAACTCCCTGTTTTAAGAATAGCTAGGAAAAATAGTAAAAATCATGAAGGGATTATCGTAACGTCCGTAACATTCCCGAAGGGCTGAAGAGGACCTCTTCCCGGGTGATAGAAAGCTTCTTGGAAATTATTTTCGCGGCGGTGTTCGCTCGCTCTAAGCATCCGCCGATCAATTCCCGAGCAACGAGAGGATCCCTTTCCTCGGATCTTAATCGCTCGATGGAAAGAGTTTCGCCCCCGCGCAAAGTGGAAACAGACGTTCAACGTCGGTCAGATCGCTCGCGGATCCGACCGGTATTTACAGAAGGAATCTAGAACGGGCAAACCAGAATCACTTCGCTCGCGCTGCACCGCTCTACCTCCGTCCCTTGCCCTCTCCGCTTTCCCGTTCTTCTCTATCCACGGGAATGAAGGCACTCGTAGGGCATTTGCGAGCCGGTTGAGACATCGAAGGATGCATTAGCGGCCTGGAAAACGCGGCTCCGAGTGCTGCAGGTCTTTCCGCCGGATAGGGAGATACGCGCTTAAGGAAAAGTGGCTCCGGCGACTGTCAAAACTGATAAACGCACACTGCACCCGACGAGGAAACACGAAAACACGGATCGAAAAGAACGACGTTTACTTATCCGAGTTTGTCGATCGCATAACAACGGATCCTTTCGACGACTTTAATGTCTGGATCCTTAACACTTGTCTTATAGAGAGATCGATTCCTTCGATACAATAAGCTGTTTCATTAGAAGGTTTCCGGTAAACGTCATAGTTCATACGGACAGCTATTTCGAAGACGTAAGCAGTAATATTGCAGATAATCTCAAATTTCCCCGAATTCGAGCCGTTCTTCTTCTTTACGCGGCTAATAACTTCGGTAGAGGCGAGAACGTTTCTGCGCGAGGATGAAGACGGTTCCCGGAAGGAGAGGAGGAAGAAGACGCATCAACGGCCCGGGGAAAATAAGAGGAACGGACGGAGCGTAGAAATAGAACACAGAGCTGGACGGCTATATAGTCGGTTTACCTATATCGGTCGTCCAGACTTAAGACAATCGGCAACGAACGGTACAAACCACTTACTGGTTTTAAGTGGCGGTTCCGCCTCGCTCGCTCTCCCACCGCGCCGTCTGTTCCAAGTCTGAGGAAGCGAGAGAGAGAGAGAGAGGAAAGAGAATCGTAGACCGAAAGCAGGGAGAGACGAGGGTTGCAACTCGGAAGCGTGGCACGGTCTGCTAACCGATTGCCGGAGTCCTTTCGGGACGGGGTTGTAACAAAAACAATCGCTGCCGGTGCGGTGGTGGAACCGAGCAGCAACAGCTCGGATACAGAGCTACGTCGACGACCCTCCACGCTCGAGAGTCTTCCTTCTCTTCTTGAATGGGGAAGTCGTTAACGATCCAATAGAAAAGATACCGGCCCGATTCCATCCGATTCCATTCGATTCGAGCGAGTCCCGAATCCATGGTTCTCAGATTCGACAGATCCCGGCAGGTTGGTTAATTGACGCTTTAACGATCAACCATTTCTCTCCGCAATTAATTCCAACATCGGATATCTCCCGGCGACGGGGAAGATTCGGACAATGCGAGATTACTTCGTCGAACGCTTCCTTTTCTTTGTTTCGGTGATCCCGGAGGAAACGAACTTTGACTGGTCCGTACCGGGACATTCCCCGGCTAATTTGCATCGGTTTAAATAAATACGTTTTTCCTCCGGTGGCTGGTTTGTACGGCGGAGAAGCTGTCTCGCTTCTACGAGATACCGATTCGACTCGGCTCGAACAGATTTTCTAGGTCCGACAGGTTCGTTAATCCTTTCCGGCCCTGTGTCGAGCCAAACTCGACGCTACCTTTTACGCCATTAGTTGCTTAATTCACTGATTTCCCGTGCATTCGTAAACGGTGTCACAATTTCAATTGTATTATTTCTCATCTGTTCTCTTAAAAAAATGTCGTTTCGTTTTTCCAGGAAAAATAAAAGACAATTTTTTACTATTTCCGTAGAATTTTACGTAGATACGTCAATTTTGGTATTCTTAGAAATCTCGATATTCTCCCTGAATTTTTAAACTTTCGGCTCAATGCGCAACCTGAAGGCATCATCGCACAACTTAAGGATTTTGATTCTGTCATTAGGGCGTCGAACCAGAACTGTACCCCTGTGGGGCTTTTTTGATTAAAAAAAACAATGTTTTTTCTCTCCGATTTATTAGGTTGGCAACTAAGTTCGCGACCTCCACATTGTCTCAAACAAAGTCATTTATATATATTTTTTAAGCACGTGTATTTTATATCAAATTAATCGAAAAAATTAGAGCTTTCCAATAATATACAGATCAAAAGGAAATGGTCACTGAATGAGGTTATAATGATACAATAAAAGAAGTACGAAACAAAAGATCGCGAATTTAGTTGCCAACCTAATATTTCACAAGCCACCGAAACAATATGTTGACGCTTTCCACAATTCGATGATCCGACTTGAACAGTGCGAGAGATTGCTTTATCAGATGATTTCCTTTTCACTATTTCGATGATTCCGTAGAAAGAAACGAACTCTGACCAGCTCGGACCGGGACATCTGAATATTGGGTTACTCCGAGAAGCTGCACCGGCTGGTTTTCTGGCTGGTTTTGCAGCCGTTAAAATAAATACGTTCCCTTTCGGTGGTTTGCGCGGCGGAGAAGCTGTCTCGCTCGGAAAAAAGGAAGAAGCAGCGGAAGCGGCACGGCACGGTGCGGCGCGGCACACCGTTAGCTGCGAGAGAAACGCGAGTCAGATACGTTTCCGGCTGCCGGTTCTCGGTTGCCGGAAGGAAAAAAGATTCCCCGCCCGGGAGCATAGATGGGGATTTTCTAGGATTTAGTAGCGCGGTATCGCGGCTCGCAATGACTCTTCGGTCAGAGGTACGCCGTTGCATTTGGATAGGTAAAAAGCCAAGCTGTTTCGTTCTCGAATCGCTTAATCTTCTTCGCTGCGTTTCAACCGGTACACCGAGGTTTCTTGTTTTTTCAAACGTTCCGCTTCTTTTCACCGGAATATTCTCATCATCGCGAGAGAATGGTTTTGCTCGTGCTAACTTACACCGAGCGAACAGCGTTACAACGGACCGTTTCGCGGTGGAGCTTTCGCGGCGCTGATTTTGCCATAACCATGTAAGTAAGCGACTTACAATATTGTAACACAGCCATTTGCATCGAGAGACCGAGTTGTTGAACAGGAAGCCTACGCTTGTACTTCGCTCGATCCCACGGCTACATATGCGGAGAGTTGTGCGGCAATTTGCGTTGCGGAAACTTTCCCGGTTCGACTGTTTCGCGAGACGACGCGACGCACAGTGCGCTCACAATGGACAAAGCTCGGAAAAACGATTTCCCACTGAAACATTTTCTCGTGTCGCCTATAATCATCGAGCAATTGAAATTTTGTTCAGAGAACGGTCTTTTGAAACGCTCCGAAAACCCGACAATATTTACGCTGTATTCGCACTCGAGAGACTCAGCGATTCGCGTTCTCCTCCAACTCTCTCGAAACTCGAAACTCGGTCACGTGGATGATCGAGCGTGTTGTGTTTCTTCGCTAACAACCGTCGTCGAGTCCGTCTGGCCGAGCGAAGAGACAGACGCGAACGGCCTCGTACGTGCCGTCTGGAGCATCCTCCAGCTGAAGAGGGCCCTTCTCCAGCGTCCCCGGCACCGGCAACATCGTCGCCATCGTGTCGGCTACACCCCCGCAAAGGGACGACGGAATCACCTTCCTGATTTACGGACTTTCCGGTGCACTTGTTAGTCCTCGGATAAAAGGACCGGTCGCAGTAGAGAAACTCGATCGCGCGCGAGTCTTCATTTTTGCGAAGGAAAATTCCGCTAAAGTGAAGCCGCTAGCATAGATGCACGCGGGCGCGGGAAGCTTGAAAATCCTCGGGTAAATAGGAGCAAGCGTAGCTCAGGATCAAGGGAATTTAAAGGTGCGCCGGACAGAAATGGCGAGAAGGTGAGAAGCGAGTAGGATAGCCTGTTGTAGTGTGCGGGAATCGCATTCGTGGAGGAACGTGTCGAGGTTTCTATCCAACGCTGCGAGAGCCCGAAATGTAGAACCAACTCGATCGCAGATAGTGTCGATTAAGCCCTATAACCCTTGGAACAAGCTCGTCAACATACGAGCCGCTCGACGCGAGGCAATCGTCTATAGCGCGCGAACTCGTGTCACCATTTTTACGAAGCGCGAACGTCGCGCTTGAATTTTCCTCTCTCTCTCTTTTCCACCCCAATCGCGATCCGCACACTCTCATCCGTTGCCCTCCGCGAGCGGCGTTATTTAAACCGTGCAGTTTATCAGCGAATCGTGGGAGGAGGTCGTCGTTGGCGACGGACCCTCGAATTAATTTTCCTCGCCTTCTTTTTTTTTTACCCCCGGTCCGTTCGATGATCAAACGGGATCGATGGGAAACACGATTCTCCCCCTATCTTTCCCCGTCTTTCGGCGAGACCGTTCCCACGCTGTTTCCGGCGCGGCGGCCGATCAACCGTGCGCGATAGTTACACGGAATTTCCTACGTTTCCCACAACGGGCTTTCCCGGTTCGTTCGAAATGATCGAACGTTCCGAGAATTTTAATTGAAACTCGACTACTCGCGCAACCCGCCTAAAAACAAAGGCGAAACGGTATCGCGGACAGCAAACAGACAATTTGTTCGTTCGAATGCGGCGTGCGTCGCCATTGTTCCGTCTCCTCGAAAGACCGAACGCGAGATTAGGTGGTCGCTGGAGAAACGCTTTGCGATCGCTCGTTTCGGGAAACGAAAAATTAGAAAGGGGGCTTGCTACGGCAACAATTAACGACAGACAACCCTTTTTGGAAAGCAACCCTGACTTGGAACTTTTGTCGACGCAGCCACGAGACAAGAGGAAATTCTGTTAATGCGTTGACCGTCACGTTTGGCTTATTTCATTCGTACAAACGAGCAGTGATAGAGAACTTTTATTTTGCATAAAAACCGGCTAATTACGTAAATCGTTCTTAAACAAGACAGAAGGTCACTGGTGAACCGCCACGCTAGTCAACGCGTTAACCAGTTCGACTCTTTCCGAATCAATGGTATCGAGCCAGAATCGTGAAGAGATTCGACAAGAATCGCCTGTTGAGGGTCGCGTGGAAATCTCGCGTTTAGGATCGTGGTTTGAATTAGCGCGGACGGGAACGAAGGGAACGGAAAACAGGAAGTGCTCGAGAGAATTGGCTCGGCGGAGCGTCGTAATAAAGAAACGAGGTCGATGAGAAAAGACGATGAAGACTGGAACGAGGACGACAACGTTTACTTTTCTCTTTTGTAGAAGGGACTCTTGACAAGATTTGCCTCGGTATACGATTCTGGAGGAGGACGAACACCGGCGTAAAACACGATCTTCCTAGCTTGGGTAAGCAAGACCATCGAGGGAAACGTAGGAAAAGATAGAAGGCCGGAAGGTCAAGTGGGGAAAAAAGCAACTGCCCCCCTCCATCTACCCCGGCCCTTTTCCCGGCGCATTCTTTTTTATTACTTTTCCGTAGTTCACTCGGAATCGACTTCATTGGTCTTTCGTCCCGTCCTTCGTTCTCTACTTATTTTTCTCCCGTTCGTTCTCCTCGCCAGGCGCGGCGTGGCATTTGTTCCTCGCTTTTCCGCTGGCCACGCTCGTAAACCGAGATCAACTCGAAGGAGTCGTACTCTCTCGTTTCACCTGCCACGAATCATTTTATTTATATAGCCAGACTTTCAGAGAGAGAGAGACTGACGTGATTTGGTCGCCAACGAACCTTCCCCAAACTTCTACTCGAGCTTCTCTTCCAGAATAATTGAAGTTCCTCTCGGTTGCGTCAAAACATACCGAGTAGGACAATCTCTAAGAATCTCTTCTACCGCGAGCAGGCGAACGTATTTCGCGTCGATTGGACGATAATTCTTTGCCCGCGCTCAAGCTAATTGGATCTCCCCGGGACACCGATGCTTCTCACGACTTCCACGGACTGAGGAAGTCCTGCCTCGAACGGAGTCGACGCGCTCTGAATCTAATCGATCCCGAAGATCTGCTTTCCGCGTCGTCATTTATATCGTACACGGTTCGGTTGCAAACTAACATGCTCCCGCACGCTTGATGTTTCACCCACCGTTGTGTTGCGATATGCTGGGTCATTAAGAAGAGTATCTTCTCAAATATCACTTCAATCTCCTTCGTACAAACCAATTAATGCTAAACATCGTTACGTATTCGGATAAGACTGCCGATTCCGACTAGAGCTGTTACTTTCCTTCGAATTTCGAAGCTTCGATTTCAGAAACTTCGAAGGTGATCAGAATCGAAGGCGATGAGAATATATATATATTTTTTATAACGGTGTGGTTGTATTTATATTCTGTCAAAATTCTGTTAAATTTTTTATAAACATGTTAAGCGCCAAAACTCATTAAAATTTTGTTTGCAAAGTAATATCTTTTAAGTACATTCGTGATATGATCCCGAAATTTATTAATAGAATGCAATTTTTTAAATCTAATTTAATTACGAAAAGTCCAAACAGAAAGTTCAGTGTCAGTCACCGGTGACTGACATGGCGCTTAACGTGTCGATATTTTTATTTATCAAAAATCGTGACATGGTATGAAACTCATAAGTTACAACTTCATACGTTTCGAAGACTTCGAAATTTCGTGCACTTCGAAGTTCCCTTCGTTCCTTCGAATCCTTCGAATCTTCGACGAGTCTAAGCTTCGGAAAAGTAACAGCCCTAATTCCGTCAACAACGTTCATTACGATAGACTGTATTGTATAAAAATCGTAAAAAGAATTTCGTCGTTCGAGCCTCCATTTCAACGGAAGTTCTACCATCCTGTCCACCTTTCCGAGAGGAAAAACGTACGAGCTGTCGCGCGTTGTCAACGAAATCATTTTTATCGGGAGAAGCTTGAAAATTCATACGGGAATTTCCTTGACGATGCGACGGGGAGGAGAGTGAGCGCGCGCGAGACGGAAGTCCGAACTAAAATATTTCTAAGCCCGGCGACACGTGTATCATGCTCTCCCGGAAGGCAGAAGTTTCGTTTCGTGCGGCGCAGGCGGCGAATAACCGTGTCCCGGGCAATTTTTCTCGGAACGTTCGAAGAAAGCTCGCCGCATTAAATTTTCGAAGGGAAGTTCGCCGCTGCCGGTGATCCAGACGAAATTGAGTAAGTCGGGCATTGAATAAAACAAAACTTTTCATGTATAGATTATCGGGGAACGAGGCGACAACGTTCGCGCCGCCTCGTCTACGAAAGACGACGCGACGCGTCTCGCGAGCGCCGTGAAAAGCGAGGAGGAAACGGGTCGACGTCTTCCCAGGAGTTCGCGGCAACGAATATAACGATTAATCGTTCTCGCGGAACTTTATACTTCTCCTCTTTAATAGCCCTGTCCCGTAACTTTAAACGTATGCTGAAAGTTCGGGGCGAACTGCTCGGCGCTGTTCCGGGAGATCATGCGAGTCGGATGAAAGCGAGCGGGCGAAATGACTTTATCGCGTTCCACGGAGAAACAGGATGGTCCTCGTCCGATGGTAAAAACGCGGGAACGGGTTCCCCGTCGAACAAAGAACCAAACAATTATCGACTCGGCTTAGTCGGAACGAGCTAATATCCATTCGGTCTCGTTGTTTCGTCCCGGGCGGGACAATTGACGAGATCCTGTTGTTTCTTCCGGAAAGAGGGAGAGAGGGGAAAAGACAAGGACAGCCGATAATTATCGGTTAATTCGATCGCGAAAGTTTCGCAAGCGTTTCCCGCTGTTGGGTAACATGTTGCGCGAGTCGCAACGGAGAAACGGCATCCTTGGGAATTGGAACTCGAAGAGGCTCGCCTTGAATGTCGTTAGGCGATACGACCGGTCGGAGGATGAGAGTTGAAAGTCTCGTTTGGACGTTCGAGCAGCGGAAACAGTCGGCGAGCCGGGAATCGGTTGTTCTAATTATAAACGGCGGACCGTGTCCCAGTTTCGAAAAAGAACGACTCTTTGACGAGTCTTTTCGCCGGGGAAGAGAACAGACAAGAGGAGAGAGAGAGGAGAGAGAAACGCCTAGGTGACAAATGCAGGGGAATGCCTGTCCCCGAGTGTCTGGCAAGCTCTGGCCGAGTAATCGAGCGGGTGATCAATGGGCTTAACTTCTCGGTGGAGGGAATCCAGCCGAGAGGAGAGAGGAGAGGAGAAACGGAAAATAAGAGCGGAACGAGGGAGGAATGTTTTCCAGTGGCAGTCGCCGCCACCGCCTGTCGTCCACGGGATCGTTCCGCGATGAAAACTTATTGCGACTATGAGCAGTGATTTATGGCGCGACCATCGCATCGACTATCTACCGGTACGAACAACTTATCGTTTATGTAAGAGGTCGCGTTCACGCGTTACAGACTTTACGCCCGGCTCCGAAGAAGTCCTCGAGTTCCGTCGAGACCAGGAATACTTTTTCCATCGGATTCATGCTCAGAGGCTCGAAATATTGTCCGGATAACAGGTTGGAGGAATCTACTGGCCGGACGTCTCTGCTCTTAATCCCCTTTCGCCGGCAACCAGCTTGTTTTTCCAAGCGTCCGCTTCCGAATGCTTCACCGGACTCCCTTGTTTCTTGTTTTCGGCATTGTTTTGTCTTCTGGCAACATGCGCCGCTGATTTACGCCTCGATGAACACCCACGAACCTCGTGTACCCTCCGGCTATCGATCTGTTCATCTACACCACTTTATTCCCGGTCCCCTACGAACTGCCCTGGGTCGCGCCGATCGTTAACGTATTACCCGCCGCTGGTTAATTACTCTGTCCGACACCGGTTCTCCGTTTCGATAACCAGTGGATTCTTACAGGTTTTCTCAGAACCCTTCGAAGATCACGACGGCCGATCGCCGGCTTCGTTCTGAATGATGGACGTGTCATTGTTGGTGATTTAGACACTTCGTGTACTGATATCGCCCCGAAGTGTCAATATCAAAGAGAAATTTTCTCTGTTTCATTAGGAAATCCATGAGATTTATCATATAGCGAATAGCGTGGACGTTAATAACATTGTAAGGAGAGAAAGGAGAAGGAGAAAAAGAAATTTAGTGAAATAGAAAATTTTCTCTTTACTACGATTAACAGGTTGAAAATATTATAGCAGTACTTTTAAATTCTTCTAATGACTTTGCTGTCTAGATTACACCCACTTATTTTTGTCATAAGTGCATAAAATCCGCTATCTACTAATAGCATATACAGTAAGTTCTCACGAATAAAACGGTGCATGCCAATTTGGATGAACCTTTTTGACCGAGACTACGAGAATATAAAATGATAGAATTATTCGTTGAATCAAGGATAAAATGGCATATTTTTTACGGACAATGGCGAACGCGAGTAATGAGCCAACCCCCGTCGTCCCCGGTTGAAAGGTTAATAGCAATGTTAATCGCGAACGAACGACACTCGCGTGCGCGACAGATGCCGCACGGTGGAAAAACGAGAAGCAAATTTTAATCGGGAACGGTTAATGTAACGCTCGGTAACGAGGCCGAGTAATTACGACGGATAATCGATGGCAATACCTGTTCTCGCGCAGAGGGCACCGTTTAAACAAGTTTTTCTCGTCCGCTCCGGCTCGAAATCTTTTGAAACAAAGTCTATCAAAGGGACGGCGTAACACGAAACAGCGATAAACAGGGAGCCGAGGTTCAGTCGATTTCTTGGAATTTTCATTAAGCAGCAAATCTTTTCTCTCCGGGTGTTCCGCCCGCTAAACCTCGGCAGCCTTTCGCTTTCCTACTTTCTATTTTTTCTTTCTTCCTTTCATTAACGGCACGTCGAGCTACTTTGCAATTTCCTTGGGTAGACAATAAGCACGGCCCGAGGAAGAGGAGGACGAAACAAGAACTCGGGCGCTGCTCCGGTCCGCTCCGGGTCCGCGCGACTCCGCGAGCCTCCGAGCCGCTACTGCCTTTCATAAAATCCAATTTAAGAACTGCTTCTGATCCCCGACTGTCCCTCTTTATTCAACGGTAATAAAGAACCGACGGGACCTCTTCTTTATACACTTGCAAGTAAACTGCCTTTAATAGGACGGTTATTACTTTGTGTAGTCGCGGGTCCGGTGTCGCGAGGGTAACAGCTCGCGACGATACTAAACTTTCGGTAATTATTTGCGAACCTCCCTCCCACACCAATCTCGATTACCTTCAAGTGCATCGTCGAGGGCGTGAGCCTGAATTTTTCTCTATACACTCAGCATTGAAACAGATACGGAGAAAAAATTTTCAAGCTCCGGAGAGTCGTCTGAACCCGTACAATTTCAAAAGTAGATGGAGTTTTCACGGACCTCGGACCTCGAAGGCCGAACGGCCCATACGTGCATCGGCAGAAGTTGTTCGGAACTTTGACCTTGAGGACATATTTCGTGGTGATTGAGATTGGTGGGAGTAGCTCTTCGCGAGTAACTACCGAACTTTCGAATGGTCCAAGTTACATATTCGATAAATTCGCGTTGCTGTCTGGTTCTTGCGCGGCTCACGATCTCGTCGCCGTTAGAACTGAATTAGTGCGCAGGCACAATGCCAAATGCGCATCTAGATGTATACCTCCGGCGCGCTATCGTCTCCCGCAATTTACCGAAAACAATAAGCACGCTCGCAGCGTTCGATGATATATGTACAAGCCCTCGCGAGAAATATTCTAAACTGTATACGGCTCTAAAGCTCATCGTGTTTCTCTCCGTTTCACCAGTCCGGATCTATAAACCTCGGCAAATTACATTTAACGTGGAGAGAAAGAGAGAGAGAGAGAGATAGAGATGTTGCCCCATGTAGCCGCGACACTCGATTACAGTGATTTTATTCCGCTAGACGCGGGACGTACAAGTTAATGAACTTTATTGTCGAGCTCTATCGTTATTAGTTGCTCGGGTACAGCTTGTTTACGCAGGACAAGGCTCCACGTCGTTTACAGCATTCCGATAATCGATCCACAACCGTGGCTGCTTGAAGCACATTGCTCCGCCGCCTCGAGAGTACTGCGTGTCCTGAAAAGAACCATGTTGCAAGTATACGAGAAAAAAAATTGAAACAAACAGCGAAAAGAGAAGAAATATGGATATTTACTGCTCTGTTAATGTCACCGACGCAGACCCACTGAGTAGTCGTTTTATTGGTCACCGTAATGGCCCATTTAGAGTGGTCGCGGCTGCTCGAGAAGTCGATGTTTGCCGCTTCTAATTTCAAAGATCTCACGTTGTAGACCCTGCAATGGAAAACCAGCGTGAGAGAAATGCCGGCAACCAGCGAAACATTTAATATAATCGTTTATAATCATTCTACGATTATGTATTGAATGATGATTATGATTATGGACAATTATGTATATCTATGATCGTTACTTTCTCCGGGTGCAGGTGGAAGGCAGCTTCCCCCGGCCGTTCAACCAGGATTGCACGTACAGATTCGTTTGCAATTTTGGCGCAACGAAGTCGGCATACAGATCTGAAAGCAGCACCGTATAACGTAACCGTTTCACCTCGGGACCGTTGCATTATGGGCTGGAATCCCGTTTTTCGTGGCCAAAAGTTAATTTTTCAATTTTTGTATATCGATAACAATTTCTTGCTATAAAGTGGCAATCCTTTCAAACACCCAAATCCAAAATATTACCTAGTTTAGATGATTCAGTGATGAGATATGGCGTTCCAAAGACAAAATCATAAAGTCAATTTTTTAATATTGACATATATTTGTTACATCATAATATTCTAACTGATATCAAGACGAATTCAACGACCTATAATATTATAACTAGACTACGGATCTTTATGCAAAATAAAAATGTTCTGCATTGATTGTGAGAAGCAGGAATAACATAAAAATTGATTTCATCCCTTAACGACTTTGATGTATTAAAGGCAACATTACAATATTCTTGAATTTTTTAAATCTTTTACTGTTTCACATTTCACCCAACCACTTTTTTCATAAATACATAAAGATCCGCAGTCTAATTCTCAGATAGCACACGACATCTTAAAGACGTCCATTTTAGGCTGAGAGTCTTACGTCCTAAAAAGACGTCTTTAAGACCATAAACATTCTGCAAAATATTAGGTGTAGTTACTCAATAGTTTCAAAGATATAAACAATTACACTTTCATACCTTGTTGATATACCATGATTTTCAGCTCAAGTTTTCGAAATTTCATTAGCCGTGTAAGCAGGTTGCTTGAAAGTTCAATTGTATTGACTAAGTACACCTAATATTTTGCAGACATCATTAGGGATCCATATACCATCGTCTCACAAAAGATTATCAAAATCGAAGTCGGACACTTGGGGTCCTTCTCTTGTTAGACGCTAAACAGAAGTCTTGAAGACGTACCGTTTTCTAACACGAGACGTTCAGTAGACGTTCGGAAGATGTTCGTAGGTCATTCAGGACATGTTTAAAACGTCTTTGTGCTATCTGGGTTATAACATTAGACGTGGAAATAATGCTACAATAGTTGTGGCCACAAAAAAGCGGGTTCCCACCTCATAGTGACGTTGGCTAATTACCTTTCTGCCATTTACTGCCTTTGGCGAACGAAGTGAAGTTCACGGACCCTAGAGAGATTATGGTTTCTTGATTGTTGTACGGGGCCGCTTTGATGCGTTGCTGATTGGTCGCGTTCGACAACACAGGGTACTGTTTGCCGAGCAAATCAGGAATGTTCTTCGAGTACACCGATATCTCATTGTATATCAGTTGTTTTCCAACGGTGTTAAATTGGTCGCTGCCGAGCGATACGCACAGAAAGCTCTGCCCGTAGAAGGTTCCACTTTCAGGATACGCGTATCTACCCTGGATCGTTACGTCCTCTCTTTTCGAAGGTCGCTTCAACACGCCGCCTTTCGGCACCGGAGGAAAACCAGGCACGCTGTGAATTAACCAGAAGCCCTGCTTGCTGTTAACAATCACCACACCCTTCGTGTGACCGTATTTGAAGACCGTCGGCGCGTCCGGTGGGCTGTCGTTGTACAGAGTCCACATATTGTTGTCCTCATTTTTCTGGAAGCGTTTCAAGTCCAAATAGTTCCATTAGAAAATTTTTAGAGATAGACCAAACATTCCTGGTTGCTGGAAAAATAAGAATCAAATCGATCGGACAAGTAGTTAGCGAGATAAAGATTCACTAGTGCAACCTATTCCCGCGAAGAGTGGTAAAAATTTAAAAATTTAAAACCACCACCTAACTTAGCATCGGCCATAGTATGTTCCATTTCAAATTCCTTTTCATAATCGTTGACGAACACGACCGGAAGTTGTTGCGGAGCATCCCGAGACATTTTCAGCGACCCTGAAGCGGCTAAAACATTAGTACTAATTAATGGATCTTCTATAGACTTACTTGGTCGTAAAGAGGCGCTAATGTTAATCCAGGGATAGAGATGTCCGAGCCAATGGACTTTGTGGACAACCGCCAACCAGTTCCAACGGTTCGATTCGTAACGAGCAGGTACGCGAGGCCTTCTCGGATCAACGGATTGCTGCTTGTCGACGTTTTCGGTAGCTTGTACAGCGCGTACCTGGAAGATTAATCGTCGTGAAATAATTTCTTGAACGCGCGTGTTCCCGTTCGCTAGCGTTCGCTTATCGGGTCTATTAACACGTTCCGTACCGCGTGTACCACCGATGGTACACCTTTAACTATCCGTTCAAGCCGACATATTTATTTAATGCGCTAAAAACATATACTTTATAACAAGTTTAACACTATAGAATATAGAATATATTTCCTCCACACACAAGAAGGTGGCATTATAAATTGAAATATTTCGTTGCAGCGTGTTGCAAACGTTGACATAAAATGTTGACACCAAACGTTGACACGTCTGTAACACGGCTGCAGAGGACATTAGGAGTTAAGGAAATTTCCAAATTAGAAACACTGATTTCGATCAACTTTTTACAGAATGATGATACCATAAACAGATGCAAAACATTCTTTTAGTAGCGATGATTCAGTTTGAAGGCGCGACAAAAATCTATTTCAGATAAAAAAAAATCCGAACGCTTTCAGAGAAATGTACTTTTTATGAGAAATTAAACTATATCAGTGGCACACCCATGTAATCTTGGGGGGGGCCGAGTTGAACCCAGCCCTAGGTTTTGCGTGATGACCTTTTTTTTAGCCAAAATATCTATCAACGGTACTCAGGGCTATTCCGCGATTTTAATTTTGGAAGCTGAACATTTTTTTCTTGGGGGGGACTTGGCCCCCTGGCTCCCCCCCCCCCCTGGGTGCGCCACTGAACTATATCAATAGTTTTTTGCAAAAATCATATATAATTACAGATTTTGTACTTTCTTTGAATTTTTTGCGCCTTGAAAGCGAATTATGGATGCGAAAAATTATGACTTGCATTTCTTTAAGGTACCAATATTCTATAAGAATGTCAGTAAAATCGGTGTCTTCAAACCGTGGCTTCAGCTGAAGGTAGTGTCTCTCTCTCTCTCTCTCGCGATTGAAACTAATAAAAAATTATCTTCGATCATCGATAAGCCAAGCCCGATTTACATCTTTGGCATCTTTCAATAGGAAGCGAAGTAACAAACTCAATCAATTTTGATGACGTAATCAAAGATTTTGCGGCGGAAAAAGCAAGAAAAATTATGTAATATTTATCTTACAAAAAATATATGTAACATCCTTTATACTTATAATAAATAATTCCTTATTGTGAAATTTGAGTATAGGATTTGAATGTGTATTCTGGTCCCGCAAAATTTTTGAACCAGTAAAGGGTTTCAGAAATTATGAACTATAATCGCCGGTAGATAATGCATTAAGAGGTTTCGTGATTTTTGAAAGCGCTCGTAACGATTCAGACGCTTCGTAAACAGACGCTTCGTAAACAGACGCTAAAATTCTTTGATAACACCTGTACGATTGAGCAATTGCGTAAACACTTACCAGTCGACCGGCAAATTATTTTCGTCTCTGCACTGCAATTGATCTCGAAGATCGCCATTTACAGCGTTACAGATGACCAGCCACGCGATCGCACGACACAGAACACGCGTTATGGTCAACTGAAATAAGGACAAATGTATCTTTGTGTGATCCATCCCCTCTCCTTCGCAGTTTTAACGCAAATAGTGATGGCCAGTTAAACGTCATTCGCAACAATTACTCATAAAGTGAAGTCACGCTGTGATTTTAAATTCCCCGCCTCGACGATCATCGCGACAATTAGAATTGTACGAGCTGTTGAATCCTGAAAACCTTAATTACCATTCCCTTCAGCACGGAGATTACAGTTTCAGCATTCACGTTTTATCTACCGGAAACCTATTAATAAGCTTCTCGAGTCGCAGCGCTGCGTTAGGAAAGAGCTTCATAGCTTTCTATTAAATAATAATCCCAAAAGAAATGGTTAACACGTTCCGTGGCACCGATGGGACACGTTAACCCTTGTTTAGCCACCCGGGTACCCATTTACTGCATTTCTTTCAACAATTTGTTAATGTTCCTCTAAAAATATTACAACATTTCTCTGAATGTTCATTCTTTCCTCACTAATATATTCATTGATAGTCTTAAAATGGTGAATTTGTGCAAATATGTTAAATACAAAGGGTTTTAAATTCAGACCGCGTGTACCACTGATGGTATACGCTGACACATTTATTTAATGTGCTAAAAACATATATTACATAACAAGTTTAACACGCTGTAGAATATACTTCCACCAAAAGAATAAGGCATTATAAAAAATGCAGAATAGAACAAAGCACATAAGTTTGTTCAGTTGTCAAACAAAAACGACTCGACACGGAACGTGTTAATGCCTCGAGATTTCAGTTACCATAATCGGAGAATAATTGCTTAGGTATAATGCCTAACTCTTGTTCATTGGCTTTCACGAAGCCATTAATTCTCTATACGTAAGTGAACGTTTGACAGTTCAGCAAATGTTTGTCTCTGTTGCACAGGATATCAACCGTGTTAATTTGTCATGTGATTCATGCTATTGTGGCTGATTTGCGAACATAAATTTTCAATGGTCAATCTACACGGAAATTCGGAAAGAAACAATAGCTCGTTTCAAATTCGTCTACATGTAGTTTGAATTGTTTCCCGGGCTAAGTTTCAAATGAATGCGTCAAAATCTACAGCTTACTAAAAGAACCCCGATAAAGACAACGAGTAAACGCTACTGGAAGAAATCGATAATAACGAGTTTTAAAATTAACAATTTAGGCTTCTGTACTTACAGACATTTTTCACAAACACAACGGGACTCTGTTCATCACTGTCTGTTCACTGCGCGGTGACAGGACTGACTGACTGTTCGCAATGTGCTAGGTCCGTAAACATGTAGCATCGTAACTACATACGTCACTCGTCTTTATTCATCCGATTGGCTGACCGCTTTGTACGTGCTCTGTTAAAAGTAGCGTATCTTAACGCATCACGAACAGAATTAAAAATCATCAAATTTGAAACCTACTTGACTCGACCTTCCCTCACGTGATAAAATTTTAATTTTAATTTAAAAATATAAATAATAATCTCAAATGTATGTTTCTCGCTTCACTGTAATTTTACTTTGAATTAGCAAAAGCAATTTACTTTTCTCTACCGTTTTGTAGCATAATTAAAAATCATCAAATTTGAAACCTACTTGACTTCGACCTTCTGCGATAAAAATAAAATATTATGGTCATTCGCGTTTTTCATTTACAAGATTGTTATTTTGATTTTGTAGTTCTTTTTACCATCCACGACTAGTATATAATGAAGGCATCTTTATAATTTCATTAATTGTGAAATAAAAAAATCTAGACCCGATTATTTGACCGGTCGTGAAACGCGTTTAGTGTACGATTAGCTTTGTACCTCAAAGTTTCATATAATAAACTTATAGACTGTAATAGCATTTTTCTTAACCGAAACGTTTCATAAGAATTGCATTCTAAAATCGGAAATATCGAAATATCTCTACATTTTCAATTTTGAACGCAATCGAGAGACATACAGCACCATCTGTGGTCGAACTTTCGAAGCGATAGGTGGCAACGAAATTTATGATATGATCGACTGCATTGAAGCAGCAATATGGCGGTCGCAAGCCACAGTGGGCCGAACGTCATAATATTACAATGAGAGAACAAGACATATCGTGTGATGGAGTATTAACGTATTAACAACCGTAACTGAACGAGATGCTTTCTTAGCGATGACATTGCCTACGGAGTATTTGCAGCGGCACGACGGTTTCCGTTGAGACAGCTCTAGGAACCGCCAGGAAACATAATAATGAGTCCTTCTATCGGAGTACTTGTTACAGAATATTCCTAACGCTGACAGAAGAACGAAGAAGCGACTCGCAGATCCTCCGGCGAATGGAGGTACGCGTCCAATTATATTATTTACCTTAATCTTAGAGAAACAATAATGTATCTTATCATAATAGCTTTTTAATAGTGCTATCAACTAAAGTTATATAGATAGTCTTCTCATTTCCTTTCATTTACCAACATATCTACGAATATGTTTAGATAAAATGATAAAATGTAGCCTCATGTTTCTGTAGTTTTTCAGTGCATCAGGAAGTGCATCCACAAAGTCTCTAAGGCCTAATGCATGATTGCAAATCGACGAAACTTGTAACTTGAACTTTTAATATACTGTGAGCTCTACGCAAGCAACAATGAATCGAATAGATGGCGGTTCGGATAACGGCTGGCACGAGTGCGCCAAATGGTTGACTCGATGCGGAGCTCTAAGAGCAGATCACAAAGCGAACTGGCCGAAAGCAACCGCGATCGATTTAGCTTACACATTGAGGGACGGAGTACTGCTATGCAATCTGTTAAACATGGTGGATCCCGGTTGCATAGACATCAAAGATGTCAATCAGAAACCGCAAATGTCCCAATTCTTATGTTTAAGGAATATCAAAGTGTTTCTGTCCGCGTGCTTAACGATTTTTGGCCTGTCCGAGTCCGACCTTTTCGAGGCTTCCATGTTGTTTGATCTGACTAACTTTCATCGTGTACTATGTACATTATCTGCTTTATCCAATTGTCCACGTCTCAGACGCAAAGATATTCCGTGAGTTAATTGTAATCTATAATTCCTCGGGTGCGAGTTATATTATTTTAACGTATAATATATTTTTGTTACAGCGGATTCTCCGTAGGACATGGTAGATCGCAAGAAGACATATACAAAGATTTGCAAAGCGCCGGTGCCGGGTAAGCATCTCTGTTGTCTATTTGTAAAATACTGTACAGTTTATGAATGCTATCAGTTATAGCGAATTATTCTAAAGATATAAGAACATTAATGTATCCGATGTAATATACAACAGCACATGTATATATGTGTTGCACATTATAACCCGTCAATAACTTCTGTTAATGGGTTTAGCCCCACAACAGGAATGGTAGCATTTACCATAAAGCCTAAAGCTATGGATGTAGATGAATCCCAAGTATACCAAGAATTACTTTGCTTCTCGAGTAATTCTCAGCACGACTGGCCTTCCGAGAAGAAGGTATCTGTCGTTTGTAATTTGAAAGATTTAACGTGTTTCACAACCAAAGTACCAAACATCACTGTATTCTGCTGTCATACAGTGATACTGGCACCACTGTTTTCAAGCAATAGAGGATGATTCGCGTGAAAGGGAACGCTTAAAGGGGTAGTATTGTTTCCAGGATTGCAAGGGTGCGAGATGCGCCTTCCCATTTCTCGATAATGCAAAAATGAGGTTTCTCAGTAGTCAAAAGCGCTAGATAAAAGATCAATCTAGGCCACAGTCGCCCTCGAAAGTCCTATTTTTATGTTTACGAGGCGTAATTTGCTATTTTCATAAAGCTACGACAGCTACATACTGCCGAATAATGCAAATTACGCCACGTAAACGTTGAAATAGTACTTTTGAGGGCGATTGCGGCCTAGATTAATCTTTTATCCAGCGCTTTTGACTACTGAGAGACCCCATCTTTGCATTATCGAGAAATGTGAAGGCACATCCCGCACTCTTGCAATCCTGGAAACGAGTTTACTACCCCCTTAAATATTTTTCATAGTATCAAAGATAAAAGAAAAATTATACCGGTATCTACTGATGCTTATGCTGATAGAGATTATTGTCAAGGACTTTTGAAGGTCATTGAAGATAAGCGTAATAGAATACGAGCAATGATCTTAAAAATACCTTAACAGTGGTTCCAGTCAAGAGATCTGTTAATATCATCGTGTTTGCCTCTATCGAGCAGTATAATTTTACATGTTCGCATTTTCTTCTATCCTTGATACTAAAAAAAACATGTAGGTGATCTGTTTCGTGTGATTCGACCTGTCTAGCATCCGCTGCAGAATTTTCTGTGTTAAGCTATGCCCCTTATTCTAAACGAGATGTATCATCGCTAGAGTTAGTTTTAAGTTTGCCAGAAATTTTACTTTTGTTTCGTGCATGAATATTGCATGGCTGTTCGTTCATGTTTTTATGCTAAAGCCGTGAGGACGAAGGTCGCCGCAGAAGGTTTAGAAGGCGAGAAGGTGATGAAGCAGGTGGAGGAGGGGACAATGGAGATCCGGTCGGTGAGGAAGACGGATACGGAGCATTTTGCAGCCATGCTCAAAGCGAGGAGATCTACAAGGACCTTTGTAGTCTGCACTTGCCACCTCCTCCATCTGTTGTACAGGTCGTTAATGTTTTTTTTCATTTTATTTATTTGCTATCTCCATATACATAGAATATTGGTAAATGTGACGTTTAGGAGGACTCTGTATGCACAGGCAAATTTCAATGTAGTAGCATCAATATATTGTTTTGTTGAGCGACGGCTAAAACCTTTTGAAGGTCACTCAGGAGTTACCCTTGAGATACCCTTGATAACATCTATTCATCAAGGTCATTGGAGGTGGATTTCCTAAACGTCATATTTACTAGAATATTTATTTCAATGATATATGACATTATAAAATTGTGTAAGTCATTCAATGTCGAACCATTGGTCTTGTTACGCTTCATAGTATGTACCTACTTACTCTGAATGCCTCACAAGAAGTCGGTGACGTCGTTTCATTTGCGTAATGTGAAGTCTAACCATTGGCTGCGAGCAAAGACGAAGACCCTTTGTCTCTGTGCCGTTTCACGAAACTTCTTGTGAAGCACAGACAGTACTCCGCATTGTACTTTTATTGCGAATGAATCATTTTTATAACGTGTTCTCCTTATAAATAGGACGGTATAATCTCCGGAGGCGGGAAAAGCGATTATGTGATCCAGGAGCTCGTTGAAACCGAGCGAAATTACTCGGACGTCCTCAATAGTTTGCTCAAACATTTTGCTAGACCGCTCTCGTCTTTGCTGCGACCGGAGGATTCAGCGCGAATATTTTTCGGCATTAAAGAACTCGCAGAAATTCACGCCGGTTTTCACAGTCAGCTCCGCAAAGCCCGAGGCGGCATTGCTTTGGCACAGGTCTTCCTCGATTGGCGAGAAAAGTTCCTCATATATGGTGATTACTGCGCAAACCTTACTCTCGCGCAAAACACATTGCAAGAAGCTTGCGCGCGAAACGAGTTAGTTAATCAAGAAGTTATCGTAAGTTTCCTCAGCACGATTGTCTAGCCCATTATGCGTGTTCTACTCTACGTAATAACTAGACTGCGGATTTTTATGCATTTACGAAATATGAAACAGTAAATGATTAGAAATATCTAAAAAATATTGTAATGATGTTTTCATTGTAAAAAATCTATTATAAAGGATGAAATGAATTTTGATGTAACTCTTGCTACCCACAATCGCTGAAAGATATTTTTATTTTGCATTAAGATTCGCAGTCTAGTAATAACTAACATTTATTAATGTTACACCGATTACAGAGATGCCAACAAGAAGCTAATAACGGTAAATTCAAGTTGAGGGATATACTCTCCGTTCCCATGCAAAGAGTATTGAAGTATCACTTACTGTTGGATAAACTAGTGGAAGAGACACCTTGCGATTGGTCGGACGACAGACGTTATCTTGGAAGAGCCAGAGAAGTTATGGTCGATATAGCTCAATACATTAACGAAGTGAAACGTGACTCGGATACGTTGGACATTATAAAGGATATACAAGCATCGATAATTGATTGGGACGTTCCGGAGGATGCACAATTAAAAGACTTCGGACGGCTGCTTAAAGATGGAGAACTTAAGGTACTGATTCGGCAAGCATATTTCAGAATACGAATGTTAACGCGAGCAACGTGTGTTGATTACCTTGCAGGTCAAAGCTCACGGCGACCAACGAGTGAAAGCTCGTTACGCATTTGTCTTTGAGCAAGTAGTATTAATTTGTAAAGCGGGCAGAGGAGAGCAATACTGTTACCGTGAGACTTTACGGTTGGACGACTATAGATTGGAGGATCATACGGGAAGACGAACAATCGGCCGAGACGCGCGATGGACTTATCAGTGGATTCTTGTACACAAACAAGAATACACAGCTTATACTTTGTTCGCCAGAACAGAAGATCAGAAGCAGATGTGGATCAAAGCGTTCCAGGACGCAATGGATAACGTCAATCCCTCTGCTTGCCGCAACACTAACCACAAGTTTAAACTGACCACTTTCGACCGACCCCTTAGCTGTCAGCGATGCGACAAGTTCCTGAAAGGTCGCATATTTCAGGTAAAAGAAACGACAGTAAATCTGTGTCCATGCCGAAGCAACATCGAGCAACTTTTTCTCGCCTGTTGTTGCCTTCTTTTTCTTCTTGTATTCGGTAAAAGCAAAGAAGAAGGTAACAGGAGGCTACAAAAAGCTGCTCGATGTTGCTTCGGTGTGAACTTTGGTCAAGTATCAGCGCAATTATGAATTCTTACGTCTGGATAAATAATTCTGTCATCCATATGCGGGTGACACGGTAACGAATGTGTTAATCGGATAAAATCAGTGGGAAAAGGAGTGTTACGGTATGTCTTTTATTGGTTCAGGGATATCGGTGTGATGTGTGTCGTTATGCTGTGCACAAACAATGCATTGCACAATCGGGCCGATGCGCGCCAGTGCCGTTGCCACCTCCACCCCCGCCGCCTCTACCATGCGAACGTGCTCTGTCAATGAAATTATGGTTTGTGGGTGAAATGGGCCGGGACGCAGCTTCCAATAAATTAGAACCCCGCGAAGATGGTACATACATGCTACGAATGCGGCCTGCAGGACAATCACGTTTGACACACGAAACGAATTACGCTCTTAGTATCAAGTAAGGTTCTCCTACGCAAAACTGATAAGAAATTTTCGAGATGTTAATCGACGGAAAACTTGATAATGTGTATGTGAATATTATAGGGCAAATGGAGCGGTGAAACACATAAGGGTGTTTAAACGTGACGTCGATGGAGCCGATTTATATTATCTCAGCGAATCTCGTTTCTTTAAGAGTGTAGTCGAACTCGTCGAATATTACGAACGGGTATCGTTGTCGGAGAATTTTGAGAAATTAGATCAACGCTTATTGTGGCCGTACAGGCGTGTACTGGCCAAGGCACTATTCGATTTCCGTGGAGGGGAACGTAATCAGCTGAGTTTACGACGAGGCTGTAGGGTTGTTGTATTGAGTAAAGAAGGCGATGCCAAAGGATGGTGGAAAGGAAAGATAGGAGATCAAATAGGATTTTTTCCAAAGGAATACGTCGAAGAGGAATAATAAGAAATTCGATTACTCAGGTATATTTTCGATATGATGGCACAGACGATTCTCAAATATTTTTTCATATTAATCGCGTCATCGTGCAATTATAACACTTTATTAAAACGCCCCTCGGTAGAGAACTAAAGAAAAGAGAGTAAACTATACATATTATAATATAATACATTTTTACATTGTATAAAATAGGGATAAATTCATTCGTGCATCAATATCATTATAAAAAATAGTTTATTTTATTGTTCTCTTAACTCGAGAGGTTGTGCCGTATCACAATTATATATAAATAGAAAGTACATTTGCGTGTATGAGAATTGAACACATAAAAGCAACTATATCTAGTGACTTGTATAAATGAAAAGAATTAATTATTTTTCGGTACGATATGGCGATACCATGGAATTTTAGAAAAAAAGTAATTCATAAAGATCAAAGTTGTCTATATTTGTATATTAGAATCACCTGGAAATATTATATTATATTGCCAAATGTTTATAATTTGTAGACAACTTTTTTTCTTTATGATTATATTTTAAAGTCAATTGTCGAGTTTCAATTGTATATACTGTAATTCCGTACTGTTAACAATGCAAATTTTAACTATTTCTTAGATAAATATATATATATACAAATACATACATAAGTATCGCTACACGCATGACAGTAGCAAATTAATTGTACTATTTTTTTAACTGTTACACATATTTTCTGATTGTGCCAATGAGAATAATCAATAAAATTTAGTTCTTATTCAAACGTTAACATAAGAAAGAAATACTAACTTGTGGGTCCTACAATTCGCTATTATCTTTACTTTTCCTATGACTGTATATAATAGAAGCTACCTTTTGCTCTAATCTTTTACAACCAGATATTGCATAAAGATTGTGAGGAGAAGGTCCGAAAACAACGTAAGACATTCCAAATTTTACGTGATCTTCAGTAGGAGTAACGTCTCTACTTTTGAAAGCTTTGATTAAACATTGTTTTATATGTATTTCTTCGAGCGGTAAAAAAGGCACATAATGGTCTATGAGATTTGTGTCGATTGTATCGCTATGATGAAAACCACCTCTCTCGTTGAACGCTCCGATGCTTATCAAATTCTCAAAATCTTGAAGTTTAGTGTGGCTTCTGCGTTGACCTTCTCCCCAGAGAGTTAATAAGTGTTGTATGATTCGTGAACTCCCAGTATTCGATAAAAATATGTATATTGCTCTTGTAGTGTTCAACAAAGTTCCAGAGAATCTCCACGACTTCATTTGCGTATTATAATCCAGAAATGGTACAAGAACATTTAACAAGCCTTCCGGCATCTTATCTACTTCATCGAATACAAATAACGACGACTCGCATGTTTTTAAACTGTTGATGATAGTTACACGTAACTCTTCCTATATCGGGTCAAATAACACAATATAAAAGTTAACTTGTGTGTGTTTTTAAAATTAAAAATAACATACGATGATACGTATAAATTGCAGCTTTTATTACAGAGCAATGGTAATAGCTACAGTATGTATACATTTCTTTTGTGATTTAAAGGGGTAGTAATCCTATTACTATATAGTAATATATATATAGTAGTATATAGTAATCCTTTCCAGGATGGCAAGGGTATGAGATGTGCTTTCTCATTTTTCAATAATGCAAAGATGGAGTTTTTCAGTAGTGAAAAGCGCTAGATAAAAGACTAATGTAGGCTGCAGTTGTCCTCAAAAGTCCTACTTTTACGTTTACGAGCTGTAATTTGCATTATTTGCAAGCGTAAAGCTGCACATGTAGCTATTTTCATAAAGCTGCGGCAGCTACATGCTGCCGAATAATACAAATTACACCTCATAAATGTAAAAATAGAACTTTTGAGGGCAACTGTGGCCTAGATTGATCTTTTATTATCAAAAACCCCATCTTTGTATTATCAAGAAATGAGAAGGCGGATCCTGGAAACGAGTCTACTCCCTTAAACCCAGCCCTGTAATAAAGCACCAAATGTTTACCTTGTATCGTTCCAAGTCTCGTTCCAAAGGGAAATCATTACGCCCATTGAAAAAATGATAAAACTGACTTTGTTCCCCTTTCTTGTAAAATGATTTAGCTATCATTTGAGCTACAAATGTTTTACCAGTTCCTGGGGGACCATGGAAGCTCATAGCCAGAGCTTTTGGAGGATTCGATCGACTTAAATGTCCATGTAGAGCACTTACTATTACACGGTGTGCAATATCCTGTCCATAAAGCTCGTTACTAAGAAGATCATCTAATTCTATAAATAAGTACATAATTACCCATAAACTTAGATTCGATACGAAAGTACGCATAATACTTAATTTTCTATGTTTGATATACTTACTGTTGATGTCAGGCGAAATGTATTCGCTATTACAACATTCCACAAACTTGCATGGTAGGTATTCTACCGAGGCACCAAACAAGTTGTATATAGACGACACGGTTTTTCTCAAATAAGAATCACATTTCACAGGAATTGTTGCGAGACTGACAACGATACATATAGGCAACAAACCGGCGAAATTCATTCTCTGTTTTTATTCGAATGTTCGTAAAAAAAACTTGGACTCGATGAAACTATAAAATATCTTGTAATTGTGTGACATAAGGGGTTAACGATCATACATTCAAAAGTGAATTAATGAGCGAAAAAAACATTCAATTGTTTCGCAAAGACGTGTATTCAATTTGCACGCCTAAACTAAACTGTTATAAAATTCAGATATTGGCACATAAATCGAGGCTTCCGATTGGTCTAACTTCTAGTCAGAACTTCTCGCTACAGATTTGAAAGCTCAAAGTGTAAACATCAACATAACTAACATAATTTTATAAAAAAAAAACTAACAATTTTATAAGCAATTTGCTGGTAAATTGGCAGCGAACATTGGCCAAAATCTGTTACGCCATCTAGAACGGTTTTGATGACTCGGGCCGGAATTGCAGGTTATGTTTTTGCTAGCAAGTTACGAAAACAGCCGCTAGATAGCATCACAGATTTTGGTCAATGTCTGCTGCAAATCTGCCTGGATCTGCTAGCAGGTTTTACTGTTTTTCTGGCATTGCAGATCTGGCTATTTGAGTAAGAACTGGATTCACGCGTGTACTTTCAGGGTTTCTGATTAATCGAAAATCATTTTCTTCTACGATGCGAATTTGTTGTAACTTATTATCAAATTAATACGGTGACTATACTATTTCGATCTTACCGCGATAGCGAAAGTAAAATATTTCCAACTAATGATGCCCATTGCTCGAAATATTAGCAGAGAGGAAATTTCCTCTCTGCTATTAGAACCTGGCATAAGATTCGCATCGTCTACTAACCGAATCGCTAAATTCAGACTGTGGCGGCGGCTAACCGACAAGCAGTCGAAACTCTGTGCGTTCGATTTGTATTTTCTAACGAGCGTTAGAATTATTCCAAACGAGACATATATAATTGTTAATATGTAGCTCATGTTCTGTTTCTTTCTGCACAGCGGTATTTGTATAATACTCGACGACCTTCGGAACCGTATTCCTTTTCTGGATAGAAGAAAAATATGGCGACAGAAAATACTACGTCCGATGCCGCTCCTCCTCAAATATACACTCGAGCAGAAGTAGCTAAACACGTCTCTGCCGATGATCTGTGGGTTGTCATTCATCGTAAAGTGTACAATTTGTCTTCGTTTCTGCTTAAGGTTGATATAATCATCATTTCTTAATTTCAATATTTCCACGTACCATGTATTTTCCGCGAAAACATGTATTTATGCTCTTATATCGTTTGCTTGAAATTTAAGCATCCAGGAGGAGGAGAGATTCTTATAGAAGTGGCTGGCGAAGATGTGACGGAGTCTTTTGAAGATCTTGGTCATTCCAGCTATGCCAGAAAGATGATGGTAGACTACGAAATTGGAGAAGTTGAAGATGAACCTGTCGAACCTGTGGTTGACAAGACCAGGTATGAAATTATTATCTGTAAGTTACCGCATATCGGATAGCACAATTCATATTCTAACACTTGCTGCGATATGCTACATTTCTAACAATCTGGTTGCGGGCTCTTTTCTTTATGTAGCTACAGAATGTGTATTCTATTTGTGCATTGTGCTTGTGCTATCCGAACCTGTAACATTATTGAGAATTTAAGAGTTACAATGTGTAGATTAGTCAATGCTGCAACGTGTTGTGATGATTGGCAATTGCAGTGCTTTTTGGAGGCCATGGCTGATACCTATTGCACTTGGAGTACTGGCGACTCTTGTCTACCGTTACTTTATCAAAGCGCACTGAATCATTCCTGACATTTATTTTTTGTAATTTGTATTATACATAAACGATTGTTACAAACCAGAGGATATTATGTATATTGCACATTATCACCATTCTTTTATATCATGGAATTGCACATACGAGAGCTGGCCTAGCGCAACAAAATATACAAGACAGGAGAATTTATTTATTCGAGCGAAATCAAGAGGTTCATGCGTATACAGTATGATCGAGGGGACATGATGAGATGCTATTGAATAATAGACAGTATTTCGTATCGACGATCACTAGGTATTGAGTCGTGGTCGAAGACAAAGGGGAAATGGTATTGGATGCCAGAGGGAGAAACGGAAGTTAACGAGGGCGTAAACCCAAGACGTTAAAGAGAGAATACTGTATACATATTTATATGTAATATAAATGTTTGTAGAATACCAGTAGACTGACTACAAATACAAGAACAAATTACTTTACCCTACACCATTGCATCGAGCTTCCTCACAAGTAAAAGAATGGAGATACATTCGAAAGAAACGATACAAACTTGAATTGAATGAAACAGTGAATTCAGATCAACATTTCACACATACAAGTGCTCTTATATTCAGTATAAAAACTCACGTATAACAAAGGAATGAAATTAGTTGAAGAAGTCGAACGAAAGTCTCGAAGAAGAAGGTATTTTGGAGTTTTTCGTAAATGGACATGCATTTACCAGAAGAGGAAGTTTTCATTTTTATAGTTTGTTGCAAACGATTAATGTAGCGGTGCATTTTCAAAATACAGCATATTACTGAATCTTCATTGTACATTTTTGTGTATTGTATAAATAAACTACTTTTTGTTATGTTTCTTAGATGTACTCTTCGATTGCATACCGCTCGATTATCAATTGCAATTAACGATTCAAACTTCAATTTAATCGATGTATAATTAGTGATCGATGTCTGATTAAATCAATCAATCAACTCTTGCGTAGGCAACCAGTTACACAGATACGTGTTTACTATATTTCTTTTAACAATTTTTTATGTCCAAAAAATATCACAAAACTGCAATGAGTGCTCACTTTGTATACATTACTACATCGATTTATATTTCTAGAATAAAGATTTATACAAATAATTTTATATTAAAGCTTCAAATATATTTATGGATTTTGGTTGCCTACACAAGGGGTTTAATACTACTTTACCGACTGGTACCGATATCGACCGCATCTCAAGAAAAATAAGTGTAACAAGCAGATGAGAAAGAAAAATTCTGTTTACTGCATTCATATTAATGTTGAAATATTAACATTACAACAAACTTCCTTTCGATGCAAAAGAAATCACATTCGAGGTTCATAGTAGAAATGAACCGTACAAAATACTCGATTCCCCCTAACTACCGGCGAGTTTGAAATCCTGAGTAGAGTCCAGTAGAGTCCTACGAGCGCGTGATAGAAAAATACATTGGGTGATTCCTCTACTCGTATATCTCGTCCGTTTACAATTCTTTATGCAACAAGTTTGTAAGATTTTTCCAAATGTTTACGAAATAATGCATAAATCTACTTGTATACCTCGCTTTTATATCGCTCTATATCAAACATTTTAAATTATCTTGTGTCATGACTTGTGGGCACCAGATACTCCGTTATCTTAAAACACTACATCCTATGCATATCCTATAACTATGCCGGGTCTATAAGTATATATGGTTTAAGAGAGGAACGATATCGAGCGAGTTGTGGCGCCGACGCTGGGCGTCCGCTTGTCCATCCTGCTGTCCCTGTTGGTGTTGGTTTCTTCGCAGCTTCCCCTACCCGGCCTCGTTCCTGGTCGGTGTCGGTGTTCTACGTTCTACGGCTGCGTCTCCTTCCGTTGAAAGCCCAGTGCCCAGTTCATCGTCGGAGCTGGATCGGTGCATATCGTTTTTGAATACGCTGAGTTAAGCAAATCATTCGTCGAAGCCCGTGGACAAGTGGGAAACTCACGTTAGAACCGCCAGGCGACTCGAGCAGGGGACGCGTCGGAATCGACAGACAGGAGGAGCAGGAACGTTTTGGTGGTGTCCAAAGCAGAGAGCCGAAAAACCAGACTAGGAAGAAAGGGGCGAACGGAACGGTCGCCCGTCGAACCTCGAACAAGAGAATCGTGAGGGAACGTTTTCGCGAGAAAGGTGTCAGACGGCGTGCAGAAGACAGCTATAGTCTGACAAAGACGTTGCTTGCATTGAACAGTCGGCGTAGTGTCATGAGAGGCGGTCTCACAGTCCGCCCTTCTTATCGGTCCCTCTTAGAGTCATGCATGTCGCGCCCTTCAAACGAGGTAAGCGATACGTAAACCCCCAACCATATCAGACAACCGAGATTTCCTTGATCCTTTCACCGCGTCCTCCGACTGTTCCTCGACTTGGCGCGACAACAACAAACGTCGAGAGGCAACTTGTTCTCACGATTGAAAAGATTCGCGCGCTTTCCAACCCTCGCCGGGTCACTTCATTCATAAACACCGCTTCCATTCTTGGGACAAGCCTCTCTTCGATACACCGCCCGGCCTATACAAACGGTTACGAGCATTACGAGCTGCCTCTCTGTGTCGTAACGCGCTGCTTTCACGGTTCGCGCGGTCTCGAGACTCTGAAACGTGCGTCCAACATGATTATCGTTTCGTTTACAAAACAGGCACGTCCGCTCGATAGATGCGATAACGTGCGAATTCACCCTTAACGATCTGGCGGTGTCCGGGGTCCATTTCGACCCGGTCGTACCGATATTTCAAGTTTCGTTGAAATTGAAGCTGCTTAACTCGATAAATAAGTACACTAAGTCCTCGACTTACGCGGTTAAATATGCCTGAGCACCACCGCTGAAAGTTTATTGAAAAATGAATTTGCGTAAGTCGAGGACTTACCGTACTTTCAAGAAGATATTCTGAGAAAATTAACAACTACTGTAAACCGATCTAAATGAATCGACCTAAATGTTTTCCGAGTATTCAAAACAGTGCTTTTTAACCGAGGCGTATTGTCTTGGCGGTTAGAACGTAGATAACACATGCCAATGCAGAGCTTTCGAAGACGGCTGTTGTTGGTTAATTACATGTGTTTACAACTTGTGCGCTCGTTTTATCGCCGGCGCCATAATAGACTGACGGATATACACGGTCGAGACGGTCGCGTTCGGAATACAAGGTAGCCAAATATATAGTTAATGGTTAGAACGCAGGACAAACCGCACGTTAGCGGACTCGTCCGTATACATCGTGTGTCGTATGCACGTGCACGGCCGCGTCTCGACTTGGCAATTGCAGTTGTTTACGGTCGCGCGAAATTGGCGCGAGTACGACTCGGTATACATACATACAGGCGTATAGGACGGTTCGCCTCGATCCTAGACCAAATTCGTGGCCGAGCTGGGTAGGGAGCGTTCATTCAGGGGCGCGGGTTCTGGTTATGCAACGCGGGAGCCAGCGCGGACGCCGAAATTCACGAGGGGTTGCGTCATACTGTGAAACCGGACCACTGGAGTTCACAGAGTGCACGGATTACGAGAATAACCCCGCGTTTTCTATTTAAGCGATCCCGTACGCCGTGTGCGACACCACTGACACGAGATGTATCCAAAAATTTAGAATCGCGGTACAAATTGGCACAGAGCCGGTTTAACGGCCGAAATGCGTCTCGGTTGAAAGTGTCGTTTAACACAGGTGTGGCCAAACTTTTACGTACCATGCGTCGTCAATTTTTCACATAAGAGTTCAGATGCGCCATACAACTCGAGCACTTTTTCTATCTTTTCTCACGTTCATTGTTGGAGTTGAAAAATAGGGATAACCCAATGACGCAACTAAATTAATTCATTTACGCCAGTTCGAAAGATACACGTTTATTGTAGCACCAATAATCTACATTAGTGAGAAGCGATCTCTTGGATGAGAGGATGATCGCTGTCGTGAACCCCGCAATTCACATCCTACAATTATATGAATTGAACTGAGAGCACTCAGATATGTAGATGGATTCTGTTGTGACGTCTACTTCGAAAGAATAAGTATAGGCGCAAGGATCCATTGAACTACAGGTTGGCCACCCCTGGTTTAACAGATGGCTACGCTTAGGTTCATTTCAACTGTTTATCAATTTTCCAACCCCTTTTACTGCGATTAGAAGAAAATTTATATCGTTTGTATCTCTATATGTTCGTTAATGGCTAAATATCGATAACGGCACGAACAATAGGCTTGATATTATAGCGATAAAATGTATTCTGTATAGGTACTTTATCTAGACTCCGTTTTCTCGTCATACCTACTTAACTTTGTATGTAAATTGCAATGGAAAACTGATATGCATTTTTCAACTCGGTAAGTATCAACGTTAAATAAATCAAAGATTAATCACCAGGGGTCGGCCAGCTGGATGACCGGGTTAAAATGTACCCAGGTACCGTCGGTCAAGGGCCAGTCCGATCGTTATCGTATTTAACGAGTAGATCCGCGTTCTTAAATTAGAAGAAACGGGTTAGGCGCGTGTCGCGTACGCGTTCATCGATCTTTCATCGATGCGCTGCCATTCCTTGCGCTCGCTGTATAAGCAAACGGAGTCGGGTGTCTAAGTCCAACGCGAAATCAAACAGGAAAGCACATTTTCCGATGTATCAGCAAACTACGACTGCTAACAAGATGTTCCGAGAGCGCGATTAAAATCTCCTCGAAGAATCACGTACGGTATAATATACCATTGCACGGTTACTATTAGACTAACAATAAGTAGGTTGAAGCCTACGATATTCGAAACGGCCGAAGATTCGTGCAAAATTTCTTATCGAAAAACAAATTTCAATGAGATAATTAGCGAGCTAAGGAAAGAGAGAAGTTTCAGCTTGGTTTTACTTGTTTTATTAGATTGCTACCTAGGGAATAGACCAGCGGTTTCCAACCTTTACACTACTACTTTTATATTTTTAATAGATAATAGGCACGTTTTAAAAACTGTTAACCCTTAGCACTCGAATGGTAGCTCTGTGAGGCGCCACTAGAAATTACTGTACCATTATTTCAAAATATTGTTTACATTATTAAATATATCGGTATCTAATCAATTACCAAACATTTAGGTATTGCATGAGCTATTATACCAATTTCATATCCACAAAATTTCAAAAATCATTCGGACTGGAAATATTCTAGGCCGGAAGAAATGTTTAATTGTCGAGTTAAAACAGCTCCGAGTGCAAAGGGTGAAGTTTCATTTATTTGTAGATATTGTAGTATGAAAATGAATGTTTTATTAACAAATTTTAGACTGAACTACGTCGAAAGTCAGCTGTCTAGTCGAGGGGTGGATCCTTCCGATTCCCCTGGTGTTTGAAATTTCATTTGCTCATTGTCTGAACTGCATGAAAGCAGTCCACTTGCGAGCGTGAGTTCGACGCCGCGCCGATCGAAACGGCTCTTCCCATGAGTCCGAGTTCGCGTGCCTATTTTGAACGTTTCACAATGAATATGTGCCGTATGAAGTGGCCGCAAATAGACGAGCGAGTTCAGAACGTAGCACTTCGACGAAGAGAGTCCGAGCAACGCGACGGCGACGGGCTCGGTTAAGCCAATTATATTTATGCGTGTCTGCCGAGTTACACTTTTCAATGGTGTTTCGATGCCATTCGCTGCCAGGCCGAATGCGTTTTAATAAACACTGTTCTCTCGCGACTCGTACGTCAATCCTGGTCGATCACATTTGTCGTTCGTCACGGACGCGATCTTTTATTTATTCTCTCTGCTAAAAGATGCCTCGGTCGAGTCATAAGACAATAGAAAATACGACGATCGATATAGGATGCAACGATAAGCATTGGACAATGCCGCATAGCTATAAATCGACAGCTTTACACAGGTAATTCGACCCGTAGGTGCCGCGTGGGAAGGAAATTGAATGCTGGTCAATTGTATTTGCGCATCGGCGCGGCGCGCTTGCAGATCGCACTTTTCGACCGTGCATTAAAATTCGAGCGTATATTTGCTCGACCATCGATCCGGAGGTTTGAAAGTTTCATTCTGGCTCGGTGTACCCGGCTGAATACATATACGCATCCTCGACGACAAAGGAACCATAGAAATTCAGCTGTTGCCTGTTCGTGTTCGCTCCGGCGTCGCACGAGACTCGGTCAAACAAATTTAAGCTCCCAAGCACAATTTAATACTCTTTTCTCAAGCAAGTTGACCTTCATCTTGAATCGGTCGAGACCGCGCGCGCGCGAAGATCGGTTTCTTTCACAGGAACGATAGATTAAACCCAATTGGATCATTACGCTGCCTGGTCGCAATGGACATTCACACGATTCGTGATAGTCTCGCGTCTCCAATAATGAGAATCCGACGATCATTTGTATGCCTTTTTAACGTGTTCCGTGCCACGTGTACCACTGTGCGCGTGTGTCTGCGGTGGTACACACTGACATATTTATTTAACGAGCTAAAAACATATATTTTATAACAAGTTTGAGACTGTAGAATATATTCCCACCAAAAGAATGAGGCGTTATAAAAAATGTAGAACAAAGCAAATGAACGTGAAAAAAGAACGTGTTGAATAAAAGTCTTCATTCGCGGCATCGAAAAAAATCGATTCATAAATGGTCCGATTTCGTAGACGATTGTCATGTTCAATAATGAATGATCGTTAAGCTTGCTTTTAATTGATACGGTGCGCGAACGAACGGTTCAATGACGACGTAGCTAGAAGCGCGGCGAATAGTCTGTTCCTTCTTGGAAAATGATGCAAAATAAATCTCGGTTTCGCGCCAAACAATACAGCCATCGTTTTGTAACTGCAGTCCGATGAGTTCCGCGAACGACCATATTTGCACATCGAGTTACCGCTTTGTGGAATTTTTCAATATAAATCGTTGCGTTAATCATCAGCCGATAGCGAGCGCAGCCGGTGGCAACCACCTTCTGCGTGTTCGGCGACGTCTTTGTTAGTTGAATCGTTTAAAACCATTAAACTCGGCTTCCCCTTACGCCTAGCAATTAGATTGCTCGACGATGGAGCGAAATATCGGCCGCGATTGCCTTTAAACGAGACCGAATTACGTTCCTCGAGTTTCCGACACGCACGACACTGTCGATGTAAGAAGAGGCTGTCGTCCGTCGTCACGATACTATTGCGTTCACGTGCAATTAATATTCGCACTCTCTCTAAAAAAAAACGATAACTTTTTTTAATATAGGACTATACGATTTGAACTTTTTTTGGGAACAATTAGTTTGAAAGATTGTAATTGGTCGGAATTGTATAGAAAATACTAAAAGTTGTATTTTACAACTTTTTTTATGTAGGCCTATATTGAAAATTTAGTTAAATAGTTTTGTAGATCTGTGTCGCATTGTGAAAGTTTCATCGAAATCGGTTGATCGGTTTATTGCAGTTAGAAGCTGAAAATCGTGAAGAACTGCGATTTTTAACATCTTTAAACCTTTGTAGCTTATTGCGACTATGTTTAATTGATACATATCTACGAAACGTGTTTTCTAAATTTTCCATTTTAACACATAAAAAAGTTGCAAAATACAACTTTTAGTATTTTCCCTGCAATTCCAACAAACTTCACAAAAAAGTTCGAATCCATATGGTCCAATATTAAAAAAGTTATCGTCTTTTTAAGAGTGTCCGAATGGGAGTCACTGTACCTTTTTGAAGCTCGACTCTTCCTGTTCCAAATGCACCTTGAACTTGATGATTTGTCAAAAACATTTCCTTCAGCGAAAACCGCTCAAAAGATGGTTATCTCGTTCCAAGGACAACTGCGTTAACTCACGGCTCGATAATTTTTGGCAGTCTCCGCGATCCCAACCTCCTCGATTAAGTTCAAAGGGAAGGACGTGTTGGAAGCGTATAATTTCGACACTGCTTTCAGCTTGAACTGGCTTAAAGGTAAAAGGAAATTTAAAACTAAAACGTACAAGCCGCGCTTGGAAACACGAAAGTTTGTGTTTCTAATAAAATTAAGGTAAAACCGTAAGCGACAGGGGTTGCGCGTCAACCCAACAGGAATCGCCGAGGGCAGTTCGAAAAATCGTTCACCCTCCGTTCATGTAAATGTCACTATGCGAATAGGGAAAATCGATAGTTCTTTATCGAAAGGTCACCTTGAAAGGAATACTACGCCTCGCATGGTACGGTCGCTTAATTCGTTCGCAGAATGCAACAAGTTCGACATTGCCCGGCGAACGCTGTACGTTCGCTGTACGCAATCTCGCGACGTTTCCTTTACTGAAATTTTTCTATAAAGATTTATTGGGGCTCCGGTCGTAAAGGCTTATCGGCTATCGATGTCGCTAGCCGATAGTATTGATTTTCAGCGCGGCAAACTCGCGCGGTCCGATAAAATTCAACGACCGGCCGGAGACCAATTACGACCGGCGATTAATAAGTCCTGCGTCAAATTTGTTTCAATTTAGTCGCGGGCGCACGGACGCGCGACGCAAAAAAAAAGAGCAAGCGTGTAAACGAGGAACGCAATTATCGCGAGTAAAGACGCGCGAGCGTGCGCGTCCAAGCAATATCGCCGGATGGGACACGTAAAGAAGCAATAAACGATCCCGGTCACGAGAAATCTGTTGGCAACCGGCCACGCCAACTATTACGGTAACGGCAACGTCTCGAAGATAATAATATAATAATGGACGTCACGTGGCAGCATAAATACAAATTCAACGATTTGCCGGTTCTTAGATCCCCTCGAGCTCCTTCAAACTATGCGACACGCCTTTCATCAGTAACGGGAGGCATGAGACGCGACGCGGCACAGTCTCCGTATTTCG
This sequence comes from Lasioglossum baleicum, assembly GCF_051020765.1. Lineage (NCBI taxonomy): Eukaryota > Metazoa > Arthropoda > Insecta > Hymenoptera > Halictidae > Lasioglossum > Lasioglossum baleicum. The sequence continues at coordinate 11,199,173 of NC_134929.1, forward strand.
AAACGCCGCCACTGATTTTCGAGTTGACCGTCGACGACAATTATCCAGGTTCTCTTCGTTCCATTTCAAGTTTCACGACCGAGAATCAGGATCGTCTCGAACCGACGAGGAATCGTACTCTAGTTAGACTAGCCGACATCGATGGAACCGGCGCGACAGATACTTGGAAAAATATTGGACTCGTATTTTTCTTATCTTATTTTCGCTGCAAGGAATCGGTTAGTCGATCGTCATAAAATTATGTGTAAAGATAAAGATGCAGTCTGGTGATTACAGACCTTAAAGTTCGGAGTGAAGCACGCTTCTCGGTGTAAATCTCGCAAACTAGAGGGTGTAGAAGAAAACACTTCGCGCGTGTTCGAATTGGAGATATAATCGAATATGTTCGTTGAGCCCCTTGTCCAACAATATTGTCCTATAAAAGTTCTAATCAGCGTAACCGAAAAAATTAATCGTAGTACAATGTATCGACAGATATTTTACTCCGAGAGCACACAAGAATAAAAAAACCATTGTATGAACTCGCGTTGGACGTTCGTAGGAAATATTAATTAATGACGATATCGACCGTTTGGTACAGTACTCGTTCATTAGTCATCCTGTATATGTAGAGTCTGGTAAACTATGTACGAAGATAGTTATATGGTGGTCTATCGACGATAGACCAGGAGGATAGTGAGCCAAGCGTTCCGGGACAGTCTACGATTGCACATTGGAGTTTGACGAGTGAGAGGTTCTATCGGAGAACAAGTAAATGACGGAGAAACGATGTGTTTCAGCTACCGTGGGACATGATCCACAGACGAGCAACGGCAATCAGCCACAGCAACAGGTGCAAAGTGGCGGCGGCAACGGTGGCGGTGGTGGTTGGAATGGGATTCCCGAATCGACGTTGGTATCGCGAGCAGCCCGAATCAATGGAACCAGCAACAGCAACGGCTGGAACACCGTTGCTACGACGCCTTTTCAGCAACAGCAACAGCAACAACAGTTACACGAACGGAAACAAAAAGAAGCTAAATCGGGGGACATGGGAGATGATGAAGACGGGGGTGGAGGGGGTGGAGGGCTGGAGGGGACGGACCCAGAGGAGAACAACTCTGTTCACCTCAAGAGACGGGTGGGACTCGTCAGTGGGGTGGCTCTAATCGTTGGCACCATGATAGGTAAACACTTGGACCCTTTATTTTGCATAAAGATCCGCAGTCTAATGATAATATTGCAGCAATTGTGTAACGTTTGACGTGTGTGCAACAGGTTCCGGGATATTCGTTTCGCCGTCAGGGCTTTTAGTTCGAACCGGCAGTATCGGGATCAGCTTCCTCGTATGGACGGCCTGCGGATTGTTGAGTCTGTGCGGCGCGTTGGCATACGCCGAGCTGGGTACGATGAACACGAGCAGCGGCGCCGAGTACGCCTACTTCATGGATGCATTTGGTGCGCCGCCAGCTTTCCTTTTCTCGTGGGTTTCCACGCTGGTCTTGAAGCCGTCGCAGATGGCGATCATTTGCCTATCCTTCGCGCAGTATGCGGTCGAGGCGTTCGCGGCCGACTGTGATCCACCCGAGGAAGTCGTCAAGATCGTTGCCCTCCTGGCGATAATACTAATACTGTTGGTGAACTGTTACAGCGTTAATCTGGCCACAGGTGTGCAGAACGCGTTCACCGCGGCCAAATTGATCGCTATACTGGTTGTAATCGCCGGCGGTTCTTACAAGTTGATACAGGGTAACACGCAGCACCTGAAAGGCGCTTTCGACACAATGGACGGCAATACCGTGAACATCGGCAGATTAGCCACCGCCTTTTACACCGGCTTGTGGGCCTACGACGGATGGAACAATCTCAATTACGTTACCGAAGAGATCAAAGACCCATCCAAGAACCTACCGCGTTCCATCATGATCGGTATACCCCTGGTCACGCTATGTTACGCGTTGATAAACATCTCTTATCTAGCCGTAATGTCGCCGTCGGAAATGATCGAAAGCGAAGCCGTCGCAGTGGTAAGACCACAATCTGTAAATTTTGTTTCGATTAGAAGCCAAGAATTAGAACGAACGTTAGTCACATTCCCTTTCCTCCTTTACAGGGGACATTGTTCAAGCATAGCACACCGATTCTAATTCATTCTTATACGGGACACAATTTGTTCAAAAATACTTGACACGTATGTATTTAGTTTTATTCGCGATCGTTCGTATCTAGGGGGCGAAAACAGCAGCCCGTAAAGCTGATACCAGATCGGATAAAACAGAGACTACGTGACAAATATTTTTCTATAAATTATTTCCTATACAATTCTCATTAAAATCGGCGTGTTATGCTTGACCGATGTCCCTTGTTAGTCACATTTTTAGTCCACGATCAAATCGATTCGAACTCTTCGAAAAGAAACGAACAGAGACAAAACAAAACCAAAAAAAAATCTCTAGTCGATGGGAAATAGTCATCCTCGTATAACGTTTTGCAGACTTTTGGCAATCGGATTCTTGGCGTCATGGCATGGCTCATGCCGCTCTCGGTTGCGATCAGCACGTTCGGTTCCGCAAATGGTACTCTCTTTGCAGCAGGTAGACTATGCTTCGCTGCATCCCGCGAGGGTCATTTACTCGACTGTCTCAGTTATGTGCACGTGCGACGATTTACTCCCGCCCCGGGCCTCATCTTCCACTCCATTGTTGCAGGTACTGTTCAAACTTATACAAACGATATAGTACCGCCTATCGTCAAACTTATTTCAAGACTCAGAGCCAATAAAACACGTTTCTACCGTCCAGGAACAATGGTATTGTCCGGGAACATAGATTCCCTGATAGACTTCTTTTCGTTCACCGCTTGGATCTTTTACGGCGGAGCGATGCTCGCTCTTTTGGTGATGCGAAGGACCAGACCAAATCATCCACGACCATACAAGTGTCCGCTGGTGATACCTGTGCTCGTACTTGGAATCTCTGCGTACCTGATTGTAGCGCCAATCATCGAAAAGCCTCAAATCGAGTACCTGTACGCAGCCGGGTTCATTTTCGCGGGCATGCTTGTCTACCTCCCATTTGTTAAATACGGATACGTGCCCAAATTTATGGGTAAGCATACCTATCCAACATGCTGAACAGAACACAAATTATACCACTCGATTAAGCATAGATATTCTTGACACAAATGATCAAAGGATGCGATATCTATATCTAAATATTACACATGCTATTTGCAGAAGGAGTGAATGTCTTTCTCCAGATGTTACTCGAAGTGGCACCAACAGCTGCAGCCTTCGATTGATTTCGGGGGAATGTGAGAGAAGGTTTTTGAAATGCCAAATCATTCCATTGAGGCATCCGGAAATACATACGAATATATATATATATATATATATTTTAAATATGCATATGCGAAAATGTGTACCCTATTATTAAAGCTCAAGGCTGGCCCAAATGATTCGTAAACATATAAAAAATATTATTTTATTACTCGTTATTCTTCGTATATAACGTACAATATATGGAAAATGTTACTGTTAGACATAACTAAATAGTTGATGTTGTATCAATTGCAATCGAGCAACTAAAAATATTTTAAATGTTTACAGTTGCAATTTTATCTTTTCTTTCTACCCTCTGGTATCTTACTTACTTTCCCGTACACGTCTAAGATACCACCGGAACCTTTCTTCTTCATTTTAGTAGTTTTAACAGTTTTATGTTTTTTCATACTCTTCTCGAGTCCTGACGCGTGTTCCTCGATTTTCTGCTTTTCCTTTTGCCTTCCTCTTTGCTCTTTCAATGTCTTGTAATTTATACTCCTGTTTTTAGGGGGTTTAGCACCTAAACTTATGGCAAGCTGAACTTTTGCTTCCTTCGCCTGTACTTTTTCAAAGCCGGACATGCCGAATCTCATAACCTCGTATCTAATTCGCTTCATCTCCAATTCTTGCTTCCTTTTTGGATCCATATCTTTATCTTCATCGTTAAAACTTGACGCGTCCTTTTTCACATGGTTCCCATCATTTCTCTTTGCCTTTTTCTTAGGAGCCTCATAATTCACTACCATAAGTTGTTTCGCAGCATTTTTCTTTATTTCGGATCCTCGCGTTGGAATAAACTCTTCCATTATGCTAAAATATAAAGAAACATTCGAACTATTTATTACTTCGTGAAAATCGTTGTATGTACGTAGAAAAATCTGAGGAAATTACTCACAAATTGTCGTAGAATATATTTCAATTCAAATGTGGCGTCGCTATTTGTTTACATGAATATTATCATTTAGTTTTGAATTCATCGCAGTTCTGTAAATGTGTCCTACGAGTCGTATTTAGGCTACGACAGGCTACGACGATATCAGACGATATGAAATTGTTCTCTTCATCTCATAACATTCTCTGGTGGTGTTCATCCATAACCTGAAAAATAATCGTGCAGCGTTCCTGTAACATAACCTAGAATAAATGTAATACCAGAACAGAACCAGATCTCTGGTAATGCATACACATATGTAACTCATGCGCGTACAGTTATTTAAAATACACATTGGTATTGGCATTTAATTATAATGGAAGAATATCCGCCTATTAATGTACGGCTGGCTGCGAGTAGAGTTGATTTAAATTTAATAAAAAACGATGATATCCAGCCGAGAATATACACGCCGGGCGAAGAAATATCTAGCCAGCCTGATTTTTTGAGGTAAAACAAAGCGTGACTAGCTTGCTGATCGATAAAAAGAATTGTTTGTTTATTCAACGTTTACTGTTCGTAGAGGTCACGGAACGTACGTAGATGACGAGAACACGTTACGTGCATCCGTAGCCGGCGTTTTAGAAAAGGTAAACAAGCTTATTTCAATAAGACCGCTAAAAGCACGTTATCAAGGCGAAATAGGAGACGTTGTTGTTGGTCGCATAACAGAAGTGCAACAGAAACGTTGGAAAGTTGATACGAATTCCAAACTTGATTCTGTTCTACTGTTATCCAGCGTTAATTTACCTGGAGGGGAACTGGTACGATATCGAAAGCAAAATTAATACTCCTAGAATTATACATTTTATGTTGTACTCGCGTTAATTGAAAATTTTCATTGGTTAACATCGTAGAGAAGAAGATCAGCGGAAGATGAGCAAACTATGAGACGATACCTCCAAGAAGGCGATCTGATTTGCGCAGAAGTACAAAGTACATTCGTAGACGGTTCGCTTTCGTTGCATACCAGAGTATTAAAGTATGGCAAATTGTCTCAAGGGATAATGCTAAAAGTTTCGCCAGCTCTTATCAAACGGAAGAAAACGCACTTTCATAATTTAGAGAATGGTGCTAGTTTAATATTAGGAAATAACGGTTACATATGGATCGGCGCCACCAGGCAGGATGCCGATAGATCGGAGGGTGGTTTCACTCAGGACTTGTCTAGAATTCCACAGGCGAATCGCGAAGTATGTGCAAGACTTCGTAATTGCATTTTAATTCTAGCGCAATCTAACATGCATCTGACCGATACATCCGTCATTTATGCTTACGAGGAATCCATGAAATACAAAGTGAACGACTTGTTAGAACCCGAAGCAATAATTGACGTATCATTACTAACTCATCAAAGACTTGCACAGTAACTTCACATAAGTATAAGTATACGTTATATGCCGCACAAACGGAAAAACACGCAAAGTTGTATGGTAATAAAAGAAACGTAACCCAGACCATTGTTAACTTTCAATTCAAGACATTCGATAATAAAACGTGTTTGGAGGAGTTTATACAGATATTTTATTTCAAATCTCCACGTCTAGAAAAACACTTTTAAAAGGAAAGAAAGGGTTGCTATCACGAACAGAGTGCAGCAATTTGTGTAAACTCTGTGCAAACTCTATGCAGTAGGTGTAAATATGAAAAGTTAATGCTGCAGTGCAGTAAAACTAAAGATCATGATATAGGAATAGATTGCAGTATTTTCACAGCAGTTTAAGGGACGACAAGTAGTATATAAGGTGGCTATGCAGTTTTACTACGAGTATTGATTTAACAAACGACTTAGAAACCGGTAGCCAGAAGAAATATGGAGGCATGCTTCACTGCTTTTGATAAAGATGAAGATGGATATTTATCTATCACAGAGTTCGAGCTTATTTGTCGTGCATTGTTCCGTAACGATCGCGGAAAAGTGTACACGCTGGAAAAGAATCAGTTGAATGAAATATACTCTATATTCGATTGGAAAGGAGATGGAAAGATCGACAGAGAAGAATTTGAGGTATACTCGTAAACGTAAGATTACTGCTATTTCTACTAAATTCAACTTCTTCATATTCTATTTGCTTACTTCTTAGATGTGTTGGAACCGTTGGATTAAGGTGTGCTGTCGTCCGAAGAGTGCTTTTCTAATCGTCGATGTACAAAACGATTTTATAACAGGGTCTTTGAACATTAAGCAATGTGCTGCCGAGCATGATGGTTTAGAAGTGATCGAGCCAATTAATCGGTTGTTGGACACTGTACAGTTTGATGCGGTATTCTATTCTCTCGATTGGCATCCTGTGGATCACGTATCTTTTATCGACAATTTGCATCTCAGGTAAGTAGCCCTTGCTCCAATGTTTGATCGTGCTCATTTCTTAAATTAAACGCTCTTATATTTCACCAGAGAAATTGATCCTAGCAGCGAAATCTCGAAAGATGAAGCACAAGTTTACGACACGATTACGTTCAAAGGACCACCGTTGTTGGTGCAACGTCTTTGGCCGCGCCATTGCATTCAGGATTCTTGGGGTGCAGAACTGCACAAAGATTTAAAGGTCATCGACAATGCGATTAAAATTTATAAAGGGACTAACCCGGAAGTTGATTCGTATTCCGTCTTTTGGGATAATAAAAAGATGCAGGACACCAGCTTGTCATCACAGTTACAAGAAATTGGAGTAACAGACATATATATTTGTGGATTGGCTTACGATGTCTGCGTAGGAGCAACCGCAGTCGATGCACTGAAATGTGGCTATCGTACTATTCTTATTGATGACTGTAGTCGCGGCGTAGATCTTGTAGATATCGAAAAAACCAAATCTACTGTCATAGCCAACAATGGTGTTATAGTTAATTCTAATCAGGTAAAAGCAATGGTCGAGGGAAAGGACCGTCGACCAGAACTCGGATACAAATTAGCTTTAGAAATCAAAGAAAATTTCAAATGTTGAAATCTCATAGATTGAAATTATTATATAGATTTGAAATTAGTATGTGAACATACAGAAAATTAAATTCAATGAAACACATGTTACAGGGTTCGTTCAGCTAAAGACTATTCTAGTGTATTAAGTAAATTAGAATAAATATATTTTTGGTTAAAGCAAACTTGCCTAAATATATACATTCTTCTCTCATTTGAAGATACCCGCGAAATCTATAATGGCGATGTGAAGCCATAATGTTTACAAATCGGTTTCATTGCGAGGCCAACGCCGCTCGCGTTTATATGTATATTCCTGTAATAAGTAAAAATTACCATACATTCTGTATCGATAGTGTACAATTATGAATAAATAGTAATGAAAACTATTCACGAAAAATGATGCGATAACCTATTTATTTACAAAAATTTGACTGCTTATTTATTTATACATTAAATACAGTATAGTATATAACCTAAAAATTAGACAAACGGCAGTTTAATCGGTATGCTTGTCTGTTGATACAAATAAAGCTGTGAAAAGGAGAAATCATGTTTTACCACGTGAGTAATTTTTATATAAAAAAAAGTGTAAAATTCGAACAACAATGAACATTTGTTTATTTTCGTAGATATCATTGGAACATGAAATTTTATTGCATCCTAGGTACTTCGGCCCCCAATTGTTAGACACTGTTAAACAAAAATTGTACACAGAAGTGGAGGGTACTTGTACTGGAAAGTAAGTTTGTATTTGCTATGAAAATATGAAGTTTATCTGAGTAATTATATTAATAATTCCTGAAATTTTAGATATGGTTTTGTAGTTGCTGTAACAACAATAGATAACATAGGCGCAGGAATTATACAACCTGGACAAGGATTTGTAGTGTATCCTGTTAAATACAAAGCTATTGTTTTTAGACCATTCAAAGGAGAAGTGTTGGACGCAATTGTAACTCAAGTAAATAAGGTAATAAAAGAGTTTTCAAAAAACTATGATATCATGGCCTAACTTTCCTTTACATTGATTAGGTTGGAATGTTTGCTGAAATAGGACCTCTTTCGTGTTTTATATCTCATCATGTAAGTTGTTCTTAACAAGGTATAAATGTGTGACATCGTTTCATAAATTGTTCATATATCGTTTACAGTCGATACCAGCAGACATGCAGTTTTGTCCGAATATAAATCCACCGTGTTATAAATCTAAAGAGGAGGTAAATTTTACTGTTATAATAATAATAAAAATTTTTTTCGCATAATTTCACAACTGCTAATATGAATTGTAGGACGTGATCATTCAACCAGACGACGAAATAAGATTGAAAATTGTTGGTACAAGAGTTGATGCCACTGGAATCGTTAGTATCCAAGATACAAATTTTCTTTCCTAATATAGTATGATATACATTGTGTAGTATATGTATATAGTAATGTTTTATATTCTTATTACAGTTTGCTATTGGAACACTGATGGATGATTATTTGGGTAATTGCATATATTTCATAACTTTACAAATATATTTCTAATACTAAATCTTTTTCAATTCTTCCTTTCACAGGTCTTGTATGCAACTAAATAAGTAAATAAGCATATTTGTCACACTCAATAAAGTTTTATTGTATTTTTTATAAAGTAATAATATCTAAAACTATTTACTTATTTTATTACGCGAGTGCATATCACTAGTCCAAAGAATCGAACACAATTGGCTTCACTCGAGTGAGAGTCGTCACTAAAAATTGCTATACATACCATTATTCAAAATATTGTTTAGGTTTAGATTATCAAATATGTTGGTATGTGTAATCAATTACTAAACATTTCATATCCACAAAATGAAGAAAATGATATAGAATGGAATTATTCTAGGCCGGAAGGAATGCTTAATTTTCGAGTTAAAATAATTCCGACTGCAAAGGGATAAAAAGTGGGCCAATTATTACATATATATAGGAGAAAGAAGAAAATAGTATACACACCACGTATTCATCAGTAATAAATAGTTTAATTGAATTACAATTTACATTTTGATGATTTATACATAATGCTTTGTCTATGTTTGTTTCTACTGTTCCAAAATGCTTACAAGCTATTAATTGCATGACTCTAATAACGCAAAATAATAACGTATAATTATTAGTGCAATTCTTTTTGGAAATTTTTCAAATTAATTGTTTATAGTCTGTTATTATTACACAAAAGATGTATAGTATGTGTTCGTTTGCTTGCAGAGCTTTTTACAAACATATTTCAAAACAAATATGTTAAACACATTATGTGCTGCGATACGTGTTACTGTTTTCATCTGTTTTTGCGATTCATTTTATTGAAGTTCGTTGTCTGAACAGGACTTAATGAAATGACAAGTATTCAAATCTAATAACGGTAGAAATAGAGCTAATTTTGCTGCAACGGGTGTCTTCAATTTTTCCATTAGATTACTTTGATCAGGCATCATTTTGTCAGCAACGTGTCTAAACACTTTACCGTCGTTATTTACGTAGAATGTAGAAAACCCATCATACCATCTATGAACAAGTTTTTATAATTTAATTGATATGGTACAGCACAGGAATCGGATTATGTAATAAGAAGATGACTGAATTTACTTACCCCTCGGAATCCTGCTGTGTATGATTCTTTATGTTCCAAGCTTTAATCATCCAAAACGTGAGGAATATCCGTGTTCCAGATATACCTACTATACGCCAACGAACTTTAATACTACTGTCTTCTGGATGCATAGTTATTTTTAAAATCTCTAGTTTGACATAAGCAAATTTTATGTGACCGAAAAATCTCATCCACAACACTTGCTTCACGTAATTATGAACTCCTCTGAAATACAATATCAATGTATTATAAATTGGAAACAATACATTCTGATCGTACAATTGAAAATATTTTAGATCGTACGCTTACGTAGTTACTATTCCTTTAAAGTTGTTGACAAATACCATATCCTGCGTGTATATAGTATAGTTTAAAGTCCTAACAAACACGTTTGGTAACTACAAAAGAAAAGAAGCTTTATGCAAGGTAAAGTAACATATTTGGAAAGCAAATACATACATCTTCTCTAAGGGTATTAAATATATGTTTCAATTGTGCTTCGGTCGGTTTATGATCGTCGGATGGTTGCTTGTCATCCGCATTTTGCACATTAGGAACAGGCTTGGTATGAAGAATACTTTGTTCTTTCGAACAAGATGAATTAACTAGATTGCTGTTGACAGTGAGCCTCTCGTTGTGGGACAAACAAGACTTGTTCACATAAGGCCATCTCTGATCAGTATTCGCTTCTATCCATTGGAAATTATTATTAAATGCAGACTCGTTCACGGTAACAGCATTATCTTTGTCTACAGTATGAATATTTGTGTTTCTTTGCTCTTGCATCCATGTCGATCGTCGTTCACTCCAATTGAACTTTTTATTCAGTGTGCTCGACCATTCTGTGCGAACATCGAAATAAGTAACTGGCGAATATTGACTCATCAAATGGGACACAGAATTCAGAGAGCTCTTCCCATGATTGGTTGCTGTTGCTGTTGGTACGTTCAAAAACTGAAATTTTACAAAAAGAATATTTTTATTTATTTGTCTCCTGTACTTTCTTCTATTCCGAATATGTTAATACAATCCACTAAAAATATTAATGCCAATCAAAACAATTTCTAATTGAATGTCTATTATATAAGTATTTTGAGGTTAACATGTTCCGGCAATTTTGCATAACGAAAGAAAGCAATGATAATTTTATGCGAATCAACGATAATAATAGCAGCGACAATTGTGATTGAAATGATTTGCAACAATCTTGAATAAACATTCGTAAATACCTCTTCTAAGAACAAAGACGACTTAACATGTTTTGGTAAGCGACGGTCGATTTTCGTTACTTGTTTTCGGGTGTTAACAAAAGGTGTAAATTTATTCGGGATATTTCGTAAACACAAAGACATCTTTCTCCTGTTTTTGGTTCACTAATTCATACTCGGTATCCTCTAATTACACAGAATATTATAATACATACAATCCTACGACAAGCACAAATGTTCGTACAATCTCGGCATGATCACGATCACCAACGATCACAGACAGTGAGACAGACTGAGACAGACTACGACAGATTCATACCAGAGAGGATAATACAGGATAATATCCTCTCTGTTCATACTATTTATTTCATACACGTTTTCGATTACTTTTCGGGATATACACTTTGCGACCCAGAAGGGGGCAGTGTATAGCTTTAGTGGGAAATTTAAAAATTCCAATGTAACTTTATTTACCGGTATGCTATTAATAGATTTTTTAAAAATGCTTTCTAACAGACACTCTCGAAAGAAATTATTAAATAGATTACATTACTAAAGGAGCAATCGCCGGTGAGAGTAAAGAGTTAATAATGTTATGAATAAAAAGTCAAATAATAAGTCGTATGACAATTTCTTGTTTAATCATATATATATATACATATTAACATGATGCTTTAACGGTGGCGTTATAATAATTATGATAAAAAATAATGACCATATGTAATCGCTTAATCGACATAGATGTTCATCTACACGAGGAAAACACTTTTAAACCAATAAGCAGCTATCAACACCTGTAGACGAGCAAGTAAAAATATTTATCAAACATTCTCTTGAGAAATGTCGCGTCGGGGAAGATTCGAAGTGACGAAGGAAGTAGTTCGAGAGTTCGTATGGATCATAAATATTTTTTTGAAACTGTAATGACGAGATACATTTGAATTTGAATGAGTATCGTACATATTTTTACATGAGATGCTAATGGAATGCTAATCAGACAAATACATTATTAACAATTATTCAAAGTTCGAACTTAATAATACAATATTACTTTTGGTTCGATAAAAATTTGCTCTTGTTACAATTCATAACTTTCGTTTTATCATACAAAGAATTATAACAAAACATTCGTATTATAAGCAGCTTGCTTTCAAATCAACGGCAAGCCATAATCTCTTTTTTATTTTGAAAGATTCATTCTTATAGGAAATGTTGCATGCCTTACCAGAAGACACCGTTATGTATTAGAAATACGATTAAATGTAACATCATTTAAGCAGAACGCTATATCGCTTTGCAGATAGTATCGGTATCAATTTGGGGTCCAGAACCATTCGGAAATTCTTCGAGACTCCTGTTCCCTGCTCTCTTCTCTCGATCGGTGCGAAGACCGTTTCTTTTTCTTTTCCGTTTTGTCTGTCTTGTCTTTCTCCTTATCCTTGTCTCTAGATTTCTTTTTCTTCTTCTTCTCTTTATCTTCCGTCTAAAAAATATCGAATTTCGTAGGGCCATAGATTAATTATTAAATTAAACATTGGTGAAATTGATGCAGTGACTTCCACTAATGTTCGGACGTTCTTAAAAAGACGATAACTTTTTAAATCTTGGACCATACGACTTGAACTTTTTTGAGAAATTAGAACAATTGGTTTGCTATACAACATGATCAAAATTTTTGAGAAAAAATTGCAAGTTATGTTGTAAAATATAACTTTTAGTATTTTCTCTGCAATTCCGACCAATTGTAATTTTTAAAAAAATTTCTTTTCACATCCTGTAGTAAACTAATTGTTTAAATCCTGCCATAAAAGTTATCGTTCTTTTTTAGAGCGTCTGAATATTAATGAGAGTTACTGTATATACCTTTTCTTTGTGCTTCTTCTTTTCTTTCAACACAGGACTGCTGCCATTCGAGCTCATGTGCTGTACACTAGCGTTATCGAGTAATTCTAGATGTACGTTGGAACTCGTTACGCTAACATCTAAACTTTTATCGCTCAATCCTAGTCTGTCTTTCCTTGTACTACTACTACTGACATCTTCGCCACCCTCGGGACTTTGTCTCCATTTAGAATCACCTTGGAGCCAAATATCGAATTCGTCGGAACTGATCTCTTGTTGTTCACTGATTTCATAATGTAATTCTTGTTGTTCACTGATTTCGTAACGTAATTCTTGTTGTTCGTTGATTTGTAATTCTTGGTCTATCGACGACACAGAATCGCGTTTAACGATTTGTCGAAGTTTCTCCGAATTGATTTCCGTGTTCGTTAGAGATTCGCGTTTATGCTTCTGTTTGGATAATGGATTTTCGGCTAGTTTCGGTTGAATCGGAGGCGTTGTTTCCTCGGTGGATGATAAATCGTCCTCGTAACCAGCAACCAATGGATTTGCAGTTTCGGTATCGCTATTCAAAGAAAAAAGGAGAAAACAATAAGTAAATATGGAGTCGGGTTTCAATTAGAGGGGCAGTCTCGTTTCCAGGATTGCAAGGATGCGGGATGCGGCTTTTCATTTTCCGATAATGCAAAGATCGAGGATTTCAGTATTGAAAAGTTCTAGATAAAAGATCAATCTAGGCAGCAGTCGTCCTCAAAAATTCTATTTTTACGTTTACGAGACGGAATTTGCATTATTCGGAAGCATAAAGCTGCGCGTGTAGCTATTTTCATAATGCTGCGACAGCTACATGAATAAATAGAATTTTTAAAAATAGAATTTTTGAGGGCGATTGCGGCCTAGAGTGATCTTTTATCTAGCGCTTTTGACTACTGAAAAACCCCATCTTTGCATTATCTGTCATTATCAATCCTGGAAACAAGTCTACCCGCTTAATCCTACTACTTCGCGTGACCTAGTATGTACCTTTCGGAATCTAACTCTTGGTGCTGTACTTTCTGTGGCGAGATTTGACTACCATCTTCCAAGAATGATCGATCTAAAAGACCATCGTCTGGTACAAAGTCTTCGACGCTGGTTAATGGTGCACCCGTATTCATATTATTAATGTGTACTGCTTTATCCACCTCGTCTTCTTTCTTGTTACCAAATATCTTCGACATGAGCGATTGTGGTTTGCTAATGGAATCTCTTCTATCCGAATTGCTACTTAAAAATTCAGACACCTTCGAGTCCGTATTCGATACATTTTGCGAGGCAGATAACGCCGATGCAATCTGCAGAGTTTTAGTAGGAGCCACTTGGTTCTCTAACGTACTGAAACTCTCTTTCTTTGGCGATGTTTTCAGATCTATAGTTTTAACCGGAATCGGCGTACCACCTCCTATAGGACCAGGCATCGAAATGGACCTCCTAACTTCTGCGTTCGCATTTATGTTACCATTAGAAGACGATATATGATGATTGCTTAAAGAAGTTGTAACGTTAGAGACTAGAATACTGGCAGAGACGGAGTCGGCAATAGCTCTTCTTCTGTTAACAAGATTGTCCAGGAACTTATTGTAATCGGCGTCGTCGCTGTCCTGGAACAGGTCAAGCTCCTGTACCGTCAAACCTGTTTCCTCCTCGTTTGTTTCAAGCTGCTTCAACAATGTTTCTCGTTGCAGCTGAAGGAATGGAAGATTGAAGAATTTGTGCAGAAGTTTTAACCCGAAGCCATTTCTCATGGACGACTCCGTGTATCTTACCTACAAAGAAGAAATGTAGAGAAAGCAATTAATATTTCTTTACGTTGTTGCGACTAGACAGCGGATCTCTATGCAAGATAACAATTTTCTACCTAAATTGCAACAAACTGGAGTGAAATAGAAATTGATTTTCTATCTTAATATGTTTGATAGGTTGAAAATAATGTAATAGTATTTTGAAATTTTTCTAATATTTCTAGTCTTAAATTGCCTATTCATAGTCATAAGTGCATAAAACAATGCTGTCTAGTTATGACTAAACTGCGGATATTTATGCAAAATAAAAATTGTCTGCATCGATTGCAAGAAATAAAAACTACATTGAATGTTATTTTTTCCCTTAATGATTTTAATAGAAGAAAAATCTCATCTACTCAATTATGCTATAAATGCATAAAGATCTGCAGAGTAGTTACAGCTAATAGTACCAATGAATTTACTTGTGCCGATCTCTCGTGTAACGAATCAATAAAATACGTCACGTGATCAGATGTAACAGTTCTATGATGAGCCATATCACAATGGTTTCCTAAAACGATGACAGGAATATGGCTAGGTATTTTCGGAAGTTCCCTTTGTACATAATCGAACGTCCAGGATTTCGTAATATCCATCATAATGATGACACCGTTGGTCCCTTTATAAACATCGAGAAATTCTGCGTCCAATGCAGGTTCCTCGATTATATTCTCCGACTGAGAATTATCCATCTTCAGGCCTTCGAACTTTTTTCTTCGCCGACCTTTATCTACAACATCCCACACTTCGACTTTAACAACGTCATCCGTAGCTTTATAGTTCCATTGAATGCTGGTTACTTGTATCTCTTCCGTCGGTATATATTCTTCTATAAATTTTTGGCCTTGGAGTCTATGAAATAAGCAAGTCTTTCCCACGTTTCTATCACCCTTTATAATAATTTTCACTGAAAATAGTACTGATATCATCGCAAATACTTCATGGCTTTATTAGGAATGAACAAGACATACGTACTATTATATTGTACACCTTTGGCAAATTTTCTCTGCAACGTCGTTGGCATGGACTGATGAGCCGGTCTTGGGGATACATTACCGACTCCATCGGATTTCCCAGCTAATCTTTTAAATGCGGACAACATCTCGTACTTCTTCTCGGTTGTGCCAAAAATAATGTAGGAAAATATCTTTTCCTTATCGATGCTAAGACAAATATCTGAAACAGAGTAATCGCTATTACATTCCATTACTTTCCACGGTCATTATCAATCTTACAATTGATTAATTATAACTGGCAGCGAAGCAGTTTCCTTATTTGTTTAAACACAGATACAAGCGCAATAAATATTAGAACTGCTAGACACGCGAGTTCTATAATATATTTCTCTAATGGTAAAACAAATAGCAATATTTATTAATCAATATATAAGATGTGTAAGTAATATAAACATTTAGAAATAAAGTTAACATTCGTTATTGCTACACGTCTGAGTACACTTATAAAAGACAACTATATTTCGACAAGTATTTTTATAAGAAACTCCAGAGATAACGGAACATTATTGCACCGCTTACCACATGTTATTCTAAATTATCTGTAGAAAATAAAAATTCATTCCAAATAGATAACCGATACAACAAAACGAAACCAGCTGTCACTTGGCAGCTACACGTATTTCTTTTGGTAATGTTGGTATTCGTTCCCTCGACCAGTTGTCACAGTTGTCAGCGCACGCAACACCAGTACAGTTTGCCATCCCCACATTGTCTGCCGTGCTCCAATCATGGCTCCAATGAATAGTTCTTCATTGGTTCTTCATGTCTGAGAGGGGGGCGTTTTCATTAATTTCCAGATCTTGAATTGGCAAAGCTATGAGCAGAGAGTATATGAGTGCTCACGTCCGGGATTTCGCTGTTCCTGGTACAGTGCTGCCCCATAATCTAATTTTTAGCCTGGATCAGAACCTACATCATCTTTAGCCTAGATTAGAACCTAAATCGCCTGACCATTGACTGATCAGTGACCATTGACTGACCATGGACTGATTCTACCGTTCAAATCTTATGTTAGACCATATATGTGTATACATACACAAATCACCTATACATACACCAACACCCTACCAGACCCTATATACACAACCATTCTCATTCTCTACTCCTGGAAAGTTACCCCCAGCTATAGTACACAAAAATTTATTTAAATAGATTGCAATTGGTAGGAGTTATACAAAATTTAAAAAATGATGTTTTGTCAACTTTTTTATATGAGCCTGTAACGATAATTTAAAAAGTGCGTTTTGTAGATTTCGGTTACTGATATATATGCATACTGAAAATTTCATCCTACAAACGGATGTAGACAGACAGAAAAGCCCATAAGATGCAACGTCTGTTGCAGAGATGTTGTTAGAACCTATACATACATTATACTGCAAAGCGAATGTATGTATTTATCTTCTTCCCCCTAAAACCCTTCCCCTATGTTGCAATTCCTCTGAGGTGAATAACAACAGTACTACCAAACGCATACGTTGTACGACTCTTTATTATAATAGCAATAATAATGGGATAGTGGTAGTAGTAATAATATGCAGTATACATTTCTCATTATCCATATTTTCCCATAAACATACATCGAACGTTTGAACCGCAAAGTGCATTAAAGATATATATCGGAATATGTTACATTAAGCCCGAAACGAGTCACTCATAAACCATCATATACATACATAACATACAGCTCAATTAATACTTCTGTTCAACTTTAACGTGTGTACTCATAGTATACCCTCCTATCATTTGCGGATTCATTGCAAGTACATATATATACAGTGACAGAATTAAATCTATTCATAGACCGGTGACGCTTACTGTCAACTGACAATTCTGGTTTCAGTGTAACACTAAATCAACAATTATCTCCATCGGCCTACACCTTAATAGGAATCGAAATGACCATTGACAATTCAGGAATGAAGAACATTCGCAAATTTAATGTTATCATTTACCGAGGGTAGTATGAAAATAGTAAAATGTTAAGGTGGTAAAAGTCAGCGGTGTATGAACATTTTTCGCATGCCGCTGTGTATCACGTTGGGAAGTTTCGAGTAGATCAATCTGCTCTTCGATCACCTGTTCGCTACCTACTTATTACATACATGCGCGGTAAATTCTTATCTCGGGCGAAAGAAAACCATCGGGCATGACAAAAATAAATTTCAAGCACCGACCGATATTGCCAACCTCGTTTAATAATTTATATTTCACCGCTAAAATAATCAAACAACGCAAACAGAAGCATATCTTATTCGGAAACGAAATGCCATTTTTCACAAAAAGAATTGTTCTGATTTTGAATACAAATTTTCGGGAAAGAATGGTGTCATCGATTTTGCTCTAACTGCACTACTCTCGTAGTGTTCCCCGGGAGGACTCTTACGCTTATATAATATGTACAAATCAAAAATTTCAATAGATATCTATATATATGCGCGTATATACATGTAACGTACACTAAGGAACGCGTTCGCATTATAATATGCTACAATTTATGCGCGATGTATTAGTCTTTGAAAGCATAGTTTCCGTGTCACGTGTATAAAACCAAAAACAATCTACCGTATATTTCGCAAGAATTGACAAAACCAGCGTCACTCAAATTGTGATCAATGGCGGGGAGGAAAGAATCTGATTTGACGTTAAAGAAAATGGAATTTTTCGATCTTCTCGTTTCTCTCGAGAATTCCCCATGCAAATGGAATAAAGCCTACTATGCGTTCTCCTCGGCTTCTTCGCTTCTATCAAATCGACGCGATTCATATTTACGACACGTTCTGTTCGATCGTTGTCCTATCACAAAATGCCTGGACACCATCATGAAAAACCGACCAAAGGCTTACCCTACGTGTTTGTACATCGTATCGTAAATCGCTAACCTTCGCTCATGAAGTTCCCACGTTCTCCACTACCGGTTGTGACTTACACGCAACGAAACTAAATTTCTCCCTTGTTATTCAAGTTAGCTAAAGTATATGTGTTAAGTATGGAATATATCACCGAAAGTAATGATCAGGAAAAGCACAGACTTTCGGAGCAATCGTTAGTATACGTTTTTAAAAAGAGTCTGCTGTCGCTCTGGCAGATTAAACATTTTATGGGATAAATCGACGAATTGAATATTCGAATGCTGTAGAAGCACCATTTTCCTCGAATCTCAGATTAACACTTTGCTATTCTTTATAGCGTACCGACAAGCTTTTGATCATTCTGTTTTTCTTTTACAAGAGAACAAAGTGTTGAGCAAACTGTGCACCTTTCGATTGGTATGAACAAGGTATATATCGGCGGATAGACGAGAAAAATCGTGTGACAATTTGTTTAGTAAAAAAAATGCGTAAGGCGGCGGCTATGTTCGTCTAGAGTTGGAACGTTTGTCTCACTTTGCGTTATTCTATCTAAAGTGCTACAAGAAAGACTTGACAGTAGGAAAACGGAAATTCAAAACCCTGGAGAGCTCGTGTAATAATGCAAACGGGAAGAAGCAGAACGTAAAGCACTTTCGATTTTCTCCTATCCGCGTCAATAGAATGGCAGTCACGCTTCTTATTAGTTACAACCTTGATGTAATGATACAATTCGCTCGGTAGTTAATAACAGTAGCAGCATTGCACATCACCTAACAATGGGATCCATAAAATTTCTCATATACCTAACATTTCTTACATCATCGATATCTCGTGGCGATTCGCTTTATATAATGCAATAATTGTTATTCCATCCAGCGTATAAAATCAGACTTCATATCGTATCGTGTCCGTAGACGTGTGTAACAAATTGTCGCGATACGATCAACATTATTTCTGCTATAGTTAACTTCGCAATTGATTCGCGTGCAACTTAATACTCTTCTTAGCATTCCTTTCTCTCTCGCGCTCGCTTTCACACACACACATTCTTACTCTCTCGTTCTCTCTCTCTCTCTCTCGATCTCTTGACTTGTGTTTCATTTACGTTTCCGTCGCTATTGGAATTCTGGCGCTTCATCAGTGACGCTATAGAACAATATGAATTTTAAACGCACTATAAAACGGTTCAGCAACATAGTTCAGCCCACTCGGAGTTGGAGTAAGAAAAATATCTAAGATTTCCACTATTCTTCGACTTCTTCTCGTCGAGCCCGTGAAAACATTCCGAGTAAAAGGAAACTGAACGTACGAAACACTACACTGTGTATCTGTTTCCAGTGAAATTCGGTTAAACAAGAGTGGAAAAGGTTAAACTGTACCTTGGGTAACCAGAAATTTTTACCTTTTTCTTATGTAGTCCTGTAGACTTTGGTGAGAAAATACGAAAAATCCAAGTTTCAATCCTAGGAGATCAGTGGTTCAAAAGTTACGAGTGTTCAAAGTTGAGTGATTTTCAGTGATTCTGACAGGTAAGAGTGCCGCTATGCTCCGCTTAAAACACTGAAAATCGCTCAAGTTTAAACACTCATATCTTTTGAACTACTGGTCTCCTGGGATTAAACCTTGGATTTTCGGAAGTTTCTCGGGAAAATCTACAGGATACAGAAGAAAAATGCAAAAATATCTGGTTATCCAAGGAACAGTGCAGCCGCGGGAAGTATAAGCTGGACAACACAAACTGGTCTGGATTAGATTTAGAATAGTTATCCGCGAAACGACAGCTACAACGGTCTACTCGAGGAGTCGTACCGTTAACTTTCGCCTCGCGGCGAATAAATCGGAGTCGAAGTGAGGATTAAAACTGGATTCGAAACTGTTGTGTACACTCAACTGAAACAAGTGGCGCGTTCACTGTCGTTCACTTACTTATCCTGAGGTATTTTTGCCGGTGTGTCTGTGTGCCTTACAAAAACTTTGATTCGCGCGAATGATCCTGATCAGCGAGCTCGTCGTGGAACGTCCCGCGAATTCTATCGCGGAGGATACCGACTCGGCTGTGTAGGTTTCCCTGAATGATCCTTCAAATCACTCGGGTTGTACATCGTTGGTCCCTAAAAGCAAAGATTCGTGTTAAAACACCGGTCAACGGAAATCGCATATTGAAATTATAAGACAGATATACATATATCAATTTTAATCGAACAGGATTTGTTATACCGTTTTCTTACGATCTGGCATTGGAAAAGAAACTAAGATGAAATAGAGAAATTAATATAACCATGTAACATTATCTTTCCGCTTCTTCTTTACAGTTACTTGTCTGGGACTTCCGTAAGTTGAACGATTAAATGCAACAAAAAGCAACGAAAATGTACACCGGAGGCCGCAACCAAAAATCTATCCTTCACCAAGCTGTCCCATAGTTTTGCCATTGAAATCTTATGTCTTATGAGATTAATGTGCTCGCCATGTCGAACGTAAGCTTGATTTAGCAGTAAAGCCGCACGGTGGTGGCACAAATCGAAGGTAAAAATGCTCCTATGATATCTATCGAGGATGCAGAGTATTTTTTAAGTGGCAGAAAATCGCGTGTGAATCGTGGGAAAAGGCCATGGTAAAGCGTGTCTTCCATAACGATATCACTCGCGAAAAGTATTGCTCTCCTTACACATCAGGAACCACTCTACCTAGAAGAATGTGCCAATTAAAATATACTCCTCGATTTGGGTACCGTATGGTACATTGAATATTTAATACCGTCGAATTTCAGTAACTCAAGAACCTGAGATAACAACTTTTCTTCGCTGAGAAATCTCTACAAATCGACATAGAAATTTACTTCGATTTGACTTCAAAAAGAAGTTTAAAGTCAAAGTCTCATCAGTAAACTGCAGATCTTTATTTACTTCAGATCTATAAAGGCTTACTACAGCTCGGAATAAAATTATATTTAACTCCACTTTCTCAAAATACGTCTACAAAAATTGCAAATTATATAAACATTCGCTGTCTACTCATCGGTGTAGTTTCACCGAAGTTCGACTGTATAATATTAGCTCATCTCATGAGTAATGCTGTCTTTCATTATACGCTGCACAAACATTGGTTCACAATTAAAGCTACTACTGCTATCGAAAAACGGATGAACAGTTTATAAATTTTTGCATTACTCATGGGACGAGTTTGTAAATAAGTTACTGTTTTCTATCATGTGTAGCTCAGTAGAATGTATGAATGATCACCTCTGGAATGAGAAACGACTAACGCCGCTGGATTACCTTGTTCCTCGGGAGGAGACGCAGATCCCTCATCGTGTAGCTCTGCACCTCTCGCGATAACGAGCTGGTTGAGCTCCATCGAGAGAGCTGTGTGCCATATACAACACAACAATCTTGTCTCACTAACCAATACTCGGCTTTCGCAATGATTAGGTATCAAAGTATGCGGAGAGTATGCAACGCTGATGCTCACTAGTACAACACGAATGCTTTTAACGCATAATTTTTCTTTTCTACCGCTAAATGGAAAGGAAACGTTGAAGTCATCGGTGTTGCAAGCCTCTCCCATCGCCGTAAAACAAAGGCAGTATTTTCTATAGTAGAAGTGTAATTTCATTGTAACAATCAAACATGCTCGAAATCACCACACAAATACTCTACTGTGTCCTGTACCGTGTGTTACGATGCCAACCAGAAACCTCTCAGTGCTCTATTCGCCAGAAAAAATTGTCTACGTGCATAGAAATAAAAATGGTTAAAGCAGCATGAAGCTTTCAAAGTAATGTTAACACTGTAGCTACCGTGATAATCTGTTAGTTAGCGTTTCGATTACTTAATTCTTGAAAGCCTGTTAGATAGATAAAGTGTTAAAAAGAACGCGGTGATTAGTAACGAAAGAAAGAAAGGACAGCTTTTGCTAACGCTCTACTTCATTTCCTGCTGCTTTATCGCTTCCCACAGACATAGCAGCGCTAACATCGATTCGTACGGGTTGTCGGATTGCAGAGAACTATGGTTTGCTGTAGCAAACACGTATACATTATTTACGGTCTGAACCATGCTGGCAGATAAAATACGGCATACCATGCGTGCACGACCATGAGAACAATGTATAAGATTAATAAAATAGTCCTTACTATCTGCAACAATTATTATTTGGCTACATCATTCTGCCTCCCCGACTGCTTGCAAAGAAAACATAAAAAAGAAAGGTGGATTAAACACAGATCGTCAAGAGAAGAAACATCTGTTACGATCTCGAGAAAAGTGAAATTAGTATGATGATCGTTAATGTGACGCAGGAAAGCACACGGTTTACAAGAAACAGCAACGAGACTATCGACACTCTTTCTTTTTTAATATCGGATCGTATCTTTCGAAAGGAGAAGAAACACCTACTCTTTGACCTTACTCTCTGTCCCACTCACTCGCTCTAATTTTTATACGAACACAGACTGTACAAACATAAACTGAAATTGAACGTAAGAGAGCCATTACTGTTCAGGGGAATATAGACGATGCACAAAACTAGGGAAAATGGTTCAAACATAACCGATCGTGTGTTACCGAAAGGGGAATAATCGGTAAGAGAAAGTAACATCTTAACATTACAGTTCCAGAGACAAGTACAACCAAGCTGCATACCAGCATACTGCAGCCATAACTTAAAGGTAACAAACGGGGTTGTGTACGATTAGTCGAAAACTGTAGAGGCACATACTGCAGCCACAACTTAAAAACGATAAACGGGATTGTGTACAATTAGTCCGCATCTATAGACGCATACGTGAAACTGTATTGTTAATGTTGTATATCTACACATGTTTGTAGTGACAAAACTGTGTACAGAAATGTAACGGAAAGAAGAGAACTGGTGTATCTAAAAACATAGCGGTGATTGCATTGGAAAACTTACTCCTTGAGATGCATTTTCGGAAACGTTCGCCGATGGTGCAGCGGGCGTCGACGTTGATGTCAGAGAGGTCATGGTGGCGTTCAGGTCGTTCACTGAAAATTAATTACAATATAGAACGTGTATAACATCTACGATCTAATATTACCAATTTACGATTGAGATTATAAAGATTCATGAGGAATGACTAAAAACTTGGATAGACACATTGTCGTTATTTTTATAAAATAATGTAAAATAGTCATTTTTAGCGCGTCGTAAATCTAGCGTCAAGTGTACTCGAAAAGAATGGTGTACAGACCTGGTGCAGGAATGAATAATTGAGGCGACGAGGTTGCCATAGGTACAATCGGAGACGTTATGGGGGTTGGCATGTTCGGAGGCGCAGCGGTGCTCTTCGAGCCAACGGGATTCATCACGTCTATGTAATTAGCGCGCATACTTCTTCCTTTCGGTAATTTGAATTTATTAATGCCAGATTCGTCGGCTTGCGAGGGTGGTTGAGGTAGCTGAGGTGGCTGAGAGGGCTGTTCCACTATAGGAGGTCTAAACCCCATGTCGGCAGCCTTTGGAGGCGGAGCTAACGCCGTAGAACCAGTGTCCCCGTCTTCGTCCTTGTTCGTCCACTTCTTAGCAACAGAATCCCACACGATCTGTTCAAACACACAATCGATTAAAATATAAAACTCTTTGTATGGAGATGTACACGGTACTGGAACTACAACCCCTAGTCAAAATATTTTCACCAGGGGTGTAGACTACAGGGCTCAAACAGGGAGTTGCATCGGCAAGTGTTAGGAAACGACACGTTAAATCTGAACCCAGAACGTTTGAATAATTCGTTAGTTGTTAATTATCCGAACAATCAGGTATACTGGCCTTCTCCTCTGGCACCGTTACAATCAGAGATGTTCAACTACCCCAAGTACCCGCGTGAGCCCTTATAAAACATAGAAACCAACTGTCGTGATTGTTCAGAGATCTTTTTGAGCAGAACTGGGTAAAATTTGAAACAAATTCGAAAGAATGAGATACTAAAAACTTAAATAATCCCTCGTAATATACTATTGGAATTACAGGGTAGAACATTTAAATCATCTTGCTTGCTGTTGATTAAATGCTCCCCCTGTATTCAAAATTCGATTGCCTTCTTCGACTACCGTCTCGAAGCACTTCGATTTTCCCCAGCTCTGTTTTCGCACGCGTCGCGCTACCCAGAGAGCGAGGGTCTCACCGATGGATTGCTGTCATCAGGTAGAATCATTTGGTTCTTCGGTTTCGGAGCGAACTTGCTGAACAGGCCGCCAATCCATGAACCTCCGGTGTTCGACGGTTTCTTCTCGGCCGGTTTCTCCGCAGGTTTCTTGGCAGGGGCTGACTGCTTGGCGGATGTCTTCGGTGTTTCCAACGCGTCCAACTCTTCGAGCGGGTCGAACTGCTTCCTCGTCGACGGAGTCATCGAGATCGCCGGCTTCGGTGGCTGAAATAAAGTATACGATTCATCATCGCAAAATTGTTCCGGCAAAGTTGATCACTGTTTACTGCAACAGCAACCGTCCCAGGGTTTTATTTAGCTGAGCGATTCTGTTCTACGCGTTCTGAACATCCTGGTACATCCGCGTAGCTATCACAGTAAGTAGTGAAAAACTTTGCTTGCGTAACAAACAGTGTATCGTACAATCGTTGTTGTCAAGTTAAAACAACAAAAAAAAAAAAGGCGCGGTCTTGAAAAATCCACAGAATATTCGATGATATATATAGGAAACTTTATTGTATATTTAACAATAACAGACTTGTGTACATAAAGTGACATCTAAAACAGAGAGCTA
This sequence comes from Lasioglossum baleicum, assembly GCF_051020765.1. NCBI lineage: Eukaryota > Metazoa > Arthropoda > Insecta > Hymenoptera > Halictidae > Lasioglossum > Lasioglossum baleicum. The sequence continues at coordinate 11,224,426 of NC_134929.1, forward strand.
GCTCTATGGATCCGGCTCTAGAATTACTTTGTATCAAAGAGCTTCGTTCACAACCGACACTCTATAAACAACGCAAAGCATCCGATAGACTTTCTCAACGCGGAAGAATTCAAGAAAAATCGCGCAGAATTCACCGTGTACTCGCTGATTTCATCAAGGCTCGTTAGATTCTTGAAATGTACTAGGTTGCTGCATATGAAATATCTGATTTCTTACGAGATATCAGATTTTTACATGTTTCTTGATTTCCAAAATCTGCAGTCTAAAATCGGACATTCCATATGCAACAATCTAATACAAGAAATCCTTTAAGTTTGATCGAAATCGACAGCCAGGTGGTTCCTGCGCGGTTCGAATGGCTCGGAAGTAACTTAATCGTAAGTTCACATAACATTTCCAGTATGAAACTGAGGGTGGTGGAGGAGAACGACTTAGCGCATCGAAATGTATAAGAGTCGGCTACTGGTTATCAAAACGCAACAATCGCAGCGTCGACTTGTCGTCGTCTACTCGCAATTCGTCGGGACATCGATGTCGTATGTTTTCATGAATGACTTTCGGGCAGGGAGATCGTTAAGCTTAGCCGAGTTAAGATCACTTCGAGCCGGCCTGACCGGTAGATCTATCGGATAGGTTCCGCCGGAGATGAACGGCTTGTACCGACATAATTCAGAGGAATTCTGTGAGGAGTTTGCGTAGGACCAGGCGTCCACTGTGTCGTAAATAACGTCTTTCCTTCGAATGTGGGGAGCTACTCTCATGACCTTTTTATCCTCGAAGTTACAGTACTGCGTCAACGTCTGACTATCTGGGGAGGGGGAGGGGCCAGGCATTCCTCTCCCTAATCGCGAGTCGAGCTTGGAGATCGTCCCCAGGCTGACCTTGGTGAACTGTACATCTAAATCGGTGATAGTCGCCGGCGATTTGCAACTATCCTCGTTAGCCAGAGGCTCCGGTTCGCACGGGATCGTATCGTTATCGTGGTCCGACTTCTTTCTGACATTGCATTTCAAGAACACAGGAGGTTCCGAGGAAGGCGGCTTCACGTATCTACCGTCTATCTTCTTAATCTTTCTCACGTCTCTCGGAGAAGATTTGTTGCTCGTTAAAATCTTTGGATAGCTCGTCATGATTTTTGGATAGGTGATCATTTTTTTTGAAGGTATCGTGGACTTGGTCTCGTCTACGTGGCTTGACCGATAGAGATTCGAAACCGAAGACGACGACGAGATAACGATATTCGACTCAGGGGAAGAACCGGAAACGATTCCTCCGACTGGTTTCGCTAGAGTGTCGCTTAAGACTTTGCGTCGACGTAACGAGCTAATGTTGGTCCCGTCCAACGAGCACTCGCCGGGAACAATACTACTATCCGCAGTGAGCGCGTAATTACTTACTTCAGGAGTGGCTGTTTTATCTTCCGTTTCCGTCTGTCCATATGCGAGCATCAAGAAAAAGGTGAAACAAAATTCCGTTATTTTCGCGTCTAATGGAGAAGCTTTGTTAAGAGTCTGCGTGGAGCAGTGGGATGCTTAGGGTGTCCCGTTCGTTACCGTAGACTACCTTAGGGTCTTCGAGTCGTGATTTACATTCCGATATATCCTTAAGACAAGAATATCTTATTTCATTTTTACTAGTAACCAATGCGTTAGAACAAAGGAGAGCGGTTTTATGGGAAATCTGAGAACTTGCTGGAATTGTTGGTAAGTGTATACTTATCGAAATATTTCTCATTAAAACCACCCGCCACTATTTCAACAGGGACACCCTGCATACAATCCGCAAGACTGAGGAGATGAAACGAAAAAGTTAAGCTAGTTTATTGCAACGACCGACTCTTACCTCATAGTTCCATTTTTCCTGTTGCTGAGAATTGTCGGTGTCACCTTGTTCCGAGGGATACGGAGCACCGGTTGGCTGCTGTTGCCAATTAGTAACGTTGTTTCCGTAATTGCTCTGGTAATAAGAGTCTTGGTTCCAATAATCTTGTTGCTGCGATTGTTGGTAAGATTCGTCGTTGTTTCTTGCATATTTCATGGACTGGTCGTACGTGTCCGGCATATTGGACGGCAAGGACAAAGGTTGCCATTCTGATTGCACATCGGTCGAAGGAACGTCCATCATCGACGTCGGACCCTCTCTATACTCCGCTTGAGGTGGGTTCCAGACTTGGACATGTTGCTGTTGTTGCAGCTGCTGTTGCAGCTGCTGTTGCGGGTGGTTCATCTCGTACATTTCTTGAGCTTGCAGGCTACCGTACGACTCTTGTTTCGCGTGCGACCCGTAGGCATCGTTCTCGACTATTTCCCCGGACTGCGAGAAAATGCAAGATTTAGTACTGAAACAATCAACTGAACCGAAGTAATGCGTATTGAACTTACACAGCACTTGTTAACAATCTCCGCTAAATTATCGAACCACGGTACAGTGATAACTTCGTCGGTGGAGTCCTTGTAGACCGGGTCATGGTACTTAATCCTGTCCCCGAGATTGTACACCGAGCAAATGAACGACTTCTTGTACTTGGACGGCTCGTTGGCGATGTTCACGGCGATCTGTTCTATGTACAACAACGCTTTCTCGATCAGCCCGTGGTCCATCATCTTCGATGCCAAATCGAACTTGAAAGTCTGAAGATCGACCAACGTGAATCTCGGCTCGCTGAGGTTTCTCGCGTACTCGTAGATCTCCGTCAGCATCACCGCTTCCGTCGTGAGGAACGTGTTATACGGTTTATGGTGGTTCGCGCCTATCAACACCAGTTTCACGTTGCTCGCCCCGTACGCCCCGAAGTCGACCTGCGAGAGGATGTAACAGAAGTGAGCGGCGTGGATGTCTCCTCGCGCAGATAGCGTATCCCCGAGAGTGGTGATCGAGCGACGATTGATCTCCGGATTCGAGGACGTGTTGGAGATGATCATAGCTAAATGAGGCCGCCAATCGTCCCATTGCGGATCCGAGATACTGGTGACGACGGCGGGCACGCGACCAGAGTGCAACTGGTACAACGTTTGCAACGGGTCGTGGTACGGTAAACTATTCGCGAACCGGGTCATCACGGACGCATGGGTGCGTTTGTCCAACTTGCTGGCCAGGAACAGCGCGTGCCCCCAAAGTCCCTCGTTCATAGCATACTCTGCGCAATAAAAGCGACGAGGATTGCAATAATGCGATCATTTAAACAATCAAAGAAGACGCAACTTGAACGAACACGTACCCAGCGCTTCTTGAACCAAACCGTACAGTAATGTGTTTCGGAATTCGTCTGTTATTTGCTCGATGCTTTTCCGCGTTTTGCTCTCCGATGTCTCCGAGACCGCCGCGCCAGTATCTTGGCTGCTCTGGAATCCATCACCTAGTTCTGATCTCTGAGATATCACCGACTCTCTTCTTCCCAAATCCTGAGGCTTCTTAGACAATTCGTAAGGATACGCTTCCTTATTTCTGAGCAACAACGCCGCTATGTCGACACCAACAACGTTCTGTAACGACACGTACAATTATTAGGTGAGTGCAAAAGTTCGTCTCCGATTTCGTATTAAAATTCCTCGTTATATTTTAATACGAAGCTTTTGCATTGACCTAGTAGAAGTGAGAGAACATTAGAGAAATTTCAAAACATCAAGGAATGTATCTTACGCCGTTTTGTTGGATCAGCATGATCATTAGCTCGTACAAAAGTATGTACGAGGCACGATCGTCCATTTCTTCGTTCGCCGCTGCTTTCTTTATTTTATTCTCGCAATACTCGATAATTGTCTTTTTATGTGTGACGCCCCTATACGAAGAAGAAACGTCGCGTTAAAAAATATGAATGTGGAAATCTAAAAGACATTAAATACTATATTCTAAGCAGGCATATTCGAAGGTGCTACAAATAATTGTCTGCAACATGCAAAATTACTAGTGAGTCTATTTCTACTCGAAATAATAAGCATGCTTAGACGTATAAATATATTGATTACACTTGCTTAATTAAAGGTCCAGGATACGTCCGTAAATCGCGCGTTACAGGGTCGTGCAAGAGTAGGTTGTCCAATTTAAGAATGTCCACCTTGGCTCTTTCACCATCGGTTGGATAAGATGGAAGCACATGAATCAAAGATCCGATCGAGAAACACCCTATGGATGTGAGATGTTTTTTATAGTCTACTATATATGGTGCTATAGAAATGTTTGGTAACTCTCCGACAGATTAAATATATTGTATTTATATTCTGAATAATCGAGTACTATACCATATCCGTGAGAAGTGGAGAATTTAGTCGGCGTCATTCTTGCCGAAGCGCTCGTTGAATCCTCGAGCATAGACATGTCGGCCAAAGTTCGTTTGTCGCCGGTTGTTCTGCAAAATACAGTTGTTAGTCCAAATAGGTGCTAATCATTAGACTGGGGATCTTTATGCAGAATAAAAATTTCCTGCATCAATTGCAAGATATAATATATATAATCAAATAGAAAGTTCATATTCTTTCTTTACTAATATTAATAGACCAAAAATATATAATTGACATTTTTAATTCTTTTACGTCTGCAATCTAATCATAATAGATAGCAGATTTTTATGCAAGTCGTGGACTCGAACGAAAGTTAATAAACGCATAAAAATCCGCAGTCGAATCGTGAGAAAACTAATAGAAAGATAAGCTGCGATGAATATCCATCTACCGAGAAGATCTCAACTTCAATACCAAATGTACTATAGCAACAGTATTTCGTATCATCTACAAAGGATGAAAAGTAAATGATTCTTGCTAAAGATCTACACGAGCAAAACACACAAAATTTTGGTGGAAAAATCATCTAGCATAGAGAGAAGAAGATACATCGAATGCGACGAGAGGATGTTTCAAACTAACAATAAGTTACTTTCGATAGGTAGCAGAGATTCGACAAATTTCAATACGTCTGTTGCAAGTTTCGAACCGAGAGGACTCTCTCTCTCGGTCTCACCTATTTGAATTTAGACAATACGGCGGTCCCCGTTGTGGACTCCTGGCCCATCCAGGACACCCGAAATACGGGACATACAATGCTTTGTTTGGCGAGTGCAAGCATGCGCTTGGATTCGTAAAAAATCTAACACATAATCGACATTGTAAAATCCATAAAGAAACCATAGAATCGAAGAATCAGAGGTTCGTTTCTTTTAATTCTTTACACAGCTCGCGAGGAGGCTCACCTGTCGTCACAAGAGCTACGACCTGAGTGAACGCTTGCCCTGTCTTCTGGATAATTGGTAACGCCACGAGACACGAGCTGCTGTTGATGTCGGTTGGCATAGTACTTGTGGTACCATTCCGAGTAGGCGGCTGGATTCGTTCGTCGTAAATTCTCGATATACGCGTAATAATTGCTGGCGTAATGAGCGTTGTAATCGTATCCAGAGTAGCCTCCTAAGGAACAGGCTCATTTTAATTCTGGTTGTAATAGTTTAGTCAGAGATACAGTAATGTCCGACTGTAAGTCTTGCTGAAAACTTGACTGTTAGTCTGCACGTTGCCCATTCCACTGGAGGGTATACCCCGCGAGGGGTCAAGAAGCTCGAGCTGCCTCGGTCGCCGAGCAGTGTAAATACGCCGCGTAATCCGATACCGGGCGGGTATATCGCCCTGAACTACTAATTCAATAACAAAACTTCTTTATTTTTCATTATTTTTTATGGGACTTTGACCAACATATTCGTGGCCTTCTTCTAATAAAAATGATACCAAATATGATATAATTCAGATGATACTTACTTGTGTAATGAACGACGAATATATCGGACGCAAGGAAGAACAGCGTATGGAAAATGCTTTGAACTGTGCCGGCGCATCGCAACTCTCCGCGTCTCTTTCTTTCCCATACGCTGTCCTTCTTTGCGTCGAAAACTTTCATTGTTCATTAATTCATTACACAAGTAAATATAATTGGAATTATATCATATTTAGTATCATTTTCATTAGAAAAATGCCACGAATATGTTGGTCAAAGTCCCATCAAAAGATAATGAAAAATAAATAAGTTTTGTTATTGAGTTAGTTATATTTACACTTCTCGGCGATTGAGTCCTCTCGAGCTTCGCTATTCTTTTTTCGTTTGGCGCGGTCTTTGAAGCCCCAAAAATGGTGTCCTGCTCATATCTAGGTCACAACACAGAACCGAGAAATGACTTACAGTCGGACATTACTGTAGTTAGATTTCACGAATGCGTACCGTTGTAACCATAATAAGGATCCCTCGATCTTACATAATACGCTCGGTCTCTGTCGTTGTAAGAGGATCTGCTGGATGGTCTGGACCTGAGGAACAAGGTCAACGTTATTGTAACATTTTACCCCGCTGGCACACATTTTCAAAAACACATACCCCCTGCTATACGGATCATCGTAGTACGGATCTCTGATATCATAATCGTCGTATCGTCTCGGTCGTCTATCGTCCCGTCTCCTATCACGATCAACGTAATTCCGATCCCAAGGGTATCGGGGATCGTAATCCCGGACATCCCTCTCCCTTCGACGTACATCGTCGGCCCTGTCCCTTCTGCGATCATCAGGCGGCCGTCTCCTACTGTCCCGTTCATCCAGATCGTCTTTAGTTTGTTTGTTCCGTCTCTCGATATCTTCCCGGGGATGTCTATCCAAATCGTCCCGGCTGTGATGCTTCCGGTCGTCCTGTATGTAAGGCATTTCCCGACGATCGAACTCGTCACGGCCATTGTATGGTCGATCGGTCTCGCCACCCCGACGACGATCATAATAATACTCGTCGTCATATTCACGTTCACGATCGTAATAGGAATTCTTTCGTTCGTACTCGTATCGTCGCCGTTCCGAGCTACTGTCGCGTCGTCTCTCCCTGCTGTCGTCCCTGCTGTTCCCGGATCCCTCTTCGTTCTCGTCATACGAATCTCTGCGATTCGACGAGCTCGAAGCTCCTTGAGCCTCGCGTATCGACGCGCCCACAGCTTCCTCGCGTTTGCTCCTCGAGTCGCTGGCTTGGTCCGATATGCCGGCTGAAACACAATCATTCACGTTACACAATTAAATTTCGAATAGAAAAATGAGAATTTAATTATTATTCATAAATGACAAAACAAAAAGCGCGTATCCCATATTTATATTCACAGATCGCAGATACGAATTAGCATAAAAATTGACGAACAATTAATAAGGAAAATCGACTTACAGCTAGTAGGAGGAACTTCCTGGGACCCCGTGACCACTCTGCCGTTGGGTCTGTCGTCGGAAGATTGAGCAACCTCGTTAGGAGACGCGCCTCCAGGTATCTGCCTGAGGTTCTCGTCTGTTTGCTGATTAGGGTCTTCGGGTTCGTTGCCCCTGCCAGGAACTTCGCGCGTCTCGCTGGATTCCAGCATAATCTGAGGTTGTGGCTGATACCTCTCCTCTCCGGAAGGATCGTTCCGGGATTGTTGAGGAGGCAACGATCGTTCTCTGCCAGATGGATCGTTTCTACGTTCCAACGTGTCCGAGTCAGCTCGCGAGAGCATAGAAACGCTTCTTTCCTGACCAGGAGGGATATCGCGTCGCTCGGATCTCTCGCTGATGTTTCTCAATTGCAGACCCTGCTCCTGGCCCGAAGGATCGTTTCTCCTTGGATCTGACAATCTCTGAGCAGACTGGACGTACTGCTCCTGACCGGTTGGATCGTTCCTACGCGGATCTATGGAACTCGACTGGCCCGGTACTTCTCGCAGGAAAGGAATATCGTTAGGCACTTCGTCGTTCTCGTCGTCCTGGCTCGGGGGAGTCGGCTCGTGCTCCTGATGCGAGTCCGTTAACTCTCCGGTCTCTAAGAACGTGTTTCTATCGTTCGACGCGAACTCGTAATTGTCCGGCACCTGTGAAATAATAATTTCTCAGATATTACTACTTCCTATTCGAACTACATAGCATAATCAACCAGGTATAATCATTAGACCGCGTATTATATCAGTTTTATATTGATAAAATTAAGAAAATCATATAAAATAAAAATATTTCAGGTTGGAAGAAAAATTAGGTTTTCGAAATAGAATAGCTCCGAGTGCAAATGGTTAATAGAAGCAACGATTATCGTACATAAAAGTCCGCAGTTTACTAATCATTGTAGCGTACCTGTTCCGGTTGTAGAGGTGGTAGAGACCGCGTCAGTTGTTGAGCAGCAGGCACTTCAACGTTGTTCGCCTCTTGCCGAAAATCGCGCGTGCTCGCCGTCTCTTTAACCGGATTAATAACCGGTTTCGGATCATTATCCAGCGTCTCCTTGTTTATAGAATCTCTCGAGCCGTAAATATTGCGTTCCTGCAACGACGGCGTGACTACCTCCAGATTGACAAACTCCGTAGGCTGTTGAATATTCTCATAATTCTCGACGTTCTGTTCGGCGCTCCAGTCCTTGGTCGGCCTGGGAAGATCCTTCGTGTACCATGGGTACTCGGAGGAGCGTGGTAGCGTGCTCTGATTGTACCACTGATCGTATCCGCTTTGCACCAAGTTGTCAACTGGTGGAACACCCGTTGCCTGATACCCGATCTGCGCAGATAATTCTTTGTTTACCTGATTATCAATAGGTTGGGAATGCTCCGCAGGAGCGCCAGCATAGTCCAAGGACACCCCAGGAATATGATCCGTGGCACTATAAGGAGCCGTGCTTTGAACCCATGCATCCCCGGACGTAACAGGAGCCGGTAGTGCTTCGGACGATTCGCTCTGATGTTCTAGGTGTTTGCTAGTCTTGGGACCGAGGCTCATCTGTTCCAATTTCGCGGGCAGTTCCTCCGGTGAATTGTTCTTCCCCCATTCCGTCAGGTCGCCGACCGAATTGAACTCGTTGTTCTCCTGCACGGAAACGTTCTCGGAACTTGCAACGGTGGATACAGTTTCGGGAGTCGACGACATGTTCAGTCGGGAATCGGACAACTGTGTTTTCGAGACGCTCGTTTTCGTAGCAGGATCTTTAGAGAGGACACTCGGGATTAACGAGGGTACGGACTTCTTCTTCTCCTCTGGCTCTACGCCAGTTTCTAAAGGCGGCGGTGGAGGCATGTTCGGTAAAGAGTAGTGAGCAGCTGTGCGACTTTGTTGCCAATCGTTTGGGGGAATAACACCGGTATTGTCCGGTTGGAGATGCTCTTCTGGTAGATTGTTGTTCTCCTGTTGCTCCTGCAACCATTGGCTACTGTGCAACTCGTTCGTATGCTTCCATTGCTGCAGGGGATCCACGCTGATCGGTTGAGGCCAAGAATTGAAATCGGTGTTAGGACCTTGCTGGACGTTGGAACCTTGCGTTTGTTGAGCCTGGTTGGGCAGCACCGATTCGTAATTTTGATTGTTCCATTTCGACGCCGACATGTTCATTTGATTCGATCCGTTGTTCACATCGTTCGTGGAATGTTCTTTCTTAGCGTTCTCAGGGGCGGGCGGAAGATGCTGATTCGATCTGTTTCGTGGAGGCCACGGTAGACACTGATTACCCATATCATCGAAATGTTTCGCCTCTGTATCGATCTCTGGATCCGGCCAATCGCCTGGCACGTTACTCTGGCAATTATTCGGCGGTAACGAGTTCATTTGATCCGTCTTGTGCCAATTATAATTGTTACCGGCTAAAAAACTGTACGCTGCTTGAGCCTCCTGACTTTGTACAGAGGGTCGTTGCTGCGGATACGGAACAGGTTGGGCACCTTGGGGCTCGTTTATCCATTGTGGACGATCGTAATCCAAAGACGCGGATTTACCGGAACTGGGTCGAGGAGGCGGTGGATATTGCTGATACGGATAATTTAAATAAGGTTGATAGGAATCCGAATGGTTCGAAAGCGGCTGTCTGTTGCCAGCTGTTCCATGCGTGTTCCCATCTGGTATAGAATTCTGATTAATCAAATCAGTCTTGTTGCCATTAACGTTTTGATAATAATGATCCTGAATGGAATTGGATATCAGCTGCCCTTGGTTCTTATATGGTGGTGCATAATGCTGTGGTTGTTGCTGGTCTTGTTGAGGTGGTTGTTGCTGCTGCTGTTGCTGTTGTTGTTGCAGATTATCTGTCTGCTTATCAAAGTCCCAATTCCACGAATTATTCCAAGGATCTGCTGTTTGTTTTGACTGATTCATAACTGCGGATTGTTGCTGCATGGAATCATTGGATGGCACATCCGATTGCACTCTTCCCATCGGGTTCCACATGTTTTGATTATTAGCTCCATATCCTAAATTGTGATCTACTCTAGACCTTGTCGGTCTAGCTCTATAGGGATTCTGAAAACATAGTTTAAACGTTAATAAACCAGCCGAACATAAATGTCTGTATGTATAAATACTGTTTTACTCACACTCATACCGCCTTTAGGACAGTACCGCTTGCTTCTTACTTATAATAAAACCTATAAACCAGGAACTAATATTTATATTTAATTATATCGAGAAGAGAGCATATGCAGACTCAATCTTGTTACTTTTAATAAATTCCTAGTTGTCTGACAACGAGATAAATCTAAAAAATTCGTATTTATCCGTCTGATCAGTTGAAACATCAAGAATTCGCAATATTCTTATTAATTAGTCGACCATTGGTAGGTATTCAGAGACAATTCATTTATTCAAGTGGAGGGAAATCTACTTTCGCATGTAATGAGTAACTTATATGCACGTACGTATACGCGCGTATGTACGTATACATATGTGCATATATACGTATACATATACATATATAGGTCAATAGGAACCTATTTTTCATTATTCTAATAACCCTTTCAACAATCACATCAATCGCGTACCAGCGCCTCTTTCATTTTCACGTTTTCGGTAGAACGGAGGCAAGTGTCGCAAGGTCGACAAGCGTCAGAAATCAAAATACAAAATCCGTTGGTGCTGGCAAGAGGTTCGTCCGAGAAACAAAATTCCTCGAGCTTCCGAGCGCGAGAAAACGCGAGATTCGTTTAATTATGTAACGAAAATCGTGAGAGGGCAGCTTTGGCGTGATAAAATCGAAGTTGCCGGACAAGATGCGGACGGAGATACGGAAAATTCGAACGGTTCTGACGAAAAGTCAGGATACCAGCTGTGATAGCCAAGTTAGCGTTCAGGGACCTCTCTCGTACTCGTTCACTCACCTAGCTATCGTATCTGGCACTGATGTCCATACGCGAGCACAAGCATTATTTTCTTCCACGGAACATTCGTATCGTTGCTCGGACAGATTCGATCGTTTATCTACACGGATTTGAACGTTTGTAGGGGCTGATAACGGAGAATCACAGAAGCCCAAGCATTTTACGAGCACTACGAGGGAAAGGTGTGGGTTAACGCACGTCACGAAATTTTTCCTCCTTCACTTTCCACGCGAGCAGAACTATAGACGCGCACAGCGCGGACGTGTTGATCTCAAACGTCAAAGAGATTTGCAGTAAAACTCCGTCAGATGGCGACATAGTGCTATTCGAAATTCAAAAAGAATTCTATGGAATATTTTATGTTTTTCTGTTATCATTAGACAACGGATCTTGACTGATCTTGACGCAAAATGGAAATTATCCTCGTAAGGAATAGGAAACGAATAGAAATTTTATTCTTCTTTTAACAATCTTATTAATAGACAGCGGATTTGATGAATTTATAACAAAAATGAGTAGGAGTAAAAATACTGTTCTATTATTTTCAACAAATTCCTAAATATGTGACTGCAGTTGGTTGCAAATCAGGTGGAAAAATTTTTATTTTGCATAAAGATCTCCGCTATATCTACAAGACTCAATATATACTCAATACGCTTCAATAAAAACATGCATTTATTGATTTGACTTCTTTTACACCGTCAAAACAGCTTGAAATTGATTTGCAAAAGGGTGTATTTGGAGTGTAAAACCTGTAGCATCACACGATGCTAGTCGACATTTCATAAAGATATATTGAAAAATCATAGAAGCAGTTCTATCAATTTGATGCCCGAACTGACAAGAGTTACGGGGAAATGATAAGGGGATAGTGGGAATCAGTGGGAATAGGAACGCGACGTAATGGAGGTCGTTGCGACTAGACGGTAAGAGGGTAAGAGGTGATTTTTACAAGTTCGTATATATATATGTAACTTCTTTTGCCCTATATTGTCGCAACGATACATTGTCTTTATTGTATTTATAGCGTTTTCCGGCGATAACGCAGACATCTACAGTGCTCGTACCATGCTCGTACAATTGTAGGATTGCGGTTGTTCAGGAAAATGTGAAAACAGAGAGGAAATCGTTCCATGTCGGAGCTTCGGAAACTTCACACCGGCTGACGTGGTATATCAGGAGTGGACGATTTGACGAATCGGCCACACTGCAACCAGTTCCGCGTAAATGGATCTCAGGTGGTGAAGTTTCAGTTTGGACGGAGTTTTCTGAGCGGGTTTTCCGACGTTTACCCCAGCGAATCCACTTGATTTCCGGGAAAATGGTGTTGTTAACGATGATTGCGAGGATAGCAGATGGTTTGCCATTAGCGGCAACCATGCAAGAAGACGAACAGGTTAGAAATCTGTTATGATGAAACGTCAAGTTTCGTTTTTCCTCGTCGATTTTCACAATTTTTCCCGAATAACATCTCCAATTAATTTGCATACGATCGACTGCGACGACGTTTCGTTAAAATGGAAATATGCTATCATTAAACGTTATGCAATTTTGTCGAATATTAACAAATAGTTTTATTTATTTACAGAGTGGTAGGAGCATCTTAGATTATCAGAATCAGGCGAAAATGTTGTTTAGAAAATTAGGGCCTCAGTCTCCAGCTAAATGTACTATAGAAACAGGACCATATTTATTCCAGTAAGTTTGTTGGTTTTCTAAATTCAATGAGTTTTTAATTGTCTATTTTTTGGACGTGTTATTAATCGCTCAACTTTGCAGCTACCTGATCGAGAATGAAGTATGTTATTTGGTATTATGCGAAAAGAATTACAGTAAACGTGTAGCGTACAGTTACCTGGAAGATATTGCACAAGAATTTCATTCTTTGTACGGTAGACGGGTCAACACAGTTACCAGGCCTTATAGTTTTATCGAATTTAGTATGTACTCTGTTTATTATTGTATAATTTAACCCTTTGGACTCGATGCAATTTTAATTCAAAATTAAGATACTGCTTTCAACCCAGATCATTTATATAGTGTACATCGAATTGAACCTGTTTTCTCATATATATAACAGTCGAGCTTTTTACAATTTATAGAATACAGACGAATTTAATAATATTAAGACTGTTTTGAATAATGGTATGGCAATTTTTACTGACACCTCAAAGTTACCATTACAGTGCAAAGGGTTAAGCGTTGTACTATTTATAGAGTATATTTAATTATTAATATATCCGACTTTTCCAGATACTTACATTCAGAAAGCGAAAAAAGTTTTCTTGGATGGTAGGTCGAGAAGAAACATGAACGCACTGAATACCCAATTGCAGGATGTGCAGAGAATTATGGTTCAAAATATAGATGATGTTTTACAGAGGGGTACTGTTCTTTCAGGTAACGATACAATAGAAATTTTAAAATGATCTTTTACATCTGTAAAAATCAGGTATTGACTTGAAATTCGTTTTGCAGAACTAGACACGAAAACGCAAAACTTGTCTATGTTATCGCAAAAATACAAGAAAGACGCGACTCATTTAAACAGTAAATCAATGTACGTGAAGGCTGTGGCTGGACTGGTTGCATTCTTGGTCTTCCTGTTATATTTCTTCGTTCTTTAGTTCAAATTAATCGACGAGTTTGTCATCACTGTGCAAAGACCATGGAGGTTTTTAATCATTCTGGTTTTTTTCAAGATTAGCGATTGTATTATTATTTCCCGATAAGTGAATGGTACATTTAACTTTGACTCCAATCGTAATCGAGAGCGATGTACAGAAGTTCTATTCCAAGGAAAACTCGTCGCGACGAACACTACAACATTGATAACGATTTCAGGACATTCTTTCATACGTTTACTATATATTGCCGTGCAATAAATAGTAGGTAATTGTTTACACGAGTAATGTACAACCATCACTGTTTCAATTAATGGAAAAACGATGCTAATAATTTTGTAAAAATAAAAGACAATATGTACAGCCGTATTTATATTAAAACGAAACTTTACTTTTATTTTCAAACAGTGAAAGTTCGTCTCACTTATTCCTGTTTGAGGCTGTCTTAGTTTTACTATATATATTTTTCTATGGGGTTGCATATTTTATGAAATCAATGATTTGCATGTAAAGAGAGAATCTGTTAAATTATATTTATTCCTGTGGTTTTAGTATCCTCTGGAATGTAATCGCATATTTAGCTTTTCGGAAAGGGAACCAAAATAACGTAATACAATTGGTTTTACGTTATTAGAAATGTTATTTTATACGATTCAATTGTATAGGTCTATTAAGGTATATATTTACAGTAAAAAATGAATTGAATTTATATTAAATGTACAATATGTTTCCTTGATTAAACCAAGAAAAATAAAAATCTTACACATCTATATCTTTCCGAATATGTACAAAGATACTATTGTTCAAGTTTCACAAGTTCCTCGTAATTAGGAATGTTAAACGTTCTCATATTTGTTGTACTAATTTTTTGATCGTCGTTACCCATTTCTTCATCGGATTCCGAAAATTCAGAGTTAAAGAAGTAATTCACAGCTGAATTTCTTTTCGTGTTCTCCTTTGTTTGTTTATACGTTTTCACTCTTTTTCGTGGAATATTTCCGTTACTACTTTTACTTATCGCATCGTGTATGCATTCGTCGTCTGAAATATTAATCGATTCGTCATTTACGAGATTAAGAACGATATTAAATATAACTACACGAATAAATAAACGTACCTGTATCAATAATTTCATATATATCCGAGTGCTCTTTCAAAACCACATATATTATCGGAAATTCTATTATCGTTTTATTTTCGAAATTTTCCTGTAACGACAGAGTAACGTCCAGTTCATGAAACCTGATGAACAATTTGCGATTGAAGATTTCGTACTGTATATGTAATGAAATGAAGTAAATGAAAGTGTTCTTACTTTGCATCTGACTTTGTTACTCTTTCTGCCTTTAAAAGAACTTTTATTCCAGAGAAACCAGCTGCTCGATAAAACTGTAATCTATCATTTAAACACATTCTCAAATTTAATTCATCCATATCAATGGTATTTTCTAATGACTTGATAGGATCCAAAATATTTTCTATAACATTCGATAGCCTTGTATTTTCTAGAGCTCTGTAATTCGAATAATTTTCCACATCAAAAAAAGATTATAATAGTACTCTATGTATTAATTACTTTACCTTTCTGTTACCCATTTCGTATGATCTGCTTGAGCAAAAATCCATTCTATTCTCCAAAACAATTCGTTAGTTTTCCAATTCAAATAAGTTGTATTAGCTTGATGTCTACTAAAGTGTTGCGGCATAAATTGTAAGTTAATGTTTCTTTTAAATGCTGCTGTTTTGAGCTTAAGCAAGTGCTACAAAGACAATGTTTATGTAATGTATGTTTCGCTCTTATACTAATAATAAAATTATAACTAACCACTGGTAGATTATTTTGTCGAGTACACTTTTTAAATGGATCTTTTTTCAATTGCTCTACCGATCTGCCAACTTCTTCGAGCAGTCTATAGTCTAAAAATTGACAAACATTTAGCCGAAGTGCATAATTTCAGAGAGGTGGTCACAGTTATATATAAATAAGTATATTTTCGTAAAATACTAATTTACCGCTTAGGATGTCCAAGTCCGTGAACGACTTTAATGGTACAAACTTTGTTTTATCCCTGACACCATCGCATTGTAACTCTTTTTTGTGAATGTTTACGCACTGGAGGCAACAAGTTCTAACCTCGCATTTCGGACACGTGTATTTTGCTTTAGTTGCGCCGCATACTTCACAATTTTCGATCCTGTAAATCGTTGTTATTTAAATTACGGACAGTACAATGGACTTACGAATGCATTCATCTCTGCGATCGAATAAATGAACATATTTTTAATATGATCATACTTTTCACTGGACGTTGCCATATTGACTTTGTACCACAAACACAGAATACAGTAGAGGCGGAACTTTTATCGGAAGTTTGAGAATGCCTGACTATTTTGTCGACATTATATTGATTATGTACATTAGTTTTCTATTTTATCGACCATGCAAATACAGCAATACCGACGAGATACTGTTCGGTAACAACAATCCCGCGATCACCGACCAGATACTGTTAGGGCCCGTTTTCAGACACGGTGGAATCCGCACGTTTTCGACCGCGCGATTTGAACCGCGTCAAAATTGACAGTCGTTCAGGATGAGGCGGTAACCGTGCGAACATGCAGGAGAGGGGCAAAGTTTTAGCTCAGTACGAAGATGCACGAAGATGGAAATCGCGCGCAAATAGCGCGGATTTGATTTCCTGCGGTTCAAAGGCGGCAGCCGCGCGGTCACGTTTGAACGAATCGTGTCACTCAAATAATTCGGTGTTTTCTTACGCTCTCTAGGATATATTGTGGCTGGAGTACATATACAGGGTGTTTCTTCTAAAACAGGACACCTAAATATCTCTTCAGGTTATTGTGATGCAAAAAATATTTGTTACGCAATGTGCATGGTGTCAATGGATCATCGATGTTTTTTGATACACAACTATATTTTTATTTTATTGCACCGTGTAACTGATCGAAAAATACATTCAGATATGTATAATAACATGACCTTGAGCTTGATCTGAAGGTAAAACTTTAATTTTCGAAGATCAAGCTCAAGGTCATATTATTATACATATCTGAATGTATTTTTCGATCAGTTACACGGTGCTATAAAATAAAAATGTAGTTATGTATCACAAAACATCGATGACCTTGATAACTCCGAAAAAATGGCCCTCGGAAAAAATATTCGTGCCAGATATTTGGTCCATTGTAGTGACTTCCTACATCGACGAGATAATCTGGGTGCTAAAAGTGAGTAAATATGTTCTCTCCGTCTATACTGACAAAAGTGCAGCCAGAAAAGACTCCGGACACGACGTGATTATTCCTATTTTATAGTTAGTATTAACATTTCTCACAATTTCCAATTTTAAGATTTATTTTTCATATTTCTGTATGTACATATTCGTAGGTAATTTCATGTATATTTCCATTTCATTTAGAAACATAGAATGGTAAATGCATTGACATCAAAATATGGACAATTTAGCTCTATTCTTCCGCTGGTTTTGTTCAGTATCAATATTTTTTTCCGACGCTCTTAGATCTACGAGTTCTTTTTGCTTCTCATTATACTTCATTGCGATGTTATTATACTGAATGCTTCCTTTCGCATGTCTTCCCAATGATTCCCTCAGCTTCGACGATTCTCTCTCCAGTCTTAATATATTTTCCCCGATTTGAAAGCCCGCTAGGTTCAATTGTCGGTTCGTTTTCGTTTTAAGTTCACTTTTACTTTTCGTACTACTCGTTTGGCTGTCTGTTTTCGCTGCAAACAAATTTGTAGGTTTATTGAAACACAAGAACCACAAGCACAAGAACGGCACAAGAAATATTTCTCGGACATACGTTTGTCACCCAGAGTAGCGTTTATAAAATTAAACACATTTTTCTCATCTCTTTGTTTCTCCCTTTGGTACTGTCTCTCTCTTTGTTGTTCCAACTTTTGTTGTTGTTTCCGCATTCTTCGTTCAACAAAGAATAAATTTTTATCTCCGCCCGCATTCTCTCGTAACTCCATACAGTGATCTAATGATGTTCATAGTGAAGTACATATTAGGTCAGTGCAAAAGTTCGTGCCCGATTCCTGTTGTATTTTAATACGAAATTGGACACGAAATGTCAAACATCTCGTGAAGTATTGACATTTCGATGACCTTAGTACTTTTATACATAGGATAATAAAAGGGATCGATTAGTTTAACAAAAAAATTGGGTTGCATTGAAGAATTGCGCCTGGTGGTTGCATCGGTGCATTCACATAAAAAATAAGGTCATAAGAAGTTAGGATGTATTATGACATATGATTTGCTCCTCTATCAATTTTTTCTATTTTTACTTAAAAAAGAGCAGTGACTTGTCCCAGTTCTCAGAATCACCCTGTATATTCGAAGCTATTGCCACCGGAGTATAAAATATATGTAAATTCATACCTAAGGATTTACCAGCTGGCAATACTGTTGCTTCTACTGGTTGTATTCGACCATCGGAATTTTTCCCAAGACCAGTACCCACTACATAGCCCATCTGAGCCATTAACTTGCTACCTATACCACGAGTATGTTTCTCCCAATTTCCAAGGGGTGCATTATTATCCATCGAGAGAGGAGACTGGTGAACGACTACTTCTTTAGGATACTCTGGAGAATCGTTTTCGCTGTCCGAATCATCGGATGTATCCGACATTTCTAAGTCATCTACGATAACATCTATGGTAATAGAAAATGTGAAAAAAGAGAACCTGTGTAACACACCGAATTTATGCATGCGATACTAACCGAGGGGCAGAATATCTTGCAAGAAAACTTCGATAATGTTACCGCTTGTTACGAACTTAATCCTAAAAAGATCTCCGGCTTTGTCCGGCATTTTGATCACAACACCTCTGTGCCAGAGTTCATTCTTTTGTTTTGCCAGTACCCTGCTACCCATTTCTATACTTTGGAAATCAGGTTCCCTATTGATAGAAGCACACTTACATGTATATACGTGCATGTACTCGACGATTGGCGTTTACGCTTCGGTTACTAAATCTTGATTGATTTACCTATATTCTTGAATGCTAGACAACAACACTAATTCACCGTGAGAAAATCTGCAATCCTCGTCGGAAAACTTACAGTTCCCGTTCAAATAGTAGGGACACGGAAGCATTTCTTTGTGCATCGGATTTAGGAAGAATACTCTGACCTGAACAATAGTTACATTCTCTTAAGCATGCAAATTTGTGCGGATTAACGTCGTCGGACAATTAAAGATCGTCCGACTTTCTAAGCGGTTTCACTTTAAAGGATACATTGTTAATTAATGCTATAACACGTGCTAGAATTGCAATGCTCTAGGAATATCGATATTCTTACCTTTATTTCTTGCATACTATTTATTTCCATTGTATTGTTGATGCAGTAAACCGAGCATATCATAGCATTATGATAACCAATTCCTCCCCAACTGCTACCATAGGGAGCTCTACATTTCATGCCCTCCAGCTGCTTCAACTCTTCCTACAAGATTAACTTGCACCGTATAATTGTGTCATTGCTGTGCCGTATAGAATACTTGCATACTGACTTCTATATTGTTACTGGAAGCTCCAGCAGCTTGTTCATTCTGCTTATTATTCTCAGTGTCATCTGACACTTTCTCCAGTTGTGCCTAATGAATTCACAATCAAGGAAAACATTATTCAAATCGAATAGGTAAATATGGTTTGCAAGTTGTGCAATATGCACACATTTAAAACAGACCACCTGAATACAGTAAGTCCAAGACTTACGTGGTTAATTCGTTCCAGCGCTTTCTACGTAAGTCAAATATTGCTTGAGCACACCTCTTATAGTAGGTGATTTCCTTTTCCATTTCTCAATAATGCAAAGATGAGGTCTTTCAGTATTCAAAAGCGGTAGATAAAAGATCAATCTAGACCGCAGTCGCCCTCAAAAGTCCTATTTTTATGTTCTCGAGGCGTAATTTGCATTATTTGGCAGCATGTAGTTGTCGTAGCATTATGAAAATAGCTACAAATACTGCAAATTTTGCTTTGTAAGTGTAAAAATAGGACTTTTGAGGGCAACTGTGGCCTAGATTGATCTTTTATCTAGCATTTTTGACTACTGAAATACCCCATCTTTGCATTATTGAGAAATGAGAAGACGCATTCCACACCTTTGAAATCCTAGATGTACTCGTTTGAAAGGAAAATTCAAATAAACCAATCATGTTCATGGAAAATTGTTTAAATAGTTGAATGCCAATGCTATACACAAGCAAACACTTATCTTCGCTTCTGTCACATAAGTGTGTAACAACAAAGCTCCCATTCTGGCAATCAGAGAACAAATTTCACAGTTCACAATTGATTTCCTGATTTGCTTCTAAGAATCCACGTAAGTCGAGAACTCATTGTATACAATTAACGAAACATTTAATTTGTGAGGATTACCTTGAACAAGGCATATTCCTTAGCCAGTGGATCATCGTCGTCGTCGCTCAGAATTTCAGTGGAGGAATCATTTTCCGTGTCCCCGGACTCGATGCTTTGCAGGCTCTCTTTCGTTAAATCAATTAGCTCTTCTATGTCGGACTTTAAGCTCAACAAATTCTCCCGATCAGGTCCCTCGGCCGTCGACGATAGAGTAGATTGGACTTGTGCCAGCTGACAATGTTTGAAATCACGTATATTGAGATGAATCGTAAACCGAGAAGATCGTTTATTTGTAAGGTTAATCCTTGTGAAAAAAGGAAGCTGCTCGTCGTACCTGTTCCTCGTACTGCGTGATTGCTTCCTTCAGACTTTCCACGTCTGTCATGATACTCCTATGACGACGACAGGAACGGGAATTGATTCATAGGTCCCCGATAAACAGGGAACTTCTGTGTCGAACGCGATTAACAGTTTACATTTGCACTATATTTGCCGTTTTGCTAACGATCGGAGTCGTAGATACTTACACTTACACATATCTACCATCTACATACACGGCAATACACGGTGATACACGGTGCCACTGACAACGCTGAGAGGATCAAGCCTGCTGTACTTCAGCGGACGAATTCCGTCTTTACCGATCGAGCAACGGCGTGCGCAACGCGCACGATTTAAATTCTATCGTAATTTTCACTTATTGATTTTGGTTATTGTTTTCGTAGCGTGGTTACGCAAGTTTACGCAAACGCATATTTACGTAGAACGAGGTTGGATAAATGGGATTTCGCCAGAAAACGTGTTCCTCGATTAAAGGATCTCGAGAATATATTGTTTATGTTGTATACTTTGCGTTGTAGAATCTTTTTAGAAATAAGTTTGATTAAATATGTATATTAGATGCAGCATCGTCAAACATTTGTTATTACAGACGCAATTGTTCTGTTTTTGGCGAGTATACTCATCATTAGACGCGGACCTTTATGCATTTATAGCAAAATTGAGTAGATTAAATTCGAAATTGTTGGAAATTTGAAAAATGTCAATATTTGATTTCGCCTCTATTAAAATCATTCAGGAAAGAAATAACATTAAATTTAGTTTCTATTTCTTGCAATCGATGCAGATCAATTTTATTTTGTTTAAAAATCCGCAGTCTACTCGTCATCGTAAATAAATAAATAAAAGAGTTTACTGAGCAGAGCTCGCAAGACAAATCAAAAAGAATAATGATCGTTATCGTTCTCTGTCAGACTTTCGTGCAATGATTGGGAATTTCTGCGATCACGCAATCGATGAGCCTAAATGGTTTTGGAGACCTTGACTCGAGTGTCGCGAGTGGACCTATCACGAGTGTCACTGCGTTTTCGCGACAGGTCGTTTCCGATACACGCCGGCAACAGAAAATCAATATCCGGAAGGAAAATGGATCGCGTCGAATTAAGGGTGCCGCGACGCCTACGTTAATGGAGATAATTGCCTCAAACGCGAAGCATATTTCCGGATCAAGGGTGCATAGGTTGCGGAAGGTTGTTCGCAGCGGCCAGGACGCAAGCAGGACTTTCTTCGGGGGATGAAATCCTGACCGCCTCGCCCTCCAGTCGACAGGTCTCTCCTTTCCCGAAGAGGGATTTCCCGAATTACATTCGATGTTCTCGATACTAGGAGAACACAGGTGGCAAGAATCGAATTGTAAACATCATCGAGACCTCGACCACTACATTCTTCCAGTCATCGCGATGATTAGATTGAAAATTCTCCGTTCCAGGACTTAGAACAGTACGTTACAATGTCGCACTGCCAAACAAGAGACTCTTTCGAGCGACCGGAACAATTATGTAACGGAAATACCGTTTGTTATAAACGTTCGACCGAGAGTTCCGTCGATGATGATGAAATTCATGTAACAGGGCGGACGTTACGTGACGTGGAATGCCTCTTTCCGCGAAACAGCGCAAACACCGGAAGGAAGCAGGAAGTCGGAACGTAGGGAAGTAGAGACGAACGGAGGTCGCTCACTGTGATCATCCGATGAGGAGGAATTGCAGGTGTCTCGCGTCTCGCTCCTCCGCGGTATAGTAAATACAGTAATTATTACTACCTCGCGAATAACAATCGCATTTTTACTTAACACTACTAATTCGAAATTACGTTCAGCGATCCTTCAACAAGCTCCGATGCCTCGACAAAGTTCTGCGTTCGACGATTGCTAGCAGTGTCGAAACCAATTATTTTTAAGGCAAATCACCGTCGAGACACGTCATAGGTAAAACTTCAAAAGACGAAATAAGCCCGGGTATTAGGGTACGAGGAGGCGGAAGTAGCGTGCCAGGATACCTGTGATCCTCGGTTATATCCTTCTGACGAGCCTGCACCCCTGTATCCTGAAAACGTGGCGGGTACGTGTCGAGGACGAGTCATGGACATCACCACGACCACCGCATATCAGTGATCCTCATTGATATTACAGATCCTTGGGGTAGTCTCGTTTTCAGGATTGCAAGGGTGCGGGATGCGCCTTCTCATTTCTCGATAATGGTGATAAATGACAAAGATGGGTTTTTCCAGTAGTGAAAAGCGTTAGATAAAAGATCAATCCAGGCTGCACCCTTAAAAGTCCTGTTTTTACATTATTCGGCAGCATGTAACTGTCGCAGCTTTATGCTTCCGAATAATGCAAATTACGCTGCCGAATAGTACAAATATGTAGATATGAAGTTTAACACAGATTTTCAAGGTTAGAAAACGTTCGTAGCATAATCTCTCTATTTTCCCATATTCTGCAATATTACAGTTTTAATTAAAAACAAAAATCATTGCTCTATCTCATTTCTTTCGAAAGTTCTTTGGTGTTTACACAAAATTCATCATTTTGTACCACTGTGTGCCGTGGTGGTCACCGCGTGTTAAACTATAGTTGACTTGCTTAACAATGATTGTAATAACTAGACTGTGGATTTATTTATGCGTTCATAATAAAAATGGATTGGTGCCATTTAAAACGGGTTTGCTAGGTTTAGTAGAGATATTGTCAAAGGATACACGGGTTTGGGAACCACTGGCGTACGTATTCGAAGGAATTCTTTTTTTTCCCGCTGAACCACAGACGCATTAGGCTCGCATAACAGCGCAACAATTATCCCGATCGACGGGTGGAGCTGTTTGGGGTGCGACCCGACGGCCATGTTATCCTGTAAACAGCGACGACGCTGTCGCTGTCGCTGACGCGACGGCACCGGCACACGTTCGTTTGAAATACTATTCTAGCTAAGCAAAAATTTTAAAGACTAAATATTCTCGAAATGATTTCAGTCTGGATTCTCATCGATGAAACAAATGAATAAATCAGTAGTATAGCCGAAAATTGATCAGTGCATGTAATGATACGTGTCCGTAATAAACGACAATGCGAAGCATTACAAAATACTATAGCATTTTAATCACAGCTTTTGCGATTATTATGACATTGAATTGTTGCAGATCACAGTCGTATCTCACGAAGATATTAAGTCTACGAGTGGAGGACTATACTTCCAAAAGAGAAGGAATATATGTATGCAGAAAAGAGAACTGTCAGGTCAATTAACATTAACGTTGACCTACTTCCTCACATTCGGTTCCTCCTGCTAAAAAGTTAGCACAAATGAGTAGTAATAATTCTGTGTCAAAATCGAAGAACTTTCGAAAGAAACGAGATAGAGCTATGATTTTTTTTAAATTAAAGAGTTGAAATATTGCAGAACAAGGGAAATATGTATAGAAAGATTATAATCATTCAACAAAAAATTATGATTTCATTAGTTCTTTTCATACAAATCGATTTTTTCTAAAATCCTGAGGTAGTAGACTTTTGCGACTGGCTTTGAAATCAGCACGACAAAATCTACGGGAAATGATGTACAGCATGTCAAGAAAAAAATCTATCCGCACATGGTATTGGATAAATCACAAATTTTCTTGTAATTCTGCAAGTTTAACACAGATTTTCAAAGTAACAAAACGTTCGCGCCATAATCTCTCTAATATTTCAGGTTTAATTGAAAAAAAATCATCGTTCTATCTCATTTATATCGAAAGTTCTTTGATTCCGACGCAAAATTCATCGGTTCACCCACTGTGCGCCGCGCCGTCGCGCGCTCGTATCTTACAAACGTCGAACGCAACTAGGATACCATGCGGACGGGCGTGTTGTTCAGGTCGGCTGTACCCCTTCAAGATCCTGGGGTAGCCGAGCTTGCGCACGTTAAGTATTCCATCTACCAGGACCCCATGCCAGGACGCTCGCTTACCCCGTCACGAAGCTCCGTTGTCGTTTGAAGGAGACGGGACATCTGGACGTCTGGAGTGTCTGGACGTCCTCGGGGTCTCGTCAACGTCCTGTCACTCGTCAACCGCGTGGCGCCGGAAGCATCTGTGCCACCAGGACCCCATAACTCAGTAGCGATATCCTCCGGAATCCAGGACGACCGGGTGGTGTCGACGTATTCGCACGTTCGTAGCTCGCCAGGATAACAGGACGTCGACAACCGTTCGCCGATGCCGTTATTCCTTTCGTGGAGAAAATTCAAGACACCTGGAGTAGAAGACTTCCGGTGGACAGGTAAAACAGGATGTAGAAAATCGTAAGAAAGAGAAATGGCTCCGTTCTGATACATTTTGTGGTAGAGAGAGGAGAGTTTTCGGACGAAGAAAGGATGGAAAAGACAGGGAGACAACATATAGACTTTCTTATCGAAGTTGATTGGTAGCTGTCGAACTTGCAACGTCTTCCGCGCGTCTTAATTTTGACTGCGTATCACAGGCGACCATAAAGCGGGTCGCGTGTGCCACCGAAAAAAAATTCCAGATATCCGGATGGATTTCCGATAACGGACCGTGCGGCTATACGTATACACACACGTGTACAGCGCGTTCCCGCAACACCGTTCCCACCCCCGCGCCCCTCGATGAAACAAATATTGATTCGATATTGTCGGACGCGACGCCACGCGACGCCACGGGACGCTACGTCACGAAAAATTGCCTATTTTTTCTCGTGCCATTAGCGCTTCAGTCCGGACCAGAGGAGCTTTCTGTAGGCTTGCTCGCGAACGGATCCAGCGTGTTCCGCTGAAGTTTCGCGATGGGAAAGCATTTAAACAGCGGCTCCGATCGATCGCAGGCTTTCACCGGGTGACTGGTACACTTAACGCGAGTTAATATCAGGAACGATAACAGGATTTATTCCAATTTGAGCTTCAAAGCGTCGCCCTGTTTGTCCATCAGGATATCAGCGCAGAGGTGGAGGCCGACGTTTCTATTATTCATCCGCCCACAATTGATCGGAACGGGGGTGGCGCGATTGGCCTGGTGGCTGGCGGTTAGATAGTCTGCTCCAGAGGATCGTGTTCAGTCGATTGTTGTGGCCATTGTTGCTAGATCTGCGTGGTGTGACATTTGAACACGTTCAGCGCCTTTTACTCCGTCTTTTAAATTTATTTATTTATTTACCAAGCCGATGGCCCCCGTCAAAATGATTCGTCAAATGCCTGTAAGAATTTGAAAATACTACATAGTTATTCAGATTTAATAGGATTCTCACGACATGTACTTGAATAAAGAAATGCGCTAACATATCGTCAGAGACAGGAGTCAGATAAACATGTTATTCATTCTCGAATAATTTTACGCATTCAAAAATACTACATCGTTATTCATATTTCATAGGATTTTCATGACGATACGTACTTGAATACAGAAGTGCACTAACCAATTTCTCAATAAAATATCTCTGTAACTTCATTCATTTATTTACCAATTCGTGAAGAAAACATTTGAAATCCGTCTGACGGGCATTTTGTTGGATTATCAATAAGTTACCAGCACAATGAACTTATTGTTCGTTGTCGAAAATGAATCGACGATCTCAGGATCGTATTAATAAACAGAGATTTTAAAGTATCCCATTTGATACCTCGTTTCAAGAGCCGAACTGTGGGGTCTAACCTAAATGTCCTAACCAGTCTTCCGGGGTTCCAACGGTTTTCCTTTCAGCATCAGTCGAAACTAAGATTTCGTAAAGTAAAGAGCTTCTTGCCGCGCCGTAGAATAGTTTTATTTTAAAAGTATATACACCCATTTCCAATACATTTGACAAATCATTTTGACGGGGTTCATCGGGTTGGTAAATGAGTAAATGAAATTATAGAAATAGTTTATTGAGAAATTGGTTAGTGCACTTCTTTATCCAAGTACGTATCGTCATGAAAATCCTATGAAATCAGAATAACGACGTAGTATTTTTGAATTCGTATAATTATTCGAGAAAGAATAACATGTTTATCTGGCTCCTGTCTCTTACGATAAAGATCCGCAGTCTACTGATAATGTAACAAAGAGTATAGCTGCGTAAGAGTGTATACATATGTAGTTCGAACGACCGTAGCCGCGAAGGAGGCGATAACGGAAGAGGTTAAGGTAACGCTATCGATTGAGGAATTCGTCAGGGTAGCTTAGGCGACTGGAGGCAAAGGCTCGTGTCTCCTTAGGACGAGTAACGGGTAACGATATGATATCCTCGAGCGTAGTAGCTAGTAATTACGGAGGAAAGCTGCAGCTTCTCGCGGCTGTGAGAGCTCCGATTCTAAGAGAAAGAGAGAAAGCTATGATGGAGAGGTATCGTTCGCCGGTAGAACAATGTTCGTTGGCACGGTGTTGGTGCATCGTTGCCTCTTAAAACCCGGCAGCCTCTGGGCGTTTAAGTCCTCAAACCGTTCTAATTGAGGTTCCTCCTCGTTACCGCGAAAGGGTTACCGGAAACAATGGCCGGGACGACAGCGGATGACAATTGCACGTAGCCAAGCATCCGCGCCGCTAACAAAAGCGCGGCCAGCGTGGTCCTTCTCGTTTTCGCAGTGCCTCGTACGCTGCGACTCCGTCTTCTTCTTGCTTCTTCTCTTCTCTCGGCATTGTTCCCGGCGAGCTTCAGCCTCGGATAACGAGTAACGAAGCGTCCTCCGCGGTCCTCGAGGTATCGAGACAGAGAGCCAGCCAGAAACGGCCCCCCTCGAACCAAGCAACCTTGCTGGGGAACCTGCGATAGGCCCGAAGCGGTCTAAACGCGACGAGGACTCCCTTCTACCAAAGCAACTCAATAAAAAAATACTACAATTCTGAAATTTAAAAAGAAACTGCTATTTTTGTTTTGCGAATCAGTATCATTTATTCTTTCGCTGTCTTATCGACTGAACTACACATATATATTTCGGTGGAGTTGTACCAATGTGACTTGAATATTCATTGTTAATTTTAAAAATATCTAAACCTTCCTTTACGGCAGCCTTCGGAAGTGTAACGTCTCTTCAGTATACCATAAAAGGAAATCGGCTGCTGCTAGTTGATGCCGGAGGACTCAGGGTTTTGAGGATTATGAACGACCACACATAAACGATCATCATAATAAAGGTCGTCGTTTTCGTTTTGAAACGCCTTATTAAATTATTTGCCAACATGTTCGGGCAATCTGTGCGTCGTCGCGACGCGGAAGATCGAAACTTATGCACGGGTTTGCCGGTAGCTTAGCGAGTCCGTTCAATCGTGAAACCGATCCCGATTCCTGTTAACTTGTTCGGGATTGATCGTTAATCGGCGACGTTCCTCCAGACGACAACCAACGAGGACGATAACGGAGTGACGATAACGAGCGTCGCGTCGGTGTTGAGCCAATAGAATATCCGTGTAATTACCGAGGAGCGTGCATAATTATTTTAATGATCGCGCCGGGAATCGATAGCCCCGAACCGGAGAGATAGTCTGGCCGACACGAGCTCCGCTTTACGAAACTAATTTAATTAGTACTTTAAGCAGTGCGCGCGCGCGTGGGCGTAACAGAGGTCGCTGATAATAGGAGGGAGAGGCGAGCGTTATCAGCAGGATCCTTTCACGTTAAACCCATTAACGGTACAATTAGCTGCACGCTGGATTTTCCATTGAAAAGCGGAGGCGAGCCTCGTGAAAAGGCTTCTACCTAATTTCGCGAGAAAGGGTGAAAGAATCCATGTTGAAGGAAACACGGGGATCGTTCTCGTTCTCGGGCCGGAGAACGCGATGTAGTATCGCATCCCCCTTGCCCTGACGAAGACGAACAAGAAGGAGAAGAAGAAGAAAGGCCGGGGATAAGAAGAGAAAGAAAACGGCGGTACAACGACGAAGAGGGCTGAAAGAGGAAGAAGAAACAAGTCGAAGCTCTGACTCCGCGGAGTTACTCGCCTCTCATTTTGCTCGAGTGCCCTCGCGAACGGGGAAACATTTCAATTAATTACTGCGTAATTAAAATATGAAAAAGTAGTCATTACCTCGCGTTTCCGCGTCGGTTACCCGGACAACTTTCTTGTTTTCGCTCGCCAACCCCCGTGCTCCGTTCGGCAAGACTCCTTTCCTCCACTCTCTTTTCCTCTTTCTCATCTCGTTTCGTGTTTCGTGTTCCTCGCCGCGCTCTGTAACCCAGGTCCGACTTTCGCGAACGATATTCCGTTCTCGCGTTTTATTTCGCCGACACAGATAATCCGCTGCGGTGCACTTGTTCTCTCGCCCTCGTCCGCCCACCCTCCTTCTCTTCATCTCTCACTCTTTTACTCTGTGTTTCTCGTCATCGCGAGCATTAATTATGCACGTGTCAGGTAACTCCGAAGTGGTTGCCAGGTAAGCAGCCTGCTAGATGCGCACCGTGTGCGCCGTGTACCTACATGCAGAAATAAACACTCTGCCGGGACATCCTTGCGCTTGACCCGTCGCCGACGAACGTTCCCGGACATCTTCCGAGGTCATACCAACGTTCTGGAACGGGCGCCAAGGCTCCGACTATTTTTCTTTTCGAAAGAAAACCCTCGATAGATTCCTCCGAAATAATCGCACCGTTTGTTTGCTGGATCTCGTCCAGTTGCTCCTGTCTATTATCTCTGTACACACTGCTAGATTCATTCAAACTATTCAGACTATAATTTGGCTAGTCAGTTCGTGGTGAATAAATTGAGTCGATGGTTGTTCCATCAGCACCAACAGAGTACCATTTCTGATAATAAACTAAACATCAAATCAAAATCTGATAAACGAAGCAGTAAATGGTCTTCATATTGATGGCTCTAACATGTTAACAATTGTCGTCAACTATGTGGTTCTGCAGATGGTTTAAAAAATATAAAAATTCGTATCCTCCCTTAGTAATACTAATTCAACAATGATAGTACTATGCTGATACTCTTATATCCTTTTTTTATCAGATGGCGACAGAGACGAAGAAACATTCGAATTCATCAGTCTACTCGTCCCTATTCACCTGCTGATTACGGCAATGGTAAAAGAGAGAAGTTAATATTTGTTGGACAGTGTAATCGGCGATCTGCGAAGCGCGTGCAGGCAATTGCAGCGATCAAAGGCTCCCGGGTTAACGAGAATCGCAACCGGTATATCGCGAACAGAAACACCCCTATACACGCGCGAAATTGAAGAGGCCGATTACAAACGAATCGACGATCGAACGAGATATCGCTGTGTGGATGAATGATCGGAGCTCGTGTGCCGTTCGCGAACAAGAGGCGCGTTAACTTTGGTTCGCGTCGCCAGATAATAGCGTGGATCCGAAGGGGGTCGAGCTGTTATGAACGTGAAAATAAGCCTTAATCCGTTGTGTTAGCCCTGCCGCGAGGAGGATCGCTCGATCTCTCCTGCTCGGAGCAGAACAGAGCAAAGCAGAGCAGAACAGAGCAGGGGTGGCTCCGTCAACGAGCCCCCGCCCGCAACGCGGCGCTAACTTTTCAATCTCGGTCGAATAATCCGTTGGAAAGCCCCGCGGTTACCTCGGCAACGATCTGGCCTCTCATTGGCTCGCCGACTACCTTTTCCGTCCCTGTTCCTCCACCTTCCGATTTCCCTCCAGCCTTCTTCTCGGACCTCCCCGCCGACTACCCTTCTTTCGTTCCGTCACCCTCCTCTACGGATGGGACTAATTCGCTTATCGTTCCCGCGTCTCCCATTAGCCTAAACCCTGATGTTCGTTTCGATTCTATCAAACGCCAATTATCACTTTCCTCGACGACTTGGCCTGCATTAAGCGTCAAACCCCTGCTCTATTATTTTCGTCCCGGCTACAATCATTACAACCTCTTGTCCTTGGTCTACTAGACTAGTAGACTAGATATTTAAAATTTAGACCAGTGCACTGACTATAAATATTTTTGACTTGGTATTGTATTGTAGCTGATATCAAGACGAATCCAACCACCTACTATGCATACTATGGTTTTGTATGCATTCATGACAAAAATGAGTATATGAAATATGAAACAGTAGAATGATAGAATTATTAAAGAAAGAAACAGATCTTTACTTGGTTCCAGTATCTTGTCACTCAAGTCTAACGATGGCTGATCAAACGAGATACATATCATGTACATCGAATAATTTTCTAAGAACTGCCCCTTCCACAGAAGTTTTATGAAATCGGGCATGTGTAATTCGTGGAATTGTTTTCTTAGTAAGATAGGGTTAGAGGTCTGCAGTGGAGTAATTGGAAATTGCAGGTGCAGCGTTCGAAGGGTAGTAGGTGCAGCTTGCGAGGACATTGTTCCCATCACTACGCCTCTCCAGCCTCTATCTCGCTCGAACCTCCTCCATCGGTGGCTGTTTGGCCAACCGTATATCTTTGCCGGTATCTTCCCACCCCATTTCGCTTCGCCTCTGCGTTATTCCCTTCCGTTTGACGTATCTCCGTCTTTGTCGGGTTGGCAGCCCCTTCCCAGGAGAGCTTGCAGAGCGTTTCCGTCGTTTCTCTCGGCAAACTGCGAGGCCCTTCCACCCTCTCCGTGGCCCTATGCTACCATCTACCTAACCTTTAGTCATCGCTTCTCCTTGCTCCTCCCGAGCGGCACTCCCCGGCGCACTTAGCCCCGTGGTTAACTTCAATGAGCGGATAACAAGCCACCCCTCGACTTTGCCCTGTAATATTCACTCGTATAAATGGACCCGCGGCTTTGTCAAATCAACTGTCGCTTGTAAACAAGCGACCCTCTCTCGCGGCGTCGATGTTCGCCAACCGAGTCTGCCCACACCGTCTTCGCGATGTCTTCGCGACACCCATGCCAAACATAACTCCGAGGCCCGACAACAAATTTGCGACAGGGAAAATCATTATCGTCCGCCACGGACCGTCTTCGCATAGTTACTTGTCTTATTCTATTTACGAACCACCCGGTTTGTAATTCCCGGACTGTAAATACTAGAGATCGTGGTTTTGAACGTGTATTACTAACACACGTGTATAAGTGTACATACACGTACTTTGGTGCGTGTCATTTTAAGTACACACATACACGTGTATTTAAATATAAGTGCATTAACGTATCCTCATTTTAATTTGCATAATTTTTAGAACATCGATATTAATTTATGTTATTCGTAATTACATGTAAAGTGGAGTGGGGTGAGTCCGCCTACTGGGCAAGTCAGTTAATTGGTGATTTTGATTATAATATGAACGAAATTTCTCTAGCTTGTATTTATTAATGTAGTATAAGTTAGTACGAACTATTCTACATAGATATCGCCCAAGAATAAAGGTGTTTTCCTCGCTTAAATCAACCTATGCCAAACAGTCACGTGCGAGGTACACGTACAACTTTGAGATTACCCTGAACGTGCAATAGTTTACAAGTTATTAATATATTCTGTGTTGTTATTTTAGGTAAGTACGACAAATATTGATGTAGGTTTACATTAAATAAACCGTTTTTATTGTATTTTTTTTAATTTATTGAGAAAAACACTAAGATGATCTTGTCCCTTAAATATTACTACACGGGGTAAGTCCGTACTATCACGGTGGGGTAAGTCCGTACTGCATGGGTAACTATAGAACTAAACAATATATTTAATGCAATAAAAAGCATTTTGTAGCAGGCTTGTTAATCATTCTTTTCTTGCCCCGTAGCACTTGAAACAAGGTTCGAAAGCTTTTTCAAACTTTGTTTTAATATCACTGTATCCCCTTTCATATTTCAGCATAAAAGTACATGTTTGTTTAAAAATGGATAACTATAAAACTAAACAATATAATTTAATGCAACAAGAAGCATTTTAAAGCAGGCTTGTTAATCATTATTTTCTTGCTCCGTAGCACTTGAAACAAGGTTCGAAAGCATTTTTAACTCTCAGAGATGGACACTTTGTACAATATGCTATCAAAATGATAATTTTCAAGCGAAATTAGAATCCTACATAATACTAATTCATCAGTAATAATTGTGGCAAGAGTTTGATTCCAAGAACGTTAAGTTTTTACATACCAGACTGAAAATACATCAGTTTAAAGTCCAACTTCGCAAAATCTAGGGCGGACTTACCCACTACACCTTATTTCGTTTTCCGATCTATGCGTGCTGCATCTCACAATTTTATCACTGTACAATGGAAGCACGTTCAAATGTCCACGTGAAACCGAATAACAAACTAAATAATAATGGAATTGTGTTGAACTATTAATCCTATTCAATTGTATAGACCAATAATAGCTTAGAAAACAAATGGACGACATTAGGGAGATTTAAAGGGGAAACTCGGTGCACAGTGATTTTCGTTATTCTAGTTCCGAGTTGAATGGGTTAAGAATATCCTGTTCCCCGTTCTACGAAGCACAATGCGATCCGATAACGAAAGATAACTGTCGGATAAGATCCCTCTAGATCCTCCTCTATCTTCTGACACGCGAAATTAACGATCGATTTAAGGGGTCTTCGGTGGGATTCACGGTTTATTAATTCGTAATGTCTATAGGTGGTTTCTTTCTTCCTCGTTTAATTCGATGATTTCTCGATTCGATGGAACGCGAGGCTTCATCGTCGGGAGCGCGAGAAAATCCTCGTTTAATTCCGTAACGAGAATCGTGGACGGTTTTCAGCGGAATCTCGTTAGAATGGGGGACGAGTCTCGTCCCGTTTCGTTTCGTTTCGTCTCGTCTCGTCTGGTTTCGTCTCGTCTCGTCTCGTCTAGTCTCGCCGAGCTGAGTCGTGTCGAATCGTGTCGAGTCTCGCCGAGCGTCACCGTAACGTAAACGAGCCAATCAGCCGGCTTTGTGGCGGCAATCATCCCTTGATTACACGGCACTTAGCTCGAAAACAGGGTCGCGGTACTATCGGGCGATCATTTTCGTCTTTGACGATACACGAGGGGGGATGATCGGTTAAATCGCGTAGGAGCAGCTATCCTCGGAAATAACTGACGAGGGGGCAATCGTGCCTACGGGACTCGTCGGGATCATTCATTTAAATCCAGATCGTTTCTCTCCAAATTCAGAAAAACGACAAAAAGCTCTTTGATTCGACCCTCTTCCATCCTGAAACGTTCTACCATCTCCAATGAAATCGGATAACTCTTATCAATCCGATTGCTCTCTTGCGTCTTAACAATTCATTATTTAGTCTATCCGTAGTCCAGAATATTTCTCGCAAGAATTTCAAGAATTTTAATCCTTAACACGTTCCGTGCCGAGCCGTTTTTGCTCGACAATTAAACAAACTTGTGTGCTTTGTAAACTCTAAACGGGAGTGATTCGTGTCCGACAGAGTAGGGCAATAATCTACTAATAGTTAAAAATGACTAATAGTCTCTTTGAATGTTAGTCATAGCAAAGTTAGTCAAAACCGTTTGATTAGTTAGTAATAACTTAATGGCAAATAGTTAGTCACAGCTCTAAGTAATCGTTAGCTATTGCTTGTTAGTGAATTAGTAGCTGATGATCAGTCATCAATCTTTAGTCATCAGTCACTATTGTGTGATTAACATACATTAATATTATTAATTAGTTATCACTAACTAAGCAAAAAGTTTTGACTAATGTCTATTTTGCTATGACTAACATTCAAAAAGACTATTAGTCATTTTTAACTATTAGTTGATTATTGCCCTACTCTGGTGTCCGAGCGATTTCGAACTGTTTGTACAATTCCGTGCTTTTGTTTCCGGTGTAGCGTGAGCTTTAATTGTTCGGCGACAACGATGGCGGCGCATCCGTATTTGCATTTTAGTTGCACGTTCGGACGAATAAACGTTCCCTCCGTGCTGAAAAGAGGAAGACTTTTTTCGCTCGGCGTTCGCCATGGAAACACGCGCGTCGGGACCCGAAAGTGGCCATGGGGTAAGAGTGCCTTGTACGAGGCACTGAAGAGTCCGCAGTTACGGGAGGCGAACAAACAGGGCCGCCTTTCAATCGTAATTGGAACCGCGGGAGCCTGACCAACGTCCGTGTTCAAGCACTCTTTTTCCCATAACCATCATTCTTCGAGAGTGTCTCCTCCTCTCCGCGGAAGAAGACGGTACAATAGGCTGTATATCTGCTCACCGTGGGTTGCCGTCGAATTTCTCCTCGAGCCTGATTCAACCTTCCGATTGTTTCTTCCTGCTATTAGCGATCCATTCCACTTAATCTACATGAGAAATACTTTTCTGAAAATATCAGCTTGTTCGAAAAGTAATTTCGATTTTCCTGTAGAGCATTGCTTCCATTTGTTATCACCAGACTGCAGATTGTATGCATTTAATGCATTTAATATGCATTCAAGGACATCGATAAGTTTCAGCTTAATAGAACAATTAAAAAATAAGTAAAAAGTCATATAACTCAATGTGTTGCTAATAAAAAACAGAAATTCTACCAGCCTGAAAATACGCAACAGATCATAGAACAAAATGTAATCAGACTTATTATAAATGGTGAAGGATTGGCTTTTATTTTCCCCAGAGAAAACGAAATGACTTTCCGAACAACCTGATGGAAGAACCAATTAACCAGTATTACTACCGGAACGCGAACGTCTTGTTCGTCGATCGTGTTCGGAGACGCAAGGAGAGAGGATCTCGCGAGAAACCGCGAGAAGAATTCTCGGCGCATTCTCCGCGTGATTCCACGCAGAAAAACGCGGGTAAATCGACGGGATTGCAACGTATTTTTCCGCAGTCCGTGCGAGACGTCGCGCCTCGACGTTTCCCCGGAGACGTGGTCGTTAACTGAAGAATACCGAGGCGGAACAAAATATAGAAACGGCGCAAGGAACGGCTGACAAGGAAATCTAAATGAATGCCGGGGGGCACATTCAACGTGAAACGAGAGGCACGTGTATACCGAACGATCTTTTGCTCTGTTTAACCCGTAGCAATGGACTGAACAGATACACACCCTCTCCTCTCCCTCTTTCCCTGTGTCTCTTTCATCTCGTTCGCTTTATCCCCGGGTCGCGGTTTTCCCTCTCGAGAAGGAGAAAACATCGCCGCGAATCACTTTGTACGCTTTGATTCGCAAGAAAGGAAAAGCCAGGAGTAAAAACAGAGAGACGATGCTTCCGACCGGACGGGAAACAATGCCGGAAAAGGAACCAAAGAAATCCGGAATCGACTTTAGGGTAGGGGAATGGGGGAGAGAAGAAAAAAAAAGAAACGGAACCGATACGATGCACCGAATGGCGGATTGTTAGTCGCTGTAAACAGAGCCGTTCTTTTCGTTCGCACTTCTTTCTCCC
Source organism: Lasioglossum baleicum (assembly GCF_051020765.1). Classification (NCBI taxonomy): domain Eukaryota; kingdom Metazoa; phylum Arthropoda; class Insecta; order Hymenoptera; family Halictidae; genus Lasioglossum; species Lasioglossum baleicum. Next base: position 11,260,108 of record NC_134929.1, read on the forward strand.
CCCAACGGGGAATAAACGAATAGAAAGAGCGCCCCTCCTCTCGCGTTCTCGCACCGGACGACGACGCTGCTCCGCGAGCAGAATATTCAGCCTCGACAGTTATATTCACACGCGTGGTCGCACCTCAATGGACTTTGCTTTTGCCGCGATTGTTAACGATTTCGAAGCCCTCGTGGCATCGCGGGCGTTCCGATCAATCCTCCGACAGCATCCCAGCGCCTCGCGAATTGCGAACCACCCCCCTACGCCGCCACCCCCAGCCACCCCTCTATCCACCTCTCTATCTCTGTTACTCGGCGTTCTGTTCTAAATCGCTCCACCGTGATATCCTCTTCAATGTTTTTTTGTCCCTCCTCGCCCTTCCTCTCCTGTTCTTTTCCCTTCTCCTTGCTTTTTTTTTAATCCGTATTTAGCAATTCGTCTCGACGCGATCGACGACCGACTCTATTATCGATAATCATTCAGACTCGAGAGAGAACGTTCCCGAGGCTCGTGTCTCGATTCTCTCGCGGCCAACGGCATTGTACTTTTAATCGAAATAATTGCGGTGTTTCGTTGTTACCACAATGCCCGCAGAGACTCGCGCACTTTACAACGGAGATTAATCGACGTGAGAATACTTGCTGGCGAGAAGAGGAATCCGGAGAGTTTGTTAGTTCTACGATTCCGTAGAAAATAGTCCACTAGAATGAGAATGCGCGGGTAGATTCGCAGTCTTATAATTAGACTGCGAATTTGGTGCAATTGTAAGCAGAATCGTTGACTCGTACTACTCGTCGCTAGCAGCAACGCGGCGAGAAGACGGTCACCGTAAGTTCTGTGAACCATTTCCTGCAAGTATTCTGGTAAATTCTCGAAGCTTCGACTCTTCGAAATGCACGAAGTTTCGAAGTGTTCGGATCGTATGAAGTTGTAACTTAAGAGATTCGTGTTATGTCATGATTTTTGAAAAATGAAAATACATATAATTAAAAAATTTGACAGAATTTTGCAGAATATAAAGAATAAAAATAAGCTTTAATTCTCGAAGTTTCGAAACTTCGATTCTCATCACTAGACTGCGGATCTTTATGCAAAATAAAAAATGTTTGCATTGGTTGCAAGACACAGGAGTGAAATAAAAATTTCTTTCTTCTTTTAATTATCTGATTAAGCTGAAACCAATACGCTGGTGTCTTTAAATCTTTTTCATATGTCCACTACTTTAAATTGTGCTCACCCATTTTTGTCATAAACGCATCAAATCCGCAGTCTACTCATCACCTTCGAAGCTTCAAAATCTTCGACCTCCGAAGGGAAGTAACAGCCCTATTTCTGAATAATACACTGTAGTGTTATCTATACACCATGATTGACAAAAGAGCCAGATCACAATACCTTTTTTAGCAGTTTCGGATATCGAGCCACTGTCTATTCAGCAATTAGGCATTATTTGTTTAAGCAATCTTGATGATGGAGGGGTACGGGTAATTGAACGCATTTCTGTCGCTAATCCGCGATCGTTTCCCCTCCCTGTTAAAGCGAAAAGATTCACCCCGAGCCAAATCCCATTTGTCCATCGCTTGTCCGTGGGTGGTTGTATCGCGATGAAATTTCGTATCCCACTGGGGAGCGAATATCACAAATTACCGATAACAATCGGTGGCCGAGGGGGATGATTTCCAGGCAATTCACGCCCAGCCCACCGCCCTAATTTCCATTGATTCGCTACCGTCTAATCGCGACAGATGCGGTACGAAAACTACAGTGATTTATTCGTCGTAGAAACAGGTTACAAATACACGCAAAATTTCTCCACAATGACAAGACCGCATTTAACCCACAATTGTTCGCGTGCCACAAAAATATTTGCGATCACTCTTCGACTTGAATGTGTTTAAGAAAAATATTTTTTATATTCTCGTAGAAGAATTTTTCGAATTTTATTAATCGCGAAGGAAAAATTTGAAGTTCGAGCAAACGATTGTAAGAACTCTAGCGTTGAACCTCGCGCGTAGACTTGCAATAAATTTTACCACCGGTAAATGTTTAGAAGCTTGTTTCCAGTGGCTTGTTTCTGTAACGATGAATGTCTAAGTTCGAATTATAGAGCACTCGCGCGTGATGTGTCGGCAAATTAACACCTTTGAGAAGGTATCGGGCGACAAGGGGTGCCTATTCTAATTGGATCGGTCGCGGGAGAGCTATCCGGGGGATGGGCCACGCCGAAAATCGTCTCTCTCTCTCTTCTCGTCTCGTTGGTCCAAGCTTTGTTTTCGCAGCTCGGCGCCACTCAATTTATCCCGTCTTCATGCATTTATTCCGCCATTTGCGCGGCACCGAGGCCCTTTTCCAGCGAGCACGAAGAAGACGCCCGGGCCGCTTTGCTGCCCCTTGAATTAATCCCCTGCATACGTTAATCCTAATGAATTCACGAACGCGCGCCGAGTCGTGTCCGACTCGAATCCAGAGGGGTTGGTTTTCCGCCGTTACAGGTGCCAGCACGCAAACTCGAGGCCATTAAAATACCCATCCTACGAGGAAAAGAGAGCGCACAACCACCGTCGACGCTCGTTCCTCTCCATTTTTTCGCGCATCGACGCGAGGATCAGCGAATTTTATGCGACGCCACGCGACCTCGCGTTGCCGAAAAATGCATTCCCGTGGCCCCCTTGTTGCTCGACCGTCGACCGTCGACCGTTCCGCAAGCACACGCCTTTATTATTCGTTTCTCGGCCGTGCCCATGAATTACCGAGTTACAAGCAATTCGCCAGGTTTTTATTTTTAATTGCACTGTGCATAGCTACCCTTCGTTAACCCTTGTGCAGCCAACCAGCTACTCGTTCATTATGATCTTCTTTTTTAACGATTGTTTATGAAGTTCTTAAAGTACCACAAAACCGAATGTTCATTCTTTGGAAGATTTAAAATCGTTTATATCGGTGCTGATGAAACTCCCGAATTTCGAATACAGCTTCCAGTGAAAAAAACATTTTTGATAACCCTGCGATATATGCTCCTCAGAAATAGTTGCACACATTTTTGATTTACACTTTAACTGTACAAATTATGCCGCATTTATGTGTAGAGTCACATTTTCAAGAAATACATTTGACAACACGGACGAAAAGAAATCAATCGTTTTACAATATGTAAGAAAATTAAATCAGTAAATTTTCACCATGAGGAACCTGTGAGAAATAGATCAGAGGGGACTGGGTGGGCTATCAGTTTGGGCCACCGATTTTCGCAATCGATGTTTTGTAACAGGGATCGGCCAGCTTCGTTTGGAAAGGTGAAATTTTTAGGCTAGGAGGGAGCTGGGTAGCAAGCTCGAACATATATTTACAAGGGTAGGTAATTCTACTCATAGAGCAACGAAAAGAACAGGTTCAAAATTTCTGTGTTAGGAAGTGATATTTTTACATAATGTTTTTTATTTTACGTGTTTTGATTTATTTTTTCGTGTTCATTAACCTCGAGGGCCTGATTAAAAACAGGCGGCGGGCCGGATTTTGTCCATGGGCCATAGTCTGCCGACCCCAGTTCTAGAAAATCAATTTTCGGTATGTTTGCACAAAATGGAATGTACAAGACACACGAATTCTTGCCTGTGCGATCGTAACTGAACAGGAATAATATCGGGCCAGCATTTTAGGGCTGGTGAAAAGAGATCGACGATTGATTTGAGGCGTTCGTTAATTAAGCAGTGCGGGGCAAAGAAACATCGGAGAGGTCGGCGAACTGGCATATCGCGATCCATCCCCGTTCCGGATCGACTGACTCGGGGCGCGGCTGATTCTCGCGGAACGGGAAATGTTTAGGTATTGAAGTCGGCGGCTGTACAGTGTACAGGGGCCATAGAGTCGCGCGAATGCTCCCGGAAGATAAGTAGCGACGAGGTGAATAGACTAACGGTGGGGGTGTAGGGGGTTGCTGCTGCTCTGGCGAGAGACCCGGCAACGGAGAAAACGGGTTGAAAAGGGGGATGATGGAGGCGGTGTCGAGGATTGGTGGTTTCCATGCGTCATGCATATTTACGCTCACATACTAGCCGCGCGGAAGATGACTCGGGCCGAGGGCTCGGCAAATTGCGAGGACCGTATTTATGCAAATACCCGGCCCCGCGTACTCGCGCGCGCTGCTACCCTCTCTCTCTCACCCCCGGCGCCACTTTCCCGACCGTCCGCAAATTGACTTCGTTAGAGTCTGGCCTGGGCTCTTTCAAATCCGCGCGCATCCTACTCCGAAAAGCTGCTGCTTCAAAAACAGCAAAAAAGGGAACGACAAACCGGAGGAAAAATAGAAAACGAGCATCTGGCAAAAATCGTGGCCCGCGCCGCGCCGTGGTGGCATTCGGGGAGTGCACGACTTTTTCGCGCGCCTAAAGGTCGGTTTATCTTAGCCAGTCCGGGCCAGTCGAACAGAACCTTACTACCCTGGTTTTGTATCCAGTATTTTCCAAAAAAATAAAATACTGAATACAAAATCAGGGTACACAGTAAGGTTCTGTCCGACGGGCTGGACTGGCTAAGATAAATCGGCTTTAATTCGCAGCGTGCCGAACGGTGGAGTATTTGGTCCGATAATCCGGAAACAATTATTCTAGCGTTATTGATAAGGTCAAGGCCATCAAACGGTAGGTCGTTGAATCTGTCTTAACGCCAGCTACAACATTCTGAGATACCAAATGAATATAAACATTCACGAAGTCGATGTGATCCTTGACTTTTCGGTTACAAAAAATTTTCTTTCGAAATTTTATACATTGAGGGTTGTAAATGTCTAAATACTGATTCAGTTTTGTCCGAGACATTTTTTTGATAGATCAACAGTTCATTTGCTTCGTCAATGGGCATCGGATCTTTATGCAAAATGAAAATTTTGTACCTGAATTGCAACAAACTGGACTGAGGTAGAAATTAATTTTCTTCGTTAATACGCTTAATAGGTTGAAAATAATATGACAGTATTTCTAAAATCTACTAATGTTTTCGCTTCAATACTCGATGAATGTGAAAATACATACGGCCCAAATGTTCAATCAACTCCGTGTATTATACATATTTCGGGATACGTCTGAGAATGGACTTGTCTCCGCTTTTTAGGATCAAATACCGCACCGTGCGTCGCGGAGAGAAAGCAGACCGGAGAAGAACGGAGCACGCTCTCTGTGGAGGAAGTTGCGAGAAACCGCGAGGAGGCGACCGTTAAAGCCACCCCGGTTGAAAGCGGGGTTTGTTGAGGCGGGTCGAGAGGGGAGAGAACAATCTCGATATCGCGGCCAGCGACTGTACCCGGGCGAAACGTTTCACATCCAATTTGTTCCTCTCGTTTCGCGGTAATCGCTCGCCAATGACTTTCCTACCCCGGGTTTCACGGCGCCCACCCCCTCTACGGTCCTGGAAGCTCGTTTTGCTCTCGGCACAGACCGTCGTGCGTTTCTCTTTCGGAGCGTGCACCGAAATACATATCTTGGCTCTCCTCTCGTTGTGTGTCCCCCTCGTTGCGCGCCTCGGCCACGACTTTCAGCCCCGCGGAGACACAGCCCCCTTTTGCGCAGGCCGGTTCCCACCGACCAATCCGACAGCTTTCCACCCCTTCGTCGGCGAGTTAACGCGACCAATGAATGAACGGCCGCGGTGAAGCTCGGCAAGGTAAGGCGAGGCGAGGCGAGGCACCGTTTCCACCCCCAAAATGGCTGCGAATTCGCGCGGGCATTAGGCAGCCCGTTCAAAATAAACGGGCGGATTAATTGGAGCGGGGCTGCATCCCCTGGCCCTCTCTCTCTCTCGCTCGTTCTCTGCGATTCGACTCCACGACTCGCGTGGCAACGCTTCCACCTCCAGATTCAGAGGCACAGAGAAGCTCGGCAACGTGCGCTTCGTTTCAGCGTCGCGACGGAGGACGTCGACGACCACGACCAGAAGGACGGTGCCAGGGTCGACACTGACATATCCGGTCACCAGAACGACGCTGCGCGTCTGCACGTTAGCATGAAACTCGCGTACGCTGCCGATCAGGTGTTCCCGCGCCGATTCACATCGTTCGCACGATCGGTTCCCGTGATTCTTCTGTAATCGAGCCGCGAGTCTGTTCAATCGTTATCGTTACCCGGTTGTTCGTTCGTTCGATCGGTTAACCCGAGATCAAGGAGTACCATGATGCAGGAGCACAAGTCGTTCCTCATACGGGATCTCCTGGGGGACGTCCTGTCCGAGAGAGTGCATGGTAAGTACTCCAGGTGACCTTTCAAGTGGCTACTCGCGGATCATTAGTAGACTGTGGATTTTATCGAAACAATAGAAAAGTTCAAAGTATTCAACCTTTTGCGCTCGAGTGTCCCATCCGAGGCACCACTAAATATTATTATATGTATAATACTATTTTTCGAAGCGGTCCCTGCGTTAGTACGGGAATATAGTGTGGTGATTTTTGTTTCTACGTGCACTGCTATTCCCTCGTCACCGCTCCACCATAAATAGTCGCATTTAACTTTTAATTACTCGCATGTAGTATTTACAAGCTCAAAACATTCAGTTTAGTGTTTCAAGCATGAGCAAAGGTGCCGTTTACACAAGCAAATATTTCTTTTGCATTGAAGTGGTTATTCTATTGGGTAAAAATTGATTTACGTCGGAGTCATGTAAAGTTCCATGGAAACAGATATGTAGACAATAAAGTGCGAGTAACTGAAGGTTAATTATCTACTTTGGTTTGATTTTGCCGCGATGTTCAACTCGCCGTTATATCCTCGATCTCTTCACCGCTCCACTATACCTGTACCCTTTTAACAACTGTCTTTGTGTTCGATCAATTGCTGAACGTTCAACTGGGGTACAAGCAAATAGAGTCATATATGTATTAGAAAGGTCGTATACAACGGAGATATTCTAGATTAGATAAGATGTTCCAATTCTGCAGTTAAAACAGCTTCGAGAGACACAATAACTTCAGCCGGACAATATCTTTAATTGACGACTTTGACCGTCGACGATTTTAGTGGACGACAGTATTATCCGACAGCAACATCGTTTTTAAAGATAGTGCCGACATATTTTTCTTCAACTATTCTGCACTGACACTTTTACTTTTGTACTAACATATAATTATTACACTATAAGAAGTTAGACGCAGTCGGTTAACGTTGTTTCAAACGATGTTAACACTAGATTTACGGGTTTCTTCATCTGCGATTGTTAATATTGTAAAGATGCTTCCCTGAGGAATTATTTACCAAATTTATTTCTTTGGGCATATATTGGAAGAATGGCTAACAATTTATAAAATAATGTGAAACAGTTACTTCCACAGCTCCGTAAACCTAGTGTTAATATCGAATAATACTGTCGTTGACAAAGTCGTTGTCGATGAATCCTGTGTAGATGATTTCCATGGGACCCAAACAAAAGCTGATCTACTACTTCCTGAATTTCCCCCACACTGTTTGCTTTCACAAATCCACGGTCCGTATCTCGTCCACGGTAGCCAGAAGGCAAAACACACGGGTAGTTGGAGGAATTAGAAGGTCGATCTACCGTGTTTTGCGCCGACGAGTCTCGAGCGACGATTCCGATGAGAATCAATGGGGAAACTAGAAGTTTTATGGGACACGAACGGTGTCGCGTGGCCGCTAGCTAGGATCCTCGTTAGGGGGGTGCCCCGCGGCGCAGTTCTATTATCTTTAGCCACGACTCGCAGCCTCGGGGGCGCCTAGATCGGCGCTGACAGGGTGCTGGGGCCCCTGTTAACGACGATCCTACAGATGGCCCGAGCTGCGGAAGGATTCGTTAGGTCTCGTTAGCGCAAGCTTTCGAGTCGCGCGATTATCGTGTCTTGCTGCGCGAGCCAGGTTTTATTGGCCGGCCGGCCTACGAGACAAGCGTTCCCGTAATTGAGATCGTTTACCGTCGACCAGAGGCGATTGCGATCTGCACCGTACACACGTCCGCATTGTTCGGGTAATCGACTTTGACGGGAGAATCGACCGATTCGTCCATCGGGCCCCCTCCATCCGAAATTCGATTGCATTTTGTCGCTGCTTCTGATCGAACAGGGTGGCTCTTTGGGTCGAGAGGGTGGTCTCGATCGAACTTCTACTTTTTCACACCGAAACTGAAACTTATAGATCGTAGACATTTGTTATAAGTAGACAGCGGATTCTATGCATTTACGGCAAAAATAAGTAGGTGTGATTTGAAAGAGTAAATTCATTGGAAAAAGTAGAAAATACATACTACTATATTATTTTCAACCTACTGAAAATATTAAGAAAGAAAATGAATTTCTATTTCCCTCCAGTTCGTTGCAATTCAGCCAGAAAATTTTGATTTTGTATAAAGATCCGCTGTCCAGTTACAAGTATAGACTGCGGATCTTCCAGCAAAATAAAAATTATGTGCATCAATCGCATGATTTCGCAGCCACATACAGTGGATGTACGAAGTATACAGGCACAGACAAGAAATTTAAAAGTTTTTAAAAGTTGTACGAATACTTGGTGCACCTACTGCAGAAGCTTCACCGTTTCTTCAATAATCTTAATCCCGTGAAAATGATATTGATATTTTTCGAATTCCTTTAATCTTTACATGAAGCCATAAAATCCGCAGTCTATGAGGGTTCTACGGTTCGCGTTTTAGATCTCTACGTAAATGAACTGTTCAAGGACCGAGTGATGGCTGAACTGTTCAAGGGTTGAAATTCGTTGACACACAGGTGACTCGGAGGATGACTCCGCCGTTCATTCGGACTCGGAGGACACGATAGACCCTGGCAGCAGTCCTTGCACTCGTTTGGAGAGTCCTCCGCCAGCTTTGTCGCCGTCGCCGGCAGCAGCCACTTCCGGTAAGACTTGCGGAACGACCACCGGACCTCCCAGCGGAAGAAAGCCTAGAAGAAGACGAACAGCGTTCACCCATGCTCAGTTGGCCTACCTGGAGCGGAAGTTCCGCTGTCAGAAATATCTGAGCGTAGCGGACCGCAGCGACGTTGCTGATGCCTTGTCCTTGTCCGAGACGCAAGTGAAGACCTGGTACCAGAACAGAAGGTCATTCTCCAGTCTATTTCGCATAAAAACCTTGCGTAATCATAGATATACCAATCCGTAGTATCGCTTGATATTCCTTTGTGGAATTCTTTTCTCAACGTTTCAAAAGCTCTCGGTTAGCGCGTAGTATTATAGTGCTTCATTAATCCTTTATGGGGACTTTAAATTACGAATGACCAACTGCAAAATACATCATATTGATAGCTTAGGATGTGTAGTAGAAAACAAGAACAGATTTTGCACTCCAAATTCACCCCTTTGCGAGTGAAATACGTCCTTTTGCAAATCAAATGTAAATTAATTGTTAACACTTTACCTACCGAAAGCCTATTAATAGGATTTTCAATAATTGTGCTGTACCAAACGAAAGCATCGGAATTTTCTTTTACATTACAGTCGTAAATGAAAGTATTAGATGACGTTATTGAGGGTGACTTGTTAGTTCACAATGAAAATTGCTGTCACTGTTGAAGGTTCTATTAAAAAGTGTTTAGCCATGCACCATAGATTTTTCAAAATTATGCAATAATCACCGGTCGGTAATGTGTTAAGAAATACCAAATTTTATTCATTACAAAGATATACATGAAATACTCATTTGAAAGTAATTATCAATTCATTAAATTTATAATGTATGAAAACTGTGTAGACATGTATAATCATTGTAGCCATTTTCTGATCAATAAATTTTCAAAATGAATGTACATATGCTTTTATTGAAGCGTACTGAGTATTGAGTCTTATGTTTACCTCGCAATAATGGCATCGTTCACTTGTGTACTCTCCTGTCCATGCTGACTTTTTCCGAACTCAAGGGAGATGCCTTCAAGCGTAATTAATTTTAAATATTGTTACCGGGTGAAATTGATTTGCAAAAGGATGAAATTGAATTAGAAGAAGGTGAAATTGATTTGTAAAAAGGTGAATTTCGAGTGCGAAAGGTATATCGTCCTCTTGCAGGACCAAATGGAAGCGGCAGAACCAACTCCGACTGGAGCAGCTTCGACACCAAGCTACCGTGGAGAAAGAGCTTCTGGTTCGCGGCGTGGGTCTTCACCATGGCAGCATAGACGCCTATTGTCCACCGTACAACGCTCAGACCCAAACTCAGAGCCATCCGCCTCCGCCACCACCGCCTCCAGCACCTTCGACAGCTTCGACAGCCGCGTTCCTGTCGACGGCAGCGGCTCTCTTCCGGAACGTCACCTACGTCCACGGATGTCCGCTTTAACCCGCGCGCCTGCGGCTCCAGGATCGTCCTCACCGGAAAACGGCCGCGTTTCCGGAACCACGACGGCCTCGGTTGCTGGATCTTTGCACCGGACTCGTCGCGAAGATGATTTCGATGATCGACATGTTCTTCCGCTTCCGGTGCAAAGGGAACAGACCCAGTACGGTGAAGTCGTCGTGGTGAAGTGCGCCTCAAGACAATGCTCGCAATTCGACAAGGTCGCACGCGTGTTTTGTTTTGCTGCATGCGGGACAGTGTACATATGTAATTAAAAGTTTCGCTGGGTAGTCGTAGCTCTGTTTCTTTCCGGTTCCGACACGAGGACACGGACGCTCGGAACGAAATGATTAACCCTCGAACGGCGAGCCATTCTTACATGATCGATGATTTTTTATCAATTTTTTTAAACATATTTTCCGGGGTCCTTCTTGTTGTTAGTATTTCTGTTGTTCCTAATGTAACAGCTGTTCAGTGAATTCAATCGCTAACAAACTGAATCATTAAATGACGATTTTAATATTCTCGGCAAAAATAGACCCAGGCTCCGCTGTCGGGGGCTAATCACGCGCACTCTAGCTGACTATGGGCCGGTAGCGAGTGAGAGAGAGTGAGAGAGAGAGAGAGAGAGAGAGAGTGAGAAAAGTTCGTAGCTGTGTAATAGAGTCGTAGGTAACCGTAATCAGGAGAAAGAGGGGAAACGAAGACGACGGCATTGTTCGTCGGCCGATTTTCGTTTAGAGGATCTAGTTGATTCACGCTCACCGCTGATTATCGATCACCTTCTCCAGGTAGTCGACGATCATTTGCGTCGATCGAAACAATTCTTGTAGATAAATAAATTATTATCGAGCAGAGACTCGGCGTTTTTTGATTACCGTCTCCTCGCGTACGGTGCGCTTCTCTTCAAGTATTGCATCTAAAGCACAAGTCCTCTTTTGTTTGCTCTATGTTCGAGGGTCCGGAGGATAACGAGAAAGAACGTTCCCTAAGCAATCATACAGTGCAGTCGAATTTAGACCTGCGCCCGGGTCTGACCTAATTTAGAAGCCATAGTCGATCAGCACCACTAGCAGCAATGTAAGTAATTTTCTTCTTCGAGATATACATATAGACCAGACTTAAAGCCTAATCAATCGACATAACAAATTCTGCAAGTTTCGTTTTCAAATTAGGTTACTTCACTCTGATTTTGTATCTTCATTTAGCCAATCAGGGCCGCAGCTAAATACAGGCATACAGTGACTCCCATTAATATTCGGACGCTCTCAAAATACGGTAACTCTCTTAATATTGGACTGTACGATTCGAACTTTTCTGAGAAGTTAGACCAATTAGTGTTCTGCATGATGCGAAAAGAAATTCTTTCAAAAAGTAAGCAACTTTCAGAAAGTTGCGTTTTACAACTATTGTATGGTGTGGTTCAATATTTAAAAAGTTGTCATCTTCTTAAAAGTGTCCGAATATTAGTGGGAGTCACTGTATATATGTATAACTAGACCAGACTCAAAGCTTAATCGATTGACTGCAAGCATTTTTCGTTTTCAAAGCACATGGTGGTTCCACCTAGATGGTCATCCAAATTAGACTACTCCTATTCTGTGTCTTCATTTAGCCAACCAGGGTCGCAGCTGAATACAGGCATGCCTCGGTAACTGTCACCCTCCAGTCAGCATTTAATTTAATGTTCTGAGTGCCGCGTCTCCGAAACATGGAAGACGGAATTTTTTGCGTTGATGTCTTCAATGTAGCTGTTAGCTAAACCGAAGCTTTACATTCAAAGACTGTTCTCTGAATTTCCGCGTCGATTATCGAGACGAGACTGCAACATTCGGCGTCCAATTTATGTTGCTAGGAGTATGGCGAGTTTCGGGCAGCGGTTGCAACGATTACAGATGGAGGATTACAACCAGAAACAAGAGGACGCGAAAAAACGGACGGGGATTTTTAGTCCGACCGGACAACGATAGTAACGAGTGGCGGGCCGGGGATGCGAATCCACGCGTGACAATGGGCACGTGGCCAGAAACAGCGATCCGCGAGCCCCGGCAGAAAGTAATTGGCTGAAACCGATACAAGTCGAGTGCCGGTGCCACTCGTGGCTGGAATTGGCTGGCGGATTTAATTGAACGGAATCGACAGGAAAGAGAAACACGTGGAGATGGAACGAGAGGAGAGGAGAGGAGAGCGGCCGATATCCACGGAGAAACGGTTCCGATTGTCGCGGATGATTTTTTCGCGGCGTGGCGTGGGCAAGCTCTCCCCGTTAATTGGACTAGGAGAGCGGAGAGATAGAAAGAAAGAAGGAGAGAGAGAGAAAGTAACGAAGAGGAGCAGCTGCAGGAGAGAGAGAAGTGTACGATCTCGTTGCACGGATGATTAGTCGACATTACGCGAGACACGCGGAAACAATCTCTGGGTAACGACACCGTTAATCACTTTCCTTTGGCTCGCGTTCGCCGATACGAGGAGAGAGAGCAGAAGTGTCTCGAGGAGAGAAGGCATCAGCCACGGGAAATTGAGTTTCTCTGAAAATTTTCGACCGGGACGAGTGTCTCGCGAATCGGCTCCAGCATCATCGGCTTTTCCAGCCGACGAGATCACTCTCTTTGACTCTCGTCGAATGCTCGCGAAGACGCGATACACGCAGACCGTCCCGAGTTACTTGCAGATATTATTTTGCGCACATATACTGTTTTGCACCCGAGAGAGAAAAAAGAAGGAGAACGTGATCGATCTCGTTCGCGAATCGAGCCCGTTCTTTAATACCACTTATCGCGACTCATCGGTGGGTGAAAGGCGCGTGAAAGAACCCACGTTCTACTCGGAGGAACGCATTATTATACGGGACGGACGTCGTGAACTCGCGAGTCTCGTCACCGCGTTCCAAGAGCTCGGTCCCAGCGACGAGGTGCGGGGCCGAAGCCGGGAGACACATCTCCTTTCGTGCTCATTCAGGATGAAATAAAGCAGGAGAACGCTCCGCGCTCGTTCCTCGAATCGTTGAAGAAAGAAAGAAAAGAAGAAAGAAAGAGGACAGATACGTGTTGCCGAGCGTGAAATCTAGGAAAAATTCTTGCTACCCTCGGCAGCTCCATTATTTCGCTTTCACTCGCTAGGAGGAAACGAGCGGGCCTCCCTCACGCGTAATTACTTCGGCATAATGAATCGCGTAATATTCGTAATAATTCCGCGGCGGGCGAGCATTGTTCCCGTCCTCGTTCTTCCTTGCTTCTAATTTCGTGTTTTAACGCGTTCTTGACCTCACGATTTCGTTACCATTGGAAATCGGCACGATACGCGGCGGATATATCTTCCTACCTCGGTGTGTGGCTATGAAAAACATTTCGGTGTTTAGATGGGTCATTAGTAGTATTAGATCATCTCAATAGTTCGTGCCGCGGATATGTTTATACTCATCGCGGCGCGTTCAAGATAAGAAACCGAAGAGACAGGATTTAATCGACCAATATCAATTCTCTTTCCTGTCGCAATAGAGGTACTAGTCCTGTTTGTGTTTTCGTCTTTCTTCTCTCAAGCACGCATTCATTTCTGACGAAATACGGCATCGTGCAGTTTCATTAACCTCCATATGCCATATGCTAATCCGAATTCTTAAAACATCTATTTAGCTGTCCCTACAACTGAAAAATTCGCTGAAAGTAGAACGATTTGGCGAGGATGCTGTTGCCTTCAAAGAGCGTTTGCGGAATGTCCAATCTTTGCGGCATCATGGCTGTCGACCAAGATCAACTCTCTTGCTGCCGCAGTAGAAGGTAAGAAACATGTCCTTCTAGTGTTTTCTCATTTGCGCAGTCGAGGACGCTTTGATCGTGTAAACGGTCGCGTTTTGCCCGTGAATGACTGACTTCTGTGCCCCCCAACCCCCTCGATCAGCTTGGATCGATCTACCCCGGTGGATCCACTCGTCGAAGAGTCAAGGACTCGAACGAGATATCCTGGGACACGAGTGGCTTGTCGCGTGTACTCGGCCACGTGCGTATTGTCGCCGGGCGAATGGATCGTGTGCGCGCGTGCATACGTGCGTAAGTCGTGTTGGCACTTGGACACGCGCCTTCTTATCCCTCTTCGGGCGTCTCTCCCTCTGTTACCCTCCGAGAGGCGGCGTCGTTAAACACTTGACGGGGTGCCTGGTGCACGCATCCTTCCTTCTGCATCCTTCGTAATCGGCGAAACGACTGCAAAAATCTGGATGCGATCACTGTTCGTGAGAAATGAATCTTCCTTTCTGCATAGAATTGTATGCACTTACTAAAGTATTGATACAGCTGGATAAGGGATATTTCAAAATTTTAAAACACAAGGTCAGATTATTGTACGATGCGTTTCTATGCATTACTGTTTGCTTTTAATTCAAGGGCTCCTAATAGCACACAAATCTGATCAAAAGAAGCACTGTGCAGCAGAGTAGGACAGATCTTTGGTCTCCCCAATATCCACTAAAAAAAAATCACACGTCCAGGACTTATGCCTTTCCTCCCTCAACTTCTGGCTCCCTGGAGGGCCAGACGGGCCCCGCTTTTCGCATTTCTCCCGTCTGGTTTATTATGCGACCTGGCTAGGCTGTCGTATACCTACTATCCACCATCAGCTGTACGGTTCGTTGAACTGACTGTACGTCCCTTAGCTTTCGACACTGTCGTATACCTGAAGACATCTGTGTAGTTTGTCACCGAGTGACCCAGTGACACACATTTCGAAGCAGCAAATGAATTTACGGCTGAATAAGTGAGTTTTTAATTCAATCAGTTTCTGTTCCTTCTCCTTTTTTACCATTATCTCGTAAACTAAAACCGACCGCCAAAAACTGTAAAAGAAATGTTGTTCAGAATGATGGTCTTGACAACATATCCAAAGCTCATCGATATCGGAGAGGATTCAAATCATTAACTATTTGTTCACGGTGTGCCACCAAAGCTCGGCTGCCAGCGCGCCAGACAGACTTTGTCAACACGCATCTAGTTCGCGCTCTGATTGGTCCGTGTTTTTCGTTAATAACTCCTAAACAAAGCCGCGGTGGCCATTTTGCAAAGGAAAATGTCGCTTCAAATGACCTCAGGAACCTCCCATTTCCGGGAAGCGAAGGAGTTTTAAAGACCCCGTATTTGCTTGTTGATTTTGATCGTTTCGGATTCGAAAAAACGATAATCGAATGAAAGGGTAGTTTCTCGAAAGATCCTTGAGGATCCCAGAGAGCATCCCTATCGATGATTGAGGATCGAAGGACTATTCGAAGGGAGGCAGCGAAAGGACGAGGAGGAAGACGGATCACGTAATTCTAATTCTTGGGGGGGGGGGAAAGCGGCGGAGTAATTGCTGGAGAAACTGGAGGAGGGGGGTGGGAGAGGGAGCGAATGATGGCTGACTGCACGGCGGTACGCGAAAAGGGATCGCGGCTCCGTTGGTGGAAGGTAAAAAGCAGAAGTGAAAGGAAGAGGAAGGGTAGCTGAATGCGCGTGTGTACGTGTACGTGAAGGGAAAGACGAAATCGCGGGGTGGAGAAGGGGATAGAGAGGCGGAGAGGGACAGGTAGGAAAAAGAGCGAGAAAAAGTGGAAGAGAAAGAGAAAGATAGAAGGTACGGGAGGGGGTGAAGGGTGCAAGGCGCAGAGCGCGGCGAGGGCCGGGCCGAGTGTAACGAAGCTCCGACTTTTTAATTGGAATATATTCAGAAAGCGGAACGCCTTTTCATTCGCGGGGCTCGATGCACTGAATACAGCCTGAATCAACGCGGAATCAACCGCGCTTGCAACGAGCCTGCTGTGCACCTGCGAACCGGGCCGCGTCTCTGCATTTATACGTAACGGATGCAATAGCGGCCGCATAAAATAACCCGCGAAAAATCGTGTGGATCTCTTCCGACCTCCCCTCACATCCCTCGTTCCTCTTTCTTTCTCTCCCTCTTTCTCTCTCGTTTTCTGCCACGACTCGCCGACATCCACGGACGTATAATCACCCTGAAAATACGATAAGCGCGAACGGACTGAGAAACCGCGGAGAGGTTCGTTTACATCCCAGACTATCCGCCGACGATTCCATCCACGACCGACACTGTCATTCATCGTAGAAACATCCTTTATCCCGTGAAATCGTCCCCGCTCCTCGTAGACTTCCACTTTACTCTGCCGCTACCCTCAATTATTTCGCCGATTTTTGTTTCGGGTTACTGTAATCCGAATAAAAACACGAAATTGCAAGTATTCCGACTCGTGCTATTCAACAACCTCCGTTCCTTGCTTCCCCATCCTGCACTGCTCAAAAAATAATTGCTTTTGATCGACCCTCTTTAGAAAAATTTATATATATAAATAAATTTGATTAATTAGTAAGCTAAACAAATAATCAAATATATTCCTTGTTCCGAGATATTTCAAGAAAAAGGATATTAACACTAAATGAATTCCATATATGTACATTGTTGAAATAACAAGCACTATCTAACAGTTCACTTTTTACAATATTAATTTCATTATAGGCACATATAGGGGAAAAAAGATGAAACGTTAATAGACAGCGGATGTTTATGCAAAATAAAAATTTCGTACCTGAATTGCAACGAACTGGAGTAAAGTGGAAGTTTATTTTCTTTCTTGATATATTTTTATAGCTCCGGAGCTACTCGTTGGAACTGCCTGATATATTTAATAGATTTGAAAATAATGTAACAGTATTTTTTAATTTTCCTGATGGTTTTTTACTTTTTTAAATTACACCTACTAATTTTCGTCATAAATGCATAAAATCTGTTCTCCAAACATTAAAGGTTTAATTCGAGTTTTGGAAGAAGAGTGTAGTCGTCTCCTTCTTATTGTTTAGTTCCCCAACATTCTAAGATGTGATCGGTAAGATCACGATTGTGCTCTTCTCAGTTTACCTAAATTTCGAGAAAAAGAGAAGCATTTTGAATGGTAAACAGAAGAACGTGTCGCGAGAGCCAAAACCGAAAACGTCCCCTCCTCTTCCCGCAGCACTACCACTGTGTCTCCGTGTCTCTCCATTGTTTTCCCTCGTTGAGCACGAGCGGTTTAAATATCATGGACCCGCACTACGCCTTTCCCGTGGATTTATTCGCCGCGGAAGGGTCGCAACACCTATCTATCGTGGAAAGGCAGAGCTCCGGCTTAATGGGCTGTTTGCTTGCAAATTGCGGTATCGCTAAAGGGCAGCAAACAATTCACAACTCGTTTTAACTTCCACGTTTCAATTCCAAGATGCTTCGAGTCCCTCCAGCGGGCGTTACATTTGCATAATTGTCTCCCGTTCTCTTTTCCCGTTCGTGAAAACCGACTTCTGCCTTCCCACCCTGCCTGGGTGCACTGGTATTTTCGCGGCACTGTCATCGTAGTTTGCTTATTCGCGAGTGTGTCAGCGAAACAGTTGCTCTTGAGACGCAACGTAATGCGACCAACCCACGAAAGTGTCTCTAGAATTTGACACTGAATCCCAAAAACTTCGACCAACTGATTAGAGGCGATAAATTAAGTCTAACAATAAGAGTCGAAGGCTGTTGAGCCTGTAGCGACGGGACTCGTCCGATTTTTTCTGCCACTTTCCGACGCCATAACGTTCACAATTTAAGACAACATCTGGACCCACTTCACTCCCAAAATCACCACATCCCTTAGAAAGCATCTTTCCGTTCTAGTCTTCCGTCCACAAGCTAGCGCAGACCACGTTTTTCGTTTTAATTCTTACAAGTATTTTCATAGCTATGAAAATCCACAATCACAAATTTTCAGGACTATCTGTACGGGGTTAGGAATTTGTATGGGGCTAGAAAAAATTATTTTATACTTTTTAGTCCGTTTTTCAAACGTGGTGTTTTTTAAAAATTTATTTTATCTAATTACAAAAAGAAACTGCCCCGGGTGAGGATCGAACTCACGACCTTAAGACATACGCGCTGCTTTTTTTTAAACATGTTTATTGAATATAGTAATACAGTCAGAATTAACAGGAGTCAACAAACTTAATAAAAACTACCACTCAATATTGCAATGTTAAGCTGGTTGTTCGCTCGCATGCGAATCTCTGAGCTTGACAGATCTTTGGACGGTGGAAGTATAAATTAGGAACTATATGTGTAACGACTGGTTTATTTTATAAGCTAAAGTGCCTTAACGGATAATGGAAGGGAGAATGGGGGAAAAAGTTTTATTTAAAAACCCCCTTATCAGTCTTTTGTTATAGGATGCTGTGTGTTGGTGTGCAATTATTGAGTTCACATTGATTGCTGCTATTTTTAGGCGTGGTTTGTTTTGGATGTTAGGCATTTTGTCTGTCGAAGAAGTTATTTAGGATGAATTCTATTTCCTCAGCATTAGCTGCTACTTGCGTGATTATGTTGTGAAGCTGTGTCGCGATTGTTGATATTTCTCTTTTGAGGTCTTCGATCCAGTTGCCGGGATGTGCGTTGGGCTGGTCCTTCATCGTGGGATGGGGTTCAGTCCAGTTAATATCTGCAGTTTGGTTATATGAGGGCCTCTACGTTGATGTAAGGGGGTTGGTTGCTGGCCGGGCGCTTGTGGTTCCTCGTACCATTTGTGCGAACGTTATGTCTTTGGCGATTGTAGGTGTTATCCGGCTGATTTTGTTTTGCGTTGTTTGTATGTATTTTTGTTAATTTTTCTGTTATTAGCCTTTGGTGTTGATTGCTATTCGTGTATATTGTGCGGCAATTGATGTCGTTTTCCTTGACTAGAAAAGATTTTAAAAGGAACTTGGCACCTTTGGAGAGGGGTTGACGTAGGTAATGGTCTTGGCGGCGGAGGTTGTGCAGAAGGGAAACAAAGGGAGCTTTTATTTTTTTGGAGCTTTACGATTTTCCTATTTAGATACTTGTGTATGCTGTTGTCTTGTTTGAATTTTGAGATATGGTCGGAGACAGCAAGAGATATGTAATCATTGATGGTCTCAATGTGGCTGTCTATTTCTGGTATTGCCAAATTATGGTTGTATGGGATTATGTGGTTGTATGCTTTAGCTAGCTTTTTAGTAAAGTGGGGCCAGTTGGTTGCTTTGAAATTGAGTTTATGGAATTCAGGATTAGGGGACCAGAGGGGGTAGTTGGAGTCAGGTAAGGAGAAGGTTAGTGAGAGTGCTGAATGGTCGCTGTCATAAGGAAGTGTCCTTGCTTTGCCGTTATTGCTGTCAGGGTTATTCTGGCGTCAACGAGGCATATATCCAGGTACGACCCGTCTGACGCGTCTGACCATGATCAACCAATTCTACTTTCTGCATATACTAAAGCACGCGAACCTGGCAGAACTTTACTCCATTTTCTCGCACGGTTTTAAGTAACCAAATCAGGAGCGACAGGTGTGAGAAAAGTCAATTTACAGGTCTTTTCCATCTACGCACGTACAGTTGCTAAAAATAGATACGATGCTGTATGTTATCGAAGGACTATAAGGATATCAGAACTATAAGAAAAAAGAGAGAGAGTGAGAGGTAACGATGAATATATTTATAATTTCAAAAAGAAACTGCCCCGGGTGAGGATCGAACTCACGACCTTAAGATTATGAGACTTACGCGCTGCCTACTGCGCTACCGAGGCGATATCAGCATTTTTCCTATCCAACTATTAAAATTGGAGTTTATTTTGCATTGGTAAATAGCGGAAAATGCAATTAAATTTTCTCTTTGCAACATTATATTCGCACAATGATTCTACCTTAGATGCGGTTAATAAATGCATAGCTTCCCCATGAAGTGTAAAACCCCAGATGTCGCCACATTGCGGGCAGTTATTCGTACGCCCGTAGTTTATATCCATTTCCCTTTTAAATAAAATTAATACTTTCTGTATTTTACAAATAAGATTCAACGTTACCTGCCATGTAACTGTCTAATGTGATAGTAATTCACAATAGAAAATTTCTGAGTATCTCAAAAGTGAACCCTTACGATACTTATCGAGCTTTGTGCCATCGAGCATAAAAATATGACAATACTTTTATTAACGACGAATACACTCTCATCATACGAAACAACGAGAATGGTAATTATTTTTCTCGGCGCTCAGGTTCGATCATTTTTCTACACTAAATGAATATAGCTTGAGGGGCATGAAACGTTATAGACAACGAGACTTTGAGAATCTATTCAAATAAAAATATACGGCCGCAGTCTCCAGTCTCAATTACGGAAGGATATAATTTGAATCCCTTTGTCCAGCTACGTCTTTTCTTCCGTTCAAAGAAGAAGTGTAATTTATCGGACAGTACTAACTAAAACTAAAGATTTGTTTTTTAACCTATTTTGCACGTGCTCCGATAATCTTCGTAGTTGTCGATACACGCACAAGGGGAATCTTCGACGTCGAAATCTATAATGTTGCGGAGACGGATGCCTGAACTATCAGGATAACAGGACTCGCTGGAACGGGACTTCCACCCTCGACAAAGGGTGAGTTTTCTAGGTACCCTGGTAGTCTGGTCCGCATTTACCAGCGCACAGTGATGGTTAACAAACTGTTATTATATCGATTTCGGTCCTCGGAACGCCCAGGGTTTCGCTGTTTTCGGCACAGTGCTGCTCTCTAGTCTACTTTTTAACTTGAATCAGAAGCTACATCACTGTTGGTATTTCAGATCGTGAGACACGAAACCGTATATGGTGATTGGTCTATTCCTTCTCCTATACCTTGTCTGTGGCATGGAATAGGACCGACAAAGATGATGCCACTTGCCACAAATGGCGCTATTTTCAAATTGTACATAAATAATTCTTGCATTGATTTACATCGTCCCTTACAGCCAATATTTCTTTATAAATTATACACATTCTTCTTTACTAAATGAAAATTGCAATTAAAAACAGGTCTGGCAATGTTTTGAATTATGGGACAGACGTGCAAGCGGACACAGGAATCACGAGTGAATAATATATTGTAGTCTGAAATTTAATTATGGTAAGTTTTAATCGTTCAATCGTATTTACATATCTTTGTTTAATTACACAGACACCGATGCTTGCAATATGTATATGAGATATTTCAATTAGAATGTGTAAACATAAAGCATGGCGACGTGTCAAAATGGCCGAACTCAACAAAGAGCTAAACGAATATCTCCTGAGCAATAAAAATGAGAAACAGTATAAAATCACGGTGCCATCGGTGACATTACCCAAAACGAACATTGGAAAATGGTTTGGAAGAAATGGCGATGAGGAAGCGGAAGAAGCAGGCTGGATGCAAGGGGCACAGAAGGAATGTTGCCCTAGTATGGTTAGTATACTTTCTAAACGTAACCTTAAACGTCAAATATTCGTTTGATAATGTGTAAATAAAATAATACTTCTCTGTTGACAGTCACGGATGCAAAGGCTGATCGCGTTCGTTGTATGCTTCGGCATGGGTATACTTTGTTTCTGTCTGTCAGCGTTCTATATACCGGTTCTATTGCTCAAAGCTAGGAAATTCGCGCTCCTATACACACTAGGGAGTGTATTCTTTCTTTCGAGGTATGTGCTACATTTAGACCAATCAAAACAATTGATCGTAACAACAAAAAAGTTTGACTAATTTCCAATCGAATGTATTTTGTAGTTTCTGCTTTCTGCTGGGCCCTCTAAGTTACTTAAAATCCTTATTCACCGCCGAAAGGAGATGTTTCACAGTGTCCTATTTCGCCACTCTAATCGGGACGCTTTATTTTGCTCTGCATTTACAGTCAACACCTCTAACAGTACTCTGCGCTGTCCTACAACTGATAGCTATGTTGTCGTTCTTAGTGAGTCACATACCTGGAGGTACCAAGGGTTTAATGTTTTTCACAAGAATGTTTAAGTCTTCTGTGAATTCTACATTACCTGTATGATACTATAGTTATTTAGGTGTATCAAATATACATACGTGAGATTAACACTGTAACGTTCATTTTGCATTTACAAAATATAAAGATTTTATATGCGACTGACAACCTGTTTATAAAAATGTTTTATGGTAAATCGAGTAAATATAATTACGTCGAAAAGACTGACACTTCCATGCCGATATTAGTTCTGTTATAAGAAACAGAGGCTGCAAGGATCATGGATACGGACTTAGTTCAATTACGGTTATATAAGTTTTGTATATAATGTATTCATATGTATAAAAAATACTTGCATTCTGTATTCTTACATTTCTGTACATTTTATATAAATGATAATAGTCTTGTACAATTGTATTTACACATTTCGTATTTATTGTAATTTAAAATAAAAATTATTAGCTCCAATTTTTCTGAGACACATATACATTAATATTGATTACTTTTTCTTCTGTTTCGATACTTTCGTGGCTTTCACGCGATTACTGTTACCTTGCAATCGTTTTACCTTCAATGGTAAATAGGTAACGTTCGCAACATTTTTATTTACATTGTAATCTGTTCGTCGTCTATATGTATTTTTACCAATATTTACATATCGCATGTGTTTCTTAATACTCGTGTCGTACTCATCGGTATGGTAATTGCTTAGGGAAATAAACTCATCGGTTTCCGTTTGTTGTGTAGTCGACTTATTGTTGGAGCTAATTGTTGCATTTGGAGGAATAAATGCTCTCTCTTTCCGCGAAGACCTGTACTTGTATACATCCGTGGATAACGTGAATTTAATAGGTCCAGAAGCATCTACTTCTGGCTCATTCTCGATGCTTATCATGCCATCTTTGGCTATCATCTCATCCAAGGGTTCTTCAGAATCCTTATATAATTGAAGTGAATTTTTTGGTAATGGTATATCTTTGAAAATATCGCATATTTTCATATAGAGTTGATAAAAGTGATGCTCTGGTGACTTTGCAACAATATCCTGGAAATAAAATAATATAAATGATATAGAGCGAGTAGAATATTAACTAGGTAATCATTGGTTGTACCTTAAGAGCACATGCGGCAGATGCAAACCCAATAGCATTTAATACCATGGTTTTAAAGTTAGGTAATATCAATATGGGTATCTTCTTATTCTGCGCCATCATAATAATATGTTTCACTAAAAGTTGTGGATCGATACCAGCATCCATTATCACACAAGACACAATATTTTTCTCCAATGATCTTGTAATAGCATTTAAACCCAGGACAACTGAATTTCTAAAAGTAGGAGCAGTATAAAAATTGTGAAGTATCGCTTGACACATTTAAGAAAAATATCTACAATATTTCAGTATTGGGAACGTATTCTTGTTTCTGAAGCGCTTCCAGCTTCACTTTACTTCGCTCCTCTTTGGTCATTTGTTTCAGCTCAGACCAAGGAATCATACGGCTTGGACGTTTTATGGCTGGCATCAATCTACGATTAATTGATTACAATTTTCTATATTCTTTGCTTTGTTCTGTACTGCATTTTTTATAATTCCTCCTTCTTTTGGTGGAAATAAATTCTACAGTCTTAAACTTGTTACATATAAAGTGTATCACCAGTGGTACACATGGCCTAAATGGATAGTTTAACGTGTACCATCGATGGTACACATAGCACAGAATGTGTTATTATACATTATATGTATATCTTGTTTAACTTACTTTTTTAAAAGCTGTTCCAATTGCGAACATTTCTGTGCTTCTCTTACAATCGGCCTGTAGAATGTGATGCCTGATTAATTACTTATAATTTATTTATTTGAAATGTCAGTACATATTATTAAACAGAAACCTACCAAAAACTGTCTTGCGGTTGTGCTAGAACGTTTCGCAATCCTTTGGCAGGTGTCTTTTTCGCTGACAGACTGTGTTTCTGTTGTAGTTTCGTTAATATCGGTGTATTCATGATGATCAGACTAAAAATCACTAAAAATTCAAATGTATCGATATAGGTTATGTTTTGCTATAAACACATGGTACATCCATGAATCATGAAGACAACTATGAATGTTCTGTTACCTTACGAAACATGACACCGCTGTGGAACCATGTGGAGCGGTAACAACATGGAACTAGCGCCCAGCCTATGATATCGAGTAATACATGTTGTCTGACCGGTCATGGTATACCAGGGGCTACAGAAATAAAAATATTCGAAAGACATATAATGTAGTTATATTTGAAGAAACAGAGTATATTAAGGTTATTTTTTTAAACATATGACACTTCACATATATGTAAGCTTCTTTTTTGATGAAAATTTATACTTTGCATTACCTAGGAAAGACAAGAATCGTAATGGAAAGAGTGAAGGATACTTAATTTGAACTTGCAGATCTTTTACGCAATGAGTTTCGAATGGTACAGTTTCGGAAACTATGAAATAATGACTAGTTTATCACTTCCCAGGGTATCGCCACTCAATGTATTTTTCTGTTAGCACGGAAATCGAACGCCATCTGAATTTCGTGTTATATAACTAACGGGTAAACGCGGGAATTTTAAATCCATACTACCCATTCCTTGCTAATTTATAATTTTTATTTGAAAATAAAACAAATTAAAACATTTTAATACATTTTAAATTCAGTATATTCAATATTGTAACACTTACAAAAAGTATATGTACAATTTTCTACTTATTAATAAATTCAAACCATATTATCAAGCGCGATAACACTGTTTCATTACAAATATTGCAAATTAAACATTATTTACAAACTTTTTCACAATGAGAATACATCAAATGCATATCACAGCAATTAACAATGAACTGGCTCAATAAAAAGCAAAATAATGTATAACACACATCCACACATATCGTATATCTCGTAACACACATCGAGATCGTACAACACACATCGCAACTCGCAGAACATACATCGAGATCGTATAACACAGATATAAGATGTGTGTTACGAGATGTACGATGTGTGTTACGATATATACGATGTGTGTTACGAGATATAAGATGTGTGTGGATGCGTAACACACATCGTATATATCGTAACACACATCGAGATCGTGTAACACACATCACCCACATCGTATATCTCGTAACACACATCGTGCATCTCGTAACACACATCTTATATCTCGTAACACACATCGTACATCTCGTAACACACATCGCAACTCGCAGAACATACATCGAGATCGTATAACACGAGATATAAGATGTGTGTTACGAGATGTACGATGTGTGTGATGTGTGTTACGAGATATAAGATGTGTGTGGATGCGTAACACACATCGTACATCTCGTAACACACATCTTATATCTCGTAACACACATCTTATATCTCGTAACACACATCGTACATCTCGTTACACACATCGAGATCGTACAACACACATCGCAACTCGCAGAACATACATCGAGATCGTATAACACGAGATATAAGATGTGTGTTACGAGATGTACGATGTGTGTTACGATATATACGATGTGTGTTACGATATATACGATGTGTGTTACGAGATATAAGATGTGTGTGGATGCGTAACACACATCGTATATATCGTAACACACATCGAGATCGTATAACACACATCACACACATCGTATATCTCGTAACACACATCGTACATCTCGTAACACACATCGAGACGTACAACACACATCGCAACTCGCACAACATACATCGAGATCGTATAACACGAGATATAAGATGTGTGTTACGAGATGTATGATGTGTGTTACGACATATACGATGTCTGTGATGTGTGTTACGAGATATAAGATGTGTGTAGATGCGTAACACACATCGTATATATCGTAACACACATCGAGATCGTATAACACACATCACACACATCGTATATCTCGTAACACACATCGTACATCTCGTAACACACATCGAGACGTACAACACACATCGCAACTCGCACAACATACATCGAGATCGTATAACACGAGATATAAGATGTGTGTTACGAGATGTACGATGTGTGTTACGAGATGTACGATGTGTATTACGACATATACGATGTCTGTGATGTGTGTTACGAGATATAAGATGTGTGTAGATGCGTAACACACATCGTATATATCGTAACACACATCGAGATCGTATAACACACATCACACACATCGTATATCTCGTAACACACATCGTACATCTCGTAACACACATCGTACATCTCGTAACACACATCTTATATCTCGTAACACACATCAACATTGTATAACATACATCGCATATCGCAGAACATACATCGAGATCATACAACACACATCGCATATCGCATAACATATCGCATATCGCAGAAAGCGAGGGTCATCTGTCCTTCCTTTGCGCAATCAACGATCGGCTGAGTGGCTAGACTACGACGAAGGACGACGACTGACCACCAAAAGAAGGTCATGGTGATAGTTTGGTGGTCTGTGGCCGGTTTGATTCACCACAGCTTCCTGAATCCTGGTGAAACCATTACAGCTGAAAAGTACCACCACCAAATCGACGAAATGCACAAGAAACTTCAAGGTTTGTGTCCAGCACTGGTCAGCAGAAATGGTCCTATCCTTCTCCACGACAACGCCCGGCCGACCCTTCAAAAGTTGAACGAATTAGGCTACGAAACTATCTCATCCACCATACTCACCAGATCTCTCGCCCACCGATTACCACTTTTTTAAGCATCTCGACAACTTCTTGCGTGAGAAATGCTTCAAATCCCAGAGAGATGCTGAAACGGCATTCAACGAGTTTGTCACCTCCAGGCTCCAGAATTTTATTCGACCGGAATAATAAGATTCTCCAACCTAATACATTGAAACCGTATATTTTTGTTTACAACTGTTTACAACGTGCACCAAAATACTGGCATCAATTCCATCTGGCGGACTGTTTGAGAATTACTCCTGCAAGTAGTGACATCTTTATTTCGTGTTATAGTACTAAATTCGTGCTAACAGTTCTCCTATTAGAGTGGCGATACCCTGTCACTTCCTGATGGAGAATCAAAACCGGATAACGTAGAAATAAGAAAACTGCTGAGATGAACTTTTGTGCAAATCTTTTATGGTCTTATTATGGCTTTCACAAACATGAATGATCCTAATATCTTATTTTGACCGCAATACAATCAAGGGACTTGAAATTTGTAGATACAATGCATTGGGTACAAAATTGCGTTTGTTTAATGCCACTGCTAAAAATCGGACATTTCAAATGCAACAACCTAATGACCTAATCTAATACATTGGTTTGATTTAATCAGAGACGATCATCTTTAGCCTGGACCAGATCATCTTTAGCCTGGACCAGATCATCTTTAGCCTCGATCAGATCATCTTTAGCCTGGACACGATACTGCCAGCAACTGTGCTATTCAGCGACACAGGCAAGTGGGCACAGGTGAGCACGGGCACCCACGAGATACTCGTCGATCCGCAATCTATCAATCATCTAGCAATCATCAATACAGCGCAGCGTCTCGAGCATTTGCGGCAAGTGGTACCAGCGGGTTTATCCATCGGCTGCCGTAACACAAGCGAGATATAGCAGTATAGCAGTGGACTGATGATCATCTAATATCCGCACCTCCCTGTACTGCAGTATTACACAAGAAGTGTGACGGTGTGCCCAGTCTCTCCGAACTAGTCAACATTCGTGTTATAAATGTTTATAATGTAATATACAGAAGTTATGTACATGTACAATAATATACAAACACATTATGTATGGATTTACAATGAATAAATAAGGACTATGTATTAAAAAGAGTATCAGCGTATTATATTTACTGAACCACCAATTTTTTCCAAACGTCTCACATGTTGTAGAGTTATACTACTAATAAGTTACTGTCAGTACAGTAACTCAAATCAGTATTTGGAATTGCAAAAATAGCGAAACTTTAAAAAACAAAAATATTCCAGCTTCTGATTTGTCGGTGAGTTATACTACTGGATTTCGTGCCACCTCCTTCGCTATCAAGTTCTCCTAATACTTCCTTAATTTTCGAGATTTTCGCCAATTTTCGACCGTCTGACTTGTCGTTGAGTTGTACTACTGGATTTCGTGCCACCTCCTTCGCTATCATATTCTCCTAATACAAAGTTCGATTTTTTTTAGAAAATCGAGAAAGTATTAGGAGAACATGATATTGAAGGAGGTGGCACGAAATCCAGTAGTACAACTCAACGACAAGTCGGACATACGGGAAAAACTGGTGGTTCAATAAATAAATACGTAGACGAGCTTCTTTATTACATTGTCTTTATTTATCGATTGTAGATTCATACATAAAATGTACACCAAAATGATACAATGTCTGTATTAATCTTGTGTCCTATACGTCGTCTGTGATAGAAACATCTAATACATCATGGAAGCCAATGGGTTCTAGTCTCTGCTAATGTAGACAACTGGGTTGTAGTCCATACTAACGTCGAACAGATTAGTTTTTGATCGACTTGATGCAGCACTAGCGTTTCTGAAAAAATCAAAAGCACAGAAAAAGTCAGGCGACAAAGCACTGCAAACTGCAACCACCGACGAGATCGTCGGTGTCTATGCCACAAATTTAATAACAGTACAGTGGGTTTTATTTCCCGATAACCTTTGATGATCTAGATGATGTAGGTTCTGTTCCATGCTAAAGATGATGTATATAGAAGCTGTTCCAGGCTAAACATGATGCGCAGACAAAAGTGGCACGGCCAATCCCCGGGCATGAGCACTCTCATATACTCTCTGGTCAGAGTATCCTCTCTATTTATATCTGTACCCTTAGAATGCCGAGCGAAACGACGCGACGCGATGCGTTGTAAACGGTGGCTTTGGGGTGCATAGGCGCGTCCCCGGCCGGGCCGGGCGAGGAATATCTCGTGGGTGGTGGAAAAAGAGGTAGGTGTTACGCCAGTGGGTCGGAGTGCAGGGGAATGGATAATGTGCAGAATACGCTCTCGAAAGGGAGCAGGACGGCAGAGCAGTGCACGCAGCAAGCCAAGATTGTCAAGATGGATGCTCGCCGCGAACGGTGCAGAGTATGGATTGTTGCCGCGTGATTCGTGAAAGAGACGAATGGCCGAGACCGTGGTTGTTGTTCGGTGTGGGGAAAATATTTGCGCGGCCCGGGAAAAAACGCTGTCGTTCACGGTGTGTTCTAAGCGTTCTCTGTGCTTCTACGGTTCATCCCCGATATGTGCAGCGTTGATTAAACACACCGAGTGATCTCGCGTAGTGATGAGAAAAACACCTAAAAGCAGTGTAGCAGCAGCAGCGGCCTTCTACAATGGTGGATAATAATTGTATTATCGAGGGGAACGTGAAATTTCGCGACGGTAAAAAAGTGAGTAGAGAACACCGATCGAATTCTCTGTAACTATACTCTGCTCACCTTTTCCCTCGTCCCTGGTTCCGGCCGACCAATTAACATAAATCGGATAATTGCTCGGCTCGGTACCCGTCAAAATAATGCCGCCCGATCTTTTTTCTCCTTCCCCTCTCATCCACCCCTCTGTCGATTTATCGAACGCCGCTTCAAATTATTTTTCTCCAAGCTTCTGCTGCGAGTGTACAGGATTTTTTCACTGACGGATTCGTTCTTGTCGGCGAAACTCGTGCTCGTGCAATAGTCACCTCTCAGAGTCACTTGAGCACGATAGAATATAATAAAAGAAATGATAATTGTTGTTCAATGTTCAGAGCAGCTTAGCCTAACGTGCACGCTTAACACGCATGTATCGTATGTATGTGGGACTCACCTCAACAGATGTGGCCTTAATTGATTTATGCCACTGCTATGATAATTAAAATTCTTTGAATGTCTTTTTGATCGTTGCTGGGCCCGTTTCGCGTGTGCATAATCATCCGTCTTTATTCTTAAATAATGAAAAGCGATAATTTAAGAGAGTATCCTATTAGTTGTGATTATAGTTCGTTCAACTGGATGAAAATATTATGTGACACCAATTCGTGATAATTAGATTATGAATCTTTGTGCGTTTATACTGTGTACAAAATTTAGAACCACAAGGGTATATTAACGTTATAACGTTATAAATAAGTATATTAACAAATATTCGAGGAACTGATTTAATTTAATTTTTGTAAAATCTTGAAGTCTGTATAAAAGGGCCACAATCTAATAATACTAAGTTTTTGAAAATTCCTTTCGCATCTGAAATAACAATGTAAATTGTAGTCGTGCCGCTTCAAAGTTGGAAATGCTCTGCCTTGAATGTTAACAATAATAAAATGCACATCATTATTATATTCTGTTGATACTGTTTGAATGTGTCCAACAAATGTCATTCAGGCATCCATACACTGAGTCCATTCAAATTTAAATACAATGGCCAACTTTTCTTTCTCCCATGGCCAAAGAGTCGAACGAAGGTGTCTCAATCTGATTTCAATGCGGGCCCCAACGATTAAGTAGTTTGTTGAAAGCTCGAGGAAGTTAATGGGAAAGGAATGAGGAGGCACGAGGAGTCATAAAAAGGAGCTAGGTCATTTTCTTCTATTTACATTGGGGTCAGTGAAGAAGTCATTCAAATCGGAAAGGGGTGGAGGACTCTTTCACTTTGATCTTGGAGGGGTGCAGAGGGGCTAAATGGATTCAAACAAATATGTAACACACACGCACAATGTTTCCCTATGCGAGGCTCTTTATGTAAATGAGCATAATGTGTTGGGGGCTGTGTTTGTTATTACTAGCAAACTCTGACAGGAGTATTTAATCGTATCCATTATAATGTAATTACATGTACTTTCTTAAGATGAAATTAACTGGGAACCTTGTCAAACCTCTTTGTTTACCTTGCAGTGGAAATCACGGTGGTGTGTTATGAGGAAACTGTCACCGGTTGCAGGTAATTCTCTTTTCTATGCTCCCTAATTGATTTTATAGTAGAATAAGGACAGGAAACTGCATTATTTTAATATCTTTCGTTAGAGAGAGAACTCTGGCTTCATTATGCTAGATGCAGTAATGATTCACAGTGTGCAGAGTTGGACACTAATTATTTCTTTTGTAATCGATTATTTAATCTAATCATTAATCAATCAATCGCCGTTGAAATAAATCAGTAATCATGATTACCTTCTGTCATTTGTAATGATTAATAAGTACTTTTTAAATCATTCAATGATTAATCATATTTTATACAGATCTATAATATATACTTGTACGTTGAAAATTGTACATCTTGCCTTATAAAAGCGTTTACACAAGCGCACACACCATATTATATAGTATTTTAGACGTACCAAAATTACACTAAAAATAAATAAGTAACTTGTTCAGAGAATTTTCTATGTAAAACTATGCAAAATACATATGTATATATTTCTAAAAAAATGTTCACAGTGTTGTTATTACAGCAAAAGTACAGATTAAATCACCATCAAAAATGTAATCGTTTCATGATTAATAATTAATAAAGCAATCACGCGAACATTGGTTACAACAATTTCTTATTCATTAATTCATTAATCAGTGATTACCGATTAGTAATCAGTAGCCGCAATTAAAAATTGGATTTTATATTAATCGTACTTTTAAATCATTAACCGGATTCCGTTTTGCCCAAATCTGACAGTGTGTACATCATGCATCCTGATAATAAATGTCCCAGTCTGTTTATCTTATCCACGGTGCAGTTAATATTGACCAAGGGTCTGATGATAAATTATGTTCATTATCAAGGAAGGAGGCAGATGTTGCAACATTTACAGTTTGATGGTGCAAGGCAAAGCAAAGCAATTTTATTTCCTAGCACATTCCTAGCGTCTAATCTCATGAAAGAATTTCCTTACTTGTTATCAGCATGAAAAATCCCTCCCTATGGACCCTCCTAGGGTGGCAGCTGGCACATCTGTTACAGATTGACTGGCTGAAGAAACAAAAAATTTTCCAAGAAGAGCTTTGCTTCTGGCAATAACCATTAATACCTGCGCCCTTGTAACTCGAGGATATTTTCGAACTTGGGGACACCAGTAGCTCGTAAATTTTCCGTAGGGAGAATTAGTTAAGAGTACATAGAAGGGTCTAAATGGATTTCGTTCGTTTTCCACCTCCGAATCACTGTATTAATAGCGTCCCATGAAAACATTTTCGTTTCATTCACGAATAAATAATACACGGACGATCGAGTCCATGAATGTTTATCAAATTAACAAACTTACGGGACCTTTCATTGTTTTCCAAAGTGTAGTCGAATTAAATTATCATCGAACTGCCGATCTTTTTGCGAAATAATATTTCAAAATTTTCTTTTAATCTTTTTACTGTTCCAAATTGCACCTTGATCATAAATTCATCAAATTCACAATTGAATCATCAGATCCTTTCGTCTATTATTTTTTAGCGTTTCATACTTCTATAACTTTATACAGTGTGGGCTAAAATTCAGATAATTTATTTATTAATAGCTCAATGTTTTGTATTATTACTGGTGTATATTGTAACTGATTGTTGGTAGATTCGCCGTGGTGAAGTGCATAAAGATATAACGAGCAACAATGTATCAACATTACAGGTCCATTTGTTTTTACAATTTTCTGCGACGAGCCATTCATTTGCACGTTCGAGCTTATTCTATGAAAAGAACGTTTATATATAATTAGTGAAGTGACGAATAAATGGTATATATTTATTTTCAGAATTACAGGTATATTTGTTTTTATAATTTTCGGAAATTAGTGCAATATATTAAGCAAGGTTCTGCGACGAGCCATTCGTTTGCACGTTTGAGCTTATTTTTTGAATAGAACGTTCATATATAATTAGTAAAATCATGATAATCCGTTGAAATACAATTTACATGTTTGAAAAGTTCATACATTATTCAGTATTGAATTTTAGCCCGGCCTGTACGAAATCCAGTGTCGACGATCGCTTTTCGCAATAGCGGATCGGCTGAATAATTTTCAAGTAACAATCGAACGCTCACCCCACCGGATTTTAATGATCCAATCGATTCCAGATTGTCTCCATTTACAACTTTACGGAGATAGCAAGGATCGATACAAGCAAGGCCAAACGAAAGCTTCCTTAAGCTTGCAACACTTTCTCGGTGTGGAAAGCGGTTTCACCCTCGACAAGGAGTCGAACACTATCGCTATAATATGTCAGGACGTTACGGTCGTTTTGGCGTTCGATACCAGAGAACGGCTGATCCAATGGCAAGTCAAGATCTCCAACAACCTAGGCGAAGGTGCGTCTTCTTTTTCAACACACGACAAATCAAACTATCAATGATCTCCTAAATTTTCCAACATTTTCATTCTTCAATTATGTAGGATTTTTTTAAACCATTCAAATCAAAGTCTATTATACACAAGAGTACAGTGCAGGTTCCTAATGGTAAATCTGAAGCATAAACTAATTCTTCTAACTCTCAAAGAAGCTCGAGTTGTATGAACAAAGAAACAAGTTGTCCACTTTAAAGGTGCATGGAGATTTATTCGACCGACTGTATATTCCTGTGTGTCATTTTAAGTACACGGGTACACGTGTACTATTTCACGTGTATTTAAATACGCGCACATTAATGCATCCTCATTTTAATTTGCATAATTTTTAGAACATCGATATTGATTTACGCCATTGATGTTACTCGTGATTATATTTTGTTTTCCGAACTGCGAGTGCTGCAACTCACATTTTTCTCACCGCACGTTTCCATGTACAACCGAATAACAAACTAAATAATAATGGAATTGGATGGTATTGCCGAATCTTTAAGCAGACATTTCAGATTTAATTACAATTCGAAGGCTGCAACTGCAAACGAAAGACGCGGGAACTTAAATATCTGAGAATTGTAGAACCGGCAAGAAAATATGTAAACACATCAGCACTAGCCGCAAACATATCAGACTCTACTCTAATAAACTAGAGCATTAGTTGATCACATTTTTTAATGGTAGTGGTTTTCAAATTAATTTTCCTATCTATTTTATATACCCATATTTCGCTTTCGAGAATTAGTAACTGCATGTATCCTAAAGATTGATGCGAATTAAAATGCGGATACGTGAATACATGTGTATTTAAATACAAGTGAAATAGGGATCTCTACTGCATATCATTATGAACCTGTATGTATATTATCATGGTGCAAAAGTTGGACAAAGGGGGTTGATCCTTTATAAAAGAACCGGTAGTCCCATCACGCAGGGTGATCAACCCTAACAACGCTGTATATCCCTGACCTTCTCAAATTTTGTTCAGACCAGCAGTACCTGATCCTGATCTCGACGGTGCCGTCGAAGGCGAAGATGACGAACGGTCCGGCGCATTTGCACATCCAGGACCGTCGTTTCTGTATCACGGTTGGCATACCGCCTCGATTGGTCGGTATCTGGGAAATCGGTCACCTGCGTCGTTACGGTGTGGTGGAGGGTCGGTTCTGTTTCGAGGGTGGCTCGAGATGCGGCCGGGGGGAGGGTTTGCACGTGTTAATCACGGATCAAGGCGAGGACATCGTGAAGATGTTGCAACTGGCGGCGGAGGGTAAGCTGACGAAGAAGCGACCGTTGAGTCGCGAGCAAATATTACAGGACAGCCCTCGCCGTCAGTTTTCACGCTCGGAGACCAGAGCGAGCGACTTCTTCCCCTCGGCGGTGTACTCGTCGACGTATGAGGAGCAGTGCGACAGCTGCAAGAACGAGAGTTCACCCTATTGGTCGTCGACGGAGAGCAGCAGGCAGCAGACGGAGCTCGACAGGGATTACAGTAGCAGAGACACGATCTCCGTGTCGGAGCTGCCCGACCAGCCAGGGGATTGGCGCAGCTGTTCCCTGACACGTCAAGGGACGTCCGCTCTGGAGCGATGCGCCAGTTGTATCAGCAAGCTAGGCACCGTTTCGAAATCGTCAACGCTGGCCACCACCACTGGCGCCAGCAGCGTTAGTAGCCCCGCCGGCGGAACCATCAACAATCTCGGCTGCCATTTGCAAGCGCGGACACTGGACCGGTTGTCGCTGTCCTCTTACAGCAGCAGCAGCCACGACAGCGACTATTCCGGCTCCCAACAGCCGCCCCAGCAGCCTCCCCAGCAGCAGGTGGAATGCCATTGTTCGCAGACGACAAAGAACGCGCAACCAACGAGCTCGGCGCAGCGCGTGTCGCCTAGCCCCAGCAGCAACGGCAACAACAGCGCGTTGCCACCGAGACCTCCGAAACCGTCCCAAACCACTGCTACAAAGAAGCTGAAAAAACCGCCGATGCCACTACCAAACGAGCCGATTTGCGTGCACTCGCGGAAACAGCAGCTGGTCACTCGAATCACTGCCGCTAACAATGCAGCTGCCGTTACCGCGGGACCGTACGAAAACTACGATATTCCCAAGACGATACTGGCTCATCACATGCTACTCGAACAGGCGCCCCAACCCGATCAGTATTACGACACGCCGAGGAAGATCAAGGAGTGTCTGGCACTGCCGAAAACCTATCCGAATTACGACACTCCGCAGACACCTCAAGCCGTTGTACTCCAGCAATGCGGCTGCCCAGCTAAGCTCACCGTTCAGTCCCCCAGGTCGTCGGGGTGTCCCTGTCAGAACATGATGAGCTGGGCCGGTTTCGTGTTGCCGTACTGTAGAAGGGGAGCGGGAATCGAGCCTACGGGGGTGACCGTGCACCCTGTCAAACTCTCCGGTGAGGGTAAAATGCCTGTGGTGAACGCGAGCGGGGAAATCGCGATCTACGCGACTGCCAAAAGGGCGAACAAGTCCGAGAACGTCCAAGACGAGAAGTCGAAGGACAACTGCGACTGCCTCCAGGAGAGCAGGACCAATAACTACGAGAACGTCGAGCCGGTGATCGACACTCAGCCCGAGGCTAAACAAGCGAATTACGCCAACATCGACTTCACGCAGTCGCTGGAGCACTACGAGAACAGCAAGGACCTACTGACCAAAAGCGGAATATCTCAGGAGGAGATCGAGAAGTTCGCTGATCAGATCAAGGAGGAGGCGCCCGAGCCACCTGCAGAGGAGTCCAAGATCTGCCAGAAGTGTGGTCACGTGAAGGACAGGGAGAACGATTACCTGGTGATGGACCCTGAAAAGCAATCGCCAAAGAAACCGTTCCCGGGTTATCTACCAATGCAACCGGCGCACAACGCTTGCTCGAAGGAGATCCTGTCGAGGATCTGTAGCGGTATCAAGAGCTCGAGTAACCCTGCGTTATCCGGGTCGGCGATGGCAGCAGATGGCGGAAAGAAAAGATCGGACTCCGAGTTCCGTGTTCCCGGATCCGCCATGTTGGCTAGCCCCTATTTGCGACGACGTTATCTCGATGGTAACGGTACCGAGTCCAGCGGGAATATCAGTTTGCTGCTGAGGAAGCGATCGTACTCGGCGGAGTCCGCTCACTATCTCGACGACGAGAATCACACTTTCCCGTCGACGCTGACGATTCACAAGTGCTCCAGCGAAGCGGACAAGGCCGCGCTGGTCCAAACGGACAGCCACGCCTCCTGTGTGAACTCGGAGACGAAAATGAACCAGGACAGCGGACAGATGTCGATAGCCTCGCCTCAGCCGTCTTTCATCAAGATCAGACGGTCCTCCTCAGTGCCATCCAAGACTGGTCACAACAGAGACTCTTCTAGCAGCAACGACTCCGGCGTCTCGACCGGCTCCCTCAGTCATAGAACCGCCGAGTTCGTTGAGTTCGAGTTGTCACTGGCCCCGTCAACCTCCGCAAGGAAACAAAATGTTCTCTCCATCTACCGAAAGAGTCCACCGCCCACGTGTTACCATAGCAGTCTGCCCAGGAAGTCAAAGTCCAGCGACCCGCTACGAGAGCTTTCCTTCCAGTTCCAGAAGATCAAGATACCGACTAAATCGTCTTCGGCGGAAGCCGATATACCCACCTGTCTGCCAAAGGGAGCGAAAGGGTTCAACAGCCCCGGAGAAGTGTCCAGCACTCCTTACATCGACTCGAGGAGCACCAGCAGCGGGACTTCTGACATGTCCGACTACATTGAGACGCTGTCGCTGTCGTCACATTCGTCCTCTGATACTCCGGACAGTCTGAGGTATAGTTTTAGGGTTGGAACACCTGTTGGTCGTTGCTCGACTTTTAGTTTTAGTTTCATATATAACTGTCACAATTATTTTTATTAAACTTTAAAATCAATCTTTGCGACTATTAAGTCAAGGAGTTCCAACTTGTAGCTCGCGACACTCCTACGCGGCACCTTCACCGCTTAGGTTCTTAACCCACTTTTAAACTTCATCATTGCCGTAGAACAGAGCCGGGCAACTGGCGACCCGCGAACTGCACACCGCTTCATTCGGACTTATGAAAGAAACAGTGTGCGGCCGCCGCATTTCGCCAGCTCTCCGGCTCTGGAGATAAAGTCAAGCTAGGTGTGAAGAGTGTGAGAACCGGCAAACCCCGGTAGAACTTCGTCCCTCTTAAGGGTAGGAATCTTGGAGGGAAACAAGTTGGAACTCCCTGTATTAAGTAAACAAAATTGTATTAAAATTTACGAGGTACAAGAATGTTATTAAATATACTGTTTTCATTAACCATTCGTCGCGCATTCGTTCATGCAGACTGGGAGGCAGAGCAGTGGCGACGACGCTACGACCCCGCAGCGGGAAGGAGTACTACAAGATAGACAGAAGCATTCTCGTCGAACAAGGAAGAACCACGTTGACCACGCCGGCCGCGAATTACGCGAACATCACGCCGGTGCTCGAGAAAAGCGAGTCTCCGTC
Source organism: Lasioglossum baleicum (assembly GCF_051020765.1). NCBI lineage: Eukaryota > Metazoa > Arthropoda > Insecta > Hymenoptera > Halictidae > Lasioglossum > Lasioglossum baleicum. Next base: position 11,297,938 of record NC_134929.1, read on the forward strand.
GCCTGGGTACATGAGCAGCTCGCCGTTCGAGCAACCGCAACCGACCCGCGAACACTTTTTGTTCCCCGACGTAAGTAGTACCGGTTGATGGGACATCAACGTGGACCGCGTGCACGGCCGCCGTGGGTCTCACGTGTCTTGGTTGACTTCTTTCCAGGAAGCTTGAATACACGGCAAACATTGTTTGGGAAGAGAGCGGAAAACTTCAAGTTCCTAGGAATTCCAAACAAAACCACAGCGAGAGTGTTCTCTCGCGTGTCTAGAGATGATCGAATCGGGGCATCGTGACCGTTTACACTATACGCGGATATCTAGCGTATCAGAAGGCAACCATGCATTCCAAACAGATGCATTTATTCAGCTCGCAACATATATAAATATATATATATATATATACACATTATATTATGTGCAGGCTGTTTCAGCTGACTAGAGCATCTCAAGTATCTCTTATTGCCGACAATAGGCAAAAATGTCGGAGGAAAATGCGAGGCCAAACATTGTAGGAAGAAATTTTAGTAAAATTACTTTAATGGAGGTAGTTTCAATCCTTGACACGTGTTGTCAAGATAACTAAGGGTACATCGAAACACAGCCTCCCTTAATGTACACGTTTGCTAAAATTCTTCCGCAGGTGTCATGTGTTTTGAGATTTCAAAGTAATTAATGTTTTCTTTAATGGGACTGTGTAGTTTTGTTATTATCAAGCGACAGCCAAGGTCAAGGAGAATGATCATGATCTCTCTGCGTTGATCTTGGGTATCTGTTCCTCGGAAATGGTTTTTTTCCTCTGATACTTGTTTCTATTGTTGACATGTATATAATAAGATGTTTGAGGTGCTCGAGTTGGACGGGACAGATTGCATATACGCGCGTCATTCCGTCAGACTGAGGACACGATCTTAAACGGTCCAAGATCCGCATTGGGAACCATATTGAGCTATACACGTAGTCGTCTCTCGAACTTTCTTTCATATCTGTCGCAGGCGAAGTCTTCTTCTCGGACGCAGGATACACATTCGAATCCGCACAATCGAACAGAACCTGAGACCGCTCGAGGACAATTTTCGTCTGGGTGGGCGGGCGGCGAGTCAAAGTCTAGGTTCTAGCGTATAGTCGAAATGAAGTCAATAATCGAAACACTTCCTACAACGACTCAAACAATTTCTAAAATGTGCTCAATAAGAAAGAAACTGTAATAGTTTGTATAGTAAGAAAATCCTGCCCTAGGATAAAACAAAAGAGAGGTGAAAAGATAGAGAGGGAGAGAGGGAAGGTGTGTGTGTGAGAGAGAGAGAGAGGAGCAAAGAAGCGAAAGAAGCGTGTGCATCGTGCACTCTTTGTACGAGTATATATCGTTTTTTGGATATGTTTTATTTTATATGAGTATACTTCTAAAAAAACAAACTCTAGGGTACTGTACAGCGGGGTTTAGGGAATGCAATTCGCGGCTCTGTGTTTATATACATGTACTGTCTGACACGAGACATCATTCTATTTGCATTCTGACCGAACAGAAAGAGAGAAACGGGAAAGAAACGATGAAGAAGAGATCGAAAGAGACGCTAATGAAAGTAGTCAGTTGCAAAGCATTCACAGGGTTTTTCAAACTTACTAGTTATTTTCTAAAGGCTAAGGTGTAACGTAATATAGCCGTCAATGGTCTTCTTTCTAACGAGATTTATATGGTGGATATTGTAGAGTCTCTGGGCAATCAAAGATGGCACTATGTATAGATTATAAAGAACAAAAAATAATAAGAGTATCTCTAAGTAAGTCCTAAGGAACACGCGACACAAAACGCAAAAAAATGAGAAAAGGAACGGTGTAAAGCTCGTGTGTTATTTTTATTGGATTTTTACGGAAAAAACGGTACTTTCTCGATTATCTATGATTTTCCTATTAGATTTACATAGATCACGCAACGAATTAGTTGTTAGCAGCGCGACAAAGGCAATATTAAGTTCCCGTGTGTTCTTTCGTGTAATTGATATGCGTAGGCGTTCGGGTCTCGAACGAGAATATTTTTTAATTACGTACTTAAGGATATCTACGATTGTTTCCCTGCGCGAAGAACCTATATGTTTATGAAATTCTTTACCAAAAAGAAACGTGGGAGAGACAGAGAGAAAGCGGGAGAGTGAGAGAGAGAGAGAAAGAGAGAAAAGAAACGAGAAGAGGGAAGAAGCGAAACATAATACAAAAAGGGGAAAGAAAAGTAATATTTATTTTTACTTCGACGGTGCAGGATGGATCTTTTTGATAATAAACTATTTATAAACGTAGGCGATTAAGGGGTAAGCGAACGACTAGGTGATCGTACCGGGCGATCGAGTATAGTTTAGGCCTGTTTCACGTGTCTGCACAGCTTCGAAACTTTTCTTTGAGGAGGCGAAAGCGATCACAATACATCCTGCACAGAGATGGGGTAAAGCATCGTTTTACCGAAACACTTTCGGTAGGCATAATAACGTAAGGATGCGTTTTTGTTTTACTTAAATTGCAAAGATACAAAGAACGCCCATTATTTGTATAGGAAAAAGTTGTTCAGAATGTCGAGAGATGTACAATATATTTCAATTTCATCAAAATCCGTGAGGAAGTGTCGTTCCGACAAGTTTACCCAAGGCCGGAACAGATATCAAGTGATTCTTCGTGCTCAGTTCGGCGTTAAGTAATGCCGTAATCATTTTCGCTCATTGAACTGTATCCCATCTCTGGCTGGAGGGTGCAAAACCGGCCGCGAATCTTCTCTCTGTGCGTGTACAATTCGTTTGCTCTTTTGTCTGGACGCCATGGTCCGCCGGGATCTAACCAGTCGTGTAATATCGTTCGCGAATTAATCTTTGCACCGCGGATAATCGAGTTTTCTGCAACGCGCGTCGACGCGGTCGACGATACACAAGCGCAGTGATACTGAACGCAATAAATAGCAATGCTAGGGGATTATATGCTGATATTAAAGAGGAGGGGGGGCAGAGGGGAAGAGATTCAGAGGAGAAAGCGAGATAGAGAGAGAGAACGTCGAGAGATAGAGAGTGAAATGAAAGAACTAATCGATATATCGAACGTTTTTCGCATTTGTGAGATATATTAAAAGCAGATTGTTCTGTGTGTTTCATATATATTATGCTCCACAGAGTGGATAATCAAATCAGTATTCAGAATCAAAAAGATCAACGGGAACGAGAGCGTTTTCGCTGTTCCGTGTATACACACGGGGTTCATTAACCGTGTACAGTTAGCCGAGAATCGTTTGCTCGTTACTATAATACAGCTGGCGTGGCTGGAAACCGAATATCTATAATACTTGTACAGCATACGCAGGACGTTCGATCGTCGAGGTTTTAGCGACTTTGTTATCGGCTCGAGAGTTACTTCGTAGTTCAATACAATTCGTGAACGTGGCAACGACGCTTGTAAATCAAAGTAGCCGAATAAGATTACAAAATGATATTTAATATTGAATTTATTTATTGGTCGAATCCAATCAGATTAACTTCTCGCAATAGTAAAATAAGACATTCTTCGTGACTGTTTCGTCAATGTATTTACACACACGTGTACACTACTGTACACGTGTATTCCGCGTATTTACACGTACTTCGGTGCGTGTCATTTTAAGTGCACTGGTACCGCATTTTAATTTGCATCGATCTTTAGGATACAGTTACTAATTTTCGAAAGCAGAACATGGGTATATAAAATAGATACAAAAATTAATTTGAAAACCACTCCCATAGAGAAGAATCTGATATGTTCTAATGTTCCGATAATAAACGACTTCTCTTCGGATAACAATATTCTTAGCTGTTGGATAACACCATTCCGGAGCAACTGCTGTTGCTGATATGTTTAAATATTTTCTTGCCGGCTCTACAATTCTCAGATGTTTAATCCTCCGCATCTTAAATGTCTGATTAAAGGTTCGAACTTCAACTCCATTATTATTTAGCTTGTTATTCGGTTGTACTACATAGAAATTTAAACGTGCTTGCATTGTACGGCCAGAAAAATGTGAGATGCAATATGCATGGTTCAGAAAGTAATATAATCACGAATAACATCAACGACATAAATCAATATCGAAGCTCTAAAAATTATGCAAATTAAAATGAGTATGCATTAATGCGCGTGTATTTAAATGCGTGCGTACCTGTGTGCTTAAAATGATACGCACTAAAGTACGTGTATGTATATACACGTTCAAAACCACGATCTCCACTACAAACTGTTTGTCATTTTCACGGAGGGTTGGTTATACAGGATTAGAAAGCTGAACAGGCGACGGATCGCTCGATAGGAACCTAAGTACTTAATTTACCCCTTCGAAACGAGTAATGTCTGTATACCAAAGAGGAAATACTCGAGGAAGAGAGAGAGAGAGCTAGATAGAATAGATAGATAGAGAGAGAGAGCAACGGCAGAGATATTATAGACGATCAAATCGAATATCGGTTGGACCGCCTTGTACAAGAATATTTCGTCCTGGACCCCGGGGGTGCGTTCTCGTCCGTTAATCGAACAACTATTGCTTCAGCAATGCCACGCTTATCCATTTTCCCACCATGCTCTGTTCGTTCAGCCAGCTAGCCATCAACTGGTCCGGTTACGTGCACAGTGCTAACTTTCGCATACACGGATACGGTACAGGGGGTTGCGTACACACCAGTCGGTTGACGGCTCCGCGCGAATCGTAAAAGTATTAAAGTAGTATTATCACAAGACTGAACAAAAAAAAGGGAGAGAGAGAACGAAGAGGGGATAAGAAACTCGAATAATAGTTGCTTCGTGGTCGAAATCAAGTAGGAGAGTGTCTAAAAAAAAACTACGGGGATCCGAAAACCATTTGAACGATGCATTTCCGCATTTTCTCGAAAAATCGTCGATATTCAAACTGTTCTAACTTCGGCAAATGAAATCGTACGATAGTAAATCTGTCTACGTTTTAAAGCTTGAAGCGTCTACTTTCACAGTAGAGTTACAAACGAAATGTTTACACGATGTACCGGGTGGGAAACCGAAGACATGCTCGGAAATACTGAAAATCGGAAGGGTTTCTGAAAACAGTGGAACATTTTTTATTAGGTTGAATCCATCACGGATCTGAAGATTGGAGCTTCATTTTTGCAATGATCTCCTTCAACTACGTGTACGCTTGTTTTTGGGTTATTTTACCGATCTTCAAACACGAAAGGTGTATCATATCATTACAATGACACAAGATACACCATAAGGGTTTTAAGGGTTTTAAGGTAAATAGCTATTTTACTCAAATCGAGTTTACATTTATTGAAAAATAAAAACACACGATCTTTCGGGAAAATTTACCTACAAATAATAATGGAACAGTACAACTTATTTCGGGAAAACTGTGCCAAATTGACACGAGGGACGGATAAGGTTTAACCCGAGCTCAGATTTGTTGTTGCGCGACTCTTTTGTACGAAATTATAACAATGTGAACATCGACTCAGCGTTTGAATGGTTTCCGGAGCCACCGTGAACTGTATAATTGTCGTCTCGCTCGCGAGACCCGCTTCGGTTCCCCAGCATCCCTCTATTCTTTTCGGGATCGGGAAAAAACGGTCCTTTCGTTTCTGTCATTTCACATTCCTTGCGCCGCGTGTCTTCCGTCGACGTCTCGCGGCAGGAAAGCCGACCGGAAAGTAGGATTGCCCCGTGGGGCACCGCCCTGGCCCCGATCGTAGGCCACGCCCGTTTCTCGAGCGGTCCGCTCGGAATTGTCGAGCGCCGAGATCGTTGCTTTTCGCTTTCTCGATGCCAAACTCGCGACGATCGAGAGCTCGACGAGACTCTTCCTCCTCCCGTTGCCCCATGGGGCAGTCCGAGCTTCGGCCCGGGGCCAAATTCTCGCGGACGCGACCAAGGAGACACCGGTACCGAGGCAAGGCCCTTGGAATGTATCGAGTAAACTTGCGTAGAAACGTAGCGTTAAGTCGAAATACGCGGTGGCATGTTGACTTAACTTAACTTAACTTAGCTTAACTTTAACATAACTTAACACTAAATGTACCATTCCGTTCTTATTTTACAATTATCGGAACGACGAGGACGTTCGACGAGTACGATCTCGTCATTTTTTGAAGGCGATATCTGCCCATAATTATGAAAGTGGTCTAAGTGAAAATTGAAAAGGAAAATAAGTTTATCAGTTATTTCACATGACATTATTTTAAACGAAATTAATCCAATGTTATTTTCACGATATCGTCAAAAATGAATCGTTAAACAGTGCTTGTTATTTCAACATTTATATGGAATTCGTTCAGTGTTACATAATATATTTTTCCTTGAAATATCTCGAAACAAGAATTATATGACTTGGACCACTTTCATAATTACGGGCACATGTAATGGGTATCGTTCGGGCATAGTACTCGGGGTACGTTTAGTGTTGAATCGGTCTATGGGCGTGGCTTCTGCGCTCCACGCCGTTAGATCGTAATTTATTCCGTTGGGATGATGTAATCTTAAGGTAAAAAGCCGACATTGTACCCCATAATTTCTCGCGTAAATCTATCGTATACATCGGAGGGAGGACGATACAGAGTTGTCTCTCGTGGTTCGAAAGCGACTACAGGTGAACAGCCTCTCGACGATTCCCAGTCGAAATGAGAAACCGGTCTTACGAGGTATCCGTTTTTCATTCGCGTGGGCGCGCGCACGCGGTCACTGGGGATCGGCTCTATAAACACATGCTAGTCAAAAGTTAAGTACTACCGTAGCGATAATATATTTTTACTGTAAAGGGGACTGCTGCGCACTGGCCGGCAGCTGAGCACACGACGCTCCGATCTTTGTTCAGAGGAGAAACAGTGCACATAGAATTGTTACTTCGACGAGCTACGGCTCCGAAGCTTAGATAGATCTGTAACGTATGAACTGTTCCAGGTGATGCTGGTCGAGTCCTCGGAGGTCTCTGCTCAGTTCCATTTTCTTCTGAGAATTTCGTTGCTACAAAATTGGTTTTTTCGTATGCTGTTAACGCTAAACGTACCGAACATTAAAAGCGATTAACACGTTTCAGTTTGCAAAAATGACGAGGCTCTATTTATTCAGATTTTCTGCAATTTTTACAACATGTGCTTGGATACAGAATTGTATCGAATCAATTTCCACGTAAGCAACTTCATAATTTCAACAATTATGAAATAAAAAATATAAAACCGGTCATCCGAACGGTCAAAATGACCGGTTCCAGGTTTTTTATTTTACAATTAGAAAAGTAATAAAAGTGATTTCATAAGAAACGATTGTATAGATATCTTTAGTAGTGCATAAAGTCTAAATAAAATCAATCTTGTCATTTTTATAAGGGAACACGTACCAGGTACTTTTGAAGCTTGGTAGGTTTAGTGTTAAACTACCTTTAATTTCGAATAAAATTCTATTTTTCTGTCATCGATATATTTAACCATTAGAGAAAATATAGACGCATAATGGATATCAATTTCCTCTCTTTTCTAGAGACTTTACACGACGAAGAGGTAACCGCTGAAACTGTAGAATAAACCACAGTTTCATGAAAAAATTTTGTCAAAATTTCGAGACTTTCAAAGAATGGATCTACTCATAAGGGACGTGTAAGGGTTAAACAAGATCCACAGATCAAGTATACAATTTCATACGTTACAGTTGGGTTTCCGCTGCCGGCCGAAAGTTTCTATGGTTCTGTCTATTTGTCTGAATCTTATTGGAGATCGACAAAGGCAGACGAAAATTTTCGGCCAGCAGCGAGCGTGTAGATCTCATCCACTCATCGTTCGCAGTTGTAATCCCTCCACTGGTTTAAGGACATTAAGGAAGAATGGAATTGGCCAAGCTCGGAGCCCCGTGTGCCAGCTTCCGGGCCGCGGAACAACCATATCTAAGAATTTACTAACGATATACACGATTACGAATAGCGAGTAACGTTTCCCGAGGGTATTATATATTGTATATACACGGGGCGAGTCGACTAAGACAATTCACCTGGACAGCCTCCCACAATTTTCGAACTAGAAAGAAAGTTCTCGCGGTACATATACATATAAATGCTGATGATACAACATTTGATCTTTCATTGCACTTTAAATATTGTTTTCTGTACTTGTATTCTTCTGCTCTGCTACCAGAGAATTAATATAATATATCAGAGACCTCAACACGTTTCCAATGTAATCAAAGATAGTCCAATTAATCTCATACACTTTACTATGTATTGCCGTAATACACAGCTTAATATTCTGAGACTTCACGACTGTCATCAGTGTTGGGCAAATTTCAATCTAAATAATAAATAAACGTGTGATTTTAATTGCAAATAATAACGAAGCTTTTTATTTAAATAAAAGTAATTTAAATAATTCCAGAAGTGATCTATTTATTATTTCTTCTTATTTGCAAATAAAAGATTATTTATTATTTGGATTGAGGTGGAGATCAAATAAATAGTTTCTGGTCCACTCTGATTTTTTGTATTTTGTATATACAATTACACATTATTATTTTGAATAATTCATTCAGACTTGCTCAAATAATAAATAAAATTATTTTTGCTTTTCATTTGAATATTCAAATAACAGATAACTTGTTATTTAAATTTCTATTTATTTAAATATTGCCCAACACTGACTGTTATCTATGAAATTATTTGAATATTTTGTGAAGGAGATGTACTATATCCAATAAAACATTTTAACGGTGAGGGTAGGCTGTAAAAAAAAAATGGGCGAACATGTTAGCTTGTTTTATTAATTTTAAAGATCGTTCCCCAGCTGGAAAATTGTGGGAGCCGTCCGGTCGATTTGTTTCGGGCGACTCGGCCAGCGTATGTGCATGAGAAAATATATATACATATACATATACACGCTCTCGCGTTCTAATTTCTGTACATAGTCGGTGTGTGGCATTAGGCGTAACCGAGGTGTTTCTTTATTTTTAGCGATTCCGAAAGAACCGCCGTCGGGCACGATTTTTACCTGTACATACGCGAAGAAAAACGGGGGCAGGGGTATTTCGGGGGGGTTGGGGGGTGCACTCTAAAAACGGTGCGATGAAATGCGCTCGAATCGTCTTCGGGGCCATTATCGCTCCCGCGATTGATTCCGGGCGTTGTAATCGTCGCGCGATCATTGTTTAATCGCGCACGAGTCCGTCGTCGTCGTCGTCGTCGTCGGAGATTATCCGCGCGATACCAGCAATCTTGAAAACGCTTTACTTGCACACAGACACGAAAACGTTCGACGTACGATGTCTGTCTGTCTGTCTGTCGAGAGAGAGACAACCGGAACGGAAGCGAAATTCGCTTAAACGTCGGGCCGGTTCTATATGCAGACACTTTGCATTCTCGATTCGGAGAGAGGAGACTGCGAATCGCATTTGCACGCGAGCAATACGCTCCGTGGGATCGATGCTGATGGATTAAACGAGGATCGGTCTAAATGGAACTGCTGTGTAAGGAAACGTTGAATATTCTTCTGGTCCGTCGTCCTTCCTCGCTTAGGAAAATATTAAAGTCGTCCTGTAAGTCGTGTCGTTCCACGTCGCGTACGTTCATTTCAGAAAATGTGCATTCGAGCCATTCGGAACAATATTTTCTGTAAACATAGAGATACCTCCGATGGTTTATTATGAGTAGACTGCGGATCTTTATGCAAAATAAAAAATGTCTGTACTGATTGCAAGACGCAGAAGCCAAATAAAAATTTCTTTCTTCTTTTAATTAGCTGATTAAGCTGAAGCCAATACGCTGATGTCTGTAAATCTTTTTATTATGCTCACTGCTTTAAATTGTGCTTGCCCATTTTTGTCATAAATCCATAAAATCCGCTGTCTAATTATGAGTAATTTTACCGTTTGTACTCGGAGCTATTTTAACTCGAACATTCTTTTTAGTTAAATCGTTCTCCAAGTTTAACACTAAACCTACCGAGCACTAAAAGCGTTTAATATGTTTCAGCTCATAAAAATGATGAGGCTCTGTTTATTTACATTCCGTGCAATTTTTATCGCAATATGTGCTTGGGTAAAGAAATTTATCGAGTCAATTTCCATGTAAGCAACTTCATAATTTCAATAATTGTAATATGAAATATTTTTCTTTCATATTTTACATTTTTATACAATGTATATATAATTTTATATCATTTCTTTTATATTTTATATTTAAAACCGGTCATTTGACCGGCAGTGCTAGGTTTAGTGTTAAAAACAATGTTATGAACGCTTGATCGAAATCGAATGAAATGCTTCGTTCCGAGGACCAATGATTAAAAGCAAATGTTATTGTTTTACACTTGGAGTGTCGCGGATAATGAAAGGACACACGACTTGTGGGACGATCTAAAGTCTAAAGTGTATCCACCTTGATCTCGGCCTTTTAAAGTCTGCGTGAAAAGACGATGGAACTTCTGGGTACGACCCTAATACCTTCCGCCACTAATTATACCGAGCAGTGCGCTTTACGGGTACGTCGGGAGGTTGTTAATAGGTCTCGCCGATCCAAATCCAGCGATACTCTGTTTAAACGGCAGCATCGAGCCCCGGAGCCTCTTCATGTACATACCATTCCCATAGACAGTCTGTTGATCATGTGTACTTAAAGGATCGCTCTCGTACAAGAGCCATTCCGAGCGAATAAACGTTCCGCTCGGTCTGATGAACGCCTGTGCCATCTTCCCTCGGCTGAGACCGATCTTGAAGAACGGCACCCGTGTCAAACTGTGAACGCGTACACTCGACGATAACGGCGAACTATCACCGAAGATAGAGCAAAGGAATGTTTCCAAATTCAAGTCCAAATAGAGTTCTAAATCAAAGGAAAAATAATGGGAAGCCATTTCATAGATTGTTCGACAGTCAATTTTATGGAGTTCTTGGGAGAACTTTATTTAACACTAAACCTACCGAGCATTCAAAGTCGCTGGTATATGTTGTCTTATAAATAGACAGCGGATTTTATGCGTTTACGACAAAAATGAGTAGCTGTAATTTGAGACAGTAAAGTGATTAGAAGAATTTAAAAATATTGTTGTGTATCAGTTTCCATCAATTCGACATATTAAGAAAGAAAATAAATGTCTATTCCTCTGCAGTTGGTTGCAATTCAGGTAGAAAATCTTTATTTTGCATAGAGATCCGCTGCCTACTTATAAAAATAAAAAGAACAAACCCGTTTAGATTTTGCGCGATTTTTAATATATTATTATATGCTCGAATAAAGAAATCCAATGAAAGTATTTCAATAATCGTGAAATGATATATGTATCTGGAAACTGGTAGATTTAGTGTTAAGGTGACTGTATAAAAGTTCGTTTCGGGACTGGACACAGAGTGATTTTTTATGTTGCTATGCGTTACCTTGCTGCGCATTCCTCGGGCCGTGTCGTTATCCTCGGGTGTTAACGCGAGGATGAATTCCATTGGACGATAAGGGCATACCGAAGGGAGAAGAGGAACAAGAAAAAGCGTCTCGTGATCCGCTCTCCGGAATTCTCACTTTGACAATCCGTTCTCGAGAAGCAAAACAAGATAGAGAGATTCGGTTCAGGCTGTCGAACAGCTGCCGTGCGCTCGTTCTTGTTCCGCACCAGGGAAATCAAACCAGAACGAACAGAAAAAAAAAATATCGAGATGCTATTTAGATGAAATTCTATAAATATAATATATGTAGGAATATATTGTCCGTCGTACGAAACAGAAACCGTTTATTTTCGAAATTCCAATCGCGCTTGGAAATTATCGCGTACCGATATACGTTTCGTCGACGAGAGGAGGATCGCCGAAAAACTGTCCGTGACGAGTTCGTCATTTTCGTCGCGATCGCTCGTTGCTTTTGGAACGCATTTCATCGGATACAGAAAATGGAGACAAAGAGTAAAAGAGAGAGAGAGAGAGATCACAGATCCGATCCGGTTACAAATTGGTAACGAAAAGCGTTTCTGGTTCATTTTCTTTCGGGTAATCGAAGTGTAATGGGGTGCGTGTGAATGAGCGAGGATGATTCGAAATCGGAGAAATCATTATTATGTACGTTCGTAATTAAATTATAAAAGGAACTCATACACAGTTTGTAGCGACTCGAGTCACTGATTTATTAAGAAAGTAGAAGAAATAAAAAGTTCAAAAATACACCCTGCGTCATTCTTCGAACCTACCCTCTTCGACCAGCATTCGGCAACCTCTGCCGTCATTCCACCAAATCGACGATTTTTAATTGGAACACAGTCAGTGTCGCAACTATCGAGAAGAATATTAGGATTGCCAATTTAACGTCGATTTAGGTAAGTACTCTGTCCCATAATAATAGCAGCAAGTGAATATTTAAAGTTATTTCTGAAAGGTATTAGTAATTATTTTATTGTATCATTAGAACCTGATTCAGTGACTTTTGGACTGTATATCACTGGAAAGCTCTGAATTTACGATTAATTTGATGCTCCCTCTGTCCCATAATGATAGTAGCAAGTGAATATTTAAACGGGAATTATATTATACATATATTATGTTGTAGCGCAAAATTGCAAAGCCTTCAATCAAAATCAATGTTTCATTTAGGTTAATCTAATTATTACGAATTATAACTATTTTTCTAATTTCATCCGCTGATCGAAATCAATTTGTTTTATTTCAGTTGAATATCAACCCATTGTAAAAGTAAGATGAACTAGACTTGACATGACTGTACTATTTGTCTTATGACTGTTATTCACTGAATATATTTTATAATAAAAGATTTATAATAACAATTTAAGCTCGTTTAATCATTTCAAAAGAAGATAAACAGAGTTTTACTACGATTTTGGCTTAAGGTGCCAATCATTGTAGAGTTTACCCTACTTGTAATTTATTGTTTAATGTAATCTAGTTTTTTGATAATAAACGTTGCGTACTATATATTTATTTTCTTTTGCTATTATTATTATGGGACAGAGGGAGTATTTATTACGTTGTTGTGCATTCTACTGCAACGAAAACTTCTTTATGCACGCTTAAAAAAGGAAATATTTTGCGAATTCCGTTTAAGGGTTGAAATTGCGAGGTCCTGTAAAAAAGATGGTGCTCGGCGCTTCGTGTTAGACGACCAATGAAAACGTCGTGTTGCGTAACAAAAAAAGTTCGATTTATTGTTCGTAACGTATATTAAAACAGATGTATAATATAATATCGACAGAGCCAATAAAATCTACGACCGCGCGGCGCTCGTTTTCTTTCCTCGTCTTGTACGCACGTGTGTATAATATAATATATATATATATATATATATATACTCTCTTCACATTTAACTATATTTTTATTACAGATATACCTCACAAAAATACAATTCTTTCTTTTGTCTCTTTGTTTTGTAACGTTCTTTAATTCTTTACGGGAGCAGCGTGTGAGTAATAAAAATATCGTTTCTCGACGAAATTTTCTTCTTCTTCTCCTCCTCTCTTCATCTCTCTTCGTTCGCCGTGTGCAACGTGAACGTTCACCTCGTTGTGAGTTAATTCTCTATTCTTTCGTATTTTTTCGAATTCTGTGTGTTCGTCATCCTCTTGCTCGAAGAAAATGATTTTCCGCGTTTCGGAGCCACGCCGAAGAAAATATTCCTCTCCGTGAACTATGCTCGCGTATCCACGTGCAACGGTGTCGGATAACAGCGCTCTCTTCTCTAAACGAAGAACAACGCGCGTAACGTTGTTTTAACAATCGCGTAGAATGCTCGTTTACGGAGGCGTACGTATGTTTCTACGGTGTGTGCGTGTGAATGTGTCTCTGTTTTCTGTAGTGTGTGTGTGTGTGTTCATGCAAAGTCGCTCCGCGTTACTTTCTGGCACAAAAGTTACTAATTACCGTACCGTAGGTAGATCTGTACAAAAATAAATAGCAGCATTTTAAGCGGTACGTTTTTTTTTGGCGGAGAAAACATTCGTCGAATCGTTCCACCGCGTCTACGAATTTTCCTGTCGTATTATCTGTAAGATGAAATGTAATTCTAAACTGTGAATCTTTATGAATTAGTGCGATAAATGAAACGCGAAAATCTGGAGACATCCGAAGACTCGGAGAATATCATTCAGACCATTTTCGACTGATTCAAATGATTAACTTGACTTGGACTAAGATCAGCAATCTAATAATCACGAACATTAGATTTCTATTAGACTGTGGATTTTTTATGTACTTGCGACTAGAAGCGACAACCAAATAATTTGTTCGTCTACGAATAAAATTGCGATTGTTCTTTAAAGTCTGTGAATCGTAGACACGGAACTCGCTTCGGATAAAACGGCCATTTTACCCACCGGAAAATACAATTACGTGCTCCGTTTTGTTCGCCAAAACTACGAAAAGAAATTCGCATTGTTTGTGGAACAATCCGACGCTTTTCCCGAGTCTGTGTACGCGTGTATAATACGTTTGGTGTCTGTGTGTGTGTGTGTCGGTGTGTGTTCGTGTGTTTCCTTAATCCTCCTACGATTCTTCGATTATTTTGGCCTGCCTTTCTTCAAATGCTGTGACGTTCTACTGCCCCTAGTTGCATATTCAACAAGTTTTCTCAGTTTCGTTAAACGTTAAACTCTTTTTTCTCTGTTTACGTATATGTATATGCGCGTGTACGTATAGATATTGTATAATATAGATCTATGGTATGGTATAGTATACTCTAAGATTCTCTATAAAAAATTAAGTTTGCTCGCGATCGGCGGTGTCGGATAACGATTTTCAATTCTTTGCTCGGGGAATCGCGATACTGCATTTACAATAAGACGCGTTTAAACGAAGCCTCGATTTCTATGGGTTTTATTTGCAAAATTTCACCGATTTGGAAAATCGCTTGCAAATTTCGATGCGTATTAGGCTCCAATTTCTATGGGTTTTATTAAAAAATGCCCGCAAATATGATTAATAAATTTCTGCGTGCATTACTCTCGTGAAATATCGTTCCGTAATTTCGATTCTCTTGAAGACTCACAAGTAAGGCCGCAGTCGCCATAAGGCGTATTAGGCTCCAATTTCTATGGGTTTTACGTGGAAATTCCCGGAAATTTAATTAGCAGATCTCGGGGAATAGGATTATCTGTTTGGAGACCCACAAGCAAGTCTCCATTCGCCATAAGGCGCATCAGGTTCTCAATATTAGGTCTCGATTTCTATGGGTCTGCATTTGAAAATATCACTGATCACAAATTTGATGAATAGACTCACTTGTTCGAGGTCTCGCGATTATGTTGCGCTTGGAGAGCATAAATGCGGGCCTGCTCGCGATGTTGGGTAACAGATTCGCGATCCCCATGAATCGTATACGACCGACGCCGCCCTAAAGTCTCCTATAAAAATAACAGAAGAAGCTTCTCCGCTATGCTACGTGAAAACGGTAGCTGTACGAGGCCACGTTGCAACGGAATAATCAACGATCGATCGTTGGATCGCTCCTCTTCTCTACGATCTAAGCGTAATGTGTTATCTATCGTTGCTCCCACTTGCGTTTAAACACCATAACACCCAGCGTGTCGTTATTAACGTTACAGTCTGTTAGGCGGACAGAAAAATACTCGAAATCTTCCCGATAGGTATTAAACGATTTCGTTGTCGACAGAGTGTTCCTACGGTTCCAGATAGATGATCCTAAGCAGATATATAGTTTGTGGACGATACACCAGCAGGTTGAACCAGCGAACGCAACCACACATGCCACGATATTCGAATACAAATGGGAGCGAGCCGATCAGCTCAGCAGCTTGTGCAAGAAAGGGTCTCTCGTTCGAGGATTCAACTCATTAGAATTCGTTACGTCTACCGCGGATCTATCGATCGACGACCGTTCGAATGCTTTACAAACGATCCTTGCGCGTCGATCCCGTAAACCATGTCGCTCTGCGAGGCGAGTTTGTCGCACTGAAAAATGCAGCTCGCGACTCGATCGCTTTTCAAACGGTTTCCTAATCGTTCTTGTCCTTCTCACACTTTAATCGGACGAATACCACAAGTAGTAAATCGACTAGAAAATATATACATACAAAGGAAACATTCATACAAAAGTGATCTGTTTTTTTAGAAGACATGAGAATCTTTTTGAAAGTGTTCATCATGCTTGGTAAGTTCATGTTTGGTAAAAGAAAGAAAGCCATACTTTGTCAAGATTTCTCAAAAATATTGTTCACTTGTTCATCTGTGGTTCGTTTAATAAATACATAATATTATTTATTATTTACGATACGCGCTCGAATTACTCTTTCGAGATTCGTTGAATAAATACATGATACAAATCGTTATTTTGCGTTCAGATAATATTTTCAGCCAGAAGACGACACGATTTACGGGGCCGGCTCGGTTTCCTTTCAAAAGAACGAACGGAAGTCTACTACGGACTAATCTAATGAATCTTTACGCTCGGGCTGCCGAGCCTAGGATATTAAATATCGCAAAAATATTCGCGTCAACCGGACCGTTCTTCGATATTCGTAGCTTCGTTGATTGAGCCCATTGAAAATCTCTTCGACGGTAACGCTCTTTCCACGCGTTCAAGTCTCCGTGTGTGGGTATGTGTGTGTGAAGAATGCGTATAAGTATGTACGGTGTGTGTGTGTGTGTGTATGCGTATGTAGATAAGTGTGTAATCGTGTAGAATGGCACTTGCACTGTAAAGCTTACACGGTATTAATGTACATGGTACACGCAAGTACATAATGCCTTTAGGACTTTGTACGTTCACCTGAACCTCGTTACAAGTTAGAAATCATACATATTCTTTGGCTTCGAAGCGTCTTAACATCTTCTCTCTTTCTTTCTTGCGTACACGCTTTTTTTCCTCTTTGTTTTCGTCGTTTTTCTGTACCGTCGCCCGAAAATATATCTCTCTAGAAGCTCAATGAAAATATGATCGCGTTTGTTGCTCCATCCGTTGCATTGATATATATGTGTGTATATATATATATGTATGTATACATTCTCTCTGCTCGCGATAGACATTTTTCTCTAGATCCTCTTGGTCAGTCTCTCTCTATGATATATACACGATACATAGTAGACGATACACATCTATCTATTCTTTAATTAGATCCTGCGACACTTCCTGGATATCTCTCTTCTCCAAGTTCGAGACACAACAGTACTCTCAAACATCTGCGGCAGAGGACAGCGTGAATCTCGTTTTCTACGGTCGTCTTCTTTCTTTTGTTTTCTGAATATTTCTCTTCACGGTCGTTCTTCGTGTTCACGGGGTGATCGGGGAGTTTGAGAATCCCTAAAAGTCGTGCTCCAAAAAAAGGTTCTTTTTTTTTTTCGTTTTCCGACGGAGTTCGCTGGTTCGTCGAACGGAAAAACGGACGTTCCCTCGACACGGGTCGATGTGTTTCGTGTGATCGATTTAAAACTTACGAGTTAGGCTAGCGAGTTACATCTAAGTCGCCGATAAAACGTGAAACGGACTATGCTCCGGACTTGATTCGTTAACCTTCCAACCGGGGAAACGCTTGAACAACCGCGGCCGATTGTGCCGAGAAACCCTCTCTTCAAACTATATAATACAATATAAAATATAAACTTCGAATATATTGTTGGGTTGGCCTGAAAATCTGTTCGTACATATATCATGTGAACCCCACTGAACCGTTCAACTTTGTCCTTCAGACATTTGACGTATCTTTGAAAACAAGAAAGATATTTGAGGTGGCAACGTTAGGTGACTCAACGTGTATATTTGATTTTGCATTCAAATATATGTATTATCGCATAATAGCTACATCAAATCAAAGTAAAACAATAAAATCAAGCTGGAAGCTTTTATTCTTTAATTATCATTTTGTTCATGATAAATAAGTGTCCGGTGATTTATAGACGGGAGTGTACGTGTTGCCTATTCTACTCGAAAAGCGAGTTCTGTCATTTTGCATCGTCTTTATTTTAATATCGATTCTATCGTCGAAATTTAAGACTTTGCACGGCCAACCTAACCATTTTTCCATCGATACTTTCTGCGTGAAATGTATAAACATTTGCGACGGACGCTCGATTCGTTCGATCGAATACTTTTCGCCAGTATTGATCTTACATATTCGTGTTGATTTAGAATAATCTGATGTATCACGCGTTTACAATCGCAAAATCGGCCGGTTGGAGGGTTAAAAGGAAAAAACGCTTAAATATTGCACGCGTCTAACGAGAAGTGTTTCGCTTTAAGTTTCGCAACCTTCTACGATTACGAAACGATAAAAACGTCGACGAGTGATTCTAGTAGAAAAGAGGGGAGGGTTCAATATTTCTAATTAGTTTAAAAAAGGATAGGGAGGAGGAACGGGGTAGAACGATTGTACGAAAAGCAAAATACGAAACACACGGGCGAGTTTTAAAAAGGGACGCTTCTCGCTGGAAGGCGCGGAGAAAACCTAGCTCTGTGTTACAACTAATCCAGACTAGACCTAGAATTGGCTATTACAATACTGTGTAACCCTAGCGTCGTCTGATCTCGTGTTCGTCTCTCGATACAATAGTCTATCAGAATATATTCCGTTAGTGAATCAACAACTGCTCTTTAAACTCTATTAACAATAAGAATGTAGGAGAGAGTGGCTGAATTTGGACCAGCCTCTAGGTTGGACCTGATTTTTCAAATCACAGTCGATCGTTAGAAACACTGTAATTAACACGTCCGTTACCAACAGCTAGGCTCGTTACGTTTACTGTAAAATTCTATTAAACGTTACGTATCCTATTATAAAATCTGAAAAAAACGCCATGATGCTATGCATTGTCATATTGAATAAGAACGTGCAGGAGAATTGTCATATTGAATAAGAACGTGCAGGAGAATCGTCACATGTTTTCACTCGAAGCTCAATTATACATCTTCAACACAATTCAAGGATTTGAGCAACACATTTAGTATTTGACCAAATGTTGAGATAACAAGTACTATCTAACAGTTCATTTTTCACAATATCGTGATAATGTGATGTGGAATAACTGATAAACTCATTTTTTTTCAATTTTCACTTACACCACTTTCATAATTATGGGCACAAATAACAATACGCATAAAATTAAATTGTCCCGCATGACGGTTGGTAGCGAACGTGTTAATAAACTCTCTCAGAGTACACGATGGTTGAAACCAGGTGCTGGTCCAAATTATGCGACTCTCCCCTACATATGTATATGTATATATATATAATAATATATATAGTTCTTTTCACTCTGTTCGTAGGCCAGTATCAGATATGCAGCTATAAAATAAAGTGCAAAATAGTCTTATCTTCTTCGTCTCTTTTCATCTGTGAAACCCTTTACGAACATCGATAAAACAGTCTTCTAAACAGAAGCATACGCGCCTCGACACGTTCAACACGTTCTCGCGATGCAATCCGCGCGTCGAAGAGAGATAGAAATAGACAGACAGAGAAAGAGAGAAAGATTCTTCTATCGAATGCGGAAACTACACGCGATCGAAATAAATGTCGAGTGAAATGCGAATCACGGACGCCTGGTCGCGCGTAACAATCGATCAGAAATGCATCGCGAATAATCAATAGAAATGCTCCCCTGGAGAATATTTAGTCAGCAAAGAGAAAGAGAGTCTCTCTCCTCCACAGACCGATAGGAAAACACGTTGTTAGGCTGCCTATGAGAAGCGACGAAGAACGCAGAAGGCTCTGTGTAAAAGGCACGAGATAGCGAACCAGCTAAACAGCCCTTATGACAGTTCTCGAGTACCTCGTTAGTAGCGGAAGTCCGCGGAAACGTCTCAGAGACCGCGTGTGCAACCCTTTATCACAACCCCTTGCCATATAATATCGAGTCGGACTCGTGACGAACATTTCAAACAGAATCTGTCAATAACAATGTCATTGTTTTTCGCTTCTTTCCACTAGAAATCAATCTGTTATCAATATTTTCTGCTATGAAGTTATCGAAGACAAAGCAATTCGAATCGTTCTAGCTAAGAAGAAAATCATACGGCAAGGGGTGCCAAGGGATTTGCCTAGTTTCACCGGTTGCCTTGTAATCGAGAAACTAGCGAGACCCCTAAATATCGATGAATCCGGACAAAAACTACCTTGATTTTTTAACAAAGATCGTGTGCAGCAAAGTAAACGTAAGGGGAATGGAGGCGCCACGAGTTCCTATCCTCGATCGGATCGACGCATGCAGGAAGAATGTCCGAAAAAAAACGTTTCTGCTATCCCTTAAGACTCCCAGAATGGCACTCGATACAATTTCTCTATGTGCTCGGGGCTGGACGCCCTGGTGGCTGGTGCGGTTCTACTACGAGGTACAAAACTTCTTAAGGGTATTTTGCTAAGTCCCTGATTATGGTTCACGTCCAGGGTCGAGTACCGTCTGAAGGCTCTGCCCAGAAGTTCGCTCGGCGCGTAACTGGCCACGTCTAAGCTATGGCATTTTATGTTCAGTTTGGTCTCCTTCGATTCGGTCGGCTTCAAGCTAAAGTTCGCCGAGTGCCTCTTAGTCCTGTCCAGCGTGCACTTGGTGTGCACGAGCTTCGGCTTTTCCTTGTCCAGGATCAATGAGCTCCGTGTCATCTTGTCGTCCATGGACCGTTCCTGATTCGCGAAACCAAACCTGAGGGACCTCATCAGAGGTCCCATATCCTCGTAGTCGATGGAGGTCCTGGGATCGTTCGGTTGATTAGATCCGTTAGTCCTTTGTTTCATACTATCGTCGTAATCCATCGACGAATTCCGTTTCGGCTTTGCTTTCTCGAAGCTTGCCGAGTGCCGCTTGGTCCTGTCCAGGTTGCATTTCGATTGTAAGACCTTCGACTTGTCCTTGTCCAGGATCAATGAGCTCCGTTTCATCTTGTCGTCCATGGACCGTTCCCGATTCGCGGAATGAAACCTGAAGTACCTCGTCAGAGGTTCCATATGCTCGTAGTCGATGGAGGTCCTGGGATCGTTCGGTTGATTAGATCCGTTAGTCCTTTGTTTCATACTATCGTCGTAATCCATCGACGAATTCCGTTTCGGCTTTGCTTTCTCGAAGCTTGCCGAGTGCCGCTTGGTCCTGTCCAGGTTGCATTTCGATTGTAAGACCTTCGACTTGTCCTTGTCCAATATCAGAGAGTTCCGTTTCATTTTATCGTCCATCGACCGATCTTGATCGACGAACCCGAACCTCGACCTCATCAGAGAACCAATGTAGACCGTCGTGGTGTCCTCTTTGCCAATCTGCTGGTTCTCTTTGACGAGCCTCAGGCCATCCTCGCAGTCTATCGATGTCATCGAGTTGCTCGACTGTTGGTCTTCTCCGTTCGTCCTCCTCTTCATACAGTCCTCGTACTCCATGGACGAGTTCCGTTTCGGTCTTCCCGTTGTTTCGTCGAAGCTGATGACGCCCACGGTCCTTGATCGCCCGAATGCGAAGGATCTTCGTTTGGCCGAGTCCAGCAGATGCGGGATTTTCGAGACCCTCTGGCCCGTGGAGAACTGCGCGGGTATCCTGATGCCGGCGTCAACCAGGAACTCGTCGTCGGACAACATCACCGGTATCTCCGGCATCGAGCTACAGGGCCAACAAGAATTATATTGAGCCGCTTTGGTCAGTGCTCTTGTCAGCAGTAAATTCTGCTGGGACTTCCGCCTGTTCTCCCAACCAGAATCCAGAAATAAAGACTTGGCGTAATCGGACGAAGGGCAAGAGTGGAGATTGCTCTCCTCCTCGTAGTTGCACTCGCAGCTCTCCGGCCAGACCGTAAACGGCGGTGAGGCCAGCTTCGAGCGATTCTGCTGCATCTTTAGATAGTCGAAGCACGGCCCGGTGCCGACGGGGTTCGTGTTGCTATGCCCTAGCCTTTCCCAAGGGTATGTTAGTTGAGGTCTGTTAGGTGTAAAGCGTGCAGAACTTGACGTTAGTCTCTCGCTGGAAGTCGTTAGTAGACTAGGGAAACAGTTAATACGTTCGCAATTTTACAAGATGCATTTTTCTCATCATCCGACATTCGGTTTTTAAACATGCTTTTTCGAAACCGATCTCTCATTCGATAGAACGACTTTTGATTCGACTTATATATTTCCGGCGATCTTACACGGCTAACGGTCACAGATATAGTCTACGCTAGTGTTAGAGTAGAGAACCGAGAGAGAAATAAAAAGATTGCGTACCTGATTCTCGTGGCGTCTGTACTGTGGCGGGGGGATGCTGTACCTTTACGAGAAATCGTGTTTCGTTACTCGTTCAAGTCGAAAATGATATGCAGTCGGTCACATAATTGATGGCACACATGGAAATTGATCAACTGGTTTATGAACTATAAACAATTAATCCCTTGCACTTGAATGGTGCACCTGAGATGCCAGTAAAAATTGCCATACCATTATTTAAAACAGTTGTAATATTATTAAATACATCTATATTCTATAAATTGTAAAGAGCTCAAATGTTGTATGAGAAAACATGTTCCATTCGATGTGCACAATGTAAAGAAGATTACATAGAATACAAATGTACTGGGTTGAAAGAAATGTCTTGATTTTGAAATTGCTTCGAAACCAAAGGGTTAAAAATGATAATGATGATTTATTGTGTGTGCCATCAATTATGCGATTGATTGTAGTTAGACTGCGGATTTTGTGAAACTTCCACTTTATAGAATGACCTGCAGTCTAAATATAATGGTAGAAGCGTACTTACGTTGGGTGGACTGCTCACCTTTCGATGTTGCTTGCGTTCTGTAAAGAGCACAAAGTATATACGTATTAGCAAAACGAGATAATGCAAATGTTTTTTAAGCCTACAGGGCAGAGCATTTGAAACAATTCATTTAAATATCTTTCTTTGGTTTCGTGAACCTTGTTTTAAATGCTGCATCCTGTATACAGAATTATGGATATTTACGTCGACTTGGATGTTGAGCTGATGTCATTCGGTCGTCGCCATGCTCCTAGAAATGCAGTATTATCAACATTCTTTTTGGTCAATATTTTTTCAGACTTTTCTTCGCGATTAGTACCTTTCTTCATGGTCGCGCCGCCAGTAGTAGACTTTCCAGGGACCATTCCCGACAATCTTTTCTCTTCCTCCAACTTCTTGATGTCATCGGTATCCTGTTTCGACTGCTTGGTCACCTGCACACAATGGTAAAATATACAGTACTCTCTGCCCTTAACAGTGATTATATGACAATGCTATTCAACTAAAAATTGCAACTCGGCGTTGCTTACAGATTGACTATCGTATTTCAGTTCAATATCGTTCAATTTCCGCACGACGATGGTCAGCGTGGCGATCACATCCCTGTCCGTCTCGCTGTTCATTAAGTGTCCTATAGTCGTCTCCAGCGCAGTCAATAATTTCTTGTCGGTCGGTATCCATATCTGGCTCTTTAATTGGGGTAAGAGCGTGACCACTTTGATTCTGACATTAGCGACAGGATCTTCCGCCAGGTTCAATAAAGCGGTGAAAAAGTGCTCCTTGAAGTAGGCGGACGAGAAGATCTCGAAGGCCTCTACCATCATGCGAACGAATATCATCCGGACGTAGCAGTCCGGACTGTTCGCCAGTTCTGTATATAGTCTGCTTCGCATCTCGACTCTTTGCATTGGCTTCATGTTGTAACGTAAAAGGAACAGGTACAACGTTCCTGCGGCGAGACGCACGGGTATCGGTCTCTGGAATTTAAGGGGATCGCGGTTCTTTTACAGACACGCCTAATCGAGTACAGCAGTGGCTGATTTGCAAGTGCAATAGTGTCGTAAGGTAGTTTGAAGCTAGTAAAACAGGCTTGAGGATTGGCTTTTTCCGAAACTCACAGCGTGCAGTATCCTGAAGAACGTCATTGGCACAAAGTACGAGTATATAAAATCGCTTGGAAAGTACTTCGGTATTATCTCGAGCTGCGAGTGCATCATCGACGCTAGCCTCCAGTTGTGGGTGGCTGATATTTCCGATTCGCATTTCAACAACGCCCTGCCGATTTCCATAAGAGTGGAGTCCTGCGAGTCGATAGAAGAATTTCAAATAGTTATTTATGAAAAACAGTTTCCAAAGTCATGGTCGCGATACTCTGTAGCAATTCAAAGAGATGATACAAACCACCCTATCTACCCCGATTGTCTGACTTTCGGCTAGACAATCAAGCGTTGTCCCTATGTGGGGAACTAAACCTTGTAACACTTCCTCGGTGTCGTCCTTCAACAATTTGATCAGATCGGACTTGATTCGTCCGCTCTTCGGACCCAATACTTTCGCCACCTACGTGTTCAATGATAATATCGTGAATACGTAACGACGCTCGAAGCACAATGTTGCACAATATACATAATGTAGAAGAGGATGCGCTCCTTACTTCGTGAATTCCACTCGCTACAGTTTTCCTAACTATGTAATAGTGATCGTTCGCTAATGCATTAAAGGTAACAAGCAACGCGTCCATGTCGTCCGAGGAATTCGACACGAAGAGAAACATCGCAGGCAAATTATAAGCGCAACACCTTCTGCATTCCATGTGTTTCTCATCTTCAGCGGGATTCGAGATCATCTAGAACAATGGAACGGTCTCGATAAACTTGATTACAGTACTGTACGTTTGTCTAGAGATCGTCCAGCTTATACTTACAAAGGACAAGAAGTGGGATTTCGATTCTTTTTTGATCGAGGCAGCGCCCATTTGTGCAAGTTGTTGAAAATATTTCAAAAACCATGTTCTCTCCGCGGGTACGAGGCATTCTAAAACGAGGCTTTCGGTAACAGACCGTCATCTAATTTCTAGATAGCTGAATATCGATTAGGATTCAGGATTGTCTTACTTTCTAAGCCGAGCACGAGTTTTCCATATTCCTGAGCAATCACGCATACCACATGGTCGTCCGATTTCATCGCGTTCTCGGATAATAATTTTTTAACGAGCGGTACTATGATAGTTTTTATCGTATCTGTAAACGGTCAACAGAACAATATCATAACCCTTCCGCTTGTTAACGGGATTGTGTTTCATTTACCGAATTTCAAGTTACATAGTATATAGCTACAAGAAACTTGGAATGCTTAATGAATAATGCACAACTAGTCATCAAGCATACCTTCCTGAAGATGAGGTAGCAAGTACACTATTGTCTGTACAGAGGTGCATCTTACATTGCTTTCTTCGTCGCTTGCTAATTCTACAAGAGATGGTAGCAAAGCAGATTTTACAGACTCAGCACCAAGGCCTTCGGCAACAAAACGTAGCTGTAAGCAGATACTAGCTCGTACTTCGCTATTTACATCCTGACAGAGGGAGTGTACCGTTGGTAGAATTTCCTTCTGTATCCTAATAACAATTTCAATGTTTATACCGCAAACGTAATCTTTCTATGTAATTGTTTTGTTTTGTTTTTTTGTTAAATAAATAAACACTGCTCTCTCTGGTTCTTCCAATAAAAAAAAATTCAATACTCACATAGCAGAATCGAATCTTGTACAAATTTTCCCTAGTAACCTGCTGCACGTTACCCTGGAGTAGATAGGCTGAGACAATTGTCCTTTGCTTATAGCCAATGGAACGATCTGTATGATTTTATTTTGATTATCGGTTAATTATAGGTTGGTATATATCATTATCTTCTTAGACTTAAATAAAAGGTTTCAGCTTTGTCATATAATTACATTATCAAAGCTATGCAGAGCACATAGCACCTTTCAAAAGATCAATGAGCTTTCAGAGTACTTGATGCTTAGTCTAGCTGGGACTAATGAAAATAAATCAATCGATTACGCGACTACCGCATGATCTTCAAACTACTACACGATCCAACAATTCTTTTGCCCTTCTACATTGTAAACGTTACTTGGATATCAATTACTATGATTGTCTATACAAACCTGCATTTTTATGACTTCTACCGGCAGTAACTCTATCACATCCAGTAAGGTCTCCAGCCATGCATCACAAACAACTTTAAATGTATATGTACACGTTAAGTTATGTAGAGTAACACCAAACGCATGAGAGAACTGTCGATACGGGACTATCTAGCGATGTCTAACGTACGAATGAATATAATTAGTTTACCTGTATCACGACTTTCGAGCGAATTTAATATACTTGGGAGGAATGTTTGACTGAAGACATTATGGTTGACAAGTTTCTGCTCTAATATCGTTTTGAACGTTGAGGAGGCCGCGATGTGGAACTCCGTGGACGCAGTAGCCAACGACTGCTGCATTTTCGGTACCACACGAGACATGCATGACTGCGTGTCTGTCTGTAAGAGGCTAGGCAAGTTTTGTATGACGCTGAGCTTTTGGAAATCATCGCCTTTCCTGAAATAATTACAAACACACACACAAGCACAAGAATAGTTAAAAATGTTAGATAAAAACACTCTATGTATCGATTAACATGTTCTGTGCCACGTGTACCACTGGCGGTACACGTTGAACTATCCATTCAGGCTGCGTGTACCACCTGTGGTACATGGTGGCATATATGCGCTAAAAATATATATTTTATAACAAGTTTAAGACTGTAGAACATATTTCCACCAAAAGGTGGCATTATAAAAAATGCAGCAAAGAATAAAGCACATAAGTTTGCTTAATTGTCAAGCAAAAATGGCTTGGCACGGAACGTGTTAAAAAGATCATTCCACAATTTTATATTATCAGTAGACTGCGGATCTTTATGCATTTATGGCTTCTAAAAATGTTCAAAAAGTGGTAGAATATAAAATTCCACAGAATTTAATACAGTTTTTACTTATGTCAGATCTATAAAGGCTATTACCACTGAAAATAAAATTTTATTTGTTATCACTTTCTTAAAATTTGCCTGCAAAAATTAATAATTGCATAAATATCCGCAGTCTAATCATTAGATTAATAAAAACTATTTTCCATTTAAAAATATAAATTATCGAATGATTTTAAATTCCCAATTTTTCCTTCGAATGAGCAAATTGTTTCGCGGTATTTTTTACGGTTGACGCGAAATATATTCCTGAAATGTATGTAACCACCAAGGACAAGAATCTTTACATAACGCATCCTTTCGGAGCGTGCGACAGCAGAGCCTGCATCGGTGCAATGTTTACATACGAATGCACGGCTGCATTACTGCATACGTCGCGGTCTTCTGGAATCCCGAACACCCGACAATCGGTGGCTATTATTACGATTCCCGCGGGCAATGGAAAACAGACACGAAACGGTAGAGAGGAACGGCCAACAACAATTCATACTGTCAAACTATGAAATATAACCTACTATGGCTCGACACGGTACGATCTCTAACCTTTCGATCGCGGCGCGCTCGAACTCAAAACTATCAGCATTTTCGTACGCGACATTCGCATGACAACCGTTGTCGTAGGTAGCTAAAATAATTCGCGATCCAATCATAGCTACGGCGACAGCACGAATCCCATTGTTAGCCCATTCCCGTATAATAATGAGTCACGAAGATTTCAGACCAAATCTCCATATTACAAATACGAATGCTATTTCTTCCTTCTAGATTGAAATCAAATAAAAACATCAAAGTAAACGTAGATATAGAATAAATTTACATGTAAATATTTATTTACTTATTCTTTTCGGAACTTATTTGAAAAATTTCAATTATTGCAGCCCCGAAAAAAATTGTACAGATAGGGGTTCGTGCGCGAGGGAGTGTTCGTGCATATTTGAAATTCAATTATTCGAATTTAATATATAAATGTGTTGCAACGATGAGTAATTTTTAAGCGTATACTGTATATACGTCTTGTGGACGTCGAAGACCGTGTATATGTAGTATGTATACGCGTCTCGCAGTCGAAGGGCTAAATAGGGTAGCGCGGTAGCATTGCTTACGAGTTACTCGTACGTAGAATGTCATTTCTTACGAGTGGCTGTCTTTAAAGGACTATAATTAGCGGCGGTCGGACGGACGGCAGGACAGTATACTCCTTGAACGACGCCGCGGTATTTTTAGAAATGTTGTGTGTGCAGTGCATGGGTGCGCACGAAAGGGAGAGATAAGACAGCCGCGAGAAGGAAGAAAGTGTGCTGGCCGATTCGGATTTTTCGATAGTGAAAACTGACTGGTCCGTCTACTTACGGATCCAGCACGCTCTCGTACGGAGCTTTATCTTCCTCTTGTAACATTTTCGGGGCGCATTTTATTAAACGACACCACTGGATATCGGCGACGGCGACAACCGAACCGATCGCACTCGACCCGAACGTTCACGACGACACACGCGTACGCACTCTCATGACGCATTCGACGCAAGAAAAACAACACGACAGAACCGTGGATGACAACTAAACTGGGCTCCGACAAACTCCGACTCCAAGGTATCGATTATACCCGACTTGTCGTACGAAGCGGCGAGCAAGACCGAGCCGAGTCGGAAACGACCGAACACGGCCTACGTACGCTCTTGGATAGGATGCACACGTAACCCCGCGTAATACAATAGAACTGATGCGTCGCGTCCCGTCGATCAGGAGTCGCCGTTGTGTAATCGACAAACCGATGCAGCAGAATTAACACGTTAATCGATTTGAATTTTCAATTCGATACTTCCTGATCAACGCTAACGATTACAAATAATCGATCGTAAAAGATCACGGTCAATATACAGTTACGCACATAATTGAACACACACACACTTTAACGCTAGGTTTACGAGACCCGTTATAATGACGGGTTCTAATATTCTTAATTTGCGATTACTAAGATTGTAAAGATGCTTCCCTGAGGAATTATTTACCAAATTTATTATATCATTGGTAAAATGGCCAAGGATAGACACACGTTTGTTATGTTTACAAAATAATGTGAAATAGTTATTTCTAGAGCTCCGTAAACCTAGTGTTAAACCAGGATAACTTTTTTATGAATGGACCAAATGACTTAAATTTCTCTGTGAGGCTAGAAGTATTAGTTTGGCGAATGACGTCTAATAAATATGTTGAAAAAATGCATTTGGTCGGAATTGTGAAAAACAATAGTCAAAATTGATTTTTATAACTTTTTTAGCTGGGCGAATAATACACCTACTCATTTTTGCCATAAATACGTAAAATGCAACTTGATACACGCTCATCGTGCTGATCAATGAATCGCAATAACGTAATGAGACAATAAGTTCAGATGGAAACATGTTTATTTATAACAATGCCATAATGTGTACAATGACTCACATCATTTTCCCCGGGAAGCTGTTGCATCTTATTATTCAAATTGCGTAAAAAATTTCCCAGACAAATGAGCCGTTAATATCCAATTAACGATTAAGAACTAATTTAAAAGCTGAACAGACAATCGCAATTGGTAATCAAATGTTTGAATCGCAATCTTTGATCGTTTTTTGTATTAAATACTGTCCAAAGTAAGAAATGAAATTTTTATGTATTCGCAACTGCACCTTAATTTGAACTCCTATCGGTACGTGTAACGATAGATGACCCACGTCTCCATAACCCGTTATTTAGCTTGGCAGAGAATTAATTGATCAACGGGCAACCTTGATACGATAATCGCGCGAGGATTACGTAGTCCGATTCAAGGTTTCGCCGAATGATTTGTCGACGGAGTGCGCGCGCGAAATTACAGCAATCTCTCGATATATGCGAACACCTCGGCATCGAGCTGTCGCTTGAATTTTTAAAAGTTGTTTTACACGTTACATTAAATCATTCGATCAAATCCAAAAAGAAAAAGTTATTTTGATTTATTAGGTTGGAGGGAAAGTTCTGCCCGTATTTTAAAGAAAACATATCAATCAATTTATAAAAATATGATATAATTTCTATTATTTGTAATAACTTGTTGCCATCTTTCAGATAACCTATCAGTTCCTGTTTCCCAATTACTCACTACTAGCAACATGTGTTTTTGATTTACAAGCAAAAATGCCTGCTTATTTAAAATACGACGCAACTTTCCCTCCAACCTAATGAATGATGACTTTAAGCGAGTCACTGTGATTCCTAGAGGTGAATCTACGCCTCTGGATCGGTGAACATTTGTAAAAGAAACTTGTCGCAAAATTGTTTATAACAAAGACAATTGTTGTTAAAGTTTGTTTTTACATCAATACCATGTGATCGTCTCCCTGCCTATTCGGATAATAAATTTGAAGTAGAAAAATATGAAAGAATACCTTATATCCATTTTTATACATAAGAATATTAATCCTGGGTTATAAAATACTAATGTCAAGTACAGGTACTCACAAATTTTCAGAATCTTCTGTTCTTCCGTTGGATCAACAGGATACTGCCATTTGCGCGAATACGTCTTAATATGTGCACAAAACAACACATTTTCTGAAATCGTGGCAGCGAACGGGAAGTGGTTACTCCAACCACGGTCAAAATAATACTGCGGTTGTCACCTCGGTTTTCCGTGAATGGTTAAGGGAGGATTTATAGGTGGGGGAATGTTGCGTTTGTTAATTGGACGGGGGTGTGTCGGAAGGAGTTGAGGCTCAGAAGTATGGGGAAACTGTCAAAGAAATTCCTTTTGGCATTGTTTTCGGTCGTCAATGACGTGATTTACAAAGGTCCGTCACATGTGTTGTCGATCTGTCGGGGTTGAAGATTCGCATGCGTTTTTTGCTTGCTATAACGTCCTTTACAGGTACATATATCGCCTAATCCGCTGGAGGAACGATGGGGTACGGTAACATTTTATAATACAGAATTAATATTCTTATAACAATGGATATAAGGTATTCTTTCATATTTTGCAACTTCAAATTTATGATGTAGGCTTTTGTCTATACGTATAACTCCACACAATCAAATTCTACAAAAATTTTAACAGCTTATATCTCAATAACTATTTGTTTGCGACATGTAGTTTCTTTCAAACTTTTTCTCTTCTGGACGAGTGGAAGGTGTCGATGTGAAAGACAACTTTACCAACAATTTTCTTTGTTATAAACAAGTTTGCAGCAAGTTTCTCTTGCAAATGTCCACCGATCCAGAGGTGTAGATTCACCCCTAGATGACCATTACTTTTTATACACCTAGTACGATCGAAATATTAGAGTTTATTTCGACAAGAATACCGACCGTGGTCCTGCGAAGACCGCAGCAACCGGAAGTCGTCCCGAGCAGGCGAGAGGGAGCTGTTTTACCGACGTATTCGCACGGATCCAGGAAAACGGCGCTCAACATGAAAATTTCAAATGCAAACTAGTTTTTCTTTTCGTTTACTTACGTTAATAGATAATTGGCTTTCTCTATCGGCCGTTTTTCCAAATTGATGTCCAAACTGTGCTGTTTCAGTTGCTCTTCGTTCTAGGGACGCATTCGGTTAGGTTATGAATCGGTCGGTTACTCGAAACGAGACGGGAATAGGTGGTACACGTACTCTCAGTTCAGCGATAATAGGTTTGTCTAATTGTAGACTAGCGAACTCCTCGTAGTCCAAAATCGGTTTACGTTGCATGTTTTTGCCGACGAACGGCCGAGGAGAGACACCGTTTTCTCCGAGAACAATTTACCGGAACAGGAAACGCGCGTTCGGGCTATGCACGACCGGAAGCGGGAGAACCGAGGGAAAAGAAAACGACGAACGATCGCGTTCGACGATTTTCAAGAATACAATTAATCCAATCGACACTCGACGCACGTACAGAAGGGATACGAGAAATGAATATTTTATAGAGACAGAGAGTGCGTATGTGTGGAAATCCTGGAAAGAAACAGATATACAAACACACGATTGTATAAAATACGAAATATATTTAACCTTTCATAGCATGTCGTATAATTTAGATAGAAGTATACATATTTACCTTACGGGCGTTGCATAGGGCGTGCGTATCGTGTAATACGTTCTAGCGATATAAAAGATTACAGTTTACAAATTATACTCGATATGTACAAAGAACGAAAAAACTCTCAGCTTCGCGATTGCAACGGAACCGATCGCCGATTCTCGACAACTTTCTGGTGTATATCTTATTGCCTTAAGATTATCGCGCTTTGCATTCGAAAAGTATTCTATACGCAATTCATACGGTCTAACGTTTACAAAGTACTAGAAGAGAGGGGGAGACGGAGTGGGGTAGTTATAATCATAACAGAAATGGAAAAGGGGAGAGAATTGAGACGCGAATGTACAGGGATGCGATTTCTGGGTTCGAAACGAGTTCGCATGAACGATCGTTAGCTCGCGAGACTATTCAACGATAACATGTGTGCGTTTACGTCTTTATCTCTCGAAAATCTACAGGGCAGCATCCGCGGAGACCGTATCGCATCTTTCTTTGTTGCTCCGCGCGAAATGATCGCTTGGCATGTACACGTATGTATATAGTATATATGTATATATATATATATATATTTATATTTCTTTACAACTATTCTCGCTCACGTAAGAAAATTGTTACGAATAATATCATCTCGACGAAAAGTCTTGTCCGCTACAGTCTATACTTAACGATACAACCAGGACTTGAAACGACTCCGAAAATAATAGTTTCAAACTTTTACGAAGAACCTTTATATTGAACATAAGAAACTATCGCTATATGAAGAACCGAAATTACCAACTGTATCGGTTTTAGAATCGATTTTTCTTTGTCAGCCATCGTAAATGATACTCTACAGATTGAACAGTTGGAACTCTCGGTTTTTCGTAACAGTTACGCAGAATAAAGGTTCTTCGCAGCTGTTTCAAGATTCTACATCGCATTATAACAGTATTCAGGCCCTGGATACAACATCTCTATAATGAATGTCTAATTAAAAAGAAAAAAAAAACAGAAGAAGAAGAGGAAGAAGACCTATCGGTTAAGGTTCGTGGAAGCACCCTGAATCACTGTGTAACAGTCAAAAAAAGTCTATCGCTAAGAACCGCCGAAGATCGATGGCGCGCAATCTTTGACTTTGTTCGAACGTAAACGTTTACGTCTCGATCCTCCGTACTAATTTGTTCGTTTTTCCAACAACAACAACGACGACGACGCCGCCGACGGACGACGACGATGTTAATAACAACGAAACGCTATTTTGTCCCGGATATCATGCGTTCCAGTTTTGGACTAGTTTCAGTCGTAACGAGACCACAGGCGCACACGAGCCTACGTGTGTTCGTGGTCCCCTCGAGTCGCTTTATTGCCGACAACCTCTGAACCGGGAATTTACACATCCTCGAAAACCGCTATTATACAATTTTGAACTCGGTGATCGAATGTACCTCGTATAGCAATAAACACGGAACAGTTTCTCGGCCGGCGATTGTTCGACTCGGTGCACGCAGTTTCAAACGCAAGTTTTCGGTCGCTGTATCCCCGAGGATCGCTATTATTATTATACAATCCCGAGTTCGACGATGAAACAATTTGATCGCGACGAACACGGAAGAGTCTCTCTCGGCCGGCGACTTTTCGATTCGGTGGAAAGAGTACAACCTTGTCGCGCAGGCGTCGCTCCTCAAACGTAGCTCTCATCGTCAACGACTGATCTCCCGTATCCCAGGTGTCTCCCTGTGACCGAGGCTCGAGGCTGCGGGGGCGGTCTGTAGGGAGGCGGTGGCGGCAGAGACCTTGACCTTCCGGCCACTTTGTGTCTGTCCTCCAGATTCATGTGCACCGGCGGCAGATGCCTGAGTCTCGGGGGAAGCGGGGGCGGCGTGTCCGGCCACGTCCTCTCCTCCTCCTCGTCCTCTTCGCCGTACAGATCGATCGCCTCGGCTTGCTTGAACGAGTACAGATCGTTCCTCTCTCTTGAGCCGTATATCTCGCTCGTCCTGTCCCTGTCCCTATTCCCGTAGATACTGTTCTCGGACTCGTATCTCTCGGTCCTGGTGCTCTCCTTGTTCACGTAGATCTCGCTCTTGACTTTTTTGAACTCGTACAGATCGCTGCCCGAGTGATAACTTCCGTTCTGCGAGACCGGCGACTCTCTGTTCACGTACACCTCGGACTTGACCTTCTTGAACTCGCTGAACCGTTCCTTCTTGTACTCGTATCGGTCCCCGCTGGACAGCGAGGACTCCACGGTCAGGTCCTGCTCCGAATTGTGAATGGAGACTCGCTCGGTGCAGATGTCCTGCTGCGAGCTCCGGTAAATGTCCTTGCAGTTCTCCACGTTCTCCTTCATCGAGTCCTGCCTGAGAAACTCCCGGCCGTAGATGTCCTTCTCGTCGAATCGTTCTTTCCTGTGCTCGTGCTCGTCCAGCTTCATTCGTGGGGTCCTCTTCAGCTGTGCCCTCAGCCAGTTCTGCCTCTGGAAGTTTGGGTTCGGGTAGCCGACGTTGTTGCTCTTCTCATCCCGGAAATCGTGCTCCACGCCGCTCGACGAGTGATGGTTCGTCGCCGTGTAACCGTTTATCCTCTCCTCCCAGCCGCCGTACACACGGATGTACGAGTTCTTGCTCGCGGACTTGTCCTCTTTTGCCAGAGACTTGTCGAAGCTCGACGAAGAAGCGTTCACTGCCGAGTCCTCGGAGCCCACCGGCGACTCCGGAATGAACAGCTGGCAGTCCGATAGGGTCAGACCCGAGTCTCGCGACAGGGACATGTGGTCCTTTCGCGGCGGTTCCGTCAGGTCCAGGCTGTCCAGGGAAAGCCCACCTGCTGCAACGAGAGAAACTCCTCAGTGGATCGTCAACGGATTTAGTAGTAATCGATTCGGTAGTTTAGTAGCAATCTTGAAGGCATAAGGACGTCTTCTCCTTCCTCGGTCGTTCTAGGGTTAACGTGATTCTACGTTCAGGCTCGCGGCAAAGGATATACCAAGGTACTCACAGTGAAGGCTATCGGTGCTCTCCTCGGCTCCGCTGTCGCTACGTTCCTCCCCAAGGAGCTGCGTAACTCCTTCGCCGAACAGAACCTCGCACCGTCGAATCAGCATCTCCGTCAACGTGGGGATCGCCCTGCTCTGGTTCACCGAGGGATTAGGAGACCAGAGCAAGCTCGGCCCGCAACAGACTCCGAGGTTGCTCGCGCACATCAAATTGTGCTTGGATCTTCTTGCCACGTGGTGCAGCACGCAGATCAGGTGCGACAGGAGGGTGTAATTCGCTTTGGGCAGTCTATCTAAAATACTGAAAGGAACGCGCATTAGCTACCGCGTTAGAAACTAGGTGGACAAGACAAACCAACATATTGAACCCAGACACTTTGACAAATATTTGACACACGCACAGTGAACTCCCATTAATATCGGAAGCTCTTAAAAAACTGATAACTTTTTAATATTGGACCATACTACAGATCTGTGTCAATCATATGCATTGCGAAAGTTTGTCGACATCGACAGACATTGAAAGATGGAAGGATCCTTAGATTCATTGCAGTTAGCGACCGAAAATCGTGAAAAACTGCAATTTTTAACATCTTTAAACGTTTGTAGCTCATTGCAACGTCGACCGATTTTGATGAAATGTTCAGAATATGTTTAATTGACACGTACCTATATAAAACGTGTTTTCTAAATTTTCCATATAAGCCCACATAAAAAATTTGCGAAATACAACTTTTACTATTTTCTCTGCAATTCCAACAACTTGTACGTTTTTTCAAAAATTTTTGTCGCGTTGCGTAGCAAACCAATTGTTCTAATTTCTCAAAACAGTTCCAACCGTATGGTCTAAGATTAAGAAGGTTGTCGCCTTTTTCGGAGTCTCCGAATATTAGTGGGGGTCACTGTATCTTTTCATCAGAGGTGGGGATAAAATGTGTACTTTGAAAAATCAACGTGTCCAGGCATGTCCTCTTGTAAATGGGAAAACGGTGCTTACTTCTTAATAGTTTGAATAGGATTTGGTGTGTCGAGGCTGTCCATCCACAGCGGGAACAGGTGAGAGGTCAGCAGAGGGTCTGGCAAGGACCTGAGGAAGTCCTTGAGCAAGGCCGCAACCGCGATGATCGGCGCGTCTTCGAGACAGCTCGGGTCCCCCGTCGTTTCGATCTGATCGCGCAGCTCGCGAACGATCCTGACGTTTGCGGACTTCCGGAAGATGCCCTGGGTAAACGGGCCCTTGGCGAACAGCTGTTGTAGCATGACCAGCACCGGTTTCGGCAGGCCGTTCTCGTCCAGCCTGGACAGGTTCACGCCGAACAGGCTGGGGTTCAGAGAGAGCGACCTCCTGAGCAGCCCGGTGATCTTCGACTTGTTCTTCTTGACCGGGGACTTCGGCACGGGCCTGAGAATGAAGTGGCAGGTATCGTGGCCGCTCTTGTTGCAGTGCTCCAGGTCGAAGCCTTCGTCTGCGGAGAGGGTGTGTCTGAGATTCGACAGTTTCACCGCGAACGGTCTCTCGTGGCCGATCAGGGGATATGGTGCTTCGTCCGCGGACGTCCTTGCCCAAAGTTGAAACGGTCCTTGGAGGTCCAGTAGCCTCGTGGCCAGATTTACGCAGGCCGCCGCAGTCATTTCGGATCCCACCATTATCGTCTTACACTGCAACACGACAGAACGCGCGGATGTGATATGCTGGTTTGACGGATGCGAATGGCACAGATTTCGAGGAACAACGAGACGAAGATTAAGCGAATGCTTGTTATTTTGTGAAACGAACAGATAGGAGTGCGCGGTCAGCTTCCGCAGCGGAACGCGAGCAACGCGTGCTCCCGATGATAGCTCGCGTGTATTTAAACTTAAACGCGAGGCTGGTCGATAACGAAGAGGAACGGAGGGAGAGTATTCTCGCGCCGATAAAGTCCACGAGATAGAGACGGCTCTCTTCTGAGGGAGCGATCGACTCGGCGTTGACGTCAACGATATAAAAGGGGCATCTCTCGAGAGCGACCAAAATGCCTCCAGGAAGGTCAAGCGGCACGATCGAACCGTACGGTCTCGCTGATGTGCCAAGAATGGACCCGCGAAGGCGTGACCGCGCGTCTATCCGACAATAAGAGACGACGGTGTGCATGCATGTGTTTATTGCACTTACGCATTCCGTGCTCGTGTCGCTGTCGTGATACACGACTTGAATGTTCGTATCCGGCGGCTCCTTCATGCTCTCTT
The DNA here is from genome assembly GCF_051020765.1 of Lasioglossum baleicum. Classification (NCBI taxonomy): domain Eukaryota; kingdom Metazoa; phylum Arthropoda; class Insecta; order Hymenoptera; family Halictidae; genus Lasioglossum; species Lasioglossum baleicum. Next base: position 11,334,838 of record NC_134929.1, read on the forward strand.
CTCGCACCAGCTCGGTCAGCCGTCCCCACCAGAGATCCCTGGCTGCTGCGGTCCTGCAAACCAATCGCGAAAACACCGTTCAACACCATCGGCTATCGCCAATTTCGAGGACGTTCCTCGGATTCCCGCCATTACGGACGGAGAAGCCGTAGAATGCTAAACTAAGATGCTTAACACGCCGCGAGGGACCATCGAAACTTGAAAAATCTTCGTAGCTGCGTAGTAATTTTTCGCGTTCCGACGATCGTCCAAATTTATTGCTAGACATCGCTAATTCTCACTTTGGAATTTCTTCGTTTTTCTTTTTAATAATTCTAAATGGGCAAAATTAACGTATATCGATACACGGAAGGTATCGGTGAAGGACTTACATGAAGGTGGCGACGACGTTCGTGGTGGGCCAGCCAAGAACGAAGCTGGTTTCCTGAGATTTGCTCGTCTCGGCCACGTCCTCTATGTGTCCAGCCGTCAGCCACAACTCGCTCATCCTCACGGACTGTTTCAGCTTGAAGTTGCCTCCGCTTCTTGCCTTGGCTATGAGCAACAGGTCCGAGAACAGGAACAGGTGTCTCTCCTGAGACTGCACGCCCTGCGAACACGATCGATATTCTTTGTAATCCTGGAAAAAGATTCTCCTCGCGATGCGACAGGGCAACTATTCGGTGAACGTACCGTGGTGAACTGAACCGGAGTTTCCAGGAGGAACGTCCTTGGCGGGGATTTCGGGGCCGGCGAATTGCTCGACACATTCAACGACTTCTGCGACAGTACTCTCGTCAGCCTTCCGGTGTTCCCGCCGCTCCTCTTGCGGATCAGGCTCTTCATTTTCTGAAACACGCATTCCATGTTGCTGTATACACTCCGCCGCTCTGCGTATCAAATTTGCTACGTGACCGCTGGGATTTTTCAAACCCGTGCTGGACTCGTTGCAGGATCTCTACACTCTACATCTCCGTTCCACTTTGAGCAAACAACTTGTAAGCATTTCAGATAAATATTCAGTGTTCTCACCCTCCGATTCGATAAATATTGAAAGGAATACTACCCTTTTGTCAAGGAGCTTTTCTAAAAGATGACGGAGCAATTTTACGGAGCTTTTGCAATGAATATTTTTCGAATTGCTATGTCTACAACTTATACAGAATAACGAATCGACGAGTTTCAGATCCTGCGCGACTCGGGAATGGTTCCCGTTCCTATGCACATCGACACGAGAAGAAGCATCAAGTCGCGACACGGAGGATCACACGGGCGGAATCGATTTATCGGGAATCGGAACGAGGTTATCGCCGCGCAGGGTACATGGATCCACCGGACGGGAGATTAGCATTAAATTATCGGCGGCACGGCCGATCTTCAGACTCTCTACACTCTCTAGCCGGTTGCCGCGCGCGAGCAACGCGTGTAGCTCGAGGGCCTCAAAGTAACGACCAATTTTGATGCTCGGATCTAGGACATAAATTATTATCATCCTCGCAGCGGGCGGCTAATAACCGGACGCCAACGTGCCAAGCCGCATTAACTTTCGGATGACTTAACAGCATTATTTCACCGGTGAACGCGACAGTGAGGCATCGCGCGCCGCGCCGCCGCCTCGGAAACCCGTTCGAAATTTTCGCGTGCAATCGTCGTTGATGTTGACCGGCTGCGATTCTCGCAGCTCGACGAAACCGCGACCGAGCAAAACAGCTCGCGGGAACTGAAAGCGAACCGGAGGAAATTCACTGCCATTAGAGACCCAGAGTCAGAGTTCAACGAGACGAACCCGATGCGCCCCGGCCTCGCAGAAGTATCCTTTATTATACTGTTTCCGACAAGTCCTCCCGAGTTTCCATCAAATGCGTGGAACCAACTCAAAATCGCGATACGATTTCAGATTAGGTCACTATGCAGAACCCTCGTGACGTCACATCTGATCGTATTGGGTTGGCAAGAAAGTAATTTCGGTATTTTAAGGTGAAATAGAGCCCAATTTTCTTACTCGAGCAATCAAGTTTAATGAATAAGATATTTTTCCTGTTGTTCGATGATCTTTTGCAAAGAAGAATAAATAAGAAAATATCTTATTGATTAAAGTTCATCGTTTGAATAAAGAAATTCGGTTTTATTTCAATTTTAAATTTTTTTAAAGAGTCAGTAGATAATCCTCAGAAACAATACATATATCTCGCATCGTTCTATGTACACTGAAATTTTGAATAGCTATTCAGTAGCTAGCGACTCTCTTTCGAAAACTTTTCTACCAACGATGAAGAGCACACACTGTAGAAGGAAGACGCATTTCAGGCCAATCAAAGGCAACTAACCCTCTCAATTTAGTTCCGCAAAAAAGGGAGACAGTTTCATCGCTTGTCCAACGAGCCGCGTGGGAAAGGGAGTCTCGCGTGTGTCCGGATTAATAACTATACTTTCCACGGTCGACGAGGGGAAATTGTTCCCGTGAGAATCGCCGGAACCATCTCCCGCGAACTTTTCTCGCTCACGGTCGACGCGTTTCCACCGGAAACCTCGCGATTATACGCTGATCTTTCCGCGCGCAGATTTCCCGATACAGTTCTCGAGGCTTTCGGTCGTTGTGGTAATCGGTATATCCTTTCCGAACTGTTTTCCCAACGTTTTCGCAAGTGATGCGTACAGAAATATTACTTGCATATGGTGATCGAGCTGGCGGCTGCGATGCTCTTGCGAAACGTTGGGGAAAGAATTCCAAGAGGACTTCGTGTTCGTGGAAAGAAGTCACGCGGTACAGGGGCAGGAGGAGACTATCAGTTCGTAATCTGATTTGTTGACATTGTTACACGTTGAGTTCGTCTCAGTCCGTTCGATCGGACTTGCATTCCATCCGGGTGACTCCTTTCCAAGACTATATGCACATATGTGTCCATAATTATCTAAGGATATACTTCTTGTTCCGAGATATTCAAAGGAATAGGATATTAACACTAAATGAATTCCATATAATGTTGAAATAAGAAGCACTATCATTGAGGGCTATTTTCACCCCCTAACACAAATCTGTGGTTGCAAGGAAAAACGCCGCATGTCACAATTTCAAAAAATTCGACTTTACGCATTAACAGAGCTTTATAGTATAGGATTAACGTATTTACCAGAAAAAGTCACGAAAACAAATACGAAAGACCCCAAAAAGCCAAAGCATTAGGGATGAAAACTTTAAACGGCAATATCTCGAAAGTAAAAGTATGTGACATGCGGCGTTCTTCTTGAAAACCACAGAAATGTCGGCAGCTAAAAAAAAGTACGTGCCAAATATTTTTTTCAGATGTATATTATACAAAAGTTCCATTATAAACCGGCGTATTACGATTGGGTAACCTCCCTTGTTAGACCACTTTCATAATTATGGGCACATATGGCTGCTGGTAATCGCAAGCTTACGGTGACAGGGATTTTTAGGAGATTCGACAATGGAACGTTTGATCGCGAAACAAGCATGACGTAGAAAAGACAAGTACCGTGGTGAGGACATCTCGCTCGTGCAGCCGGAGGTTATCTCCAGGGAATAGTTCTTGGATGCGATGCAAATCGCCTTCGAGTTGGCCGCGTTGCAGCACCGCGCCGCTTCCGACGCTTCCGCTTCCGTTCTCCACCAGATTCCTCGCTTCCTGGCCCAGGTACCTTTCGTATTCGGCCAGCCTCTGGACCTGCAATCATACAAAACAATTTCACGTTAACAACACCGACAAACTCCGAACGATCTTTTCATTATAAAGTTAGTTTAATCCGCTTATAGTCGTAACAGCGTAAGCGTCACATTGTCTTTATCGACTCGTCAGAAGAATCGATGAGCTTTGCGCAAGACAGAAGAGAGAGTTCCCTATGAGCCTCGCTCACCAGTAACGTATAGCTCCCGGCGTTATTGCGGACGCATGCATAGGAAACGATTGGCAAACGCGTCTCTCGGTTTCAGAACAACAGAAACTGGGCGCAGCATCGTTAATGCAAGCGATACCGCGGAAAATCCTCACTCGGAATAAGATTCAGCGTCGATTCTAATCGACGACTCCGCGATGGGAGTTATGCCATTGAGGCTAGAGACTCATCGAGCAACTATTCGACACCCGAGGAGCATGATCTACGCGGCTCGACTGCGAGAACGCATTGATTCATCGTCTACTGTGTGCTCGAGCACTGCATATTACCTCTACGAAACCCTAACTTCAAACGGATACGTTGATACACGTGTATTTAAATATATGTGAGATAGGGGGATCTCTAATAAAAATGTTAATGGTCTTCTTTAAGAAAGACCATAAGATACTTTCATGTTCCTTCTATGCACTCAATCTTCCCAGGTGCTCATTCTGTACACTGATTTAATAGGATCGATTCAACAAAATTCAACGATTTGATGTACAGTGGGTGCACAAAGTATTCGTACACCTTTTAAAAACTTTTTTATAATTGTACCAAACGACCTGATTTTTTATAATCAATTGGAAGCATTGGTTTAAAAATTATAATTTACAAGGTTACATGCAAAATAAAGAAGGCATGTTTTAAAACTTTTTTATTTGGGTGTTTCATGAAAATTTAAAATATGTGTTTTGTAGGCCTATGTTATTTATACACATGTTGAAAATTTCATCGTAATCGATTGACGCAGGAAAAAGCGACACGCATCGAAAGATGTACGATTCTGTGGATTTTAAGCAGAAACTGATCAAAAGTCGTGTAAAACTACGATTTTCACAATTTTTAACCGCTTGTAGCTCGTGTGTATATGTTAATCGATTTCAATGAAATTGTCAGCATGTGTGTAACTAACATAGATTATATTTTCATGAAGATTCCGAATAGAAAAGTTTAAAAAATTGCCTTTTCTATTTTTGCATGTAACCTTGTAAATTATAATTTGTTGAAAATCTTTATTGCATATCATTTCGTAAACCAATGCTTCCAATTGATTATAAAAAATCAGGTCGTTTGATACAATTCTGAAAAAGTTATTAGTTTTTAAAAGTAGTCAATCACGCGCACAAGAAAAGATCAGTGCATTCCAGTTCTCCTATTATTCAAGACTTTGATACACACAGTCAAGTTCTCCGAGTACGATGCGTGGAAAATCCTCGTCAGCGAATGATTAAAATTGCAAATGACAATGATTACCAGGTTCTACTTCTCGGGACACACACTGTGCGCACCAGTGTGACGAAGCGCAAAGTGGTTCTCGCATCTGGCGCTCCGGTTTCGCTACTGTTTATCAAGCAATACGCGAACGCCCACGCGTTCTCAGCTTCTGCGGCTTCGAGAGAGCTCGTTGCGATCTGCTCCGATTTCGCGCGACCCGCTGAGACATCGACGGAAATATCGGCTTGGATTCGACCCGTGGACGCGGCACACACGCCAACGTTTTCGCAGCTGCTCTCGGACGCTCCGACGTGCGCCTCGAAATTTTCAATTAAAATGCGAGCAAACGAGCGCGTGAGCCGCCACGCAGGCTGTCCGTAGAACCACCCACACGGGCTTTCGTAACGAGACCGCGTTCTTCCTTTCGATCGAACCGAGCCCCGAGTCGAGATTCGATCTATAAACCCGTACAAATCGGTAATCCTAGCTTAGGACGCGCCACTAACGACCTGAACTCGCTCTTAGGCAAGAAGAGATCGAAAGCGGATTCACTCGTTCACTAATTTCGTGTAAATGCGAATGGAAAACCGCTTCTTCCAGCTTCCGTATCAAATCCAGGTGTCTTAAAATGACCTGACATTTTAAATTGCGCTCCACTTTTTTGTGGCGAGCATAGAGTACTATGTTCTTTGTATCTTTGACAACTGGCATCCGGAAGTATTGAGGTTTAGTCATGGAGAATTACACGATCGAGCAACGCATAGAATTCGTGAAAATTCATTACAAAAAATGGTGAAAATTTTGCAGAGACGATTCGAAAAGATCATCATAACGCACCATCTCGCAACACTGTGCTGCAAAGATTAGTACTCTATGTTCGCCACAAAAAAATGGCGCGCAATTTAAAATGTCATTTTGAGACACCCTGTAGATACGCGAAAGATCTTTGGCGATGCTGCACGAACTTCTGATTCTTTCTGTAATGCGAAGAAATCTGTTCGGAATCCACAATTCTATTTTTGAATGGATACGTCAAATTATAACGCAATCGCAGAAATGTCAACGGGGAGTTGTACGATCTAAGAAAAACAATTAGGCTTGCTTCAACAAGTTGACGATAAATCTTTATACCGGCTCATGTTTCACTTACTCGCGTTTGTGCCAAGTGCTAAAGTCTACAAATATCATTTTCGTCTACCTACAAGCGTCGAATCGGAGTCGTAGCCCTCGTCCGCGAACAGGTCCACGAGCTTCTCGAACATATCGATCTTCCGGGATCGTGTAGAGATCCTTGGACACTGTTTGCTCGCAACGATCCACAGGATCCACGCGATCGTTCGCGGTTTCCGAAGCAGAAGCGTGGCGCGACCGGTTGCTCGAGTCGCGCGACCAACACTGAACACGCTCGAGCGCTCGATTCCGCTCGATTCCGCTCGAATCCGTTCGCTGCACAACGCATCTTTCGCGGCCAATGAATCACCGAATCACCGGAAGCAGCCACTACGCTTCGGAGCCTGCATGGTTTACCGTGTCTTATGTGTCACCGATTTTCTCACCTATCCGGCTACTCGAGCACGTCTCGCTACGCCGATCTTCACACACCGTAACCAAATACGTCTCCTTTCTCGACAAGATGAAAGTTTTTTTTTTCTTCCATGAACCGGAGAGCTAACCCAGCCCCGTGCTAATCGGAGAGATTCCATATTTCTTTATTTATCGCCGACCCAGCCGGTCGTTCGCTTTCACTCGGCGCGAGCGATCGAACTCTGCGGATTTCGCGAATCGAGAACGATCCCTGGTACAATGTCGAAATTGTACTCCAAATTTATCCTTTCGCAAGTCAAATACACCTTTGCGCAAATCAATATCAGCCCTCTGTAAATCAATTTCAATATTGTACAAATAAAGCATTTTTAAGTAAGTTTATGTAAAAAAAAATCAAATCAAATGTAAATTAATTGTTGATGAATTGTAAGTGCAAATGTAAATGAATTTGACTTGCAAGAGGGTGAATTTGGAGTGGAAAATCTATTGCCGAGGGTGCTTAGACTCGCTAATTGGGCTATGATGTTGTTTACCCGGGTCGCTGAACGGAATGAATTATTTTACTCGGCGGACCATGTTGCACCATTTTTTTCTGATACTTTATCCAGAGTATCCAAATCGTCATTTAATATCTAACAAGGTCTAAGTGATTCGAGATATTTCAAGAAGAAGAAAAGCACTAAATGAATACCATATAATGTTGAAGTAACAAGCAATATCTAACGGTTCATTTTTGATGATATCGTGAAAATTACATTGAATTAATTTCGTTTAAAATAATGTCATGTGAACTAATTGATAAACTTATTTTTTTCAATTTTCACTTCGACCACTTTCATAATTATTGGCATATTCAAAGACGCACAAATTGGATTTTGAAATTTTTGTCTAGGCCTAATACTTTCGGAGATATTCAATAAAATGGATTTTCCACCCCAACTTTGGGTTACGCCACCCTGATATTTAAAAAAAATCGATTTGTTTTTTAATTTTCCTCTAATTTAGAGTTCAGGGAATAATTTAAGCCATGGTAGATGCAACAGCCCCCAAAAATATCGTAGTTATCAATTTACCAATTTACCAGTTACCAAGTTACCAATTTCCAAGTCGCACTTTTCCTTCTTTTGCGTTTTTATCGAAACTACATCTTTACAACTGGTGTAACAAATATCTCGGAAACTATACGTCCGATTTACTTAAAATTTGATACACATAATTCTAATAACATCATCTATCGTGTAGTATAGGATTTTTTTGATACGACATCCCAATTGTTTATAACAATCGTTTAAAGTTTGACTTTTTTGATAAAAATTTAATGTTCATTTTCACTTTCCTCGCATTTGTACAGCCATTTTTAAATATTCTTTTGTAAAATTTACACAATATGTCCTTTAATGTATGGCCTAAGCATATGTAACAATAAAATAATTGTCACATTCATAATTTCGTAGAAAATAATTCGTAAACTTTGATATCATTTAGGGTGGCGTAACCCCTTAACTGTCGGCAGCTATACAAAAATACGTGTCAAAAATTTGTTTGAGTTCTATATCATACCAAAATTTCATTAAAATCGGCGTGTTTGATTGGGTAACCCCCCTTGTAAGTGGAAGTAGTGGAGGAGGCGGTTTTGCTGGGGTAATAGCCGTCGAAGATTTGATTCCGCGGCCTCGCAAGTCGATGGCGTTTTTTCGACGCGCCGCGGGTTTGTCTTCCCCCCTGGTCTCTCGTTTTCTTTCGTTCCGTTTCCCATCGTCATTGTTAAAGCGACACGTACTTTTACAAGCGGCATTCTTATCCCCGACACCGTTTCTGGGCCCGTTTTCGCACACTTTCACCGCGCCGCGTCGTCGGTTCCATTCCTAGGAATAGCTCGAGAACATGGAACGCCGCGCGGCATGTACGCTCTCGATCGCCGCTCGATAATCGTTATCGAGTCACGATTGGGTCTCGCGTTGTTTCACGGGCCCTGGAATTTCGCTTCGGACACGTGGGTCAGCCTACTTCGATCGGAACCAGACAACGGCCCCAACAACTCTCCGTAAGTTGCAATTTTTCCGATCAGCCTAGGCTACAAATCTCCGCACAGCATTCCAGTGAACAAAGATTCATTATTCGTAATTCTACCGTGTTCTTCGGTTCTATTTAACCGGTTTATATATTGTGCTTATAGCGCAGGCTGGGTTGTCAACAATTTTTGGTATCTTCTCGAAATTCCATGGTCCATGGCGACAGCGATTACAATCGCGAAACAACAACTCACCCCTGGTGACGCGATCGAATAATTTCGCTAGAGATCGTTACACAAAAGATGATGTCTGAACTTCCTTCTGGTGCAACACTTGCTCTCATTATTCAAAATATTTTTTGCAACGTTAAATTTATATTTAATAAATTACTAAACGTATTTAAATTTTAATAAACTACTGAAAGTATTAAAGATATTATATCAGTTCTATATTGATAAAATTAAGAAAAACATATAAAATAGAAATATTTTAAATTCGGAAGAAAAATTTGGTTTTCGAATTAGAATAGCTCCGAATGCAAACGGTTAACAAAGTGTGAATATTTGAGTTTGCTTGGCCCGCAAAATTGAACCGAAGAAAATTTGCAGAAGATTCTCTGTGAATCGATTACCTTCGTTGCCGATCGGTTTCCTCGGCTCGCGACGTCTGCGCGCTCCTAGTTCCCAGCGTTTCTTCTCACACTTTGTTACGAGGACAATCGGCGATTTAAAAGTCTAATAGAATTCCATAATATTCCGGCGATAAGTAACGTATTGTGCAAAACTGCGGAAACGGGGCTCAGTTCCTGACCTGCCCGAAAGGCACAGCTACTGTCACAGAAGCAGACGTTTCCTGCGGAATCCGAGTTACGCTGACAAGACAAGCGCGATCGCGAGCGGTGCTACAAGGTTTCATCGAAGACGGTCTCCCAGGAACGCGGGATCATCTCGGAACCCTTCAGGTCCTCGAGATTCGTTCCCCTCTCGGTTTTCCGAGCACAAAGGGCACCGGTATCGTCCAATCGGGGGTCGAGATCAGCGAAATAAATACTCGAGGACAGTCGGTCTTCTAGTTGAAAAGGGATTCCTCGGAAATCTCCGGGACGGGGAAGGGTGTCTTCGGGAAACGGTAGAAGGCTTCAGGGTGGTTCTAGGGTGCGCAGCGAGCCGGAGAAGCGCTCGTTGTCGATTCAGCTCGCCGCGACGAGTCGGCGGTCCTCCTCGCATATTAAACAGTCGCACAAAAAGGAGCGAGGACGAGTCTCGCAGGACTCGTCGCGCGAGCAAAGAATCTGTCCCAAGGAAAAAAGGGTCGCGCCGAGAAAAAGAAACGCGATTCGTTACGGCCGAGAGGATTTTCGCCCGATAATCCTGCCCCGGACCGAGCTGAATTATTGCTGATTAGCATAGTGCTTTATTCTTTCCTATTCGAGGTAGAATTCCTTCGAACCGTGCTCGTAAATCGAGTTTTTTGTCTCCTCTGCTCGGAAATCGGAGAAAAAAGACGTTCGAGCTTAGACGTTTTATTAAAACAAAAAAAATATTTATATTGAAATTTCTACGTTCGATTTACATCTTGGAAGAATAAAGTAGGTATCTCATATGTCTATCCTCACCACTGTTTCATCAATTCTCGGCACTTTTTCGCGGAGTTAATCGGTTTGGCAAATGAGCGGCTCAATTTGCCGGCTCCGACGATCAATCATTTAATTAGTCAGCGGGAACGTGCTCGCCGATGGAAATTGTTCGAGCCGCTGGTGAACGGAAGAGAAAGGTCGCGAGGATTCTCGCGCGCCTCCGCTCGAGAGGCCTTTTCCAGCTCGAGCGGAGAGCCAAGCAAGCAGAGAGAGAGAGAGAGGAAAAGAGAAACAGAGATAGAGAGAGTCAAGCAAAGTCGTCTCGCGTGTCCGCGCACGCTCCTATCCGCGAATGCATACATCAGCCTATCGGGATAGCTGAATACCTACGGATATGGTATTATACGTGGCACCGGCCGTGTATCTGGAAGCGTACTTAAACGTATATTCTACCGTTAGTCCCGCTCGAAGCATCGACCTCCGCGACTCCGAGCGTCCGCGCTATTTCTCGACGGACTGTTTACGCCTTCTATGCGAAATATGCCTCGGTATCGTGATCGCCGGGCCTCTCGTGACCCCGCAACATCCACCATTGCCCGTGATTAACGCGACTCCACGATAACAATCGAGATAAACTCGTGGTACCTGGAACGGTGCCCGAGAGCGAGACGTGGACCCCGCTTCTTTCAGATTTCTCATATTTCCGTGTGAAAACGCAATCGCACTCTCCGCGGATCGTTCGACGGCTCTGCCACGATCGATAATGCTCGTAATGCTCTCAAACATCTTGCTACATCGATGTATTCTGTAAATCCCTAATTTACGGCCTCTAAGAAACTTTCACGAGTACCATTTTCAAGGTACACGACGGGACTTTGATAACGAAAAGCGAAGAATCGGCAAAAATAAACACAATATTGTATGTCAATCGTTTAACAAGCTTCCTCGATTGCAAATTGATATTTATAACCGTCAAAGCCGAGAGGCATTTCTGCGGTTGTAAAGAAAAACGCCACATGTCGCAATTTCAAGAAATTCGAGTCTATGCGTCGATTGAGCTTTGTATTGGGTTGGCAAATAAGTTCGTTCGGTTTTTGTGATTTATTCCACTCGAGAAAACCAAACGAACTTATTTGCCAATAGTGCAGGATTTGCATATTTACCAGAATAAAAGTCACGGAAACAAATTTGAAAGGCTCAAAAAAATAATGCAATTTAAGCATTAGGGATCAAAACTTGAAATGTTAATATTTCGAAAGTGAAAGTTATGTGACTTCTTCTTGACAATTACAGATTTCTGCTGTGATAAATTCAATTCCAGCTAGATCGCGAACGTCAGCGCTTACGCGACTCCGGAGACTTGAACGCATGGTAAAGACGCCACCGTCCGACCGATGGCGTTCAAGTCTCCAGCGCTGCTTCGCTAGCCTCTATAAATGAATTCTTCGCCAGAGGATCCTCTAGAATACAAACGATCTCTATGTATACACAACATTTCCGAGCGTAGCACGCGCAATCGTTGCACGTTTATGTCTTTACACAACAAATCATTACATTTTTGCGAGATTGACGAAACGAACGATCGCCAGGGGAATTCCCAGAGAGGGAAAAGGATAGATGTTTTTGTTGTCGATGATCCGAAAATCGTGGAGCATGATTTTTGTTCGGATTGCGGCAATCGTGTATATGACCGACGATCGGCGAACGCCGAGCAGAATGGGAAGGCCCTGGAGGCACGAGAGGCTGTAACTTTTTCCATCGGTGTCTCGATATTACAAGAACGGAGAGCGGCGTACCTACACGGATACACGCGGCCGAGACAAATTGTTGCGGGCTGACGCAACCCGCGGAGAACACCTGTCTCGAAAAGTTACAAAATCCGTTTCCTGCGGCGCTGATTAACGCACCGACGCGCAACCTGCTCGCGTTGATTTACAAGGGAACTGATGCCGGGACTAGTATCTCAGTTTCATTAGTCGATCATTGATAAAATCGTACTCTCGGTTTCGCAAGACACGAACTCTGACGTCCAAAGATCGGCGCTCGCTGATTCACCCCACCACAAATCTTTCTCGCGGAAGAATAACTTTGCTGCGTCGCACTTCTGCTTCAGCTAGTTCAAATCAATTGAACATGATATATTCGGAAATTCTTCTGACGTTTTATAGCTGACCGGTGATTTTACTCACGAAAAGGATAAAGTCTAAAAACCCAAATACATCACGTATTTGTCAGATTATTGTCTGTATCCCTCAGGAATGGATTGCTTCTAAAAGTACTTACACAAGAGAGGTTACCAAAAGGTAATACGCTGATCTTAATGGAATTTTTGAATGATATAGAACTGAAAAAAATATTGAGAGGGTAAAAATAGCCCTCAAAGTTGGGGTAGAAAAATCCATTTTGTTGAATATCTCCTAAATTATTAGGCTTAGACGAAAATTTCAAACTCCAATTTGTGCGTTTTTGAATGTTCTGGTGTAAACTGATTAAAAAAATACTTTGTTTAAGAAATATTTAAAAAATAACTTGTCTTTGCTACATTTATGTATAAAATGATACAATTTTTTCATGAATATTTGTATTCACAGTCTAGATATTATACTTACTCGAACGAATTTTCTCATTAAACATTTATAATTCGTGTTGGATTTTTACCATTCAGCAAATCATTGGGTAACTCGATTTACAGACAATAGAAGCGGGAAAAGCAGTGTTTTGGAAGACAATCCGAAATAAATCGAACCATTTAGCCAGACGCGTTTCAGAAAATGTTTCCGGCACACTAATTTCCAGTGGCGCATTCAGAGATAATTCGAAACACATGGAATCGTCGGACTGAACGTATTGGAGCAAGTTTTTGCGACGTATTTGGAAAGATTTCGAGAGACCAATGCTCCATTACGGTAGCGTGAATAAGACCAAGTGCGCCGTGATTTCGGTAGACGGAATCGGTTTGGTGAGCAAAGATCGAGGCTAGTTTATATAACGTAATGGGCATTAATAACACGGCATCGAGGTCAAATCCACGCGGAATGCATAACGCGCGTACGAATGTCGGGAGGAATGCAACGTGTATTACGTACGGAGTACAGGCGTGTGTGCGGCTCGGTTGGGTTGCGAGGCACGTTGCAAGAAACGCGAGGATATAACTATACGTTGACTACCGACGGTATTACGAAACACGCTTTGCGCAGCGCTGTGCAGCGCAGCGCACGTTGTATCCGACAATAATTCAGCTCGGCAATAGCGCGAAGCTCGACAAAGAATACGTAATGACTAGACAGCGGATTTTATGCGTTTACGACAAAAATGAGTAGGTGTAATTTAAAACAGTAAAAACATTAACATAATTTAAACATGCTGTTATGTTGTTTTCAATGTATTAAACATATTAAGACAGAAAATAAATTTCTATTTCACTCCAGTTTGTTGCGATCCAGGAAGAAAGTGTTTATTATTACCACGCTTATATTAGCTTGCCCAGTTGTGGTTGTTGTTATTGTTGTTGTATGCGTCAAATCTTGTAATCGAATTTTAAATCATTTCCGCGATGAGCTAGAGACTTGAAACTTTAAACATAGCTCAATACAATATTAAGAAACAAATTTAAAAAAAAACTGTGCGTTCGGGAGAAGAAAAAATTTTAATATTAATCGTCACAACTCGCCGCACGACTCTCAGTAGTATGTAAGTCAATCGTGTTCAGCGATCCCCACTCCGCGCGCCAGCGTTCCCTACTCCACTACCCGTTCCCACTCCGATTTATCCCCACTCCACTGACCATTTCGCACTGAAGGAGCTCATTCCGGACGATTTTGGACTCCAACAAGAGACGTCGTCTCTCGGAGTCATCCCCTCCTTCTATTTCGCGTATTTCCATATCTTACTATGTCATACCAGTATTACTATTATATATCTTGCGTTCCATTTAAAAAAGACTAAAAAGTAGAAAATAAAAAATATATAAAAAAAACTTTCTAAAATCCACGTTTATATTAAAATACACTAAAAAGGAGAAAATAATTTTTTTAGGCATTAGTGACTATAAATAAAAAAGTGTAGAGCGCTCACGAAGATTACGTCAGTATAGTTTAGCGCTCGACGCTTTTATTTGTAATCACTAATGTCTAAAAAAATTATTTTCTCCTTTCTAGTGCATTTTAATATAAGCCTGGTTTTTAAAAAGTTTTTTTATATATTTTTTTTTGCGTGAAGATCCGCTATCTAGTAATAACGCGTTGTTCGACCAGCGCGGCGGAGAATAAAACCAGCCGGAATGGGGAATTCCATTGAACCTATTATCCTATACAATGTATAATCCTATTCAAGGGTCCTGCGTTCGGAAGAGGATCGCGCCCATTGCTGCCGGAAGATGAAGTCATCAACGGTGCTCGTTCGCATATCGATTCAATGAAACCCCTCCGGTAATCGGCTGCACGCCAATTACTCCGTAATCGAGTTACGAAATGATATCGAGCAAAAACGTTGAGAACGATCACTAGCTATCGCGGCTGCCCGTGGTCTCGGACCCGATCCGATTAATATTCCGAGCCTCGAGAGTATTACGTCGCTTCCGCGTCGATTCTATCGACGCACTAGGCTTCTCTCTTTCGTTGCAGCCAACTAGCATCGGTAGAATTTGTCTAGGATCGGTAGAACAATCTATCAGTAATCGCTAGAACTCGTTTAAGATTCATAGAACCTGTCTGGTATCGGTAGAACGCGTCTAGGATCAGCGAAACTGGTCTACGATCTACAGAATTCGTCCGAGGTCAGTAGAACTCTGGGATCAGCGAAACTCGTCTAGAACCGGTAGAAGGCGTCTAGGATAGGCGAAACTAGTCTAGGATCAACAGGATTCGTCCAGGATCCAAATAACGGTGGGATTTCCTAAGCGCCTAGGACCTCTTATACTCCATTCGTCACGAATGCTAATTTCTGCGTCTGGACGCACAGCAGGAAGTTACGATAAATGGATTATGGATCGCAAATAGCCGCACCCAGACGCTCTTAGGAGGTCCCACCTTGACGAAGAGGTCGAGCTTTCCTTTACACGTCGACAGACTTGTCAAGAGCGCGTTCCAGCTAATTTTCTACGCCTCGATGACACTCTTATCCTCTAAACTTCAGCCTCGAACCGGCCCGCTTGTCTTTTACCCGTAGGATCTCTCATCGTCTGTTTGTATTTCCTTGCACCTTTGCCTCCCCTTCTAACTTTGAAACCATTCGTTACTCTACACTCGAATCGAAATTGTCGAGTTACGGAGACGGTTCGCCGAGGAACGAAATGAATTTTCTAAAAAGCTGCAGCTCGCGAGTAGCTGGCCCCCAGTTGTATCTCGTTCATTCATTAAAGTGCGCGCGCGCGATCGAGGTCCACGAGATATCCAGCCTCGGTATAGCGAAGGCAGTGCCAAGCCTTGGCTTAGATTCCAGGTTTGTCTTGTACGCTAACTCTTGTCGGGCCATTGGCGTAGCCCGGGACAGTATACATATACAGCAGGCTGTTTTCTTTGTGTACCGCGAGCAGCGCACTTTCTCCAGCGGAGCCCGGTGACTGCGACACGTAATTGCATACTTTCGTCGACGAGTTACGATGAAAGTTCCCAGCCAGAAATCGGGAGGCAACGGCGTTATCGCGAGAGCCTACGCTCTCCTCGCGGGAGAAGATCGAGGTTTATTCTTCTTCCATTGTGCCATGCACTTTAGCCGGAGAAGTCGCGGGCGGAGCAGATGCAAACGAATCTCGCAGGATGTCGGATTCGAGAGGAATCGAGCCGACCGATCGAACCAGGAAACGATCACAGTTCGAAAAGATTTCGTGGAGAGAAACACGCGCGAAGCCTCCGGCGCAAAATCCCGGCGACTTCTACGAGTTCTACGCCTCTGCCCTCTCTCACACGTATACACCTTCACTATTTAGCGGCACTTCGTAATAACCGCTGGCAAAGGCATTCGAGCCACGACCAAGGAATCTCATTCCGTTCACCTCGATGACGGAATTCCGATAGCGAAGCCTAACCCGATCCAACGATCCAACGATCCACGATCCCGCTCGCTGCCAAAGAGAGACAGAGGGAGAGGGGAATTACGATTCTGAGATCGACAACCGCGGTTTTTCCGAAACGAGACACCCGAACCATTTCAGGTTCGTATCATTGCACGGAAATCTGCAAAGGTCTCTTCAAGAGTTGAGGTTCTGGAGGTCGTTCGATCGTGAAGGAAAAATAATGAATTCGATTTTAAGCACGTTCTACGCTTCAACCGCGGAAGTTAGACGATATTCCCAGTACAGGATGATTTTATAGACTCCTCTCGGTGTAGGGATTAAGTGGTGGATTTTATGCATTCATCACAAAATCGAGTAATTTAAATTTACGATAGTAGGATTACGAGATTTTGAGAAAATTCGGGAAGCAAGATAAAATTTCCCACGACTAGACTGCGAATCTTTATGCAAATAAAAAAAGCGTGGAGCACTAAACTATACTGACGTAATCTTCGTGGGCGCTCCACGCTTTTATTTATAGTCACTATTGTCAAAAAAATTATTTTCTCCTTTTTAGTGCATTTTAATATAAGCGTGATTTAAGATAAGATATAAGAGACGTCGTCTCTTGATGGAGTCCGAAATTGTCCGAAGTGGAACTGAATGAGCGGAACATCACAATCACACTGAGCTCCTTCAGTGCGAAGTGGGTCAGCGAAGTGGGGAGGAGTCGGAGTGGGAACGCGTAGTGGAGTAGGGAGCGCTTGCGCGCGGAGTGGGAATCGCTGAACGTGATTGACATACTACCGAACGTCGTGCGGCGAGGTGTGACGGTTAATATTAAAATTTTTTTTCTCCTAGACGCACAGTTTTTTTAAAAATTTGTTTTTTAATATTGCATTCTCATCCAGTTTGAGCCATGTTTAAAGTTTCAAGTCTATAGTTCATCGGGAAGTGGTTTAAAAATCGATTACAAGATTTGACGCATACAACAACAATAACAACAACGACAACTCGGCAAGCTAATATAAGCTTGGTAAAAAAGGTCTGCATTGCTAATAAGTAGACAGTGGATTTTATGCATTCATGACAAAAATGAGTAGGTGTAATTTAAAACGGTAAAAAGATTAAAAGAATATAAAAGTAATGTATAAAACTATTAAACATGTTCAGAAAGAATATAAACGTCCATTACACTGCAGTTTGTTGCAAATCGGGTAGAAAATGTTTATTTCGCATAAAGATCCGCTGTCGACTAATAAGGAATCGGTGAAAACTGCAATGAACATGTGGAAATCAAATCTTCCGGTCCAATAATTATTGATACGGTCAAGAGTCTTGGTCGTTCACGGTCATCCGTGAAGAGACGCCTAGCTTCCTCGAAGATGTTCGCGATTACGGAACTTTTCCTCGATCCAATGTTTCCCGCATGCATTTCCGTTGCACGCGCAGTTTCGCGGTGCGTCGCTTCCTCGTCGTCGACGAGGCAAGCTCGAGGAGAAAGCACACGCGACGTTCGTGTCGTGTCCCGACAATATTATCGTGGTGTGTCTAACGTACGGCCCATGTCTTTTACCCCGTTAACCTAGAAGCTATCTCGTGCGTCATCGCGACGAGGCCGCAACTTTCGTTGTTCGAGGTCGAAAAATCGGGGTACAGGTACAGGTAGAGGTACAGGTACAGGTACTCTCTCGGGGAACGCGCGCTGCACGCGCCAACTTCAACCGGCACGTATGTAACGCCGGGTAAACGACTTCGAGCGCCGTCTTCCAGCTTGTAGTTAACGGTATACGTTGTGCCTAATACGAGTCTCTCCTGTCTGACGGGGATTAAGGCTGGATCCGTCTTTTTCTCTCTTTTCCTCTCTTGTCTTTTTGTCGGGCGGTTCACGATCGATCGTCTATCGTCGAACAAATTGTGACGTTTGACGCGCAACCCCCGGAGCCTGGAGAAATCCGGCTGCAGCGTGACTTTCCAGATCTACTGCACGAATCGTTCACAGCTTTAGCAATTTTTCGACTGCTACCTGCTTTTCGAATATCTTCTTTTCTACTCACCCATTTTACCACGTTTTTATTAGCTCGTTTTCTTGTTTGTTTGTTTGTCTGTTTGTCTGTTCGGTGGCAAATTTTGCAATTGATTTTTTTACTATGAATGCGTAAAATCCACGCGGTCTAGTAATGAGTTAGATAATGCGCGATATTCGTAATGAATAGACTGTGCATTTTATGCATTTATGACAAAAAAGGGTACGTACAATTTAAAGCAATGGACATGTAAGAAATATTTAAGGACATCAAATTATTGCTTTCAGCTTAATAGGATAATTAATAGAAGAATACAATTTTTGTTTGGCTCCTGTGTCCTGCAATCAGTGCGAACATTTTTTATTTTGCACTAGCTGTAAATAAGATAACTACATTTGTTGTACAGATCGCGAAACAACACAAAAGTAAAAACAAATGTAATTTTATTTTAATTTAGGCTGCCGTGTGATTCTCTAATAAAAATTCGACGCTGTGTGTTCGACGACAAATTCATTGGGAATCAATAATGCGCAGCCAAACATGTCAACCTGCTACTTGTACCGTTTCAAAAATTATGATTTTTGCAGTTCGTCCGAATTTTCCAACTTTCCTTTGTAAGCGTGTCGAATTCTTTTTCCTGAAAACTTTTCCAGGACCATAACGAACAAAACAAAAAAAGAATTACGCATATCCATCGTTCGAATCGTGAGTTATGGGTCATACAAAAATCCCATAGAAAAAGGCACTTTCATTTTCTCCCGAATTTTCCATTTTTCCAGACAACTTTTCCAATTTTTCTTTCCCTAAAAACGTTACTCGGACTATAACGAACATTTTCTTTTTTAAATTAGCCAAATCGGTCCAGGCGTTCTCAAGTGATGCGCTTACCAACGAACATCATTTAATTTTTATTTATATAGATAAAGATCGGCAGTCTGGTAATAAGATGCTGTACATTGTACATACAACAGGTTTTGAATAAAGATTCCTGAAATTCGATTAGATCGACATTCTCAAATTCTTCTCAAAATCTTCCCACTATTTCAAAAATGTCACCTATTCGATCATGCCACTAGGGCATCAAATCCGCAGCCTGGTAATAACGTCACTCACGGACAGCTTAGTCGGCTAGGGTTAAAAGCTCTCGACGGAATATAAAGGAAACAGAGAAGAAGCAGAGAGAAAAAGAGTATCGCCTCCGTGGGATCGCATGACGTGATCCAGAAATCACAGGAAGGATCGTGTGCCCAAAAAGAAAGTAATCCGCGGGGGCTTAACGAGGATCCTCGAGGAGGGGAGGCAAAATCGAAAAGCCGTGTCGTCGGCCAAGGAGAATCGGTGCCGATGAAAGGAAGGAATTTGGTGAATGGGAGTGCCGCGACTCGTTTTTCCACTACAATGCTGGTCGCTGGTTGCGAGACCGAGACCGAGAGCGAGAGAAACGGTCATCGTGCACCGCGCGCGCGGCTATGTCCGCTGCACCGGCTACCGAGGAATTTCTCTGGATCCACATCGATCGAGGGGGGGGGGGATCTAAACTCCCGCTTAGGCGCGATACATGGCTATTCCCCTTATTCTTGAAAAGATCTCGATCTGACGTCATTCTCGATCATGACGCACGGTGCTCCGATTAATGCTAATTAGTAGACAGCGGATTTTATGCATTTAATACAACAATGAGTAGATGCAATTGAAAACATTAAAAACATTGGACGAATTTCAAAATACTTTTATATCATTTCCAACGTACATATTCAACATATTACGAGAGAAAATAAATTTCTATATCACCCCGGCTTGTTGGAATTTAAGTGAGAGATCTTTGTTTTGCATAAACATGCGCTGTCTACCAATTAGACAAATCTCTTATTGCAAATTAATATCCACCGACATTATTAAAATAAGTTCAGCATTCACTTCTTTCATATCTGAAAATACATATTTACGATGGAAAATAACGGTGAAAGTGCGCTCGGGTGATTTTATTAATTCCGTCAATTATTTTTTTTATTACTTAAGTTACATTTGCAATATACGATAAAAGTCAGGATTTTAGTTCTGGAAAAGAGAGGAGAAAGAGAAGACGAAAGATAGAGAGATTCACGGTCAGCCGGCGATAGCGATGGCCGGCAAACAATTCGAGCTTAAAAATAAGCTTGTTTGCGAGCGGCTCGATAACGCGTTCGGAGCTTTATCGAACGAGTCAATACCCTAACCGTTGCAACGGTCGTCGAGGAGGAGGTGGAGGGGCGACGTTCGAGTAAATTCGGTCGCGCATTAACGTATCGCAGTAAAAATCGCGTTTAATCGACGCGATCATCCGACATTTTTCACGCTGCTTACGAGCGAAGCTCCTCTTTCCGACGAGCCGACCACGAAAAATCGCGCAATTAGCGCGGCAGCGCGGTATCGCGGCCGACAACGAGAGGGGGAGACGGTCAGAGGGTGAAGAATGGGGAAAAAAAGGAGCGAGATTGGTCGGGAGTAAAGTCAGAAGTTTCATGGTGCAGATCCGCGATAGCGAGTCGAACGACGATAGTGAGAGGCCGAGGGGAGGGGGAGAGGTGGGTGTCCTTGAAACATGGTAGTTAACCACCACCAGCATCGGCCACGAGGGACCATTACCATCGGCGTGGATCCCGTCCGAGAGGAGAGACGAGAGCCAACCGCGAGTGTAGGCCGAGAGGTGCGTGCATGGGTTCCGATCGACAAATACACGCGACCACCGACGCGACGCGTCGCACCATCGACTAATTCCACTCTACTGTATGCACTCTAATTATCACTATCCTCTAAGCTCGCCAAAATGATAATCCAGCCCCCACTCCAACGAAGCAAGCCGCGCGCAGCATTTTTCCCCGGCCCCAGCAAAGTCAAGAGAAGTTTCCTAGATGAGCGATTAATTTAACACTAAACCTACCGAGCCTTAACTCCTTGCCCTACAATATCGTGTCACACTCGTGATAAAGATTCTGAACAGAGTCTAATAAATACGTATGTTATTAATTTCCTTTAAGCCGAGATGAAATTCTATTTTGGTTTTGTTAATGTATTGGAGAACATGTAGGCATACAATAGATATAAATTTTCTCCTTTTTTAGGAAATTACGAACTACAAAAAAAGTTCTAATCACTGAAACCGTAAAATGAATCGTAGGGGAAGGGGTTAACTTAAAAGTAACTGGTATATATTTTCCGTTATAAAAATTACAAGATTGATTTTAATTCGACTTTCTGCGGCTCCTACTGTGATACGTGCTCTACTAAAGATATACATATGTAGAATCATTTCTTATAAAAACATTTTTATAATTTCAATAATTGTAAATTAAAAAATCTGGAACCGGTCATTTTGACCGGTGGTGGTAGGTTTAGTGTTAAGAAATATTGAAAATACTCTATCCTTGCTAATAATATGTGTCCACAATTATTTCACATCACATTGAGTGAAAAATGAACCGTTAGATAGCACTTGTTATTTCAACATTATATGGAATTCGTTTATTGTTAATATATTTTCCTTGAACATCTCGAAACAAGAAATCACTTAGATCACTTTCATAATTATGGTCACATATCTAGATTGCGGATCTTCGTGCAAAATACAAATTTTCCGCATCGATTCTCTCTTCAATAATTTTAGCAAGTTAAACATATTACATTGATGTCCTGAAATTATCTTAAGCCAGTGTGCCATTTTCTCCGGAAATTTGATATCGGCTAGAAAAAGCATGTGTAGAAGTCAGCCTCGAACTATATTTGTTCGATCCATTCGAAATGCACACCCAAATAAATCAATTGGAACAGTAAAATAAATAATTCAGATACGGTGGGCGTTGAACATTCTTTCATCCATCGTGTCCGTAGTCCGCAATCAGATTCACGTTCCCGGGTGTAAATTATTCGCGCGTGCAGACCGGACGGGCTGTTTAGGAGCGATCCTAAGGGCCGCGAAATTGGATCGAAATTTAAAAGACCCGGGCTTCGTTCTCTTCCTTTTGGAAGAGGTGGGGGCTTGTAGGACTACAGAGGACGGGCCCGGTCGCTTTATGCAAATGCGAACTGCGGTAGCCGGACCAGGTAGTCGGGTCGTAATTTACCGAAAATATAGTCGAGGCTCACAGGTGCAAGATCCCCGCTTAATGGCGGTGCTTAAGAGTGCCGGCCGGCCGAGCCCCTCGGTGCGTCGCGTCTAAACGAACAGACTCCGCATTCTGATTTTGTCAACGCGTGCCCCGCTCCTGTTACCGTTTGCCGAACTTGTAATAAACTGAAATTTCTACTGCCGTAAGCTTCCCGGTCCATTTGGTTCGTTAACCTCTTAAATGCGGAGCGAATCAACGCGGAGCTCGCCGATCCAGAGGCGTAACGGAAGCAGAAACCATCAGGATACAGAGTGTAGGAGACAATTATTACAAGGAAGTAATATTACTAGACTGCGGATTTTATGTATTATATTTACTATTTACCATAAAAATGGGCGCGTACCATTTAAAGCAGTGGACATATTAACCCTTCACTGCATGATTTTTTTAATTGGCATGAAAAAATTGAGAGGTCAGTTTTTGTGTTTTATTTAAGGGAAAAATATTTAAAGAAATTAAAACAACATTTTATCAAAGGAGATGAAGTGTGTAAAATAGTAAGAAAACGCATCCTTAGTTCACTATATGTATACCAGATGTGTTAACCGTTAACAGATGTGATACACTATGCAGCGAAGGATTAAAAAGATTTAAGGACATCCGTGTATAAGTTTCAGACTAAAAGAAGAAAACATTTTTTATTATGCTCCTGTCACTTTCAATCAACACAAACATTTTTTTACTATGAATTGAAGTTAATTTAACAGTGAAACGATTAATTCGCGTGAAGACACAATCGCACAAACTATTTCAACGTAATAGAAAGATGTACACAAGGACGAGGCACCTAACTGGATCACCTCGAATAACTTCCGAACGATACGTCGTACAAAAAGATAATTTCTACAGATGTTACGTGGTATTATTTCGGCAATTTTCTCTAAAACGATTACGCACCTGATCCGTCTCTCGTTCGGGATCTAATTTGGTCCGTGGTCGATAAAAAGAGGATAGAGCCGGCAGATAAGATTGCCGCGTGTTTCGCGCGGTCGCGAGCGACGCGGAAATTCCAGCGTTCCTCTCTTCCTATTTCAAGAAACGAGCAACGCGGTACCGACTACCTCTCGGCGACGGCTTTGAAGACCGGCAAGAGACCCTTACCAGGAAATACGCGCTCCGCGAACGCGAGGGAAAGAGAGGAGAAAGGGAGAGAGAGAGTTAGCTCTCGTTGGTCCGCGCGTCTCTATCGACTCTGTTTTCTCTTATTCCTGCCGGTGTCTTGTTCTTTTTGCACCGGTTCCCGGGCTTCCTCCTCTTCGCGACAGTCTCTAGGAACGATTGCTCATTCGTCATGAACAGGTGCGGGCTTGATAAACGAAACTGCTCCTCGAACTGCGGTTTACCTGGAAATTAGGGGAGGCAACGGTGCGACCGCAGCAGAAGAGCGACACACCGAGACAAGCTTCTAATCGGAGGCCGGATCGAATTTCGCCTGGATCGTTACTCCGTGAAATCGTGTCGCGATCCTTGCGCGATCAACCTGACCAACAACGGGCACAGTCGTCGCGTTTCTGCTGGAGCGAACGATAACTGTACCTTGATTAGGGCTCTACGGTCGCGTCGAGCGCGTCGCCACGATTCGCAAGATTTACAAGCGAAACCGTAATCGGCGGACGCCCGTTTTCCTCCTTGCTAACGAGGATTTCGCGTCCGCCGCGACCACGGTGAATGCAATCAGCTCCTGGCTACCGGTGCAAGATCGTTAACAGGGATTTATAATAAAGACGGGACGAGAGATAATGGCGGATAACGCGCCCGGCCAAGAGGAAGACGCTCATTGACGTATCACCTGGCTTCGCGCGATTAGAACATGCTTGCGACGCACAGCACAACGAGAACCATTCCTTTCGATTCTTTCACCTTCTCCACCGTTTTGTATTTCGCCTGTTGATCTTCGGACGCAAACGCATACGTATATCAGGTTGTTGCATATGGAATGTCCGTTTTTTAGCAGTGACGCTTAAAATACGCAATTTTGTACCCAATGTATTCTATCTAGAAATTTTAAGTTTCTTGATTGTATTATGGTAAAAATAAGATATTATCGTCATTCACCTTTTGTTATTTACACGATTGTTATCTTGATTTTGTAGTTCTCTTTTACCATCGACTATTAGTAAGTTAATACCATACTTTTGACCAAAAATCACATAAAAGTTATTTTTCCAGGCATATAAAAGGGATACACGACAGTCGCGTTGGTTGACGTTGAAATAAAATTGAATATTGGATATTAACACTAAACGTAGCAAGCTATAAAAACAACAGGTACGTGGTTGCCTTATAAAAACGACAAGAATTAAGTCATTTAGATTTTGCGCGGATCTTATCATAATATATGCTCTAATAAAGATTAAGTCATTTCTTATGAAGGCATCTTAACAAGTTTATTAATTATGAAAAAAAATCTAGAACCGTTCGTTTAACTGGTCGTGGTACGTTTACTAACAATAAACCTATACACTATAATATATGTAGCATTTCTTGATAGAAATGTTTTATAAAAGTTGCATTCTGAAATCGGACATTTCATATGGAACAATCTAATATAGTTTGCAGACTGTAGATGTGAATGTGGAAATGTGAGACACTCAGATTTCGAACAATATTGATCATTATTAGGCTGCGGAATGTACGCACTTATGATTACGTAAGAATATTGTTACACTCTTGTCGACTCAGTAAAATGATCGAAACAAGAAATTTACTTTCATTTGGCTGCTGTTCCCTACAATTGGCTTGGAAAATTTTTCTTGGCATCAAAATCCGCAGTGCAATATAATTAGTGTAACAGCCCCACATATTTGGTAAATTCAGATTAACAGAAACACGAGTTTTGTTCAACTTTTTGTAATTCTTGTCCGCGATGAAACGCGTCCTCCCGGACAGGAGCCGTGCGAGTCACGGGCGCTTTTAACGAGCATAGTTTTGACAGCTTCCATAAAGCTCGTGAAGCCCCGTATGTGACAACGACCTTGTCGTCGGTCGACTTGAGAAAGAGAGAGAGAGAGAGAGAATGGCCCTTAGTCATCGTAGGAATGTCGACCGACGCATACGACCCGATGCACTTCCTCTATCTGACAGAGAATATTCTTAATGGATCTTCCCGATTGGAGTACATACTCGGAGTAATGGAGCGGGAGCTTCTAGCTTGGCTCCCTCAACATTTCTTTCAACATTTTTCAAAGTCCGATCAAACCCCGAATTCGACGATCTGTATCATCTGACAGTTCCAATTTCTAGACCTGTACCACAGTTTTCGTCTTCGCAGGCAGTTTACAGCACCCGAAGAGTATTCCCTGTCAATAGCTTCCTTATACATACACTGTCATACACCCTCAAGTAGATTGGTCCAGAAGTAAAGCCGAAAGTTGGTTCCGGGGCCAGTCCCCTAATGAGCAAAGGAATGTAAGTGTAGGGTGACGGTTAGAGGATACACCTCAGTATGGCACATGCTCCTCGTAATTTACGGGGTCATAAGCTGGAGGAGTCCCACACACCCCGGGGTTGCGATGATCCCGAGCCATGTACATAACGTACTTTACACCCTGCACTCAAAACAATACAAAAAAAAAGAGAAAAAAGACCCTCAAGTAGAATATTCTCGTGGCTCGACCCGATCGCGAATAAATTCAAATGCATTCCGAGAATAAAGAATTCAGACATCGTAGATTCGGATAATCGTGAGTTCCACCGGCACTTGATAATTCATGGAACGGTTCCAGGACGATCCTAATTCAGAGAGGCTAAGCAGGCCAGTTTCCCATCGAAGCAGCAACCAACAGCAGAATTCAACACGGAGTCGCGCATAAATCCGGGATAAACGCGTTTACCCGAGGCCGCCGATAACGAGGATAAGAGGATCAACGTTAAGGTAGGTTTGCACGTTGCGCCAGGTGTCGGACGGATCGCCGGCAAGTTCTCGAAGACCTAAACTATCGTGGCGAGAGAGAGAGAGAGAAAGAGGGAGAAATAGCGAGCCGTAGATCGCGACTCGCAGTCGGCGAGTACGGTCAATGCACCAGCCCAGTTTTCAAAATAACTTCAAACGCGGCTCTGCCGTATGAGCCTGTGTCTCCTCCATCCTGCTAACCCCCCCCCCCACTGTTTCACGGAATCGAGAATATCCTCGGACATTCGCAGACTGTCTCTTGACCAGGCGCCAAATCGCCCACTTTATATTTGCCCGCCGCCACCGGAATATGCACGGGCCGATTCTATAATCGTGCGGCAGTCGTCTGCCGAGTGAATCACCCCCGGGGGTGCAAAAATCGAGCATCGGAAACGCGCCCCGTAATAACAGCGACGAATTCCTGGTATGCCGTGTCTGCACATCCTTTTTACCTTGATTCGCTGCTGCCTACGCTTCCGGTGCAGGCACAGCAGCCTCCTGGAGATTCTGAGAAGGTCCGACGGCTCGTACAGATGCATCACTTTCACACACACAACGTCTTGTTGACACTTTGCCTACAGCCTTAAAAATGATTTTATCTTCGAAACGATTCTATCATATCAAGCAGAAACGCGGAAATATTTCCTGCTAACAATTAATCCCGAAAGAAACTGCTGGACCATGTTACAGCAGAGAGTGACTCCTTCGTTACACGATCGAGAAATCCTCATTGTTGTTCTCGGAACTTGTTAAAACAGTCCCTAGCTGTATATCGTACACTTCGAAAGATCTATTAAACAATCGTTAGCGGGTAACAACGTGAACGCACTCAACGCACTTGTACATTTCAATATCGAAGATGCTGGAGACGTTGAAACAAGCACCGAGATCGGTGCCGATTTTTGGAGTATTCTTGTTTGATTAACTTTCTCGAGGCTCGATTTGATACATCAACACCGTGACGGAAGTGTTCTAATGATTTTTTTATCGAACAGTATCACCCACAATGCAAAAACTCCGCGATTTAACGTCAGCTGAACAGGAA
The DNA here is from genome assembly GCF_051020765.1 of Lasioglossum baleicum. Lineage (NCBI taxonomy): Eukaryota > Metazoa > Arthropoda > Insecta > Hymenoptera > Halictidae > Lasioglossum > Lasioglossum baleicum. The sequence goes on from NC_134929.1 coordinate 11,362,163, forward strand.
CGGCTCTCCCTCGTTGGACCACCGGCTTCGACTAGCACGATCGATGGTCGAGGGATCGACTGACAGGCCAGGGTGTGGATGGCTTACCGATTATCGTTCGGCGACACTCTGGTGGTCGGTTAGCAAAGTAAAGCCACCCCCGATGTCGTTAAGTCGCCGGCACGCCGTTTACATTCGGATTTCCTTTCGCCTCTTATCGCTGACATAGAGAGACCGTATATGTAGTCGGACTCTCTTTATCTGCTGGGAGCAATGTAACGTTTGTACGTCTCTGTGGATAATCGGAGCGGTTTTTTCGATTCGTTTCATCAGTGGACTGCAAGACTTTCAGCGGTGAGAGAAACCAGTGTTTCAAATGCTTCCGATTAACCCTCGTCGTCGAATAAAAATCACCATTTTACAACAAGTTCTGAAGTAAACAAGAGGAAACACGTTGGACCTTAAAGAACTTCCGGACAGTATTACGGAATAGAAGTTTTCGCCCAGTCCTTTTCATTTCTGTTCGGCTGTGAAACTCTAATTCGATCCCGTTGCAATTTCTATTTTCCTCGACGATTATCAATACGGCAAATGTACCTATTACTGCGGGTGTTCGTTTCACTGTGGTATTTTTCTCCAATGAGTTTAAAATACGTGAAAATGAATATTTTGACCTGAATAAATTTGTACAATTGAATGTATTCTCGTCGGCGAGGCAAACAAAATCGTCAATCGTTCTTGTATTTTTATAATCTCAGGATTTGAAAAAATATTCTTGATGAAAGGTAAAAATAAGATCATTTTTCTTCTATCTCGATCACTAATTCCAATCCGCAGTGGTGCGTACGCAGTAACTTGTATATGGCTCTTTTTCGTCCGCGGTAATACGTAAAAAATATTATCGATTTCATTTCTTAATATTTTCTTACGTTGTATTAGGTTCTGAAGGCCATCAATACCTTTTTTGGTATTCAGAACACATAATTCTTTCATAAGATGCTTACACGTATTATTATTTCACAATCAATTAGGAACGATATTCAAATAAAATACGATCGAAGCATGATACCGCAGTAATCGCTACAGTTACCCTATCCATTATTGCGAACGCCACGCTTCCGCCGGTTTATGGAGCGTTAATATCCCCGTAACAGAATCGGGAACAGTTTCTCGTTAATCAATCGTCGCGTTTTACGCGCCGCGCCGCTCCGAGCGATAATCGATCGTCAACCGGCATTTTTCGACGAACGTTTACGGGCCGTTGCGCTTTACGACGCAATGGCAAACGCAACGCGCGACTGCGCCCAAAGAACGATACAGCTCCTTCTCAATCAACTTCTGAACGCCGAGGATGGTCAAGGGAGAACCGATCGAAGGAGGTTCACCGAACGACAGAAGCAAACTACATAACTGGATTCGATGTCGAACGATCCGAGGTGTTTTTACAGGATTTTATTGTACTCGTGACAAAAATGTGTACAGATCAATTCAAGACCGGTAAAAACATTCAAGCCATTTAAAAATGATATTGCGCTGTTTTCAACCCACGACAACGAACTTATTGTAACTATTAATCGTTGCAGAGCCGATCATTATAGTTTTAATGCGTCTCTATTTCGTGTAGGAATTATTAGTGACCCGAAATGCGACTGCGGACACAATAGTCAGGATATTAATCATATTGTTTGGCAATGTAGCCTCTTCGATTTACAGCGATCTAAGCTAATTCATCAACTGCGTAAAATTGAAACTTCGATTACCCTTAAGCTTAGAAATATTAGTTGCCCGACCCAATATTAAAGCTTGATTTCTCATTTTTAATTTCTTAAAAAACTGTAAACTACGAATTTAATTTGATTTAATGTAAACTATGTGTATATGAATATATACATATTGAGATCTGAAATGCTGAAACTAAAAAAGAACCATTCAGAAATTAGATGAATGTCTACGTAGCTGCTGTGTCTGCCAATTAGTGCGGAGAATTTGTATTTTCCACAAAAATCTGCGATTATCTACGCGGAACCGCGAGCAAACCGAAGAATTTTTCACTGGAACTGATTAACGTTCCGCGAACCTACTGGCGATATTGATTTTTCGCGGAACGAGTCAGAGAATTTCCACCGCGATTTAAACATAATCGAGTAGACGAGCAGGCCGTGCAGATTGTTGCTGCGTTCGCTGCTGACAAAAGACTTTCGGATTTCGAAGTTTCCAAACTATGTTTGATGCATTGTTTCTTGTTTATGGTCGCTCTTGGCGACCGAAGAGAATCGTTCGAGGGACTAAGGGAAAGGTTGGAAAATAGGGTAGTCCCTTATACGCGTTGACTCCGTGAAAACCGAAACAATGGCGTCTAGACGGCCCGGTCGGCCGACATAGTTCGAATAATAATAGTTCGATGGCCCTGTCTCCGGGCGAACGATCGAAACAATGCCTGGCGCCTGTAACAATGGATCATTCGGAAATTCCCGAGCGTGGATTACCCCGGTTTATTGAGCTAAGTTGGCTCCCGTTTATGACCGGCGTCGCACACCCTCCAAACCGTCGCTTCGTCGCACGAGGCCCGCGGGTCAACGAGCGCGTGCCGACCACGAACGTAAACGCTCCTAATCCACTTTCGAGGCAGACAGTAGGCCAAACGATAAATTCAGCGTAGCCTTCGAGGAATATCGGTCGTTTCGACTCGCCTGATCGACTCCTGGCTGCCTGCCGGCCATTGTTGCCCGTTAAAAATCACCGGAGATTCATTGTCTCGAGTGTTGCGAAACGACTCTTTCGTGACTTCAGTTTTCTTGCGTTTTTACGCAACGTCGCGTCGCCGAGAAAGGCAACGTCAGCTCTACGATAATGGAGAAACCAGACAGGAAGAGAAGTTCTACTATTTTTGGCCTGAATTCAGACGAAAAATTTCGGGTTCGAACGAAGTGTTAGCCAATATAAAAAGGCAACAACCAAAAAATAAAGATAATTAAAAAACTTTAGTATGTAACGTTCTTGCACACTGAGAAAAAAATCCTGTCGAAACAAAAAAAATATATGTTGATTCAATAAGATGTACTATTGAATAGTGCCAATATCATATGAACTTATTTTAATATTTAATACTATTGAATTTCAATAGCAAAACTCATTTCCGCCAATCATATAAGCGGATAGCTTGACATCAATGTTTTCAAAAAAATAAGATATGGCCTCAAACCAATTCCAGTATAAATCAATACATTTCTCAAATTTTTTTAACAACATATCTGATTGAAGGAAAAAGAGAAATATTACGAATAATAATGTACGGTATTGAATCGAATAACAGTCTCAATCATTTCATGATAGACAATTCAAATACATCACGATTTGCTTTTAAATTAAATACTATTGAAAAGAATACATTGATATTCATCGAAGTAAAAAAAATTACAATAACACGCGTGTTATTGAAGTAACTACTTTTTTTTCTCAGTTCACAAATTCTTATTTTCAGATTATAAATCGATGTACACAGTGACCAAAGAATATTTGTGATATTTGGAACACTAAAAAACTGTCGAGATGAAAGCAGTAAATGGGTAGCCTACGGTTAAACTGTGTTCCAAGAGCAAAGTGTCGGTGGTTTTCCGACTATGCGTCGCGACAGAGATATGTTTAGCATGGTTTAAGCACGTCCCGAGGGAACAAACAAAGGAAAGTGGCCGACGAAGAAGAGATCCCGATGAATCGGACGTTTTTCGCGAACAAGATTTCGCCACCTGTCGTCGCTCCGTTTTGTCGACGCGCTTTTCTCGTGTTTTCTCTCTCCCCTCTCCCCTCCTCTCTCGTTTCTCCCGAGTCTCTGGTGAATCGTCGTGGGGGTGTGTTTTTTCATTTCGAAACCGGATACTCTGGATATTCGGCTCGGAAAGAGAACTCGGAGAGGGAGGAACCGCAACCGGCGCCAAAATAGAAACGCATCGGGGTGAACGCTACAAGTGGGACGTCGCGAGCCAGGAACACGGTGACGGCGACGAGCACACGACGAACAAGACGAACAGGAATCGACGGAGAAATGCATCGAAATAACCGGACGACTGGAAGAGGTCCAAGAAGAAGGAGATACCGGCGTTGCACGCGCCGCGGCACGAACGAACGAGACAGTGTGCGTCATTCACCAGACACCCCAGCCCTCTTTCTCTTCCTTATCGAACCTGTCGGCGAGCAGTGGGCCGTTTCTATAGGTGAAATCGAAAATTTTCATGTCGCCAAATACATAGTTAGGTCTTTTCGTAAGTTTAATCGAGATAGACAGAAGAAGGACACGGTCTTGCATCTGGTCTCATTTGTCAAATAAATAATAGTCAAGTTCAAGTCTCTCGAAGCATCAGTCACTTCTCTTCGCCATTCGAATGTCGCGTTAACCTTCAATTACTCGCACTCCACTTTCGACGTAATTGGTTACATGGAACTTTATATCGCTCCAACATAAATCAATTTTTATTCGATATAATATCTTCCTGAATGCAAAATAGATATTTGATAGTAGTCGATACCTTTGTTGATGCTTGAAACTAGGGATGGGATCAAGTTCAATATGTACTCACGAGTCCGAGTTCAATTTCGATGACCAAGTTTCATTTCATGGGTTTCGATTACTACTTAGAAGCAATAATGTTTCAATGAATATATTTGGAGAGTATTCATTTTTTATACAAACTGATATCGAACCTTGGAATGAGCACTTACAAGTTTCGAAAAGATACTTATAGGTACTTCGATGTTGAATAGAATCGAATCTTTCACATGTAATACTCGAATATTGGAAATCAGAACGGCATAGTAGGTTTTAAGCACTTTCTTGATTAAATTCGTAACTATTTCAGAATAATATTTCATTTACAATACTTGGTTTTATCCTATTTCGTTTTTTATCCATGATATTTCCTGCTTTTGGAAGCACTCTTTCTCAAGGTACAGAAGTGGCCATTATACAAAGATAATCACGTGCAATTTCTGATAAAAAATGGGGTACTTCATTGAATTTTCACGCCAAAATAACGACGGATCTTCTTTGCGTTCTAAATATTGTGATTTTAGATCATTTTCCACTTCTAACACAGCAGACGATGAAAAAATAATGATTAGAAAAATCAGAGAATTTCCGGTACGATATTCATAAAAGTTTCGAATCTGTTCGACCAAGATTCGAATATACTTGCAACTATTATTTCCATTTACCAAAGTATGTACTTGTAAAAGGTTCGAAACTGTCTGGCATAGGTTCGAGTATACTTAAGAGTATTTATAGAGAGTTCGAATTCAATCAATCAAAGTTCGAACCTGTTTGCGAGGTACTTGATCCCATCCCTACTTGAAACACCAAATCTAAAGTTCTGAGAGTATAAATACTAAATACTATGTGCGAGTAATTAAAAGTTAGGAATGGATTTTGTAGCACAAGCATTTATCTGTTCCCACTGAAAAAGAACTTATATTTTCACCTCCTACGTCACCTTACTAGCCCCGCATTTCGCACTTGACCCCCGTAAAATTGCTCTCAGAATTAGGACATTTTTCTTCTGATATAATTAATGCTGAATCTCTCTCTACCACGGTCACACGATTGATACATATTTCGTTTTAGAACTGAATCTACCGTTGTCAAGTGTATGGCTATTGATTTCACAATTTTCTGTACAGTTAACTCTCTTCGACGCTTGTTTCGCGGACGTTTATCGTCCGCCTGTCTTTATTGACACATATTTATCGAAGTAACATGAAAGCTTGTGTCGCGAGCATTTATCTTGTACCTATTTTTACTGAGGTGTATCTACTGCAATAAAGAGTGTTTTCGTGTCACGGGAGACACAACAATATCGTTTCCCTCGTCCGACAGGCGAGTCGATTTATAGAAATATGTATAGAACAGCAAGAGCATCATCAGCAACCATCGCATGCAAGATATTACATCGATAGATCGAGGAAAATTAGCTAACCAACAGGTACATGCCTATTATCAGAAAAATGAAATAAGCACACAAACATCTTCGATCAAGGGTTGGACTGCAAGTAAAAATCACGTGTTCTAATTAGCACAAAAGCGTCCAGCTTCTCTGCAAGTATTTTCAGAGGTCCACGTGGTTGCGATTAGCTCAGTTTCGCGAGGAAATAAGACGAAACCACGAATTTCCCTGGCATCTTCTACGAGATAGAATCGTCCGGTTTCACGCTCGGTTGGAAACCGAGTCGATTTATCGAGAAGCGAGAGTCGATGGATCGTTTCTCTCTCGGTTCGCTCGTTATCGGAGGCCGGGGACCGAGGAGCCCCGAGATAGTCGACGACGAAGACGAAGACGACGGATCTTCGCGACTGCCGTCGAGGAATTCGAAAGAATCATTTCGATAAACTCGATGAGCAGAGAGAAGGGGGAAGGGATGATGTCGCGAGTTGAAAGTCCGCGTGGAATTTCAATCTCGTTGCGAGACCTGCTGTGGATATTCTCGCCGAAACCGATAGCGAGAAGGGGATCGATACGAAGAGGAAGAGGAGGACTCACCAGTTCCAGCTCCAGCTTGCGAACGTCGTAGTATCCCTTGTAGTATTTGAACCACATCACTTCGCACTTCTCACCCCGCGCCGATCATCGTAACAAATCCCGAACTCTCTGGAGATGGTTCGGCTGCTCGGGAAATCCTTCGAGAGCAACTTTTCGACACTTCCCGATCGAGGATCCAGAGAGAGAGAGAGAGAGACAGTGAGAGGAAGGGATCTGGGAATGATCACCACGCGTTAGATCGACTGCTCGAATGAAAAGGAGTTCTTGTTCGGTCCCTGAACGCGTGGTATCGCCGCGACGCGTAAGATAAATACACGGAGAGCGGAGAGGGAATCAGGAGAGGCAGAGAGAGGAGAGAGAGAGAAGATCGTGATACGATGCACTCGAGGACCCTTGAGAAACTGTTCGGCTCGCGGCATAGCACCGAGGGGCCAAGTATAGACGACGAGGGCTCGCGAGCAAGAGCTCCGCGGTGCACGCGCGCTCCCACTTCTCATGCTCTCTCTTTCTCTCTCTCTCTCTCTCTCTCTCTCTCTCTCTCTCTGCTTTCTGTTCTATGAACTCTGCTCTCTGATGCACTATGACACGTTGCCGCTCGCCAACACGAAAATTAATTAGCAGCGACGCGACAGCAGAATTACCTGCGCTTCGATCCGCTTTCTTCCGTAATTTTCGTAAACCGCATTGTTTCCTCGGACGACACCGGGAGCCAGCGCGAACTGTTATTCAGACTGGTCTGTTCCTTGCGAGAAAGGTCCCCAGAACCGACACCGAGAAAATACTGGTCTACTCGGACTCGTTAGCTTATCTGCTCTCGACCCAGATCAACCACGCTAATCAGGTGTCGGCCAGAGAGCTGCCGGTTCGTTCGTTAATCGATTCCTAACGCATGACGAACGAGTTTCTAATAGGACGCGAACTGTGTCGCGGCGAGCCGGATTCCGTCGCATTTTATACTATCCCGAGATTTCTGACTTTGCGCCAGCATCTATTATCACGTTACTATACGATTCTTAGGTGAACAACAGGATGAAAATATAGGAGACTCGTCGAGGCTCAGTGTCGCCAGAATCGACCAAAACTGGTCGATTTTTCTTCTCCTCCTTTTCCCCTTCCACTATCCCATTTCAGCCAGAGTTGGGCAAAAATTTAATCAACAATTGACGATTAACTTCATCGATCGATTGCATCAATCGCCGATTTTTCGATGATTTCTTCTTTTAATCAACGATTGACGATTAACTTCATCAATCGATTGAATCAATCGCCGATTTTTCGATGATTTCTTCTTTTAATCAACGATTGACGATTAACTTCATCAATCGATTGAATCAATCGCCGATTTTTCCATGATTTCTTCATTTAATCAACGATTGACGATTAACTTCATCAATCGATTGAATCAGTCGCCGATTTTTCCATGATTTCTTCATTTAATCAACGATTGACGATTAACTTCACCAATCGATTGAATCAATCGCGAACCGAGAAACGGGTTTCCAATCCGCTGTGCCGCCGCAGCCTAAAATTTCAGATCGTTGAACACGTACTCCGGCAATTTATTCGCTCTGCGCGGCGGCGCCCGGAGACAAGTTCTACCGTCTTACGCGCGTGCAAAATAAGAAACGAGCGCGTCGTTCGTCGTTCACGGAGTATTCATCATCCCTGGCAATTTTCGAGAGTGATCGTGGAGTAGAGCGTGGTGTCCGAAACTGGTCGACGCGGTTCATCGGTAATTAATTAGCCGGCGATGCATGGACAGGTAGCAAGAGCGACAGCTAGTCCAGGGGGTTGGTCGTGGTGGTCGTCGTCGTCGTAACTCGCGCGAAATTGATCGTGAAAGAACGGTGGTTAGGCGCAAATGAATTGCCTCGGTCGCGGGAAAAGTCAATCGAGTTTTTACGAGCGTGCACGATGCCTCGCGCGATTATCATGCCTCGTTTTTTACGGGACGGACGAGTCCGCCGGCTTCCACGAAACGCACGTTTCTCGAACGAAAGAGAGAGTCGTCGACAAAACGGAAACGGGTTGCACCGAGACGTTTCCTGCAGAGTAATTAGAATGCACTCGCTCGTACAGTCGACCATCGCACGCACCTATCGATCCCTTGCATCTCGAGCGCGTGACCGTGCGTACGATTTCGATCCCTTTGTAGAATTGTCCCCGGCTACGTGAGCCTGGGAAAAGTGTTCTTCAACCTTGAGGCTTCCCTTTAGGGCTACGTGATCTTTCAATCTTCTTGGGATGAGAAACTGATTCGAAACGGGACCTGCTTCTAGAATAATATCAACCCTCGGTACACTGAGAAAAAAATCCTGTCGTAACAAAAAAAATATATGTTGATTCAATAAGATGTACTATTGAAAATAGTGCCAATATCATATGAACTTATTTTAATATTTAATACTATTGAATTTCAATAGCAAAACTCATTTCCGCCAATCATATAAGCGGATCAAGCTTGACATCAATATTTTCAAAAAAATAAGATATGGCCTCAAACCAATTCCAGTATAAATCAATACATTTCTCAAATTTTTTTGACAACATATCTGATTGAAGGAAAAAGAGAAATATTACAAATAATAATGTACGGTATTGAATCGAATAATATTTTCAATCATTTCATGATAGACAATTCAAATACATCACGATTTGCTTCTAAATTGCATACTATTGAAAAGAGTACATTGATATTCATCGAGGTAAAAAAATTACAATAACACGCGTGTTATTGAAGTAACTACTTTTTTTTCTCAGTGTACCGAATTCTGTCTCAAAGATCCTCTGGTCTGGTCCAAAATTGAGACACGAATGGCTGGAGCATGGGAATGTTCACGGAAACCGGAATGAAAAAGTTTTCATAATTTCTGCGCGACAATAAACGCGATTAACGACGGGAACGATTTGTAACGTGAAATCAGGCGCATTGTGGAGCGAAGAGAGGGTTGAAACCCTCGATAGTTCGTCTTTCGAGACGGGAATCAATCGCGATCCACCTCGCCCCGACAATTCCGCTCGTTTACCCTCCGTTCGGGAATTTATGAACGGGTCCCCGCGCCCCGCTACGCCGCGCTGGTCTTCCATTAATCATCGCACTTGTATTCGCGTTCGTTCGTTCATTCATTCCGAGAAAAAACGCGAGTTTCTCTGCTCGCATTGATTTATGAACGGTGCCGGACCGATCGATCCTCTAAAAGTTCGTCGCTTTCCGATCTATACGACACGGGGAATAATTTGTCCTGGCGGAAAACGCGTTGCGGAGACCGTTCAGACACGGCGGAAACCGCGCGATTTTTGTATTGGATCGTTCGTCCGCGCGGACAGATGTGAGCGAATACGAAGACGCTAATTCACAAAATTGTGAATGTTTTCTCTAAAAATCCGTATCAATGCCATCGATCGGAAACATTCTGCCAGGGGTTGTAAACTCACCGCGGTTTCCGCTACGAATTTTTACTTTGTTTTCTCACAAACAAAAAAAAACTTTTTAAAAAAATATTAAACCGACTTCGAAAAAACGCACTAAAAAGTATAAAATATTTTCCATTTAATAGATGTGAATACACACGAACTTAAATACAATACAATCTTTTCGGAGGCGGCGCAAAATTGAAAATTTTCGACACTGGAAATTACGAAAATCCTTAAATTGTTCTAAATACTAATATATTTATATTTAAATAATAATATATTTGCGCCGCCTCCGAGAAAAGATTGTATTGTATTTAAGTTCGTGTGTATTCACATATATTAAATGGAAATTATATTATACTTTTTAGTGCGTTTTTTCGAAGTCGGTTTAAATTTTTTTTTTAAAGTTTTTTTTTATTTCACACTTTTTTATCTCTGTCAGCCGTCACATTCCAAATCGTAATTTGGAAAAATTATCGATAACGGTAACGACGTGGCGTCTAACATTCAGCGGAGTTCACGACGGTATCACCACCCTACGTTTTCTTGCACGGGACCATCCCGGGAAAATACTCTACAAGATGCAAAAGGTTTCGTTCCGATTGGTCCATCCATCTCGACGTAATCGGTGAACATACATAGAAAAAAAAGCAAAAAAAAAAAAGGCATATACAGATCGAATTGAGTAACCTCCTCCTTTTTCGAAGTCGGTTAAAAACAGCATAGCGATGAGCAGACCAGGAACGTTTATGCAGCAAACTGAGATAAAATAGAACTTAATTTTCCTCGATAATTATTTGCACTGGCCAGGATGTTAGTCAAGAGCAGGATTAATAAAAACATCTAACCTAGACCAAGAGTCGTTCAACGATGCGCGACTTGTAGGATGATCTAATGCACGAATTCACTTTCGCCGGGTATTCCAACGGGAAACAGGTACGACGGATATATAAATTTTCATTTGCACGAGGATTCGCAGTCTATTAATTACCGCGTTGTTAAAGACAGAGTCGAGGGTAGCGCGCGGCAAAAAGATCGCTAGATCGCGACGTTTATCGATCGAGGCGCGCGGTTAACGTCCCTGGTATCGATCTTCGAACGGACGAGCAATTATCCGGATAATTGCGGCTTCCCGAGATGGATCGCTGTGTCGAAACGCATGATGCTGCAGTTTTCGATGCTGCGGTTCTTCCGTGGCAATATCCTTCCGGATGTTTCCCGTCAGTTTCTGTTCCTGAACCGTTCACGCGATCTGCAGGCATTTTCTTTCTGCGATTCGTTCCGAGTCGAATTCTCCTTCCAATTTGACTCTCTCGTATTAGATTCTGCATTTTATGCGCACGAGAATGAACAAGTCGGATACAGCACAGTGAAAACTCGTTGAAAGTCATTAATCTTCTAGTTCGAAATATGTGTAGCACGGTTTTTGAAGTGGGTTGCAAGAATTTCTGTTTTATCGATCACGCCGACCGCACTTGACTTCCTCGTTTTCTTTCTTTCGTCCCTGTTTTCGTCCCAAGCAATTAATTTCATTCCACTCTAACAGTGTACTCGTCGCAATCAGAGGTGAAGAGGAGAGAAACATGTTTTCCGAACCTCTGACGACCTTGTTCAAATCATTAAGAGAAGTGTACAAGTAAATATTCGATCTAAGAAAAACGAGTATTCGGTAGAGGTGTCTACCCGTGACACATCGCGCCGTAAATTCGCGAGCGGGACACCTCTGGGAAGAGCTAGTTTCTTATTGGCGGGCCGCGAACTAACTAATTACGCAAACGGGGCCTGTATCATCGCGATCGAGCGGCGCCACGCCATCCGAGCGATTTCTGATTTATGACAGCCGCTTGCTCGCGCGCGCTTTTCGAGATCGTATCTATTTTTTAATGCAACGAATTGCATTTTTCCAACACTGTGGCACGCACATGTTGCAGAAAGAGAAAGAGGCCAACCGAGAGAGGTACGCGCGTAGGAATTAATTTCAATTCGATCGTATCGCGACAGAGCCAATACCGCATCGCAAAATTTATGAGGACCGGTCTTATTATCGGGTCTCGACGGCCTGGATTGCTCTCTCCTGGACGGCCCGTGGGATTCTACAGCTCAGACTCGTTGGCTGATCTCGCGGCAATTCTCTACAGTTTTGTTTTCGAAATAACAACATTGTACCTTCGAAAAACGTGAAATTGCAATACGATTGCAGGGAAATGTAAGATTTTAGAGCAAACAGAGAGCGGCTGTTTAACATTGCTTAACGCCCAGACCGGACAGAAAATGAAAATTCATACTTATCCTACGCCTACAGTTGCTATAATGCTTATAAATTCGTACAACAAAGAGATAAAATTTGATTTCGCTGTTAAAATGAAAAATTAAAATTTTTTAAATGTTTCCATGTGTAATTTAATTATTTATTTTGTTTCGTAAAGCTTCGGCATATTTTCTAAGTGAGACTTTTGTCATGCGGTCCCTCTTCACCGCATAAAAATTTTCTTTACATATGTCGTGATAAACTATTTATTATAAGTAGCTCTTTATGAAGTTTGTGAATATTTTTTTTATGCGGTTTTTTTTCTGCGGTCCCTATCTACCGCACAGGATCAGGTTTGGCCGTATACCAACACAGCGAAACGAACATTGATAGCGGGCACGTTGGGACTAGAGAAGACGCTTAGAGCATCTTGAGGCACCGACAGCTCTTCTAATTCTCGCGGTAACAAGGCTGTCGCGCTGGCGTAGGATCCATGTTTCACCAGCGGAGAATTCAATGATCGTAGCCGCGAGGGATCTAGATAAGAGACGGGAAGAGTTTTTCTAGCACCTGAACAGAGAATCACTTGGTCGAGGAGAGTCTGGTTCGTCTCGTGCTGCGCTCCGCGCCGGCGGGTTTCAATTTAAATCAATGCCGCCTCGAAAAATCAATCATCGTCCCCACCCCCTGACCGATATATCGCCGGAGCGAAATTTATGAACCGCGCTCCCATTAATCAATACTATCGGTCGCGCGGTCGCGCAAAAATCGCAGATTCATTTCTGCTGAAAGGAGCGCGAGCGAGACCCGCGCATAATTGCATCCGCGGCGATGAGCAGAAAGAGAGAAAGAAAGGGAGGAGAAAGAGAGAGAGACACGCCACGGGACGACGACGGAGAGCCGGGCACAATTTCGATTTCCATACGAGCTCGCAACCGAGTCCACGGATAAGAGATACCGGGGAGGATCATCCCGCACGTCCGGCGATTCCTGATTTATGAGCCGAGGCTGCTTCACAAAAGTCGCTCTGCGCTGCGTTGCGTTGCGCAGCGCTGTGCGCGTGTTCCTGCAATTGCCCTGCCGCAATTATTGCGCCGAGGGACCTCCGAGGATCGGCCAGTCGCATCTTTCAGCGCCTGCTCATCGTCTGTCCCTTCGTCGAGCTCCCTTTGCACTTAACACGGCCCCATCTACGATGAAACTCGCCTCGCATTATCGACCAGTCGAGTTCAGTCGAGTCGGGTCGAGTCTGCCGCGCTGAGATGACAAGTTGAAGAATGAATGTATAGTCTCTGAATAGCTCCAGCAATGCTCAGAGCAACTGCGGATTGCCCTGTGGGGCACTGGCTCTGTTAAACCCGGGAGCAACGAAGCCACGCCTACTCAAGGCATTAGATACAGCGCGCAGCGATGAAGTAATTTCTGGTCTCCAGAGCTCGGTATTTCAGAACATTCAGTCCTAACAAGGGTAGGACCCCAAGTGTCAGACTTCGATTTTGATAATTTTTTGTGAGATGATGGTATATGGACCTCTGATTATGTATGCAAAATATTAGGTGTAGTCAATAGTACTTAATAGTTTTAAAGATTTAAACAATTCAAGTTTCATACCTGTGAATCACCAAACCTGCTTACACCGGCTAATGGAACTTCGAAAACTACAGCTCAAATCATGGTATATTAACTAGGTATGAAACTTTAATTGTTTATATCTCTTTAAAACTATTGAGTAAGTACACCTAATATTTTGCATACATAATTAGGGATCCGTATACCATCATCTCACAAAAAGTTATCAAAATCGAAGTCGGACACTTGGGGTCCTTCCCTTGTAAGTTAAGAAATGGGCATAGATAGCCACGCCCACTTGCAACAGACCACGCCCACTCTGGGCATTAGATGTAGAAAAGAAGTCACTTGCGGTCTCTAGGACGAACTGTTTTGGATTATCGAGTCCTAAGTTAAGGAATGTACTCAAATTACTGTGGAACACTGTCCTGGCTCAATGGAACACCGAAGCCACGCCTACTCGGAACATTATTATAGATACAGAGATGACAGATTGTTAGAGAATGTTGAATCTGGTCTAATAAATGGAAAGCTCGACCAGTCATTAGGATATAAAAAATCGACTTCTCGTGAATGATTATGCTTACACTGTCGTAAAATTTGGAGCTCGTCATCAACGTGAAATGCGTTTCACATGTTCCCCTGGTATTTTCTGCGAGGTGTCAAAGTTCAAACGTTTTATATTCCCAAGCCCTGAGATCATCGGAGAGGGCGCCGGAGAGGTTTAACGGTCGTGGATTCCGAAATCTTTTCTCCGAAAATAGAAGAGGGAATCCTATTTAGGATTCGGCGCTGATTTATGGCCGGTCTTTTATCGATCACCCACGAACCGGACCCTCGACGATAACGAGAGGCTTGTTCTACGATATTAAACTGGCCAGGGAAAAATTCTCCGCAATAACCGGCGCGCGTTTATCAAGAGGCTCCCGTTACAAAAAGCCTCTCCCGCTCACTCCCCTCCCCCTCCCCTCACCTCAGTCTCTCTCGGTAACAAACGAGCCGACGTTTATTTGTGCTGTCAGTTTGTTAAACGTTCGCCGTTGGAACGACGCTCGCCGAGAAGTCGATGCTCCACTTCGAATTTATCGCGCTCGTTATCGGCCGCGGTATTTAAAGAATCGCAAGTTGCCGACGCGACGCGCGAGTGTGCGAAACTGCGAAGCACAACCGCCGAAACCGGCGACAATGTCGACGTTAATTAGCCGCGAGAGCACTTTCTCCGGGCTGGCTCTCCCTCGCGGCAGAAAATTTCTCCGTCGCCGCGAAATTCGTGGACACCGGGGCCGCCGATTCGTTCGCGGCCCGGCCATTAAACAATTAAACCGAACTCAGACGCAGCTGCACTGGAAAATTAACTTACAGGCAACGTCTCGTGATTCCTCGATACGGTAATTACTAGGTTGTTCTCGAACGTTTCAGTTAATTAACCCTCGTGCTCCGATCTCGCTTGTCAGCTTTATCCGAGAGTACGTTTTCTTTATCACTGAATTGCCGATTCGATGCATTTATAATCGACCGAAATCGGCGGAACGCGGAATTCAGCATTAGGAGAATTAGAAAGTGAGATTAGATTTTTCTACAATAAATGAACTTGTTTTTTTGTCGTAGACAATTTCGTGCAAGAGTTATCACTAGACTGCAGATCTTTATGCATTTATGAAGAAACTGGTTCGGTGAAATATAAAACATTTTTGATGTAACAAAGTCATTAAGAGGTGAAATCAATTTTTATTTTATTCCTGCTTTCCACGATCAATGCAGAACTTCTTTATTTTGCATGAAGATCCGCAGTGTAGTTATCACAGTTCGGAACATTTCTTTTCGCCATATGTGCCCCCTGTAACAGTAAAACTTTTCTCTCTAACATTTTCTTCTATCTCTAATCCTAACGGAACTAGTTAGGTGGCCTGTTTGTCGTGAACCACACGGTATATAATATCCTATTTTTAATTAACTGAAACAAGAAGAGCATCACCCAGAAATGGGTGACGTGGCGACCGACGTGTTAAAAATGGTGAAAATCGTAGTTTTACACGACTTTTGATCAGTTTCTGCTTAAAATCCACCGAATCGTACATCTTTCGATGCGTGTCGTTTTTAAGGGCCCAAATAAAAAAGTTTTAAAAATGCCTTTTTTATTTTTGCATGTAACCTTGTAAATTATAATTTTTCGAAAATCTTTATTGCATATCATTTCGTAAACCAATGCTCCTAATTGACTATAAAAAATCAGGTCGTTTGGTACAACTATAAAAAGGTTATTAGTTTTTAAAAGTTGTACGAATACTTTGTACACCCACTGTATGTGCCTGGAATTGAGAAAATTGTCACCCACGAAGAAAATTGACTATCCCATTTGCCACGACCCTCGATTGACAGCGATGTTCAGTGTCGCCAGAATCGACCAAAACTGGTCCCCTTTTCCCCTTCCACTATCCCATTCCAGCACCATGAGCATACTCCAGCATCCCCCACTAAGACCGTAGACTGGTCACGTATTAAGGATGTTCTGGAGGTACAATGGGAGACAAAAGTACAAGAAATTCGAAATCCATCAATATATTGGCAATGAGAGCCATTCATGAGTTTATTTTGCACTAAACTTTTGCGAATATTGTACCCTCTGTAGCTATTATCAGTGGTCTACACTTGTCGCGTTTCCATGCTAGTGAGAGACAACACGATAAATTTGACGTTTTGTAACAGTTTATAATTTTTTTGCTCTGTAACTGTGTTTAGTGAATTCTAATAAATTTTGAACATAATTAATTACATAATTTTTACTACATATAAAAAAAATTGGAGTTTTTAGTTGCGTTTTTTCAAGGTTTAAATAGGGTTTGAAGCGGAATTTTATGAATTTTTCATAAGAAGACGTGTTAAAATGTGCAAACTTTAAGTTGCTATAATTCTTACTTAAACGGTGCAGTGAATCGAACCCAAACTTTGGTAATTGCATTAATTTAGTAAGAATTACAGTGACTCCCATTAATATTCGGACGCTTTAAAAAACGCGATAATCTTTTTAATATTGGTCTATACGATTCAAACTTTTTTCGGAAGCTAGAGCATTTAGTTCACTACAGGATGTGAAAAGAAATTTTTTCGAAAATTGCAATTGGTCGGAATTGTAGATAAAATACTAAAAGATCCATTTTACAACTTTTTATGTGGGCCTATATTGAAAATTTAAAAAATACGTTTTGTGGATCTGTTTCAATTAAACATATCCAGAAAATTTCGTCAAAATCGGCCGACGTTGCAATGAGCTACAAGTGTTTAAAGATGGTAAAAATTGCAGATTTTCACGATTTTTCGGCCTATAACAGCAGTAAATCTAAGAATTCTTACATCTTTCAATGACTGTCATTTTTCCCCGCATCAACCGATTTCGATGAAACTTTCACAATGCATATAACCATCACAGATCTATAAAACATATTTTTCAAAATTACAATATAGGCCCGCATAAAAAAGTTGTAAAATGCAACATTTAGTATTTCCTCTACAATTCCGGTGAAATGCAATTTTTGAAAAAATTTCTTTTCACATTCTGTAGTAAACTAATTGCTCTAGCTTTCCAAAAGAGTTCAAATCGCATAGTCCAATATTTGAAAAGTTACGGTGTTCTTAAGAGTGTCCGAATATTAGTGGGAGTCACTGTATATCTTGTCAAATTTTCAAAAATTTTGTTTTTATATACCTCCAGAACATCCTTAATCTAGTTATCAGACAGGGGGTAAATTCCCCTCGATTTCCTCGATCTGGCGACACTGGGAATGTTTCACTTTGCCCGGCTCGTTAATCGTGTATCGCGTGACGCAGCAGCGACGCAACCCGACGCATCGATGCACCGGAGAGACTGCACCGATTTCGCAGCGTTATGCGCTGGTTTGTTCGACGTTTCATCTTTTCAGCGAGTCACGAGCTCGCGGTCAGGGTTTGCGTCGCATCGCGAGAGCTTTTCAGATGTCACTTACCGGATGGTAGTTCGAGCGTGTCGCGGGAATAGCATCGCGCTTCGGATGTCACTTACCTGCAACACAGAGAGGAAAACAATAGTTAGTTAAAGAGCACTATCGACGAGTTATCCGCGATTCGGTTCCGATCGGTTGCGTTGCAGATTCCGCGACACTGTGCCCGCCATTGTGCGATTCTATCCGCGAGGGAACGTGGCCGTTTCGCATAATCAATGCCCGCCTGTTAACGAGAGTCATCCCGCGACAGAAACGAAGGAAACCGCGGACCTCGGAGACTTTCGATCCCGGAACAGGCGAGGATTTTCATCGAGAAACGAACACCGGGCCTCCCGACAATCATCCTTTGTGCCGCAGATTGTAAACGATCAACGTCCATCGCCTTGGACGACGCCGACCGCTTCTTCGTGGTCTTCCAATCACGAACAACCGACTTTCACGACAATCAACGAAACCCGATGGCGTCTCCTAACGGACCCATCGTCTCAACGTAGGAAAACCCCTGCGTTTCAAGATCGTAACGGTGGCGAGGTACATCCAGTCAGATGTCCTCCAATTCTTTAACCCGTGCATAATCATAATACTTCGCTCATTTTTAACTTCATATATTAAAACAATACAGGAGGGAGGAGGATGGGATACGTTAAGTTGGTATGTAAGGTCTCTCTCTCTCTCTCTCGTAAATATTGTAAACATTATAAATATAGTTTTACGTAAGAGTAAGAGGGGGAAATGGAAAATGGAATCTGTAACCCCGAGGGCATCAAATAAACCTACTATATACTTATTAAAACAATACATTATGCTCCACTTATAATGTTGCGCTTGAAAGAAACATGATCTACAGTAAAGTCTTGATCTAAGAAAAACCCTTGGGTCCGTGCTGTTTCTTAGATCGTGTAGCTCGATTTTTTTTTAAGCGAAGTGTACGATGAATAGACAGCAGATCTTTATGCGAAATACAAATTTTCTACCTGAATTGCAACAAACTACAGTGGAATAGACATTTATTTTCTTTCCTAATATGCTTAATAGGTCGAAAATAATGTAACAGTATTTTTACATTCTTCTAATGTTTTAACTGTTTTAAATTACACCTACTCTTTCTCGTTATAAATGCATTTATTTTCTTTCTTAATGTGCTTAATAGGTCGAAGAAAAATATAACAGTATTTTTACATTCTTCTAATGTTTTAACTGTTTTAAATTACACCTACTCTTTCTCGTTATCAATGCATCAAATCCGCTGTCCAATGACGAATTTGAGTGGCTCGAGGGACATTTGACAACTTGAGGAACATGCGAGGAATATAAGCAATAAATGAACGAAAATATTCTCGCGATAGGCGCGCTTATCAAAACTAAAATCTAGAAAATTAACTGAACCACTAGGTGTTACCGCGCTCTTGAAACGCTGTACGAAAACGAACACGGATTAACGGATACGATGGACGGGAAAATAATCACCTTGACTGTTATGGTCGTGATGCACATGTTGCCAGACGCGTGGCTCGCATATCACTGCTAGAAAGACACGGCTCTGCAGGATCGGGGGAAAAACGATCTCGACGTAAGCACACTCTGCTCCGATTTATTGGCGACTCATCGCTACGGTCGTCGAAAAGAAACAACTCCTCTGGATCAGGAAAAAAGACGATGCCGATCTTCAAAACACACTCGACCGACCCGACTTGGCTCCGATTTATCAGCAACGTTGGCGAAAAAAAATCAACTGTTCCGGATCGGAAAAGAAACGATCTCAATCTTCGAGCACACTTCGAAGGAAGTGACTGCTCTGGATCGGTACCAAAAGATTTCGATCATTCAAGCACACTCGACTTTACTCCGATTTATCATCAATCTTGGAAAAGATGAGAACTGTTGTTCTGAAGGAAAAATGATCTCGATCGCAAGCACAGTCGATACCGATTTATCCCGGAGGCTCGTCGCACTGGTCGTTGATCGAGAAAAACGATTGTTTTCGATTGAAGAAGAAAGAAAAACGATGCTCTCGACGCAACTGTTGGCTCCGATCTATCGGCAAGTGATCACGCGCTAGGCCGGGTTCTGACTGACTTTTCGACGGGTCCGTGTTGTGTGTTACGCGACACATCTGCTCCCCCGTCTCGACGAGTAGGGTAGGGATAGATGCTGGCCCTGCGATTGGTTCGACAGAGTAGAGCACTCGTCGCAGCCCTTCGTCGGGTTCTCGATCTCGAACCCCCGAAAACCCGCGAGTATTTTTATCGGGGCTGCGCGTGAAGTGTAAAGGATCCTATCGGGATCGAGGTGGCGGACTCGTTTCTGGAAATAGACGCGTGAGAAACGCGGAAGGCCGCGCGCGTTCGTTCAAAACCCAGCTCTAGCTGAGCAGAAACAAAAAATAACATGTTCATTAAAGAGAACTTTTATATTCACATTATATCTCACAGTGGCGCCCTTCTCAAAGAATAATGAAGCTTCAGCAGTGGTCTCTTTCCTTAATAATTCTAGTTAATCTTTCTACTATCTAAAATTTCATCCACCCATTTTCCGTCAGAAACGCGTGAAATTCGCAGTCCAGTCATTTCAAATCGTCAACTCGTTCGAGTGTTTTGTTACCAGGCGCGAGCACAAAAGGAGTCTCGGAGGAGCAACAGGAATGATTAAATACAGCAGAGACACCGCGATGCGATAAATCTAACCGAACGGTAGCCTCGGGAAGCATCGCGTAATCTATTTCTCTAGATCTCGTAAATATATGTAGTATATTTAGCTGATTTCTCTCGTCTGTTCCACGCTAATGATCCATCGAGCAATAAACCTCGAAATAAATTGTACAGTCGATCGTGACCTTCGTTCGGCGAGTATTAATAGAGACATCGGTCTAACCAGGCCTCCCACGCTGGATCCGAGGATCTATCGATCCACAGATCCGTTCGTTCAGTACAGGTGGGTTTTATCGGGAAGCGCTCGGGTTTATTTACCGGCTGGTTTTCCCGTGATCGGCTCGAGTTTAATCGATCGACCGATAGGCAGGCCGGTTCACGATCATATCTACGAACGTCGACGGACATTTCGTATTCCCACAGCCGCCGCCGCTGCCGTGCCGACGTAACGGAATCCTAGATCCGTGAACCACCGTTAAACGAGTGCGTGCGATTACAGGGCGACGTAATTAGAGCTGCATCGACGATGCAGTTCGGCCCAATCACACAACCGGTGCATACGAATAGACGGTGATCCTGCCTCGAGAAACGACCTCATTGTGCGGAAAAATATTTTCTCAGCATTTCATATACAGTCACTGACAATTTAAAGTGGACACCCTTAAAAATCGCATAACTTTTTAGAAATTGGACCAAAGGACTTGAATTTTTTTAAGATGTTAGACCGGCTGGTTCGCTAGAGAATAAGTAAACAAAAATTTAATACAATTACAATTGGTAGGAATTATACAAAATTTTTAAAAATGATGTTTTGTCAACTTTTCTATCTGGGCCTGTAACGATAATATACAAAATGCGTTTTATAGATTTCGGTAACTTATATTATATGCATACTGAAAATTTCATTGAAATCGGTCTACATTGCAATGAGAACATACGTTTAAAGATGATCACGTAAGGGCGAAATGCCCTGAAAATCTGCGACTTTCACCCTTAAGCTCTCATCTTTAAACGTATGTAGCTCATTGCAATGTAGACCGATTTCGATGAAATTTTCAGTATGCATATAAGTTACCGAAATCTATAAAACGCATTTTTTAAATTATCGTTACAGGCCCAGATGGAAAAGTTGACAAAACATCATTTTTAAAAATTTTGTATAATTCCTACCAATTGCAATCGTATTAAATTTTTCTTTACTTATTCTCTAGCGAACTAGCCGGTCTTCTAACATCTTAAAAAAATTCAAGTCCTTTGGTCCAATTTCTAAAAAGTTATGCGATTTTTAAGGGTGTCCACTTTAAATTGTCAGTCACTGTATGTGTGTCATTTGATCAATACCTTCAGCACAGTTTGTTCTGTGAAATAGATCAATCAGGGATACGAAAGGTCGTATAAATTACTGGGAAAACACCATTGTCGCGCTTCGACAATCACTCGGATCGTATGGACGTCCGATCCTTGGACAGGAGATTAGCTTCTTCGTCGGAATGCACTAATCGTCCTCCCGTTTAACGACTTCTGTCCGCGAGAGGCTAATTGCCGAAGGCCTCTTAACGACAGCCAAATTGAACCGTAAACTACGCGTCCCAAGTGTGACTAACTTGAAAGGAATTTAAATACAGGGAAGCGGTAAAGTTCGTCCTGCAGGGACGAGCGAGCCCTTTGAAAGGAGCAGAGCTGGGAATCCCTGGAGGGCGAGCGTGAAAAAGAAATGCGCCACCGCCGAGACCAGGAGGACACGTCGAAGGCGTCTGTAAACCTGACGATTTTCCCACCGTTTTCCTCGGACTACACGTGCAGCTTGTTTGTACAGTTGTCGCCGGGTCCTATTGACCCTTTCGCGGTCGACTCATTTTCTTCGATTCGGAATGACGTTCGAACACCATTCGCGAATCGACCTCGGAGCGAGCGAGCTGCGTCGAGAAGCGCAAATCAGTTCTCTACGTCCTTGAATTCTTTATGCGCCGTTTCTGCGTTGCATTGTTGCCGTTTCGACGAGAAAAAAATAATCTGCGACCATGCCCGCGATCGACGACCGTCGCGTCGTCTCAGAAGCTGATCGCTGACGCTGCAGCCACAACAATTGGATAAAGCCGAGCAAATTTATGTAATCTGCTCGATTTAATTCAAGCAAGAGAATTGATTTTCAAATTTGTGTTGTAGATTTTATTAGTCTTCCCGAGAATACACTCTACGTAATCACATTGGAACAAATCGTTCCAACATGGCCGACACGTGTCGAAGCTCCCCAATTTTTCCAAAATCACCTGTTTACGTGCACGCGTTCGTTTCCCCTGGCTTTCCGCCCAAAGCGTTCACCTCGCCGCGACTTTCACGCGAAAATGCTGCGTCAAAGTCCGCGAGCGAGATGGAGCCCCCCCTGGACCCCTTCGACTCCCCATGGATCCCCAACAAACTATATTCCAGAGGTCCACTGGTCGTCTGCGATCGCTCGCGCACCAAGTCCGACTTTTACGACGATTTTTATAGTTTCCTCCCTGCGACAATAAAAAAAGAACCACTCGAAAGATCTCCCCTTAGGGGCCCCTGAAAGCTCGAAGGGGACCTCGTAAACGCCAGTGAAATACGCGAGAGCCCTCGCTCGCTTCGACTGTTTTCTGTGACGCTTCGCTCCTCTTTTTTCGAACGCAGCCAACGATGTTACCGACGTTCGTTTATTCGAGGAGTCGCTCGTTCAGTTTGAGTTTGAAAACGCCATTGTACGCACGTCGTGTGAAAATTTCGCCATTTTCTGTTTCTGAATGCAGTAGAACATGTTTAAAGTGCTATTCAATTTTTATTCATTCGCGCGATAAATAACTGTTGCATACGGATACGAAGCGCGTACTCTTGTCGTCACGGATAACACCAGAGAAATATCTGTGGTTGAAATAATTTCACTTTCGAGATTTTTTGATCACTAATGCTTTGACATGGGACATCGGTTAAATTGCATTATTTATTTGAGCCTTTCGAATTTATTTTCATGACTTCTTTTCTGGCAAATATACTATAAAGCTCAAATGATGCATAAACTCAAATTTTTTGAAATTGTGACAGTGGCGTTTTTCCTGACAACCACAGATATTGTACTGACGAATGTTTGATTTTTTCCGGTTGTTTTGCAACTTGAATCGTAACCAGAGTATAGAGAATATATTGCTCGAGGATTTACCGTGTTTTTGAGGTGCGAACAGGGCCCGCTCTAGGGTGGGGGGGGGGGGGGCAACCCGGACATTTGTCCGGGGCGCGAAAATTTAGGGGCGCCATTTTGGCTGTAACTGTGAGAAAAATATTGATCTGTCAAATACCCAATTAATAGAAAATTTGCTTTTATTAAAATAAATGCTTTTATTAAAATTTAAATAAAATGATTTGATTTTTATTGAAGATAAAAAATATGTACCTTTATTTTAAAAATATATATGTTCTCAAGGAATGGCAATTTGTCTGGGGCGACGTAACCCCTAGAGCGGGCGCTGGGTGCGAATCAGAGTTAAGAGTGCGCAGTTTTGAAATTACTATTCTTTTTAGAACAACGAGATTGGCTCGAATCGCGGCAAAAACGAAACGGTTCGACTCCTGACGGGGAATTGTGTCACCCATATAAACGTACGACCGTCACGACGTTTGCTGCGATCAAGAATGAGTCCATTGAACCAACGTAACACACAACTCGAGCCAAATCCCGACGTCCGAGGTGCTCACGAACCATAAAAACTCGACGCGCTCGATCACGTTTCCCACTTTTCGATCCCGCCCCACTCTCGTAAATCGAGAACAAGTTAGCCGGCTCGAACCCTCTATTTCGATCGGTCGTAAATCAGGTAATCCATCTGGTCGCGTGAGACGAACGAAATCGGGTTCACCCGGGCCCGATTTAAAAATCGATTTCAAGTTACCCCTCGGAATACAATAATTTTTCTCGTTCGATCGGGACTTCCCAATTTTTCAACGTGATCACGGCATTTTTATCGAAACTTCGATCTTCAATTTAAGACCTAAAATCCTCCCCCTCCCATTCGACGTACACCCTTAAAAATACAATCATTTTTCTTCGCGCTATCGATCGACATTTGTGCCCACAATTATGAAAGTGGTCTAAGCCTTTATGTTTGTGGCCTTATATTACAAGCACTATCTAACGGTTCATTTTTCACAACGTCGTAAAAATTACATTGAATTAATTTCGTTTCCAATAATGTGATGTGAGAAAACTGACAAAATAATTTTTTTCAATTTTCACTGAGACCACTTTCATAATTATGGACACATTCATCTATTTCTTTCGTAACGACTTCGACTTTTCCTGGACATAGTAATGCACCTATCATAAAGTACTTTTTTTCGCCTTTAATTTAAGCCCGCAAACGTTGAAAGATTCCAACGGGATCACGATTGAAAATCCATTCGAATCAACACCTTGAAGTCAAACTACTTCCTCCGAGATAGCCATCGAGATCCATCGATTTTCCTACACGATGTAAAATTTCTTTCGATCCTAAACGTCTCTATCTTCAAGTACATACGATCAGTTCCAGTTCCGAAGTTAATAAATTTCCCGGGGTAAACATTTTAATTCAGAGTCGTCGACCCACGCGTTTGAAGAGGATCAGGGTTTGTTTAGAAACGAGATTAGAGGTGAGAACATCGAACGGTGGGAAGCTAGGCCTGGGAGCTTCTTCGGATCTATTCCTCTGGTCGTCTGTGTGTCTCGTATTTCTAGAGCGCCCCTCTGCGTGACCCGATGCTTATCGAGACGATGGGGACCGTGATGTGACGAACATCACGTAGCCCAGGCTCTCGTTTTCCTCCACGCCTCACCAACACTTTGGGAAAAATCATGCTCTCGTACGACTGCGGGTCTAGGCTCGGTCAGTCTGTCCTATCGGGACACAGACTTTATCGTAAGCAGATTAACGCGTGGTTTCTCGGAATCGAGACGCGTTCGTGCGTCAACGGACGGACCCGTTAACTCCCTTTCGAGCGTTCTCAAAAAATCCCCGACCCGGAAAAGGCGGAGCCGCCGAATTCATTTCGGAGCACGAGATTTGTAATCGGAGAGCACGTGAGCATCGCTCGAATAAACGGACATCGGCGAAGGAACGGTGATCTTTGATCGTGCTGCGGAGAATCGACGTTTGAACGGTGAAAAAATTCCTCCTCGCACTGGTTCGTAATACAATCATACCCGAAGACGACGGTCCGGAGATGAAATTACCCCGAAAGAGGTTTGCAAGCACTGGAGTTAAATACGAGGTCATTTCCGGTGTCAAGAAGTTTGATTTACGGGAAAGAAGACTTTGGTACCTTGATTGTGCTGTCGTATACAGCTGAAAGAGAAACAGACAGACAGACAAACAGACAGACAAACAGACAGACAGACAAACAGACAGACAAACAGACAAACAGACAAACAGACAAACAGACAGACAAACAGACAGACAAACAGACAGACAGACAAACAGACAGACAGACAGACAAACAGACAGACAAACAGACAGACAAACAGACAAACAGACAGACAGACAAACAGACAGACAAACAGACAGACAAACAGACAGACAAACAGACAGACAGACAGACAAGAAAGCGAGCTAAAAAACGTGGTAAAATAGTTGCAACGCTACTCTAATGGGTTTAATAATGCTTTTGGGTCTGGGAAAAATATTTGCAGCATTATCAGTGGAGCGAATCGACTACGTGTCATGAATAGACTGCGGATTTGATGCATTTATGACTAAAAATTGATACGTACAATTTAAAGTAGTGAACATGTAAAAAAAATATTTAAGGACATCAATGTGTTAGTTTCAGCTTAATAGGATAATTAAAAGAAAAATACCATTTTTATTTGGCTTCTGTGTCCTGCAATCAATGCAAACATTTTTTATTTTGCATAAATATCCGCAGTCTAGTCATGAATCAAGTTCGATCCAACAATAGGCTGCAGCAGTGTTTCCCTAAGTTTTGGACATCTGTGTACCCCTTCTATAACTGTCGTAACACTGACAAGGGAAGGACCCCAAGTGTCCGACTTCGATTTTGATAATTTTTTGTGAGATGATGGTATATGGATCCTTAATTATGTATGCAAAATATTAGGTGTAGTTACTCAATAGTTTTAAAGATACAAACAATTAAGGTTTACACGCAAAAATGCTTACACGGCTAATGGAACTTCGGAAACTTAATTGTTTATATCTTTAAAAGTATTGAGTAGCTGCACCTAATATTTTGCATACATCATTGGGGATCCATATACCATCGTCTCACAAAAAATTATCAAAATCGAAGTCGGACACTTGGGGTCCTTCCCTCTAGTGAGTATCCCCCGTTAAAAATAATCGGAATTAAGTAGCAGGCGTGTACATCCTTTGTACACAACAGTAGAATCCCGCTGCAGGATTATTGCATTAAAATCAGTGCGTACCCTCTCCAAACTCTTCCTATACCCCCAGGTGTACGCGTACCATACTTTGGGAAACCCCGGGCTACAGAAAAATAATGGAAAATGTCGTGACGGATCTCGACTGTCCAAATTCTGCTTCGAAATGCTTATGCACCAAGGGATATTTACGTGTTTATATCTATTTTTATTACGGGTTTAAACAGCATTTCAGGTAGACGTGTCAAGAATCCGACAACCGGGAAAAGGGCCTTTCCCGGGGACCAACCTGAGCCTAACAAAGCGCGACCAGAAAACAAATATAACCACCCAGCAAGTTTACCTTGCATCTTGCGCTGCGTCTCGTGTCACTTTGCGCGTCGAAGTCTAATCTAATCTAATCTGAGATGTGCTGTAATAAGCTTCGACAAAGTTAAAATTAGAAGCATGCTTCTACGTAGCGTACAATTCGTTCAGAGAAATTGTTCTCGTTGTATGTATGCAAGCATAAGGATCGTTCGAATTGGAGGCCAGGGTAATATTCGACCGTAACGGTACATAATAGTAACAGTAAAAAGGAATCCCGAAAATCTCCTAGACCTTTTTCCAGACAGCAAAGGAAAAGCCTCGTTCATAAAATTGAGTGTCCGTTCAGTGCATTAGGCTAGGGGATCGACATAAAATGCTGATGCAATTTTACGATTTCAAAGAGCGTTGTACGAAGATCGAATTTCCAGTGGCACGTTCCAATTGATCCGCAGCACGATGTTCTTTCATCCGAGAACCATGGAAGCGACAAGCAAGAGCGCACGCGTGTGTTTCATTATCTTAGGGCCAGCTTATCGTCGAGCAAATTTATGAGACGATGGTCGGCGTTCCTCGGTCCCGCGAGCCGATTTATCACCTTCGAGGCCGTGATTACCGGTCGATTGTTTCTCGACCCGGCTCGAAGCAGCTCGAAGCGCCTCTTCTATGCTCGGCTCGTACGCACGATTACTCGAGGAACGTCGGGTAATCGGCACGAATCGCGTATACGTGCAATAATAGTTTCCAGCTTACCGGAGCTCACAGGTATCAATAAGCGGTGTAGGTACATCGGATAAAAATAATGCAAAACATTGGGCACAGTGCTCGAACTTTTACTTGGACAAATATACTACAAACAGGATTTAAACACAACTTTTGCTGATTTGCATACAGATTTTCATGCAACTTTTGTATCGTTTTTTTCATGTCATTACAAGGTGGACAAAGTTATCGCCCCACCCTGTACGAGATCAACCCTTTGCACTCGAAGCTATTTTAAAAACGAAAATTAAACTTTTCTTCCGACCTAAAATAATTCCATTCTATTATATTTTTCATTTTATGGATATGTGAAATTGACATAATACCTCAGATAATACATAAATGTTTAGTAGGTGATTGGATACGAACATATTTTATAAGTTAAACATTATTGTGAATAATGGTGAAACAATTTTTAATGGCGACTCTGAATCGCCACTCGACAAAGCATTCGTACATCATTTAAAAATGAATAACTTTTTCAAAATTCGACCCAACAGCTTGAGTTTTTTTGAGACGTTAGAAGGATTAGTATACTAGATAATATGTGAATAATTTTTTAAAAATTGTTATTGATCGCAATTACGAAGGAAAACGTAATGGTCTCGATTTTTTAATTTTTTATCTATGTTTGTAATGAAAATTTCAAACATGTATTTTGTTTTAGGAGCATAACTGATAACACACACTTTAAATCAGAATAACTTTTTTGGGAATGGACCAAGCGAGTGCGATTTCTCGGTAAGGCTAGAAAGACTAGTTTAGTAAATGACGTCTAGCAAATATGTTGAAAAAATGCATTTGATCGGAATTGTGAAAAACAATAGTAAAAATTTATTTTTACAACTTTTTTAGCTGGGCGAATAACAAAAGTTTGAAAGATGTGCTGTGTAAACTCGATTTATAAACGATCAAAAGCGGTAAAAATTGTAATTTTTCATGATTTTATAATTCGTAAATCAATTAACCAATTTCAATGAAATTTTCAGAGACACATCTTTTAAATTTCCGTTATTGACCCAGCTAAAACGATTGTAAAAATCAATTTTTACTATTGTTTTCCACAATTCCGACCAAATGCATTTTTTCAACATATTTATTAAGCGTCATTCACTAAAATAATTCTTCTAGCCTTACAGAGAAATTGAAGTCATTGGTTCATTCATAAAAAGGTTATTCTGATTTAACGTGTGTGTGATCAGTAGACTGCGGATTTTATGCATTTATGACAAAAATGAGTAAGCACAATTTAAAGCAGTGGACATATTAAAAAGATTCAAAGACATCAGAGAGCGAATTATTTTCAGCTTAATCAGATAATTAAAAGAAGAAAGAAATTTTTATTTCACTTTTGTGTCTTGCAATCAATGCAAATATTTTTTATATTGCATAAAGATCACAGTCTAGTGATCAGTTATGCTCCTAACTGTGTACGCTCGCTGCAAATGTATTCGATCATTTCTCACGGGCAAAGATCGTAACAATTTCGATAAAGCGGATAAAGTACACGAAATCGATCGTGTGACGAGTGTTTACCGTCGCAGAACGTTGCGAAACATCGATTGACGAAAGGTAAACAAAAATCGGGAACATTCCTTTGAGCCGAACACGACCGCGGCCGAATAATTCATTTCGAAGGGGATAGACTCGTACTCGGGGGGATTTTTCCCGGTGCCATGCCGGTTCACGGTGTCCCATCTTTCATCGAGCAATTGCGGCATGGGTAACTCGAAATCAATGGAAAGCCACTCGAGGCGAACCCGTTTCACCGCGGAGAGAGAACGGGGAACAGAGAGAACGCGGTGCGCATCTCCAGCGGCGTGTGTCAGGGAGCACAATAACTCTTCGTTCCGTCGCGACATGTTAATTCACAGTTGCGGGGAGCAGCGCTCTCCGCGAGGCCAGAAAATAATTAAGTCCGGCGAAGCTAGAGTCCCGCGAGCATGGCCGCCGGCGATTTTCGTCGCCGGACGCACGGTGGTTTAATACGTGAGTCTAGCTCGGCAAAATTACATCTATTCCTACTTATTTATCGTTATTCTTCGCTTGATTTTAACCTGGGAGTCCATTTCGGAGTAAAACTCTCGCGAGCGTTGCTCTCGACGAGATATTATTATTATTATTATTATTATTTATTATTTATACGGACCGAGGTCCTTTTATACAAATGTGTACAGTTTTGACAGTATAACTGATATAACAAAAAGAAGATATGACAAAAAATCTTGACATAAAATCTTAACCTAAGTCTTAACTAAAATTTACATAAAAATGGACCATGCGAAACTAAACAAATACAGGTACGATTAACATATAGTATCGCGCAATTTTGTTTTGAATGCCTGTAACGTGCCATTAAAAAAATCGATATTGTCATAAAATATGTTAGAGCAAGCAATAATGCGATTTAATGGATTTCTTATTCCATATGAGGATTTCGGATATTCACGCATGCCTGCCATTCGAGACCTCGATACTCTAACGGGCAAATTAATAACTATACCAATTGTTATGAATCATTCTACAGGGTGTCTCAAAATTAGGTCCGGAGCCGAAAATGGGAGGTTCCTGAGATCATTTCAAGCGACATTTTCCTTTGAAAAAATGTCGTCCGCGGCTTCGTTAACGAGTTATTAACGAAAAACACGGACCAATCAGAGCGCGAGCTAGACGCGTGCAGCCCGGCGCGCCGGCAGCCGAGTGTCGGTGGCACGCCGCGATGTCGTAACGAACAAAAGTTTCTCGATGATGTGAATCCTCACCAATTTCGATAAGCTTTGGATATGTTGTCAATACCATGATTCTGAACAACATTTCCCTTCACAGTTTCTGTCGATCGGCTTTAGTTTACGACATTATTGTAAAAATTTGTAATTGTAAATCGATCGATGTACTATTTCCTATCCGATTTCGATAATCTTTGGATATGTTGTCAATACCATGATTCTGAACAACATTTCCCTTTACAGTTTCTGTCGATCGGCTTTAGTTTACGATATTATTGTAAAAATTTGTAATTGTAAATAGTTCGATGTACTATTTCCTATCCGATTTCGATAAGCTTTGGATATGTTGTCAATACCATCATTCTGAACAACATTTCCCTTTACAGTTTCTGTCGATCGGCTTTAGTTTACGATATTATTGTAAAAATTTGTAATTGTAAATAGTTCGATGTACTATTTCCTATCCGATTTCGATAAGCTTTGGATATGTTGTCAATGCCATGATTCTGAACAACATTTCCCTTTACAGTTTCTGTCGATCGGCTTTAGTTTACGATATTATTGTAAAAATTTGTAATTGTAAATCGATCGATGTACATAGTATTTCCTCGCCGATGTCGATGAGCTTCATTTCAAAGGAAAAAGATATTTAAAACATCGAATTTATAACATATTTCAAAGTCATCGAAATCGGCGAGGACCCACATCATCGGCAACTTTACCCGAACGATAGAAGAAGCACAAACTTATTGAATTAAAAACTCACTTATTCAGCCGTAAATCCATTTGACTACCACATACAACCACCACACTTTTACATAATCTTCGAATCGGTGTTTTCGAGAATCATATGATTCTCGAAAAATCAATATCTCCTTGGGAACGATTTCATTTGTTTTAAACGACGCCTTCATCGAATACATTGTACGCTGGGAGAGCACAGTTTCGCGCGGCATCGCGAAGAGCATCGAACTCTTTCCGCGTCGGAGTAAGTAATTTCGTTCGATATCGATACGAGTTATAAAAGTGTGCTACGAGTTCAACAATTATGTAAAAGTGTGGTGGTTGTATGTGGTAGTCAAATGGATTTACGGCTGAATAAGTGAGTTTTTGATTCAATAAGTTTGTGCTTCTTCTATCGTTCGGGTAAAGTTGCCGATGATGTGGGTCCTCACCGATTTCGATGACTTTGAAATATGTTATAAATTCGATGTTGTAAATATCTTTTTCCTTTGAAATGAAGCTCATCGACATCGGCGAGGAGATAGTATGTACATCGATCGATTTACAATTACAAATTTTTACAATAATATCGTAAACTAAAGCCGATCGACAAAAACCGTCAAGGGAAATGTTGTTCAGAATCATGGTCTTGACAACATATCCAAAGCTTATCGAAATCGGACAGGAAATAGTACATCGATTGATTTACAATTACAAATTTTTACAATAATATCGTAAACTAAAGCCGATCGGCAGAAACTGTAAAGGGAAATGTTGTTCAGAATCATGGTATTGACAACATATCCAAAAGTTATCGAAATCGGATAGGAAATAGTACATCGATCGATTTACAATTACAAATTTTTACAATAATATCGTAAACTAAAGCCGATCGACAGAAACTGTAAAGGGAAATGTTGTTCAGAATTATGGTATTGACAACATATCCAAAGATTATCGAAATCGGATAGGAAATAGTACATCGATCGATTTACAATTACAAATTTTTACAATAATGTCGTAAACTAAAGCCGATCGACAGAAACTGTAAAGGGAAATGTTGTTCAGAATCATGGTATTGACAACATATCCAAAGCTTATCGAAATTGGCGAGGATTCACATCATCGAGATACTTTTGTTCGTTACGACATCGCGGCGTGCCACCGACACTCGGCTGCCGGCGCGCCGGGCTGCACGCGTCTAGCTCGCGCTCTGATTGGTCCGTGTTTTTCGTTAATAACTCGTTAACGAAGCCGCGGACGACATTTTTTCAAAGGAAAATGTCGCTTGAAATGATCTCAGGAACCTCCCATTTTCGGCTCCGGACCTAATTTTGAGACACCCTGTATAACGTTAAACGGATTGCAATATGACTACAATAAAGTATTGATCTAACAAAAACCCTCGGGACCGTTTCTTAGATCGTGTAGTTCGGTTTTCTCGGTGACCGAGGCAGCTCGAGCTTCTTAGTTCACGTTTCGTTTCTACGATAGTCTGCTCGCAATCGATCACTGCACTTCTTTACTCACACAGACACGCGTGCACCCGTTCACGCTTAGGATTCTGAGAGGAGAACACAAGATCGACATTGAAGCAGGGGATGTGACCGACTATTCGGATGGATCGTCCACATCCGTTGCTCGGTGGTCGACCTAGGCGTTCTTCTGTAAGAAGTACGATTTCCCAGCGATTTGAGGAAAGAATCTCGAATTCTGTGTGTTCCGGCGCGGCGTCGATCAGAAATCTCGGTCGTTAATCCGGCCGGGCAACAGAACGAAGTAGAACGGCGATGGTCGTTGATTGCACGTGGCGCGCCGGTTAATGATATCGGCTCGGATTCCATAAAACCGGCGACGACTGTTGCATCGCGGAAAACACCGGGGGCATAGTCGGTCGAGGGCGTGCATCACCGCGCCCCGGATAGTTTAATTACAGAAAACGCAAGAAAGTTGCGGGTCAGCCGTTTTCCCCGGCGATTACCAATTATTATGGACGGGGGGGGGGAGGGGTGGGGGTAAAAACGGGGCCGGTGTAACGTCGTTCAATTACACGGGGATTTTTCAATGCACCCCGGTGGCTGAGCCGTGCTAGATCGAAAAGGGGATAGCCGGGGCTCTTCGTTCGTCTCGAGAGAGGAGACGCTGGTACGATGATGATCGAGAAAGGCACCCGAGGCTAGGCGAGGCTATTCTCCTCATCTCTCTTTCTATCTGTACGCGTTTGCATTACTCTTAATTATTATCGTACCAATCCACGAACAACTTGCCGCGGTATTTACCCGTCTAGCATTTAAATCCGCATTAGCCGGTTTTTCGTAGAAGCCGACGAATTCTGGCCGACCAGACATCCTTCTCCTGCGGCATCGGTGATTTCTCTGACCCCTAAACCTCGCATTACATTAATTATTAGATTGCGGATCTTTGCGCAAAATAAAAATTGCCTGCGCCAATTGTAACGTACTCTGGATAGACAGTTAATCATTTTAACAAGCTGAGAGTAATAGATTGGCTTTCTTAAATCATTTTAACCTGCCTCGCGTTTTAAATTGCACCTACTCACTTTTGCTATAAATACGTCAAATCCGCAGTTTAATAATTATAGAGCCGGCAGAGTGAGAGAGATTAGAGAAGTAGAGAGATTATGAACCGTTCAATAAAGAAACTACGTTTTAAGAGGCGAGACTGCTGGAAAGCGACAGCTAGAGGAACGAGGCTGTCTTCGTGATTTTATTCGGGGACATTGTGACCCCCCTGTGTCCCAAATGATAGTGCCCAAAGACAGTTCAATTGATCCAGCGTGAGTTGCTGCAGCGAAAGTGCTCTTCGCGAACCTTTAATTACTTCTACCGATATAATCCGACTGTTTATTCAATCGTCGTCTAATTATACATCTATCTCATGCTCGTGATTGTACTCGACACATGGACTGTCACCTGTCACCAAAATGATGAGACTCGAAGACGGTTCGATCGTTCGAGCATGAGTTCCAGGGAAAGTGTTCCTCACGAACATTTCTCTTCGACTATTTAACCTTTAGAGGGCCAGCATTTTTCCATTGAAAACTTCAGCTTTCTTTACCGATTAATTTTTATGTCTGATCGTTCGGAAAGTCATTTCGTTTTCTTAAGGGCAAATGAAAGTGACATTTTGTTTTACGATCTCTTGCGATTCTTCAGGCAAATTAAAGATCCCATGGTCGTAGAATTTCTGTTTTTTTAATAGCAAACAATTTAGTTCTATGACTTTGTAAAAAGCGAGAAAAATGGTTATCTGTGATGGTACATCTTCTCCTTAACACTAAACCTACCGAGCACTAAAAGCGATTAACATGTTTTAGTTTGCAAAATTGACGAGGCTCTATTTATTTAGATTTTCTGCAATTTTTACAACAATATGTGCTTGGATACAGAATTTTATCGAATCAATTTCCATGTAAGCAACTTCATAATTTCAATAATTATGAAGAGAAAAATATAAAACCCGTAATTTGACCGTGCAGTGGTAAGTTTCGTGTTAAACAGAACACAATTTATCGTTTCGTGCACTGCATTTTTACCCTTGCATAGATGATACGACGATAAAAACATACTTCAAAGATTAGAAAGCATTACAAGGCAGGAAATGGCATCCGAGATGTGTCAGCTGTCAAGATATTAAGTAATAGTTGTTACCATTTGTTATTACTAGATCGCGGATGTTTATGCAATTTTGAATTTTTTTCAGGCAAATTTCAAGAACGTGGGAACAAATAAAACTTTATTTTTAGTGGTGGTAGCCTTTATAGATCCGAAATAAGTAAAAATCATATTAAATTCTGTGGAATTTTATATTCCAGCATTTTTTGAATCTTTTTAGAAGCCATAAATGCATAAAGATCCGCAGTCTAGTAATAACAAATGGAAACAAAACCATCTCTGTACGAAAAAAGGAATTACTTTCCGAACGATCTAACATATATTCACCCTCTACCACTAAATACGGCTCGATTCACGTTGTAGTGGGAATAATGTGACGACACTTATCCCATCGTACTACTAATACGCAGGGTCAGCAGACCGGAGACATTGAGGGGAATACAGTTACCCCCTCTCTGATTACTAGATTAATATGTACGTGACTAGTCTACGGACTTATTGGGGGATGTTGGAGTATGCGCACCGTGCTCATGGTGCTGGAATGGGATGGTCGAAGGGGAAAAGGAGGAGAGGAAAAAAACAACCGGATTAGTCACGTGACTAATATTTAAAAATTACCAATAGTCTTTTTGAATGTTAGTCATGACAAAATAGTCATGAGTCAAAACTTTCTGATTAGTTAGTGATAACTAAATGGCAAATAGTTAGTCAAAGCTCTAAGTAATCGTTAGCTATTGCTTATTAGTGAATTAGTAGTTGATGATCAGTCATCAGTCACTATTGTGCGATTAACATACATTAATATTATTAATTAGTTATCACTAACCAATCAAAAAAGTTTTGACTAATGATTATTTTTCTATGACGAACATTCAAAAAGACCATTAGTCATTTTTCAATATTAGTTGATTGCTGCCCTACTCTGATTGTGACGCATGCACGACCAGTGTCGTCAGATCGAGGAAATCGAGGGGAATACAGTTTACCCCCTCTCTGATGACCAGATTAATACGTGACTAGTCTACGGACTTAGTGGGGGATGTTGGAGTATGCGCACCGTGCTCATGGTGCTGGAATGGGATAGTGGAAGGGGAAAAGGAGGAGAGGAAAAACAACCAGTTTCGGTTGTTTCTGGCGGCACTGTGCACGACATAGACGAATCGCGTTACGTGACCGGGCGAAAGCGTAGGATGCTCGTCGCCGGAAAATGAGGAATAACGTCCTAGAAAGGGAAAGATAGAGTGGGAGACAAATCTAGCGACACTGCTGACATGTGCCTCGTACAGACAGTCGCGAGAGGGGAAATCCGATGGTGAAGAAGAAGACGAAAAAACTTTTTCTGGAAGCGATGTAAGTCTCGCGGCGCAGAGGAAACACTAAAAGCCTCCTAAAAGCGTCATTTCGGGCGAACTTTTACGAGCCCGTGAATCGTCCGGACAAGTGCACGGAGCGGCGCTTTTGATTTTTCGTCAGCCAGACGTTTTCCCGATGGTCGGCGCTGCTGTACATACTAGGAAGTTGTCGATAAGGGAAGGCAAACAGCCAGTCAAACGATGCGCATCGAAGCTGCTCCGCGATGCTCCGGCTGGGCGTGAACAGATTATCTTCACAAATATTGTCCCGGTTACGATATAACCGGCCTGTATGTTCACGTGTTTGACTACAGCTCGAGCGTATTTGCTCGCGCGATATCGCGCGGCGTAATTCGACCGTGGATATACCATCGTAAGCCGCCGCGAGCTGGCACGGACTTCTTCCGCGATCGACAACTGCTCAATTCCTTCATTTCATTATTAGACTGCGGAGTTGATGGATCTATGACAAAAATGGGTAACTGAAATTTCGATCTGCTCAAATGATTAAGGGTTCAAAGACATTTTTAATGGGAAAATCCACAGTCTAATAGGTAAAGAAATATATGTATTGGAAGCCGTAAAAAGATGGCCGACATTTCTTCACTGTTGCTCGTCGAGGGAACGCGTTCTGCCATTGTCCTGAACAAAATAATGGGTGTCCAAGACTCATCTCGGTGACTCGATCGAATTCTTTTAGAAAACGACGAAGAACGCGACGAAAGTTGCCTCGTGTCATCCCTCTGTTCGTTCGTTACACTCTAGCTCGAGGCATTTATGGTAACGAAGAGCAGCCAGTCGCCACGTCCGGATTGTGATTATTCAATTTTTCAAGTGATCGCGATCGCCGACACCGTTTTTGCCCGCGTTTGATCCATCGAGAGGCTAGTGGGCGTGGCAGCGAGCAGACCACGGCTCTTTCTTTTTTCGATCGTGGAACGGACGTGCGAAGAAAGGGCCGCACTGTCCTCGCCGCGGCTCGATTCTCGTGAAGCGTCTCTCTCGATCGACTCGAAAAAACTGCTCCCGATCTGACTGTCGACGGGGAATGGCAGTGGCAGTGGCAGAGCAAGCAGAGCGGGAATGGCAGCGATCGGGGCACCATGAAAGACCCGTTCTGTGCCGGTTCGACACGTGTGGGTGCGCTTCGTGTCACAATAAAGGTCTACTGTGCTGCGCGCTGCGCCACGATCCCCTACTGCTGCTCCGACAGAAATCATTACCTCTCTATCGCCATCTGCGCGCGAGCTCTCAAATCATCCAACTTTTTCGGCAATGGCTGCCAAACTTCGGACCAAATACTGGTTCGACCTCATTCGCAATTTTCATGTATTAGGTGTACAGATAAGTTTTTTTTTTATCGGTTATTTTACGTCGCACTTAATCCTGTTAGGATTTTTTCGCGACGGGACCTACAGTTTTTAACCGACTTCGAAAAAGGAGGAGGTTACTCAATTCGATCTGTATGTGCCTTTTTTATCCGCTTTTTTTTTCTATGTATGTTCACCGATTACGTCGAGATGGATGGACCAATCGGAACGAAACCTTTTGCATCTTGTAGAGTATGTTCCCGGGATGGTCCCGTGCAAAAAAAATTTTTCATTTCTTTATTAATTACGATTTTATATATATTATTTAAATATAAATATATTAGTATTTAGAAGAATTTAAGGATTTTCGTAATTTCCAGTGTCGAAAATTTTCAATTTTGCGCCGCCTCCGAAAAGATTGTATTGTATTTAAGTTTGTGTGTATTCACATAAATTAAATGGAAATTATTTCATTCTTTTTAGTGCGTTTCTTCCAAGTCGGTTTAATTTTTTTTTTTGAAGTTTTTTTTACAAGGTGGGTTCCGAACCACCTTGGGCACCATAGTTTAAATGGCACATGAAATATATCCAGAGGTGCCGTACAGATACGTTCTCGGCCTCTTGTCGTCAAATTCAATATTTTCTTACTTAAAATACAAGTAC
Organism: Lasioglossum baleicum; assembly: GCF_051020765.1. NCBI lineage: Eukaryota > Metazoa > Arthropoda > Insecta > Hymenoptera > Halictidae > Lasioglossum > Lasioglossum baleicum. The sequence continues at coordinate 11,400,393 of NC_134929.1, forward strand.
ATATGTTTTAATCGGGAGAATAGATTCTATTTGCTTCTACACACTTCTTCCACTTCTCGGGCAGACGACGAATCCCTTGGTGAAAAAACGATGGCGGTTTTGACTCGATTAAGTCTCCGAGGCGTTTTTCGACTTCTTCAACTGTTTGGAAGCGTGCATCCACCAAATGATGTTGTAGATCTGAACAAGTGATAATCTGGCGAGGCCAGGTCTGGTGAATACGCCGTGTGTGGCAAAACTTCCCAGCCCAACGAATCTAGAGCGTCACTGGTCGTTTTTGCTGCGTGTGGTCTCGATTTGTTGCTTTCCGACAGCACGTGTCGAACCCAGCGACCCCGCTTTTGAATTTTTCCAAGCTTTAACTGCGGCTGTGGTTTATAAACCACATACTAAAATTATAGCCGGAGGAGGGTGTGGTACATAAACAACATGTTAATTTTTGCTAATATCAAATAACGGCTGGGGCTTATTTATACCACTAAAATAAAAATAAAATAAATACAATAAAAACAATCTTTGAAAATAGAATACCACTTCAGTAATATAATCTAAAATTAGAATGTATATACTACATAAAGTACCCGCAGTTAAAGGGTTAAACACCGTGCACTTTTTTCGTGCACTTTTTGCTGGACAATTAAACAAACTTATGTGCTTTGGTTCTATACCGCATTTTTTAGATAGTTCAAGTGCTAATGCACCAAACGGTTAGGTTATTGTGCGTACAAAAGTGTACCATACCACTGACAACACTGTAAATGAATTGTTTCGGGCATCTACATCATTTCTACATTCATGAATTCTACGTTCATTTCTACATTCGCGAATTCTACGTTCATTTCTACATTTATGAATTCTACGTTCATTTCTACATTCGTGAATTCTACGTTCATTTCTACATTTATGAATTCTACGTTCATTTGTACATTCGTGAATTGTGAATGACAAGAAAACAGGTGTTCTCGTTGTAGTTGCGGAAGGAAGGGAAGAGGTCGAACGCGAATGGAAGTATTGAAATCGTGAATTTGGAGCAGGAAAAAATAAGGAGGAGTTGTTTCTTAAAGGAGTTGATCCTTAAAATAGTCCGGATCTACAGGAAGAAGAGCGGAATAGCCTTGGGCAACGGTAGATGGTCTGTAGATCGCGATCAGCGTTCCAGTGGATCGTCGAACCCGGTGGCTCGCGATCGCGGTTAATTAATAAGGCGCGTCGTTCGGGTTTAACGGTGAAGGCTTGGTTGTGAGCACGATCGCGAAATCGCGTGACGCAGGGCGTGTCATCGCCTGCCGCCAGTTATGTTCTACGTCGAGCGAACGTAGGCAGCGGCACGTCTTCCAACTCGGAGAGTTAAGCCGTCGATCGGTGTCTGTCAGTCTGTTTGAGAGAACGTGGCCCGTTTTTGCGGGCCCGCAACGAGGAAGCACGTTCTCCGCGCCAACCGGAGAGATTCTACAGAATAAAAAAAGAAAAAAACGAGTCCGAAGAGTATGCGAGAGAGAAATAGAGAGAAAGAGAGAGAGAGGAGACGTTAGCGCGTGTTTTGCACGGTCGATCGCTCGTGCGGATCTCGTGAGGACCGGACTGGATCTGCCGAGCGAATCGACAGGGCTATTTGAATTCTTTGCAGTTCTGCCTGATCGCGAACGGCTCGTTTGATCGATCGATCGATCGATTGGCCGCTCGTGAGTCGATCGTAAAACAACGCCGCGCCGGGACGGGCCACGAAAGCACCGGAAACAACGTGGATTACGGCGGGCGTCGGTTTTCACGGCTAGACTCTAAAGTGGCCCCTACACGATCAATAATATTGTCAATATTCGCGTCAATATTGACGCTCTGTATTGTAAAAGATGGCTAACAGTAAAACGGTAACGAATTAACTTTATTTCAACGTTTCCCGGCGACGGACTTGACGAGATAGCCAGCGTCTCCACCGAGCAAAAATATTTCGTACTATACAATATACAAGAAATGGTACCAGATTTGAAAAAAAGTACTAGATTTTGAATTCCTTACGTTTTATTCTAATTAGGGGCATTGTATGTACCATATATACCGCTTATATGCGTATGTACCATAATATCACAGATAAACTCAATATAAAACTGTTAAATTCTATTTTATTCTATTATCAAGAAAAAAGAGTTCGTGAAGCAGTGTTCCGATATCGTCCAAGATTTTTCGTACGATGGATGGCCGCTGGTGGCGCTGCGCGGAAAAAACAGTAACGTATCTATAATGACGAGGTAGTGGAGCCCTGCGCCTTGAGACAGTTATACAGAAAGTACCGAAGCAATCTGTTTCGTCGTTCGCGTTCGTTTTTGATGTTTGCTTGTCGTTGGTAACGACGCAATATAGTTTTCAACTCGTGACGCAATATAGCTTACAATATTGAATATATTGTACATAAATATGCTTCAATTATAAACGCATCAATATTCTCAGCAATACTCATTCTGGCAAAAATATTCGTGCTGCATGGTCAGGGCTGTTTCAATGGTGTTTTTGTTGTGAATTTCGAAATGTTTTCCAGTTCGGATTTGGGTTTTCTAGCATCAACTCTTTAATGCTAGAAATAGACGCTGGTCCAAAGAGTAGTACAAGCTAAGAAGCGGCTTTACACACGAACATTTGCTGAATTTTTTGCGTTCTACACAACCGGACGACTATAAAAATTTTCTTTGAATGGACGAAGAAGGCTTTCAAACTTTATTAAAGCTAGTTTGGGCCAAAATCCAGAAAAAAGACACTGTTACGCGCGAAGCTATCGCTGCAAACCAAAGACTTTCTATAACATTGAGATACCTAGCGTCTGGAATGGATTTGGAAGACATGAAGTTTATGTGTGCAATCGCCCCTCAGATATTGGAAAACATCATTATAGAAACCTGCGAAGCAATAACACAAGCACTGAGATGCAATATTCAGGTATTCCATAGTGTAATTCTAGAAATATCTTTCGGTACAAAATGTTCTTTAACAAAACTTACAGGGCTACCCGAGTCTAATAACGCTGTCCTAGAAAATTTGTTTGTCTCACCCAATTGTAGATTCACGGAGCGGAGAAATTCGCCGTCCTCATGTTACGCCGTCACAAACCTTCTAGACGTTCAAACGGTAATTCAATATTGACAGAAAATATAATTTTCTATCAATATCCGTCAATATTGATAGGACGCTTCAATACGCTCCTAGACGATCAATATTTCTATCAATACGGTCCTCCGTTAATATTATTCGTTAACGCCAATATCATTCATTAACGCGAATATTGACAATATTATTGATTGCGTAGAGGCCACTTTAATGTGCAGCCATTTTTTCTGCCGATCATTCATTTATACAGGCTGTCCAAATTGTTTCCCAAACATTATATGAAATAGTAAGTGCGACTTGCTCGCTTCATTGGATATTCGAGTCTGTGAATCATTGAGATATCGCGTCAAGTGCTGTACGAGTGTTTTTATTGAAATTGGGAGAGGCTGCTCGAGGCCTGTTGCAAGATTGACGAGGCTCTTAAGGGCAGATTTTTATCGCGGCACGGCGCGTTGCGTAAAGGAAAACGGTTGGAATCTCCGTTAACGACTCTTTAAGTAGTAATTAAGGTCTCCGTGGGGGCCGAAGGTGGAGAAGGCTCTCGAACAATAGCGACAATTGGATAAATTGCTTCCCTCCTCGAGCACCTTGCGCAACTCCGTCCGTGCGCGCACCGAAGGCCTTCGTTTTTCCAACGACTCTTGAAGAATCATCGTCGAAATACGTACTGTAATTAATATTCAGAAGACAGACGTTCTACAGGTATACAACTAACATAAAGAGGAAAGCGATATTGTATTATAGTATTAGGACTTTCTATCCTATTTATTTGAAGCCAGAAGTGCGAAGAACTGTGAAGAATTTCAGAACTGATATCACCTGTGCTTCATCCGGCGCGCGATCGTGTTAAATAACGATGTCGAAGGCTTTCAGCAATGCGTCTATTCGACACCGCCGCGCCGGTCAGTTGCGACGCAAGAAGCCCACGCAGCCTGTTCATAGTTAATAAACCCGGGGCACGTTCTCGCAAAAGATCGGCGTGTTCGATTACCGATCGCGACAGGATGGGATAGGGATAGGGGATCGCGAAGACGAAGGGAAGGCCGGATGATCGAACGTTACACGGTCGCCGGGTGTTCAACCCCGAAGCGGGAATATTACTCAGGCCAATATCGCCGATTAATTAAAGGAGAACAGCGAGGATTGCTCCCGTTTCTATCAAGCGCGAAACCGCGGCTTAGGCCGGATAGGACGTTCCTCCTGGTTTTAATCGTTCCCGATGGAAAATGAGCTGCTCGAGTTTCGCGGCGACTCGTACGTGTATCGCATTTAACGGTAATTACGGTAATGGACTAATAAATTGCCTGGATCTGCATCCCGTCTGGTCAGCGACTCGCTCTCTCTCTCTCTCTCTCTCTCTCTCTCTCCCCCTGTTGGCGTGCATTCACCGGCTGACCGAGCCTAACCCGAGACGTGCTCGAGGCCGACGATCCCTACGAGATCGTCGACGGAGACCGTCTAAACCCCGTCTAGCTCCGCTCGCCATTTTTTTCGTGGTTACGATCTACTTTCGATCTTCAAGATGCACTCCAACGATACGTATGAGTTCGGCGCTCTTTATCCAATCTGTCGTAGCTTCAGTTGATCCTATGCAGGTCCCTCCAACACAATTTGTCCACGGAACAGTGCAATTCCATCGAAGAGGTCCGAAATTGCTGCGCTCACTTCATACCCAGGAAACCGCCGTCCTTTTTCCGGGAAAGCGTCTACAATCTATAATCGGAAGAGTACTTGGCGTGTCAGTGCTGGTCGAGGAATTAGCGCAGTCGAATGTTGAACGAGTCGAATTAGATTTTGAGTTGCAATCAACGCAAACATTTTCTGTTTCGCCTAGACATCCGCAGTCCAGCGATAATCAACACGAACGAGAAGATGACTCGTTATGTCCAATTAAAACAGAAAATGCTTACTCAAACGAACCGAACTTTTTTCCCTGCATTCTATCCAATTTTTGCAGGCTACGGACGAACGATAAACGCGTCGAGATTCCTCGCAGCAGGCATCCTAGCAAAAATGTAGAAGAAACGCTTCTGTCTGGTGAAAGGAAGATAGAAGTACATATCTACCGTCCATAAAGATCCATTTCGCGGAGGAAGCTCCGATTATTATCCTCGAGCATATCCCGTTCGCCGCGATCAAACTTCTAACGAGACGCGTCCGATCGAGCATTATCTCCGGCCGATCCTAAGCCTTCGATCGCGATTTAGCGATTTTATCGGACCCGGGGATCCACGAGGTGCTCGCGTACACGGCCGCTTGTGCGCTCGTTCTCGCGAAAAAGTTCGTTTTTCTCGGTCGTTTCGCGGCTTCGGCGATGCTACACCGCTTCTCGGTCTCTCAGCCTCCGCCGCGCACAGCCTCGACCGCGAGGCTTCTTCAGCAATTTACCATTCTTCCTTTCTGCGGAGCTCTTCCGCCTCTTCTTCGTCCTTAACCGGCCGTTTTTCTGCAGGGGCACTACACCAGCTGGCCAGCACTGTGCTCCCTCCTTCCTGCTTCCCCCACGGGGACTCTCATCGCGCCTCTGCGGTTCATTTTTTGAATTCTTCCACGGCAAAGAACAACCGCAAAAACCGGCACCGGAGGCTTTGTGCTTCGACCGATAGCATCCTATCCGCCGTTTCTTTCGGAAACGACGCAGAAACTCGGACGACACGTTGTTCCCGCCACCTCTTCGATTTATTAACGCGATTTACCTTTAAATTTATTTTACTTACTCATCGATGCCGTAAACTATGTTTGGTTTACGTAGCGTACATTAGTATAACACTTTTTAAAATTAATAATGAAGTATATGTATATGTATATCGTTATATAAAGTTATATTAATATGAATGGTAGACGCTAAATCCATTTACCTTTAAATGTCCGATTTTGAATGCCATTCTTCGTTCAAATACAATCCTTTTGGAAGTGGTTCGAAAACTCGATGTTAATGCTAAGTAATAGCCACTGATTTTATAAAAGTAAAACAACAAGCGATAAAAATTTATAAATCTTGCACGCAGATAATATCGCTCCGCAACTTCACGTATACGAAGAAGAGCAGTTTTGGGAACAGTTCGAGGACACATCGGCAGTCCGGAAAGCGGAGTCTTTCTCGGAAGGGACAATGGTAAGGTGACGAATGTGTCCGGCCAAGTGTCCAGTATCGATAGTCCCGCAAGGTCTGTCTAGAGTTACCAAGAGGACCGCGTCCCGCGTTTTCTCGTTTCGGCAACGTTACACCAGCTTTGTTTCCCGGACTCGTTATCAGCGGCCACCCAGCGCTGTCGAACCGCCGCGCCAGCGCAGGTGCTTTCGAAATGACAGCGTCGGGTGTCCAGATAAGCGACGAGTCCGCGAGTCTCGAGTTTTATCTGAGAGACGATTAAGAGTCGTGGAAGTCGCTCAGGTGTCTCGGCTCTTTGAAAAGAGTGACTGGTACGCCGAGATAACCCTTTGATCCAATCCTAGGAAAGGGAACTACAGTGCTACCTCGATATCCTGAAGTTTGGACTTATACCGAATAGGACGTATACCAAACCAACCTTTCCCATAAGAAGTAATGTAGAAATGATTAATCCGTTCTCATGTAAAAAACACTCCTATTAATATTATATCTAAATTAATGGGTTTGTAAAATAATTTGAACACTGTTTAAACACATAAATAAGAAATGAGATTTTATAATAGATTTTTCAATCTATCTTTATATTTATATCGTAGCATTTGCCATCGCGCCAGGCATAGTTGCCTTCTGTAGCAAGCCGTTGATACCGATACACTCGATCGACTGATCATCTTATTTTATCTATCAGTGTTGTATTCGCGGACTTCGCGATCATACGCCAACCTCATCAGTAATTCTATTACTGATCCTTACTTGTATGATCAGTCAGTTAATAACATATCAACTCCGAATACAGTGTTGCTGCGATTAATGTGACTTTCGGGTATGCGGATGATGTAAATGTTTATACCACCGTGTGGATGACTGAGTGTTTCACTCATATGTTTGTTTGTTATATATAATTTTATTGATTTATGCTGTTATATATAATTTTATTGATTTATGCGTTGCGTTAGCGCTTTTGTTAACAAATGTATGTTACGTTCAGATTTTGTTAAATAAACAGTTCCCTGCGAGCGAGCAACGGATCACAACGTGTCGTGTCGAGCCTCCGAGCCTCCTTACAAATTCGGGGGTTCCCCCATGGGCGATCGATCGCGCTACCAAGAAATTAAGGTATTAGGGTGTTTAAATTGGGGTTTTATGATACTCGATGTATGGAATAGCATTAGTACAATACAACAATTTCCCCTTGGCACTGTTGTTTATCCAGGATCGTCGTTTACACTTCGAAAAGTTATCCAAGAAATTTATGTTCGGCACACACACATAAAAAAACGTCGTGTGTACCATTTCGTTTCCTGAGACTCGATACCACCGAGGTTCTCACAACAATCGCTGGAAGACTGTATAATTGATTATTAATTTAATTTTTCCTCTGAGATAATTATCTAGAAATGACGCAAAATTTACACGAAAAATTTATGTCGTATACCGAGCGAAATTTGTCATATCTAAACAGGACGTATACCGAATTGAACGTACTCGAAAGGAGACGTATACCAAGCTACCACTGTATAGTTCGACTACCGTAGAAACGATTTATCGAATGTTTCTTCTAGGAGCGTTCTGTGGAACGGCGATTTCCGCAGGCGAACGGTAAGTTTCTTTCGCAAGGATCATTTCCGCGGCCAGTAAAAAAGAAATCTTCCGAATGTAGACAATCCTACGACCATCGTTCGGATTGTCCGCGACTTGTTCAACACCTGTAACGACGTTCCACGGTGCACAGTGTAGCTCGTGGTTTCTCGCGGCGCGACGGTTCCTGTCGCCGTGGTTTTTACAAGCCGGTAAATGGAGAATAGGGAAAAAGGAATTGTCGCGTCTCTAGCTTTTTCCACCGAGCGAGATAGCCTAACCGATCGCGGTACACGCGCGCGGTTGTCGTTCGTGTTACGCTCGGAGCGTATTCTAGGCGCGAGCTGCTGTATAAGCCGCGAGCTGTAGCAGAGAAAATCGGCGCGGTTCCGGTGCAACGACTCGCGCAGTTTTGCCGCGTTCGAGCTGCCGTTCGATGCACACGAACACCGGCGAACGGAGCGAAGAAAAAGAGAGACAAGTCCGGACCACGAGAGTGCAATCGTAAAACCTCCGCTCCCGGAACATTCCCGGGCGAGCGCTCCGCTCGCGTGCCGGCCGCATGCAAAACCTGCGGAACGCCTTTCCTGTTCGCATTCGGAAACCCCCGGACGGAAAATGCATTCAAAATTTCAGATTATACTCCTTTGCGTGCTTCTTAACGCTACGTTGTGTCAAGAACGAAAGTTGAGAGTACAGATGATCGAGTCAGTTACATTCTAAATTCAATATCAACTTTCGTATCACACATTTGTACCGGATTTCGCTGTCACGATTTTGGAAAATGTGTTGTTTTGTGCTTTACACTTATTAAGACGTGTTCGCGCAAATGGCAGTGTCTTGTTGATCCGACTTAGGAACAGAAGATTCTGAAAAATTTGTAAGTACCTAAACATTAGTATTTTATTATTATTATTATTTATTATGAACGGACCGAGGTCCATTTACAATAGAATAAAGACTTAACATAAATTACTAAGAAAGGACATGCGTAAAAGAAAAAAAAAAACTATTGGTATAAAGGTACTGATATTATGAGTTAATCCTGCGTAATTTTTCTTTGAAAGTTTGTAACGACCCATTAAAATAGTCAATACTATTATATAGAGTGTTGGAGTTCGCAATAATTCGATTTATAGGATTTGTTAATCCATATGTGGATTTGCATTTACGTGTTTGAAAACCTGCTCGAGATCTCAAAGCACGTTCAGGTGCGTAAAAATTGATTTGCATAAGGAGAGAGGTACAATCTATATGGTTATTAATTAAATTAAAAATAAAGCTCTGGTCGGATACTCTTCCGCGAGCAGACAATGTTTCCAGGTTGACTATGGTTAATATTGTGGAGTATTTTATAACCCAGGATTAATATTCTTATGTATAAAAATGGATATAAGGTATTCTTTCATATTTTATTACTTTTATAATCCGAGTGTCCCTTTAAACGTCGTTTGGCCGATCATGTTCTGTCTCATCGACACGGTTGTGTGGACTGTAGTAGTAGGCTTTTGTCTATACTGTTTTGCAAAAGCTTTAACAGCTTATATCTCAATAACTATTTGTTTGCGACATATGGCTTCTTTCAAACTTTTTCTCTTCTGGATGAGTGGAAGGTGTCGATGTAAAAAGCAACTTTACCAACAATTTTCTTCTCTTACTAATATCCACCGATCCAGAGGTGTAGATTCATCCCTAGATGATCATTACTTTTTATACACCCTGAACAATAAAAATGATTCGAGAGCTTAACCAAGGCATCACCGCGTAAATCTATGTCGAAGACGCTGGCTGAAGTATTTGTGATCCAGCAGGTGACTACGGTAGCAGTTTCTCGGAGCGATTAGCGTGACACAGCGATCACTCTTCATCGATTCGAGTGCCCTAAGGCCAGCGATTAGTTCGAATCGAATTCCGCCGGTTAGCAATCGATGGATGGTCCTTAATCGACGCGCGGATCGTTCGAGGATGATTTGTATTGCGCCGTTTGCGGCTCATCCGGTGCCTTTCGGCCGTTCATCCCCGGACATTATGATTACGCCACGATACGACCAGGCGCATTAAATAGAAATAAAATAAATCCGAGCTCTCCGAGGGTAGAGACGAGTCTCGAGTCCAGTAAACGAAAGAATCCCCGCAGGCTTCTGCATATTACACGGCGAGAGGCGGCCAGCCAGGCAGAAAACGCATGCCAACCTAAGCCAAGCCGAGCCGAAGCCAGTCGTCGGGGATGTGATCTCGAATTCCCTCGTAAAACGCATCCGCGCCGCTGCTGTAGGCTGATTCTTAAAGGAATCGGTGCAGCTGCAGTTTTACAGAGCATCTAGCCTCGTCTGCCTACGATTTCTCGCGCCGAGACATCGATCATCCAATTAAATATTTTCCCTTCCGATTCTCTATCCTTTCTTCCTTTTCCCGTTCGGGTTGCAAAAAATCAAATCACCGCTGGACTTCAGCGTGGATATTATACAATACATCGTGTAAATTTTTAAATTTATTGTGATTCCATATTTTTTTCTAATGATTCAATATCGATGAAAAATGTTAATTCTATACTCTATGAAAATGGAAATCTCCAGCTCCCATGCCAACTGCGCCAAAGATTCTCTACGATATTCGACAACTTTCATTTGCCTTTCATTTACAACTTTCTACGTTTTATTCGAACGGAGAATTCTAGTTTGCACATATGTTAGTTTAGAAGCTGTGCTTTTGATTTATTTCGAGATTCGTTGGCCGACGTGCAGGGAACGCGAATTATTATTATCATCGCGCAAGGATCGATGACTTCGGGCTCGAGAAGCGGGTCGATGCACCGCAAGATTAACGCAGAAACAATCTCTCCTTGTGGTTACATTGAATCTCTTTCTCGTGGTGCCTTTATCCCACCATGGACAGCAGGTACACAGGTTCCAGCGATGTACCGCGATAGCCGTAAAGCCAAAACACGTGTTTCGCCAAAACGCGGCCCACGACACCACTAATTCCTTATCTCCGGACTTCCTTCTCAATTTCGTTTATCGTTCCGACGCTAATGGACCGAGCCACGAAACAGAACGTATCACGGACAGATCTTTTCATTTCGAACGCCCTCGTCGAAGGGTTACGCGTCCCTCCAAAAACAAAAAAAAATTCTTGTAGCTGGTATGACAGGAACAAAACTGACTAAACGAAACAAATAAAAGATCGCATCTCTAAAAAAGAAAACTATGATAAAACAACTTCAGCTCCGCCATTCGATCGGAATAATCGAATCAACCCTTTGCACTCGGAGTTATGTTAGCTCGAAAATGAAACATTTCTTCCGACCCAGAATATTTCCATTCTCCAAGATTTTTTTAATTTTATAGATATGAAATTTGTAGAATGCCTCATAGGGTAACTGCACCAGTGAATAAACGGGCACCAGTAAATGAACGCTTTTGTATATTTCAACAAATTTTAAGTTGCACGGCATACTAGCGATAATGACTCTTGGGCCAATTGAATATACGACTCTTTTTCGTAGCTGTATTCCTATTGGTACAATAGAAAGACTATAATAAGAATATATTGGTACCAGAATATAGTGTTCATTGACTGGTATTTTTTATATGTTTTATTTAACGTTCAATAAAGAAAAATAATAATAATTTCATTTTATTTGTGTTCATTTATTTTTGACGAATGAAGTACAGGGAGCCATTTGGCATATATGAGATTCCTCTAATTCACATATTCTTTTAAAAATAAAATATCTTCCTGAACAATTTCTTAAATGTTCATTCACTGGTGCAGTTACCCTACAATACTTAAATGTGTACATAATTGATTAGATACCAACATACTTAATAATGTAAACAATATTTTCAATAATGGTACAGCAATTTTTTGTGTCGCCTCAGAGTCACCATCCGAGTGCTAAGGGTTAAAAATGCTCTTGGGTACTCGTGCGACTATCAACATGTTAATTTTCCCAGACATATGCTATGTCTAGTATGCATAAAATGAAGCATCACACAGGTAAAACAAACAACTAAACAATGCCGGAATTTGGGACTCGACCGAAAACGGTGGACAGAAGGTTCGCGTGCGTAAAAATTAGGGGTGTCCGAGTACCCGTAATTTCCGAGCCGAGGTAAACTCGATTCGATTGTTCGAGCCGAGTCGAGCGTTTGATTTTCCCGAGCTATTGGGTTGGCAAATTACTTTGTTCGGTTTTTGTGATTTATTCCAATGTAATAAAACACCGAACGAACTTATTTGCCAAACCAATACTTGAAATCGACGAACTGTTCGAAAAAATGCGAGCTACTTGAAAAAATCAAGCGGCTCGAATATTCGAGCCTTCGTAAAACTTCGATCTACTCGAAACTGAATTTTCAGATCGAACAGATCTTTAGCTATCGCGTTACCGCGCGTAACACACGTAGTTGACCGTGCAGAACACAGGCTGTTTGACAAGAATCGCGACTTTACTGTATCCGAGTAATTGGAAAAACATCGAGCTAGAAATTCATTTTCAAGTAGATCGAAGTTTTGCGAGGGCTCGAATATTCGAGCCGTTTGAGTTTTTCAAGAAGGTCGCATCTTTTTCAAACAGTTCGTCGATTTCAAGTAGCTCGGAAAATTTTTACGCACCTGAACGTGCTTTGAGATCTCGAGCAGGTTTTCAAACACGTACATGCAAATCCACATATGGATTAACAAATCCTATAAATCGAATTATTGCGAACTCCAACACTCTATATAATAGTATTGACTATTTCAATGGGTCGTTACAAACATTCAAAGAAAAATTACGCAGGATTAACTCATAATATCAGTACCTTTATACCAATAGTTTTTTTTTTTCTTTTATGCATGTCCTTTCTTAGTAATTTAGGTTAAGTCTTTATTCTATTGTAAATGGACCTCGGTCCGTGCATAATAAATAATAATAATAATAATAATAAAAATTCAAACGCTCGACTCGGCTCGACAGACCGAGTAATGACTCGACTCGAAGTTCGAGTACTCGCACACATTTTTACTAAAAATGCTCGGACTTAGCGAACGCGATCGAGTCTGCTGACCAGCGAATTCGCAGTGCGCGAGAGCACCTACCTGCGCGCGAGATCGCGGGTACACGTACGGAATCGCGAATCGAGGTGTGCGTGGATTCGCAAGCGCGTGTGCGTGCACGTTTAACAGCGAGGAGGGGTACTGACCGCGCATTCCACGAGGGAGGTGACCGCCTCGCTTCTCATCTGTAAGAACCTCTACCAGCTCCGCCTTGAGCTGAACTCGAACTCGAACTCGAACATGGACGCGGAGGCGCAGGAAAACGACGAAAAAGTGTTGGGAATCGTTCGGCGCGACCGATCCTCCGCGAATTATCGCGCCATTGTTGGCCTATAACCGATCGCGTCGCCGAAACGAGAGCAACGAGAAACGAACGACACGCACAATGTGTTTGCTCGGTATCATGGTTAGTCAAGGAGTTCGCACGTTCATCATCGCATTATCTCCGGCGATTCTTGTTCGTTCGCAACATTTTCATGCGCGTCGCTCGTGTGCTTTTCATGCGGGTCCGTATACGCGCGCGCGCGAAGATCGGCCGGACGTTCGCTCACGCAATCGAGTTCACAGCCGTATCATTACAGCGGGACTAACGTTTAGTTGTTTTTCGCGAGCCGCTCCTCTTAATCGTATAATCAAGTTTTTGCAGGCTTCCCGGCTGGTCCCCTCTCCGTCACGCGAACGCCTGTGCCGGTGAAATTAATTTCCCGATAAATGACGGTCTCTCGGCTCGCGTCCAACCGAGAGCGATGGACGGATCGGGAATTCGGATAGTCGAGTCGAAAATTAGCGTGCGGAATCCGGAAAAGCTGCCGAGCGAATGAGAAGGGCGATGGAGATAGCGAGAGGAAACGCTGTTAGCGAGGGCTAATGTAATCGGGAACCTGCGATCGATCTCGAGAATTCTATTAAATACAATTACCGGTCCGCCGTGGGCTTATTACGTTAACCGTAAGGCGTCTGGTGGCATCATCGATCTAACCGCGCGCACAAAGGCCCGAGAGATCTCTCGGCAGCCACGGTGTGCGGCAGTTGGCCGTCGTCGATCGATAATTCAGTCCAACTAATTGCCAGGCTACGATTGCCGTGAACACACTATTACGATCCTGTCGACGCGCTAGCGAGAACGCTATACCGGCCACGGGACACGATTCCAACGGCAATATCCCCGTGCTCGAACACAAGCCGTACAAGTACCGCGGCGTGCTAACGTAAAATGAGCAAACGAACGACATGGTCCACCCACGTTCTAACCTACATACACCACCTCTTTCTTTCTCTCTCTTTCTCTCTCTCTCTCTCTACTACTACTACTACTACTATTTTCTCGAGATAGATTGTAACACCGTTCCTCGTCACCCGGCTAGGTTACACCCTGCGAGAGAGAGCCTTATCGCAACCAAGATTCCTATCGCGCCCATGGGTTCTCTTGTTTTTTAACCTCGGACTTCTCAGACAGTGATTGAAACGACCGTGTCGCGTCACAGCATGGAATTTTGTGTTCTTTGTGCCCTCGAGAATTCGCAACCTCTTCTGTCATACGGTTAGTTACATATTTATTATTCTTGGGGGTTCATAGTGTCCCTTTTGTGCATTCCCCTATTAGTTTGGAATGTTAATATTTTTTCTTTCAATCCTCATCCAGGAATAATTCTTCAGAAAAAGTATCCCCACACGCGCGGCAACACATCCCCAACTCATACCACGACATGAAATATCAGATAGACCTCTCGATGTGTTAGTTTCAGCTTAATAGGACAATTAAAAGAAAAATACAATTTTTATTTGGCTCCTGTGTGCTGCAATCAATGCAAACATTTTTTATTTTGCATAAAGGTCCGCAATCTAGTCATGAATCAAGTTCGATCCAACAATAGGCTGCAGCAGTGTTTCCCTAAGTTTTGACATCTGTGTACCCCTTCTATAACTGTCGTGACACTAACAAGGCAGGACCCCAAGTGTTCGACTTCGATTTTGATAATTTTTTGTGAGATGATGGTATATGGATCCCTAATTATGTATGCAAAATATTAGGTAGTAGTTTCTCAATAGTTTGAAAGATATAAGCAATTGCGTTTTCGAAGTTCCATTAGCCGTGTAAGCTGGTTGCGTAATTCACAGGTATGAAACTTTAATTGTTTATATCTTTAAAACTATTGAGTAACTTACACCTAATATTTTGCATACATAATTAGGGATCCATATATCATCATCTTACAAGAAATTATCAAAATCGAAGTCGGACACTTGGGGGACTTCCCTTGTGAGTATCCCCCGTTAAGAACAATTGTGTATATGCTTTGTACACAACAGTAGACTCCCGCTGCACCAGGAATGTTGCATTAGAATCAGTGTGCGTACCCCCTCCAAACTCTTCCTATACCCCCATAGGTACGCGTACCACACTTTGGGAAACACTGATCTAAAGCAACCATTTCTATTACTACAACCCGTTTACGTGCTAGGTTTATCGTTAATATTGAAGTCTGAATGTTTAACACTGAACCTACCATCACCGGTCAAAATGACCGGTCCAAGATATTTTATTTTACTGTTATTTATATAATAAAAATAATTTCATAAGTAATGATTGTATAGATACCTTTAGTGGAGCACATATTACAACAAGAGCTCTGCACAAAGTCTAAATAAAATCAATCTTGTCATTTTTATAACGGAATATGTAACAGTTACTTTTAAGGCCCGGTAGGATTAGTGTTTTGCATTAATGGGGAAGAATAAATGTCGAAAAGAAAGAAAGTCAAGAGTAAAATTTCGCTCCGGACATTAACGACCCTGGATGAACACGGAGGTTTAAAATAATCTGCTGCTTACTGACATTCTGCATATTACCACATACCCAGAAAATCGTTGCAGCGCAAACATTTGCTCGCGGCTTTTTCGCGTATCTGCCGAAGGAGACAGTGCAAACAACGGTCGAATCGGGGACGTACGCTAAAAACTCAGTGGACGTACCGGTACCGACCGGTGGCAGCTCTCCGGGCACGGAGTTTTGTTTCCTCGTCGGATCTCTCCATCGCAATTCACCGGGTGTTCCGCTAGCCGAGTACATTGTGTGGGCGATCTCGCGCGAGCCTGTGCCTGCCTGCTTGCTTGTCTGTGCCCGCCTGTGCCTTTCTTTTCTTTTTCCTCCGGTTGGCCCCTGCTTATTGTCAGGGTTGAACCTGTCCGTTGGAAAAATCAAGGGCACGCTCCCTCGTAAATTTGTCCTCGCGATACTAGGGACTTTCGAAGCCGCGTGACTCGCCCCTCGGAGCTGCGTTCTCCTCGGACCGTTAACCCTTTGCACTCCGAATTATTTTTCAATTTTGTTGCCAACAACTCCCTACTATTTTAAGCGTTACATTTGATACTTACTTTAGAGGACAGTTTCTTTGCTCCTACTTATTTTAAACAATTTTGTTTACTAATTATATTAACACTAAACTTACCGAGCCTTAAAAATGACAAGATTGATTTTATTTAGACTTTGTGCGGAACTTACTATAATACGTGCTCTACTAAAGATAGCTATGCAACCATTCCTTATGAAATCATTTTTATTATTTTAATAATTGTAAAAGAAAAAATCTGGAACCGGTCATTTTGACCGGTGGTGGTAGGTTCAGTGTTAAATATAGCTGTCAAGCTTTGTTGTAATTTATATTTGTGTAACTTATATTAGTTTTTAACTAAAAACTACACAACTTGAATAAATACATGTAAAACCACGTTTCATTTACATTTTCCTTTCTCCGATGTCGAGTCACACTCGACAAAGAAGTACAACCGAAACTCACGCGCGGACATTGACTCTATGTGTAATAATATAATTGTGCTTTATTCGTGATCACTTTTTCCGTTTCACAATTATTTTCGAAGAGCAACAATGTCGGTGCGTTGACAGTTCCTTTCATTAGGAATTCAGTGACGATAAATTAACTCTAGGTCATTCAAGGTCACAGAGAGAGGACACTTGGGGGAGGGGCACAGATGGCTACCCTGAAGGGGTTACCCTCGGTTGGTCGACAACTCATTTCGCCGACACAGCTTTCATCGACGATTTGACCGTGTTAGTGTCGGCCAAACCGTGTCGATGAAGACATTTGTCGACGATTTGACTCTGTAGATAAAAACATAGTGTCGACGAAAGTTTTTGTCGGTCAAATCGTCGATGAAAACAGTGTCGGCGAAATGAGTTTTCGACCAACCGAGGGTAACCCACCCTGAAGATGTCCATGGTGAGTAACGCAGGTACATAACTCGCGGTGTCTTATTGCTCAACAGTATTAAATCATGCGGATTTTATGCGTTTATGACAAAAATGGGTACGTCATCAATGTATTAGTTTCAGCTTAATAGGATAATCAAAAGAAGAATACAATTTTTATTTGGCTCCTGTGTCCAGCAATCAATGCAACTACTTTTTATTTTGCATAAAGATCCGCAGTCTAATCATGAGCTTTGTCGTTCCAATCAAACATCTATCAAAACAAAATAAGTTGTCACAGCGTTCACAGATTTTTCCTATCCTCCTTTTCCCCTTCCATTATCCCATTTCAGCAGTCCATTTGAGCATACTCCAACATCCTCCACTAAGTCCGTATTAATCTGGTCATCAGAGAGGTGGTAAACTGTATTCCCTGAGTTTTGATCAAGAATCGGAAAGATTGACTCGAGTTCCTCTGCGAATGACATCCACAATTACAGAAGAAAACCGTGAAGATTTTACGACCTTTAAGAAGAGATACTTTTTCTAGATCCCTGTCGGCTGGCAAACACGATGAAAATATCATGGAAATCGGTTAACATTGCTGTCAGATAGAAACTGCGCCGTCTAGACCCGCGGCGGACCTCCGATCGCAAGAAACAGATCCGCAAAAACGGTAGTAATTTCCTTCTTTAACGATCTTAATAAGTTGAAAATGCTGTGTGTACCGTGGTTCTCTCCGATTCTCTCGATCTTTCCACCGTTTTAAATTGCGCCTCGAGTCTCGGTTCTGCGATAAATGCATAAAACCCGCAGTCGATGGACCAAGTCGATAGACCGACGGGAGCAATCTATTTTCATGAATAAAAACGCGAGGGAGAGCAAGTTCGAGCGTCTGGTCGCGTCCTCGCGCATCAAAATGATGAGGGTAATGCGATGAATGGCGGTCAATTTCCTGTCATTTTCGCCGGTCCCGGGACGAGACCGAGGTGCAGGTTACACGCGTTTTATATGTACAGCCGAGGAGAGAAGATGCGGGTTAGCGTGTCTCGGAAACAAGAATCCCTCGACACGAGAGCGCAGCACATTGTACGACCGTCGAGACGTTTAACGAGCGCCGTTACGACGAACGAAAGGGGCCTCGATTAGTCGTCGATACCATTATATACGTCGGGGTCTCGTGATTCCCTCGGACGTCTTTATGCGTCGATCATGCATCGAACGTTTAAAAGGACAACCTCGCGGGGACCAGCCTCGAGAATGGCCGACAGAGTTCCGTTGCTCTCTCCTCCGGCGCGCTGGTTTGCTGAAAAGACGTGATTTTATCCGACTCCTGTGTTCGCCTGTTATTCATTCCCTTTTCGGAAGGCTGCGTGCGTGTGGTTTATGTCGGTCCATGGACGGACAGTGGAGAAAGATAATCGTGGTGGTGTGTGGCTGTTCCGTGGAACGGACGTCCAGGGTTATTTCGACGACGATCAACGATAATAATTGGTAACGGTACGCGGATGAAGAAAAATGAGGGTCCGCCGCGGCGGACAGTTTTCCTCGAAACGATGGAAATCCGAGAGTCACCGCAGTCCTTTTTCTCTCTCAGACGTGTCCCCGTACGAAGAAATATTGCGTGGGTCTCTCGCGCAGTTTCCCGAGCTTCCACGAAAACTAGATTGCTCCCGAGAAGCGATTTTAATTGGGACGCAACTTGAGCGGGCGAAAACGAAATTCTACCATTCGAAATATAGGATTGGACAAGTGCGATGTCTCACGCAATCGCTTGTTATGAACTGTTCTTGCTCGGTCTATGGAGATAAAGCGAAAAAGAGGGATTCAGTAAAGATGGAAGTCATCCTGGCAGCTCTAAAGCTTAAGAAAGGTACTCTAATGATTTTTAGTTTTACTCTATGTTTATGTCTATGTTTGGTGTGTTGTTCCGTTGTAAAACCCTCTGCGAAGGGACAAGCGCACGACCAGCGAATGTTAACTTGCCTCTACTACCGATATAACGACCGGGACCGTCATAAAGGACGAATAGCGCACCAAAAAAATTACCGTTTTTAGCATTAGCCTACCGAGGTCATAATTTTATAATCATAGCCGTCGGTAACCGAAGTACCCCTACTCCTACTCTTCCTAATTCCGTTATTTCCACCACCGCACAGTGATCGATTCCTCGATTCTAGGTGGACAAAATGGTAAATTTGATCAACTTCAGATATCTTCGCTGCCGTTCTATTTTGTTCACGAACATTAATTTATTCGATATATAACGTAATATTTCCATTGCACGTGGTTATTACGACGATAATACGGTGCTAAAGTTTTGCCTGTGCGAAATACTATAAATAAGCTAATTCTTCTTCATCGTATAACTTGTTTGTTTGTTGTTTAAATTATTATGTAAAAAATGCAGCGCGTAAGCGAAGGTAAGTATTTCATTTTTACATATCGGTATAATTTTATTTTGCCGTGTAAATCTCTCATATACAACAGGTTAACTAATAATATTATTTAAGAAGAGGTCAAATAGTATAACTTAGTTTTCCCGGACTCGGCCGGACTTGGTTCTTTGATAGTTTTGAAGAATACTTATTTCAAAACAATGATACTAAATATCGTTGACCCGTTTTGCCCCGTTTGTCATTTATATCATTTTTTAGAAAAGACATGGAGTATGCCACTATTTCATGTGGTATTGAAATTGACGATAGAAAGTTTACAGAATATGTACTTCAGACTGCGAGAATTACATATGACAATTATAATTTATAATAATTTAGAATATCCACCTTTGTGTGTCATGCACATTCCTTATTATAATTTCGTAATTTTGTATTATATTTTTGTAGAACTTTATCTAATTTTTAAATATGAGTTAAGATTAATTCTTTCCATTTTGTGTATTGTTTATTCACGTATTTAAACAAAAACTATAAAATATTTAATTTATGTTATTTTCACAAACGTTACAATTAATTGTTATATTTGTCCGTTTTAAATAAATGATATAATTCGTTTAAATTCATGTAGTTTTTATACACTTGTCATGATTTCTGAGAAATAAAGCGTCATTACTACAAGAGAACACAAAAATTTGAATTTTGTCCATCTAGAATCGAGGAATCGATCACTGTGCACCGTCAAAAACACACCCTCCAGCCAATCATATCCAACTTCCCAAGACCACCCCTACCTCCGAGCCTTTCCTAATCTTCTACACGAACAGAACAAGCAGAACTGTTTCGACTACCGCTCGATCGACAATCCAAGAACAGCCGAGCCTGACTTGGAGACAGCAGACAGCAAGCCAAGTTTTACAAGTTATTTAATAAAGAAACGTTTCTCCGGAGTTTTTGACCCTACATTCATTCGCCGATAACCTAGTCGTGATACGACCTCCAATTTCGGGATCGACACGACACCACATGTGTAACATAACTGATAACTCGTATTGTCCAAAGCTGAGTCGAGCGTTCTCCGACGCTCGACGCGTGCAAAATCGCTCGAGTCAGCGTTCGCGGGTTGCGCAACGACTTTCGCAGCGCAAGAGACGAGAGGTTCAATTAGCTTGGGAAGTGGGGGGGACACGGCGATAATTCGATGAGGGGGAGGGGGGCGAGATATCGAGTTGAAACGAGCGAATTCCCGGGACGGCGACGTTACACCTGTGCTATCCACTTTCGACGAGCGGCAGGCCGCTGCTATGCCGATTCGTACCACCTGCGAGAGCGCACCTTTCACAGAGACTCGAAACACGGCCTGCGGGGAGAGGGCACACGAAGAGCCGACTCTGGCCCGTAATAAACTTTCTCTCCACGAGAGTCTCGCTCGGCCGTTCGCCTACTCTCTTTCTCTTTTGCTCAGGTTTATTCGCTTCAGTGGAACGATAGTCGAATTAATAATCAGATAATCCATGATTTGTATTTGTTAACATAACCGGAAGAAATAAATGTGTATGTTGTACAAAAAAATGCATCTACTATCAAACAAAATACCTGTTCTAATTGTCGACCGTTCGCCTACTCTCTTTCCCTTTTGCTCAAGTTTACCATAGTCAAATTAATCCATGACTTGCATTTATTAGCAAAGTAAGAAGAAATAAATGTGTATATATTGTACAAAAAATTGCATTCATTATCAAATAAAATACGTAATATGTACATGAATGAACCCCATCGAGGTCCTACGGCATTACGAAAATCATGCTCAGGTTTTGTTCTTATAAGATTAATAATCCTATGTCAATCTTTGATCACGATTACTGCACAATATTAACCACAGTCAACCTGGAAACATTGTCTGCTCGCAGAAGAGTATCCGACCAGAGCTTTATTTTTAATTTAATTAATAGCCATATAGATTGTACCTCTCTCCTTATGCAAATCAATTTTTACGCACCCGAACGTGCTTTGAGATCTCGAGCAGGTTTTCAAACACGTAAATATGCAAATCCACATATGGATTAACAAATCCTATAAATCGAATTATTGCGAATTCCAACACTCTATATAATAGTATTGACTATTTTAATGGGTCGTTACAAACTTTCAAAAAAAAAATTACGCAGGATTAACTCGTAATATCAGTACCTTTATACCAATAGTTTTTTTTTTTTACTTTTATGCATGTCCTTTCTTAGTAATTTATGTTAAGTCTTTATTCTATTGTAAATGGACCTCGGTCCGTGCATAATAATAAATAATAATAATAATAAAAATCGATTTTTGATCGCAGTCGGACCATTTCGTCTGACTATGTGCCGATTATGTTCCCTCTCGTTGTCTCTTTCATTGTTGCTCCGTTGAAATAAACGACGAGGACGAGAACGACGACGACTCGGAGGAGAGGAGACGAGACGACGAATACGAGGAGGCGGCGTAACGAGGCATCTCTTCCTGGTGCGCGCTGCTTTAACGAAGGCACGCGTAAACGGGAGGAATGCGGGAGCTGGCGCGGCGGCTCGCTGTCGTGCCGGTTTGCTCCTTTGAAAAATCGCGGCGCGTTAATACGCGGCTGCGTCGACTACTCTCGCGGCTTTAACGAACCACGAACCGCGAGAGCCTGGTCTGTTCTGGCTCTCACAGCTAGCTCTATGCACTTGCACCATTAACGCCTTTCTCTCTCTCCGAAACCCAGACCTTTCGGCTTTTCCTTTTCTTCGACCGTGATGGCACGCTTCTGCAAGCTGTTGCCACGCTGCGCTGCACGAATAATGACAGATTCTCAACTGACATCTACGGAATGCCTCGTGTGCCTCGGCACGTGTATTAAACACGCTGGAAAAATGGTTTTACGTCGCGGAAGAACGACAAATTACCACTCTTTGCTAAAATCAGACAGGGATTAACGGGAAGCGGACGATTAACGAACAGGAACACTATTTTATTACCCTTTCGATTCGCTGACTTCTGAACCCTGAATGCTTTCGAGAACGCGCGAAAGAAGTAAAATTGATGCAACCCGGAATTTCGCTACGTGATTTTCGTCGAGAACAAAAATTGTCTGCGATGACCGTAACCTGTAGCATAGAAGATTCTGTTTTTCTTCGCTAATCTGAATAGCTCGAGCTGACGACCCTGAATTCCGTCATGAATGCGTCACAAATCCGCAGTCTAATAATTGATCGGGAATTGCAAATCGCGAAAGCATTTCGCGACAATTTTCGCGGCAAAGTGACGCCATAAGGCGCCATCTTCCTGCCCATCATCTTCTAGAGCAAACGGAAGCCGCACCACGCCCGACGAAACTAGATTCCTAGCACGATGGTTCTGATATAGGTATATCTGGCAGGCTAGTCCGAACCAAGCGTTAATCTAGCTCGATCTGGATCCTGGGACCTGTAACCCGGTTTAACGGAGATCTGTCCTAGCCTAGATTCCTCTAGCGATTTTTCTACAGATGTTATCTACGAGGAGAACAGCTTGGCGATTCGATCTCCGTACATCGATTGCATCTAGCTTATTACGGTTTTTCTGTGGATATTCTATATAGAATCCCGGGTGACTTTCCAGGTGAGTACCGGGGCCCCGTTGTTGGTTTGCGAGACCTCGAGTGGCCTCGGGTAATTACGGACAGGCCAGGCCAGGTCGTCGCTTCCGATCGCAACAGCGAAACGCACCGGACGACGACGTTACAATCGTCCCATTAGCCGGCGATTCCAGCAATGTGGACGAACCGCGACGAACGACCTTCTCAAGGTCCGCTGCGTTCTACCCCAGTTATAATCTAACCGCGAGGGCTCGCAGAACTACCTCGCTGAGCTTTTTGCTAGGCCATCTGTCGCGGACCACTCCGCGCCAGGTTCTAAGCTGATACAGTGCCGGAGACAGCCCTTCAGGGCACGCCAAGGACGTAAAGGTCCAAGGACCTGAAGCAATCGGAACCTACAGGACCCAGAAGTTTGTTCTTTGATTGCAGAGATGAAGGATCGGTTGAATTCAGAGCGATTCGCTCAGTAAATTACTCCGATTTTGTAGAACCCCATGGGTCATCTGATGTAGGAGATGTAGGACATCTGCGCGCTAGTCCCGCAATCAACGTTTTCAACAGGTACGCTGTGATTAATTGGCATTTATCAGACTGATGAGCGTAGAATATACACAGGTTCTTCCGCGATGAACGATCATCCGGACGAAGATTGTTCACAGAACGTTTCCTGATCTCTCGCACGGTTAATTTTCGGATCGGAACGATACCGACTCCGCGGGTAGCCCTTTCGATTCGGTCTAGGCATCGCATCGATTTCGTCAGTTTCATTTACGGGAACAGTTACTCGCGATCACTTCCTGCGGATGATTGCTACGAGTTTTATCCTCGTTGTGATCTCGCCGCTTCAAGAATCCTTTCAGAAAAATTCACAGCAGATTCTCAATGCCATCGAGCATCGAATCGACGGCGATACTCTAAACAATTTTTGAATCGATTCAGGGAGCTTGGCAACGGTGCAGGATTCCGCGGGATCGTTTATGAAACATCGCGGTGTCGGTCTCAGTCGATTAGCTCTGGTGAGAGGCCCGAACAATAGCTCGAGGAGGAAGAGGAAGCTCGCGTTACGAGTTTCACGGTAGCTGTTGCAGCGCCTCGCATCGATATCTCGAGAGTATCGTCTTTGCAACGCGTTCTTCTTTCATCAGTGTGGTGCAACCATGGATATAGGAATATAGGGATGGAGCATGAGCTAGCATTTTGGACAAGGGGGGTTTTTTCTTTTCCGGAGGGGACGAGGTAGAAGCATGGATCTATGGGTAGAAGTTGCATCTTTTTCATTGGCTGTGTCCGGCGCAAGCGCAGTACGTCATTATGCATGCGTTACTGATACAGTTACATAACCTTTTAGTATGTTCTTTAATTCGTGTTGCACGTTTTAATTTCCTTTCTATATTCTCTAATTTTAGTTTTATTTAATCCCTCGTTCTATTTGCCGTTATCGAAAAATAACGCCCCTTGCCCATAATGCTAGCTCACGCTCCATCCCTATCACGGTGCATTATACAGGTGTGCCGACTTCCCTAAAAAAACTGAGGCAGATGAGTCGTAATTCTCTGGCCGCCGCCAGACGGCGCATGGTCCCAGGTACTGTACATGTGCGAATGAGAATACACACAATCACACTCATTCGCACACGTACGGTACCTGGAACCATGCGCCGTCTGGCGGCGGCCAGAGAATTACGACTCATCTGCCTCCAAATTTCAGCATTACAGAGATGCTAAGTCGGCACACCTGTATAATGCACCGTGATCTTCCATCCCTATATTCCTATATCCATGGGTGCAACTATCTTCCGTGAAGTTCGAGCAGACGCGTTTCGATGGGACACGGAGGCGATATCGAGATCACGGAAAATCGATTCCCCGGACGCCAGCGAATCTCCGATTTCAATCTCGACCGTGTGTGGTACAGTTAGCGACCGACACGACGACCAGAGAACACCGAGTGACCCATTTGCGCGACACCAGTCTGATCGATGCCACCGCGGAGACACCTATTACCGCTGCTAATCACCGAGAAACCGGCTAATTCGCGAACGCTGTCCGCTTCTTCCGACACGGACAGTTACAAACTGCGGTTACAGACGTGTCCGGCTCTCTTCTTTTTCTAAGCTGCTCGACCGCGGTCGAGCCAAGGACAGAAAAGCGGATTATATTAGGCGATCGCAGATGTCTTGTCGTTTCTTGTTGTAGCATCGTGTGTACATAGGAGCATACTCTGTCTTCAGCCATGTCCTTTTCGGAATTGTTCGCTAGCTTCGTCAAGGGTCTGAGTGACACTCGGTGTCGGTGTCTTGATGAAGCTACATGCAACAAGCCTTAATGAACGACGAAAGCTACGACAACTTGTGACCTAAACAGGATTTGTGAATCGCGTAGGCGCGATACTATTTATTCGGAGGAAGTCGAAGACATATCTGTGGTTGTCAGGAAAAACGCCACGTGTCACAATTTCAAAAAATTTGAGCTTCATAGTATAGGATTTACGTATTTACCAGAAAAAAAGTCATGAAAATAAATTCGAAAGGCTCAAGAAATAATGCAATTTAACCGATGTCCTATGTTAAAGCATTAGTGATCAAAACTTTAAACGGCAATATCTCGCAAGTGAAATTATGTGACATGCGACGTTCTTCCTTACAACCACAGATACATGTTTTCGGTTCCGGTTGAAACGCGCGAATTTTCACGTTGCTGCTTCCGCGATCGTGACAATCAATGATCGTGGGAGACAAGCGCCGGCATTTCCGCGTGACTGTATCATTTCCATTTCTGATGCCACGCGAGTCAACGCGTCGGAGAAATTGACCGGGATTAATGCGGGTTCATCAGGAAGCAACTCTGCTTCCTCGTTTTCGACGCACAATTGGACGCGGTTTCTCACGTCTCGTAGAAACTTCGATGTGCCATTGCGGGTTAAGACACTCGATGTTATATTGGCAGGATTCACCCCATAGTCCCCGCAATAATTTAGAAATAAGAATTTCGCACCTGATCGGTTAAGGGAGCAGACATCTATTTTCCAGGATTGCAAGGGTGCGGGATTCGCGTTCTCATTTCTTGATAATACGAAAATTCAGTAGTCAAAACGCTAGATAAAAGATCGATCTAGGGCGCTATCGCCCTCAGAAGTCCTATTTCTTCAATTACGAGGCGTAATTTGCATTATGCGGAAGCATTCAACTGCGCATGTAAGCTATTTTCATAGCTGCCGAATAATGCAAATTACGCCGCGTGAACAAACAAATAGGACTTTTGAGGGCGATAGCGTCCTAGATCGATCTTTTATTTAGCGCTTTTGACTACTGAGAAATCCCATTTTTGTATTGTATTATCGAGAAATGAGAACGCGAATCCCGCACCCTTGCAATCCTGAAAAACGAGTCTACCTCCTTAAATAACCCCTTTATGAAGATCAGAACGTTTCTCCTAGTTAACTGATAACATCATTGTCGGTGTGCAAGGTTTGCCACTTCTAAAACTGTAGGCTTAATACAGTCCGTCGGTGTAAGCGACTTTTGTGGAAAGGGAAAGCGAGGACCGAAGTCCCATTAAGGGAAACCACTTTGTCACACTTCAGTGATAGAGTTATATGTACACAACTATTAATATCTTCAACACTCTACACGCGGTATTGTAGCATTCCACTGTAATAATAAAGTCTAACAATCATTCTAGATCTCTGATCTACTGATCATCCGAGTGCCATTTCAGTTTTCCCACCGACAGCGATCCAGACTGTGTATGCTCGAAACGCTGGGACGATTTAGAAGCTGGTGGTTTATCGCGCGTCTAACGGGAAAAGTTTGACAGGCGTGTAAAAATCTATCGACGCAATTTCGACGTGGAATCTGTCCGTGTTGGATCGCGAAGATTCAGCACGCTGGAGAAGCTGGCGCGAGACGAACGGTTCTACGGAAGGAGGAAAGAAGCGGTTCTCGAAGGACGAGAGAGGTTCGGTAGGCGGCGTGACCTTGACCCAGGCAATCAGGCATCCTCGGAGTCGAGGCAACCGCTGCTGGCACACATTCCCGCGGAACTATACCGTGGATCGCGAGGAGGCGACCTTCCACTGTGACCCGACACCTTCGACCTCTCTTAGGGCATCCTCGTCGCAATGCCCGAGGATCACGATGGCGGCCGAGTAGGCCACGACAACCTGTGCACGGTGAATCGAGGACGTTGGGAAGGATAATCGAATCTCGAACCTCGAACTGGATCGGCCAGCTAGTTAGCCAGTCACTTTACAAACCAACGGGACACCTTTTGTACAGGCTAGAACGAATCTCTGGTAATTAGATCCAGCGACCTCTTTCTCCTCGAGGATCCATCAGTTTGAGTCTTTGGTTCGGAGGGATTTTGGCCGAGTCCCAGGTCGTTTCTTTAAGTGAATAGAACAGGATGATATCGCGCGGACCGGTGAAAAACTATAGAATAGACTATAGACGATGGAAGACCCTCTTCGAGGCTTTGTCGAGCGCACGGATTACCCGATTAACCCTTCCTTTATTCCTTCCATTATCTCTCGCCGGTAGCCTTAACCCTTCCGCGCCCAATTTTCCATTAAACTGTTTAATCTTCGGAAGCTTTTCTTTGTGCCAAGCAGGCCTGCGAGAATTAGCAAGAAAAGCTTTGCTTTTCTAAATCAGTGTCAATGAAACAACGAAGCGTCTAGTTGTGTATCGTTAATACTGCAAGTATTAACGCACAGAATGCGTTAGGTCGAGTTTCGTTGGATTGCTGACGTACTCACGAGCTAGCGGTTGTCTGAATCTGCTGGTAGCTTACCTGAAACAAAAAGGAAGGAAAACGATTAGTCGATGGGAACGTGAATCGTGTCTCGGTATTTTAATGCCTTATAAAAATAGCAAGATTATATTTATTTGAACTTTGTGCGGTTCACACATATTATACTATCTCCGCTATTAAATGTATTTATTTACTCATTTACCACGAAAGCATCTTTATAATTTCACTAATCGCGAAATAAAAAATCCGCCGCCGGTTATGTGACCGGTGGTGGTAGGTTCAGTGTGTTAACCCCCTTCCCGGTCCAATAACTTATTCTACTGATTTATAGTTCGCTCATCAATAACGCCAGAAATTCGCGGTGTGCAACAACAATTGTACTTGAATTATACGATGTTGAAGCAGGTTTTAAACGAAAAGAGAGGAACCAGTTCGGCCTGTAAAGAGCTAAGGACGCGTAAAGTTCGAAAGAAAGGGGGTTGGGGAGGGAGGAAGAAGCGCTCAGCTAATAAACGGAGGGTTCGTCGAGGTAGCAGCCGGTGCACGGGTTCCGCTATCCGATGTTTGAGTTGGCTGCTTACGGTCCCGAGCGAAAACACGTCGAGATGTTTTCCCAGGGCTCGCTATCCGCCAGGCGAAAAGCAAATCCGCGTGTTTGCTCACGTGAGAAAGCTCGATGGTACTAATCGCCGATAATATTCAACGGTCGTGCACGATCGCCGGTCAGCGTGTAGACACTTTGCCGGCAGGGAGAGGCGGGGAGGGCTATCGGAAGGCAGAGGAAATCAGAGGGAACCAGAGCGAGCTAGAGAGGGGATCGGAGGGGGCAAGGTTAAAGGAAAAAGAGGAGAGAAATTGCGAGAAAGGGAAAAACACGACCGGGCGAGAAAGAGGAGAAGGAGGATGAGAAGAAGAAGAAGAAGAAGAAGAAGCGGAGCGTATTTCGTGCGCGCACCTGAGAATACACACGTCTCGCATGTGCAGCGCGGATGCAGCCGCTTCGACGAGATATTCGAGTCGGTCTCTTCCTGACTGCGGCGATCGCGTGCCACGGAGCTTCGTCAGCATCGAGAAATGCAGACGGGAGCCGGAGCCGAGCAAAAAGAGACGGCCGAGGGCGGCTCGTTCCAGAGAGACTGCTCTCCACGGGAAAACGAAAGAGAGACAGAGTCGGAAAGCGAAACAGAGTGAGGAAGAGCACGAGGAGGTAGGGACCATAGGATACTGTTCAGTAGCCGGGCTCTGTGTTGCGAGCGGAAGAACAAAGGGAAAAAATCCTGCGGAGAGACCCACTACGGAGTCAACCGACCGAAAAGGGACTTCAAGGTGCCGCAAGTATCGCGTAACGGGCTCCGAAGGCTCGAAAATTCGATTCGGGGTCTGTGGGACGCGGAAACCAACCTCTTTCGCCGATCGGAGGATGCACGCCGCGCGCTTGACAAACGTCTCTCGACCGTTTCGAATTTCGACGCCGCGCCGCGCCGCGGTCTTTCTATCATGTTTTTTCGGGACATTTCGAAACGGTTTACGGTTGGTGCGGCGACAGGAAAATGAAACCCGTTATGCGTTCAGACTCTGCTCGAACGGTTAGGCTTCTATTGTTTCGTGCTGCCGCGCCGGGGCCCATCGGAAAGGTGCATCTGTCTCTGCGCACCTGCTGCACAAGTGCATCTGGCGTCTCCGGCACCCGATCGATTAGAGAAACCCGAAATTTAGTGGGGACAGCGCGGTCATTCAACGTAGCGGTTTTCGGATGGGTTTTCAAAGTCGAGGGCCACTAGACCACGCCCGCTTGCGGCACTATGCACAAATACAGCAGAGATACCGCGGTGTTTGGATCCAGATTTTTGAACGATACGAAGTCTAGTGTGAAACAGGAGCACAGATAGGCCCACGGATCACTGCCCTCTGGCATCGTTGAAGCCGAGAGCCATTAAGCCACGCCCACTCGAGACACTCTACAGAGGGGGAGAGAACGAAACGGATTATTTCCGCGGTTGTAGAACTTGTTAAGCGAAATTGGTGCATTGGCCGCAAAGTGTTGGCTCCGATGCTGGAGCAGGATCGTTCCCAGGGCAAGGGGGATCTACGCGGGGCGACAGGCTCGTTCCGCGAGTTGCTATCGATCGGCGACGCAACTGGTTCGAAGAAGCTCGTTCTAAGTCGCAGGTGGGAGAAGCAGGAAGGAGCTGACGCGCGAGGCAGGCGCATAGGCTACAGGCTACAGGCGGTGCAGGCAAATCGCAGAAAGACGCAGGGATTTTCCCTGCGGTGTTGGCGTGCAGTGGAACGAGCGACTCGCGAGCCACCGGTTCGCGGCAATGCCAGGTTAAAATAAAGCGTCCGAAGTAGAGTCGATATTTATGCCGCGCAATTACGGCGCATTTTAATAAACTTCGGCCGATCGTTTGCGACGAGAATGCGCCTCTGCCGCAAACGTGTTCGCGAACCACCGCTCGGACAAGAAGAAGGAGAAGAGGAAGAAGGAAAAGGAGGAGAAGAAGAAGAAGAAGAAGAGCCCACGGAGAAGGAAGAGCAGGGATGAGAAGAAGGAGAGTCGTTTCATGCAAAATGGCGATTCCGCTCGGCCGGAATCGCCCTTAATTTGCGCATCGGCGGATACCCGGGGAGAGTGAGAGCGAGAGAACGGGTTCAGAGGAGCGAGAGAAACGAGAGTAAGAGATGAATTCGCGGTGGTACCGTAGACAAATGCACCTGCATTCCGTCCAATTATCCGCCGCGCGCTCCGCAACCAACGAGATACGAGGTCTAGGGTCAAACAAGGGTAGAGAGCTCTCTGTGGGGATCCGCTCTGGTTCCGCCAAGTCCGGGGCAAGTAAACCACGCCTACTCGGTCCGATAAATACAACAGGAGCAAACATAGTGGATTTAGTTCTTGGACGACACGAGGTCTAGGACCAAACCGGAGCAAAGAATGCTCCGTGGAGCCTTGTTCTGGTTTCGTCAAAATCAGGAGCGACTAGATCACGCCTATCCGGAGTATCCTGCCAGATATCATTTCTCAAAGCATCAGGATTAGCTTCTCCTGCTCCGACGTCGTTCGAAACGTCGGGGAGAGTCGTTCCATGCGAAATGGCGATTCCGTCCGAGAGGAATCGCCCTTAATTTGGCGCATCGGTGGAGTACCCGTAGAGAGGGAGAACGGTTTATAGGAGCGAGAGAAACGGGAGTAAGAGATGTATTCGCGCTGGTACCGTAGACAAATGCACCTGCATTCCGTCCTACTGCATCCCGTCCAATTATCCGCCGCGCGCTCCGGCAACCAACGAGATACGACTCGTGGGAGAGAGAAACGAGGAGAGCGACAGAGGAGAGAGAGAGAGAGGATTCGACGTGGAAGGGAGCTGGATACTTTCCTGGAGCGGAATTATTTCACTCGATCATGCAATATTTATATCGAGGAGCGCGACGACTCGCGCGCTCGACGCTGACTCGAATGGACAGGCCGGAAAGAAAGAACGAAAGAGGAAAACGCTCTCTCGAGTCGGCGCGGCGCGGAGCAACGAAGCGGGAAGGGACTAGACGATCTTACTCTAATCGTTAGAGCACCGAGCACACTCAGTGGGTATTCAATCGAAACCAGTTCGCCGGGTACCAGCGCAACGACGAGCGACATTAGCGATGAGTTGTAGCTCTCGAACCTGCGCGCGCCGCGCCTCCCCGTGGAAAAATCGCTGCCGAATGGTCACGAGTTTATCGAACGATTTCTCAATCCCCGGACCACAACGATCATTTTTCCGCGGTGGATCGTCGCGATTGATCGATCGACTCCGCGGGAGGGTCACGCGATACGATTTACGAATGGGACGCGTTCTCTAAACGGCCTCAGAAGTCCAGTCCGTAAGTATCGCGACGTCGATCGATACGAGAAAAAGACTGTGCCCCTAGGCACGCAGGCGAGCGTAGTTTACACATACAATTAGTCTGGCGCGTTTTATTAAATACAGTGTCGTATCGCACGGACGCTTCATGTCCGCGGCTCGTAGACAGCTTGAGGAAGTCGTCTCGTCGAACATTCCGAGGCTGTTTTCCTTTAGCGCGTCTTTTTGCGACTGATGCGTCGGGAGTAATTGAAACGGCGAGCACACGAGAAGGAGACGTCGCACAGTGCGGACAAATGGCCTAATATTCGGCACTTTTCTCTAAATTTGGTTATTAATGTATATATAGGTAATTTTTTTACAGAAAATGATATTTACCAACATAATTAATAAATTTATTAAGAAATTAACAATTTTTATTTAAACAAAAATATATTTTTAAAAACTAACAAATTTAAAACGAAATTAATAATAAATGTACCATATTTAATATTAATATAATAAACTTAGACAAATTATAATAGTATAAACCAAATTAACAAACTTAACAAAACGCTATTCGCTATCCGAGTCATCCTCGGTACTTTGAATGTGATCCAAAACGAATCATTCAATCCCGTGATCTTGCACATTTCTGATTAGATATTGATCAATTTCAGTAAAATCGCAAGATTTGCTTTTTGTTGTCGTTTCTCGAGATATTTCAATCTCTTCAGATAAATCGTCCACCCTGTATAATTATTGCAAAATTGTATTATGCATAAAAATGA
This sequence comes from Lasioglossum baleicum, assembly GCF_051020765.1. Taxonomy (NCBI): domain Eukaryota; kingdom Metazoa; phylum Arthropoda; class Insecta; order Hymenoptera; family Halictidae; genus Lasioglossum; species Lasioglossum baleicum. The sequence continues at coordinate 11,432,774 of NC_134929.1, forward strand.
TTATTATATGATTATTAATAACAATTTCCATCCTAATACGCATTTTTTGCAAAAGAAATGTATTTCATATCGTGATATACACGAATATTGAATTTTTCTGTGGCGAACAAATGGCAAAATGTAAATGCAATAGTAATTATTCACAAAAAAAATGTAACAATAAAATTAATAAATTTAAAAAAAAATATTAACATAATTTATGCATAAAAATTATTGTTATATGATTAATAATATCAATTACCATCTAATAAAACGTTTTGCCAAAGAAATTTATCGTACATCGTGATATACACGTGTAGTGAGATATGCCACGTTTGTCCGCACTGTGCGTCGTTTCAATACACGAACGAATAGCAGACAATTTGATTTGCGATAAAGGCTGCGATTGAAACAGGGACGGAGAGTACAATTTCAAACAGCAGCTTTGCGAAGTGTTTCAACACTCAGGAGTCCTAAGGTTCCAATCAATGGCCAAGTCTATCAGACTTAGTTAATGATCGGTGGGGGTTGAGAGAATAAGCAGAAATCAGTTCTAACACTGTGGATCTTTGTGTAAAATAAAAATCGTCTGTATCCGTTGTTTTCGATCTTCCTATTGTTTCAAATGACAGCTACTCATTTGCGTGACAAACGCGTAAAATCAAATTACAACAGTTTGAAACTTCAACTTTCAGAAAACCGTTCGAGCACCAAGCGTCGAAGTTCTGGTGGATATTGAGTAGAAGTTCTCGGGCGCACAGGATCGAGAGAATCGCGATAGATCGGACAGGCGGGTATAGCTAAGCTCGTCCACGTCGACATCCGGGGACGATTCATCCTGTTCTGGACCAGTCCTCGGGACAGGTCTCCTTGTTCAGCGGGGAACGAACTCTGGGGCGCGGTGACGAACGGTCGGAACGGGTCGGGCGGGTCGGGTCGGGTCTCCTCGAAGCCTGCGGCAGTGATGCCAGAATCGGGGACGCAAGGACGCTTCCCCTCCAGCACAGGTTCCCCCTCTCTGACGGACCGTCCTCGCCGTAGCTTCTGCTGCGCACGCGCTACACACGAACGTACTTCTACTCTGCCCGTGTGAGTGCATGCTCGATTTCACGCGCGCTACACACCAAGCGTACCTCTACCATGTCCGTGTGACTACCTGCTCGACCGAACGCGTCGGCGACGCGTTCCTTCGATTTTCACCAATTTTCATGTTGCCGAAGTTTCGGAAGCACGAGTCGGAAAGTCGGGATCTGGAGACGGCGCGCATTTGAATCCCGGGACGGCGCGGCGCGGCGCGGTGCACATTTTGCTATAACTTTTGATCTAAAAAAGATATCGAAGCGAAATTTGGACTAAATTTTTTTTTAAAAACCGGGTTTAATGGTTCATCCTAAAATATGTTTTGTATTTCTTAAAAAAATTTTCTCGTTGATCTTTAAAGTTAAGGTAGTCCAGAAGGCCCCCAACACAAATTGATTTTTAGTCGAACCATGCTCAATAAACAATTACGAAAAAATTTATAAATATTCCACATAATAGCACACATGATTGAGATTTTTTTCAGATTTTTCAGATTATGCAGACATGTTTAAAAAAATTGAAAATCTCGAAACATTCGAAGAAAATGCATATTTCGTATTGAACTTTTCGTGATACCAGTTTTATAAAAATTCATTAGTCCGATATTATTGAAACAATTGTCCTTAATTTTTCTCAGAATTTTTTATAAATTGTATCGTTAAAAAATCAAAATCAATTTTTTCGATACTTCTTTGTTGATGTATTATGTAATACTGAATATTTTTATAATCAGAAAAATAATGTACAGACTTGATAATGCAATATAAAATATTTTATTTACGTTATATTTCAATATACATATGTGCATCACTCCTAACAATTTTGGTAATCACATAATTATTGTAACGACATTTTACATATATCAGGTCGTTAAGTATGAAACTAGACAAATAAAACACAAATTTCAAACACATTTGTCGATGACAGACATTTATCCCTTATGTCGGGAAAGCATTTATATGAAAATTCATCGCCCTCGCAAAGTTATAATCAATTAACTTTGCACTCGTTTTCGAACTACTGAGGTCGTGTTTTCTTCGTTAATCGTTCGATAGCTTAGTTCATATAGTAAACAGCCAACAGTATGGATGAAGAGAGTGGAAGAGATGAGAGAAAGGATGAGCAGCGGAACCGGGGGTCCAGAGTGTGTGAATGAGTGAAGAAGAATGTGTGAGGAATGAGTGAACGGTGTGCTCTCTCTCTCTCGTGTTTAAGTGTAAATTTAAGTTAAGAATGAAGCGATAAGGAAGGTGAAGTTTGTAAGCCGAGCGGAGGTCCGTGTTTGTACCCCGAAATGGGAAATAAAATACTATTATTATTATTATTATTATTATTATTATTATTCTTATTATTATTATTATAGTAAACAGCCTACAGTTTCTTTGTCGCGTTTTTAATACTTTTTAATGGGTTTTTAACATTTTTTTATCTTATTAGGAATTTATTTTAGTGAGTGACCATATTCATCGATAAAAAAGGATAAGTATACGTTACTATTTATATTGAGTCCTACAAGATTGCAATTAGAATTACGATTTTAATTATGTCTACTTTTTCTTTGAATATAGCAACGCGTGGGTGTCAGCGGTAATGAAATAGCAGATTCAAGAATGACTTCAAAGAAAAGCGAAGTGTATCGTTACATTAATATTTCATTCTGTAAGTACTTTGTAATTATACCTTTGACTATGTGTTTTTTTATGTTGTAGAAAGGCAGAGGACCATTTAAAATCGCGGTAACGTAAAATCAATATTAGCAGATTCAAGAATGACTTGAAAGAAAAAAGATAAGTGTATGATTACATTAATATTTCATTCTGTACTTTGTATAATTATAACTTTAACTATGTGTTTTTTATGCTATAGAAAGGCAGAGGCCCATTCAAAATCGCGTGTGTGTTACAGAAAGGCAGGGACCATTTAAAATCGATTTTCGTAACCGGAGATGTATGAAACTTGACAAATGTGTTTGAAATTTGTGTTTTATTTGTCTAGTTTCATACTTAACGACCTGATATATGTAAAATGTCGTTACAATAATTATGTGATTACCAAAATTGTTAGGAGTGATGCACATATGTATATTGAAATATAACGTAAATAAAATATTTTATATTGCATTATCAAGTCTGTACATTATTTTTCTGATTATAAAAATATTCAGTATTACATAATACATCAACAAAGAAGTATCGAAAAAATTGATTTTGATTTTTTAACGATACAATTTATAAAAAATTCTGAGAAAAATTAAGGACAATTGTTTCAATAATATCGGACTAATGAATTTTTATAAAACTGGTATCACGAAAAGTTCAATACGAAATATGCATTTTCTTCGAATGTTTCGAGATTTTCAATTTTTTTAAACATGTCTGCATAATCTGAAAAATCTGAAAAAAATCTCAATCATGTGTGCTATTATGTGGAATATTTACAAATTTTTTCGTAATTGTTTATTGAGCATGGTTCGACTAAAAATCAATTTGTGTTGGGGGCCTTCTGGACTACCTTAACTTTAAAGATCAACGAGAAAATTTTTTTAAGAAATACAAAACATATTTTAGGATGAACCATTAAACCCAGTTTTTTAAAAAAAAATTTAGTCCAAATTTCGCTTCGATATCTTTTTTAGATCAAAAGTTATAGCAAAATGTGCACCGCGCCGCGCCGCGCCGTCCCGGGATTCAAATGCGCGCCGTCTCCAGATCCCGACTTTCCGACTCGTGCTTCCGAAACTTCGGCAACATGAAAATTTGTGAAAATCGAAGGAACGCGTCGCCGACGCGTTCGGTCGAGCAGGTAGTCACACGGACATGGTAGAGGTACGCTTGGTGTGTAGCGCGCGTGCAATCGAGCATGCACTCACACGGGCAGAGTAGAAGTACGTTCGTGTGTAGCGCGTGCGCAGCAGAAGCTACGGCGAGGACGGTCCGTCAGAGAGGGGGAACCTGTGCTGGAGGGGAAGCGTCCTCGCGTCCCCGATTCTGGCATCACTGGCCTGCGGGACCAGTTGGCCGGTACACGAGGGAACGGGACGACCGAGAAGCGGAGAGCGAGAGGGAAAGGTGAGAGACGAGAATGAATGGTGGGAGAGAGAGAAAGAGAGAAAAAGAGGATCGAAGAAGGAGCGTACACAGCGACTGAAAAATCCTCCACATAATTATTCGCCGCGAAGGCCGTCCTGTGCGTTACACACGGCGGACGTGTTTGCGCGTGTGCGAGAGCTGAATGCACGCGCCTCCTCCGCCCCAGCGGAGCGGAGCAGAGCAGATCGAAGCGGAGCTGAGCGGAGCGGAGCGGAGCGAAGCCGAGCAGAAGTTGCAACCACCGCGCCGCGAGAGAAAGAGACCGAGACGAAGAGGAAACCTCGCGACGACGCGAGAAACGCTGGCCAGAAGAAGAGGGAAGGACCTGTTCCCGATATACTGGTCTTTGCGAAATGCCGCGAGATTCCAGAGGCTTCGCGATCTCGATTTTCGCTAGCCGATATCCCGGAGCATCGGCGATCGTCCCGGACCCGCGGCTCTCTGATAGTCCCTGGAGAATTACGCGACGGCTCGGTACGGTATCCGATTGATATAGATTTCCGCGGCAATTAACCGCGAAACCAAAGAAATTCCATGCATGGCATCGCATCGCATCGGTAGAAGGACTCTGCCCGAGGAGGAGAGCCAGCCGGCTTCTCCCCTTCCCTTCTTCTTCTACTCCGCAGCAGGCTCGAAACCGTGGACGATTTACGTCCCCTTGCTCTCTCTCCGGTCCGCGGCAGCGAAAATTCAAATTACGCCGGTTCGCCGCGGAATAGCTTCGTTTCGAGTCCGAGGATTCCCCGCTGCCAGGGCGGCTTGTTTCTTCCTCGTAAAGATAGACTTCTGGGAACGTTAACCGGTCGTCGACTCCGCGAGCTAAGCCGCGCCGGCGCTTCGAATAAAACATCGGCGAGCAACATCGAACTACCCTCGATCGAGATCTCGACTAAACACCTGGCTCGTCTCGCGCTTTTCTTTCTCCACGCGAACCTGTTTGTCGCTGCCTAATAATTTCGGAGTGCAAACCTTTCATGCAATCGCACAAATGTCTGTCTGTCTAATCATAGAAGTGACTCATAGAAAAATTACGATTTGAATAACGTTTCAAGACGAAGAAAACGATCTTTGTGAAACCCCGACGATCGTCGTGCCTGTGTACATACCAAGTTCGTACGAAGTTTGAGGAGAACGTCCTTGAAGAGGAGGCTGGCGAGGAGCGGCGCTTGAAGTCAAACGAATGCAAAACGAGCCGGAAGAGCTCGGAGCGCCAGGTTCGATATTCAAATGACGTCGGCCAATCGCATTCGGCCCTGTTAACCGGTCGCGCGCGTACCGATCGGTTATCGATCTCTCTCTCTCTCTCTCTCTCTCTCTCTCTCTCTCTCTCTTCCTCGCTCACTCTGGTACGGGCACGGAAAACGCGCTCGGCATATCGGCTCCATGGGCTCTCAGAAGCGAACAGCGCACAGTGTGTCGAGTATATGGGAATTCGGGAAAAAAGTCATAACTCTTAAACTATGCAATTTTCGAGTAAAGTACCTTAATACTTTTTGAAATAAAATGCAAAGACGAATCGATTGGTATATAAAAAAAATTTTTTTTTTAATTATATATATAATTTTAATTTTTTTTTAATTGCGATAACCTTGTTTCTCATGTTTTTGTACTGCATAAAAAGTAGTTTACAATTTTAACGAAAATTAAAAAAAAAAAGTACAATACTGTATACATTACTTATTTAAATCTTCACAAGGAGGAATTAAAACTTAGGAATCCTTAAGAGAATTCCTTTATTTTACCTAGAAATATGATAAATAAAATGAATAAATTATTTAATTAATCAATTAACATAGATATTAAATATATTATTAAATAATATGTGTACATACTATACTACTTCAGCTTCACTATCATCAGAACAAGTGTCTGGGTTGGAATCTGATAAGTAGGATGTTTCATTTAATAATAAATAGTCTCTTATATCTGCGAAATCCTTTTTTTCTTTTTTCGTATGTTTTTTTTTATAATGGGCAATAATTGGATCCGACTCCAGTAGAAGACGATTTAATAGGTCTTTATTTGAATTTTCTCTTGATGTCTTGCGGGTATTATGTTCCCGAAAGTATTTTATATTTTTATGTTGAGCCTCTAGAGCTTCTTCGGATAATTTTCCAATAGGAACATTTGTATTTTTAATAATTTCGACTGCATGGAAAAATAATTTATGCGTAGTTACCGGCATCACATACCAATTATAATGTTTTAAATATAATTCTCTAGCTTCTTCAATTATTTCTTGGAATTTAATAATATTTATATTTTCTCCGCATGATATAACTCTCAGAATAATACCTAATTTCTTTATTAGTTCACAGTCAAGTCCAGTTATTGTCGAAGTTAATAATGGATTTTTAAAAAACCTGCGAGCCGTATTGCCATCATTAGTCGTTCCGAAACCTACTTTTGGCCTATCAATTATTAAACCCGTTAAGGTTCTAAATTTGTCTTGAATATTTTTTTTTGTTTCTGCAAAAATAATTTTGTGGCTTTCATTTCTTACTTGCCACGTCTTAAATGGCAACCTATACGCTATGTGCAGCATGTTTTCAAAACATCTTATCCATAGATGAAGTGTCGAAAGCCCATAAGAATACATCGTCTCATCTGGTTTTTTAGTAAAAATTGCATGCGTATTCATTTCTTTTGGTGTAGCACCGCAGATGTAACAAACTTGTGCGGATTTTGTTCCTGATAGGACATTGCAAATGCTTCCATCTATCATAGTGAATTTTACATCGTAATACACAGTTATATTCATATTGTTCTTGTTAATATTGCTGGGACATAAAGTTGAAATATCTTGCTGTAAATTAGTATATTCGTTCTGCACTAATTCTTTACATTCCTTTGCAAACAAAAGTTTTAGTGGTCTGCATAGTGATGTTGACGCGCAAGATTCATTCATCCAAATAATATTGTTTGTTTCGTTGTCAGTTATGTGGATTGGTACAATCGCACTCACAAACATATATTCATCATTTGCAGAATCTTCTGAAAATGTTTGCTTATATTGACTGAGCCCCGAGGTGCCATCAAAACCACACTTAATTAATAATGTGATATTAGTAACTTTGACATCTTCCATCAAATCAATAATTGAAGATGCGGTTCTGTGTAATAATTCCTGCATATTTATTTCCGCAGATGTCTCAGTTATTTTATATTTACTCATGTCTGGCAACAGAGATGTTTTACATTTTTTTAACTTGTAATAAGACGGAAACGATTGAGGATATTTGGAGTTCATTGTCTCGCGTAAATTTTGGTACCGCCTTATTGATAGTTTTAAGTTTGAGCATACAGCTAAACTTTCCACCAACGAAAAGCTTGTATGTGTGCTCGAGTTTTCTATTTTATTTAGTAATTTGGTGGCATAAGTCAATTCCTCAACGGATCGAGTTTCTAGTAAATCTTGTACTTTTAGTTTTTTTGATTTGTTTCCGCAGTGTTCAAAAGGCTTTATTGGCCTTCCCATTGTTGATGATCTCTCCCTACTTGGTCCGGCTTCTATTATGTTCAAATGGTCTATAATAAATTTATCTAGAATGATTTTTGAATTAAGCCATGTTCCGTAACGCACATTTATTCTTGAATATATTTTAGAGCAAGCGTTGAATCTTTGTTTAAATCTACAATGCATCAATTTTGACAATTCACTAAGATGTTTTTTAATACTGCCTGGTGCATCAGCCAAATTTAAACTTGTTTGAATAAATGTCGCTAGGGCAACCATTTTATTTGTAGAACGTCTCCATACGTCAAAACATTGCCGATATGTAATAGAGTGACATTGGTCTAAAAAATTAAAAAAAGAAAAGAAGAAATTAATAAATAGGAATAAACACATAGCATAATACACAATTACTAATTCACGGTCTTTCTTTAATTTCACAATAACACTTACCATTTATTGATAGAGAACTCATGTTTTCTTATAACTATACGCTTGGATTATAAATTTTATAAATAATATTTGTACGTATCGCGACCGCGTATCACGATAATGGATTGCCCGCCAAATTAATCTCAATATAATATAATAAAAACTGACTCGAAAGATTGCTGAGAAAAAAATCAGTATCTGTTTCGGCGAGCTGTTTTTTCGCCCTTGTCGTCTTTGGTCCCCACTCCTGTCTGTTAGGATTATTAGGATCTTCGATATATTAGGATCTTCGATAGACTTTATTACACTTTTTAACACTTTATTCGAAGTACAAAATTACATGCTTCCGCGTGTAGAGTAGAATACAGAATAATCGAGAAAAGAAAAGAACGCGAGGCGAACGGAATCATCGTATAAACAAAGAACGATCAGTCCGATAGATCACGCATTGTTACACAGATGATGGCGCGAATACAAAATAAAGGTCGAGTATTAATTTTCCACCGAATTGGAAAATTGATCTAATGAGCCCGAAGTGCGCTGGGCCCATAGCGGGGGTGACGAGGCCGGTGGCGGAAATTCCAGCAGATGGGAACTCGATAGACTATGTTAAAAGCGTGGACGGCGAACGCACGCGTCTCAACGTCAACATAAATTTCTACTATTTTTAACATTTGTGTATATTTATGCACTTAAGGTCGACCGCCATATCAAGTCTGATGTGCTTTAAATTAATATAATACGAAATCTCAAAGGAACCTTTTGGTACTTTCTTTAATACTGAATTGAAAGATTGTAAATATTTAAACAATTTTAAAACTAAATATATAATTTATAAGAATAAAATTGAACACATATGTAAGTACTTATCAAATGGCATGCGTCTAAAAATAATTGCAACAAATTTCTTCGGAAGACTACGCAGAAAGCCGCCGTGCGCGAGCGTCTTAATATGGTTTTTTATTATTTTCTCCGCTTGAGCTAATGTGAGCTGATTTAAACCAATGCGAAATTAAAGTTTAATATGCCACCAATTACTGTAAAAAAATTCACGGGTGTACTTTGATGTACTTTTTTTAAAACTCTAATCAAAGTTGATAAATGTTAAACATAAAAAAATTAGGACAAATTGCGATAATTTAAAAAAAATTTTTTGGGAGATTGAAGGTCTAATAATGCTAAACACACCCTGTAAAAATCAAATTAAAAAACCAAATAGCTTGCGAGGGACGCATCTTTTAAAAAATGCGCGGAATTTGACAGTGAAGTTGCAGCCTCAATTTTAATAACAAATTGATTTATTCAGTTAACATTTAAGGTAGTTTTAGAAACTACGTTTTGTTACGAACATTTTAGGATATATAAATTTGCCGATCTTACACTTTGATTTTCGGACTTTTTTCCATTGGACGACACACTGTGCAGCGGCAGCGCATCGTTGCGCATGATCTACCTACGCGATTCTATACTGGGCAGGATTTATGACTGCGAGTGGATTAAGACTGCGGGGCGAGTTTTCAAGCTAACTGACCTTGACGCGCGCGAACGCCAACCGATTATAGATCAATCGGACGTGTTTCCTACGTGCGAACGAGAGGTCGTCCTCTTTTCCGGTTAGTTAGGCGCGTCGATCTGTGCAACGATTTCGGGTGCGATCCCCTGTTTTTTCGGGATTTTCAAGGTTTCGCAAGCGTCGAGCTTGATCAGCGTGTCTTCCGACTTATCACGTTAGGCTGCAATGTTTTGCGGAACGTTGTAGAATTCCAAAAAGAAACAGGAACAGAAATCCCCGACACGCTTCGCATCGGCGCGCACAGTGGGCCAGAATGGCTCGGTAGCTGTTCAAGCCTATTTCACCATTATTTAAAAACTTAAAGACCACATTAAATTGGTCGTTGAATTCGTCTTGGCGTCAGCTATAATGTTATTAAATAAACAATATATAGTTATGAATAAATAATCAAGGTGAACACAATTTTTTATTTAAAAAAATTTTATTTTTAAATTTTTTGTACTGAGATTTGTAAAAGACTGTGTACCGATTACTTTTTGTAGGAAACATTTGTTTGTCACACCACCGGAAATGTCTGAAAAATCGTGTGAATAATAAATAATAATTGGAAACTCTGGCTATTCAAGCATTCGAACAAGGGTAATCCATAATTTTTGAATGAATGAAGTTTGTTACATTTATTGAAATAACAAAAATGTGTTATTACTGTCTTATATTTAAAGAATTACAAAAATTCAAACAAAATCAAGTATTATATTTTACAAAGTCACTGACTGTATATTCAGTTGATCATACGGATTTTCCGTTTATAACTCTATTTATCTATGAATAAACAAAAATCTATACTATAATTCCTCTTAACAAAGGTAAAATACAGGTCTTCAATATGGAAAAACTGCTGTGATGCTATACTACGATGCTGTTACTATAGTTTCTCAAATACAAATCATTCAACTAAGCTAGCAAGAAGTTCGAATGTTTATCAATGGCCGTATAATCAAAAAAATTCATAAGATAGGTCTGGGTTAGGTTTTTAGACTCGTAAGAGCCGCTGAGTGGTCGTCAGTGGTCAATGGAGTCTTGTGCAACGCGACTCGCCGCGGAATTACGTGTCACGCGACGCTTTAAACCATCATAATTTCCAAACCGGGACCAAGTGGGACGAGATCTTTACAGGACCTTTTAGAGGAGACTTTACTGAAAATGTTCCACTTGGTTAGAGCTGCTGCCCCTCTCCATGCATTTTAACTTATCCCTTGTCAAAGGTGAAAAACTTTGACGATTTTCCTTAGTTGACTAAGCATATTTTAAAATAATAAATTATGAACATTAACGTTTAGTTCTTGGGGCGTTCTCAACATAGATATACATTCTTCGTACAAAAAAAAAATTGGTCACTTAATCTTCAGTAGGTTTTCCAGGACATCGTTATGAAGAAACGGAATTTTTTCGGTGATAAATCGTATCTGAAAAATTTTGATCTTTGAAGCCTTATTGTAACAAGAGTTTTTAATAATTTTAACTAATATTATCGTTTTCGAATGTAATGCACATTTAAGAATCACTGTGCGTTGTTTAAAAATCGATATGAGGACTTTCATTTTTTGGCTCATGAACAGCGTCGATCTGGCCCACTGTGCGGCGTGGCGTGCTGCGTCCTATCGAATCCTCGACGTCACGATAAATCCCCTTTATTCCGTTCGCCTGGATGTCTCCCTTTCTCTCTCTCTCTCTCTCTCTCTCTCTCTCCCTGTTCGCGCCTATTTCCAGTTCTCGCGCTATATCCGTCCTCTCGCCATTCAGGATAAGACTTTTTCTTCGCTGTCCTGGCCTGGCCGCTTGTCCGCTCGCTCGCTCTTCGCTTGCTCGCTTGCTGGTTCTCTGAATGACCGTGCCTCTCCTCTTCGGCTCCTCTCCTCCTGAATCGAACCGCTCTTCTCTCTACCTGCGTCCCCGCGCACCACCAATACCTCCATACGTTCGTGCTTCGACGTGAAAAGTAACGCGTTGACGCTGCCGCCGCCGCCGCCGTCCCGCACCGCGCCGCGTGCAACTTGCCACGCACGCGGAGAAACCTCTTCGATAACCTTGAATGATCCCCCACCGGATCTCTTGAATCTATACACCTGGTCCCACGACCTACACCTATCGCGACTATCCCACCTTCTCGATCCTGGCTAGCACATCCTCGGATGCATCTTCCGAGTAGACTTCTCTAGAAATCTGCCGACGATCATTTGTAGAACGCGATGATCGTGCGAGACGATCTTCTGAATTTATTTCTGACGTTGTTTTACCGCTTCTTCTTCAGCATTGCGCTCAAATATAAAGGACATTCTGTTATTTCGACGCATCGCTCTAATCATTTTTGACATTTCTCAGGGAGGACATGTTATGGTGGTCACAAATCTTTTCCAGGTGGAGAATCGTTTTACTATTTAATGTAAATTATCGGCACCACAACAAACTGCATCACACCGCGAACATTTTACGGCAAAAATTTTGTTCATATTTCGAAAATTTGACTTTCCACCATCGCCTCGAACGTTGTGTGACATTGCGATCGACAGTGGGTCGTATAAGGGCACAATGAACCCCCATTTTTTGAATGTTGTGAGGGCAACGCGTCTCGTCTCGTCACGTGTCCACGGGAGCGACAGCTGCTGCGGGCTTTCCAAGCCTGCCCCATAGAAATCGGGAAACGTACGGGCCCCGTGTACGAAATAAAAGCGCACGAGAGGACTCTGTCTCTCTCTCTCTCTCTCAACTCTTACGAGAGGGGGAGGGGGCGAAGAGCCTCTCCTAGCCGGCAATGATTTCTCCAGGCCTCGCATGGGAATATGGGGGACCGTAGATTCGCATGTGTCGCCCGAGGGACATTTATAAATCGAATTTCTTGGCGTCCCTGCCGCTTGTACGATCCACCGTGGAATAAATTTCCATGCGAGCGGACCCCGGATCCCGGGATCTCGCGATCGACCGGTAACGGTGATCCACGGCCCGGTGGGGGCCTACTTTTTCATTTCGAAATGGCTCCGAGACGGTCGAGACTCCAGTTTGAACCCTTTCGCCACGGCATGGTGAGATTCAGTTCATTCGTAGTGGTTGTAAATGATAATTCAGCAGTTTAGCTTCGATGTAAGTGACTTCTTTAACAGTTTCTTAGATCGTGTAGTATTACTATGTTTTTGCGACCTCGTCTTCTATCACTTCGGAATTGAAAGAAGTATATACAGTGGGTGTACAAAGTATTCGTACACCTTTTAAAAACTAATAACTTCTTTATACTTGTACCAAAGGACCTGATTGTTTATAATCAATTAGAAGCATTGGTTTACGAAATGATATGCAAAAAAGATTTTCCAGAAATTTTTAATTTACAAGGTTACATGCAAAAATAAAAAAGGGATTTTTAAAACTTTTTTATTGGGGCCCTTAAAGAAAATTTAAAAATGTATGTTTTGTAGATCTAAAATAGTTACGCACATGCTGAAAATTTCATCGAAATCGATTAACATACACATGAGCTGCAAGTGGTTAAAAATGGTGAAAATCGTGGTTTTATACGACTTTTGATCAATTTCTGCTTCAAATCCACAGAATCGTACATCTCTCGATGCGTGTCATTTTTTCCTACGTCAACCGATTTCGTTGAAATTTTCAGCATGTGTATAACTATTATAGAGATCTACGAAACATATATTTTAAATTTTCATTAGGGACCCAAATAAAAGAGTTTCAGAAAATGCCTTTTTTATTTTTGCATGTAACCTTGTAAATTGTAATTTTTGGAAAATCTTTTTTGCATATCACTTCGTAAACCAATGCTCCTAATTGATTATAAAAAATGAGGTCATTTGATACAATTATAAAAAAGTTATTAGTTTTTAAAAGGTGTATGAACACTTTGTGCACCCACTGTAAGTCGTGAAAACTTGGTACGATCGATGAAATGGTTGCCTTGTTACGGGAAAAATCTGGGACCGTCGTCCTGATGGGACGAGTCTAGCCTGACGGATATATCCGTCGGCTGTACCGGAACGGTTAAACAGTTCGATCGAGCATTGAAAGTCAATTTCTTGGCGGTTCGTGGCGGAAGCACGGGAAAAGAGATTGCTCGGAGATTGCACGAGCAAGCAAGCAAGCAAGCAAGCAAGCCGGCCAGCGATCCGACGACTGCATTAGACGAGCGTGCACGTGCTCGCAAATCGCTTCTCACGATTCCTTTCAGAGACAACCGACTTGCCGCTCGCTTCTCGGTGCTCTCGGTGCACTCGGTGTTCACTTGCTCGCGCGACTCGCGACTCGCAGGTGCACGCCGGCAATGAGACTACGAAAAAATCGGCGAAAAGGCGCGGCACCGTTGCGCAAACCTACTCGTGCTCGTGCCTTGAAATTCTCGTCCAAGGACAAGGCGGTTCCGAGCGGAATCGCCCCTCTTCCTCTTTCACTCTCATTGTCTCCTTTTATTAACTCGTTGCACATGTCCGATTTTTGGAAAAATGCTATTACTATTTAGAAGTTCATTTTATACATTTTCGATTTTTACTTGGACATCCAATTTTGCATTGGAAGAAAGTTGATTTCAATGTCAATCAACGCGGGTCTAATCGAAACTGCAGAATTAAAACATTCTTGAACTCTTCTAGACCATGCGAATTTGAATGAACAAAGTCATGAACAAAAATAATTTTCAATGATAGACGAAGAAGTGTATCACCCACAAATGACAATTTTTTTTTTAGATAAAGCTTATTTCAATGCCAATCAATTCGATTGTCAAGCAGTCGTTTCCGATCTTGAAATCAATGGTGGGGACGACAAAAATGTTCCAATGTGTTTAGAGAGGGAACACGATGTCGATGACGTTCATAAGTAGACTGTGGATCTTTATGCAAAGTAAAAATGTATTACAGTAATTGTGAGAAGCTGGAATAACATAAAAATCGATTTCACCCCTCAACGACTTTGTTACATTAAAAGCAACATTACAACATTCTTGAATTGTTTAAATCTTTTATATTTTGCGCAACCAATTTCTTCATAAAAACACACAGATCCGCAGTCTATTAATAAGCAATGTTTTACGGTAAACGAATCGGTGCGTTATGGCGGGTCGGTAGAAAATTCCACGGGGCTTGGGGGTGGAGTAATAGTCGCCCGAACAGAGAAAAGAAGGCCAGGATCGACAATGGCAACGGGTCGAGAGCGATCTCTCACCCAGCAATTTGCATTCCGTCGAGTAATGCTGTTCTTTCTCGTCGACGCGACGCTCGACGGCGAGTTTCGCCGTCCTCCGCCGCGAAACTCTCCCGAGACAATCGGAGTACAGGCTTTTTGTCTAGACAACGGTAATTGCCGTGCTTTCTTCTCCAGGTCGCGTTTCGTCCGGAACCGTGTGCCGTGAAAGGACGACGCGGCACTTCTTTTTTTCGAATATTGTCCGCGACAATCAGAGCCTCGAGCTTTCGCGCATTTATCATTATCCGACTGCGGATGTGATAGAATTACGTGGGAGTAATTCACGGAACAATCGAAAAAGAATATCGCTCAGTTATTTCCGGGTTACTGAAATTGTTAAGAGAAGAACACGGAAACTACACGGTCGAAGAAACAGCACGGACCCGAGAGTTTGCCTTGGATCAAGGCTTTACTGTATTCGACTTCTGTTTTCTCCAGTCCGGCCGCGATGGAGAACGAGCCCGCGAAACGCGCGGATACGATGTTCCCGATGATCGCTGCTCTCGGACCGAGACATACGAAAACCGGGGCGTCGTCTTCGACACGGTGCTTTCCCTTTCATACTCGACCGACGAGCGCGTTTCTTTCTTCGTCGACAAAGCGCGATTCCTCGAAATTTACCGAGCAGAACGAACCCGGTTCGGGGCGAGTCGAGAAGGTGAGTGTTCGTGGCGCGTAGGAACGCGTCGTAAGAACAACTTCGGGGACGAAAATCAAATCGTTCCAGCCACGGATTATTTTATAACGTTACTCTATCACGGAGGATTTTTCGATGAGCGTTTTAACCCCTTGCACTACAATGTCGTGTCTGACTCGTGATGAAGATTCTGGACAGAGTCTAATAAATATATGTACGTGATTAATTTTCTTTAAACTAAAATGAAATTTTATTTTGGTTCTGTCACTGTATATAACACTGTAATAAATATAACAATATAACAATGTATAATAAATGTTCTCCTTCTTTAGGAAATTACGAACTACGAAAAAGCTTTAATCACTGAAACCCTGAAGTAAATCGTAGAGCACGGGGTTAATTACCACGTTTTTATTAGCTCGCTTTAATAAATATGTGTACGTGATTAATTTTCTTTAAACTAAAATGAAATTTTATTTTGGTTCTATCACTGTACATAACACTGTAATAAATATAGCAATGTATATTAAATGTGTTCTCCTTCTTTAGGAAATTACGAACTACGAAAAAGTTTTAATCACTGAAACCCTGAAGTAAATCGTAGAGCACGGGGTTAATTACCACGTTTCTATTAGCTCGCTTTAATAAATATGTGTACGTGATTAATTTTCTTTAAACTGGAATGAAATTTTATTTTGGTTCTGTCACTGTACATAACACTGTAATAAATATAACAATATAACAATGTATAATAAATGTTCTCCTTCTTTAGGAAATTACGAACTACGAAAAAGTTTTAATCACTGAAACCCTGAAGTAAATCGTAGAGCACGGGGTTAATTACCACGTTTCTATTAGCTCGCTTTAATAAATATGTGTACGTGATTAATTTTCTTTAAACTGGAATGAAATTTTATTTTGGTTCTGTCACTGTACATAACACTGTAATAAATATAACAATATAACAATGTATAACAAATGTTCTCCTTCTTTAGGAAATTACGAACTACGAAAAAGTTTTAATCACTGAAACCCTGAAGTAAATCGTAAGGCAAGGGGTTAATTACCACGTTTTTATTAGCTCGCTTTCTTGTTTGTTGTGTGTTTGTCTGTCTGTTCGGTGGCAAATTTTGCAATTGATTTTAAACTAACTTCCTGATGAGCTAGAGAATTGAAATCGGTTACATGGCTCAGAACTGTTCTACCATGAAGTCTAAATTTTACTATGAACCTCGCTACCGTGTCGAATTTTTCATTTTCGCCGACAACGCTGCGAATCGCCTCGACAAAAGCCAGCGGGAGGAGATAGGGCAGGAGAAGGGGGGAGAGTTAGAGGGGGAGAGAACCGGAAGGAGGCACATCCACAGGATACGAGCACGTCCTTTCGGCATTGTGTTCGCACCGGAACTGTGGGAAAACTTCCACACTCTGCCCGATAACCGCACGGGCCAGCGACTCGCCTGGTTTTAGATATATATTTCATCGCAGCAATTTGAAAGTCGCGATGCGCATCTCGATGCTAATTAACCCTTCATCTGCGCCAATTTTACTGTGGATGTCACCCAATTCAAGCGCTGCCTTTTTAAAAGTTTGATATTCGAAACGGTACACTGAGAAAAAAAAGTAGTTACTTCAATAACACGCGTGTTATTGTAATTTTTTTTACTTCAATGAATATCAATGTATTCTTTTCAGTAGTATGAAATTTAGAAGCAAATCGTGATGTATTTGAATTGTCTATCATGAAATGATTGAAAATATTATTCGATTCAATACCGTACATTATTATTTGTAATATTTCTCTTTTTCCTTCAATCAGATATGTTGTTAAAAAAATTTGAGAAATGTATTGATTTATACTGGAATTGGTTTGAGGCCATATCTTATTTTTTTGAAAGCATTGATGTCAAGCTATCCGCTTATATGATTGGCGGAAATGAGTTTTGCTATTGAAATTCAATAGTATTAAATATTAAAATAAGTTCATATGATATTGGCACTATTCAATAGTACATCTTATTGAATCAACATATATTTTGTTTGTTTTGACAGAATTTTTTTCTCAGTGTACACTCGAATTGTCTGCTAAAATGTGAACATGTAAATGTAGAAAAATAAGAACACTTTTGAATCCGCAGTCTGGGGACAATAGAAGGACACCAATCGAGGGATGACCTAATAGAAGCATCGCGCTACACTTAATTGGCCGAGCGGAACAGTAGACGTAAAGGTGGGATCTCCTTTGCGCGTCTGGACGAATCGTTTTGTTATCCATACCTCAATCGTCGCGTCGTAGCTCTCTGCTGTGACTCTGAACGCACAAGTTTGCGTTCCTATGATGCGATTTGATATGTCTTTCCTTGTTTCTCACTTGCGAAGAAAAGCGAAAGAGCATCGCCCAAACTCAAACACGTGCGTCGATCGATTTACGATATACCATCGATATACACACGTTTGCGTTTGTATTTTCGCTACGAGACCTCTGAATATTGTGCCAGACCCAAACGACCCACTGCTTTCGAGGCACTGGCTTCCGTTTTCGCGTGGAATAACCCTATTGTAAGGGATTTGCGTCACCCGGTACACGCTTGCTTGAACGCGGATACGCATGTGTGAATTGCAATATTTGGGAAGCCACGATTGACAAAACATTATCGTGGAATATTCTAGATTGTAGATTCTAGAACAGTGGTTCTTAAACTGTGGTCCGCGGACCCCTGGGGGTCCGTGAACAATTTTGACATTTTGAAATTAACAGATATTTTCGCTAAAACAGACATGTTCCATGTTTTCACATTTTCATGTTTCAAATTAGGTCTCAAGAACTACTTAAATGCCTAGGGTTGGGATGGGGTCCGTAAAAAAAATGTTGTTCAAGAGGTGGGCCCCGGACTACATAAGTTTAAGAATCACTGTTCTAGAATATTCCTTGAAAGGATAATGCGATATTGTTCCTTGGCGTAGACGCACGCGTCTAGACGCAGTTCTGATGAAGTATAACGAGTGGAGTATAAAAGGCGCTGGGATCACAAAACGCTGCGTCCACACGCGCAAAGAAGATTCCACGTCGGAATTATGGTCGGGCCAGCGTTTAGGAGTAGCAGGTAACCCGGAGGCGAGGGCGAGCTCGATGAAAATAATCTACGATCGCGAGCAATACGTCGACTTAATTGCCGATTAAGTATTCGCGATAGCATCGTCGCCGTGGCCTCGCCGAGGAGGATTGTCCCGGCTAGGATCTCGAATCTCGAATCTCGAATCGTATTGCCAGGCAGCCTGCGCAGCGGTGCGCCACGCGAGCTCGATCGATCGCATCGGCCCCGAACGAAATTCGATTCCGCGACCGGTAGCCGGTTAGCTACCGCACCGGCAACTTTCGCTTGCGAAACAACGAACGACAAGGTGTAGAGCGAAGCGGAGCCGAGCGGAGCAGAGCGGAGCAGAGCCGACACGCTCCACGAAGCACCTATTGCGTGCGAACGACAATAGCATTGCTATTGGTAACTTTCGTGCGAAACGCTCTGCCTCTTTCTCTTCCTCGCTTTTTTCCGTTACTCACGCTGCATGCGCTGTTGTGCACATCGATGTGCATTGTCGAACCGCTCTACACTCGCGATTTGTGTAGCTAATGCACAGTAGCCGAATCAGGACGAATACAGTTTTCCTTCTCATGTCTTTCGATCGCTAATGCTCTTTTCGAAACATTTTATGATATCGAGCTTTATTTAATGCAGCGCACCTGCTTGAAGAAACATTGAAACGATTTCATTGAAAACAAATTTCTGAAATTTCCGAATGCGGTGAAGCATTCGAACCTCGGGTCTGTACTGTTTCTTAGATCTTGTAGTTCTACAGATTTCGTACTCCAAGTTCACCCTTTTGCAAGTCAGATACACCGTTACATCAAATTCAACCTTTTACAAATTAAATGCTTTTAAGTAAGTTTTTTAACCCTTCACTGCATGATTTTTGTAATTGGGATGACACAATTGAAAGAAGATCAATTTTTTTGTTTTATTTAAGGGAAAAATATTTTAAAAAATCATAACAACATTTCATCAAATGAAGAAAACACATTCTTAGTTTACTATATACCAGATTTGTTAACTGTATCAGATATTACACACTATGCAGCAAAGGATTAATTGTTAAGAAGTTCAGAATTTTATTTATTCCAAAGATGTGTACATGAAATACTTATTTAAAAGTAATTACCAATTCATTAACATTGCAACGTATGGAAACTGTGTGTAGATATGTATATTCATTGTAGCCAATTTTCTAATTAATAAATTTTCAAAATGGAAGCACATATGTATTTATTGAAGCGTATTTAGTATTGCGTCTTATGTTTCCCTCACAGCAATAACACCGTTCACGTGTTTCTAAATAAATAATTTCAAATATTCTTAATTGGTGAATATTGGAGTATAAAACCTATAGTATTTCTTTGTGACCTCGTCCAACGCAGAAAAGGACAGCCTGTCCTTTTTCCAGAGGAAGATGGCCCCGCATTTTGCGCTTTCAGAGGAGAAGCTGCGTTTGACGCATTCGTTCGACGAACACGGGTTTCGAGCGTTCCCGGATCGATGCTCCTATAAAACGCGGTTCGCTCGTTCGAGATGCCCGGTTCGATTCAGCGGAGACGAGGCGAGTCAGCCGTGTTAATTAGCTTAGACTACCGACGAGGCTCGGCGCTAATCTCCGCGGCATCCTGCCGTTCTCGACAGTCGTTTCGCAGTCCGTTACGAGAAGTTTCGACGCGAATTGCGAGCGGACGTACCAGAGAAAAAAAGACACCAACCGAGAGAGATAGCAAAGAGATAAAAAGGGAGAAAAGAAAATGGTGGAGCGAGGAGTCGGGCGACTCTCTCGGGCTCGCGGGAGATCGAGTCGATTTCTTAAGTCCAAAAGAGTCGAGCTACGATACTCCGGTTAGATACGTGACCGACGTACACACGTCGACATTTATCGATTTCCACGCGAGATCGCGAGACCCGGGGACGTTGATCGAAGCCTTTCGAGCGACTCCCGGGCAAGGCGTGTGCGCGCGGGAGAGCTCTGTGACGCGACGCGACGGAATAAAAGAAAAGATAGTTGCTGGATGCAACCTGTTCTATCGACGGGGAGAGGGAGACGAATCGGTTTCGATACGAACTCCCTTTTTTTCCTCCTCTTCTTAATTCTCTTTTGCACAGACGAATATATCCGACGGTATATTCCCCCGGATCGTTTCCTCGAATTTCTATTCCGCGAACCGGTGAAACCAAACGCGACGAGTCACCGCGAAAGGAATACCATTTCCAGAGATGGCAGCAACGATTTCGTACTCGATTTTCCATCGAGACTGTATCGAGAGCTCGCCATTTTCTATTTCCACGATATCACCGTCTCCATTAGTCCGTTACGTCGCGAACACACCGTGCATATACGGTTCCCATCAACCAATTAACAGATACACGCGGCGGAAGAAAAATTGATTCGGTCCATTAACGCGTTCTCGTTGCTACGAACATTTTCCTTTTCATTAATCTCTGATGAGCATTCACCGAACAACTTCCACACTAATTAGCCATGAAGTGCTGAATTGCTCTCGGAGCCAACGCTTCAACCGCAATACCGTCCGAGATAGAGATAGCCGCCGCGCCGAATCGGTTCTTCTCGGTCTCGAGTAGGCGTGGATTAGTTCGAGTGGGCGTGGCCTTGTTGCTCTCACTTTCAACGAAATTGATCAGTGCCTCGGAGAGCTATCCGTGCTCCGAGTTAGAAGGATCAACCGTTGTGCATTATTTTATCTTCCTTATTGTTCATGTATTTATTTCTGTTGAATTAAGGGGTGCAGAAAAATACATTCACTACTTGGGTGACGGATAATGTTGCTTATAGCGTTAGTAAATGTATATTTGTAGATGTGTCGACAGAATGGGGATCAAGTAGAAGTAGTAGGAAGCCAAACGCAGCAATCTAAAATTGTAGCCCGACCACGGGAAATTAGCAACTGAAGCGAACAACGAGCAAGTAAATCAAGGACACACGCACCGCGAATCGTGCTAATGGGTTAGCATTATCGATCACAACGTTGGAGCTCGTTCGAAACGGTCCGCGGCTGGTTCCAGGCAACACGGATCGGGCTGGGACCGTTCTTGGCGAACAAATATTTGGATGATCGCGTCACGGAGTACCGTTAGCGTGGGGTGGCCGATCGGCCACGATTTTTCGTGGATTTCGGGCCTCGGAACGGGCCGCGAATCTCGCGGCGTGTCGGCATGCTCGTGTTCCACGAAACCACGGGCCCGAAAGAAGAAACCCGCTGTCATTCCCGGCTCCGACCACGTACCGCCTCTTCCTCGTTAATTAGTCGTCGCTTGCCCTCGCGAATCCTATTACCAACGTGATCGGACGCTCAATTATTTCGTCATTGTCTGGATTGCCCGGTCCTGCTGCTCCCGGATTCGTCACCTCTTTCTCGACCGATCGACCCACGAAAAACTCAACCAAGATATTAGCTGGTCCGCCGAACGAAACCATCCGACCCACTCTTTCGAAGTTCGGATACTATATGTAGATTGTGGATTTGAATTGTTAGATTCAAATACAGTAGACTCCCATATAACGCGGTGAAAAAATTGTTTAAAATTACTGTGTATCTATATCTTCTGTGGCAGTAAGTGTACAGTTGTGTACAGTACTGTACATTTACTGCAACTGCAACGTACAATTATACAGTCATTTTAAACAAGTTTTTGGTCGCGTTATACGGGAGCTTACTGTAGCGGATTTAAAAGGAAAAGCGAATTTTTATTTCATACTTCTGCTTCTTACAAATGACTTGGACAATTTTGATCTTGCATGAAAATCCACACCAACAGCATTCCACCATATTGAACGAGCAGGTGCAAATTAAAGCAGCAAGCAGATTAAAAAAGTTTTTGCAACTTGTGAAGATTATCTAAGGCCGAGTGAAATTTTTATTTGGCCCCTGTTCTTTGGAGTTGATGCAAACAATGTTTATGTTTCATATAATGCGGTTTCCATAAAACACAGAGCAAAAATTGCGATTTGATTTGTACGAAGATTTCATGGAATTTATGTACGAATTAATCGCGTTACACGAGGGTTGACTGTAACGTCTCTACAGCGTGGGAGATGTGGAAATTCTGCTGAATGAGGATTGTCGAAGATCGGAAGGTTGGTCGACGGAAGGTGATCCCGGGCCAAAGTCGGGCCAGCGAGGTTGCACTCGCTCGATTCCCAGCAGGAGCACCATTTCGTTTTTCTTCTGTTTCCGCTCCAGATACAGACAACCAGGCCGTATAACTCGCCCGCGCCGATTATGGCAGGACTGGCTTTTGCACATGGCTCGTTACGTGCGCTGCTCCGTACAGCTCGGACTCCGAGGGCACAAGCGCGCTCGCAAACGCGCGCAAAACGCGCAAGCGAGCGCTCCACCGACTCACCTTTACGATCGCTGATCGCACGCACTCCGCTACGAACGGGGCAGGCCTATTTCGAACTCCACTTCCGCACTAGAAAACCGCGTTCTGTCGTTCAACTTGTCCAATGCTATCGTCGCGATTCTCCGCGCCATTAACCGTTCAACCATCGACAGAGCAAAAGTCCGATATCCAAACTTCTTTCGTTGGAAAAAAATTGTAAAATTCTTGGCATCTATAAGACTCTGTCTTGTCTTAACATTTACAAATCGTCTCCGACTGTTTTATAATGTTTAAATGCCCATGGTCCATGGCTAAAGAATTTGTTAACCAGCAAATTATTTCCAGTAACGTCATCCAAAAATTTCGGTTCAGAATAGAATGTAAAAGAAAATTTCTAAGCTCCCTTTCGGTACAGGACGACTACTGACAATCCTATCACATATTCGGATTCCGATCAGATTAGTGGAGTTAAAAAAAGTGAGTTTGATCATTACACGATTTAAAAAAAAATGGTTTCATCGGTCCATTTTTCCCGCTTTTTCCGCATTTAAGCTGCGATAAACGCAACAACGAGAAGGTCGATTAGAGCGTCGATAGAAACTGCAAGAAAAATGAGTTTCATTGCCGCGTTCATAGCCGTACAATTTCAGTAGTTTGCGGTTTCCCAAAGGCGAAGGTATTCTGTGAAGAATTACTATCGTGCTCCTTAAACACTCCCATTATAAAACCAAAGCACGCACTTCGACGCTTCCTTCGACATAAAAGCGGTGCGCGATAGCGCTTTCCTAATTAACTCGAAGCGCAGGTTAGTCGCGAGATCGTTTATTCGTTGGAGAGGTCGTTGCAACGAATACTCGAGTGCATCGAGCATCGAGCAGCGGCAAAATGCTGCGCTCGAGCTTCTTGAAACGCTGGGGAACGCTCGGCAGCGAGCCAAGCTCTCGGACGACACGGGATCCATCGTTTGGCTCGCTCGGTCGGATCGAAGATCGGTCATCGATCGCTGCCGTTGACAGAGACGAACAGGAGAAGAGAGGATCCTCTCGATCTCGTCCACGACGTGGACAAAGCGAATCCCGCGAAGAAGAAGACGGTGTCGGGAGGCTGAAGATCGAAGGACGGAACGATCCAAGAACGAAGAACTAGCGAAGAAGAACGAAGAACCGTCGAAGAAGACGTTTTTCGCCTCGTGTTTCCTGCGAGAGGTGGTAGACGATACTGTACCGGCTGTAAGCTCAAACTGGTAGATTACAATAAGATAGAAAATGACACTAAAATTATAAAAAAAAAAATCTAGGTAGAGTTGGGTTCTAATTCGCCGGCAGAGTGTTAATCTTTGATACCTACTTGATAATTTATGAAATTTCAACGAAAATTGATGAAATCCCAACAAAAACATTCTGTAAACAGGAGCCAAGTTCTTATGGCCGTAAAAAGTTGTGAGATCAAACAGAATACGGGCAAGTTCGTTAGCTTAGAAAAATAAAAACAAAAATTAGTTAAAAAGAACGCTATTTAATTTTTAAAGAGTCACATGGAGGGCTAAATTATTCAAACTTGGCCGCTGCCTAACACGTTTTAGGGCCATTGGTTTAAAAAGTAACGGCCAAGTTTGTATAATTTAGCCCTCCATGTGACTCTTTAAAAATTAAATAGCGTTCTTTCTAACTAATTTTTAGTTTTATTTTCCTAAGCTAACGAACTTGGCCGTATTCTGTTTGATCTCACAACTTTTTACGGCCATAAGAACTTGGCTCCTGTTTACAGAATGTTTTTGTTGGGTTTATTTATTATTTATTATTTGTTTAACGTCGCACAAACTGCTATGCTCATTAGCGACGCCAGTTGATTTCACTTGCGACAGTTGCTCTCAGAGAGCGAAAGAATGTGTAAACAATATTATATTTTCTCAAAATATCTTGGAAAAATTATTTAAAACATCTCTGAAGACTCGTACAATAAAATCCCAACGATTTTGACAATTGACTTGTTTGAAATATTTCGCATTGTGAAGCAAAACAGACGAATTTTACAAACTGTTCAAAATCCCCCAGACACGAATTAGATCCCCGTTTAGAATTGAAGGGTTAAAAATTGCAACGCGAATATGACGGGCGTTCGTAGGTTGACGCGTGAGGATTCGCAGGAGGCGTCCTTGCGAACTTCTGTATTTATTATCGGCTACCGAGATACGCGTTCGCTCGCAGCGTGTGGCCGGCGTCGCGGTCCGTCTCCGTGGTCTGGATGCACGCGAGTGCAGTTGCAAGGGGCACCATTCACGTGCGCGAAAAAAGGAGCCGAGCGAGGACGAGGAGGAGGAGGAGGAGGGCCAGAACGAAAGAAAACGCAGGAACAGAGGGACACGCGATGCGGCAATTTGTAACCAGGTTACGCGACTCTGATAGTTTGTGCCACCGGTCTGGAGACTCCGCCTCTCCTCTCTCTCTCACTCGTTCTCTCTCTTTCTCTGTCCGATTCGTTTGCGTTAACCGCGTGTAATTGTTTCTGCCGGTCGGTCACGGTGTGTGTACCGTGTGTTGCGGCAGGTATAGCGTGTACCACATAACACATAAACGGTAGCCACGGTGCGGTAAAGGGGAAAGGAGACGCCGGTCTCCAACGCGAACAAGGTCTCCAGGTGAGGAGAGGGGCGCGAGAGGAGAGGAGCAAAGGTGCAACAGGTGCGCGGACAGGTCCGTTCAGTCTCGCAGGGTGCGCGAACCCCGAGGGAACCCGAGGCAACTCGAGGGAAAGGGTGAACTAGAAGCTGGGAAAATCCACGATGGTAATCATTAGGACTAAGCAAGCCCATTCTAGGAGAACGCGTACAAACCATTCTTCCACGACACGAACGAGATCGAGTATTACCCCACGGCGAGACCGCTGAACTTAGCATCGAACCAGCTTAGAATAACTCGGTCCGATATAGATCGGACCTCGCGGATAGAGAAAACCGTCAGGTAGAGGCCTACGGTCGCGCTAATTTTAGAGCACACCTAGCGATGCACATGATGCACCGCGCAGAGCCTCTGCAAGACAACGCGATATTTAATCGTGGGTTTGACGCGCTTGCCACAGGAAATGAACAAGCGAAATTTTTGAAACGGTGGCCGGATCCGAAGAATTATTACGAGTTTGTCAACATTGTTAGAGGAAGGACATTTCAATTTGGCTCCCTATTCTCATTGATGCGGTAAATGTTCATTTTACTAATCATTCGATCCAGGTCACTGATGTCTTCGCGAGAAACATTACGCAATAAATTGATGCCGTAAATAAATGCACTAAAAACGCAATTTTAATAATAACTCTTGCACGGTCGTCGATTGATTTACATCGGAGGCAATGCCGAAGCGTAGGTATAATGCTGGATATTTCGTGGACAGAGAGTCGAAGTGTTGCGAAAGGAGGTCCGGGCGTTCGATGGGACTTGGACGGTCTTGGTAACGTTTCAATTAAATCTCCGTGGAACACGATATTCATCTGGCCGGAGCGAAGAGGACGACGAAGAGGAAGCCCGTGTCGGACACGTGTTCGTGCGATCCTCTCCGCGCGCTCCGAGAGAGAGAGAGGAAATGACACGCAATATACACACGCCTCGGCATGGCGCGCCGGACGTATAATACGAATCCGCGGCACGTAACTGCGTTATGTAAATAGCACGCCGCGAAATACGTTTTACACGGACGTGGGTGTATCAAGATTTCCATGGGGATCTCGTGTTACCGCGGCGCACAACACCGACGACGGTAATTCGACGTTTTTTCCCGGCATTATTACGTCCGTAATGCGAGCCCTTTTGCCAAGCGATGACCCGCGAGAACCGCCCCCCCCGTTCTCCTACTTCCGAGAATTAACGCGAGCCCTTTATTTCATATTTCCCACCCTTTCAACGATTTCCTTGCGTACCGCGCCGGAAGACCTCTGCAATTTGGAGCACGTTGTGCTTAGGGTTCATGACTGCTAACAATTTGCTGACAAGTCCTGGATCAAGATTTAGAGTCAGTGTGCCCAGAATCCGTACTCTTTTCGCGCATGCGCGGCGTTTTTCAGCCTCAGCAGAGCCTCAGTAAAGTACGCTTCGCGAGGAAATGTGGCACCTTGAGTGCCATGCCGAATGTTAAGAAGTTGATATGAACTGATTATGAAAAACGAATGAATGACAAGTGTGTATTTGTATATATATTCGTATATACATATGAAATATTGAAATATAATATATATACATATATATATTCAGATAATAATATAATTCCGACTTATTCTATTGTATTTAGAGAAGGCCCACATAAAAAAGTTGGCAAAACATCATATTTTAAAATTTTGTATAATTCCTACCAATTGCAATCGTAAGAAATTTTAGTTTACTTATTCTCTAGCGAACTAGCCGGTCTAACATCTTAAAAAAATTCAAGTCCTTTGGACCAATTTCTAAAAAGTTATGCGATTTTTAAGCGTGTCCACTTATTATCGCCGCTGACTGTAGCTGCCTCAGGGCTCTGCTACATCATCGCATCGGCCGCATCATAGCTACGTTACTGTTTTTTGACGCGCATGCGCGAAAAAGTACGGACTCTGGGCACACTGTTTAGAGTTCGTCTTGTGATGTCTGATGTTGCAGAATAAATTTTCAAGTACTCTGCACCGTCAACACGATGCACAGATGACGTTCCTTTGAGCGAAAGAGAAACGAGAGATTGGAGACGGTAGATTACGAGTGCAACGATCAGTAATGTTGGAATAGACCGTGATGTTTGATCGTTTATGCGAGCGTTCACATGCTATTTCAAGCAAACATTAATAATTCTGTGTACGTATGCGTCACCGGCGTTCTCCTAAATCGCTGTCGATGCATGTGCATCGCGTTTCGTCGAACGAGAGCATCGCGGTGCACGTGGATGGACGGCGCGGCGGTTTATAGAACGCGACGAAACAACAAAGACGAGAGACGGACAATGATCGTGTCTGACGGTCTGACGGTGCAACCATGACGGAGGACCGAGAAATGTATCAGAATGATTCATCGGAACGTGCTGCGCGAGCCTGGAGGAAAGCTTCGCGGGCAGAAAAACCTTTTGTGTGTCCTGGCCCTGTGGTCTTTCAACCCAAATGCAATTACAGCAGAACTTCCCGTATTCAAACAATCGTAGCGGAAGGTACTTCTCCTCGAGTACTTGGTATCCTTCAGTTCCTAATGGGAACAATTTTATACGAAAGCAACAACGTAGACTAACTACCAGAGGTGTACGAGAATCTGAGAATATCGAGTCGTGACGCCTCGCAGTGGAGGGGATATTCGTTTTTCTTAGATCGTATATTTAATTTACATCGACTTTGTGCGATTTTTACAAATACATAATACGATTATTCCAGACTCGTATCGAATTGGAACCTTGAATTGGAACTATTGAATAATTTCTCATGGAAGCACCTGTATAATGTGAACAGTATTCAAATATTAGGGGGACCGGAAAGTAATGTCGTACATTTTTCGTAAAAGTAAAGTAGTAAATCAGTGAAGTAGTCACCATCCTTATCAATGACTTTCTGCCACCCAGTAAGTAACTTTTCAATTCCTTATCGGTAGAATATAGATGGTTTTTGATCAAAAAATGTAGAAAGTCCGGTCTTTAGCTCTCCTACATTTCGGAATTTTCTTCCCTGAGCAAATGATGATCCGAAGGTGCGACATCGGGTGAATAAGGTGGGTACGGTAACACTTCCCAAGCTAACTCTTTGATTTCGTCCCGAGTCTTTT
The DNA here is from genome assembly GCF_051020765.1 of Lasioglossum baleicum. Classification (NCBI taxonomy): domain Eukaryota; kingdom Metazoa; phylum Arthropoda; class Insecta; order Hymenoptera; family Halictidae; genus Lasioglossum; species Lasioglossum baleicum. Next base: position 11,461,393 of record NC_134929.1, read on the forward strand.
TTTGCAAATAGCATACAATGCCGAATGCGCAACTCTTTTGGATTTAAATCGGTCATTTCGAACATAACCTCTAAAAAACCAAATTTTTATACGAAACGGTACTAACTAGTCTCCTGAACCTGCAGCCATGTACTGAACAATGTAGATGTACGCAGTTAGTTAACATTACTTTTTCAGGTCCCCGTAATAATTGAAATCGGTCTTTCGACCGGTGTTGGTCGGCTCAGTGTGAAATATTGGAGCGTCAATTTCGTAGATGCTCGTTTGAATAAGAACAATGCTAGATAAAAGGTAAGCGAACGTTCCATTATCCAAAAAATTGTCTTGTCCCTTTCACTTTTGTCTTCCTGTTAACGCAGACACAGGAGGCGTTCCACCGTAGGTACTGGTTCGGAACTGTTAAATCTTGATTTGAGACCACCATTCGACGCTATTCAATTCCGCTCCGATTTCACGGTGAACGCGCGCGCCTGTCACGAGACTAAAGTTTCGGGCAAGCGCCATGCTCCCCGCCACAGCGCGGCAATGACAGTCACTCGTTTTTCCATTAAGACACGCGTTGTCTCCGGCGATCGTTACACCGCACTGGTGACTCAACCGACACATTCTTCGACCCACGGCCCACTTACTTTCGGACCACCCCCGCTTCGTGACTAATGCGAGAGAGACCGTATTCTCCGGTATAATTATTCTTTCACGAGGCGACGACCGGCTACGATGCTCCGTGGAGCAGAGTATTTGTCAGAGGATCAAGAGTAATTGGGTCGCTTAGACACCACCTTCCGATGATTTACGGTCGCGTGTTCCGCTCCCTTTTAATCTTTCCAAATTTTTATGCAAATCACGATTCCTCCGACTTTCTTTCTAGCAATTAAGACCGAAGGGTGTCGCGAATTTAGCGTTGCACAGTAACGCTGAGCCAGCATCGATGTCTCCACGTCTACCGAAACAGGAAAAAGAAAATGAGAGGAGTGTCCGCGCTGCATCGTTAAGTGGGGAGCAGGAACATCGACTATAATATTTCAACATTTTTTTCTAAAGAGCTGTTAGATACATCCAAAAACGTTGAAAACAAACTTGTGTTCATATTATCAATATTACATCAAGTTGCGTGAAATCGTTGTTACTCTATTCGGCAGTGCAACCATCATTGGTGTGCAGTGTAGCATTTGTATCATACTTTATCCTAAAAGGTAAATCAATTTTTTAAAAAGAGAACAGAATTTCAGTATACAATTTTAGAAAAGCATTTTTAGTGGGTTATCCTTGAATCGCGAGACCTTCGATCAGACGTTTGTATTTATTATTTTTCGTCGACCTGGTCGAAGGTGAGGCAGCGGGGCCGATGATCCTCTCTGAACCGCCGCGCGGGAACCATAAATCACAGCTTAAGAAAAGGAAGTCGCGAGAGGGGAGGGAAAAAGGAGAAGAAAAGAATAACAGGGGAAGGAGAGGTGTAGATTCATCACGAATTCGAAGGTGGAGGAGAGAAAGAAAGAGTGAGAGAGAGGAAGGAGTGGTGCTGTCTGCTGCTACAGCAGGAGAAAGCAACGGCAACAGCAACCCTTCTCGCGAGGCGGTCGCCTAAGTACCGGTGTATCGAGGGTACTTAAATATGTACGCATCCTCGTTGGGGCCAAGCCTCTTTTCTTGGAACGTCACGACTCGCAACCACGTGTTTCCCTTCCTCCCTTCGACACAGGATCGACTTGATTTCGCATTGTGATGCAAATTCGCACGCAAGAGGGATTCCTTTAAAAGCGAGTGGAGCGGAGCTTCTTCCCCGTTAACCGCTCTGCTAGGGAAATCGAACGCGATCGCGAAAAATTTTCCTGACATTCCATAGATCTTGGATCGTATTACTCATTTTTCTATAAATGCATTAAGATTCGCGGTCTAGCTATTAAGTGGCCCCAACAAGATCAATAATATTGTTAATATTAACGGAGGACCATACTGATGGAAGTATTGATCGTCTAGCTTTAAGAGCGTATTGAGCATCCTATCAATATTGACGGATATTGATAGAAAATTATATTTTCTGGTGGCGAATTTCTCCGCTCCGTGAATCTACAATTGGGTGAGACAAACAAATTTTCTACGACAGCGTTATTAGACTCGGGTAGCCCTGTAAGTTTTGTTGAAGAACATTTTGCACCGAAAGACATTCCTAGATATTCCAAATCCATTCCAGATGCTAGGTATCTCAATGTTATAGAAAGTCTTCGGTTTGCAGGGATAGCTTCGCGCATGACAGTGTCTTTTTTCCGGATGTTGAGCCTAACTAGCTCTAATAAAGTTTGAAAGCCTTCTTCGTCCATTCGAAGAATATTTTTGTAGTCGTCCGGTTCTGTAGAATGCAAAAAATTTAGCGAACGTTCGTGTGTAAAACGGCTTCTCACCAAAACACCAAATATTAGTAGAACTACACGATCTAAGGAAGAGCACGGACCCGAGGGTTTAACTTAGGTCAAGACTGTACTACAGAATTAGTTACGCTTCTTGTTGCTGTTTCCACGATTACTCGGATGACCATTAGAGGTTGCAAGTATTTAGAGGAGGGTTATTGACCACGGGCAGAGTTCAGCGGATCCCTTATTTGAATCTCGAGGTTGTTTTCTGTTGCAAGGGAGAAGAGAAGGGAGGAGGGGAGAGGGAGAAAAGACGTTGGTGCGTGCTGGCTTAATATTTGAATAACGCGCGTAGGTTTGACCCGGCCGAATCAACGGCATATCGGCCCGGCCATAATCAGGCGACATTGTGCGCCGTAGATTATGGGGTAGAGAGAGCTCCGCGACACGGTCCGCCAGCCGCACGAATGCATAAGTAATGGAGTTACGAGGAGTTGCGACTCTTCCTCCCGCCATCGCATCGCATCGCGGGGAATTCGCGCTTTATCGACCGGGACCGAGTCTGCCTCGCACCTGTCGACTAAATCTTACCCTTGAAATAGCAAATCGAATCACCCGCTGTTCCAAATTATTCGAATTATTGGATGCACATGTTTACGGAAAAAATTCGTGTTTATACGCGGTACATACCACGAAAACACTTTCCGGGATTGCAAGGGTGCGGGATGCGTCTTCTCATTTCTCGATAATGCAAAGATGGGGTTTTTCAGTGGTCAAAAGCGCTAATAAAGGTCGGTTCGTTTCAACCAGTACAGGCAGTCGGACAGAACCTTACTACCCTCGTTTTGTCCGACACACAGTGTTGCGATCAATGCTAATTAGCTGGACAAAACTCTTAACGTAATTCCGTAAGAAACAGATGCTAGTCATATGAAGTAATGTCTAGACAGTATTAACATTTCTTTGTCGGCAAAACTCCGAAAGTCTTTTTCGTCGGCAGAGCTGTGTAAGCATTTTGAATTCATATTTTCGTACATTTTGTAAGCAGGTCCATAAAAACTCTTGTATCTAATTAATATCAATCGATACCTTTAAAATACGTTTTGTATACTTACTCCTCTATATTCTAAAGTACATTTTTATAATGAAAACTAATGACGAAAGTACGTTTTATTGTCTTAATTAATTCCTTTAATTATATGTATGTATTATGAAGGTCATGTATGCAATATTCAACAAGCTCGAAGTGGGCAATAAACGCCAATACACGGACGAATTTTTGTTCGTAGCTCTAGAGCAGACTTTAAACTTTCTTTTCATGTTAATCTTAAAATGTGCGGAAATGAACAATATTTATATTTTTAGTGACAGTGATCACTGTTCCCCGATCTGAATTTTTGGAAGTTCGGAGGAATTTTCGGAAAGACAATCATCTTAATGGATTGTATAAATATGTTTCGGAGGAATCGTGTATAGATACGTTAGACTGATCTTTTATCTACCGCTTTTCACTACCGGAAAACCCCATGTTTACATTACGGAGAAATGAGGAGGCGCATCCCGCATCCTTGCGATACTGAAAAGGAGAATCCCCTCTAAAAAAAAGAATATTCGGAGCATCATATTTAGACGAGTCACCGTGTACGAATCCCTAGATTTAGGGTGGAAATGCAGAGATGTCCGAATTTGAATTTGGTCGGTGGTCGCGTGTATCGGTGCCCTTTTCGCAGCCGCTTATCGTGTAGGTACAAGCGCCGGCAACGCTTGCCCGTCTACACGGATGCTGACCGAGAGAGCATGTCCGCGGATAAATCTCGCGGCGATATTGCGCCCCGGCGGACTACCCGCGGTGGATCGTTCGCGCGATCGATGGATCATCGATCGGTACTCGCGAAGCCAGCGGGTGGGTGTGCGGCCTCTCACGAACGAGCCACGCGCACGCTCGTGTATATTATACGTGTATCTGTTATATCCTGTTCTGTTATATCCTGTGTTGTCCCTGCGAGGATTCGCCGAGGACGATCGTTCGACGAGGCTATCGGCACGTGTCCGATCCTATAATATCGATAACCGGCATTATCGTCGACTGTTCGTATCCGAGTACCATTGCTATTTGCTGTGGCAGAGAATAGGGGAGGACGATGATCCAAGAAATCTCTCAGGAGTGAATCAATGGAAATATCTCGAATGGTCCGTAGAGTATACCTTGAAGAAAGTCGTACATGTAACATTAGATTGTCCCAAAAGTTCCTTCCGGAATGTGATCCTTTAATATTGCTAAATAAATATTAGGTTGTCGCAAAAGTTGGTTTTCGATGCATGCACATAATGCAAATTCATATTAAGAAGTATTAAAATATTAACATAAAGATTATCGTATTGTTTGTATTTATTTAGCGACATTAAAGGAACACATTCCGGAAGGGACTTTTACTGGAAGTTCTCTGTCGAATTCACAGCTGGTTTATGGGTTCGATTATTGTAAATCTTTTCTCGGTATCAAGGATGATACGAATTGTAGGCGTCTCGCAGCTTTCCAGGTGAAACTATGCTCGGGTGTCGTCACGTAAGAGTATCACGACGCGACGATCGCCGGGAATTTTGATCGCGACGGTATTTGGCATTCCCGAAAGGATTCGACTTTCGGGCTCGTGGCCGCGAATCGGCAATTTCTTTCGAAAACCGGAGCTTCGTGTCCTGGATCCTGCGAACCGGTCGATAAAGTACTAAAGTAGTGCCCTCGGTTTAAGTCCGCAGGAACAGCGAACCGAGGAGAAGGGAAAGGAGGAAAAGCAATCCGAGGAGAAGGATTGCACAGTGCGTATGCAAGTCGCGGGCTCGTACTCGAAATTACAATAGGCCTTGTCCGCGATCAGCTCGGCTCGATAAGCCGTAAGGGATGACTGTAGACTGACAGATTATCGGAGCAGCCGATCGAGATTCCTCGGCTCCCTAATGATCGGATCATCTGGCTCACCGGGCGAAGATTGAACACGCGCCTAGGAGACGCATGTACGCGTCAAGCCTCCACCGGGAAAGGAGAGTACACGCCATCTTCCTCGTAGGTGTTTGCAAACAATGGCGGGGAATCATCCGCGGCCGATTTCGACATGCGGTTGAAACGACGCCTGTAATACGACGCGAGGCCGGCCAGGGTGTGCCGCAAATCAGCGTATACACATATACGCGTCGCGTCGCGTTCGCCAGGACACGAGCAAAAAAGAGAACCTACGGGCTGAACACATCGAGAGAAGATCCTCTCTCCGATGCACCGTATCTATGCGCTCTGCTCGGTGCAACTCGACTGCATGCAGTTCGACCACGTGCGCCGAATGAAACCTTAGTGTGGATTTATAGTGGAGCTGCGAGCATCGATGATAGCGGCGCGGTGAAAACAAACCAACATGCGTGACAACATTTCGACACATACTAATGAAAAATTACATATGTATTTTCATTGTTTTTCTTTTTTTTTCACAACACAGCTCACCTCGCTGCTCCACTATAAATCCACCCTTAGGCGGGAACGATTTCCACGCGATCAAATCGAACAAGAATACACCCCGGAAAACCATTTCAATTTTCAAATGACACAAATATAATGGCCTGCGGTTTAATAAATAGATAAAATTATTAATAAGTTGGCCATTCGAATTGTACCGCTGTTGGCAACGCGATCAGAACTCGGAAAGTGGCAACAGCCCCTACTGACCTGCTGTCGCGTGCCCGCTGGCGGGTTGCCATACTTCGGGGAGACTTTTCGTCGCGAACAGCTCGTAAACAAAGCCTCCGTTGTAATTTTGTCGCACACGTGACTTTCGTTTTATTCTGGCATTTGGAACACGACGGGACCCTCGTTCTAGAATCGTGCGGAATTTGTGCATTTGTAACTAAAATGCAGGGCTTCGGAGTCGGAGTCGGAGTTTGGGAGTAATTGCTGATCACTGGAGTCGGAGCCAGAGTAAGAAAAAGCTATACATCGACTCCCGGAGTCGGAGTCAGAGTCGAAAAAAATATATCGACTCCGACTCCAACTCTTTTGTTTATAAATCATTAATAGATATGTATACATAAATAAATTGCTAATATTCGATTTACAGTATAGACGTATTGTATATGTATACATATACCTCGGCACTATGTAGAATGTAGAGGAGAAACAGTTAAAGTTATGGTAGTAGTATTTTCTAACTATTGCCTGAAAGTGAGAAAGTAAGTCGTGTTGTGTTGTATCAGAGTTATCTCTGTTCCACATATTCTTAGAATTTATTACAATATTTCAACTATTTATTGAGTTTTATTACAACTCTTAATTATTTTGAGTACATATTTTTTCGATTTGGAAAGTCGGAGTCGGAGTCGGAGGTAAAAAAAAAGAGGAGTTGGAGTCGGAGTTGGAGTTAAGAATTTTTTCTACCGACTCCGAAGCCCTGCTAAAAAATGAACTATCCAAATGTAAAATATAAAGACACTGTTTCTGACAATTGACTCGGTCAATTTTTCGGATTCTACAATTATTGTAGCCGTGAGAAAATTGCAGCAAGAGGATTTCAAGTAAATTACCTCGGTGAATGGCAAAAGGTTGAAAGATCTTTTGCAGTTGAATGAATGCTTTTTGCGCGCGTTTCACGTGGAGCGAATGGAAATTCGGGAAACGAGCGCGGCTCGATTAATGGCGGCGAGGCGGTGGTGGTTTCGATCGGTTGTAGACAGGACCTTGTTCCGCGCAAGAATACGGCCCTCGGGAATGCCGAAGGTTCCGGTTCTGATTCATTGTCGCGTCATATATCTAGACGCCGGTGCCTCCGTCTGCGGTGCGTGGGCCGGCTCGAACGCACACGCGTGCAACTTTGCCGATACATATTCGCTCGTGCGAGAAACAGAGAGAAAGAGAAGAGGAAAGATACACTGTGTGACTAAATGATAGCACTGCACATGATTTTCATTTATTTTCACGTTGAAACTGACATTTGTTTTTATACATCATTTCGGGACACGTTCAACAAAATATATGTATAAAGAAGCGCAATCAAATTTGATTTTACCGTTCAGCTTTATTACACAAGGATTTGTGCCAAAATCTAGCCGGACAAAATGCCAACGATAAGTTTGTACATCCTGTGTCCCATAATAATAGTAGCAAAAGAAAATAAATATAGAACGCAACATTTATTATCAAAAAACTAGATTGCATTAAACAATGAATTAAAAATATTACTCCCAGTTTTTATTTTGAGCCCTTGGCTGCAAAGTTTTGCTTTTTCTATATGAGCGAACTTAAAATTATTGGAGCCATCGTTCTTCACGTTCATATTTTTACAATGGGTTGATATTCATTGTGAATATCACAATGGGATGAAATTTGAAAAATGGTTATAATTCGTAATAATTAGGTTAACCTAAAAATTGAAAGATGTGTCAAAACAAATGAGAGATGTCACGAAACATTGATTTTGATTGAAAGCTTCGCAATTTTGCGCTACAATGTAACTTGCAGCTGCATTCGCCGATAATTCCCGTTTCAATATTCACTTGCTACTATTATTATGGGACAGAAGGAGTATTTAATATTTTGTTGCGCCTTCTTTACATTCGATGACAGCAGTGGGGTCTGCTGCGTGCAGATTTATGGAGTTTCCTAATACTTTTCCGAGTATTTCATTACGATATGCTCCATTAAAATTTAATTTCAATGAGGTAGGTGTAACCTAACAAAACTAGTCTAACTTAATTGTAAATTACACGTTAAGTCATATTATAACATAATCATATATTGTACAATTTCTAATGTACATGTAATAATACTTTTCCGAATCGATTTTTCTAAAACCAATGGTTTCAAATGGACAGTCACGATTTCATTGTTGAACAAACAACAAATCCATTATAACTTTACGACCAAAAACTAGTGGTGCACCATGGAAAATGTATTTTTACCAGCTTTTGGTACGAAATACGAAATATTAAAAAATGCGAGATGCTGTTTTTGTGACACAGTGTATGTGCAAAGGGAAAGAAAGGGAGACACAGAAGGGGCGAAGAGACGCCGCGCAGCGCCGGGAGAAGTAACGAGCATGCCTATCCACGCCATTCATATTTCCTGGAACACAAGCCTGCTCGAACCGGAACGAGCGGGTCATTTCATTTAACGCGTTACGACCGATACGTTATCGTTCCTCTTCCACGAGAGCTCCTCTTTTTCTTCTCGTTCTTCTCTGCCGCGGTGAATTCGCGAGTCTCCATCCTTTTGTCAGCTTTCTCTTCCTCCTCGGCCCTTCTTTCCCTCCTTCTCTCTCTCTCTTTCTCTTTCGATCTTTCCGGTTACCTTCTCCGATCGTACCGGCCACTCCTTGATCGTGCGGTGAATTATCTTATCGACGCAGAGTCGAGCTTTTCGGTCGACACGAGCTTCGAACCTGTCCGATAGCGACTCGGGTCTGTTCGACTACGTGTCCGCAAAAGTAAAGGATCACGCGTTCAAACGAATACGGGGAAGGTTCAAAGCGATTTTCTAGCTGCTGTTTCGAAGAAGGCTGTGGCGCGGTGACCCAACATTGGAACATTGGAATAGAATCTCTATGAAAAACGAACAAGAGGTATTCTTGCCTGAAAAGTGACCCAAATGTAATGAAAATGACAAAACTGTGTTTACTTCATTACTAGACTGCGGATCTTCATGCAAAATAAAAATTGTGTGTGCCGATTGCAAGAAATAGAATCCAAATTTACTATTTATTATTTCCTCCCTCAATCATTTTAATCAACAAATCACATATTGACCTCTTAAATTTTCCAAATTTTCCTACAATTTTGAACTTCATCTAGTCAATTTCGCTGTAAATGCATACCTAAAGATCCGCAGTGTTGACTTTTCTACGAGGTTACGAAATAAAGTAATGCCAAAGATTCGTAGTACAGGAATATGAAAACTCGATATAGAGAGTTTATTCAGAAAAATGAGAAGTACAGAAGAAGCTTCTCGCTCAAGCGCTTCGGTTCAACTAACTTAGGTAGGTAAACGTGTTCAACGTCTACCTTCGACAAGACCGTTTTTTATTGCTGGTCTAAGGGTAGGAGGACCCAGGTATAAGGGATAGCGGCGCAGAGGGAACGTAAGTTATTACACTGTCCAACAAATTTCAACTTTTTTTGTGATTTCAATATACTGTTGGGTCCTTCTTATAGAGTTTTTTGCGCTGATTCCGAATCTGGTTTTAATTTTTTTCCTATACGTCCAGTTTTTGAAAATCATGGCTTTGAAAAAAAAACATATTTTTCAACTTTAAACAAATATTGTGATGTTATTATAAAAGATATTGAATTGTTGTTTACAGCAAACGATTCTGTAGACTTTCCCGAATACAGTGATATCCAATATTAATACATTATGATTGTTTAAACATGTTTAAACAATGATTAAAGACGGAGATGCACCACTTTTGCACCAATTTTTGCGGATATTTTCGAATTTATCTCAAAAAATAAGGGTCCAGCGAAAAATTGAACTATACCACGCGAAAGAGCAGACTTTTATCTTGAGAAACCCCCCTGTGAAGTTTGCATGGTCGACGTTTTTACCGAACCAGAAAGCAAAATATCTTCGCCCGACATGCGTTGACGCCAGTGGTGCTCTTCCACTAGCGCGGTCGTTCGTCGGGATACGGCGCGGCGCGCTGCGGTGAAACGGCGCGTGGCTATAAGCGCGCAATTATGTCAGCTTACTTAAATGTAATATTTTATTAAATGTGTTATACTATTGTTATTTATTATTTATTAGTATATTTATTCTGTATAAATTATTTTATGTATTTTTTAATGTTAGTCTCTCGTTTATAGTATATTTAATACAAAAAATACCTTTTGTAACAAAAAAATAATTTATTCACACACTACACTATTACACTATTTACAATGCTAATATATATGTGTACACTATTCAGATATAATACACTACTAAAATACATATATTATATACACAACAACTAAAATACTATAAATAACTATAAATGTTTTTTATGAAGTTTTATACGTAGCAATGCAGATTTGAAATGCTTGACACGACTGATTTCAACAAACACAAAGCCGAAACTGAACTCTGGCATCAGTTTTCTTAAGAACCAACACGATATTTTGAAATAAATGACGGTCTACGGACAACGGAATACATACAATGTAAGGAAAGTCTGCAATGCGCTGACTGAAAAATTTTATTTTCAGTAATTGTCGTCTTATCTATGTATTGTAATTATAGTGCCAATGAACACTCGAGATTCTTCCGAGTAAAATAAGTCCAAACACAATATAAACGGGACTATTTTTATTGACTTAAATACATAATTAAAATAGTTTGCTCCATATTAAATCGATATAGTGTATTATATCTGAATTGTGTACACATATATATTAGCATTGTAAATAGTGTAATAGTGTAGTGTGTGAATAAATTATTTTTTTGTTACAAAAGGTATTTTTTGTATTTAATATACCATAAACGAGAGACTAACATTAAAAAATACATAAAATAATTTATACAGAATAAATATACTAATAAATAATAAATAACAATAGTATAACACATTTAATAAAATATTACATTTAAGTAAGCTGACATAATTGCGCGCTTATAGCCACGCGCCGTTTCACCGCAGCGCGCCGCGCCGTATCCCGACGAACGACCGCGCTAGTGGAAGAGCACCACTGGCGTCAACGCATGTCGGGCGAAGATATTTTGCTTTCTGGTTCGGTAAAAACGTCGACCATGCAAACTTCACAAGGGGGTTTCTCAAGATAAAAGTCTGCTCTTTCGCGTTGTACAGTTCAATTTTTCGCTGGACCCTTATTTTTTGAGATAAATTCGAAAATATCCGCAAAAATTGGTGCAAAAGTGGTGCATCTCCGTCTTTAATCATTGTTTAAACATGTTTAAACAATCATAATGTATTAATATTGGATATCACTGTATTCGGGAAAGTCTACAGAATCTTTTTCTGTAAACAACAATTCAATATCTTTTATAATAACATCGCAATATTTGTTTAAAGTTGAAAAATATGTCTTTTTTTAAAACTCCATTTTCTCAAAAACTGGACGTATAGGAAAAAAATTAAAACCAGATTCGGAATCAGCGCAAAAAACTCTATAAGAAGGACCCAACAGTATATTGAAATCAAATTTGGTGTTGGACAGTGTTATTAGCTAAATCCTAAATACCAAATTTAACACGCAGTCTATTCATTACAACTACGATATGTGCTCGAATTAAGAAAATTGCATAATTTCCCACGGAACGATCTTAGTAATTTCAATAATTATAAAATGAATAATTCGATTATCTGACCGGCACGGCGGCGGTGATAGGATTTACTGTTAAACGAAATGTAGCTAAGTACTTCCTCTCAATCTCGAGAGGATTAGGAGCGGCCTCGGTGAGCTCGTGTTCGATCTCGAGTAAAAGTCGACAGAGAAATTATTCCTTGATATATTCTCGCACAGTATCAGTTCCCAGAAGATTGCAAATTAGACGTTGCTGAAACCACTCAAGGTCCGGCAAGGTTTCCAGAAGTAACCTCGGAAGTCGAAGCTTTCCCGCGATAAAAATCCCATATAGGAACTACATACTACCAAAGTCACCAGCCACGCCCAGCTCTTCGCTTCTAATTAGAAGCAGCGTTTCCTATGGAGATTCTGCTTGGCCGGCAGCGGTAATCGTCGCATGTAAATGGAGGAATATCCTATGAACGAGAGCGACATACCGCGCGGTCTGCAGCTTCTAAGACCGTCTCGATTATCCGATTTAATCCGCTCCGATCGAATTAGAACCGACGAAGACTTCATTCTACGTTTCCGGCGCGGTTGCCCATCGAAAGGAACAGAGAGAAAGAAAGAGAGAAAAAGAGAGGGCGATCTACGGGGCTCGTAACTCGTCAATTAGCGTAATTCGAATTAAGCATGTCCCGCGGTGCGATCGAGGATCGCGATCGACCGTATCGGGGTGGGAGAACAGAGCCAGCAACCACCGGCGACTAGATCGGTGCTAATACGCTCTTGGGCAACCGTACGATCGAGATATCGATCGATTTTATCGGGTTCCAGGCACGCCGCGCGCCGGGTCTGCACCCGCGGCAGAAATCGATGGCATTCATTGCGTAACGAGCCACTTACCGCAAATCAAACTAATAGCCAATAAAGTACACCGTCTAAAATCGTGTTCGAGCAGCCCCCGGCCGACCCGCGCGCGTCGCGATCCCCATCCGGATTCTTCGATCGACCTTCTTAAGTGGCCCCTACACGATCAATAATATTGTCCATGTTAACGGAGGACCATATTGATGGAAATATTGATCGTCTAGGAGCGTATTGAAGCGTCCTATCAATATTGACGGATATTGATAGAAAATTATATTTTCTGTCAAATTATATTGCCGAACCGTTTGAACGTCTAGTTTATTGTCAATATTTTCCTTGAATATCAGTTGCTTGTGAGTACGTGACGGCGCAACGTGAGGACGACGGCGAATTTCTCCGCTCCGTGAATCTACAATTGAGTGAAACAAACAAATTTTCTACGACAACGTTATTAGACTCGGGTAGCCAATATTATTGATCGTGTATAGGGATTGCAATCCCGCGTCATTAGACCAGTCAACGAAAAGTCGTAGAGGGAAATGGAAGGAACACAATTTTCAACTTTGGGACTTTGTTTGGACTAGTTAGGAGGTAGACATACTAAAAGTCCCCACTCGTAGGAGGTGAGCGGGGTGCAGGGGGCACGTGGAAGATCTCTTTTTCGGTTTTCCGCTTATATCTCGGAAACTATGCGTCCTAGCGATAAGACCATTGCATACAAAATTAAAGCTGACAACATGTGCCACAGGATTGATTCGATTCAGTTTTTCGCTATCTCGCATAGTTTCCGAGATATCCGCGCTCAAAGTTCACTTCACAAATAAGGCAAACATTTCTTTTTCACAATTAGTGAACTTTGAGCGCGGATATCTCGGAAACTATGCGAGATAGCGAAAAACTGAATCGAATCAATCCTGTGGCATATGTTGTCAGCTTTAATTTTGTATGCAATGGTCTTATTCGCTAGGACGCATAGTTTCCGAGATATAAGCGGAAGACCGAAAAAGGGGATCTTCTAGTGGGGACTTTTAGTATGTTTACCTCCTAACTAGTCCAAACAAAGTCCCAAAATTAAAAATTGTGTTCCTTCCATTTCCCTCTACGACTTTTCGTTGACTGGACTAATGACGCGGGATCCCGCATCGCGGGATTGCAATCCCCAATCGTGTAGGGCCCACTTTAATGGCTTGATCGCTCGCGAGACGCGTCATTTATTTGCATTCGACTCCGTCCGTTGGCTTGTACGATCACTTTCTTCATCGAACTTTTCGGATTTCTAACAGATACACGAAAATATCATATAACATGACCGTAACATGATCATTTCAGTCTACACAGTGAGTGTTGTTTTTCACGGTGAAAATTCATCGTCCTCGCACGGTTTCTTGACTGTTCCCGTCCGTGGATGTTCGAGGCGGGTCGAGCGCGCATTATGCGTCCGCAGGGCATATCGGGGAAATACACGGTGCGATTACGAGCCGCGGAGATTCACACGAAACCTGTGGGAGAGACCGGGGAATTGAATTATGGGAGCACGCCCGGAGGAGATCCTATCTGACGCGGCTCCGCAGCTCCGCGGCGAAAGAATGGTCTATGATGCGGCGTTTTCTAACGGGCTCGCCGGCCAATTACCTTCGAGATGCCCTTTGTATCGGTGGGCCTGCCGAGTGCGTTACCCGGACACTGTCTGTCGAGCTGCTCCATCACAGAGACGAATGCGATCGCGAGAGAAACCGATCAAATTGCGAGAGAAACCCTTCCTCGAAACGCGACAACGGTGTTCGGATACCGATCTCTCGGTCTTCTCGCTTCTCTGAATCAGTTCACCCCTTCATCTATTATCTTGCACTGAAGCTAGATCATCACTTCTTCACCCCTAATCATTTCCTATTAGATGTCTGCATTCATACACAATCATAAATCGTAACACCAGGTGCTCGCAAAAGTTCTAGTCACTTTAATCGCAATCCTAAACTTTAATAATGGCTATAATCATCTACCATTTTGTGCAATTGTTTTATCTGATATCGATTTGTCTGTGTAAATAACTTTCTTCAATAACGAGTACCGAATTATATGCAACAAGAAAGAATTCATTCCGATACACTCTAAAGAAGTTTCGTACAAGTATTCATGTTATGGAGTATATTTTCAGTTTTCTAAACAATTCGGTTCAGTATAAGAACATGTTCAGTTTTAATTTTCATCGTTTTCGATCGTCGAGAGTTTTCTAGATTAAACCGAAAAAAACCCAAAGTTGTAGATACCAATAAATCAAATGAAAAAACAATTTGGAAGTTATGAAATAATCTCTTTCTTCGTGTCTGTTCCATTTTTTATGCTCATCGGCCAGTGTGCGGCGCCACGCGATGCCGAAACGGAGGCATTAATTAAGACGTATCGGTGATTCGCGAGGATAAATGGTGCTCGTGGCGTTCCCCGCGGCCGTCCCGAGAAAGAATGCTTTATCGACCCTGATTAAACGCTACCGGACCGAGTGCCGAGCCTCCCGAGAACCAACCACGAGATCGCGAATCCCCATTAGGCTCTGTGCGATTATACTTGCCGCGATTATTGGGTCGCATGCGACGCGTTTCTACCATGGATATAGGAATATAAGGATGGAGGATGTCGTTGTGGGGTGGAAGTCATTTTCAGGAGGGGACGAGGTAGAAGCATGGATCCATGGGTAGAAGTTGCATCTTGTTCATTGGCTGTGTCTGACGCAAGCGCAGTACGTCATTATGCATGCGTTAAGCGGACCCTACACAGTCAATCAGGAATGACAGTCTGATTGAACAGTCAGACTGTCAATCCTGACTGTGATCCTGACTTCAATCATAATAAATTAATGTAAATTTGCTCCGTGAGATGACGGTAACAAATTCTGATGATTATAAAAATTATTTTCGAATGGACGAAAACCTATTGAAGACTGTTAAACAGTTTCTCCTCCACTTCCTATGATTGAAGCTCGGATTTCGGATTTCCAAATGTCTAAAAATCCGTCAGTCCATTTCATCAATCCGCTTTTACGATCAATCCGAATGTCAATCTTCGACCGTGTAGGGTCCGCTTTACATCATGTATACATATAGGAATATAGGGATGGAGCGTGAGCTAGCATTATGGGCAAGGGGGGTTTATTTTTCGATAACGGCAAATAGAACGAGGGATTAAATAAAACTAAAATTAGAGAATATGGAAAGGAAATTAAAACGTGCAACACGAATTAAAGAACATACTAAAAGGTTATGTAACTGTATCAGTAACGCATGCATAATGACGTACTGCGCTTGCGCCGGACACCGCCAATGAAAAAGATGCAACTTCTACCCATAGATCCAGGCTTCTACCTCGTCCCCTCCGGAAAAGAAAAATCCCCCCTTGCCCAAAATGCTAGCTCATGCTCCATCCCTATATTCCTATATCCATGGTTTCTACATACACTTCACAGCGCACCACGGTCGTCGACGTCTGTTCCGATCATAGACATATATCTCTATATGTCTATGGTTCCGATGCGCGTTTCGAGGTGTCGGTAAGTGTCGCATGCGATCAAAAATCGCATCCATAACCGTACGCTTAATTGAGACTGTGTTTTACGAGAGTCGACCCGGAGAGTCAGCGCGGCGGGACCGCTTGTGACCGAGCGAACCCGCGGATGGATCCCGCGCGGTATAATTGACAATTAGCTCTGGACGATACTCGCAGCGAAATCGTCGATTTCCCATTGACACGGTCGACACGCGAGGCCGCCGCTTTAAACGAGCTTCTTGCTCGTTTCGCCGCGAGAGAGGAAAATAAAACAGGCTGGACCGACGCGACGGTTCGTGAAGGAATGCCGATGGCGGCGGACGCTCCGGGACGATATCTCCTCGATTTTAGCCTTTCTGTCAATACCCGAAATTTCCGAACGCTTCCCGTAACATCGCGATCGGCAAACTTCGCGTCAGTTCAAACCTGAAATTCATCTACCTCGTGGTTACATTATTCTATTAAGGATGTTCCGGAGGTACAATGGGAGACAAAAGTACAAGAAATTCGTAATCCATCAATACATGGCAATGAAAGCCATTCATTATTATATTCTGCATTAAACTTTTGCGAATATACTGTACCCTCTGTAGCTATATTCAGTGGTCTACACTTGTCGCGTTTCCATGCTAGTCAGAGACAACACGATAAATTTGACGTTTTGTGACAGCATATAATTTTTTTGCTCTGTAACTGTTTAGTGAATCCTAATAAATTTTGAACATAATTAATTACATAATTTTTACTACATATTAAAAAAAAACTGGAGTTTCTGGTTGCGTTTTTTCAAGGTTTAAACAGGGTTTCAAGTGGTATTTTATGAATTCTCCATCAGAAGACGTGTTAAAATCTGCAAACTTTAAGTTGCTATAATTCTTAAACGGTGCAGTGAACCGAACCGAAACTTTGGTAATTGCATTAATTTAGTAAGAATTATATCTTGTCAAATTTTCAACAATTTTGTTGCGTTTTTATATACCTCCAGAACATCCTTAAATGCAATTGATCCTCTTATAAAATTCCTAAGCTGGTAGCGAGCGTATTAAGATTTTGAGCGGCAAGCTGGCAGTTTCAACGATTTCATAAAATCAAATAAAGATTTACGATGGTCAGAGCACTCTCCCAACCTACTTGCGTTTAGCAAGACACCTTCGTTCATTTCTAAATGCAGACGAATAATTCCGTCTTCTATATCTGGAAAACGCAGCGGCGCTGAACGTATTAAACGCATACCAACCTGTTTTCAAGGGAAATCGAGGATGGCGTGTCGTTGATGGTGATTCGCGGTCATTCGGTCTCCGAAGGATGTATGACAGATGTCCGACTTCGATTTCAACAAGCTTTCGCTCGATGATAGTATAAGAGAGCTCGTAATGATGTATACATAAATGCGCGTACTTTCTCTATAGTCTTAATGTACCATGAGTACGGAGAACTAGAACTTGTATGGTTCTCTGACACGGAAAAATTGAAAGTAGGCACCTGACCACAGGTAGGGTATAGGAAAATAGAGCGTTATCTCGGTTTTCAATGTCACCAGGCCACTTTGAACTAGTTGCTGGGCTCATCCTCGTGACCCGACTCGTTAATTCCTCGTTTAACCCGAACCTTCCCCCGAGGTCGGGGATCTTTGACACTGCCGACGATCGTGCTCGAACAAGGGGCACGAGCGACGGCCCCGTTGAATGTCGAGATCGTTAAGACCTCGTTTTCACCGCGATACCGACCCACGACGACCACTCGTCCTCCATTTCCGCTATCACTCTAGTATTAAGCTCTACGAACGCTCTTAAAACGCACCGGTCCTCTTTATTCTCTTTTCTCCTAGCAACAATGAGTAGGTTGAGCTGCAATGTCAACTCTGACCCTCTTCCGTTCCTCAGGCTGAGATTCGCCTGACTTCTATGGCTAAGTACCACGAAAATGTTTCATTTCTTCCTACCTTCAGTGGCAAAATCTACACCGTGAACCCTGTACTATAATTTATATAAATAAAAATTAAATGCTGTTCATTGGTAAGCACATCACTTGAGAACGGCTGGACCGATTTGGCTAATTTAAAAAAAAAAATGTTCGTAATAGCCCGAATAAAGTTTTTAGGGAAAGAAAAATGGGAAAAGTTGCCCGGAAAAATGGAAAATTCGGGTAAAAATGAAAGTGCTTTTTTCTATGGGATTTTTGTATGAACTCAAGACCATAACTCACGATTCGAACGATGGATATGCGTAATTCTTTTTTTGTTTTGTTCGTTATGGTCCTGGAAAAGTTTTCAGGCAAAAAAATTCGAGACAATTACAAAGAAAAATCGGAAAATTCGGACAAACTGCAAAAATCATAGGCAACCCGCCCAGAGGGCTAGTGTACAACAAATATTCGATCTAAGAAAAACGATAATTAACATAATTAACCCCGCATGGAGTTCAGGCTGTGGCGTTTATTCACCTGGTTCGCGGAGAGCTAAACTGATCGAAGGAAAATGAACCCAGAAACGATCCAGAAACTTGTATGACGTTTTGCTGGGAATTGTTTGACACAGGTGTCTGCGTCATCCTTAGCGAACCGGTTGAATCGTCGTCGGCGAGTACAGTCGGACAGGTGACGCGCTCGGCGTGTCCCGCCGAGTAAATGGAGGACGCGTGATTCGCGGAACGAAAGCCGGCCGGCCGGCCGCGGCCGAACGAAAGTCTGTTCTAAACGAAAGTGGAGGCAAAAGGGCCTCGGCGAGTGTGTCGTGTAATGGCGGAACGCGAACGTGAGGCCGAGTGACCGACTGCCCGTGGAATCCCATTCGGCGCTGGGAAAAAGAGAAAACGTTGTCTTATCGAACGTACTAAATCTGACTATAATTGGGGACGGGTTCATGATTCCCGCGGACCGCGTTCCCCGGTTTCATAGCGATCGGGTCTACTCCGTTTGATTCTCCTTCGATTAGAAGGACCTCGCGAGAGATCGTCGCGTCGCCGAGATCCGCGGAACTCGCGGGAGACAAACAACTTTAACAAGCGCGGGTATACCTGTCTCTCTTTTTCCTATCGCTATCTCTCGAATAATTGGATCGCGTCGCGCGCAGCCTCGAAGACGGCAAAACGAACGGACCCAACACGCTTCCTGGACCGTTTAACGAGAACCGCAAGTAGCTCGGGAATTAGAGTCGAAGAAAGAAAATTACCCGCGCGAATTTAATTGCGATCATTACCGCGCCGCGCCGCCGCGGTTAACGATCCCGCCGCGAGTATACGAAGAAGCTGCGCGCGAACGAAATGCTTTCTTTTTCCTCTCTCGCCGTTGCGTCGCGTCAACGCGGCTCTGCCTCGCCGCAGATGACGATTTCGCAGAAATCTTTTCTATAAACATGTAACCAGGAAACTCGATTGGGTAATCGAAAAGTGGCGGACTTTCCTAATCTTCTGTCGTCCATCGACGAACGATTTCTAATCCCGTCATGACAGCCCCGGGCAGAACGGTGAAATGTTTCGAGGCACAGCCTCGTCGTCGGCGAAAACGTCGGTGTAAACAGCACTTAACGCGTCGCGAGTTTCTCCGGGAGTGTTTGCATTCCCACAAAGCGCGGATACAGTGTCGCTGCTTCCTTCATTATTCGTGGATCGTGTGCAGGCTGCGTGGGAAAGCGGAAAGTCGGTGCAACGACGACTGAAATAATATTGGACCGCGACGTAAGGGGAGAAGAGGGTGCCACACGTGAGAACTGAGGAAAAAAATAGTGGCGTTTAGGCGACCCCTGGTCTTGAATTCTAGCGTGCGGACACAAATCGCTGACTCTGTTGAAAGCGAGAGCTTCGAGGCCACGCCCATTCATTGAAAATCGGAATCCGATTCTTTCACTGAGAAAAGGAAAATTCGAAGTGGAGAGTCGCTGAGCACTTCGGAGCTAGATTTTTCGGAAATACAGAGCCTGGGGTAAGCACGGAACACAGATTGCCCTGTAGGGCAGTGCTCTGGCACTCTTAAAATCGGGAGCGCTGTAGCCACGCCCCTTTACCGAAGAATAAATCGTTACGAAAGGAGAAAATGCAGAATACACTTGATTGGTCGTGAACATAGATTCACCCTCCCTCGATATGAAGGGCCACTAAACCACGCCCCTCGCTAAACAGTTTCCTGACGTCAAATTCGCAAGATTCCCGAGGCTAATTGGCCTAAATGTATTGCCCTCAGGGGCACCACGGAGCGTCGTCGAAGCAACCCGCGCATGTTTCAACGTATTTCCGTAGATATCTCCGTAACCGGTGGAAAAACTGCGGTGAGACGCGTCGGAAAAGGGTTATCGGGACAACGATCGGCCAAGTCGAAACTTCCTGTCTCGTCTCCGAGATTACAAGGTAATTAATTTTTTCCTCTCGCCCCACCCGCGGCGTTTGCCGCATTTACATCCAGACGATGCGTTCCCAACCGGAGGATCTAGCATCTTCTGGGAAGGATCAAGGACGCGCGGAGAAGCAAGCGAGCGAACGAACGAGCGATCAAAAGAATGTCACGGTCGAAACGTTTTCAGAGAGGAGCAGCAGTCTCTCTTCTCCCTCCCGTTGTCTCTCCCTCCTCTCTCTCTCTCTTTCTCTTTCGAGTTTTTTGCGATCGACAAGACTCGTTTTTCTGCGAAATCTCCGGGCCCCGGGAATGCCCGGGGTGTCGTAACTCGTTCGCTCGTATCCTCGGGTACGAGGGGATGCGAAAAAAGAGAAGAACGCAGCCAGCGTGTCCGCGGAGACGGCAAGATGGAGGCCGGCCTCTCGTAAAGAATGAAAACGATGGCCGAACACCCCCGTCGCGAATTTCATATTCGCGATTAGCGTCTTCTTTTTATCTCCGCCTTCCTCCTCTCACTTGTTGTCCGTTCGACCGGGTCTTTTCGGATTCGGGACAATGCGGAGGAGGACCCCGCGGCGCTGGTCCGCAGGACAAAAATCGAGGCACATCTCGTGCGAGACAGAGAGAGAGAGATAAAGAGAACTCGGGCCTGTTGCGTGCTGCGACACGCGCCGTCGAAACCGAGACTAATACCGTCCCGCACCCGTGATATATTCGAGTTTGATGAGTCCCCTCAGAGACCGGTGTCTCCCTGTCGGATGCGTGTTTTCGGATTGGCTCGCTCTCGACGATAACGCGAGCCCGGTGTCAAGACACGATAATTCGATTCCGGCGAAACGAGCACGACGAACGACCAGACGTTTCGTCGAATGCCTCGTAAATATTGACGAGCGTTCGACGCCTCGGCTCTCTCGCGTTCCAGGCGGCAACGAAAACGAGGATTGATTCAGAGTTTCGGTATGCGACTGCTGACTGGACTGGACACGTCGAACGGCCTGCTACTCGGACACAGGCTCGCTCTCCTATGGCGCGAGACACGATTTCTCGGCGTGTTCACCTTTAAAACCCTTGCACTATTTGATTTACAGTTGCAGCGATTATAATTACTTCGTCACTCGCAATTAAAATAAGATGGACACGGACAATGTGTTATCTACGAAGACTTGTGGTCTGGGTTGCGGTGATCGGATCGAACGCGACTCGGTTTTCTGCGAAGCTCCACAACGCCGCTACGAACCGTCCCTCTCGGTCACCGCGACTGGAATTTTCGTGGTTACGACGAGACGTGTGCGTGGCGCCTCTCTTTCCGACTCGGAATCACTTAACAACGATTTAATGAGCTCGTTCCTCGAGAATTCCCGATCCGCCCCGGGGGTACACGCTTCTACGCTGGCCTGAAATTAGGACGGACACTTTGTAACCACGGCAAATTGCGAATTCCGACCGAGAGAGAGAGAGAGACCGCTTCGGAAACGTCTAATGGGATCGACCGAAAAGATTACATTCTTGCGCATTTGAACGGACAGGGTAATTTAGCCATTATCGTGGCGAGGAGCCATGATTCAAAGCCCCTGGGTTCCACGATTGACGGCAGGAAATGCGTTCTGGGTTGCCCAAGATATTTCTATTCCACATCTGATGATTTTCGGTCAACCCGACACTTTACCCAGCGCAAGTTCCACAATTCTTTTATAAATAATAATTTCCCGAAATTCTGGGGAATTGACATATAAACTTCAAACATTGGTTGATCAATGAAGTTCCTATCGCTTCTGAACAATTTACCGAGACTTCAGTCGTTTATCTTCACGCACACACACACACCGTAGTTCGTAAGAATATTAAACGTCGAATGAAACATGTCTGGAGCGTACAATGTAAGTTCATGTGTCAGCCAGCGAATTGCGATTGTCGAGGACGAATTTGATTTGTCCACGATCCGCCATTAATTCCGCCAGGAAGAGAGCGTAGATGGAACTAGGGACTCCCCGGACTCGGCCCTCGCTGATCCTGCTCCCCGTTGCTCAGCGAGAGAGGACTCCGTTGTTGAGCAGTTCTGTTGCAACTGCAGCGGAGAGATAGGGATCTGCCGGTGTGCATCTAGTTAAATCGCGGTGCACCGACGCGACGCGACGGCCGGATCTGCTTGGGGAAGTTCTGCACCCTTCCCCCTTTCTCGCCTTTTCCCTTTCCGATCAGATAACATCGTCGATCGGAGGTGATGGAGCACGGTAGCCGAATATCTTCATTTTTTTTTTTCGTGCACAGGACTGCCCGACCCCATTCGCGGTCCTTGAACGGGACGAGTCCTTGGACCACCTTCTGAACCGTCCGCGAACATTGAACGATAACATTCCACCATGAAGAGATTGGCGGAACCTTTCCGTACGAACGCCCAACAATCGCTAGACAGAAGATCTCTGCGCATATTCAGGGCCTACGCTACAATATCATTCGACGCTGTCTGCGACGAACTTTTTAGCTCTACGCCTTCTAGTTTTCTTGTAATAAATTTCGAAAGATGACCCATTTCGTGTGGGATTCGATGAAAGGGTAGCAGCCACCAGTGCCGTAACGAGGGTGTGGCGAAAGAAGCGCCCGCCACGGGCGCAACTGGGTTTGGGGCGCAAAACAAAGAATACCGACCCGGTTAAGGGTCGCTTGGACACTTTTCAAATCTCGCAAAAAAATTACTAACTCTCATTACAAAACATATATCCAAATCTAGACATAGAATTAAGGATTTTCATAAGTTTTTCATCGTTTAGCAAATTAAAAATTGTAAAATCGTACCTTCGTTCTTTTATTGGACAAGAGCGATTAACAAACATGTCTATAATATCAATTGAAAAGGATGTTGCCAAAACATTAAATTATTGACGATATAATAGATGTGTTTGCAAATGAAAAAAAACGAGAAAAATTACTTTATAAAATATGCTGAACTGTTTTGTTTTTCTTTTATTTTGTCGTCATTGTCATTTGTCGTCAATATGAATAAAAATTTGTTCTTATTTAGGTTATAGATTACTTATTCATACAAATACCTTGACAAATACATTATTGTATATACAACCAACTCATTTTGACGAGGTTAATAGTATTTAATATATTGCATTTAGTCAAATTTAACTTGTTACATTAAAATCTTTAATTTTTTTGTCATTATTGGGTTACGGGGAGGGGCAAGTTAGACACTTGCCACAGTCGCTTCATACCCTCGTTACGGCACTGGAAGCCACGTTTCTCGGTTACAAATCCAACTTGAAGTGTTAGTTACGGGACAAATTGTTCATAGTGACACGGTGAGATTCGTATTCTTGGATATAATTGTAAAAATTGATAATTGGCAAGTCCCAAGGTAGAAACATCGTGAAAACTATGGACCGAGGACAGTATATTTTGTTGAAGTTGTTCCAACGCCGATAAAATGTTGCAACTACCGTATCACATTCGTGTTTGCTCCAACTGGGATATAGCCTCTGGTCAGCTAACGTCAAGCCTAACAAAAACAGATAAGAGCGCGCGTGTCAACGTCTCCTACGCGATCACGAGCGCAGCGGACTGGTTTTTTTTCTTATCGCGGCCCTATTGTTGCGAGACCAATCGAAAGGTGACCGACCTCCGTTTTTCCCTTAATTCGGAGGAAACGATTGTCGTAACACGAGCCGATCTAACGGTCTACCGTAGAAACAATTCCGTTCGAACCCCTCCCCCGTATAATAACGAAATTGGATCGACTCGATTCCATAGTAACTAGAATAAAATCGCTGAAGACTATGGTCATTGAACCCACTGGATTAAAATGGTTGTTCGAGTCGGACTGGACGCAAGAGAGGTCAATGTGCATCGGAGCGAAAGCTTCTCGGGCGGGTTCTCAAAGGGGTCGTTAAAATGGCGAGCAATTTCGTCGAATTACCGAAACAACGACACTTAATGGCTCGTGTAGGTACGCAAAGTTCTCGCGACTTCAACGACCCGTCTAGAGAAAGAGAGAAAGTACAATTTGTTCGAATTACGGACGCGGCGCATCGCGCTCGGTGAAAGCTGCCGATTTTACGACGGGCCAGCGCAGCGTCGCCATTTTCGTCTTGACTCTTGCTACAGTTATTGACGGACTGCCGATCTTCGTGCCTTCACGGCGTGTACGGATTTGTAAAATGCTAGAGAACATATACATGAACAAAAAAAAAAAACAAGAACTTTCAACACAAAATACAAAAATGAGAATTTGTAGGTACGTCGACGCGAAGTATTCAAAAGTGTCGAACGGGAAAACTGTCGCGACTTGACGAGGTTACTGTTGCCAATGATAAATCTCAGTACGAACGCGTTGTTTTGGTTGGGGTTTTTATGCACTCGTTCGCTGGAATCTAATGTGCAAGATGGACGCGGGGCGACGAGCAGCACGCGAATTCCGCTGTCTTGGCGATTTTGTTGTTCTGGAAGCGGTCGTTCCGGTTCCATGTCAGTGCGAGAGCTTGCCACGGATGCGGCACGAAGAGGTAATGGCCGCGGAGCCGCGGCCGCAGCATTTTCGCTGCGATCCGCGCGATGCGGCGAAATGGCAACCCATTTAATAGAGCTCGTGCTCGCGCTACATAACCACGCGCGTGGATTACGCGAATCTAGCGAGAGAGCACGGGAGTAAAAACACCGGCGCGTCGGCGCGCACCGGTCTAAAAACTGGTATTACGTTGCGTCGCAATTATGCAATCAGGTTGCGGCGGTCACGTACCGCGTTTAATCGCGTCTAATTAAAAATCCATCGGGAGAACAACTGTTTCAACCAACATCGGATGCTTCGTTTAACAATTTTGTTCGTTATACAAGTCGCGACGACAATGACAACTTCGTTGCTGCTTCCAGAAGCAAAATATTTGCAGCGTCGCACAGTGGTCCCTTTCAGCGATTTAGCTGGCCAAAAGTCGATTTCGAAAATTACCTAAAGTGTGGGGGACAATGTACTAACATTTTTTTTATCATTCAGGCACCCATGAGATGCTGTACTTCATCGAAAGTTAAAGATTTTCGTAGTACGTGTCTTGCCGGTAAAACTCGATGAGACAGTTTTTATATGTTTCAAGTAAGTTGTTCACATTTCTTCCCAGTATAAAAGTTTTGCAAGTAAGTATGGACCATAGTTTCAACAATTTTGTATCTTTTTATTGCATATCTTATGGTAATTATTTACATTTCAACACGATTAGTATGTAAATAAGATTTGTTACGATTGTAACACTTTATGAGTAATTATGTTGTATATCAGGTTGCGTCCGAGAATTTTTTTTAAGCGCGGTCGTAATTGTCAAAGGTTTGGGCTTACAGCAAAACAAAAAAAAGTTGCACGAGTCTGCACCTCTTTTTTTACAGCATTTTGTTTATCGCGCCAAGCGGTCCTTGCGTTTCGGGCGCGCACGCTTTCCAGACGTGAACACTTGAGATGAAATGATGTTTTTAAAATACTTAAACAAATACAAAATGATACTATATGTGATTTGAAAATGTTGCGGGATCATTAAACATTATAAATAATTTTGGCCAGCTAAATTCAATGAAAAGTTTCGGTTCGGAAGCTTTTCGGTGCAAATGCCCAATTGTCACCACGATGTTTTGAACATTTCGGATAATCTGGCAAGAAAATGTTTCGAACAAAAGTTAATCGATACTCGGTCATCTATAAATTCCAATAAAAAAAATTTGACAAAAATTTTTTTTTAAATAAAAAATATGATCATGTTAATTTTTTAAATGCTACTAAGTATTTTTTATTTCATATTGTTGTAGCTGATGTCAAGACGAATCCAATGACCTACTTTAACTACGGCTTTAAGTCTTAAAATAATGCTAGAATAATTTTGTCCAGCTAAATGACCCGTTTAGACCACTGTGCGTCGTTAGCGGTGCCCATCGATTGTAAATTGGATCGAATCGAGGAACCTAACCAATTGGTCCAAGTTTGACCACTCTTTTCTATTGTTTCGCGGATCGTGGTTTTTCCAAGCCGATCCGGATACGAAGAAACGACGAAACCTGTTTTCCCGATCGCGTCGACCGGCGATGATAGCGGCGGACGGTTTAGAAAGCACGCCCACCGTCCTGTCCGGTGTTTACTACCATTCTCGAACCCGCGGACCGGCCTCTACGCCTCGAATACCTCAAAGTTACTCTACTAGAACTACCGATCGTACCCGTAATTGGCGCAAGAGACACCTCTTGTACATCGATCGTTAATTGGCGATGGAGTACACAGATATGGTATTGTCGAATCGGGACGAGAAACCGATCGCGAACAGGATTCGAAATTCCTGCCCGGCTGCCAGCGAGAACTCTGCAACGCGTTGCAACGATGCAAAAACGGAGTACGAGGTGCATCCGCCCTGCACCGGCTCGATTAGGGCACCGCGACTTTCAGGGAAGTTGGAAAACGATTTTCTAGCACGATATATCACCCGGACTACGTCCGACAGAACCACTTCGAGGAACGTGTCTAGTCGTCGCGTTTCGAACGATGAAATTCGCTAGATTCTAATTGCAATGTTTGTTCGTTGTTCTATTTATTCTATTTATTCGAGCAGGATCATTTCGGAACGTTGATCATATTGATTTTCTATGTGAAAAATGAAATCAAATTAAATCTAGAGGATCTCACTTCACGATTGTACATCTATGTAGAATTGAAGGAAAATATGAAATCATGTCGAAAAGTCGATTAAAACAGACTGATCATCCCGGACGAAATCCACCCGATTGTAAGGGGACTCTTCGAATTCATTTCGACGGTTCAAATTAAACCTTAAATTGTTTAGGTTTCAAGGAAAATTCCAGATCGTGCAGGAAAAATCGACAAATCCTCATATAGGTCGGTGACAAGTGACTAGATTTTTACTTTGAATCAATTTTAGAACGTGTTTCCCGTGGGAACTTCAAAACTTTCGAAACTATGGTGTTCGAAGGGGTTGCTTCGAGTCGATTATCGTTTATGTATATTGCCGGTGAGGATTCTACAATATTTGGGAGCTCGAATATTAAAGTTGAAAGCGGAGAAGTGCCGATCGGATGGAGGCGCAAACTCACCTCTTTCATGCCGTCGAGCCTGCCGAGGCTCTTGGTGCCCCTGAGGGGCGGAAACGCGGCGTCGTGCCACCCGTTGTTGCACATGGTGATTTGCTCGGCCTGTACGTTCAGTGCACGGGCCCTGCTCTTGCTTTTGCGTTTGTCGAGCAGATGCTTGGCCCTGGACTTCCGAACCGGGGCGGCAGGGTCGTCCTCCGGGTCGCTCTGCACCTCCCATCTCGAGGGCGACTTGAATCGGCGTCGCGGGCTCGTCGGCGAGGTCACCGGCGAGGTGAGCCTCTGGACGAGGGTGCCGAACATGGTCATCATTCGACCTGGGTATTCACGGTTCTCGGTCTCCGGGGCTCGTCACGACGAAGCTCGACGAACGGAGCGCGCGCCCGTTTACTACAGATTAGCTGTCGTCATCTCTCTGGTTCCTCTGTGGTTCGTCCCGTCGCGCCGCGCACCACTCCCTACGCGGCTTGTTCCTACGCACTGTCACTATGTACTCCTTCACGCGAAATCCACAGGTGGTTTCACGATACGCGAGCGCGCGCGCGCGCAACGCTCCTCTGCACACTGGCCACTAAAAATTCCGACGATCCGCCCGTTGTGCGCACGTTCTCTCCTCGCGCGACGATATCCCACTGACAACTCGACGGTGTAGCAAAATCGGTCACCGAGTCCGATTCCGCTCCGACAGCACGCGTGCGTCTCCCGTGCGCTGGAGAACACGAGCAGATACCGTTTCGAGGTACTCTCTCTCTCTCTTTCTCGCTCTATCTCTTTCGTTGTATCTTATTCTCTCTTCGTGTGTCGGGCACACGTTTTACCGAGCCGCGGGAAGAAGCGACGTGTCAGAGGCCCCGGATCGACTCGAAACCAGGCGCACAGGTATTTGCCTTCGGGCGTGCACCGCTCTCTCGCGAACACGCTGCTCCGCTCCGATCGAGCGATCTGCGTGCACCGATTTTTCCGGATTCGAAAGCTGAATCAACCGGGAACCGGGAACTGTGAAACGTTGCCACAGCTTCGCACGTGGAATTTCGATAAGGAACACTATCCGCGGAAGAGGAGAGAAACCCGACGGCTACAACGACAGCGACGACGATTAAGACGATGACGATTACTACGACAACGACGAAGGCAGCGACGCACACGACGCGACGCGAGCACCGATCGCTGGCTACGTGCGGAATCGAACTGGTCGCGCGGAGACTGCGTCCGCCGACCGGTTGGCCTCGCTCCGACGAAAATGCCCGAGTATGGGCGATTCCGCACGAACCCGATCGGAGTTTGACGATCTCCGACGGGCACACGCGAGCCTTAGAGTCACCGGTTACCATGGCGATCGGGACTTATTCCGCTTTGGGCCTTACACGCCGTTCGTCCCTCTCCAGGGAAACCGGCGCGACGGGCCCCCAGTGCACCAAGTACCCTTGATACGCTTCCCCACGTCCGTATCTCTTTGTTTTCTATTAATTGAAACGCGAGCGAGCGAACGACCCTCGCTGGGTCTCCTCGAATCCGAATCTCTCTGGGCTAAATATCCACAAAAAAATTCGCTGTCCCTCATTTCACGAACTGAATCTGCCCTCGGTGTCCAATTGGCGCAGTGGTAAAAGATCGATGAAATAACAAGGTAAACAGTTATTTTTCGATGTTCTTTAGTCACATTTGACGAGTAAAAAAATTAAAAAATTGAAGTCACCAAGTATCAGGCTTTACCTACAAATAACAGAACGCATGAGGGCTAATACAATGTTTTTGCTTTCTATTGGTTTCTCAACCGATTAAAATTCATTTGATTTCGTTGAATTTTCGCAATACTTCGCCGATCAACGTGGGAAACAAGTTTTCCGAAATGTCTCTTGACCCGGGAAGTCTCGTGTTTTACAGCTCTGTTGAGTCTCCTTTAAATCATCGTGATTGATCGATTCCGCTTAGCGTGTTCACAATTTATGCGGCCGTTGAAATATCAATTTATTGACACTTTATTGTTTCAACGGAATACATGAAACTGCGTTCGCATCGTTAAATAGAATCCAAACATCGAATTTGTCGGAGATAATAATAAATACAGTGAGAATTGTAGATCCGAAGAATGTAGAAGATTTATACGTCGTAATTTTGTGTACCACAGCTGGGACAATGTCACCTATGAACTGCTCGTAAACGAAATACTCGAAACGGAAATCTGCCCACAACATTTACAACGGAATACTCGTATAGATCGGAGAATGATGACTGCAACCCTCATACCCGCATATTTCACAGTCTCTCGTAAATAATTGTACAGAAGATATTTTCGGGTTTATCTATTACTTTGATTCAGCATGTGTATTTTGTTCTCATGTAGTTTGATATTTCGAACAAGTGTAATACATCCGAATGCAACATTTGCAACGCGACTTGGAAAAATAGAAACTTTCTGCATCGATCGAAAGCGGCAGGAATTGAATGAGAATTTATTTTTGGTCTTGACAGCTTTTTAAAATTGAACGGATTAGAATATTCTTGCTTGAAGTCTTTAGAAAGGGAAAACGTATAACGTCAATGATGCAAATCTTTATGCAAAATAGAAACTTTCTGCATCAATCGAAAGTGGCAGGAATTGAATGAGAATTTTTATTTTTGGTCTTAACAGCTTTTTAAAATTGAACGGATTAGAATATTCTTACTTGAAGTCTTTAGAAAGGGAAAACGTATAACGTCAATGATGCAAATCTTTATGCAAAATAGAAACTTCCTGCATCAATCGAAAGCGGCAGGAATTGAATGAGAATTTTTATTTTTGGTCTTAACAGCTTTTTAAAATTGAACGGATTAGAATATTCTTGCTTGAAGTCTTTAGAAAGGGAAAACGTATAACGTCAATGATGCAAATCTTTATGCAAAATAGAAACTTTCTGCATCAATCGAAAGCGGCAGGAATTGAATGAGAATTTATTGTTGGTCTTAACAGCTTTTTAAAATTGAACGGATTAGAATATTCTTACGCTCGCGGACAGTAAGAATGTTAATTGTGACATCCAAATTTTTATAATGAATGCTACATCATTCATGTCCATGAACGTGTTAAGTTTTTACTGTTTTTACCACGCTTATATTATGTATCGTTATGTATTTCTGTTATAAACAGATCGAATCCGTAGTGTACTTATGAAGGTCGGTCGATATCAACAAGAGACGGGCCAACGAGATTTCGGGCGAAAGTGGGAGAATCGACAGGAGACGGGTTCGACATTGGGAAGGTCGCACTTGGCCCCTATAATGGATTTTCCAGGGTTTCCAGAGTTTCCAGGGACCTTCGGAGATCGGTGGCAGCACGCTGCACCGCGCCGCAGGGTGCATCGTACTCTATTTGCAGCCGCGGCAGGAGGAACGTGTCCCGGCCGTAACGGTCTCGGCCACGATAAAAGCAATTGATAATGCCTGACCCCGGAATGAATTCCTGTTTCTAGGCGTCAACCGGCTAATTAATGGCACGATGACTGGTTCTCGGTTGCTTCTCGGTGATATTCTCGCATGTCGGACACGATAAATGGGGAGTAGTCGTGCGGAACAGCGCGAGAAGGTGCCGGGGTGTCGTGGAACGCCGTAGTTCCACGAACCACGGACCGAAGACGCGACACAAGAGAGGGAACGAGAGGAGAGAGGCCGAGGGAAACGCCTCGGGCGCGACTTTCATCGGGGAACGGTGAATTAACCCTCTCGATGTTCGCGTCGAGCATCCTCGCGTGTCGCGAAAACACGGCGATTCCTTTCTTTAATAATGATCACACTCGCCGCGCCGCCGCGTCGCGAACAAATAGAAATTCGCCTCTGCCACTTGAAACCAAAATTTCATCAGTAACGGATGAAAAATTAAATCAGCTGCGGATTTTATGCATGTACGACGAAAGTACGTAGACACAATTCGAAACAGTAGAAGTATTCAAATCATTTGGGAAACATCGATGTAGTCTTCTCGGCAATTCGATACTCGAAAAACTTTTTTAAAAAAAATTAAATCGACTTCGAAAATTTCCATTTAATTTATGTGAATACACACAAACTTAAATACAATACAATCTTTTCGGAGGCGGCGCAAAATTGAAAATTTGCGACACTGGAAATTACGAAAATCCTTAAATTCTTCTAAATACTAATATATTTATATTTAAATAATATATTTGCGCCGCCTCTCCGAAATATTGTATTGTATTTAAGTTTGTGTGTATTCACATAAATTAAGTGGAAATTATTTCATTCTTTTTAGTGCGTTTTTTCGAAGTCGATTTAATTTTTCTTTTAAAAAGTTTTTTTTTATTTCACACTTTTTTATCTCTGTCAGCCGCGTTACATTCCAAATCGTAATTTATAACTATCTGAAAGCGGCAATCGATAACGGCAACGACGTCGCGTCGTTACTGTTCCTAATGTCTAACATTCAGCGGAGTTCACGACGGTATCACCACCCTACATTTTCGCAAATAAAATCGTAATTAATAAAGAAATGTAAATTTTTTTTTGCACGGGGCCATCCCGGGAACATACTCTAGAAGATGCAAAAGGTTTCGTTCCGATTGGTCCATCCATCTCGACGTAATCGGTGAACATACATAGAAAAAAAAAAGCGAAAAAAAGGCACATACAGATCGAATTGAGTAACCTCCTCCTTTTTCGAAGTCGGTTAATAAAATGTTTTCTGCTTCATGGAACATGTAACAACACACGCTAGGACCTCCATCGAAATCCAATGTATAAAGTTCCTCTAAAAAATTCCGGAAGATCGTTTGCTTATCGTTCTCTCGTCACGCTCCGGTCAATCTCGCATCGATCTCCAGCTTCTGCCAGGATCGATGATCCCCGCAGAGGTTTTCCGACACCTAGCGGGTCGCGTAATCGTCTCGGAACGATTCCGTCCGTGTTCTCAGCGCCGTCGAAACGACGACGGACGGGGTAACGGCGCCACTTATTACACAAACGATATCATTAGACCGGGAACTCGTCAAAACTTCAATTATTCCCGCGGCTATATACGGTCGGTTGGTGTAGGAGGGGTAGGGAGGTGGGCTTGATTAATCGTGCTGGGAGCTTGCTCCGGCAATTATTAACGCGGACGCGTAATTAGCGCGAGCTAGAGCCGATACTCGGATCCGAGGTGAGCCGAGCGGTGCCGAGTTGGGTCAGGCCGGGCCATTCTCCCCTCTCGGAGGGTCAGCCCTCGTGAGAATCTGAATTACGCGCGTACACGATTGTGATTCGCGAGGGGAGCACGCGCGGTTAAATCGCCTCTTCTCCTTTTCCTTCTTCTTCTTCCTCTTTGTCCCCGCCCGCCTACCCCCTCGCTGCTTCTCCTTGTTCTTCCACCCGAGCATCTTTCATCTTCATCGTGCCGTATCGCGGGAGCCTGTTTGTCCTACAACGCGATTCAGATACGAGATACCGCGATGGAAATTCATAATTGTACGCTGCTCGTGCACGCCGCGCTCCTGTCGTGACGCGAAACGCTCCGGCCGCGGCCGGTGCAATCGCGGTGCATCTTCGGGGTCGGCTACGAATTTTCTCGACGTTCGCTGTCGCTCGAAAATATGCGCGGTCTCGAAGTACGACTCGGAAAACTTCACCGAGAGTTGCTTGGATCCTCTTAATCCATGGTTTCTTTTAAATTGCACCAATTAATTTTTGTCGAACCGTTTTCGCGCGAGTAATCACGCGAAATCTGGGAATTTCGACGAAAGCGAGAACCGAAAACGAAAATTTCGTGGAAGATACCCTGGACAAGTGTCCTCTTCGCCTAGACTCGCTTTCGCCGCGGCGGACTTGAGTTTCAGCGCGCGCGCGACAGGTGCAGAGGCGAAATAAATTCCGGCTATCGCGGAATCACGTAGTTCCGTTCCCGGCTGTATTTTTTCGCCGATTTACAGCCGCGATTGCGCCGCGAACGGAGTGTCTGGTCGACTAGTAACTCAGCCGACCTGTAGTCCGTGTTTATACAACATTCTTCCCCTGCCTGCTCTAGATTCGCGGCGGGAACTAAACTCGCCGCGCGAGAAACCGAACACGCGCGCGGGCCTTCGCCGCAGGATTCGAAGGAATCCAAGGAGCGCGCGAGGACTCGCGCCTTCCAACAGCCATAAATCCGGGTTATCAAGGCAATCGCAGCAATCTTTCCGCGCCGCGCCGAGGCCCTTCCTTTTTTTCGGCTCTTTTGACGCCGCCGTTCCGGAACGCGGAAAGTTACCGCGACGATCTTCCCGGTCGGATAGTCGCCGCCGCGCATTGAGCTATTTCCATAAAGTAGCTGGAATTTACAGATCCGAAAGTCTAATTGTAAGCTTCGTTTCTTAAAGTCGTCGTGCTTGCTTTGATAGTGAGAAAATAAATGTTTATCAGTACGGCGAAAGCGCTAGATTTCATGCATAACCATTAGCACGCACGCACGCATCCGCTGATGATAACGCGCGAAGGATTTCGCGTTTCGCACCCGCTCACGCGACCTCGAGGATCGTGGGGGCGTTTGGGCGCGAACGGAACAGGTCGAGGTCGAACGCCGAGGTTGCTGGCTATTTTCGAGGCATTTTTAGAGCCGCTGTTTCCCGTGTTTCGTAATACCGTGCACGAATTTGGCGACATCCGCGTTTTCAATGCTTCGGGACAAACAATGCTTGGGAATGAGACAACGGGCTAACGATAGACGATTATGTATCTTTCCATATGTAGGATGGCCAACAGTAGGCGTGGCTTCATCGCTCTCTATTTTGACTCGAAACTTGAATAGTCTATCACCGCTATGCACCATCATGGATTTCTCGTTTTTGTTCCCATTGGAAACAGTTGCCAATGAGAGTCCACTGCTTTCTGTACTCAGTGTCGCCAGATGAGGGGAGTCACGGTGAAATGATGTACCCTCTCTCTGTTGACCAGAGTACATGCGCGTGCGCGACGGCGATTTAGTGGGGCGAATGGAAGACACGTTGCGCGTGCGCGATGGGAACGCAACAATGACATGACACTTCGCAGGTTTTAGGTTTTATTGCCGAGTAAAATTCACCCATTTACTTATTTCACATACCATGTAATTGTTGATCCCTTTATGTCTATGTTGTGAGTTGTATTTCTTTAAAATGTAACGTTACAAATAAAACATAATTTGTCAATTTATCGTGTAGAAGAAAAATGAGTGAATTTATCATCCCAGTCTCTTTTATGCAACTATTTTTGAGGAGCGTACGAGGGTTAACAGTGTTAAAATGTATTATGATTTATTGATTTTACTGGAATGTAACTCGGTACTACATACGTACATACAGATTTCAAGATTTTTTCAATTGTATAATACATATAAATAGTAAGCATTCATACTTCGCTTCAAGACTGAAACTCCCACATGTTACAATTAATTTTATTTATAATAAAGAATGTTTACAGTCTCTATTTAGAACGACCCACATGATTCATTTCATTAAGTAGGTACATGTACATAATAGGTACGATACGATACGCGGCAATAACCTAAAACCTGCGAAAGGTGTCACATATTACTCTGGTCATCAGAGAGGGGGTACCTTGTATTCCCCTCGAGTGACGGTTCGGTCACTTTCTGGCGACACCGTCTGTACTACTGGTCTCGCCATGTTTAAATTGTCCTTCTCAGTGGGCGTGGCGTCGCTGTTCTAATTCGTCAATCGAGCCATAGATACATATACCGCATGGGGCGACCTTCGCCAATATCAATCAAATGAGGTCTTTGTTCCGACCAACACGAAGAGCCCGTAACGATCCGTTGCCGAGGTGAAGACGAGTTCAAGGTCCAGGCGAGTCCCTCGGGAGGCACGCGGAATCGCTTGCCGCGAGGTCGAGACATCCTGGACGAAAAGGATGGGCCCGTCTCGGGACGCGACGCGACGGAAGGCTCGTCAATGAGATAATGGGGCGGGTTGCGGGGCATAAATTAAGATATTATCGTTCAGGTGGGGCGTCTAGGTGGAACTGTTGCGCGCGGTGATTGTATTTATTGCGTCGGCCGTGTTAATCCTTCGTACAATTACATAAATAACGGCTCGCTCGCTCGCTCACTGCGCCATTGTAAAAGTCTCGCGGGGAATTTACGACTCGCGGAGCTGCGACTGAAAAATCGCGAACCCTCGAAAGAAATAAAAGGTCGGAGAGGAGGAGGAGGAGAAAATAGAGAAGGGAGGCGCAGGGTGCGGTCCTTGACGACGTGGCGTGGCGTGGCTCGGCGTGGCGAAAAAGCGAATCGCTCGGCGCGGTAAGGTGCACTGTGCGCGCGTAGCACGCGGAAACGTTGCGTGAGGTCAAGGCTTCTCGCAGCGCGACTAAGGCAGGACTTGAAACGGGCCCGGAAATAACTGTTTGAAACTGTTTCATTTCGGGCTTGATCGAAACAGTTATGAAGGACCGATATTCTGAATAACTGTTATGACGGCCCGAAATTTTGGTTGATATCGGTTTCGATTACGGTCCTTCGTACATGGATATCGGTCCTAGCATAACGGTCTAAGACCGATATTTTTTCGGTCCTATATCGGTCTTCATATCGGTTCTAATACTTTGTTGCTCGGCCGATGCTTTAGGCACAGCGACTTCTAAGGGTCGGCCGATGCTTTGTAATCGGTGGCAAAGAGACCGGCACCTTATTGTCGATTGCCGACGCGACAGTTGACTCGACGTCATCGGTGACGCTTTTACGGGGATACCAATCAGAATGATCTCTGGTAAAACAAAACACATCCTCTTGGACACAAGAATCACCACTCTGCAAGCGAAAACCTAGAGCCTAGAGAGAAGCTCAGCAACTTTCGAAGTTCTCTCTTGATCTTATTGTCGCTTCATTAGGATTATTTACCATTTCCAATCTTAATTTACTTCTAAACATTACTAGACTGCAAGAAGTTTCACTTTTGCCGCACGTGGTTTTTCTTTAAATTCAAAAGACTATGTACGTCATGTGGTTGGGCGTACCCTATATGCTTCGGGGTTGAGCCTTTCGAAAATTTCGTTATTTTTGCGGTAGGACGCACCGTTCTCGAGATACAGCCGTTTTTATTTAAGACTAGCTCGGCTAACCATCCCCACCACTTCCGTTACGCATTTTCGTATCGCGAATTCCGTGACGCGAATTAGGCCTACACCCTGCCAAATGAAGTTTCACTTCAAAAATAGTCAATAATGTATACATTTACTGTTATAATAAAACAACTTTGAATTATGACCAAAATATAACCGTTTTTAATGTTGGTAGTTATTTTCGGACCCATTTCAAGCCCTGATTGCTATAACTTGAAACTTATTAGAACTTAGGACCGATATGAGGACCGATATAGGACCGAAAAAATAACGGTCCTAGACCGTTATGCTAAGACCGATATCCATGTACGAAGGACCGTAATCGACACCGATATCAACCAAAATTTCGGGCCTTCATAACAGTTATTCAGAATATCGGTCCTTCATAACTGTTTCAAGGACCGAAACCGATATCATAACTGTTTTCAAGCCCTCAGGGCCCGCTCTAGCGGTTACGACGCCCCGGGCAAAAAAACAAATTGCCGCCCCTTTTTAAGCACTAAGCACCACGC
Source organism: Lasioglossum baleicum (assembly GCF_051020765.1). NCBI lineage: Eukaryota > Metazoa > Arthropoda > Insecta > Hymenoptera > Halictidae > Lasioglossum > Lasioglossum baleicum. The sequence continues at coordinate 11,498,378 of NC_134929.1, forward strand.
TGAACAAAATGACCTTTTTTTTAAGCAAAATTGTCTGTCAAGGGTAGTCTAAAATTTTCTATTAATTGAATATTTAAAACATCATTATTTTTCTCACACTTACAGCCGAAGCCAAAATGGCGCCCCTAAATTTTTGCGCCCCGGGCAGATGCCCGGGTTGTCCCTCCCCCTAGAGCGGGCCCTGAAGCCCTGGACTAAGGCCCGTTCGGAACCGAGCGGAGCAGAAACCGCTTGTCTTTCGAGGAAAACAACTTCGGCGCGGCGTGGCCAGTCCGGAAGACAACACCGCGCGTCAACCCGCAACGAGCTCGCTCGCGCCGCTCGAACCCGCTTAATTTGACGCTCTGCTAAACCCGCAACGACCGACAGTTTCTCGCGCGACACGCGAGACCTTCATTATCCAGTAATTTACGAGACCGAGGCTATCCCGCTCGGAGAAGCTATCGGCGCAAAGCTACTCCGCCAGCTGGAACTAATTCCCGGCGAAAAACCCGACGAGTCCTCGTTAAAGCGAATTAATTAACAGTGTTTAGCGGCTAATGGATTTTTCCCAAGGAACACGGTCGTAATAATAGAAGATCCTCCGCGGACACGTTCACGTTCACGTTCGCGTTCACGCGCGATCAACCTCGCCTCTCCTCGACAAAGTTGTTTCCCGCCGATCGATCAACGTTCCGGACCGACGAGATTCCACCGGGATTTTTCCCGATACGTTTTCCATCGCGAATGTAATTGCCTCGATGCTTTAATTAGATCGTCGCAACGCGTCGCGGAGCCGCTTCTACCCTCGCTCGGGAAGATGCAATCTTCCTGCCACTTCTCGAACCAATTACAGCCTCGCAATGTTGTACACGCGACGCGATCTCGAAATTTATTTCGGAATCGAATGCACTTAGCATAAAGTGCGATCTTACAGTTTTAATTGGAGCGTTGAAAAGTTTACGGATTCCCTCGGAAATACAGTCTGAAATCGATTGCTTGTAACCCCTTTAAGATCCTATCATTTTTCTTCGTGCTACCGGTCGACATTTCTCGATTTCCCCCGTGCGATTTCGTATTTCGCTTTAAACTGAAACGATCCTATCATGAAGTGTACGAACTCCCAGCTTTAATTTCAGTTCTGAGAACGGCTGAAAAATCTTCAGGGGGGGATCGTTTTAAAATCGATTTGAAGAGCGTTCCCTCGATGCGATCGCCGGTAAGCGAAGCGTTAATATACACGCTGGAGCGAGGGGGGGATCGAAAGAAGACATCAAGGTTCCACCGAGGCGAGAAGAAAGCTGCGCGCGGTTAGAGGTTAAGATCGGAGCGATCCCGAGTTTCGTGTGTTCCCGATGAAAATTTCGCGATAAAGATCGCGCCGCGCCGCGTGCGCCAGCCACGCCGTGAAAGAACGCAATCTCCTAGGAATTCCTCTCGCGCCAGCGTTTTCTCGTGTGGTATGGGTCCGCGCCGCTTTGCGCTTGTGCGCGGAGCTAAACGAGAGGCAATCGCGCGCCTCGTTCCACGAATCCGGTAGATTAAGCTTCACCGGAGCCGGCGAATTCCACGCCCATTGTCGAGCCATTTATTAATACCTCTCCATCATTGACCTCTCCGTTAACCCGTTTACGCAAGCGTGGCCGCGCGCCGCGTCGATGGCCACGGACGGAGCCGGCCACGGTAGATCGCGAGTTATTAGGCCGCTCGAGCGGATCGCTATCGTTGGCCCGATCGAGCAACGACTATGGCAACGGGGCTATATGGCAACAGCAACGGAACCGAGAGCATTTCCTGGCGGGTCCCGCGACTTTCACGAAGAAACGATCTCGTTCGCAGCCTTAACTCTCGATCGCTTAGCTTGTTAAACAGGACGACTTGGAACGCCAGAGCCGCGCGCGCGCGCACACCACCGGTGAAACGCCGTAAATCACCATTCTGTCTGCCGACTATTTCGAGTATCTACGTTTCTTGTGTCCGCGATTTTTCCGCGGGCCTCGCCTACCAACGCTTCTATCTTATCTCGGCTTCTAACCGTTCTCTCTGTTCTCCGTTCGCAGTCTCTTTCTCCGCTTTCTTGCCCGCCCTTCGCATCCAAGCGCTATGATACAGCGTGCCCGGCCAGACAGAATTATTGGCATACTTGCACCGCTTATCGCGAACCAACGTTAATTATCGTCGCTTCCCCTATCGGCTGCGAATACTGTTCTACGCGAGAGAAGGATCTGTGGACCAAGCCGATACGGCTGACGAAGGGAACGATGTTCCAAGAGGCTTGAATCGGACGTGGGCAGGGACTGGCCCGTGTCAAGGTGCTACTTCGAGAGCCACGCGGCCACGCCCATTTCAAACGATCTGCACGAAGGTCTAGCGGGTCGTCGTTCAACATCGGAATTTTTGATTATTCGAATGACTAGATCGTTTCTGGTAGTGGACTAGCTCTAGCTCCGTCGCCACGCCCACGAGTATGATTAGTAGACTGCGGATTTTATGCATTTATGACAAAAAATGGGTACGTCGAATTTAAAACAGTGGAGATATTAAAAAGATTTAAGGCCACCAGTTTATTAGTTTCACCTTAATAAGATAAGTAAAAGAAGAATGAAATTGTTATTTGACTACTGCGTCTTGCAAACATTTTTCATTTTGCATAAAGATCCGCAGTTTAATGGTTAGTCCAATCAAAGGAGGATAATTTAGAGTAGAGGACAATTCTGATGTTTAGAGCTAGATTTATAGAGACCCACTACTCTAGCTCAGGTGCCACGCCCACGAATATGATTAGCAGACTGCGGATTTTATGCATTTATGACAAAAATGGGTACGTACAGTTTAAAACAGTGCAGATATTAAAAAGATTTAAGGCCACCAGTTTATTAGTTTCACCTTAATAAGATAAGTAAAAGAAGAATGAAATTGTTATTTGACTACTGCGTCTTGCAAACATTTTTCATTTTGCATAAAGATCCGCAGTTTAATGGTTAGTCCAATCAAAGGAGGATAATTTAGAATAGAGAACAATTCTGATATTTAGAGCTAGATTTATAGAAACCCTTTTAGATTTATAGATTTATAGAGACTCTAGCTCAGGTGCCACGCCCACTTATTGTACCCAGAGATCAAATATATCGTCCTGGAATCCAACTATTCTAATGGAAAAAGGATGCTTTAGAGATTGGAGATCAATTTTCGTGTTTAGAGCTAGGTTTATAGAGCCTACGGCTCACAGCTCTAGCTCCGCGGCCACGCCCATTTAGAGAAGTGTACGCAGAGATCGAATAGATTGTCCTTGAAATCGCCTATCCTAATGACAAGAGGACGCTCTAGATTTGAGCGCAATTCTATTGTGTTTAGCGGTTTACAGAGTCTATAAACTACTAATCTTGTTGACCACACCCACTCGGACCACGCGTACGCAGCGCGACCGATCGCAGCGGTGCCAAACTCACCGGAATCTGTATCTCCGCATTGATTTGCTATGATGCCTCCCGGCGTAATTTAACCAGCATCAACAAATCCACAACTTTCAACGGTACTTTCTACGTGTGGCCGGCACAGGCGCAACACGTTTTAAATAAAGTTCTTTCGATCGGTCGACAAGAAATATCGTCGGGTACCATAAATACTTGTCTGTCTCGTTGCCGGTTGATCTCGCTCGAACAATTTCCTGGGCTCCGCGGCGCTCTCGGAAGCAGAAAATTGTCCTCCGATTTGCGTACCAGGAGAACACGGAGAACAGCGGAACGGTGGCATCGCGCGATAATGAAATCTAAATTGCAAATTATGACGGGGCATAACTCGCGCTCGTTATCCGAGCGCGTTATGCCCCATTGTCGCACGCACTCTCTCCTCTTCCTGGCCACACTCGTCCTTCCCCCGCTCTCTCTCTCTCTGTCTTTTTCGCCGTTTCTCTTTCTCTGTGTCCGTCCATGTCCATTTCTCTCTCGATCCAGTGGTGGCATGCGGATGCCTCGCGCGCCCGGCTTTAATGCCCATTCGAATCTCTGCGTATACACACGAAACGGCCGATGCAATATGCCGTGGACCGTTAAGTGGCGCGACCTCCGTGGCTCCGCAACCAAAAGAAAGAACTGCCAGAGCCCGGCGGAAGCATTGTCGGGCCTGTGAATACACGCGCGAGCGCAAGCCCAAGTCCGAGGGACGATCGCGTGGAAAATTGTGAGCACGCGTGCCAACGGCTGCACGAAATCGTTGTCGTTGTTACCTTGTCGAGTGCCGGAGCCCGTCACGGACCGTCCCACCTCTCGAACGTCACTCGTGAAAAATCCCGCGGGTACACCCCCGGAGACCCGCTAACCACCTGGCGATTCTTCCACGGGCTCTCCTTTATCCGACCCACCCTTTGTCGCCGTATTATTCTCGATCAAAGGAACCCTTTAGAACAACGCGCGAACAACGGGTCGCGCGCGGCTACAACTTCCGCTTCATTAGCTCTACAGACGGAACAATTCCTTAACGATCCTTGGACGCTGTTGAGATCTCGTTCCGGAGTCAATTGATTTGTAGCGTTGACCGAGGGTGAAGTCGAGTTCAAGGGGTAGGCACGGACTCGGTAATCGAGTTCCGATCCGATGAATCCAATGTTCCTGGGAATTCGATGATACGAAAAATGGCAACAGGTTATGTGCCGTGTTCCATTCTGAATATGCTTCAATTCGACACTCTCCGGACGAAAGCACTGTGCCGATGCTTATTCTGCATTCCAGTCTAAAAGGTTCCAAGCGCGGAGCAGTTTCGATCTTAGATAGACAGTCGAAAAATCACGTGGAGCACTACATTTGCCCGCCGAACGGGCCGCAGCGACGCTAATCGAGAATGTGGCCGACGTAATCGCGGACACTTTGAGTTACAGTCGGCCGCTCGCAGCCGATGCCGACGGAAACCGGAAGGCTGCCTGCCTCACAGTGATCAATTCCTCGATTCTAGGTGGGCAAAATTCAAATTTTTGTGTTCTCTTGTAGTAATAACGCTTTATTTCTCAGAAATCATGACAAGTGTATAAAAACTACATGAATTTAAACGAATTATATCATTTATTTAAAATGGACAAATATAACAATTAATTGTAACGTTTGTGAAAATAACATAAATTAAATATTTTATAGTTTTTGTTTAAATACGTGAATAAACAATACACAAAATGGAAAGAATTAATCTTAACTCATATTTAAAAATTAGATAAAGTTCTACAAAAATATAATACAAAATTACAAAATTATAATAAGGAATGTGCATGAAACACAAAGGTGGATATTCTAAATTATTATAAATTATAATTGTCATATGTAATTCTCGCAGTCTGAAGTACATATTCTGTAAACTTTCTATCGTCAATTTCAATACCACATGAAATAGTGGCATACTCCATGTCTTTTCTAAAAAATGATATAAATGGCAAACGGGGCAAAACGGGTCAACGATATTTAGTATCATTGTTTTGAAATAAGTATTCTTCAAAACTACCAAAGAACCAAGTCCGGCCGAGTCCGGGAAAACTAAGTTATACTGTTTGACCTCTTCTTAAATAATATTATTAGTTAACCTGTTGTATATGAGAGATTTACACGGCAAAATAAAATTATACCGATATGTAAAAATGAAATACTTACCTTCGCTTACGCGCTCCATTTTTTACATAATAATTTAAACAACAAACAAACAAGTTATACGATGATGAAGAATTAGCTTATTTATAGTATTTCGCACAGGCAAAACTTTAGCACCGTATGATCGGTCGTAATAACCACGTGCAATGGAAATATTACGTTATATATCGAATAAATTAATGTTCGTGAACAAAATAGAACGGCAGCGAAGATATCTGAAGTTGATCAGATTTACCATTTTGTCCACCTAGAATCGAGGAATCGATCACTGTGCGCCGGTCGCATATGCAAAGCCAAACGCAACGAGCACACGCGGTTAGCTCACGAGGTATCGGAGTAAAAAGAGCAAAAGACGACGAGGACGCGGGGATCGTTTTCGACGCGTTCGGCTCGATAGCACGAGGATCGAGAAATCCGAAGGATGCGCCCGCCGTGTTCCCCAGCAAAAGTGTGCTAACGACTCGCGCGAACCGCCCTCGTCCGCGCTCGCGCTGCGCGTTTCCGCATTGCGCGAGCGCCGCGGAAAAACCCGCGCAGCAAGTAATGATCCTGCCGGGATAACGGTACCGTAAATTGGTGTAGCAAAGGGTCCGGCGCGCGGAGAGTCCTTTATGGAAATGTCCATCGCAATATTGTTAGCTGGGCCGCGGCGCAGCTGGCATGGTAAATGACGTGGCCTGCTCGTTTCAGTCATTAGAGCTCGTCTAGAACCACGGGGCTATTGTGAGCCCGATCCGAAGATGACGGAAGTCTCGGGACGGCGGACTCGCGAGAACGAAACCGCGTTTCTTTCGCGGAAGATCTTTCGCAGAAACGCGATCCATCGCGGAGCGAAACTTCGCCGTGGATTTTTGAGGATCGAGAGAGCGTGGGATGCGATGCGCGGAAGAAGAACGGGAAAAATTCAAGAGCCTGGCTACAGCTGGCATGGTAAGTGACGAGGTATGCTGGCTTCAGTCATTAGAGCTCGGCTAGAACTACGAAGCTATTGTGCATCCGCGCACCGAGGATGACTGAAGTCACGAGTCTTCATGTGTCTTCATGAATCGTGGTTTATCATCGGCGCAACGAAGGCTTTCGGTGGGTTCTTTCAATTTTCGAGGATTCAGGGAAAAATCGTCTCTTTCGCGAAGATTCAGCTGGCGATACCGCGCGGTCTATAGTCCATGAAGCGAAAGTTTAGCAATTTTGGAGGCTCGAGAGCGTGGGATTCAGAAGGGTGGAAAGACGAGAGACGGGAGGACGATCAAGAGTAAAAATTGAAGAGGCGGCGCGGCTCTGCGTGGCGCGGGCCGATCGTGGCCCGACGCGGGTCTCCTAATTCGGGCCGAAGATCGAGGGACATCTTTCGTGGCGCATCAGTGCAACGTCCTGCAGAGGATTCCTGCTGCAGCCGGTACCTTACGCCAGGTTCCTTTGGACTGACTCACGTACCGGTCGTTCCTCGACCCCTCCCCCTGCCCGCGCGTTCCCACTTTGTTCCACGAACACGCGGAGAACTTGCTTTTCGGAAGCAAAAACGAACGTGGGCGAACTCCTCGAAGGACATTCTCACAGATTCAGTTCTTCCATCGCGACAACCTCGGATCAATCTCTCTTTCTTCTTCTTCTTCATCTCCATTGCTCTCTTTCTCTCTGGCTCGGTCTCGATCCTTTTTCTTCCCGTTTCCTTCGGCCGATTCGATCTTCGCGCCAACGATCTTGCTCTATTCGGAGTGGCCCAACACCGATGGCTAGATCTAACCAGACAGATGGAAATGGTCCGACCGGATAGCTCGCCCGTAGCCAAATGCAACCAGAACACCGTGGGACGTTCCATCGAATTCGAACTGACGTGGAACGATCCGTTGCACTGTGGGGTATTTGGCCGATCTAGCTGGCCAAAAGTCAATTTGTCAAACTCATCCCAGGTAAAAATTAGTTGTTATGTGGAAAAGTTGAATATTGTGGGGTCATTAAACCATTGGTTTTTTCCCGATTTGGCATTTCCGTACGGAGGTATGATCACTTGAAGTTTAGTCATTCAGTACAGTGCTTGTGCCTTTCGTCGTGTCGTCCGCATTAGCAACGTTCGAAGTGAAATATTTTTAATCACGAAAGTTATTTTAAGAAAACCGATTATGGATATTGTTGTAGCAGGTAAGTGTGTGTATTTCACACAATTTTTATCAGATATGTGTTCATTTCAATAAATTAACAGCAAGCGAGAAAAGTCAATTTGAAGGAATCCGACGAATTTCTAAAGAAATGCAAATTTGCGCAAACTTGCGCGGGATGGCACAAACACTTGTTATTAATGAAGGAGTACCCGAGACACAATTCAGAACGGTGTAAGCACGAGATTACGAAAGAATAAAGATCCAAGTAGAAAAACGAATTAACCAGGTGCTAGTCTCTCGGCTAGATTTGCCCAGAGACAAAGAGACAAAGACCCTGTCCGTAATCGTCGCGCGATTTGCCTCTTCCCGAGTGTCGCAGACTTCGCAGAAGCGATAGACAAAGAAACTGTCGTCGCGTAACGCGGCGTGTCGACACGTTAACCATTATCCCCCGTTGCTGGAATAACCGCTGTATCGCGGAAATCTGTTTTCCCTAAAGCAGCTGCGGATGACGTCACGAGATCGGTGGTCTCGATAGCCTGCCCGATATTGCAGCCGAGCAGGAATTCAATCTGCGTGTTGCCAACATCGCCGAGAATAGTGCGCGAGCATGGTAATACGATTTCTACAGGCAACATCGCTCAAAAAACTCCTTTTAAAGATAATTCTGTGGAGAATAGTCCTTCGACAGACTTAAACATACATACTTTATAAGAGTGACAAGATTCAGTTTAGCTAGACTTTTCTCGCTGTATTCATTAAAGCGTGTGCTCGATTTAAGAAGCGTATTCAATCATTTCCTATAAAGGAGTCTTTATAATTGCAACAATTTTTACCACTTCTACAACTCGAATATCTTTTTACTCGGAGTAATTCGAAAAGATATTCGAAACAGATTCGAATGTTTCGCTCGGAGTAGTTTCAACCCAACAGAAACATTTTGTAAAGAGGAGCCAAGTTCTTATGGCCGTAAAAAGTTGTGAGATCAAACAGAATACGGCCGAGTTCGTTAGCTTAGAAAAATAAAAATAAAAATTAGTTAAAAAGAACGCTATTTAATTTATTTTTAAAGAGTCACATGGAGGGCTAAATTATTCAAACCTGGCCGCTACCTAACACGTTTTAGGGCCATTGGTTTAAAAAGTAACGGCCAAGTTTGAATAATTTAGCCCTCCATGTGACTCTTTAAAAATTAAATAGCGTTCCTTTTAACTAATTTTTACTAACGCTTTTTTCAGTATTGCAAGAGGTATTTCTAAGCTAACGAACTTGGCCGTATTTTGTTTCATCTCACAACTTTTTACGGCCATAAGAACTTGGCTCCTGTTTACAGAATGTTTTTGTTGGGATTTCATCAATTTTTGTTGAAATTTCATCAATTATCAAGTAGGTATCAAAGAAAAAAAATCCTTTTCTAATCTGCAAGACAAAATCCAAATTCAATGTTCTATCCTACGTACCTATTTCGTAATGTTTTTTTTTTCAATACAACCCCTTAAAGGTGTAAAATTTCAAGCTTTGATAATTATTCCTTTGAGTGTTTGTTATGGTGGACCTATGTACCAAATTTCAAGCTTGTAGGTCAATGGGAAGTACCCAAAAGGTTTTGATGATCTGTCAGTCAGTCAGTCAGTCAGTGACAAATGTAGCGATTTTTGAGGTCTTATATCTCGGAACTTACTAATGTTGGAAGATTAATGTTTTGTCAATATTGAGACATGATAACATTTAACAAGTGTACGAAATTACATCTCTCCATCTGCCTCCAGTGTCGAGTTGTAAGCCTCTAAAAAACGGCTAAGTTGTTTCGTGTAAAAGGAGGTGGTGCAAGAACTTGGCTGGTGCACTACCGTGCACCTAGATTAAATAAGAACTTAACGCACAAATTCTGTAGCAAGCAGTGCTCCAAAAGATTCGAGTCACCTTTAACTCGGAAGAATTTCCATTTAAAGAGCTAAATGCGCGTGTGTTCGAGGAGGTCGAGCGTCGTCGAGGAACGCAGGCTCCTTCGCGCGGGTTTTATCGCCGTACAGTTGTTGCGCGGCAGGTCGAGGAGTCAGATGAGCGCGCAGGTGAGCGTTTTAGGTGACACTTTCGCGTGAAGGTCGGCTAGGCGACCTTACGAGGTCGCGCTTGCTCGCTCGCTGGCGCGCGCGCGCGCGCACACGCAGTTCGGTACGCGCGGAGACGTTCTCAACTGTCCGAGAAGATAGAGAGAGACTCCATTTCTGGAGTGGATGGAATCGTTGGATCGAGGTTGAAACGATCGAACGTGTTCTCCGGTGGCAATTAAGTCGCCCGGAAGCCGACGACTCAGCAGGTCGAGGGCTGGAAAAATCAGACAAGCGACGATGTGGCCAATTTCGCTCGGAACGCGAACGTGCTCTCGGTTCGAGCATAAATCTGCCGGTTTCCTCGATCGCGGTCTTGCTCGAGTAGACCGTGTTCTACTTTCGGCGACCTTAAAGCGAACTAAAAGCCCGTATAAAGGCTGCGCGAATTTTTCTGACCCACTCGCGCTCGAGCTGGAGTTCGCGCGACCACCTTGGCCGTCGGCTAGCTTTCCATCGGTGAAAGCTCCCTCGGCTTTGTGAAACGCTCGGCTCTGCTCTGCTCTGCTTCGAGACAAGCTCACGAGCTCGTCCTGGAATCGACGGGACCGGTTCGAGACCTTCCTCAACGAGACATTCAAACGTCGCCACAGTGGGGTATTTGCCCGATTTCAGCGGTCATAACTGAATTTTTTAAAAATTTTAGATAAATTGTAAAATTTTTGTGGCTTGTGAGTTAGTTGAATGTCTGAGGAACAATCTGCCATCATTCATTTTCCCATTCATGTATCCATTAAGCACTGACATTTGTCGGAAGATGAAGTTCCGCTAACCCGCTTTCATTTCTCAACGAATTCACCTGTTAGTAATTGTTACCTTATTTACATACGCTAACAGATTTTTGTTTGGTAGAAGATTTTTTAGCTAAGTATAGGGTATACTTTTAAGAGAAATTCACTTTTGTACCATATACATGTTTTTAATTATCAATACTTAAAGATAACCAACGATGAGTCACTTTCTTGATGATTCTAAGACTTTGGTAACGATTTCGTTATACTTCCTTGTGCGTCCCGGTGCTCATTTCTGTGCCATTGTATTCTTTGAAGTCTTCTGATTAAGATGCAAGGAAAATTGTTTCTGCTTTCGTCTGCTTTCGTGTTTTATAGTTGATTTACGAAAAAATGGCCATCGGGCGCGCGCGAAAATCGCAGCATTTCTCACATCCTGCATGTTCGCATTCGCTATATTTTCGTATTTACTTAAGTAAATATTAAATGATAATAATGAACACACAATATATACTAAAATACGAAAACAGTATACACATGAAATTTAAATAATATACAGGGGGTGGAGCAATAACTACGTCCACTTTGAATATTGTCGTTATTTGTAATAATATGAAAAAATGTTATGAACAAAATTTTCCCGTGACAGTGGGGGACATGTTGTGTTATAAACATTTTCTGCGTGGGTGGGGGCATGGAGGAGATTTCAAGGTCACCTTGATTTTTTTTAAACAGAATGTCCTTTTTTATACCATAGATCGATAGAGTATCAAATTCTGAGTATAAAAGTGTTGGCCTTCGTATGTCCTAAACCTAATAGTTAACGAGATATTATCGAAATAATTTTCTTTCTTCTTTTGATAATATCTCGTTAACTATTACGTTTAGGACATACGAAGATCAACACTTTTACACTCAGAATTTGATGCTCTATCGATCTACGGTATAAAAAAAAGGACATTCTGTTTAAAAAAATCAAGGTGACCTTGAAATCTCCTCTATGGCTCCACCCACGCAGAAAATGGGACACAGTACAAAAAGTAGAAATCTTAAGCTTTAAAATGGTTGTTTTTTCATCAAATTTGGATAAATTTTGGCAAAGTTACAGCAGTTTCAATATTGAACGAATTTTGGACTGGCTGTGGCCGCTGACAATGAGATTGGGCATATACCCCACTGTGCGTCGCGATGTAAAATTAGCGGATGCGTTCAGATCCTCTCGATCAGGATCCTCGATCCAGAGTGTGAAAGACTTATAATTTCGTCTAACCTCTTGGCTGACGACTAGACTGTAAATTTTGCGGATCAGCAGACGTGGTCACAAAAAAAATAGAAGAACTACACGATCTAAGAAACACTGCGGACCCGAGGGTTTTTCTTAGACCAAGACTTTATCATAGGTTGAAAGATACGCACAAGAACATGCATACATACATACTAGTCTAGCATGTGGCTGCCACGGAACGATCACAAGCGTCCTTGTCTCTTGCGATGGTTGGGGCACTCGCTCCGAAAGGGCCATAATCAGTTTCTCCGGATCGATTTCCGCCGACTCGACTCGTCTCGTTTTTTCCTCTCCGCGTTCGCCCGTTTCTTTCTTGGACGTGATTTACGCGCGGTATTAAATTTATACGCAATCTGAATTGCAAAGCACAGTGACTCGCGCGACGCGAGGCGACGCGCGCACGGCGAGATGTCCTGGAAAAGTCGTAAACCAAAGGGAACGTTGATTTTACAACGTGTCCGCGGCCGTATCCCGATCGTCGATAGGAGAAACTCGAGGGAAATCTCATTAAGCGGAATGTCCGCGAACGATAACGGCGTCGTTAATGGCTCATCGACAATAATTAACGGCCCGGATCGGCCGTGCTCTTTTTCCCTCGCGGAACAATGACACACGTTACTTTCCCGCCGCACCGCACCGCGCCGCGGCGTTTACTATACAAACTCCTACCCGATAGAATAAGCCTTCCGGGCGAAACTCCGAATCAGGAATCGAAGTGTATCTGATCTAGAAAAACGATCTTTTTAATTGCACTTTTTAGAAGTATAAAAATATAAGAAGGATATTTTATATTGAAATTCATTCGAATCTCGTTAACTATCTGATCTGGGATATACGATGGTCGATACCGTTTGAAGAAATGAAAGTGACCTTGTGATACGAGATGTGCAAGTTGCGTGGACCACCCTGTACATACAGTCAGGGACAATTTAAAGTGGACACCCTTAAAAATCGCATAACTTTTTAGAAACTGGACCAAAGGACTTGAATTTTTTTAAGATGTTAGAAGACCGGCTAGTTCCCTAGAGAATAAGTAAACAAAAATTTAATACGATTGCAATTGGTAGGAATTATACAAAATTATGAAAAATGATGTTTTGTCAACTTTTCTATTTGGGCCTGTAACGATAATTTAAAAAATGCTTTTTATAGATTTCGGTAACTTATATGCATACTGAAAATTTCATCGAAATCGGTCAACATTGCAATGAGCTACATATGTTTAAAGATGATCACGTAAGGGCGAAATGCCCTGGCAAGGCTGAAAATCTGCGACTTTCACCCTTAAGCTCTCATCTTTAAACGTATGTAGCTCATTGCAATGTTGACCGATTTCGATGAAATTTTCAGCATGCATATAAGTTACCGAAATCTATAAAACGCATTTTTTAAATTATCGTTACAGGCCCAGATAAAAAGTTGACAGAACATCATTTTTCAAAATTTTGTATAATTCCTACCAATTGCAATCGTATTAAATTTTTGTTTACTTATTCTCCAGCGAACTAGCCGGTCTAACATCTTAAAAAAATTCAATTCCTGTAGACCAATTTCTAAAAAGTTATGCGATCTTTAAGGGTGTCCACTTTAAATTGTCCCTGACTGTACATCTGGAATCCGAATAGGGTACGCGAAGCACCGCGTAAAAAAGTCAAGCGAGCATTGTTATTAGTATTACTGTTTACGACGGTGCCCGACGAGGAGGAGATGAAGGAACGATATTACGGCGTAAGTTATTTCGAAAAGGTGAAATTATGAAAAAATTTTAAGGGGTTGGTATATTTATGGTGCCCAGCGCCACGGCCGGATCGTAAAGAAACGGAACAGCCTCGGTTCTAATGAAATCCATGGAAGATTTAGAGAGCGAGCCGGGCCCCTTAAGATCTCGATGAGAGGCGCGTATTGCCTCGATCTCGTTGACCCTGGAATATATTACGGTAATGGTCGAACAAATGAGAAATTGGTATCGGCCGGCGGGGCGAGTGGCAGGGTCACAACCAGGAAGTCGTTATCGCCAGCTCTCTCGGGTCGGGGGAGGAATATTGTTTGAAATTCATAATCGGATATGCGAATGCGTACGCGTACGCGTACTCGCAATCGTGATTTCGCAGCGACCACGCCACGCCAGCCACGCCACAGGTTTCCCCGATTGGCATCGACTGTTCCTAGCGGTACCGAACCGACTCCGTTACCGCGATTTCTTTCGGATCCTGTCGGTAGATACCGTCGAGATTGTTATTAAAAATATCGGAAATCTCGCGGCCCGAGCATGCACGCAACCTTTACCACCGCGTGTACGTGTTTTCCGACGCGGTTCGGGAAGACGGAGAAGAAGACTCATCTTATCGGCCTTCCTCTTATCCTTGCTCGCCTACCGTAGGTTACCCGGTTTCAGCATCGTTTCGCAAAACCCTCTTCGATCCCCGCAACGATTATTCAAGCAACGTCGATCCTGTCCGAATTCATTATCTTTTTATAGGACTTTCACCAACTGATCTCTGGCAGTTTTTTTTTCTGATCAAAATGACGCGGTATAATTTGAACTGTCTTTAGTAGAGGTGTTCGGGACCGGGACGGGTTTCCCGTGAATTTTTTCGGGATCTTTGATACTGTATACTGTATACTGTACGCATAGATAAAGACTAAAAGACAATATTAAAAGATTCCGTACAGTATCAGAGATCCCGAAAAAATTCACGAGAAACCCGAACATTTTCGGAAATTCCTTCCCGGTCCCGCACACCTCTAGTATTTAGTGGTTTATTTCAGGCCTGGGAAACTGTGGTGCCCCCGAGAGTCAATGATGTAGAATCCGGACAGACTGCCGGAGCGCGATTGAACAAGAACATGAGTGAAGCCAGCTCGCATAATAAACCAGACGGAAGATATGCGAGAAGATCGGGGCCCCGTCTAGCCCTCCAGCGTGCCAGAAGTTGAGGGAGGAAAGGGCATAAATCCTGGACGTTTGTTTTTTTTTAGTATATTTTGTTGTTCGTGTATTTTTTATTGATGTATTTTTTCCACACGTCCTTAAACTAAAAAAGAAAAAAAGGCTGCCGGAGCGCGATCGTGGGGGTAGCCGATACTACATCCTCATCTCTCGGAGCACTAGCTGTGCCCAGGACTTTGATTGACATTGACGGTGTCCTATTCTGTGCTCGGCGAGGTCACGAAAAAATAGTACACTAAGAAACAGCACGGACCCGAGGAACAACGACCGAAATTTCGATGATCGTGGAAGCACTGCGCTACGAGCTTCGAAGTTTCTTCGAAATCGGTTGCGGAACCATTTAATAAATTGAAGACTGGCAAGATTCGCGCCGGGACCTGAATTGGGAAAAGGTAAACGAGCAAGATAACGGGTGGTCGGGGAGACAAGTATCACGAAGACAGTCGGTAGACTTCCTCTCACTGTCGTTTCGATCGGTTCTGTTGTAGTTGGCTTTTGTAGGACACGCATTGGGTGGTCAAGCGCGAAGCGTGCACGACCGATCGAAAAAAAAACCGGCGAGATTTCACTGCGAGCGACGCGTCGCTCTCTTCCCCTTCTCTTTCTCTCTGTCTTTCCTCTCCGAGTGTACCCGACCTGTCCCCGATGCCCATCCACTTTGCACCGCTCCGTTGTTCCCGCTGTTATTACATTAATAACAATCCGGTCGAATAATTGGATCGGCGAAAAAGCGAGTCGCTCCTCCCCTGTCCGCTTTCCCTTTTAACCGGTCGCTCAAATTACGCCGAGAGACTGGCCTCTCTCTCCGCCTCCCGATCCGCATTTCAGCCTCCCAAATATAACCATTTTTATAACTAAAACGGTGCTCTTCAGCCGACGAAACTCGTTACGAAACGTTTAATTATCTCAGACGTACGCGATGGCATCTTCGGCCTTTGCGACGTACATCCCTCTCTCTCTCTCTCTTTCTCTCTTAATATCAACTTCGGTTTTTCGGAACACTCGTTGATGAGCTCGAAGAGCGATTTAAGTATGCTTCAGTTCGTGGGCATCTGACGCAACGGGCACGAATCAATTTTCGTAGACACCGAGCATCCGCTCTCGAAGGTAGTCGGCTAATTGTCGATCGATCGTTGAGGGCCACAGATAACCCAGTGACACGCGTTCCGTAATCTCCCTGTGAAAGTCCGGACGCGCGTCGAGTACCGTGGAGATTTCGGATCGGAAGAGATTAGGCTGATCGTTGATCGAGATACGGATCGGCTCTCGAGCTGGTAGCCTCCTCGAAATCTCTGGTACGTGTCACTCGGCTGAAAGATCATCGGCTCACCCGGGCGAATTGCTGTCGTTATTATCCTTAATACGCGCGTAGACCACGTAGAACAAATATGTACAAATTATTGAAATGTGTGAAGTTTCTTTTTATCGAGTGTACAGAATAATATTCGTGGGCATCATCGGAGCGAATCATTATTTTATATCTGGACTGCGGATTTTCTGCATTCATAACGAAATGACTTTAAGAGGGAGCATTTCACATTTCAACCATCCAAAATAATTACACAACCGCTTGTCTTCGTACAAATCCATTAGTTTGTACACTCGACAGTTCTTGAAATTTTACCACGTTATTATTAGCTCGCTTTCTTGTCTGTCCGTCTGTTTGCCTGTTCGTACAAATTTTGCAATTGATTTTATTTCTAATGAAATACGAGGGTGTTATTTGTCATTCTCCGTCGGGTTAACAAACGTTTCGACGTTTCCGTAGATGTTCGCTCGAAACCATGAGAATAGCTGGTTCTATCGATTCCGAACTGTTAAATCCCGATGAGAGATCAGTGTGCGGCGCGGCGGAACACTCGGGACGATTTACGAAGACAAATAATCGATTCAAGGATTTTTCTTGGTCCCGACGATGCCGCGGACAAATCGCTCGCACGGAGATGCGAGGGGTGCGGCGCGGCGCGGCAATAAAATTTCGCCGCGGAATTTATTTCTCGATCCGTCGCGTTTAGCGGGGCCGCACGCCGAGCAAGAGATGCATTTTCTCTTTGTCGGTGTTGCGGCCGGGTATATATCTCTCGCGAGCGCCGCGCCGGGACCCTGCCTTAGAAGGCAGACGCACGATAACCGGGAATCTGTTATCTGCCGCGAGGGCTGAAACGCTGAAACACGCCGGATATCGCGTATAAGGACAAGGTTTACGCTCGATCCAATTTCCTGGAGCCTTCGAGCGCCCTCCCGTAACAAAATTCAAGGAATTCCGTAAAGAAGCCTAGTACACCTTGGCAAAGGTTCAAAGAGTCTCTAAAAAAAATTCAGGACCCCATGATACAAAATTAAACCCAACAACAAAGACTCAAGGTATAAACGAAAGCAATTAGAGACGTTCATAAAATTCCAGGAACGTAGCCTACGAACGGGATGATCCCTTCGAGTGATCCACGATCCGATGATCTGATGATGACGTTTACGAGCCGACTCGCATAATCGTTCTGATGACACGGCCGGCTATAAATGCGGCACGCGTGTCCACGTAAATATAGGAAGCGCGGAAGTCGCGGACCTGCAGAGCAGAGCAGACAGAGTATAGTAGAACCGCGTATTTATTCAGCTGTACCCTCGTCTCTCGCGTCGAGAGAGACTGCGGGTTTTTCACCTTTTTGTTCTACGCGAAAACGCGTACTAAACGGGGCGACGCTCCCGGAAACCGAACGCGGAACCGGAAACCCTCCGCAGAATTCCAGGACCGTCAGTATCGGTGTCAAGCGGGGCTCTGTTTCGCAAGTTCGCTGAAACACGGTTTAAAGTCCGATATTCTATATGCAATAACCTAACATGTAATATTTTTAAATAAATATGTAAAGAAAATATATTGTCTTTAATTTTTAAATCGAGCGCGCTTTGCATGCTCAGCGCACTCTTGGAACAGCTCTTACATTTGAGATAGATAGAGAGAGATAGAGATAGGAAAAAGAGTAAAAGAATATAGAGAGCACACGTGCATAGAAAGTAAATGAAGATAGAGATAATTAGTGTTAGTAAAGTTAATGTAAATAAAGAGAGTGAACAATAGACTCTAATTGTCGTTTCTTTATTTACAGGTGAGTTTGTAAATAGTTGTAAAAAGTGCGTTAATAAGTATTTAATAAAACATAACCTTTATTTACAGAGAAAGAGATTTGGTCTGTTGTTTTAATTACCAACCCAGGATACAATATTTAGACATTATACATATATATTACATACGCGTTTAAAATAAGTCGACGATTTCGAGAAGTATCTGAACGAATTTACCGATTAGATATCGTAGATCGGACGTGGGTACGCGACGAAGATTTATCAGCACGTTTTCTCGCGGAAGGATCTACAGCCTACAGATCTACAGAGTGGAATATTCGAGGAGCGCGGCTCGGAGCGGGGTCCGGCGAAAGTTCCCGTCGAACGTATGAAGTTCTTCCGCAGGCCGAGTCAATCGGGAACGCACTTTGTAAAAAGGCTTAATTCACCGTAATTTCCCCTTAACTTTATGTACCCGGCGAGCATACTGTACGTGCCTGGCGAGTCGGACTCGCCTTCGCTGAATACCTTCCGGTATCGTTCGTGCAACACGGAGGTTCTCACCTCCGAACAATTTCAGGTAATCGGCGAACTGTATCGTCACTTGGGTGCCTGCTAATCGAACATGAAATTTTATGCAAATATTCGCCGATCGTACACGGTGATTCTCCACTTGTCTAGAAACATAGAGAATTTTCGTAGGAACACTATTATCGAACATCTTAGATTAGATCTGATTTAAATACTTGTAGGCAATTAGTATCGCAATTAACGGAGCAGGTGTTTCGTTTCCCTCAGATACACAGATGAATCGGATAGAAAGCAAGATTCATAGGAAATTAATGACACTAACAATTCTAGAAGAATTCTTTCGTCAATTGCCGTTTGTTCAATATAGGTTTCCCACTCCAAATTCACCCTTTTGCAAACCAATTTCACTCATTACGAATATTTCAAATTAATTACACTTGAAAGCATCTCCCTTGAGTTAAGAAGAGGGCACCATGGACAGGAGGGCGCAGCGAAGTGCTGCGTGACGTTAGACACACGTGAACGGTGTCATTACTGCGAAGGAAACATAAAACTCGATACTCAATACGCTTCAATAAATACATATATGTACTTCCATTCTGTAAATTGATAAATCAGAAAATGGTACAATGAATATACATCTACACACAGTTTTCATACATTACAAAGTTAATGAATTGGTAATTACTAGACAGCGGATTTTATGCATTTATAAGAAAAATGAGTATAACTATAAATAAGCATATGAAGAATAAAATCAATTTTTATTTCACTCCAGTTTGTTGCAATTAAAATTTTTATTTTGTATAAAGACTTTGCGAAGATGCATAAAGATGTACATCGTTACAATAAATAAAATTTTGAAATTCTTAACAATTGATTTACATTTGATTTGATTTTTTTACAAAAACTTACTTAACCCTCATACGTGCCACAGGGTGAAGATTCATCAATTTACTATTCTTACATACTGCAAAATAATTAATCTCTTTCTGTTTGTGTTATGAGATGTACTTCTTTAAAGTGTGACGCTATAAACGAAACATAATTTGTCGTTTTAAAGTGTAAAATGAAAATAGGTGAAATATTATTCTAGACTTTTATATACAACTATCCTTGAGGAATATATGAGCGTTAAAAATACTTTATTTTTAAAAATGTTTGAATTTCATTTGCAAAAGGGTGTATTTGACTTGCAAAAGGGCGAATTTGGTGTGCAAAACTACTCGTTCGTCTATTTTCGACAGTTCGGACTCATAAAATCGAGAGAGAAGAATAGAGGAGTAAGGTGGTCTCTGTGAAACTTCATTGATCCGGCGTGGATGTTGTAACAGCGCCTGGGACGATATCCATCTGAAGAGGCCTGGATACGGTAACAACATACACAGGGCTCGCCCTCGAACCACCGCCGCCGCCGCGACTGGAATTCGCTGTTGCAACGGGGATCGATATCTCGATTCCCTCTCGCGGATCAAACCGCTGCTGCTGTTGCTGCTGCCGCTGCCGCGCGAGTCGAGTTTAACGCCCTGCATGTAGGCTACTTTGCAGTTCCGCCGTGCACGACGGTGAAAGTGCACACAGGCGCGGCGACCCGTGTGCGTACACACTACACTACACGATCTCTGGCTGCACGCGCAGCCGGTGTGCAACTCCACACGCAAACACGAACGCGATCGTTGCTCATTCCGCGCACGCTTATCCGCGTGTTCCGAGAGAAGCTTCAAAGAGAATACGCTCGCCGAGGTATTTACATAACGCTGGAAGCGTACCGAGAGGATCACGCTCTCCTCCCGCGATTTCTATCGAGAGATCTTCTTACCCCACGATCGCGATCCAGCACCGGGCAAATGAGTCTCGCTCTGTCCGGGGATCGATTAATCAACCGACTCTTCCCTCAAATTGACGAACGAGCCCACTACTTTCTGATACATTCTTCATCTAGGTGCACGGTTGTGCACCAGCCAAGTTCTTGCACTACCACCTTTTACACGAAACAATTTAGCCTTAAACCAACCTTAAAGGGGTGGTTTGAAAAAGAACATTACGAAATAGGTACGTAGGATAGAACATATGGCTTAAAGCCAAAAGGCTTAAACCAAAGCATATAGGATATGCCCAACCACATGACGTATGTGGTCTTTTGATTTTTCGAAAAAAAAAAATTGATAATTAAAAAACGGTATCTCAGGAACGGAGCGTGTCCTATCGCAAAAATAACGAAATTTTCAAATGGTTTAACTTAAAGCATATCAGGGATAAGAGTAATAATAACCATAAATTTGATAATTGATGAAATTTCAACAAAAAAAGTGATGAAATCCCAACAAAAACATTCTGTAAAACAGGAGCCAAGTTCTTATGGCCGTAAAAGGTTGTGAGATGAAACAAAATACGGCCAAGTTCTTTAGGTGAGAAATACCTCTTGCAATACTGAAAAAAGCGTTTGTAAAAATTAGTTTAAGAGAACGCTATTTAATTTTTAATGAATTACATGGAGGGCTAAATTTATTCAAACTTGGCCGCTACCTAACACCTTTTATGGTCATTGGTTTAAAAAGTAACGGCCAAGTTTGAATAATTTAGCCCTGCATGTGACTGTTTAAAAATTAAATAGCGTTCTTTTTAACTAATTTTTACGAACGCTTTTTTCAGTATTGCAAGAGGTATTTCTAAGCTAACGAACTTGGCCGTTACTTTTTAAACCAATGACCATAAAAGGTGTTAGGTAGCGGCCAAGTTTGAATAATTTAGCCCTCCATGTAATTCATTAAAAATTAAATAGCGTTCTTTTAAACTAATTTTTACAAACGCTTTTTTCAGTATTGCAAGAGGTATTTCTAAGCTAACGAACTTGGCCGTTATATTTTAAACCAATGACCATAAAAGGTGTTAGGTAGCGGCCAAGTTTGAATAATTTAGCCCTCCATGTAATTCATTAAAAATTAAATAGCGTTCTTTTAAACTAATTTTTACAAACGCTTTTTTCAGTATTGCAAGAGGTATTTCTAAGCTAACGAACTTGGCCGTATTTTGTTTCATCTCACAACTTTTTACGGCCATAAGAACTTGGCTCCTGTTTACAGAATGTTTTTGTTGGGATCTACATCTACATCTGAACATCACTCTTGTACGTCCCAGTTTCTGCCATCTTATCGGACCAATTTTCTGCTCGAACGCACGAGACGATTCAATATTCGACTTTCGCTAAAAAAAAATGTACCGATTACTATTTATCGTCCTGCGACGTCACATTCTCCACGGTGAGATTGCAATTATCCGATGGAATCGGAGAAGCTCGATTCGACGCCGGTCTGCAATCTTCACAAAAGGACCCTTCCGCGAGAAAAGGAGTAGGAAATTCGGCCAGGAACTTTTCGAAATTTTCACAAAGTACACTAGGCACTGTGGTGGGTCATCGGAGAAGGCTGGCGGCGCGTATCCATGGGAAATATTTCCTCGAGCCGCGTCGGACGGCATTCCGATGACGGGACGTCGAAGATGCGTCGCGTACGAGGACCGCGATGCTTTCAGTAAAATTCAAAGATGTTGTCGGGAGAGGGAGTGAGAGAGTGAGAGAGAGAGAGAGACATTGGAGGTGGGGGCCGGATGTCACGCATGCATTGCGTGCGCCGTAAGCGCGGGGAATTGCTGCAGCATCGATGCACCTTCTGGAATAATAAGCCTGCTGGCTGGTAGCAAAAGATACCGGGAGAGAAAAGACGAGGGAAAGAAAGAGAGGATGAGAGAAGGGACTTAGGGATCGACCTCGGCATTGAATTCGCGTGCACCTACTGTATTATCCTCGCGGGGCCCTTCGTGTCCGTCCGTCCGTTCGTCCGTACGTCTGTCAGGAAGTTGTTTTCCTTTTCAATGATCCGAGAACTCGTCGGAGTCGATAACGTTCGGCGGAGAATCTCGGCGAGCCGGGGCCGGATGAATCCCACTTCCCATGGAGTTGAATGGCGGGGCTGGAGAGAGTTTGATAGGTTTCTCCTTCGGCAAGCCTCTTCCGGCAAACAATAAATCTCTATCGTAATAAAATGCCGATCGCGCATTTTATTCCGATTACCGGTGGCCGCGGCGCGGCGCTCCCTCGTATTTCTCTCTCTCCCTCTCTTTACTCTTTCAATCTGTGCTCCTCTGTCTCAGCATACGCGTCGCGTCGTACAATGGTCCGAGAAATGCAAACCATATTCGTATTGCTCGATATTTACACGGTATTTAGGGGAGAGCTGTCTAATTCGTAGCAGCATGCACCTAGGTTCTCAACTAGCATGTATCATATCTGGTTATCCCAGGCTATTTGTTACGCTCGTTTCCAAGTGTATCTTTAACACGGAATGGCTTTTTTCAAATACGAAACCGGACGACTTGAGATTTATCGAGTTGCTAGAAGAATTAGCATTAAACTCTCGTTACTATCACTATGCTAAGCACATAGCATTTTCTGAATGAGAATTAAGATAGGAATAATATACAGGGTGTCTCGCGATAATTGCCGTTTGAAATAATTACCGAACGACGCGCCGCCAGCTGGTGATACGAAAAAAATGTTGCGACACCTTTATCATCATTTTTATGCAGATAATCTCACTGTGATAAACGAATTTCTTCATCCTCGAGTTTCCAAGGTCGTGTCAAAGCCATCTTGTGTTTTCCAAATGGAAATGCTAAAAGAAGAAGTTCAGTGTATGTTCTTGATAGTCGCGAAACCGGAAATGTTTTGAAACAGACAATAGATGTCGCATTGAAAGAAAGGAAGTACAATTTCAGTTCTCTACGTGCGTGCAGCTGCAAGATCACCCGTTAACCCTATCGATAGGAAAATACACCGAGTCGATGAACGCTAATTTCAACAGGTTCCAAAGATAGAAAGTCCATAGATGGAAGACGACTTACACGGTTTCACAGATGTTCCACGGCGTTGGAAATTTGATTTAGCGTTTATAAGGAGAGGAACCACGGTGCGACGCGACGCGACGTTCCGTCCGTTAAAAATGGACGTTTCATTAGGGTAGAATTATCGAGTGGAAACAGGCTCCGGTCATTAACGTCGCTTGCTGTACCTGTTCGCCGTTTATGAGGCAAGTTATAGGCAGACACGTGTTGCTCCCGCCAGAAGAGCGCCGTCGGGGGAGGAAATGAAAGTTACTTATTATCCAGAGGACGGGTTCGAAAGGTGGATAGAATCGCGCGTGCAGCCACCGCCACGTATCTACCTCTCCTCTCGGACGGATATCGTCTGGAAAATCGCCTCCTCGATGGGAAATGTTAAGCGAGCTCTACGATCGCCGCAGGATACGAGAGCGTTCCCACTCTTTCGTGCACGAGATTTTCTACTATCGGCGCTGGTGAGGTGGTTCGTGACTCATTTCCAGTCATTGTCGGTCATTTGAGCCGCCTCGTTTGCCGATTCGATTAACCCCCGCGAAATAAAAGATAGGGGACATTCGTGAAACTACAGTTCTGCTAAACATTTTACTTTCGTTTAACTAATTTAATTTTACTTTTTAACCGACTTCGAAAAAGGAGGAGGTTACTCAATTCGATCTGTATGTGCCTTTTTTTTCGCTTTTTTTTCTATGTATGTTCACCGATTACGTCGAGATCGATGGATCAATCGGAACGAAACCTTTTGCATCTTGTAGAGTATGTTCCCGGGATGGTCCCGTGCAAAAAAAATTTTACATTTCTTTATTAATTACGATTTTATTTGCGAAAATGTAGGGTGGTGATACCGCCGTGAACTCCGCTGAATGTTAGACATTAGGAACAGTAACGACGCGACGTCGTTACCGTTATCGATTGCCGCTTTCAGATATTTATAAATTACGATTTGGAATGTGACGGCTGACAGAGATAATGACAGAGATAAAAAAAAGTGTGAAATAAAAAAAAACTTTTAAAAAAAAATTAAACCGACTTCGAAAAAACGCACTAAAAAGTATAAAATAATTTCCATTTAATATATGTGAATACACACGAACTTAAATACAATACAATCTTTTCGGAGGCGGCGCAAATGTATTATTATTTAAATATAAATATATTAGAGTATTTAGAACAATTTAAGGATTTTCGTAATTTCCAGTGTCGAAAATTTTCAATTTTGCGCCGCCTTCGAAAAGATTGTATTGTATTTAAGTTCGTGTGTATTCACATATATTAAATGGAAATTATTTTATACTTTTTAGTGCGTTTTTTCGAAGTCGGTTTAATTTTTTTTTTAAAAGTTTTCGATAAATCGGAATCATTCTGGATGTTGAATTCTTTCTCTTTCTTTTATTCTTTTATGTAGAATCTAAATCGGTTGTACCACCGGTTAAATAGATCTATCGAATAATTTCCCCTTAATGCATCTCTTTGCAGCCTTAATAAGTTTCTCTTTAAAATCTCTAAAGGCGCCTTAATGATTCGGTAGCCGCAAAGACAAACACTTATCTTCCAGCAAGAGTCCACTTAATTCTCACGAATTAGTTGTTAACATGGAAATTTCTCCCAGCAGTATTAAACATGATTGTTCATTTATCGGACAGCTGGGTGGTTAATCTTGCTGGAGAAAATTAGAAACGATTAACCGGGACCAGGCAATTTGTCCTCGGCGTGTGTTACTCGATCGACTCGACTCGGCCACGACCGACTCGCGTCTCGAATCGAAAATCGAGACACCTATGCGCTGCACGCTGGCGTAATTACAAAAGGACGCCACGGACCTCATGAATAAAAGATCGGTACACGCTCGCGGCACGGAGCACGCGCTGAATTATTGAGAAAACACGCCGTTTGATCTCTCTGAGGCGTGATCTATGCAATGGTCCGGCTGCCGGGACCTCAAGGACTTTGAACTCTTGCGTTCGACACACAGTCTACGATCTTGTCCAGCTCGGAACGATCTTTCTCTTGATCATTTACTGGTGAATTTCAAGACTTTATCGAAACGAAAGTTACGGTGCTCGAACGTCGATGATCCCGTTCTGGATCTTTCGATCGTCTCCCTCTCAGCCCTGGCAACTAGGTCAATATTTGTCTGTTTGATTTAATCGTCATGAAATCTAATAACTGTGATGTAATTTTGTGCGTGGCTTGCACAGGACAAACGCAACATCTTTTGACATTATTGTGCCATATGTAAGATGTTGTAAGAAAGATGTAAGTGTGCATGTCATATGACTGAGTGTGAGTTTAATGTTTAAGTGTTATACATGTTTTTATCGATTTACGTGTCATATATGTTGTTATTGATTTGCATGTTGCGTTAATGTTTTGTTAACAAATGTATGTATTACGTTGTGATTTTGTTAAAATAAAATAGACAGTCCCTTGCGAGCGATTGACGAAGCATCACGTCGTGTCGAAATATAATTACGAATTCCGTGTCGAGCCTCCTTATACATATAAGGGAAATTCATGAGAATTCCCTTTAAGTGTAGCACCTTTGAATGTAGCTACACTACCACACTGTCACGCCGCCACGCGGAGACTCGCGTACACTCGTAGTTCGCAGATCGTGTGAGAAGGAGCATCGCTTTCGATTCTTCTTTATAGGTTAGATATTGTGAAGTTTATGTTATTGTTAATTATGTACATAATTGTTATAAATAAAACCCTTCTTTATAGGCATCGAGCGGCTTTTCTTTCATGATCTTGAATTTCAACAAGAGTTGATAAGAACAATCTTACAAATCGAAAGCTTAGACTCAGCAGCGAGAATGACGGGCTTGACTCAAGTTCGCTTCTGTGTAAACATTGAGGAAGCAACAGATAAGAAAACGAACATATACAAGCTGAAATGGCTTCAACCAACTGGTTCAGAACTATACTACGAACTACCGTCAGAACTACAAAACATGAGCAGCCATCCGGAGATTTATGGACTACAGAAGGTAAAGACCGTTCTAGCTTCGATTAGGTCTCGTGGAGCTTACCGTACATTTACACTTTCATTACCGATTGAGATAGCGAAACGATACATCGATGATGATGGAGATGTAGTGTATAAAGGAGTTTATTTACAAGGAACAAGCACACCGCAATATGAATTACAGACGGCAAAAAAGAAAGGAAACGAAAAGGATATTTCCACGCTACTACAACAAATAATATCTGCTACACAAAAAGAAACATCGCCAGAACCAACAAAAAAAAAAAAATTTAAGGAAAATACGCGAAGACTTCGTATTAGGGAACTTTGATGGTAAAAATTTTCCGATTACAAGCTGGTTCCAAATGTTCGAAGCAGAATGTACACGATGTCAGGTTACATCAGACCAGGATAAAATTTTAATATTACGCTTATTTTTGGATGGGACAGCTAAGGACTGGTTTTCTTCAAAAGTAGTAACAATAGGCCTAGATGTAGAATTTGAGATATGGAGGACAATATTTCTAGATAGTTTTCGTGAAACAGGCTGGCGAAAATCTAAAGAAGCATACTCTTTTCGTTATATAGGCGGCAGTTTAGTCGATTATGCTTTACGAAAAGAGAACTTATTAGTCAACATTCGAAATAATTTTCCAGTAGATATACTAATCGATTTAATCGTAACAGATTTACCAACAATGGTACAAGACAGAATCGAAAAAACGAAAGTCGCATCAATGGAAAATTTGCTAACAGAGTTGCGGAAATTAGAAAACTTAGTTCAAAGAAAGAAGACATCTCCGCACGTAAACGCCTCTAAGAGCGGTGACCAGCCCACCACGAAACCAATCACAAGTACAGAAAGAAAACCTTGCCCATATTGCGATAAGAAAGGTTTTCCAGGAAGATTCCACCCCGAAGCACTATGCAGATTAAAACAGAAAGACAACAATGAACAACCGAAGAATATCAAGACAGCGAATAATGTGGCAGTCCAAGATGCATTGAACGAAACTATTACTGATCAAAAAAACTAGATCTGCTGCCGCTGATAACGCTAGAAGTATTTCTGAATGACAACAAGATACAAGGAATTTACGACCCAGGTGCGAATGTAACTCTTCTAAATTCGAAAATCACTAAGAAAATGGGTCTGATTACACGAGAAGATAGAAATACTTTTAAAACTGTCAGTGGCAGGAAACATTTTTCCGGGAGACTGTCTGCTAGAATGAGAATCCATAAAATAGAAAAACCAGTTGAAGTTTTTGTTGTTGATGATGAGAATTTTGGGTATGATATTCTACTTGGTCTCGACACAATTAAGAACTTCTGCTTGAAACAAGATTACGACCTTAAGATATATCAAAAAACAAATTTGGAAAATAAAGAAGATGAAATCAAAAACTTAGATACCAAAGTAGACAGTCAGGAACATCTGGTGAATTTTAACGAAGGCATCCCTGTGGAGCAATTTGAAGCAAAACTAGACCATCTAACCGAAGAGAAAAAAAAAAGTATTCAAAATTTGATTAACAAATACGAAACGATTTTTGCCAAAAATAAATTTGACGTTGGTCAAGTTAAAGATCATGAGGCACATGTAAAACTTTTGGAACACAAATTCGTAGCAAAAAAGCCATATCGTTGCTCCACACCAGACCAGAAAGAAATAGAATACCAAATAAAAGAATTATTAAAAGCAGGACTGATTGAAGAATCATGCTCACCTTTCGCATCTCCTGTCACCCTTGCATATAAACGGGAAGAAAAAACTAAAACAAGGATGTGTATTGACTTTAGAGAGTTGAACAAACTACTTATCTCGGAACCTCAACCTTTTCCCTTAATAGAGGAAATTATAGCTAAAACTCGAGAATCAGAATGGTTCTCTGCATTGGACATAAATTCCGCTTTCTGGGCAATTCCTTTGCGTGTCAAAGACAAATACAAAACGGCGTTCGTGACACAAGATGGCCATTGGCAGTGGAAGTGCTTGCCATTCGGCCTAAAGACATCGCCTGCAATATTTCAACGTATACTAAGCACTCTCATTCGAAGAAATAATCTGAACACCTTTTGCATAAACTACATTGACGATATCCTCATTTTCTCCAAATCTTTTAAAGAACATATGAAACATTTAGAAGAATTATTGCAAGCAATTTGCAAAGAAGGATTCCGATTGAAATTCATCAAATGTAATTTTGCGAAGAACGAAGTGAAATACCTCGGTCACATAATATCTAAGAATACTGTGCGTCCAATGCAAGACAATTTGAAGTCAATCGAAGAATTTCCAATACCAGACTCCCGAAAGAAAATTCGTCAATTTCTGGGAAAGATTAATTTTTATCATAAATATATTGCAGACTCGGCACGACTGTTGGAGCCACTACACAATCTACTGAGGAAAGATATTCAATTTTCATGGTCAGAGGACTGCCAAAGAGCCTTTACAAAAGCTAAGAACTTATTGTGTTCACAACCGATATTAGCAATCTTTGACTGGAACGCACCGACGGTCATCTATACAGATGCCAGTATAGAAGGTATTGGAGCTGTGCTAAAGCAGAAACAATCAAACAGCGAATTAAAACCTGTTGCCTACTTCTCCAAGAAATTAAACAAACACCAGAAGAAAAAGAAAGCTATATTTTTAGAATGCCTCGCCATAAAAGAGGCTATTAAATATTGGCAGTATTGGCTGATTGGAAAGAAATTTCTGATTATAACCGACCATAAACCACTTGAAGGTCAGAGTATTCGATCAAGAACAGATGAAGAACTAGGGGACATGATGTACTTCCTGTCCCAATTCGATTTCGAAATTAAATACGAACCTGGAAAAGGAAATATAGAAGCAGATTGCCTTTCACGTAATCCTGTTCTCTCTAATTTAGATAATATAGAAGAACACATAAAAACAGTGAACTTCGTTACTATTGAGCATATACAACAAGATCAAGAAACAAATAAAGGTTTAGACAAAAACTCAAAAAAGATCTTAGTCGAAAATGGAATATGGTATAAACTAAATAGAAATAGAAAACGAATAATAATTTCAGAAGAATTCGGGAAACAACTAATTTTACGAATTCATAAAGATTACGGACACATTTGTAAGAATAAGATTATGGACAAGCTAAGACACCTCTACTACCTGCAGAATATGGATAAAATAACGAAACAAATTTGTGAGCGCTGTGAAATTTGTTCCAAGAATAAGACTCGAAGTAAGCACTATGGCCTTCTATCCAAACTCGGTCCGCCAAGAGAGCCTTTCGAAATCGTTTCTTTGGACACAATTGGAGGATTCGCAGGAAACAGGTCAACAAAAAGGTACCTACATCTACTAATAGACCACTTCACTAGATATGCTTTCATATTAACATCGAAGAATCAGACGTCGGAAGATTTCACAAAATTATTAAAAAAAATTCAAGATAAACATCAAATAAAAACACTACTTGCGGACCAATACACTGGCATTAATTCGAACACATTTAAAAACTATTTGAAAAATCAGAACATAAATCTAATTTTCACGGCGGTAAACTGCCCATTTTCTAACGGTCTTAACGAACGACTCAATCAAACTCTTGTGAACCGGATCCGATGTAAAATTAATGAAACGAAGTCTCGAGCATGGTCAAAAATAGCAACAGAATGCACAGACCAGTATAATCGGACAGAACATTCAGTGACGGGATTCAGTCCGGAATATCTACTATTTGGAACAGCTGACCTTGTCATCCCAGAGGAATTAGTAGCAACAAGAAACTTGATTAAAGATAGAGAACTAGCATACAAGAATTCCTTACGGAACCATGAATACAACAAATCAAGATATGATAAAAACCGAAAAGACTTTAATTTCAATATCAACGATCTAGTTTACGTCGAAAATGGATCCAAACTGAATAGAGGCAAACTGGACGAAATTAGACTTGGGCCTTTTCCGATAGTCCGCAAGATCTCAAACACTATATTTGAAATAGACTCAGGGCACAGGAAGAAGGAGTCAAACTATTATCATATCTCTAAACTCCTTCCATATACAGGATCAAACGATCTTCAGTAACGTCGTGAGCCTTTTCTTCCCACCGTTGGTAGGGGGATATAAGGGAAATTCATGAGAATTCCCTTTAAGTGTAGCACCTTTGAATGTAGCTACACTACCACACTGTCACGCCGCCACGCGGAGACTCGCGTACACTCGTAGTTCGCAGATCGTGTGAGAAGGAGCATCGCTTTCGATTCTTCTTTATAGGTTAGATATTGTGAAGTTTATGTTATTGTTAATTATGTACATAATTGTTATAAATAAAACCCTTCTTTATAGGCATCGAGCGGCTTTTCTTTCATGATCTTGAATTTCAACAAGAGTTGATAAGAACAATCTTACATACATACAAAATTTTTATTTAATTTCTGTCTCGATTTACGCCATTTTTATGCACTAAACATTCCTCAATGAAGTGCAGTGCACAAATCTTTAGAATGAAGAAAAAATTTGTGTGACTTTTGGCCAGGACTTTGCGTCGAAGGAAGCAAGGACGCGTTTCGCGGATGCTCGAGGATTCCGTTAGAGCGTGGGCCTCGAATAATGGCAATTATTTGGCCGATTGCACGGGTCACCGATATCGCTTGCACCGTAGCATTTAATATTCCCGTGGTGGCACCGTCGTAAAGCAGTCGACGCATCGCGAGTCTCTTTTACGGCTTGAAGCTGTCCGGCGACGGGACGCGACGCGACGGTCTTGCGGGGCACTCGAATGCGCTGCATGCGCTCGTGTGCGCTCATGTGCGCTTGCAGTGTCGTTAGTTGCGGCACGTCGTAACTAACACGTGTAAAAGCGGGGTTCGCGGGGCCGCGGATCGTCCCTGCCCTCTTCCTGCCCCCTTCACGCCCCCTGCCATATAAATACTTGGTCCGATGTACCTCTCGCGCCGTGCTCCGTTACAACCCCGGAATTTCGTGGAAATGTAAGTTAAGATAATCATTCTCGGAACAGCTCCCTGGCGCTCTCGAGCCCCGGACAGCTATCTTACGGGCCGCTCGGGCCCGCATTAATTGCGCACGGGCCCGTAATATTTTTCTCCGGGCCCCCGAAAGGCCCACGAACCACCGAGGGCCCCGCGAGACCAGTAACTCTGTTTGCTCGCTCGCTGGGATGCTTCGCGCATGAGACGCCTGTTTCCGGAACATTATGCAATCTCACGAGAAGATCCCCTCCCTTCGTTGCAGAAACGATAACACGTTCGTTACCACCGTCACGCAAACGAAATGTAATTGAAGCATTTAATATTATGTTCTTTTATTGTTATAACTAAATGAATCTCGTACGATCCCGAATGCTGATTAACAAAAAGAAAAATTTGCTCATTTTCTATCAAGGAACGACTGCCAAATAAACGAAGCGAAACAGTGAAAAATTTCCCCGAGCGGGTAATAAAGTCGACGCGAAAGAATAGCAATTATCCCGTGACTCAACCTGATACTTTACGCGGTTTCTTTGAATTCTGATCGAAACGAAACGAACGCGGAACAGTGTCGGTGCACTATAATCGAGCGACGTCTCGAGAAGGTAGGGCGAGGCGCGCGGTTAGGCACGAAAAGGATATATACGGCGAGAGCCTTTACGCGACCCGAAATTATTCGAATAATTGCCGTTCTCCCGCGGTAGTTAAATGACGATTATTGCATCGCGGTTTTGCATTCCAACGGCTCCGAGCCGGCTGTTAAACGGCAAGCCCACTCTCCGGCTCGCATTCTACTTACGTATTGACACGGTTAGGTTCCGCGATCTCTGCGGACCCGTTCTCCGCGTTAACTGTCTCGCCGCGCCGCCGTTTTGCCCGCTCCTGTTCTCCCATCTCTATCCCCGAAGCGATAAATCCTGCCGGGATACAAATTGAACGTGTAACAGATACACCGAGGCAGTTTTCAGAGTTTCGTACCGGAAAATTGGTAGCTCGAGGTCGACGCGTGTGTCACGGTTGTTGGAAAACCTTCGTGTTCCGACTCGCTTACATTTTACCGCATTCTACGTTCCGATTCTAACTACTTAACAATTAACGAACCGACTGTCGTCTATGAGAGAACACGAACAGATTGCTGGCGATTTTAGATTTCTGCCGAATCCCGTTTAACGCTAAACCCACCATGCCTTAAAACTGCTACATGCATCTTTACAACTGTGATAATCGCGAAATAAAATGGAGTCTGTAATTATCACCAACGACTGCAGATCTTTATGCCCCGCGGTGGAGGGGATATTCGTTTTTCTTAGATCGTATTTGCTCATATTTGCTGTAAGGTGGAGTGGGGTAAGTGCGTAAACGTATCAATTGCATTAACTAGTTATTTTTATTATAATATGAACGAAATTTCTCTCTAGCTTGTATTTATTAATGTAGTATAAGTTAGTATGAACTATTCGACATAGATGTCGCCCAAGAATAAAGGTGTCAACCAATGCCAAATCGTCACGTGCGAGGTACACGTGCAACTTTGAGGTTACCCTGAACGTGCAATAGTTTACAAGTTATTAATATATCCTGTGTTGTTATTTTAGGTAAGGACAACAAATATTGATGTGGGTTTACATTAAATAAACCGTTTTTATTGTATTTTTTAAATTTATTGAGAAAAACACTACACTACACAATAAAAAGCATTTTGTAGCAGGCTTGATAATCATTCTTCTCTTGCCCCGTAGCACTTGGAACAAGGTTCGAAAGCATTTTTAAACTTTGTTTTAATATCACTGTATCCCCTCTCATATTTCAGCATAAAAGTACTTGTTTGTTTAAAAATGGATAACTATAAAACTAAACAATATAATTTAATGCAATAAGAAGCATTTTATAGCAGACTTGTTAATCATTCTTTTCTTGTTCCTGTAGCACTTGATACAAGATTCGAAAGCATTTTTAACTCTCAGAGACGGACTTGCCCCATTTTCGGGGCATTACCCCACTCCACCTTATATGTTATTTGAAGCATAACTCGCTGGTCCGCAGATGTACGCATTCGTGTTGCCAATACGTGATCCGTGAAAAATCTCGCAGTACAACCACGACGAAATAGGGAAAGTTAGGGTGGGTTACGGAAAATACGGATCTCTGAACTTGCTGTGAACCGCAATGGCTGTCGGTGGCTCGCGGGGACAAGCTGCGTTAGCAAATTTTTCTCGTTGGAGCTAGACGTCGTCGGATCGCGTTGATCGTTTTTGTGTTTGGATGAAGAGGGTTCGCAGTAGAGCGTACGGATTTTTGTTTAATCGAAAAGTGGGATATTGAAAGTCGGCGCGTCCGAGCAATTTTCATCGCTCGGCTGGCAGGTAGCAATCAGGCGGGGCTTTCCAATAACAGTTTCGAATTTGTTTAAGGATACAAAGTGTCGTTGCGTGGCAAAACGTGGTTGCACGGCACAGCCACAGCCGCGAGAGCATAAATCCCTGGGTAATCGCCGATGATAGCGTGCGGGATCGTCGAGGACTTATCTGCGCATCTTGATTGGTCGGTTTCCGCCGGAGGTGGACAAACGCGGCTCTGGTACGTGGGCGCACGCGGGTCCCTACGGTCCTGGGCCCTGTCGCGGGGTCCCGCAAGGCCCGCGGGACGCAGAAATTTATCGACAATTATTCCAGAAGCGATAATGGCCGTCCGGGGCGACCAGCGAACCAAAGTTATTCCATGCATCGGCGCGCCAACGAAACTAAGCCGGTCCGGAGAGGAGAGCTGACGATTATCGTCGCGATGTTAATTTATCGCCGGCCCGTTCGACGGGACAACACCGAGCCAGTATTTAGCTGTCGTTTCGCCATAAGAGCGACAGGTAATTATTAATAATTGGACGTTCGCCGGTTCTACCGGTGTACCTGAATTATTACACGCAGCCCTAGACACACCGGACTACCAAACCGAACCGAACGGTCGTCAACGCCGGACAAGGTTGCGAAGAACAATGCCGAACACGATGACGTACGATGATTTTTCGAATGGTCGATCCACACCGTGCGACAGCCGGCAGCCGGTTGATCTTCTCGTTAGTATCGAGGCTAATTGCCCCATTACACAACCGTTACGGACTCCATCGTTGATCGATCCGAACTTCGTTGCAACACCTCGCGGCTTTTGTTTTGCTCCGCTTTCCTCCTTTCTTTCTTTATTTCTCTTCCACCGATCATCATCAGTTTATTGATTTTAACGAGCCGATTCCTGATCGATCGGAAGCGACAAATTTCCTGTTACATCTCCGCTGTTTCGCCCGCAATCAACCCCTTGTACAATGTATTTTACGGTGCAGTGATTAGAACTTCTTAATCCAATGGTAACTCCTTATAGTTACATGCCGACAACAATAAAATGGAATTTTATTTCGATTTAGAGGAACCTGGTGACATACGTGTTTAGTCGATTATGTTCCCAGGTAATTTTACATGACAAAGAGTTTTTAATGGTCACATTGAAAACGAGGAAAACATTAAGAAGCCGACACAGGTGTGGAACGGTATGGTCAGACGATTTTGAAGATCGCGGACGGTTCGGCCCGCCTCGAATTTCGTCACCGAAATGAATTATGCGCGGCTTGCGCAATCCTCGCGGCCCGTCGCGATCCTAACCACTTTCGAATTTTATTTCCTCGGAGGCCCGCGGCGTTTCCGCTCCGACCGGTTAATTAATCGCGATCGCGAAGCCCGGTGAAATCGAGCCGCGGCACGCGGAACATTGCTTTTACTATAATAATAATTCGGCGTCTCTCCCGATTACTTCTGCTTCTACCACTTCCACCGTTGCTCGACTACTTCTCTCTCTCTCTTTCTCTCCTAGCTCGCCGATATCTCGACGGACGAGTTAATTGCATCTCAGCCGGTGATTTACGATCGATGCTCTCGTAGATTCCTGAGTTATGCCACTGCTTATTTAATTACGATTGATCAAGCATTCTACGGGTACGAAGTGCGCCGCTCCGGTGGGCGTCGCGTAGATACCGGATTCTACGTGTATCGTATGTATAACGGCATCGACAGGATTTCGAAAATCGATTGGATCTTCCTCGAATCGTTGGGTAACCGGACTCTTGAATCGTTAATGGAATTAGCGAAAGTACTTTGACTGTAGCGGCGCTGCGAACCTCTCGCGAAGACCATTCCAAGTGTAAAGAAAGTAGTGTTGGATATGTCTTTCATTTGGTACGTTATTCTATAAACTACACTTTATACCGTGTATACTTTATTAGTATTATATGTTTCTCTAAATAAAACGACACAGTGTTCCCGCGTATCTTGTATTTAATCTTTATGTGTGAATAGCATGATATAAGTGAAAGCTCTGTACAAAGTTACGACCTGCTCAGGCTAGCTGCTTCTACCAGACTGACTACGGTCTTGACTTTATGCCCCCGCCTGGGCTCTTCTGTCTTTGGGAAAAACCGCCCCTTACGCCTAAACGCTTATACCTAAAACGCACCAAGGTTTTCATCGATACACAATATTATTATTATTATTATTTATTATGAACGGACCGAGGTCCATTTACAATAGAATAAAGACTTAACATAAATTACTAAGAAAGGACATGAGTGCGTGTGTATGATATTGTAAATAGTGCTAGAGCGTTTATTCCAGTATATTAGGTACGGTGTTATGAACAATTATAGTGCAGGATAAGGATTTGTGGATATGTGTGAGAAGAATTTAAAAGTGAAAGGGCATTGACCCCTTCTACTCGATAATTCCATAGGGCGGATATTAAAAATGCCCTTGTGGATTTTAACGAGTAGGTAGGTTCAATGTCGTCCACCGATTTTTTAAACAGTTTCACCTCGCTGGGGCCCCAAATGAGAACCAAGGTATGCATGCGTTTGTCACTTGATACGAGACTGTCGCGCGCCTGTCTGACGTACGCAACGTATACTTTTGTTAGAAGTGTTGCAGCATTTTAGGCGGATTTTTAACTGTTAATAACTAAATAACGAAGCCGAAATCGCAATATTTTTATTCTTCATTTTCGTCTTATATTATCGTCGAGAACCACCCCTTAAATTTTCTCCCACCTGTAGGTAAACACCCTGTATACACAAACATCCATTTTTATATATTGAGAAAGATAACCCGAGGAAGACGGGTATTGTTCGAGGAAGAAGAAGAAGAAGAGGAGGCTGTGTAACACGGTCATGTCCCATGCAAACGCGTTCGTGTCTGGGTTGACAGTAAGTCGGCATTCCTGTCGACCGAGGGGGCATGTCTTGTCGATTCTCCGGTGAAGGACTGGGCAATTAAAAAACACGGCCGGTAACCAGTTTCCTGAAAGCGTCGAGGCACGTACCGCGACTTCCTCCTCCGCGCTAGCGACTCCTTCTTCAGGATGTCTTCGGAGTCGCGCGCGCTGGACGTTTGAATTTTCCAAGAGCTGACCACTTTCCTGCACTCTCTCTCTCTCCCTCTCTCTCTCTCTTTTTCTTTGCACCGACGGTCACGTAACGCGAGAAGAAAGGGAAGAGTAACCGGAGGAAGGTTATTAGCGATCGATCCGATCGGATCCGAGCTTCGATCCGCGGGGTAACAAATTGTTGTCGGACCAGTTCCTCGAATTCGAGGAATCGTCGCCGACTCGCGGGAAAAAGATGAACGCGGATCGTATCGTATCGTATCGGATCGAGCTGGATCGGGTTGGAAGACCGGCTACACACAGAGTGGAAGAAGACCCGCGGTGACGCGCGCGCACTTCGAGGGCCTCCCGCCTTCTCCTAGCGAGAGAGCGCATTCCTCCTGTATTCCGAGGAATGATTATCAAGGTCGACGCGCGGTATCGCTAGCCAAGGCTCTTCTCCTCTTGCGATCCAAGGGATCGCCGATCGCGTCTCACGATCGAGCAGACACCGCGATCCGAACGAATCGGACGCGTCCGTTGCAGCAGAATGCAATTAAATCGCATTCCCTTTCAACGAGGACATTAGGACGCGATCTCGGTGCCAGACGATCAGCCTCAGCGCCGACATTGTTGCGCTAATCAAACGTCCGATCGATCGAGATTACTCGACGGAAAGAGCAACACGCGAATCTCGAACGATATACAAGCTGTTTCGCAACAAGAGAATAATACTTAACCTTGCAACTGGGGATGACGAGGTAACTCGTCATTCGTGTTTGCTATCACCCATCGAAAGTTGATCGCGTTCTTCTTTATTCGGCAAATAATTCTTTCGCTTTATCGCAACGTAATATACCGGTGTAAATTATGTTTTATTCGTCTATGTTGATACCGGTAAAATTTCAATCCTACTTATCTTTTACGTTAACGCACGTGATTGAGAAGTGACTCTCGGTTTAAGGAACGATTCTTCGTGATAGGGTGAAACGATAAGAAGAGTATAATGTTTAACGATAGGGAGATCGAAACGGAAGAAGGGTAACGACGGAGGTCGATGAAAATCGGCGAACAAGCCAGGAAACGTGAACCGCGGATGCATAAATCGCAATCGGAGATTGCGCTCGCCGATTGCCCATAAATAATGTAACGAAAGCTGTTAGTCATAGTTTTGCGGGAGCGAGAGCGCGGGCTAATCGATTCGCGGTAAAATTGCTTCGCGCGTTTAAGGAAGATTATGATTGGTCTACTTTGTTAGAATTCCGCGAGAGGCGGGCAGCTTGCTATTACGGTCTATCCGGGGCTAGCTAGCTAGCTAGCTAGCTCGCGGGCGAGGGCGCGGGCGACTGGAACCGGGGCGAAATTACAGAATTATCCTGTTAATCAATTGCGGGGACGCTAAAGTGTTGCTCGGCCTGTCGATGCGCATAATGAAACGGTACGGGTAATCGGCTTAGCCTTGGTTCGGCCTCGAGAAGCCTGTGCTCCTCGAGGAGCGTCTCCCTCTCTCTTTCTCTCGCGAAGCATCGCGGTTCTTCGCGAGATCGTCGATCTGCATCCTTTCGAGTCGCGTCTCTTTCTCGCAAAAAATCGAAGAACGCGCGTATACGTGCATCGCGCACGGTTCCGAACAAGAGGACGATAATTGACAGCATTATTTTCTTGCAAATGGAGTAATTACGATGTGCTCCCGCGCGTCGGATAATAATAACATTATCTCGACGAGGAATAATTACGGGCGCGCACAGCCTTCGCGCGACCAGCGAGTAAGGACAGCCGCGTGTATGCTATGCTCCTCTGCGCGAGAGACAAGAGGAGATTCTCGGGGCTCTCGCGTCGATTTCAACGCTAACGATCGCCATAAACGCGGCGAATCTGCGCCTCGTCTCGGCCTAGGAAGACCTCGAAAACGAACAATCGCCGGCAGGCCGGCAATTAGTCGGAAATGGCCATCCCCAATTACCCAAGGAATAATAGACAACGCCGAAACACGCGGCGCTTACCCGACCGAAAAAAAACCCGCGCGTAACGAGCCATTGTCGACGGAAAACGACAATGAAACCGGCTCGAGCTGTTTTCGCAGGAATTTACTTTTACGACGGGATGCTAAGCGGTTATCGAACATGTAAATTATCCGAAAAAAACATAACTGGATATTCTAGAAAAGAATTCGACGAGTGTATCGAATTTACATTAAATCTTGAAAGAATCGCGAAGCCTCGATCTAAGAAAACGCGGACTGCACGGTTTAAGAAAAACGAGAAATATTTGGTTTCGCGAGGTAAAATCTCCCGGATGAGATCGTGTTGGAACTTCTACCGTTGTTCCGTGCGGTTGAAGTTGAAAGTAATTGGATTCCGGCGAGAGATTCGTCGGGAGAATTTCTACTCTTGTTGCGCAAAGAAAGTCGGAGGATGATCGGGAGTCGCGAGGAGTCAGCGTGCAGGTAATTAAAAGCGTAAAAAGCTAACGGTGCGGCCGCTTGGCGAATTATAGCTGATGCATACGCAACAGGCTGCGGCGCGCGACGCGACGCGACGCTCCGCGGATATGATAAACGATCTTGCGTTCCCCAAGCCGATGGCCATCGCGTAAAATCCTGACGTAAGTCGATGGGACGGTGGTTGAACCTCGACGAGCCGAGAGAGCTGCTTCGAAACCTCCCGGGATGAAAATGAACGCGACTGCGAAAATAATCTTGCGCGACAGTGCGGAGAAACCATTCCAGCAAACCTTCATGCAGTTTCTCCAGGGAACCAAGTATGCGATACTTCGGAGACTGAAACGTTGTAAAGGAAACAGACTACGGATGTTTATGCGGATCTTTAAGGGGCTAGTCTACCCTCGATTTGTAACTAGAAAATTACTAGAATCTTACTAGATTTTGGGTCGAAAATATGGGTTTCGTACTAAACGTTGTTTGACCTTATTAGAACAAATTGTGGGCTGTGTGAGGGCTCATTCGAAAGAGGAAGAATAGACGCAGCGCGCTTTTCTCACGAGGTTAACGAGATTATGTTAATAACTAATAATATGATGGCCCAAAGTCGAGAAAAAATCTAGGAAAAAATCCCGCAGATTTCAATGCATTTTCTGTCTCTAATAGACTTTTTTGACTTATGAGATGAGAAAAGCGCGCTGCGTTGAACCTTCCTCTTTCGAATGAGCCCTCACACAGCTCAAAATATGCTCGTATAAGGTCAAACAACGTTTAGTTCCGAAACCATTTTTTCGACCCAAAATCTAGTAAGATTCTAGTAAATAGCAAATATCTAGCAAATAACTAGAATCTTACTAGAAAGAATGGGTTCGGAACTAAACGTTGTTTGACCTTATACGAGCATATTTTGAGCTGTGTGAGGGCTCATTCGAAAGAGGAAGGTTCAACGCAGCGCGCTTTTCTCATCTCATAAGTCAAAAAAGTCTATTAGAGACAGAAAATGCATTGAAATCTGCGGGATTTTTTCCTAGATTTTTTCTCGACTTTGGGCCCTCATATTATTAATTATTAACATAATCTCGTTAACCTCGTGAGAAAAGCGCGCTGCGTCTATTCTTCCTCTTTCGAATGAGCCCTCACACAGCCCACAATTTGTTCTAATAAGGTCAAACAACGTTTAGTACGAAACCCATATTTTCGACCCAAAATCTAGTAAGATTCTAGTAATTTTCTAGTTACAAATCGAGGGTAGACTAGCCCCTTAAGCAAAATAAAAATTGTCCACACTACTTTCCAGACTTGGAATATCCCTAGGAGTGGGCAGCTATTATGGTTGCAGGTTGCTTCGAGAAATGGACGACACGTCTGTGAGTCTGAGCAATCTCGCCAGATTAGGGGAATACAGTTACCCTCTCTCCGCCGTTGCCGGGTTAGTCACGAACTAGACGCAGACGTAACGCGAGCGAATTGGTTGCGTGAGTCATGTCACGTGACCAAAGCGTAAAGTGGGAGACAAGTGTTCATCTGGCGACACTGCGTCCTGCGAGTGTTTCGTTGATAGAGCTAGTTTGCTCTAAAAAAGAGGAAAAAGGCTCGGAGCAAGGGTTCTCGTGGAGTGGCCAAGTTGTAGAAGAGATTGAGGCGATGATGTCGAGTGGACGTTTTTAAAGAGAAAAAGTAGGGCCCGAGGTTTCTGAGCTGATAATGATACCGGGAAGCCGAAGGTCGCGCCCAACCCCTTTTGTTTCGACTATTTTCAATAATTTCCGGCGAGGATCTGGTCTGGAACGACAGCCGCGAGGATAATAAGGTCGATCGCGGCAACACGCCGCGGGTAATTGACAATCGGGCGCAACAGAGTCGTACAAAGTTGCGGTGGATGGCGGTAATCACGCGAGGGAGCCGGATCGGAGAGAATTTTTCCCAGTGCAGCAGGGACGATTTGATGGCCGATAAACGCGATAATATAAGAGACGAGACGGGACGAGACACGGGGAAAACGAGCGAAGCGTGCGGAGAGTGCAGGATTTACGCTTTACCATAAATTGTGTCACTCGCGGCTACGTCGACGGACCACGCCGGGAATAAAATCCAATCCGCGCGGATAAGCGGTGTCGTGTCTCGTCGAAGGCCTCTCAAATTAATTAAAAGACGCGTCGCGCTGCCGAGAGATACGAGGATCGTTCGGAAAATCGCTGGGAGAGCTGAGCAGAATTTATATCTCTCTTGATTATACACGTTATTAATTGCGAACGGAACAGGGTTTTCGGGATCGTGGGATCGGCGGTGTTGTTTATTCGCCAGGATGAGAAACTACCCTC
Source organism: Lasioglossum baleicum (assembly GCF_051020765.1). NCBI lineage: Eukaryota > Metazoa > Arthropoda > Insecta > Hymenoptera > Halictidae > Lasioglossum > Lasioglossum baleicum. The sequence continues at coordinate 11,539,753 of NC_134929.1, forward strand.
GCAAAGAATATTCTGCCCGACGAAATTGAAACTTTCCTGTCGGTAGCTGATTTAGTGTGCAATTTTCAAATAGCTCTAGACCGTCTTTTGTTACGAGAAATTGATTTAGGAAGTCGTGAATTGTTCGTGTATTGTTCCGTGTACTACGAATTTGAACAACAAAGTGCATTAAATTAATTCAACTGTCTTCAAGTGCATTGCGAGACTGGTCGTCACAGATTCGTGACGGCGGTGGTGGTGAACGTGTTAAGAAACTTTTCTGCGTTTCAGAACGCCACCAAAGAGCTGGCAATTTGCAGCGATGCAAAGATGAAACCTTGAGTCACGACCGTAGGTATAATAATTATTTTTCAGCTGATAACTGAAACGTTGACGCGCTACGTGGAAGGGAGACCAGGCTCGAGAATGTCTCTATAAGAAGTGCGGCCGGGGGGTTCTCGCCTTCCAAGGAGAAGGCACAATGTAACCGAATCAATTAGACGTTAAAGTATTTGCACGCATCCTAAAGGACTCTCCCGCTCTCTCTCTCTCTCTCCGTTCCTCTCCGTTCCTCTCTGACTTTCGCAAAATTGTCTGGCAGCCCCTTCGGGCGAAGCGCATATTACCGCCGCGCGACCGGTGCACCTCGTAAATCACTCGTCGTTCTGCAACACACGCCACAGAGGAGAAGAGAAACAATGAGTGGTTGCTCCACCACGGATATATTCGCACGCAGGTGCGTACTAACCTGCGGGTACCATACCAGCAACCACTCCTGCAAATCTCCGAACGGATAGATCAAACACATTCGTTAACCCCTGGCACTACGATTTATTTTATGGATGAAATGTGATTAGAACTTCATTTATCGTTGATAGTGTTTCAGATGAACGAGGAAACATATATTTATTGTATGCCGGTGCAGTCTATGGCTATTATATTTTTTTATTTTACAGGAAATCAGTAACATCTAATAGGTAGAAGTGTTTGTCTGACTGTTCGTTCCCTGGACTTTTACAAAAATATTATATATAGAGGAGAGGCTAGAAATGTTGGGGATAGGATATAAGTATCAGATCCGTGAAAAATAATTTGGAAAAAGCACTGATTCTGTTAGGTACACGTTTGTCAGAAGGTCGGACAGGCGTGCGACGCGAAGCTGTCCGTCAAACGAGGTGTCCCGCGTTCGTTTCGAAAGATAAAAGCGTCCCACGGTGTTTTAATGTCCGACAAACTGCAACAAGTTGCACACGTGTATTTGCAGCGTGTGTACTCGCGCGAACCTAACAGCGAACAAAGCGGCGGAGAGACGTCGTGTGGCACGGGGAGCTGATATGACCGGGTACCGGAGTGCCACGGACACCCACGTGTGACAAGCCATCGCATAATCTACCGGACATTTAGCGTAGGTTGGATACTAGCCGCGGTGGCTACAGGTGGCTTCGATAGGCAGGTGAAATTTCATAGGAAACAACGCGATTAAACGCGCGCCGATGAGACCCGACTCGAGCCCGAGACTTTCAATTACCATCTGCCCGGGTGCTCGGGAAAAGCACGGAACATCGATACACTTGATTTCGTATCGTTCAACTTAGTGTTCCTTCTCGAGAATTTCTCGAGAAATTTTATAATTGGTTATTTCTCATTTCTCGAGAAATTACAGTATTTCTCGAGAAATTTAAATCTAGGAAAATTCGTATGAATCTCATTTATTTTATAACATATTTTCGGAAATTAACAAATACATATACAGTCGGTGTACAAAGTATTCGTACACATTAAAAAAACGAATTACTTTTTCAAAATTGGACCCAACAGCTTGAGTTTCTTTTCAGACGTGGATAGTTGCGTGTATTGTATCTCGATAAAAATTGTTCTCCAAGCATAGCTTAGGTCCACCCAAATGTACATATTGGACAGGAATAAACATTGAGTTAATACTTTGCGCTTTCGATAAATACATATTATCAACAATATTCCAAATATCATAAGTTTTCCAATACTTTTTTATATTTCATTAAAAATTCTAGAGGATTCTCGAGAATGCTCGAGAAATATAGTCTCATTTCTCGTTTCTCGAGAAATGAAAACCCTCTCTTTTTCTTCACACTACCCTCGGTAGTGTGAGAAAACGAAAAGCTACTACTGCATTGGACGATTCACATGAACCACAGTATTAACCCTTTACTTATAAAAAATTATTATGTACATCGTTAGATTCAGTATTTTTCCATTAGGGATGATAGCCCTACAATGGACATCAATTTTCGTTTTTCCAACGGGACATTCCGATCGGCAAAAAGGGTTCTAATCGCTGGAGCCGTAAAATAAATCACGAGGCAAGGGGTTAATATTGCTATTAGTATCGAACGAGGGTTAACAAAATGTGAGGAATCACGGGAGGCCATTAAGCCGGCGTGTGCACGACGAAACTACATCTGCCAAGAGAGAAAGAGAGAGAGAGAGAAAGACCCATCATCGTCGAGGGTGCGTTAGGCTAGCCGAGGAGTTAGGGTAGGCTAGCTGCGTGACTTACAAGCCCCGAGTCTATATTTCTCCGGGCGTTAAAGTCGAGGTCGATTCCATCCGCGCTTGGGAAGCTTCGTTCGAAGCTGCGATCATTACGCCCGTTAGAAGCTGTCACATAGCTCATCTCACGTACAAGGCTCGCAAACACACTCGCGCGCGAAACTTTCCCGGCCGTTTTTTTTCTCTCTATTTTGCAATCAGCACGGCCAAGATCGGCAGACGCGGCTAAGTTTTACAAACAGCAACCTGCTCGGACTCCCCGGACGCTTCCGATACTATGTATAATAATTGTCGATCATCTACCCTCTCAAATGTGCAGCCCGGTTTCTGCAGCGTGCATTTCGCCGAGGAAAAATTGCAGATCATTCATTGATCGCAATCGTGTTCCTTCCGAGTGAATCGTTTAACATTCTTCTTGGCTTCTTTTATTTCATTCCAGTATAGAAATGTATATCGTACTAATTTCTATCATTTTCGTCATCAGTCTATTATTTATTGAATAATTTGCTTTGATTTTGTGCGACTTCCACGAGCACAAACTAACAAACTATACACAGCTAAGACGTTAACAGATTGTTCTCTACAAATCAGGCAGTTATAATTTCGCGGATCAAAAGGTTTCTCTCGCGCTAAAAGAAAGTGAGAACCTAATAAACGCAATCGCTCTTCCTGTTCCGCCGATTCTCGATTCACAATTCAGTAATGAGTAGACTGCGGATCTTTATGCAAAATAAAAATTGCCTGCGTCGCACAGTGCGGACAAACGTGGCATATCTCACTACACGTGTATATCACGATGTACGATAAATTCCTTTGACACAACATTTTATTAGGTGGTAATTGATATTATTAATCATATAACAATAATTTTTATGCATAAATATTGTTAATTTTTTTTTTTATTTATTAATTTTATTGTTACATTTTTTTTTTAACAATTACTATTGCATTTACATTAGTAGCCAAATTTAGATTTTTATAAAAAATTTATTTGTGTTTAAAAAAATGCGTATTAGGATGGAAATTGTTATTAATAATCATATAATAATCATTTTTATGCATAATACAATTTTGCAATAATTAAGGGTGGACGATTTATCTGAAGAGATTGAAATATCTCGAGATACGACAACAAAAAGCAAATCTTGCGATTTTACTGAAATTGATCAATATTTAATCAGAAATGTGCAAGATCACGGGATTGAATGATTCGTTTTGGATCACATTCAAAGTACCGAGGATGACTCGGATAGCGAATAGCGTTTTGTTAAGTTTGTTAATTTTGTTTATACTATTATAATTTGTCTAATCATTTATTATTAATTTCGTTTTAAATTTGTTAGTTTTTAAAAATATAGTTTTGTTGAAATAAAAATTGTTAATTTCTTAATCAATTTATTAATTATATTGGTAAATATCATTTTCTGTAAAAAAATTACCTATATATATACACTAATAACCAAATTTCGAGAAAAGTGCCGAATATTAGGCCATTTGTCCGCACTGTGCGTCGATTGCAATTTTAATAGAGGAGAAATCATGTATCGACATCTTGAATTTTGAAAATTCCCCAACAATTTTGAATCTCATCTACTCAATTTTGCTTGAAATGCATCAAGATCCGCAGTCTAGTAATGAGAGAAGAAAAGGAGAGGTTGCCACGACTGAATACGCGACGAACGTCTCGCCGAGCAAGTGGAAAGTGCGTGACCAATCGACCTCGCTGCTCGCCGTGTATGATTATGCGTGCCGTATATTATATTGTAGTTTACGATCGGGGGCGAGTAGCGCGAGCAACGGAGTAGCGATCATGAATGTCTAATCCGTCTGACCTAAAACCCAGTTCTGGCGAGGTGCAATTGCGCCGGTGAGTGTCCGATGGTCACGTCTCCGATCGCATCGGGATGAGAGTCGAGGTACACGTACGAGATGGACGTGCTCGATCGGCGCTCGATCGAGGAATCGAACGCTTTTGTCTGTTTCTCGAGTAGGCTCTCCTCTCGAGGAGACCGGAGAAGATCGGGCCAGCAACTTTAAAGGTTAACCGAAGATGATGTTCTCTCGTACACCGTTGCGTCATCCGGCACCGGCATCCGCATCGGCATCGGCAGCAACAGCTACGGCACTTTCACTCGACACGAGGATCCCGTCGAAGAGAGTAAAAAGCCGCAGAGCGGTTGCAGTGAACCGCAGTTAAGGTCAATCGGCATGCTCGATTTCTTGGCATTTCTCGGCGTCCACGTTCCGAGAGGCCGCATGCCGGAAGAGCACTCGGTCCCGAAAATATCGAGCGCACAAATGAACTTGTCGCAATTAGCGGGGTAGTTAACTTCGTGTTTCTTTTTCACAGAATCCACTGCGGCAATTAGCTTGAAATTTTCGAAGCATTTAGAATATAGGGTAACTGCACCAGCGAATAAACGGGCACCAGTAAATGAACGCTTTTGTATATTTCAACAAATTTTAAGCCTCACGGTATACTAGCGATAATGACTCTTGGGCCAATGGAATATATGACTCTTTTTCGTAGCTGTATTCCTATTGGTTTATATTGGTCAATTGACCATTAGTTTCTAAGATGACCTATTTTCACCAAGTGCGTTGAGTGTGTGCAACAGAGCTAAGACTAGTAAGGTATGTATACACGACCTTTTCTTTTACACATGAGTTTTTATACTTTTCTTTTACACATGAGATAAAAGTTACTAACGATATAGATGTACGTGGGTTTAAATATTGAATATAAATCACAAAAATAGCTATAAAATGAATATTTCATTAAAAATTCGTTGTGTCCATTTACTGGTCCACGATCTTACTCATAGCCCAGTAAATGAACAGAGTGTTCATGAAGTGACAACAATGGTAGAATGTGAAAAAGGAAAGGTATGGAAATGGCCAAAGATTCCAGATACGGTTTGGTACAAGAGACAGGATGTTCTAGGATAATTCTAAGGGATTTTTTGTGATTAAAATGTTAAATAAATAGGAGAATATTGTTTAGTAATTTTGTTCATTCATTGGACCATCATTGTTCAATTACTAGAATGTAGTGTTCATTGACTGGTATTTTCTATATTTTTTATTTAACGTTTAATAAAGACAAATAATAATAATTTCATTTTATTTGTGTTCATTTATTTTTGACAAATGAAGTATACGGAGCCATTTGGCATATATGAGATTCCTTTAATTCACATATTTTTTTTTTAAATACAATATTTTCCTGAACAATTTCTTAAATGTTCATTCACTGGTGCAATTACCCTACAAACCTATCGGTGTGTGGACCTTCTACACTCTCACCTTCAAGCTAGATGATGCCGGAAATCCTGCTGTCGGCCGTGTCTTAAAAATGTCTCCGACTAAAAAACCTGCTATCCCTAGTAGTAAACGCAACGGTTACCGAGAAACGCCGTACAGAAGTACGAAGATTGAATTTACTTAAACTTTGTACGGTTTTCATTATAATATGTGCTGAAATAAAGAAGGCAATTTCCTATAGAAAGCATTTTTATAATTTCAATAATTGCGAAACGGAGAGACGTTTTTGTCATAGAAGCATTTCTAATAACGTTCATCCTAAATGGAATAAATGATGAGAAAACGGGGTAGCAACGGATTCGCAGCGCGCGCAGCTGTAATATTATAGTTTCGCGGCACGGTATGGTTAATCGGCCGGGTAATCCTATCGATTACAACGTAATATCTTGTCTCTATTTGATGCAGCGATTAATAACTCACGACTCACCGGTAGAAGAAGCAACGAGGATGGCGAGTGCCTGGCAGCGGCTTGCCTGAGAGCAAGGAAGTGCAGTAGGGGGTCCTCGGCCGCTCTCAGCTCGTCCAGAATCCTCCTAGCTTCCCCGTAGCTCTCCAGGTACTCCCAGTAAGAGCTCCAAAACGAGCCGGGGAATAAGTCACCTGGCGACAACCGGTAACCAATTAAGAGAACCACTGAATAGAAGAGAAAACCGCCCCTCATACCACCCAACCAATTCCTCAAACCCTCTTGTTTATTTTCTGTATACACCCTTGACCTTCAACCATACATCTGTTTGTCCTCAGGTACGTAATCATTGCGATACGATTGTTGGAACAATTCTCAGAAGTCAGCCTGCCTCTACTTTTTTGAAGTGCGACTAATTTTTAACGTAAACTAATTGTTCCAGTGCCATCGCTAGACTGCGGATCTTTGTGCAAAATAAAAATGTTACACACCAATTATAAGGAGCAAGAGCCAAGTAAACATTTCTTTGATAATTTTAGTACACATTCACTATTTTAAATCCTATTCATTTCTTTTCTAAATATTTTTAGTGAGTGCGAAATAAGAGAAGAGCATCTTTTCAGTTTCAGGTAAAATCTGCAGTCCAATTAGGACTGAATAGGTGTGTCTTCTAAACAAGAATTTGCGGATCGAAGCAGTGGGAAAGCCTAAGTTCGCAATCTAACGGGTAGACAACAGGCCACGGGAAAAATTCGCCGGCGATGATGGAAGACCGCGTGGACGCGAGCACACGTCCGAAATCGTCTTCGAGAGATTCGATCCGGCAATACATCATCCCGCTATCTCTCCCATACGAAACTCGTTTCTGTTTGAGGATCGACTCTCCGTTTCTCTCTTTTCCGTGGTCGGTTCCTCGTCTGGTGAGGTCCCGAGCATCACGGAAGAAGAAAGCCTTCTTCTCCACACTCCACACTCCACGGACGCTCACGCTCACGCACCCGGGAATATGATTTACCATCGAATCTCTCGTTTCTCTCTTTCCATCAGGGTCGGCTCCATTATCGGCTCGCGTCCGTCGTAGACTTCCTCGAACAGTAAACCACGAATTCATTAGGGGCTAGAGATGGGATCAAGTATATTACAACTTGGTTCCAATCTGGCTGGACAGTTTCGAATGTTCCCCGAGTACTTCGACAAGAGAAGCAATACTTTCAAGTAGACTCGGACCCAAAAGAGAATTTTTTTAGATTTTTTGAAGAGCCCAGAATCGATTCAAGCTCTAAGTAGATTGTGGATTTTTATCTCTGCCTAAAAATCGCGATGATATACATTATTTATTATGTTAGAATAGCCGCGATCGAGCTTGGACAAAAGGGGCGTGGCCTCGGCGCTCTCGCTCTCAACGGAGCCAAGAGCATTGCCCCGGAGAGCAATCGGCGCTGATCCAGAGCTCTGCCACAGGATTTCAGATTCGAAACATGCTCGATCTCGATCGAGGTTGGAATGTAGAATCTCGTTCGAGGACAAGAAGTCTGGCGTAGTCGGTACTCGGTACTCACCCGATTTGAAGGTATCGCCGTCCCAATTCTCGAGTGCCCCGCGGATCTGAAAGGAAGCAAAACGGGTGCGGTAGAATTGGCTCTTAAAATACAATGACCAAGATACGACGGAGGCTGGGGTTGAGGGGGCCATGTATAATGCATGAGGTATAATACAAGAATGAGTCGAGTTCGTGGGGCGGTGTACGCCAGTTTCGTTACTCGACCCGAGCTGGAAACGATCGCTCGATGTTCGATTACCTTTTTTATTTCCTATCCGCCAGTCATTCTTACAGCTGTAATTCGGCCCGGCGGCGGCCGGCCGATCGATCTTCGCTGGCAGAAAAGCTTCCACAGAGACGAAAGCGACCCTGTACCTGTTAGCGCTTCGATTATTACCCAGTGATTGCACAATGATCTCGGATAAATTGGGACACGGTGTTGTCCCAACCTTTTCTAGCTCACAGAGACTTTTCTCAGATCATCTACGCCGGTAGCTCTAACACATTCATTTATTTATTATTTGCGGAAATAATTGAGAAACGAACAGCATACAATTTTACTGCCGCACAGATCTTGTGAGAGAAGAATCTTCAGAATTTACAAATGATGAGTCTTGAAAAATTTGATCGAGACTGCGGTCAGAGGTGTGCTAATTCAATTACATTGTAATTCAATTACGCAATTGAATTACATTGTACTTCAATTATATAGTAACTCAACTACGTCGTAACTGAATTACATAATTCAATTAATTCAATTATACTAAGTAAGTATTTTAATCAGATGTGTAATTGAAATACAGCTCTCCAAATTATAGCACAAAACTTTGAAGAAGTGCGATATATTTTTATGTTTTCCTTTCATACATATACTTGTTAGTTGTCTGTGCGACGTAGTTTCTACATATTCCTCATCCTCGTTCATAATACGTAACGCTATTTCATGTTTATGGTTGAAATTTAAAAAATGTGTAACGCAGTAGTTATTTCTGTTCAGATATTATAAATGTATGAATAATAAATTCCTTCTGTTTGAAACCTTCACATGGATTTTTCAACCTCTACTTACTTATTACTTTATTATTGCTTAATTTTAATTTAATTACATCGTAATTCGTAATTGATGTAATTTAATTACAAAGTATTTTATAATTGTACTCTAATTGCAATTACGAATTACATTATAATCTAATTACAGTGTATTTCATAATTGTACTTCAAATGCAATTACGAATTACAATGTAATTTAATTGAATGAATTATGAATTACAATATAACACTGAATCACGATGTAATTCAATTGCTTTGTATTTATAATTCCTGGAGTAATTCAATTGTAATTCTGCACAACTCTAACTGCAGTGAATAAAAATTAAGATGTTAACGAACGCAGGATCTTCTCGGTTAGTAAGCTACTATCTAGGATGTGAACATGATTTTTCAAGGCATAAAGCGTGGTGGTTCAACGATCCGGTGAGCAGCATCGGGCGAGGCTAAATCACGTCCTCGAAAGGAGCATACATTTTGTCCGTTGAATTATGACGCAGCATTATGTCCAATCAGGACACCGTCGCGTCGAGGGGAACACATCGACGTGAATAAGTTCCGGTAGTCCTTAAGGCTCTTTCTATCGGTACGCATTAAGGCGTTGCGTAGCGTTACGTCGCTCGAAGACGGCCAGAATCCTCTTCGAAGAATAGATAACGAGCCCGCGTCGCTCGAATGATAATTCATCGATCGTGATCGAGTGGATTTTTCTACGGACGAGAGGTTCACAATCGATGGGAACGTTCGCCGCAGATTCTATTTAATCCTCGGACCTGTGGGTCGGTTTCGACCCGTATAATATTCATGCATCGCTCCTATTCAATAATACGTGATCACCTTGACGGCATGATTCAATTGATTCCAGAACGACAGAATCGAATTTTTCAAAAATATTATAATCAAGTAGGGTAAGGTTGCTCAAGTCGTATGTACCAGTGCTTAAGTCGTACCACTTGAATTTTGAACGAAATACGGCGACAACAGCACATACAACGACAACCAAATATACATCTGAGTCAACCATGCTTTACGTATTATTGTCTGCCATAAACCAGCCTTATTATAAATCCTGTCGTCAAGTAAGTTTATTTCAATTTTCTGCATATGTTTGGTAGTTAAAATCTTGCAAGTAAATTATTGATAAAATTATGTTCCTTATTAAATATAAATTCAGTAGAATTTACATAATCGTTTGGTCGAAACGAAATCGTATTAATTTTATTCAGTTAGGTTATTGTTTACTTTTTAAATTTAACTTGTGCCGTGTCTTAAATCGTACCCATATGAGATTCCTAAGTCGTACTACCTCGTCAGTCGAAATAACGTCAACGCAGAATAAAGAAAACAGAAAAAATGCGACAAATAAAAGAAACGCAGTAATTAATATAAAAAGGAATTGGCATTAAAAATTAAAAAGAAGAAAAGCGATTGGTATTATTTTATTTGTAGAGAAGATCGGGAGGAAAACATGATTCAATGCTTGAAATGCAAATCATGGGTGCACGATGTATGCGCTGGAGTTGACAAAAGAACAAAAAAATTTGTATGTGATGTTTGTACTAACTGAATACTTATGTGTCACGTAAACAGATTAACGAAAAATACGTTTTAATTATTATTGTTGCTTAATTGTATTCTTAGGTACGACTTAGGCTATAGGTGGTACGACTTAGGAAACCGGTTCCTTAAGTTTTTAAAGATTTAGTTTATTTTACGCGAAAGCTTATAGGTTTTCTAATTTCGTTATAATAAATAACAACAATATTAACACAAGTTTTGAATAACACATTTAATTTCTATTTATTTGATAAACCCTAAGTTTTATACGGTTTTTACTTAAGGGGTACGACTTGTGCAACCTTACCCTATTGTATAGTACAATTGAACGCGATCCTTATGCAAAATAAACATTTTGTGCTTCAATTACAAGGTACTGGGACCAACTAAAAATTTCTTTCCATCGATACCCGTTTACCTTATTTCACGTACTACCTATTCATTTTGGACAAATGCATAAAATCCGCAGTCTATTTATAAATCACTTATTTTTCACTAGTGGTGTCGTCACTGTCTCTGCGAAATTCAATATCACCTTATTTGGTGGTATTAGAATACCTGCGTATTTGATACGCATACATTACACGCGTGTATAAATTTTCGCTGGCCTATCGATTTATCTACTGTTAATCTCGTAATGAACTGATTGATAATCATTCAGGAATAAATTGTCCCGAATATCATCTGCGTGTCGTAAAAATTAACATGATTACAAATACTCGACGTTTTTTTCTTTTCGCTGGCTATCAGCTAGAGAGGCGCATTTTAAAGGAACGCTCGCCGTTGATCATCGACGATCCCCGGTTAATTGCCTCCGAGCCACGAATACACGTATCTATCATGGCCGGCGTATAATCGCAATAAAACTGGTCGCCCCTGTGCGCGTCCCGGCCGCTAACGATCAATTTGTTGCACCGTAATTGCCGCGATTCGCGCGAGGACACCGAGACCGAGACAGGGATGCAACACGCGGCTCTGGTTGCATCGCGGTTGCACCGGATGCACCGGTGGGAGATCGGTGCAACGAATCTTCGGAATAACGCGACGCGTGCGAACGGTGAAAGTGGGGGCCCGAAGAATTCGGTTAGAGCCTAGAATGCCTAGATCGACGAAAGGGGTCGTCAACCTTCTCTTATCCGAACGGTAAGAAACCGAGAAATTATGAGCTGCTGACTCATAAACCACGCGATAACGCATCTCGAGCCGACTCGGCTCGGCTCGTCTCTGCGCCGCGCCGCGTTCAGAATTATGTGTTTCACCGGTTTCGAATCGCCCCTTAATTAAAAGGTGCATCGGCCCGAGAGAAAGCGGCTGGAAAACAAATTCTAATCCGAGTGCGTCTGGAAACGCGCGTGATCGTTCTCGGACTTTGCTCCAACGATTTTCGAAAACCACGTTAAAAATCTCTAACAGTGCTTCCTATCCCTTGACGACTAATCTGCCGCGTAATTCTTTGTCTATCTTCAAAAATTAATTTGCTTCGTAATACCTAGACAGCGGATTGTATGCATTTCTAGTAAAGAATCGGAAAAACGTTCAAATACTTTTTGAATTTCATTGTGAACCATTTATTCCTTTCTCTTCAGGTGTTAACGTGATTCTGAGAGGCTTTCCGTCCCCGGAGAATCTGAAAAGCAAAGCACTGCAGCAATCCGCTGGCAAGTAGGCTCTCCAAAGAAATCCGATCGATGGCAGACAGATTGAGAGACTGCATCGCGGAGTGCATAAAGGAGTGCAGCAACGAAGAAAGAAAAATCTCTAACAGTGCTTCCTATCCCTTGACGACTAATCTGCCGCGTAATTCTCTGTCTATCTTCAAAAATTAATTTTCTTCGTAATACCTAGTCTGCGGATTTTATGCATTTCTAGTAAAGAATCGGAAAAACGTTCAAATACTTTTTGAATTTCATTGTGAACCATTTATTCCTTTCTCTTCAGGTGTTAACGTGATTCTGAGAGGCTTTCCGTCCCCGGAGAATCTGAAAAGCAAAGCACTGCAGCAATCCGCTGGCAAGTAGGCTCTCCAAAGAAATCCGATCGATGGCAGACAGATTGAGAGACTGCATCGCGGGAGTGCATAAAGGAGTGCAGCAACGAAGGAGTGCAGGGTTTAAAATCAGCAATCTCGCCGAAAGGAAAACCGGTCGGATTTCGATGAGGGATTGGATTCGTCAGCTCGGCGCTGCTGGTCACCGAGAGGTGAATCGAAAGCGAAGAGGGACGCTCGCGCGTAGAGGAAGCCGATGCAGAAGAGTGCATGCGTGCGTGCGTTGCATCGTCACATCTTCGTGTTCGTCGTCTGGTATCACGGCGCGACGCGGCGCGGGCGTCACGACACTCACGATGCGTTGGCGTGTCGATGCGTTTCTCATTGTCAGATGCGTATCTATGTTAAGCGTGGAGCGCGTTGCATTGCGTTGCGTTGCGTGCGCCTATGCATTTATGCATCGCATTATGCGGTGAGCCGACTCGCTGCTCCGTGACCCATTCATCCCGTCGGTGTTATTCTCGAAAATCCAATCGTCTGGATTAATTATGAATTATTCATATTCATGAGGACGCGGTGTTCCCCCCGGTTTCTCTCGGGTCCCGTCTCCTCGAATCGATTTAGACCTTAGGAAAAATCTATTCGATCGGCCTCGGTTATTATACCCGGATAGTATAGTACTAGCTGGCAGGAGAGAGAGGCAGGCCAATCGGCCACCGTGCTTACCGATACATTTGCAAAAATAAAAAGCGAGCGAGCCGGCGCTACTCGTGTTCGCCGACCAAATTATAATGCATAGGCAATCTTTGGCGGTGGCTAGGTCGGGCGACAGCCACGATGGTGATAGATGATCTACGATCCGGCGCTGGGGCAGCACGATCGACGATTAAGTGTCGTCTCCGGCCCGAATTTTTCGCCGGTGATCCTCTCCTCTCTCAATCTCTTGTCTCCCTCTCTCTTCCCCTCGATCGCATATTCTCGGACGCAGATCGCGTCTCTCGGAGGCGGTTTTAATTACACGTCCTCTTCAGGATCCTCTGTCCATCTACTTTCTCTCTTTTACTCTTGCCCGACGTGACCAATACCGGGCTACGAGCGGGGCGTTCCCAAAAAAACACGGCCGACCACGTGTTATTAGGGTCTATGCGTGGGCGTTGCAACAGCCTACTATTATTATTTTATAATCCATGGACGATCTCTATAAAGACTTTTTTCTTCCGCGAGATTGACGATCGATAAACAAGATCCCCGGGGTGCACCTGCTCCGGCCGCGCGACCATAATCTCCTCGATATTAGGGATGGGAGCAAGTTCAATGCGTGGTTACGAATCCGAGCCAATCTTGGCAACCAAGTTTCATTTCGCGCACGCTTCTCACGTGTGGAACAAATTTTCGAAAATGTATCGATCAGAATTCGCCCGAATCGTGTATCAGAGATTGTAATCAATCTGACAATCACGTAAATAAAAAATGACACATAAAAGGTTCATGTGTGCTGAAAGTGCTACTTTTCAGAGTCGCCAGATGAGGGAAGGGAGCACGAATCGAGGGGAAAAATGTTACCCTCCCTCTGCCAGTACTATTGGGTTGGCAAAAAAGTAATTTCGGTATTTTAAGGTGAAATGTAGAGCCCAATTTTTTGATTCAAGCAATGACCTTTAATGAATAAGATATTTTCCCTTTTGTTCGATGAGATCTTTTGCCAAAAAGAAAATATTTTATTGATGAAAGTTCATCGCTAAAATACCGAAATTACTTTCTTGCCAGCCCAATACATGCACGCCAGAAACGAAACGCGTCGCGTAACCGAGAAGGGGAAGGTAGAGTGGGGACACAAGTCTTGATCCGGCGATTCTGGTTCGTGTTGCGTCTTCAAGGTTCGAGGTGGATTGCAAGGTGCTCCGTGCCATCGCTAGGCGATATTTAAATACACTTTTCCAACGTGGTCTCTATGTAAATCATGTTTGTTTGTTTTTTTCTCCGGCTCCCCATTTTCACCAAGCACCCCATAAACAATTACACGGTATGCGATCGTTAAATGGATAAACGCCGTTTTTTCCCCACCGACTATTAACGCACGACGTACGATGAAAGGACCGCGGATTCATAATTGGGTTACCACGGCATTTTTAGCCCGCCCTTGATTGCCACCTGCCTCCATCTACATCTCGTTCTCCTGTTCCTCTATACCCTCTCTCTCTCGAGAGAGAGAAAGGGAGAGAGAGAGAGAGAGAGATCGTCCGTTTTGCTTCGGCGACGTCTCGATCGATAAGCAACGGCCACCAGTCCGCCGTTTAATAGTCCATAACGCTCGATAAACATTTCCTCGTGAAAATTGCTGTGAAACAATTCCCATTCGCCTTCGCGGTGCTAATTATACGGTCTCCGCTGTGAGCCGATCCCCGTAATCTTTCAAATTAAACGAAGTGAATCGGTCCTATCACTCTACACCACCTATTTCTCCTGTACATTTATGTACATTCTATCACAGTAATATTGGGACACTTTTAAAAAGACGATGGCTTCTTTAACCCTTTGCACTCGAATGGTGACTCTGAGGCGCCAGTAGAAATTGCCATATCATTAGTCGAAACAGTCTTCAGATGATTAAATTCATTTGTATTCTATAAATTGTAAAAACCTCAACTGTTGTGTACGAGAGAACAGGTTCAATTCGATGTGCACAAAGTAAAGAAAATTACATAGAATAAAAATGATCTGAGTTGTGAAAGAAATGTCTTGATTTTGGAATTGAAATTGCTTCGAGTCCAAAGGGTTAATATAGGACGTTAGGAAATTACAAGTTGGAAGAATTAGTTTTTTTTTTATTTTCGTTATAGGCCCACATAAAAAAGTTGTGAAACGCAACTTTTAGTATTTTCTCTGCAATTTTGTCAAAATTCCTTCTTTACGTCCTGTAGTGAACTGATTGTTCTAACTTCTCAAACAAAGTCGTATGGTACAATATGAAAAAAGTTATCGTTCTCTTGAAAGTGTCTCGACATTACTGTTACAGACTGTACATACAATCGTACATCGACGCATGGTGGTGATTTCGTGCGGTTTCTGCTCGACGTTCAACGGTGCAACAACGTGTCCAACACGTGGAACGAGTCTCCAACGTGTCCTAGTTCTCTGCAGAACGATCGCGAACTTACGACCAGCGATAAAAACGAAACGATCCTAGCCCATGCTAAACTGTTCTTCGTTCTTCTTGAACACCATTTTTTTATGCAGTCTGGACTAATCGATGAAGCAAAGTAAGCACGTGTTTAAGGCGGTAGACTCGTTTCTAGGATTGCAAGAGTGCGGGATTCACGTTCTCATATCTCGATAATACAAACATGGGATTTTTCAGTAGTCAAAAAGGGTAGATAAAACATCGATTTAGGGCGCCATCTTCCTCAAAAGCCCTTATATTAGCTTGCCGAGTTGTCGATGTGTCGTTGTTATATGCGTCAAGTCTTGTGATCGAATTTTAAACCACTTCCTGATGAGCTAGATTCTTGAAACTTTAAATATAGCTCAGAACTGGATGACAATGCAATATTAAAAACAAATTTTTAAAAAACTTTGTCTAGGAGAAGAAAGATATTTAAATATTAACCGTCACACCTCGCCGCGCGACGCTCGGTAGTACCTCATCACGTTCAGCGATCCCCACTCCGCGCGCCAACGCTCCCTACTCTACTACACGTTCCCACTCCGACTCATCCCCACTCCACTAGGGAGCAGTATGGTGAGCTCAGTGTGGTGTTCAGTTCATTCAGTTCCAATTCGTACAATTTCGGACTCCATCAAGAGACGTCGTCTCTTGGATTCATCCCCTCATTCTATCTCGCGTATTTCCATATCTTGCGTTTCTATATCTTGCTATTTCATACCAGTATTACTATATCTTGCGTTCCATTTAAAAAAGACTAAAAAGCGCCCAAGATCGATCTTTTATCTAGCGTTTTTGACTAGTGAACAACCCCGTGTTTGTATTATCGAGAAATGAGAAGGCGAATCCCGCACCCTTGCAATCCTGGAAACGAGTGGAGAGCAGAGTCGCCAGATAAGGGGAGGGAGTACGAATCAAAGGAAAAGACCGTCTTTCTCTGTCGGCACCGCTGACGAAACGCGTCACGTGACCGAGCCGCGGCGGAAGCGTGGGGAATAGCGTCGTAGAAGGGGAAGGTAGAGAATGGGGACACAAGTCTTAATCTGGCGATTCCGATCAGGAGATTCACAGTTCCCAAATGGTATATTGCATAATAAACACGAATTAAAATTGTCAGGTGTGTACGGACGCCCCAAGTAGAACAGGAAGTCGGCAATTTATTTCGCGGAGCGATATTTTCAAAAAAGAGAGTGCCCTGATCGGTAACCGGAGAAAGTAGATTGGCGATCTCAAGAAAAAAATCTGTTCCTCTTTCTCCGTCGTGCGAGTAACCATCCCCCCCACCAGCATCATCGGCGAACAGCTCTTCGATCATCGTTTCGTAGTCGTAAAGAATGGTGAAGGAACGACTACCGTGACCAACGAACCGAACCGAGCCGGTTCAAGAAAGAGCGGCCAGGAAGGGCGCGCGTTACGAATTCCAGCTCGGATTATTGCGACTTATGTTGATCGAGGGAGGGGCGACGGCCACCTTGCCGATGGAAATTTATCGATCCGTCAGGATCGACGTCGATTCAGCTCGGCGAG
The DNA here is from genome assembly GCF_051020765.1 of Lasioglossum baleicum. Taxonomy (NCBI): domain Eukaryota; kingdom Metazoa; phylum Arthropoda; class Insecta; order Hymenoptera; family Halictidae; genus Lasioglossum; species Lasioglossum baleicum. The sequence goes on from NC_134929.1 coordinate 11,556,812, forward strand.
ACTCATAACTCGCGGTCACACCTTGCTCCCGGTACCGGTACACCGATTAACGAGCTGGATCGCGACCGTAATTCCGCAAGCAACCGATTATGCAACAAGAACCTTTCCGAGAGCTTTCGAAGTACATACTATCAGTCCTTACACCAGCATTCCGTTCTATCAAACACCGGAGAAAATTATCTAAATAAGCTTCCTATAGACGGCTCCTCTTTTCCGAATGTTGGGGATCCAATCGTACAGTGGGCAGCGTAAAGAATCCTTTAACCATTTGGACTCGAAGCAATTTTAATTCCGATATCAACACTTATCCATCAACCTAAAAGATTTGTATTCTGTGCACATGAAATTGAACCTGTTTTCTCCTGCGACATTTGAATTTTTAGCAATTTATAGAGTACAGAAGAATTTGATCGTTTAAAAACTGTTTCAGATAATGATACGGCAATTTTGACTGGCGGCTCAGAGTCACCATTCGAGTGCAAAGGGTTAAAACTAGGTTGTAAAAGAATACAAGTGCACGCCAAAGGTTTAGAAGAATACATTTATGGAACAGATAGCAGACGAATAAACTGAACTAGTAAAAAGATTAAATTGAACTGCAGTGGTTCAAATAAATTGATAAGAAAATTGGACTAGCGCCGATTGCCTTCGAGCCCTTCAATTATCTCGCTAAATAAGTTCCGCGTGTATGTATAGTTCTCTGGTTTTAGAGTTTTATAGGATAGTTCCGAGGACGTCGAATAGGTCTGCCGAGTATTATTGGTCCTAGTTCCGCGAGACAACCTTCGCGACTAACTTATCAAGAAAAAGAGTCGTATCTAAAATGCAATCTAGGATGAAGGTGGAAATAGTTAGCGTTCGTGGGAACAGATTGCACCGATGCATTTATTATCCGAAGAACTCGTCGTTAGGCTGCGGATTTTATGCAGTCACAATCTCCGCGAGTATCTATATTTCAATATAGAATACTATTTAATAACCAGGCTGCTGATGTTATGCTTTTACAACAGAAAGGAATGGGTGGAACACAGAACAGTAAAATCATCGGAACAATTTAAGAGCGACGCGTCGCATCGTGCTCGACTCATTAAAATTATTAAGCCAAGAAATTGGATTCGTATGTGCGTAACTCCTGCGGCTCGTAATCGATGCGAGAAGTTACTAAAGACTCTACTGAACGTGAACTATTATATCTTTCTTTAATGTTTAACTATTCAAAGTAGATATATCGGATAAGTGTAAATTCTCCTTTTCTCTTAGGAAATTACTCAAGACAAAGAAGTCGTGATTCTTTTAGATACTTGGAATAAAATCGTATAGTATAAGAATATTGTTATATTTCGTATTTTATATTTTTATATTTCATAAAAAGGAAGAATTACTTGCGCAAACTGCGAACTGTCTCCGACGCACAGTGGTAAAATGTCTAATTCTAGCTGGACAAAAATAATTTTTCTCAATTATTGAAAAACATATTTAATTGAGAAAATATATTATTAGACATACTGAACCAAATAATTCTAACAATTATATCTCATTATTTCCATTTTTTGTCCATTAACGACTAGTTGAATGTTCCGAAACTGCGGTGAATTTTTGTATTGTGCATTGAGAAAAATGGAAAGTACATATTAAACTAATTTATATTTTCTGGTTTTAGTTTAAAACTAAAAGGAGGAAGTAAATAAAATGAACCATAATCAAAAGCGTTCTTTTTATGAATGAGTTAGTAAAGTAAGGTTACACTTTGACTCAAGCATACTCAAGCTGCAATATTTTTGTATATTTTATCTATATGAATTACTTAACAATGTCGAAGAAAAATTAGCTGCTACAACCTGCTACTTAGTGAGAAATCCGATCCGATTAGATCGCTTAATTATAGTTTGTAATACGAATATTATATGTAATTAAGTTACTGTAATTATAATCTTTTAAAAAAGTAATCATATTAAAATCATTTTCTTATATTCACAGACTTTATACCTTCTATAAGTCAGAAATATAGAAATATAAGAAAAATATCCGTTTGTTATAATTTTTATGTTCAATTCCTTTATAACAAAAAAATAAATATCATAATACTAATTATCAAGAGTATCAAGAGGATATAAATTATTCAAAAATAATATTGTCCACCTAAAATCGAAACATTTACCACTGTGCGACGCAACTAATTCGGTCACCAATAAATTACAGAAAAAATTTAGCGAAAATAGAAAAAGGATCGGAACCAGAGGGACGATTCGAGAACAAATCGAGAGCAAATCGAAGAGGCGGAGAAGATTCGAGACGGGGTCGAACGGAGTGCGCACTCACACGAGTATTCGAACAAGAGGAGCGAGCACACGTTGTGTATACCACGAAACGCACTTTCTCCTGTCCGGGATAAAAGCGTGCCGCGGTGAGAACGTTTCGCGATTTCCTAGGGTGTCGGTCGACATCCAGGCCCACCGGTTTGATTAATGTGCCTACCATCTACAGTCTACAATCCTACCGGGACTGTAGGATCCCCTCTGCTGCTCCGGAAACCTTGTTCCGTATGGCAACGATCGCTCCGCATCGATAAAACCAACAGACGAACGCGTACTGTTCGATGAAGATGCTATCGGGCCCTGATCGTAGAAAACCGGCCGATCTCTAATGACGCCTCCTACAATGCCAGTCGTTTGCGCACTTGTTGCTCTCTGTGCATCGAAATCCAATGTGCATTCTGAAAAGTCGATTCACTTTCGATTGTACTTTTTCATCTTGGAAGCTGTTAGAGAATATCAAATCTTGCAGAAATTTTTGCGTCTTTCATTTTGTATTTAAGCTGAAAGGATTGACCACTTTTCCAGCTGTTCGTCTCCATGCATTTGTTGTCGCTGTATGCGTTTTTCGATCAATTATTCAATACAGGCCCATCGGAGAATTAAATTCTGGTTGAATGTTTGCTTTCTTGACTAAAACCTTTCGTAACGACGAATGAGTAAATTCAATATTTGATAAATATAGAAAGACTTTTAATTATAATTGAGTTCTTAATTAGCGTCGTTATTTCCACGCATGATAGCCGAAATTCATACTTATCGTAGCGACTGCTCTTTCAATTCTGAGATATGCTGGATATCCTAATGGTATTCGGCTCGCTCGCTGGTACAGTACACAGTATACATGTACATACATACGAGTAAATCGCGATGAAAATTCATGTTTGATACGTGTCAAATTTCGCCAGAGAAACGTGAATTTGCACAGTCCGGTGGCCACGGTCCCGGGTTAAACATCGAAAGCAAGGAGACTGTTATCTCAGTTGCGTGAATCATCAACAACGAGAAACTGCGTGCTAATTCCACGCGACGTGAAATCCACTTTTCCCTTGTTAGAGACAAAGTCAAAATGCTCGAAAGTCTTGCTGTTTCGTTCATTATACTGTATACGGTGTTCTTCGTCCACGAGAGGATGGCGAAAATTTCGGGTGAGAGGCGACAGAGGATATCACCGAGAACCCACTCACTACTGGCGTAGAGGGGGACCTTCGTTTTTCTTAGATCGTGCAGTTCCCGTATTATAGTAGTATTTTGCACATTTTGCATATTCTATATATTTTTCATATTGCATATTTTTCCCATATATTGCATATTTTTGACATATTTTGCAATTGTACATACATACATGTGTACGTGTATATTATTGTAAAGAAGCGTTATGTAATATGACTCGTATCATATTATATGATTCTCGCACGAAACAGCAGCAATTGACCTTGGCCTTAAGAATTTATTTCTAGGTTATCGAGTCATTCGATGACAGAAATATAAGTAGCGTTATATTAGCCCAAGAAGTGATGAAAAATGAAACATTATTTCATGAGTTAAACTATATTGCAACTAATTTCTGGCGATTGCCAGTTACCATATCAAAATTAGAAACAAAAGTACTCCTACTGCAGGAATCAGGAAAATTAGTTACTGTTATTACTGAAGTGCTGGAACGTGTATCTGGTGCTTGTGAAGAAATAATTCGAAATAAATGGCAGAAGATCTTTAAAAAAAATCCAGGATGTGATCCTTTGTTAAAACTTAACAAAATTCTATATGCATCCACTACTGAAGAACCAGAAAAAATACACATGCCCCAATTACGTCCTGTGATGTTTAAAGGACATTCTCAGTGTACAAATTAATCTTCAGCGAGAAAATACATCAACGCACAGTTGACAATATGGAAAAAATCATAGTTACATATTGTAATGCAAATTACAGCAAACAATAAATGAAAATATGTATACATTGTATAATTGGTTTCATTATTTTGCATATATTTTGCATATGTCGTGCATATATTTCGCATATATTTTGCATAAAGATCGGCTATCGCCTTATCAGATAGAGGAGCCTAGATACCTACAAATTTCTCTGTGCCGTCTTCTCGTGGACGAGGAATACTTGTGGCGCGTCAAGTTCCATCAGAAGTCACGATTCCGCGGAAATCTCAACACCTTGAGCGATTTCGGCGCAGGAATCGTTTGGGGTTCTCCGAGGAAGGTTGAAAGGCGATTGATTAATCAATGATCGCAGCCTCGATTACAGAGTCGGTTTCTCTCCGATGCGGCGAGGCTCGTTTTCGTGGATCCGTGACCGCCAATTTAATTCGCATTAGTGCTTCCACGTAGGACTCGTCTCCCGTTTGTGTTTTCGCGACGAAAAAACGGAGAACCGTGGAGGAAAGTGGAGCAAACGACCATGCTGGGAAAAAAAGGGAGAGACGAACACACACGCCGCCGCAGCGCAGCACAGGAAAGTGGACGATCGTCATCGGCGTTGTTTCGTCGGGAAAGTGGACTGGGGATACCGGATCGCCGGGAACGGTTTCGATTTCATCGGTGAGGGTCTCATTTTTCTCGGAGCCGCGGGCCCCGCGCGTTCCAGTTCGATTTTTGCCGGGCCGCAAGTCGGGAAGGTCTTTTACCCTTGATATCGGCTTGCAGAAATTTTCTAGTCGCCTGTAGGATTCCCGTTTCGAGCGAGTCTACTCGACGGACCTGTATCTGATTTGGGATCTATCAGGCAAAATGTAACGCGTTCGATGCACTGTGTACAAAGAGGAATTAAGAATCGATAGGGGCAACCGGTTCCATTAGCGATGCGATCGAAACGATTCCGCCTCCAAATCCACGTATTTGTCACCTCTGGTTCGTATCTCGGCTGCGGGCACTCAACAACCCTCGCGAGAACAGCTTGAAGAATTCCCGTCCACTCTGAAGGGACCGCGATTAGACTCTCAGGCTTTTATTTCCTACCTCTGGATTCTCTGCTTTTGTCGATTCATTCCTCGGTTTCGGTGACTGGCCGTTTATCCTCGCGCTAAAAGCTCGCCCACGACCGTGTTACACACTGAATCCGAACCAACTTGAACACGCGGAGTAGAAGAAGAGGGTGTTGACCCTTGGATTACAGTTCCCGGGTCCATTTTAACTGAACGGTTCAAGAATCGTCGTTCGATTATTTTGTTTACTTAGTAGCCGAACGTGTCGCCGGGTACAACACCGTTTGGATAAACGACGACTTCGCCTGTAGAAGGTTTAGCATTAATTGGTTCGTATAATAGAGATTCTATCATAGTCGCAATTCTATCGGGTCGGGTTATAGGAGCAGTGGCACTGCACGTTTCAAGGTTTTTTCCCTGACGGCCGGATGGAATCACGGTGCAATTAACATCCATAACCATCAAACTGAATTACGAACAATATCCGCCTTGCGGTTTCCTCGAAGACCGGGTGCCGCAGAATCGAACGCTAGATTAGAGAGAAGATCCCTGGCCAAAGGAATGCAAGCGGTATCGTTCGAAGAGCACGCGGATTTCTTTTATTCACCGAAATTATGCGATCGGAGATTCGAACGGCAAAGGGAAGCTTCGAGATATTGAAACGTTCTATTGAAAGTGATCTGTGCTGACTTGGAATGTGGACATCAGCGAACGTAATCACGCGTGAAACGAATCCAGACGTAGAAAATGTGATTTCCCCTCTCGCCGGTGGACGATCGAACATCGTCGGCGACAGCACACGTCGGAGATGGATTCCGAAACTCGATTTGCACGGTCTGATTAACAGCCACAGGCTGTTCTAATCGTAGAATTCGGTCAAGGCGGATCGGTCACGGGCTATCTTTTCTCTGCCGAAGAAAGAAATCGCTAATTCAATTTCAACGGTCGCGCGAGTGTATCGAATCTGTGAAAAAGTGGTCGCGGGCCAAGTTTGAGATCGAAGGGACGCGACCTTGTTCGACGAAATTCGCAGACTCCTTGAATGTTCAAATGTTACGGTTCGACGTCGGGAAAGACCGATCCGCGAAACCACTGGTTTCCGGGCTCGTTCTCCGCTCCGATCCCGAAGAGAATCCGTTTTGCCCCGCAGCGCAGAGAAGCGCATCGTACAGCGCAGCGCGAAACCGCGGCGAACACGTAACTGCATTGTGCACAGTTTAGTGTGCAATAAACCGACCGACCGGCCGACCAGAAAATCCCCGTGTTACGGAGACGATAACAGGCGGCGGTGTTTAAAACGGTACTTTAACGACGCCGAGATCTCGATTCGAGGTAAAATTCCGAAAAACATCGCTCTCTCTCTCTCTCTCTCTCTCTTTCTCGGTTCTTTTCTCTGGCGCGAGAGTAATCTCGCCATCGCGTGGCCAACGACCAGCAACGCGAAGTTGCGTTGCAAATCATACGTCTCATACAGATGCATTTCGATCATCGAAGTACAGCACGGTGCATTATACAGGTGTGCCGACTTAGCATCTCTGTAACGTTGACGTTTTGTGACAGATGGGTACTAATTCTCTGGCTGCCGCCAGACGGCGCATGGGTCGTAGGTAACGTACGTGTGCGAATGAGTTTGTATGTATTCAGCAGCGCGCCCGAATACACACAATTTCATTCGCACACGTACGGTACCTACGACCCATGCGCCGTCTGGCGGCGGCCAGAGAATTACTACCCATCTATCACAATTTTCTGAGGGAAGTCGGCACACCTGTATAATGCACCGTGACCTACAGTATTGTCACCATAAACGCATAAGCCTCGGGGGGATCTGTATGCGTTTATCTGAGACGGGTAGCTATTTTTTGAGCTTTAAAGACCGAGCCGAACATAGAGAAGGACAGCGCGTGTAAAGACTGTAAAGAGAGACCACGCGCGGGCCTTCAACTGTGACGGCGACTCCGACTCTTCGCGTCTCTTTCATTCCAATACGCTGCCCTTTCTTGCGCCCGGAACGTTCATCGTCAATTAAACCACTAAATACAGTTGATATTACATCGTGTTTGGTCTTTTTTTAATCAGAAAAATGCCACGAATATATTGATGAAAGTTCCATAAAAAAATAAGTAATAATAAAGAAGATTAAATATTGGTGTTACATTGTGAGGACGCACGGTCCTTTGAACTGTGCCGACGACTGCGACTCTCCGCGTCGCATTAGTTCACACCGATATACGCGAGCTGAGATCAGATTACTAAAGAGGAGGGGATATTTTTTCTGCATTTATCTGCTACAGCTTTTATGCGTTTATTAGAGGATTTACTGTACTTGAACCCTTATGACTAGACTGCGGATTTTATGCATTTATAACAAAAATAGGTACATACAATTTAAAGCAGTGGACATGTTAAAAATATTTAAGTACATCAATGTATTAGTTTCAGCTTAATAGGACAATTAAAAGAAGAATACAATTTTTATTTGGTTCCTGTGCCCAGCAATCAATGCAAATATTTTTTATTTTGCATAAAGATCCGCAGTCTACTTATGACAACTTAGCACGTTCCGTGCCGAATCGTTTTTGCTCGACAACTAAACAAACCTACGTGCTCTGTACTATACCGCATTTTTTTATAATTCTACAGTGTTAAACTTGCTATATAATATATGTTTTTAGCGCATTAAATAAAGATGTCAGCAAGTACCACACGGCCTAAATGGGTATCATCAGTGGTACACGTGGCACGGAACGTCTGAAATAAACCATGTAATCGTCACATATTCGTGAGGATGGTGGCAAACGTGTAATTTCCAAGTGCATTTCTCTGGAAAACAAAGCAGCCCGCGACGAGGCCGAGTTGTCGATACGATTTTCCACTCGTGTATCGAATCAGAAAATTTGCCCGCTATTACGAAATCGAATCGTGGCGGTTGTTGGAGTGTTCGCCACCGAATCGACGAGGAATCGCGAACGCGAGAGAAGAGGATCGCCGAGAGGGAAAGAGAAATTACAATAGAGCGGCGGGAGAAGAGAGGGCGTTGGTCGCGGCCGGGCCGGGTCGTGCAGTTGTCGCATTCCCGGCGCTCGCGCTCGGTGCAAAGAGCGGCATGCGGTGCAGGTGCACGTGCGCATCACGATGAAGCTCCTCTTCAGCCATACGCCGGTATGACCGCGGTTACCGTGGCTCTTGGCCCCGCAAAAACGTAATTTACGGTCGTACCGTGCACGACGGACAGACAGAGAGCGAACCGACGCGACGACCGGAGCGGAGAAGAGAGCAGAGAATGGAGAGAGAGAGATGCTCGAGGACCAAAAAGAGCCGGGACGACGAATCGCGGCTTCGAAATTCTACGCTGAAGCGCCGAAGGAGTGACGATGAGACGACAGGGAACTGCAACTGTGCTGCCAAAGATAACTGCACAAAATTGCATTCGAGAGAACTGATGGGACCTGTAGATGCCCGTGTAACGCGACCAAAAAACTGTTCGGTAAGACTGTGTAGATATAACGCATTTTATGCGGCGGTAGATAAGAAATTGGTCCAGAAGACTGCACATTTACCGTCACGTAAAGTATACACTTTTAAACAATCTTTTTGTTGCGAGACTGCATTGACTGCCACGCATAACACGTGTATCTACGGTGACCATACACGTCCGTTATTTAAGAGGACAGTTCTTTAATTTACTGTTCTGTCCTCGAGAAATTTATTTCTTTTTCTGTACTGTGCGAATTGAAATGATATTGAACATGCGCACACAGCATACCTCCTGCTTCATACCAAATGCAACTTTTATCGTATATACAATTTTGTGAATCTTCTACGAAACGACTCCTGGTTTGTCCTTTATCTTCTCCAAGATAGTATATGGTCACCGTACATACATCTATCCAGTCTTGTGTGTTTTTGCAGAACTATTAATTTTCATTAGAAAAGCACGAACTGTCTACTGATGAGGAAGCACCGTTAGCAGCACCTAGCAAGAGAAACGAACAGAAATTTTGGGTTTGCTTGAAGGACAGCGCTCATTCGCAAGACCATTCAGCGAATCGATCCTCTGTTAGATCCTCATTCGCGGAATCCCTGCAAGTTTCTTGGGGAACGGTCCCGGGAATGAAGGGAGGACGAGGACGAGGACGAAGCTGAGGAGGAGGAGGAAACGGGCAGGACCGCAAGGATACTCGAAGAATCCTTGGCCAAGGGGAGCAAAGAAACGAACAAGAGAGGAGAGGCCGTCCCTTCGCGGTCGCGTCGACGCTGAACAGAGAAAAACAGAGGAAGAGAACGAGGCAAGAGAGAGTCGAGCGAACAGCCGCGTCTCCTCCTCGGTTTCCAGGTGCGCGATTGCTTCTAATTGCCCGTGCGCTGGCCCCGAGGCCCTGCCAAAGTGAAATTGCTGCCAAGTCGAGAAGCGGAGAACGCCAGGCGACAACGAGTCGACAGAAAAAGGGCACAGGGAAGAGAACCGTCTCTCTTTCTCGTCTTCCAGGGTCGTGATCCGCTTCAGGAACCAACGCGACGCCCCGCCACCACCGCGCCGATTCGAAACGTTTTCACTAATTAACGCACGGGTCCGTAGCGAGGTTTTGCTCCGGGAGACGAGAAACTCTACTTGAGCGATCGCTCGACCAATTCCAATTCGCCATTCTTCGGGTTCCTCTTCCGGTATCCGGACCGAAAATGCTAATCCAACGAGAGGAAGCTTCCAACGTCCTGAGCGAAAAACGTTTGTGCAGCCAATCAAAATGTATAGATAATTGAAAAACTTTAGTGTTTAACATGTTTTACTGAAATTCTTATTTCGAGCACACGCCTGATAGCGATCGGTGCGTAAAACGACGAGGGAGTTTTCACGCGGGGCGTTCCCGAAACTGTGTGTTGGCGATTGCGGCGCATAAAAACAGGACAGCGCGGCTGTAATTAATACGCGTAGATTGCGATAATCGTTCGGCGGCGCAACGGATTGGTTCTTGCGAGGCCGAGATGCATCAGGCGCGGCGCGGCGCGGCGCGGCTCAGTGCTCAGCATTTGCATGCGCCGCTTCGGTGCAGTTTTTGCGCGAGGTCCTCCGGTTATTGATGGCCGCCGCAGCCGGAGCGTTTCACCGTGGCGAATAAAGAGGGTAGGCGTTCCCCCGCGAGTCGGTTTCGCCTCGAATCCCGCGGAACGATCTTCGCCGTTGAACGCGAGCGCGTCTTTTTCACTTTACGAGTGGACGGCTTTTGCATCCTCTCTCCTGCTTGCGCCCTCCCTGCTCGCTGCTCCCTTACGCGCACTCTCCCTCTCTCTCTCTCTCTCTATCTCTCTCTCTCTCGCAAGTTTGCTCTTTTGTACCGTGTGCTCGTTCGGCGAGCTCGTCGTCTTGTAAAAGTCAATATTTATGAGGGTGCTAACCACCGTCATCGCTCATCCCGACTCGTTAACCAGCTCCGCCGGCGCAGCTTTGTGTTTACATCCGAAGGACAGGAGCATCCTCTTTATTGTCAGCCCTAAGAAAACACGGAGCCTGTTCTACGTGTCTGGCCTTCGGCGAGATCTCCTTATCAACAACCCCCGGGCCACCAGGACCTAGAAGGCTACCTTTTTCAGGGCGTTTTCATCCTCGGCAAACCAAAAACCTGCTCGTTCGCAGCGATCCGATAAATGCTGTTCCTGGCATCAAGGCTCTCTCACTTTTTCTCTCACACTCCATACTTGTGTTAGAGGTAATAGAAGAAAGGGGTAGAAAGAACGAGCGAGGCTGAGTAAATTTTTATAAAATTATCAAACTGCGATAGAAAGTATCAAAGCGAATCATCTGGTAGGTAATGTAGGTATGTGTACATCCATTCTTCAAATACTGCGATTAGTTCCATTATAAAACAATGGGGTAGATTTCAATGGTTCGCTCTCTGATCGTTTATTCAACGCAAACACGTGCCCTTAGGAAAAGAGTGATCGGAACCGAATGATGACTGCCTATGCTATCTTCCAGCGAAGGTCGTGGGTCTCTTCGAGGTCCCCGTTCCTCGGAGTATCCGCGATTCCCTTTCGAAAAGGTTACGGATACCGTAACTGAGCACGCGAGCGCGCGATCGCGGTTGGCGTAATTGCGACACGCCGCGAGCCCGTCGCAGGAGAAAGGTGCAACGTGTTCGCGGAAGAGCAACAGGTGCCTCGGTTGTTCTTCAGCTAGGTTCGAGTGCCGCCATCTCGCCACAGAGACGATCATTCCGACTCGTGGACAGCTTGCGAGCTGTCGATAAGAAGAGACCTACCATCCGCGCGGAAGATCAACGAGCCTTTTTTTGTCAAGTCGGCGTGATCGGATGAGGAAGCGGAAAACTAAAATATTTCCATTGTACGCCGTTTACTTCCTTGTATGCACGCGAAGTTTATTACCATTGCTCGTATTTATAACAGTGAAGTTTTAGCAATTTCTTAGATGCAAGATTTCTGGTAGCGCGGACTTATTATGCCGTAGCAACAGGAAGTTTAAAAAATCGTCTATAATATTATGGATAGACCGCGGAGCTTTATGTACAATAAAAAATGTTTGCATTGATTGCAAGATACAGGAGCGAAATGGAAATTTCTCTCTTCTTTTAATTACCTTATCAAGGTGAAACTAATATACTTTTAAATTGTACGTACCCCTTTCTGTCATAAATGCATAAACTCCGCGGTCTAATTATGGATCTACGCATAACGTTACTGGGGGTGACTTGGTTCACGATTGAAATTGTTGTTACTATCGAAGAACCCATAGAACAGTCTTCAGTCTGGGTCCATGGATTTCTAAAAATGGGTCCAGGACCTTCATCACCACAATTGTGAACAACGCACAACCCTTGCATCTCCGCCTAGCTCGAAACCGACGTACACCGAGGAGCTCCGTATCCAAGTTTATTGGTACCGGAGTTGAATCATACAAGATTCTCGTTAATTGCGATCACTCACCCTCTGGCAGTGCTCGGCAGTGACCACGGCGAGGTCCGCGATGGGCTGGAAGATAACATCGTGAAATTCGGGGTGGTTCCTGGCCAGTGGCCTGGCGTAGAGCTCCTTGGCGCTGCAAAGAGCTTCGTGGTACTCTTCTTCGGCGTGCAGGAGCTTCTCGGTGGCTCTGTACCTGCGATCGGTATCTGGAACGAGGCGAACAAAACGAGCAAAGTGAAACGCGAACGGTTTCCACGGGACTTGAGGGTCCCTGCTACTGTAGCCCCGAGCTACCACCTCAGAGTCAGAGTACGGTGTAACCCTGTTCACTGTTCGGTTCGCCACAAGGTAGCACACAGCCTAACCTACCTCCTATCGGATCGTATTGCCTGGCCGAGTCCTCGATCAGCAGAACCTCCCCGTGCAGAAGTCCCACGTCGGCGGCAGGATCGACCTCGGCTCTGGAGCCGGCGAGCAGCAATCTGGGCCTGCAGACCCGGTACTTTAGCAGCACGGGAGCGACCACGGTCGAGATCGCTCCGGGAGACGCGCCAGGCAGCTGCAATCAAACGCAAACGATGATCGCACACCGATCCGACCATGCTCCGACACCGGGAACTAACGAGCCTTCTACACGGCCTTATATGTACAGTTCTCGCTATCGAAGCTTTCGAATTGAAACTATGTCCTCTTAGAATCGTTCCCTCTAATATCATTGTGTCTTCTATCTGCGTCAGCTGCGTCGCTCGCCAATCATCGCCGCGCCGAGCCGATGAGAAAACCTCGACAGTGAGAACTGTACAATTCTGGAGCCGTAAAAGATTCAAATCTCTCATTAGTCTAATCAGTCTTTAGACTTCTCTTCGAAGGTGTAGAATAAAAAAACCGCTGTCTGCTTAACAGCACAATGCCTAGACAACGTCAGACCAGGATTGACATATTCACATGATTTGCATGTATTTTAAAAGTGCGTCGCTCGACGACACACGTAGCTAGTTAACACATAAAGGCCGGATATTCGGACAAACTATTTAAATTGTACTACGAAGATATACACATGTGCCCATAATTGTGAAAGTGGCTAAATGATTCCAATGTACACTCAGTAAAATAAGTCTCCCCGTACACCCTTTAAAACAGAATAACTTTTTTATAATTATACTAAATGATGTTTACTGTGAATGATGTGCAAAAAATATTTTCTAAAACTTACAATTTACAAGGTTGCATGCAGAAATAAAGAAGGCACTTTTTAAAACTTTTTTATATTTGGGCCCTTAATCAAAATTTAAAATATATGTTTTGTAGATCTACATATAGTAGTTACACACCTGCTGAAAATTTCATCGAAATTGATTGATATACACACGAGCTACAAGCGGTGAAAAATTGTGAAAATCGTAGTTTTACACGATTTTTGATCAGTTTCTGCTTAAAATCCACAGAATCGTACATTTTTCGATGCGTGTCGTTTTTTCCTGCGTCAACCGATTTCGATGCAATTTTCAGCATGTGTATCACTAACATCTTAAATTTTCACATTAAGTACCCAAATAAAAAGTCTTAAAAAATGCTTTTTTTATTTTTGCATGTAACCTGATCAATTGTAATTTTTGGAAAATCTTTTTTGCACATCATCTAGTAAACCACTGCTTCTAATTGCTTGCAAATAATCAGATCGCGCGCGTTTGGTACAATTATAAAAAATTTATTCTGTTTTAAAGGGAGACCTTACTTTACTGAGTGTAATTTTTGCAACATTGTGAAAAATGAACCGTCAGATAGTGCTTGTTGTTTCAATATTATATGGAATTCATTTAATGTTAATATCCTTTTGCTTGAAATATCTCGAAACAAGAAATATACACTATGTATTGTGCAAAAAAAGGAGCATCCAGTATAATTATAAGATATAATGACAAACGATATCTTTATGTAGAAATTATATTGATTGATTGTATGTATTATTCTTCGCTTATAAATCTAATCATTGTGTGGCGCGACATACGAACGTGGCATCGTATAGGGTAAACTGTACAATGATTGGCACCCTAAGCCAAAATCGTGGTAAAAATCTTTTTATCTTTTTTGGAAATGTTCAAAAGAGCTTAACTTACTATTATTATAAGCTAATAGAGATATTTCAGCAAAATCAAACAGTTTTACGAGCCATAAATCTTTTATTATAAAATATATTCAGTGAATAACAATCGTGAGACAAATAGTACAGTCATTGGCACATTTGCTAACAGTCATATGATGAACTCTGTCATGAAAACTTACAACGTTGCTTTGAAATGTAAATAAGAAGCAATAAAAAATGATTTTCTATACCAGGAATTCTAAATATTTGCCGCGTAAATAAAAAATGCCAATAACTACTGCAGTGCCAGCAATATGTAGTACAGTTTACCCTATGTATATCTTATTATGTGTGTTCTGTTCTAGAACATGTATGTATTGTATACAGTTGATGCCCGCGATCCCGCGAATTCGCGAACACCGCTCGTAATTTCGCGAACAGCGATCCCACGTATTTGCCGACGATACCTGTCGTCTGATCGCCCCGATGGCCTCCGGGAAAGACAGAGCTGCTCCACGGGAATATCCTAATTACGGCAGGGGGCGGGGCACGCGGCGCTCGTAAAACGAGACCTCGGGGCCCGACTTAGACCCCGAAATAGCTTTGTTATTGCGCGCATAAAGGCGCAGCAAGCCGGTCGGGATTCTTCTGCGCACAAAATTTTTTGGGCGTACGATTAAATGGCCGTTCGGGGACCCCTTCTCTCTTTCCCTTTCTTTCTTTGATCGTTCTCTCGCTGTCTCGCCGCGGGAGGAACATCGGCCAACGCAACGGCCGGATATTTACGATCTGACGACGTAACAGGCTATATAGCCCGGTCTCGAGATCAGATAAAATTCGCGAGCCAGAAGTTGCACCGGCAAAACGCCTGCCGCGTCACTGTTGCTCGGGTATTTTCGAGGAGTTCATGCTCTCGCGAGATACGGATGTTCGTAACAGTATCTGGTCGAGTGCAATCGCTGTCTCCGAGAGGTCTCGGGGCTTAACCCTTTGCGGTCCTCTGTGCCCAATGCGCGAGAATAATGGAAAGGACATGGGAACGAAATGATTTATATTTCGTGCGAAACTGCGGTACAGTTACACTCCGATTCACTATATATCCAAGGATCAAAGATTCTTCGCGACAAAGTTTTTCTTTGTGAACGTATTTCGCTGGTGCGATTTGCGATTCGCTGGCGAGCCAAATTGCAACACGCGTTGTGCGACTTCCTGCGTATCAGCAGTCCGCTAACCGCACGACCCAGCGTGTAACTTTATCCCGACGTGACTATTATCGCTGGGGCGATAACGTAGCCAGACAATGCAATTCAATCTCATCGTTTCGACGATAAGGGAGGCTGCATAGTTTTCGCGTCATCGGACGCCCGATCTTTCTAATCGCCCTTCTCGAAAGAACGCGACGCTTGGTGCATTCCGACCGGCTTTAATCGACAGTTCTTTATCAGCTGCCAATACTAGTATGGAGTAGTAAATAGTAGTGATAGTATGTAGTAATTTCTCAAGAGGTACGTATTAGGCTACTTTCGACTTTTAATTTTTATGCAAAATAAAAATTGTCTGCCTTAATTTCAGTCCTCAATAATTTTAAGCAGTCGGAACCAATACCAACAGTATTTTTAAATTCATTAAATGTTTGTGTGTGTTATTTATTGTTCACGTATCTCCAAAATTGTTTAGGGTGCAAATCAAGTTCTATCCATTCTCTGCTCTGCTCACAATAGCCGGAGAACACTTTGGTCTGTATAAAGATCGGCAGTCTGTTAATTGCGATACAAAGAAGCTCCGCTGCCGGTGAAGATGCGCTCGCGGTTCGAGATTCGTGCGCTCACGTTTGCTCGTGAGTCGGGCATGCTACGAGAGAAGGGAAACGAAAGAGAAAGAGCAAGAGAGAGAGAGAGAGAGAGAGAGAGAAAGAGAGAGAAAGGCCGCGGGAAGGTTACGGGACGAAAACGAAGGAAGAAGAAAGACGTACCGGTATAATTATGCAATTTAGATTCAGCTTTACGATTCCGGTTTGGCTTTATTAAAAGCGAGAGTGGGCGGACTCGCACGCGCGCGCGCACGCACGCACGCTCACGGTTTCCTCCTCGGCGATCAGACACGCGCGTGTCCGCGAGCAAAAACTTTCGCAGATAACGCGATGCTTGTTTCATCGCGACCCGGCGAGTATCGTGCTCTCCTACGGGGAACGGTTCGCAAACGAGAGCAAGAGAGATTACGAGAGAGAGCGAGAAAGAACGGAGAGAGGGGCCGACCTCGCCGATATACCCTCGCGTTAATCGCAGAAATATCGTTTTACGTTTCGTATAACGGCGCCGCGGTTTTATAATCGAAAAGAATGCGGCTCCGCAGCGCGCAGCTGCTCGCAGATCGGATACGCTGCACTGCTGTACAATGCTGCGCTCTCCGAATTCCTGAACGGTGCGCGCATGCTGACACTCTGCACCCCGGGGAGAAGAAAAAAATGAATTTTCGATATGATTAACGGTACACAAGGAGCAGCCGAGCAACCTCCACGACGACTACCGGATTCTTCGAAATCATTTCGATCGTATCTTCGATCGAGGATTTGCTCGAAACGAGCCACTTGAAGCCAAAATAGTAGAACGATTAAGAGAATTTAATAATGCCAACATATACTGCCAATTTATTAAGATTACCAAAGAATGAAACAATCTTCTACGTGACTACTGTCTTTCCCGAATGATGTAGACAATTTTTATTTTGTATAAAAATCCGCAGGCTATTCGCTACTGTAAAATCCCAGGCTGAAAAGCAACGTGTCGCTTCCACGCCCACATTAGAGCAGTCTGTTCAAAGAGAACGCGATAAACAGACAGCTATCTGGTTCTTTAGAGTCGTTGGCCCCCGGAGTGCTGCTCCTGCGGGCGAACCGAAGCAAAGAGTGCTCGTTGTCTTCGCTTAGGCTCGTCGGTAGCTAATCGTTGCTGGTTATCATTGCTAGTTATCATTGCTAGAAGCAGGACAAATTTTGTCAATTGAGTCATTGTGGTTGTTCAAGCTAGATTGTAATAGGAAATATAGAATCTGGAGGGATAACGGTTTACGAAATTCTAGGATTTTAGAGAACAGTACTGTGCGTTGATAATTAATTAGAGTGACGAAGTCTGTAGTATCTGGACATGGGCGGTTCCACGATAATTGACTGAGTTGTTGAATGTGTCAGTGTCTCGCAAGAGACCGCGGCCTTCGAGCGTTTCGAGGGATTGCCCGCGAGAGCTTTCGTGAAACACAGGAAGGAAAACCGAGGCAGTGGTTCGAGGTTGTCGGAAATCAGACGTTCATGATGATAGCACCTCGTCGATCACAGAACTATACAGGGTGGTCAGTAGGAAGAGGGGTTTAGTAAAACATATGGAATTAAATTTCTTACATTTTTAATTGATTGTACAGTCAAACCTGTTTTTATGCGGTAGATAGAGACCGCAGAAAAAAACCGCACAAAAAAATATTCAAATACTTCATAAATATATAATAAATAATTTTTCACAACATGTTGAAGAAAATTTTCTTTATGCGGTGAAGAGGGATCGCATAAAAAAAGTCTCACTTAGACAATATGTTAAAGCTTTACGAAATAGAGCGAGAAAGTGCTTTCCAAACAAAATAAATAATTAAATTACACACGGAAACATTAAAAAAAAATTTTAATTTCTCATTTTAAACATGGAGAAATTTTCAAAATGTACATAATTCAATACGTATACAGGGTGTCCTGCTGAAATGAGATCAGCAGGATATCTCGGAAGACGTTGTCGTTATCAAAAAAGTGTTCCTATAAAAATTGTTTGGTCTGACGGGCTATATTACGTAGTATTAATTGTTTTCTTGTGGGTGAAGTGGTGGAGGACATTCCAAGGTCACCTAGATTTTTTAAAATGGAATGTCCTATTCTTTATACCATAGATCGATAGAGTATCAAATTCTGAGTATAAAAGTGTTGACCTTCATATGTCCTAAACCTAATAGTTAACGAGATATTATCCAAAGAAGAAAGAAAATTGTTTCGATAATATCTCGTTAACTATTAGGTT
This sequence comes from Lasioglossum baleicum, assembly GCF_051020765.1. NCBI lineage: Eukaryota > Metazoa > Arthropoda > Insecta > Hymenoptera > Halictidae > Lasioglossum > Lasioglossum baleicum. The sequence continues at coordinate 11,575,118 of NC_134929.1, forward strand.
TAGGACATATGAAGGTCGACACTTTTATACTCAGAATTTGATACTCTATCGATCTATCGTATAAAAAAATAGGATATTCCATTGTTAAAAAATCAAGGTGACCTTGGAATGTCCACCACCATTCCACCCACAAGAAAACAATTAATACTACGTAATATAGCCCGTCAGACCAAACAATTTTTAGAGGAACACTTTTTTGATAACGACAACGTCTTCCGAGATATCCTCGGACGCACAAAAAATTTCACAAAACAAATGGCATAAAAAAGATCGCACAAAAACAGGTTTGACTGTATTACATTAAATTACCCCTTCCCGATTGCACCACCAGTTACTAACCACCCTGTATCTCACGATACAGTTCGGAACTCGGGAACATTTGGGACAATTCGGTAGAATTTCGGACAGTTTCAGGATGTAGGACTATCTATTTTTCTAGAGACTGTCTGCCGACAGCCGAGCTCCGAACGATAGTTCGAGGCAGACGGGACCGGATCCGAAGGTGTATCGGTCGTCGATCGGCTCTCTTCTCTCTCTCTTTCTTGCCGTGCGAGAATCCGGCCGACGCGTTTGTTCGAAACGCGTATGCAACAAGCATCCTGTCCCTCCCAGCCTCATTACGGGACAATGAGTGTCGTTACATCGATCACAAGCCAGACCGTTCTCGTCGGGAGGCGGAAGAGAGCGCGCACCGTTTCGCGCGGCCACGATCCAGAGCCTTCTCCGCGATCGAAATCACCTGGAATTATCCGACAATTTTATTACGCGTATGGACGTAATCCATTGATCGTTACTTTCATCAAAATTCCAATCTTCCTTCTGCGTTAATCCCCGCACCGCTCGTCATCTTTAACCCGCACGACGATACTCAAAATTTGCTGCGGAGTTCAATGACACTGAAATACCGAATCCTTCAGTAACAATTTAGATTGTCTAGTAAATTGATCCTCGGGCTAGTTTCGCATCAAATTTATCGACACCGTTGAGAATGAAGGAAATTGATCCTCGACGTGATTACTCCAACCATCACTGAAATTGTTCTCGAGTTTTCGAAGTGGTATCACTGATACAAGGAGAAGAGACCGACGAATTAGAGGGAATTGTTCGGTTAACGGGTTAAGGGGAACACACGACGGTGACTCTTATTTTCATCGGAATTCCACAGCCGATGACGCAAACACACTCCTTTTCCAATCATTTTCGCATCAGCCGCGCGTCTGCTCTCGTCTCGTCTCGTCTCGGCTAGATTGAAGCGACGCGACCCTGTTCGCCAATATAGAAACGATCCGTTTGATGAGCGGTAAACGGTCCCACTTGGCTAAGATTTTCAACGCGGCACGCGGTCGCCCGGCTAATTTTTTTCAATTCGGAGAATTGCATCATTTGACCAATTACTGTTTAGGAGGGGTCCCCTGATGGAATTAGAAGAAAGCGACCGCGACGCTCAAGCACGAACGCGCGTGTCCGGCATTGTTTCGCGTGGACGAAACTGGACCGACACGACGAGTCGCGGTCGTATCCTTTCCTTTGCCGTTGCTTCGATCCATTTCAACTTTTCCGATCGGAATTCGTCGAAAATAGAACACATACCGATCGAACTGGGTAAGGGTACGCACGCGTTACTATCGCGTTACGTGGAAGCAAGTGAAAACAAGTCATTTCACATTATTATTTCCTCTGTATGTGTTCAAGTTAGGGCTGTAACTTTCCTTCGAAATCTTCGACCTTCGTGAGTTTTGTCAAGCGCCAAGCCTGTCTTGTCTTTCTTTTCATTTAGTCCGCGATATCCGATTTCATCGAATTTAATAAAACTCATTAAAATTTTGTTTGCAAAGTATTATTTTTTCAGTACATTCGTGATATGATCCCGAAATTTATTAATAGAATGCACTCTTTTAAATTTAATTTAAGTACGAAAAATCAAAACGGAAAGTTCAGTGTCAGTCACCGGTGACTGAAAGTTAATATTTTTATTTATCAAAAATCGTGACATGGTATGGTACTCATAAGTTACAACTTCATACGTTTCGAAGACTTGGAAATCTCGAGCACTTTGAAGACTTCGAAGCTTCGGAAAAGTTACTGCCCTAGTTCAAGTTTCCAATGGAAAAATGCTGGCCCTCTAAACATCGGCATAACTTCGTGAACAAAAGTCGGACAGCAATGTACCTAGGCTTGTTTGAAAGCGTGAACCTTCTACTTTCGTTGTGAGAACTTTTTGTACGTACAGAGTATGTAGCTGGCTGGAGAACGAACATTATTTTCTTGATGAGGATTTTAGCGATCGTCTGCAGCGCAATCGAGTTTCCCTCGACAAGTGCGCGAACCGCGGTTGCCAAAACGTGGTTGCTCAATATCGGTTGCCAATAATGGATCTCGAGCTATGATTGTCATGCAACCCAGAGACCGAAGGCCACACCAAGTAAGTATACATAGCCCGACGCCGCTCGCAGACACGCACACGCGCGCGCGCGCGATTTCCACAAGCCGACATATCGAATTCGCCAAACCGGCGAATTCATTCTGTCGAACCGATCGCCGTAAGAAATTAAACGGTTGCTCGTACTAAACGTTTCGGTGTTCGGCGGCCATAAAAAAAAGAGCGTAAACCGCCTTGACGATAAAATGCGTGCCGTTTGATATCGAAATTGATAGCCGTGTAATAAAGTTAACGAGGAACCCTCGGACATTTGTAGCGTGGTCATCGCGTGGATGTTAGTTGACGTTGCATTTACGGGCATAAAATTACCGGGAGCTTCTCCGTTCGTATCGAAACCTCCTCTCGCAACAGACACTGGTAGGAGAAAGGTGAGAGGAGAGAGGGAACGTATTTATACATCGACGAGGAGCTCGATGCGCTCATTTTTCCTCGGGTATCTCGAAAGACGAACAATCGATACACCGTGCTCGATGTGCGAAATTCTTTTGCAATTCCGTGCAAAATAAATAATTGATAACGTGTGATGTCACTGATCGAATAGCTCCTCGCTTCTCGGAATTTCCATTGACAGGAGAAACAGTGTGTAGCTTTAGCGTCACCCACGCAGCTAGTTCTGTTCAATGAAATACGACCTCCCACTGGCAACGAGACGAGACGGTTCCGTCGATCGACGTCTCCTGTCGTTGCACGTTGGCAGGTCGGCAGTTGGCGTAATCTATCGTTCGATCCAAATAATAACACTGTCCACCAGAAACCTATTCACGTGACACATTGTTTTTTGTGCACAAAAACGTCCCTTATTGGTAGAACGTTATTCAATCGCTTGCATCGATTACCCGGGGACCAAAACAGCGAATGAATACCTCGAGAATGAATACCTGCGTTTTACAGACGATTCAGGCGATCTTTAAGATGTAGGAATACTTTATGTCAATTCCAGAGGTCCCCGAATGAGCCTATTAGATGAGCATGTTCCTAGAGCCTCTGTACTGGGACCTCTAGGCTGAATCTTAGTTCACATGGACCTTTAATGGACCCCTTGACGTTTTGGTTAAAGTTGTTTTCAAGTTCAGATTTTAAAGTTCTCCCGATAGATCCTGGTAATTTTCGAAGGCGGTTCGATCGTGTCGTTTTCACCGCAAACACCCGGTGGACGGTCCCCGGCGCAGCGCATGCGACCGGTATGGGCTTAATAAAACTACCGGTCCGTGTGGCGGCAAAAAAGTGTGTGAACGTGGACGCAATCGACTCGACTCTCGACCGTAGACTCGTTGTTGGTGTGTGCTAGCCGCGTTCTAGGCCTCGCCCATGCCGGATCGAGCGATTCGACCAATTCGTCGAACCACAACACAAGTCTCCCGTTCGTTTTTCTCTGTCTCTCGGGCTGGCTCGTTCCTTTCGCTTAGCATTAACAGTCGAATCGCTCGACGAGAGCGTGCCTATGCGAGAGCATCTATACGCGTTGCGTTGCGTTGCGAGCGGTCGCATCGCGAATCGTCGCGATTCGTGAGAACACGGGCGCGAATGAGGAATCGCGATGCGACACCACGCGCAGATCGGCCGGGATGCGCGCGATGCATTATACATACGCCGCGATACCAGCTCGAGCAACTATCCCGTCGTCGCTCTGGCCAGCTGAAATCCAGGGAATTCCGATGAACCGAACGAAACTAAGACTGTCTCCCTGCGATCCACACCGAGAACCGTGCTCCGGAACCGAAACCATGCTGTGTTCTGGCTTTCAACGAACAAAGAAATCCGTAACTCCGGAACTAGTTATTACTGAACTACTGAACGATATTCGTTTAACCCTTATACGATCCTCAGGGTGAAAATTCACCCATTTACTATTTTCACATAAGGTGGAGTGGATTTTCCATAACCCACCCTAATTTTCTCTGTACTACGTCGTGGCCGTACTGGGAGATTTTTTTCGGATCACCTATTGGCAACACGAACGCGTTCATCTGCGAACCAGCGAATTATGCTTCAAATAACATATAAGCTGGAGTGGGGTAAGTCCGCTCTAGTTTTTGCAAAGTTGGACTTTAAACTGATGTATCTTCAGTCCGGTATGTAAAAACTTAACGCTCGATTCTAATTTTGCTTGAAAATTATCATTATGATAGGATATTGTACAAAGCGCCAACTAGGACGCACTTGCCCCGAAAATGGGGCAAGTCCGTCTCTGAGAGTTGAAAAATGCTTTCGGACCTTATTTCATGTGCTACGGGGCAAGAAAAGAATAATTAACAAGCCTGCTATAAAATGCTTCTTATTGCATTAAATTATATTGTTTAGTTTTATAGTTATCCATTTTTCAACGAACAAGTACTTTTATGCTGAAATATGAAAGGGAATACATACAGTGATATTAAAACAAAATTTGAAAATGCTTTCCAATCTTGTTTTAAATGCTACGGGACAAGAAAAGAATTATTATCAAGCCTGCTACAAAATGCTTTTTATTGCATTAAATATATTGTTTACTTTTATAGAGTTGCCCATACAGTACGGACTTACCCCACCGCTATAGTACGCACTTGCCCCGTGTAGTAATATCTACGGGGCAAGTGCATCTTTTTCTCAATAAGTGCTTTTCTCAATAAATTTTAAAAAATACAATAAAAACGGTTCATTTAATGCAAAGCTACATCAATATTTGTTGTACTTACCTAAAATAACAACACAGAATACATTAATAACTCGTAAACTATTGCACGTTCAGGATAACCTCAAAGTTGTACGTGTACCTCGCACGTGACTGTTTGGCATTGATTGATTTAAGCGGGGAAAACGCCTTTCTTCTTGGGCAACATCTATGTATAATAGTTCATACTAACTTATACTACATCAATACATACAAGCCAGAGAAATTTCGTTCATATTATAATAAAAATAACCAATTAACGCACTTGCCCCGTTGTGTGTGACGCACTTACCCCACTCCACCTTACTGTGAAATCATTGATCCCTTTATGTCTATGTTGTGAGATGTATTTTTTTAAAATGTGACGTCACAAATGGAACATAATTTGTTGATTTCAAGTGTGGAGCAAACATGGATCTATTATTATCCTAGTCTCTTTTATGCAACTATTCTTGAGGAGCGCATGAGGGTTAACACTAATCATAGTGAGCACAAAGTCTGACTGGTGCATATTTATAAAAATTACAATTTATTTAGATTTTTGCAATTTTTATGATACGAGCTGGAACTAAGAAAATTTAATAATCTAATAAAGTTTTATTTCTGTATAATACAACAGCCCCTATAAGGGCACTTTCTCATCCCAGCCTACAAGCGAAGGCAGCGTTAGAATCCACAACCTGGAACGCCCCTTAAACGCTTCCGCTTAGAATGAATAATGTCCGAATAACAATGAGTCATGCGTAAATTATCAGAGAGGCGAATTTCGCGATTGAATCCGTCGCGACTCGACGACGCGAATCGCGAAAACCAGGTCACTGTCTCGGATATTCCTATTTTCGGCGACTGCGTTACCGTTTCCGAGATCACGTTCACGCATCCGGCGCGGCGATCTCGATCGAAGATCAAGAATCCCAGGATTTGAATCGGTAGATTCTTGTCTGGAATGGTTCGGTGCTCCACGACGAACAGTGGTCCGGAGACCCTGTTTTCGTGGCCAAAATTCAATTTTTCAACTTTAATAGATTGAAAAAATTTTTTTCCTATAAAGTAACAACCCTTTAAAGCACCCAAATCCAAAATATTATTCATTCTAGATAATTCTGTGATGAGATACAATAAAATAAAACGTTTTAGATTTCATTCATCGAATATCAGAAAATAGATTTTAATGATGGTTTTATATATGTTAGCAAGCACATTACAAATATTTAATCCATTTTTAAGCATTGTTTTTAGTCCACACACGAATAGCGTAAATTAATAGCATTTCAAACTTTCAAAAGAATTATAGAAAAACGCTTAAGACCGCTAAGCATCGGACTTGTTTTATATGAAAGCTTGAACATTTACTAAGAAGATCATGTAAATTTTAACTGCAATCTCTCGTAATCTTGAACTATAAACGGATTTTAAAAAATACGGGCCCGCGGTTATTCGACGCCTGGATACGCAGTTCCACTTGAATCTTGCATAGCAGCTTGGAATTACAATGTATGTATATGTTTTCTCTGCACCAGTCAGAGACCCCGAAAACCTCTCATTATTAGATTTCGTATAATTCCTATGAAGAATTCAATCTTAGCTACTTTCCCGCGATTTCTAGACAATAGTATGCATTGTGAGAATTGTTAACAAGATTTTTCAAATATTTCCGATGATCTGACAAAAAAATGTTCCCAACGAAAGTTAATCAGTATTCACTTCTCTACAAACTTCAATACAAAAAGTTAGAGAAAAATCTCTTTTTTTTATAAAAAATGAAGGAACATCTCAATATTTTAAATAGTAACATATATTTTTTACTTCATAATATTCTAACTGGTATCAAGACGACTCCAACGACCTATAATAATATAACATTAAACCTCTACAATAGTTTTTGCCACAAAAAGCGAGCTATCGGACCACTGTGCGACGTTCCGGACCCGGTCTATACGCCTCGCCCGGAGAATTCCCTCTTAACGACTTCATTGTGGACGGCATAAAGCGTAAACAGTCATTAGAATCTTTAACCTCGAGAGTTAAGCAGCGGAAATACCGGTGGATCCGCGCTTCCTGTCGCAGCTTTCTACTCGGTAAATTGACACTGTTCGGCGTGTTACACCGTGTCCAAGTAGCAAAATCTCCATGTAAAACGACAGCCGAGAGAATGAACGCGGTGCTCGATGCGACGACGACGCGGAGGTGGCGATTATCTTTATGACAACGATTCGAACGTGCCCCGTTTAGTCGGGCTTCTTCCTCCGTGCAGGTTCAGAAATTCATGGCCGGATGATTCACGGACTGGATCATCGAGGTGTCCGGCTGGCGAATCGGCCGATTTGATCGCCTAGCCTTCGGCGCCACCCATGTCGTTTCTATTCCAATCGATTTGTTGACGGAACACGCGGAGGGATCGCGTGAGAAAACGGATATCGATAGTGTACACGGATAGCGGGATATCTATCTGCTTGTCCAGCCGTGTTCGTTTGGTTGTTCAACGAGCCGATTCGTCCCTATTGTCGAGCGAGCGAGCCGAGTGCTTTCGTCGATCGCGTAGATCTCTCTCGGCCGGGCTACGCACTCGAGAATAGACGTTCAGTCGATCTAAATTTGCATGACCCAATGAGGGGCCACTGATCTCGTCGAAACCAGGGTTCCTGGAACCACTGCGTATTGCAACGCATTACCAAATACACGCGCGGAAATAGATTTTTCGCGAGTACAGTAATTCTTCCATCGAAGTCCTGGGTCGCCTGTTCTATCGAAGTCCAGTGCCTACTCACTCCACTGCCGGCCAACGCTGCGCCGCGCCGTAGAGCGACGATGATTGATCTCGGCTCGGGTATATCGGTGTGAACACCACACATTGACTCGAGTGAATCGAGTTCTCAAACTTCTTAATTTTAATGATCGGTTTATGGGACTTTTACTAGCTTATTCCTGGCGTTTCTCTGATTAAAATGATACCAAACACGATATAATTTCAACGTTATTTAGTGGTTTAATCGACGGTAAAAGTTTCGAAGGCAACGAAGACCAGCGACAACGGGGGCCTTTGAACTGTGCCGGCGACGTCGACTGTCCGCGTCTCTTTCTTTCTCATACGCTCTTATTCGTTGCGTTCGAAACTTTCATCGTCGATTAAACCACTAAATATTGGCCAGATTATATCGTGTTTGGTATCATTTTAATCAGAGAAATGCCACGAATATGTTGGTGAAAGTTCCATAATGATATCATAGAAAATAAAGAAGCTGAGGTCCTGGTGTTTCATTGTGATGACGCACGGGCCTTTAAACACGCTTCGGCCACGCGATACTATTTCATTCAATCCTTCTCTATGTTCGGCTCGTCGTTTGAAGTCTCGGCGGTAGACGCAGTCATAAAAATTTAGCCACCCTATTCTATCGAAGTCCGTTCAAAACACGGGTGTTGGGGCTTCGATAGAAGAATTACTGTAGCATCGCGGTGTCGGCTAATTTTGCCGCGATTCGACTTTGCCTTGACCATTGTCCCTCGAGTTTTCTCAGTCAGATCGTGATCCTAATCGCAGAACTAAATATCAGTAGAGTCATCAATTTTTTTAAAACATTTTTTATGGTACTTCTTGTAGACACGTCAAACTTTCTATCGTTTAACCTCATCACATCGTTGTTACGTATATGTTAGTAAGAATAACAACAACAAACTGTTGCAGATAGGAAAACAGAGCGTACGTTTAACGAGGCGTGTGAGAGAACAGACGAGGTAATTATCAAACGTATATTATTAGATGCAGATCAGCGTCTCCACTCTCTGAAAGCACAGTGATTTTCGCGGCGATGGAGGCTGCGGCTCGACAGACGGAATTAATTGCCGTGAACGAGGATTAAGAAGAAGGAGACCCGCCCACAGAATTCTCTAGGTCAGCAGGATGATCTTCGGAGCGAAAAAGGCGAGACAAGCGGGCCGTTGCGTTAGTAAGGACGACGCGACGCGCGTGGGTGGTTTCCCGCAAGCCGACCCGACTCGGTGGTCAGGTTTTACGCGAGGAAAGAACAATTTAGCAAAGGCTAGTACATCCCGTTCGCCCCGACTCGCTCGAGCGATTCACCGAAAGTTATCGGCACCTGTCTGTCATTCATATCGTACGTACGCGATACCTTGTCGGCGCACGTGTTTACCTAAGGCTTCGATCGCCTTCGAGTAAACCTTGATGTTAATCTACCGAATAATCGTTGCTTAGCCATAGCTAACGATTGTTCGTTTGCGAAGCACACGCCTGTTTGCCGATACTATCGCGACTATTTGCGGTGTAGAGTCTATCGGCGAATTCAGAGCGAAAGCTTGGACGTTCGAGACCGGTGAGAACGAATAGAAAAACCAAGGAAAATGTGAGAAGACTGTTTTCTGTTTTCCAAGGTGTGTCCGTCACGATAGCAAAATAAAATCCTTCCGCTCCGTACCTTTACCGTATACCGTACCCCCTCTATGAAATCTTAAATCAATTTCGCCAAAGAAAAACATGGATTTTACGAACATAATGAATGAAAAGTATGCGACTGTGATACGATCTGTGTTGATTGTATGTGCTAGCGAATGTGTTAATGTTCTTTTTCCGATCGTTCCGGATAAGAAGAAGACAACGGGGGTTAATCGACTCCAGCCGTGATCGATCGTACCAGAAGTCGCATCGTCAACCTGCATCTTGTTTCGCGACAGAGCAGAGACCCGATTGGCTGGCTCCATTAAAATTCTCCCGATGACTAATCCGCCAACCGCATTCCCTTTCGCGTGACGCGTAAAGCCGCGGCTCCGAAAACGGTAGTGGAATCCTGACTCGCGGATCCGCGTCACCAAACCGCTGTGCGATTACTAATTTTCATCGATCGGAAGGTCGCGTCGATCCCTCCACAGACGACAGGCTCAAAGTTGTAGCCTAAGTTACGGTACGTTTATGTCAGAAGCGGCTGTACGATCTCAGAAATACGAATATCCCCTCCACTGCGGGGCAGACAAATTTTTTTGTGTTTATTGTAAGACTAGCTTTTGCCCGCGGCTTCGCTCGCACAGAAAACCGTTTAATGCCTTCGGAAATTGATATTGTTTCTCCATATAAAACCTTTTGACCCCCCATTCACCCCTATAGAGTTTTAATTTTATGTCATGCCGCCATCTTAGATCTCAAAACCCCTTTTCACCCCCTTAGGGGATCAATTTTTTAAAATGCCGAAACAGGCGTTTGATTAATTATATCAAAGAGCATTAAGACGAAGTTTCAAGCAAATCCGACCACGAACAAAATATTCATCATACAAACGTTGCAACCCCTTTTCACCCCCTTGGGGGATGAATTTCGAAATATCCTTTCTTATCCCTTGTATAGGTCATAAAGGAAACCTCTGTGCAAAATTTCAGCTTTCTAAGTCCAAGGGTTTAGCCTGGGCGTTGATTAGTGAGTGAGTGAATGAGTCAGGACTGAATTTTTATATATAGAGATATAGGAGCCACTTAAGAACGTGTTCTTCGATGTACTATTTTCACTAGGATGAGAGTGATGTATTGATACTATTTCGATTCATTCAAGTTTGACACTGTGACAAATGGCACATTAATCTCGAAACACGGAAGGCATAGAAAGTTGAAATTTGGTACAGAGATAGCGGTTAGCCCAAAGGGGTGCACGAATATGCTTTCATCCCGGAAATCCGACAGGATTAATTGCTAAAAATAAATTGGTGGCATACCTCCAAAAATAAGCCAGCCGTTGATTTTTCGACGGGAATTATGCTAATAAATGCATAAAATCCGCGGTCTACCACAGCTCGAACGTGAACGTACCCTCGGAGAGGAGCCGGCAACCCTCGATCGAAGGGAACACGAGAGCATAATCGGCAGTGTCGATTCGAAACTGTGTCGCGTCCGAGTGCATCACGCTCCACAAATCGCGAGAATGACAGGGAACATGCGTGCGGTTCGGTATCGGTACGGGTTAAGAATTGATTTGCTCGAAAGGAGTCGCATCGGGGAAGCCTGTCAGGCCTCGGGACGGTGCTTGACGAGCAAGTAATGATAATTAATCGTTTCTCCGTGGACGTGCGTGTACTAGATCGAATCGACGCAACGCGACCGGACGAGAGGAGTGGAGAGAAGAGGAGAAACGAGAGGGAGCGCACGCGACCGTGCACGCGCCGAGTCGCACAGTTTCGCAAACCCTTCGTTCTACGGTGGCGAGCCCGATTCAGAGAGGAGAGCAGCGTGTCGACACCGTTTGAAATTTCGGAACGAACGAACGATCGCGGGAAAATGCTAAACGCTTCCACGAAAAATCGTGCCGCTCTCGGGACTGCAAGAACTGCGAGGACTGCTCGGTATTCCGCGGCCGCAACGCCACAGCCGTTGCCAAACCACTTCTTGCCAAATCGAGCATTTCCATGGAATCCCGGCTAACGCCGTTCACGGAGATTTTCAATTTTTCGACCCATAAACTTCGACAGACTACGTAAAATTTACGCTGATTAGTCTCTCAGAGATTTGCAACAACTCATATATTTTTGTTTCGTCAAACAATTCATTTTTACGTACTATTCCTACATGGAAGATTCTGTAGAGATCTGTTCTCATTATGACTGACAAAAGACACGATGCGTATCGATCGAAGAATCGAACTCAATGGATGTTTTACCAGTTTTTCGAATAATCCGGCAGACAGAAATTGAATGGAACCATTCAAGGAAACTCGACGGGAGCTGAAATGGTTAAGTCACGTCGATCTCCCGTCTTCTCGGAAAGATACGCAACGATCTCGATCTCGATCACGAACGGCGTCCGACGATAAACCGCTTCGCGAGGCAAAGCGAAGCAAATCGATCACGTTCGTTGTAGAAAACAAACGTGGATACGTAACAAAAATGATATTACGGACGAGTGAACCCGATACGACGAGCGAACCAGTGACACGCAAAGCGAATTAGAATACGGGAGTATATGTGTACGTGTACCGTTACGATAATGGTGAAAGTGGAGACACCCACTTGTTGAGCGGTTGCTGTTCGCAGGCGTCTCTGTCTCGTCGCGCGAATCGTCCACACTAGCTGGACAAAATCCAAAATCGATATTGCAAAAGTAGAAGAGCAAGGACGAAGACAAAGGTGCATTTCTATGGAGTCGTTTTTGGAAAACATTTGATATTCAAAATAATTTCGTGATACTGACTATTCACATCCGTCCGGATAAGAGAAAACATAAATAACGGGAGAAGTAGTTAACACTAAGCCTACCATTGCTGGTCAAATGACCGGTCTTACATTTTTAATTTTATAATTATTGAAATTATGACGTTGGTTACATGGAAAATGATTAGATAAATTTCTTTATTCAAGCGCATATTGCAATAAAAATTGCACGAAATCTAAATAAATAGAGCCTTGTCATTTTTATCAGCTAAAACACAGTTTAATTGCTTTCAGTGCTCGGTAGTTTTAGGTCAGAGATTTGACGCGATGTTCAATCTCGAAGCTAATTGCGAATTTTAGGAATTTATGATAAAAATGTGTGGGCATAGAGACAATCGAAAGATACAAAGAGGTTGAGATTATCAACCCAACCCCAAAGGAGAGACCGAGACTTGGTTCCTGTGTCCTGCAATTAATGCGGAGAATTTTTATTTTGCATAAAGATCCGCAAGCTAGTAATCAACGACGCAACGCGCGCGCGTGCACGCGGCATTGTATGACAATCCGACGAACGCGTTTGCGTTTTTGCGCGAGCCGCGCCGGTAAAGGCGACCGAAACGAAGGAAACTACAATTAGCATGATCGTTTGGATCGGCTGGCTCACCTTCCTCAATGTCTCGTCCGCCTACTTTTTCCACCGATCGAGTCCTAAAACGTTTCTACGGGATCCGCGAGAGAGAGAGGATAACTCGAAAGGATGTCAACGCCTTTGCGGGGTCCTCGAGCTTTCCAGTGATATCATCGACCACGACTAAACATTAAACAGTCGAAAAGACGCGCGGGCGGAGGACCCGCTTCTCCAAACCGAAAAGAGAAATTTGCGATGACGAATAGCTCGAAACGACGAACAGGACACGTGCGCAAACTTTCGAATTGTCCTGTGAAAATGAACGAAAGCGGAAGGAAAGGACGAATCTAGATTGGGAGACACTAAGCTCGTTTCTTTAAATTGGACCAGACAATTTAATGTAATATGAGAATATATATTAGTCATTTCATTTAAAAAATCTCGATAAAAATCAAAGTACTATAACAAAAAACAGATTATGTAAATGGCTATATGTTGCCCTAGAAACCATGCAACATTTGTTTGAAACATTTTTTCGTAGAACAAGTAGCTCACGAGTTATTTGAAGTCGCCATGTTACGAGACTCGCCTTGTATCGCATGCTTAAAACTTCGACAAGCTATTCTGAAGTGAACGCGAACCATTACAGGGACGTTACCGAATAAATGCGGAAATATTGAGACTGGTTCTCCATTGAATTGCGCTTGGCCTATTCTCTGGCGGAACCTTTATTCATCTTGCGAGACAATATCGCGCGTCGCGTCGGATAGATCCGAGGGATCTCCTTTCACCGGCGCAAAAAGAAGAGCATAATAGGACGAGCAACGACAAGAGAGCAGCCGGATGGTCGCGAGAACTTGTTGCTCGGCGTGTCGAGCCGCGATTTATCGATCTGCGATCGATGTACGACGCGCGTGCCGGCTACGGCTCGCGACTCGCGACGCCCAGCTGGAAACCTTCCGTTTTCTTTCTCTAGTCTCTCTCTTTCTCCAGTCGAGTCGATAAAAATGATTCCCCGATTCTCTGCGCCGCCGTGTCCACCACGCCTCGCAGCTCTCGCAGTCCCCAGGATGAATTACGACGAAATTCCACGCGGAAAAGGTTCCTGCCCTCGTGCCGTTCCCCTCGGAGGAATTATAACGCGAGCCGATAGAAATTTCTCACGTGGCACGCGCGACTTTCGTTCCTCGTCCGCCTTTGATCGCGTACCCGCACGCCAATTTATTGGCGAAAATACCGTCAGCACACTTCTCCATAGAATTTATTCGTGGTTTTATCGAGCGCGCGACCGTTTGCCGAACGAAAAATTGGAATCCTGACGAAAATAGGTGAGGTAGAAAATATTAGTGGTATTGAACGAAGACACTCGTTCTATGTAATCTAATGATTTCATTCTGAGGTTATTGCTTGGAAGAATGTTATCCAAAATGATACTGCAAATGTATGACTGCCATGCTAGTTGTAAGACAGCAATTTAGTTGTAAGACAGCAACTTATATACTTGTAAGACAGCAACTTACAGTTAGTTGTAAGACAGCAGTTATGTTAGTTGTAAGATAACAACTTAGTTGAAAGACAGCAACTTACTTGTAAGACAGCACTTAGTTGTAAGAGAGCAACTTAGTTGTAAGACTGTAGATGCAGGCAATAATTTTATTCCGAGATTATTGCTTGGGAGAATATTTTCCAAAATGATACAGACCACGAGACCGAATAAATATATGACTGTCATGCTAGTTGTAAGACAGGAACTTTGTTGTAAGACAGCACTTAGTTGTGAGACAGCAACTTACTTGTAAGACAGCAACTTACAATTGGTTGTAAGACAGCAACTTAGTTGTAATACAGCAACTTAGTTGTAAGACTGTAGGTGCAGGCAATAATTTTATTCCGAGATTATTGCTTGGAAGAATATTTTCCAAAATGATACAGACCACGAGACCGAATAAATATATGACTGTCATGCTAGTTGTAAGACAGGAACTTAGTTGTAATACAGCAACTTGTTAGTTGCAAGACAGCAACTTACTTGTAAGACAGCACATAATTGTAAGACAGCAACTTGTTAGTTGCAAGACAGCATTTAGTTGTAAAACAGCAAATTACTTGTAAGACAGCACTTACAATTAGTTGGGAGACAGCAACTTAGATGTAAGACTGTAGATGCAGGCAATAATTTTATTCCGAGCTTATTGCTTAGAAGAATATTTTCCAATATGATACAGCACCACGAGACCGAATAAATATATGACTGTCATGGTAGTTGTAGGACAGCAACTTAGTTGCAAGACCGTAGATACAAGAAACGAGTCTCGATAGATCGTACGACTGCATAGACTTGCGTCCACAGCTTCTCACAATGGTAAAAATTGTTCATATTGGACAGATGAAACAAGATAGGTTGAAAGTAGCATTTTGTTGGTAAAATAAAGTGTATGTGTATAGATATATTTGCAACGGTACCGTTATCGGGAACGCTACGCGATGCAATCGCGATCGACCGGCCGTATCTTCTATGGAAATGATTCTGTGATAAGAGCCGGCGCGGCGGATACTGTAGATACAGTGGATAGAAAACGGCGAACGATAGTGCCGTGGATACGCTCGGAGACGCGAATCCGCTGAAAAACGCTCGAACGCCGACGGCAGACCCGTTAGCAGAACGGATTCGAGCGTGTTCGAGCGTGTTCGAGCGTACGCCGCGCGTTGCTTCTAGCTCCCTGTTCCTCTCGCCGATATTTCCGGCTTGCCGTTGCTCTTGTTCGCGATCGGCCGACACACTTTGCCGATCTCAGAAAAACCGACCACCGGCCTAGACGCTTTTCTACTTTTACGCGGCCTTGCTCTTCCGCTGCTCTCTTCCACAGACCCGTCCTATAAAATCCTATAATATTTCTATAAAATGTAAAAAACTATCTTGAATAATGATATAAAGCAATTTTAAGTGGTACCCCAAGTTAATATTTTTGTTGGACAAACAGTAAAATCATTGTAGATTTTTATATTCTCGGATGACTACAGATTGATTTATATTTGCGGCATAAAAATATGCATTGAGATCATAAAGTGAATATCATAAGTAAATTGCAAATGTCACAAACAAAATTTACCGACGCAGTCGCACAGGTTCATCGATTTATCTTGAAATCAAACGAAAGGTAGAAACAATACAGCCACCGGTTATATTTGAACGAGAATTCCACGAAATTCGGACTGAATTAGTGTCAGGTTAAGAAACATGAAAATATTTTCAGCCATAGATCACCCGAAGCAATTACGAATTAGTCCGAGGGGGTAGGTAGTTGACCGGCGATCGCAAAGAAGAACGACGAACGCGCGTGTAACCAACACCGTGTAACGCGTGTAATATCTCGCGGTCCGGACGAGGAATCGATAGCAGAGGAATTTACATCCGCGCATAACTCTGCGCTGAAAACCGTATCGCGCAATTAACGCGACAATCTGCTCGATTGGTGTATCGTCGACGCGTCGATTGTATAATGATTTATTAGCGAGTCCGTCTCGGAGGCACTCCCTTCGGCCTTGCATCCGCATTTGTCGGACCAGATAAATCCTCCGAGGAAACCATCAAGCTTTTCGTCTTCGCGAGTGTTGGAGTACGCACCGAAATGCACGAGCATGCAAAGAACGAAAGGTCTTAATATGCGAACAGTATTTATTCACATCTGAACAACGTTTATTCCATTGTGCTGCGCTAATCGAATAAACATCTAGCATTGAAAAATACATTCAATCTCCCAACCTATAATCCCAACAGCAAGACTTGGATAAGACATTAAACCAAACAGCAAGAGTCAGCAGAAATGTGTATCAGCCTCTGGCGAAAATGTGGCGAAAAGTTTGAGAGATAAATCGACCGAAGAAGAGAGAGAGAAGAAGAAGAGCGATACCGTGGCTCGTTAGACGCATCGATCGTTCTATCAATGGCCGGATCGATCGATCGATGGATCGAGGAACACACGCAGGCAGGGTAGTCGGTTAGGAACGCGGTCGGCACCGATTTGTCGGAGCGGTTGTCAATCTCTCTCCATGTTGAGAGATACGCGCGCGTCAAAGGCAAGAAACGCTTCAAGGCCGTGCACCCGCTCGCGCCGCTCGCACGCGAGTGCACGCGAGTGCTGGCCGCAGCAGGCACGAATACCAGCTCTCGAACATCGAGGATCGATCGGGAACGAGGCCCGAAGCGATCCGAAACGCGCGGGCTCGCGAGGAATCGAACGGACGGAGCCCGCTTTTCTTGCGGTTCCGCGGTGCACGCGTCTATTTTCGACGCGTCCTTCGCATTTAAAAGATACGTCGACTTTCAAAATGGCCGGCCCCGAGCAAAGAAAACCTGCCGACAACGAGCTTTCATTGTCGCGAGGAAAATCGGTTGGGTCGAACGACCGACTCGATTGCTCGACAAGTTTCATTGCCTCCTGGAAGCTAATTACGAAATAATCGATCGCCGCGCCGTTTAAAGGGTGTACGAACCTTCGGATTATCCAGCAACTGCTCGGATCACTTGCGATCGTATTCGTGGCCCGAGAAGCTTGCTATTCCGACTTTCTATATCCTATAGTTTGGCCGAAACACGCGCCATACTCAACGGTGAGAAGAAATGTGCAAACACAACGCGACTCGAACGAAGAAAGTTGCGCAGAACGCCCAAGGCGAAGATTCGTTCCTACGGGTCCAATTTCGAACCAGTGGAACAAGTTTGAGCCTATTTTCGGTCGAACACGTACTCGGATCGGATTCCAGCAGGATCTACGATCTTCCCGGACGATCCCTC
This sequence comes from Lasioglossum baleicum, assembly GCF_051020765.1. Classification (NCBI taxonomy): domain Eukaryota; kingdom Metazoa; phylum Arthropoda; class Insecta; order Hymenoptera; family Halictidae; genus Lasioglossum; species Lasioglossum baleicum. Next base: position 11,592,770 of record NC_134929.1, read on the forward strand.
GCAGAATAATATTGACCGTGGACAATCGAATCTCATCGAACAGATTACGTAACTCCTTGTTAAATTTAGACAAACGATTCGAACGAGAGGCACGATTCTACTCGCGTCTCGAATCGACGACGAGACGGGACGAGGACGATCGATCGTGGCTCGATTAGTGGAACGGATGGCTCGGCACAATGCTGCATCGATTTGCATAAAAATGCCTAGAACCGGCGCATAATGCGGCTCAGCCTTTGCGCCTTGCTAGACCTTGGCGAGACCTCGACGCCACATCGCATCGACGGATCCGCGAAAGATGCCTACGCTTACAGGTTGTCGTGCGCGAAAATGGGAAACGCTGCTAACACATCTGCAAATTAACTGCATAATTATTATTATTATTATTATTATTATTATTATTATTATTATTATTATTATTATTATATACGGACCGAGGTCCTTTTATACAAATGTGTACAGTTTTGACGGTATAACTGATATAACAAAAAGAAGATATGACAAAAAATCTTGACATAAAATCTTAACCTAAGTCTTAACTAAAATTTACATAAAAATGGACCGTGCGAAACTAAACAAATACAGGTACGATTAACATATAGTATTGCGCAATTTTGTTTTGAATGTCTGTAACGTGCCATTAAAAAAATCGATATTGTTATAAAATATGTTAGAGCAAGCAATAATGCGATTTAATGGATTTCTTATACCATATGAGGATTTGGATTTCATTGTTTGAAATCCTGCTCTCGTTCTCAAAACACGTTCAGGTACGTAGAAATTGATTTGCCTAAGGAGTGCGGGACAATCTATATTGTTATTAATTAAATTGAAGATAAAGCTCTGGTCGGAAACTGTTCTACGATCGGATAATGTTTCAAGGTTGACTGTGTTTAATATTATTGAGTAATTATGATCAAAGAATGACATTGGGTTGTTTGTCTTATATGCACAAAACCTGAGGAATTTATGCTGCACTCTCTCTCTAGCATAATTTCATATTTAACGCTTTTCGGAGACCATATAGTTGACGCATATTCTAACTGGGGACGGACAAGGGTAATATATGTATAGCAACCTAAGTGTATGGATTGAATGAAAATCTGTGGAAAAACGAAGTATGAAACCGAGCATTCTTGAAGCGGAGTTGACAATGTGATAAAAATGGTTGGAAAAGTCTAGGGTAGAGGAGAAGTGAATTCCTAAGTCGTTAACTTCTGTTATTGAGGAGAAAATACAGTCATTAAGACGGTAAGGATATATGAGAGGTGCAGAACGACGGGAGGACCGCATAATATGGCATTTTTTAATGTTAAGATCCATACCGTTCCTGTGACACTAGTCGCAGAAACGGTCAAGGTCTATCTGTAGTCTGGAAGAATCATCCATGGACGAGATATGATGCTAAAGATTTTTAGATCATCTGCAAATAAGAGAAAGTTACGGTATTGAAAAATGGTGGTTAAATGGTTAAATTATGATCTTTATTGGGAATGTTGGAACCGACCGGGTGGAATGAAACAAAAGTTGATGAACATGATAATGTTGATGAACTTTCAGTGGATCCCCTTCCTCGGAGATGCGACGTTACGGTTACGTTACCGCTGAGAGAGATGCAATCGAGGAAAATCCGGAACAGAGACGCAGATTTTTCGCGATTGCTCGAACACTTAGCTCGAGACCGAAGCGTTGCATAATCGCATCCGTGGGTTCGCGAGCAGCGAACAAATCGGTGCATACCAATTTTTTGCATCGCATCGGCGAAGGTCGGAAAATGGAAGCTTGCGGCTCGATTCGCTGCCGTTCGACCCTGACAGAGTCGATCTTGCATATTAGTTAATATTCGCACGTGCATCGAGTGCATTAATATGGTCTTGGCTTGCATACCTTCGCCCGGTATCGATATGCATACTCATCGTCGCGATCGACTTGTCCAACTTTCGTCCTTGTCACGGTTAATGAAAACAACGTAGACTGTAAACCATGCTCAGCTTGGAATTCCGTGCTAGACCATCTAGGATCGTCGTTTCGCGCGTCAACATCGACCAACCCGATCATTCTTGCTACGAATTTGTTCGAACGATTCCGGAAATGTTCAGAATTGTTGTACAAAGACTGTGTTTCGAACAATTCTTAATAGACTGTAGATTTGATGCATTTACAGTAAAGCCTTGATCTAAGAGAAAACCCCGGGTCCGTTCTGTTTCTTAGATCCTGTGGTTGTACTATCAACGAAGCCGGACAATATAAATACGAACACTAGGGGTTCAATAGAAATGTATTCATTGATTTTTCTGAACCTTTCGCTCCTACTAATTTTTGTTAGGAATGAGTAAAATTGTATCTTAGTGTGCTTGTAACAGGTATTCCACAGACCGATTCCAATCAGAGTAAATAGTTTTGACGTTTCGAGAGTCCAATTTGCGCGTTCCAATTAGTTTTAAAAATAACCGTCGAGTGTTTAGCGATAATCCGCGAGCAACGGAAGGTGATGTGAACACACACTACGGTTATATAATTGGTGCGACTCTAACCGAGTAACCACGATGGGAGGCTACCTTGAACGTTGTCCAGTCCGCGTAACTCAAACCTAGTTGGCGAAGTTATGGTTCTCGAACCGGGGCTCCATTGTTTTTCACACGGTAAACCGAACAGAGCGACTGTTCAGGATAGACCATGGTGCGCCGGGTGCCATGATGAATTGGACACGCGATGTAACGGAACGCTGCGAGCCGCGAGCGTCGACTGCCAATTAAGCGTTAAATAAACCGCAATCTCCCCTCAAAATCAGGATCTTATTAGAAAATTAATACTTGTCTTCGGATCGCGATCGAATTAATTCGCGAGAACCGATCCGGCTCCGAGGCTATTATACACGGTACACAGTGCACACTACGCTACGCGGGCGCTTATGGCTTATGCGCCGTGTACCTTCGAGAGATACAACACGCCGAGGCCGGCGTCACAGTTTTTCCACGGCGGCGCGGTGGGCGAGTGAGTCAGGTTGCAATAATAACATAATAACAGTGGATCGGTTCGGCTCGGCTCGGCTCGGATCTGATCGAGCATGCTTTTGTTATCGGTCTGCCAGCGATCACGGTTTTCAACTCGAGTGAGTAATTGCCACGGGCATTTGCTTACACCGGTTCGGTGCAATGATCCCGAATACACGCGGACTGCGAGTCGCACCGGTAGAAAACCCTCGCCAATTATCACAAACGATCCCGACCATCCCCCAACCAGCGTTTTCGCGATTAGGTTAATGTCTTTACCTGAATGCAGAGCTGCAATCATTTAGCCTGCCCTAAAATCACGAGCATTTTTTACACTGTCCGAACGAGAGCTTATAGCTGTGATTCATTTGCTTTTTAACCCTCAGAAGAGGATTTCCAACTACATAATTGATGGTGCTTAACACGATTGACAGGTTTAGTTATCAAACTTTCGAAATTGCTTCATGTAGTAGACATATCAGTCTTTCCGTTGTCGTAACAGCTGTCCGTTTAATTGAATCGTCGGAAATTGAGTGGTGCAATAACGATTTTTGATATTTTGGACGTTTGCCAAATCAGAGTGATCCATTCGCTGAGTGTATGGATCTCGGGAGAGGCAGTCGGGATTTCTCGTAAATTTGTAGTGAGACAGCATGATTCGCGTCGACAATGCGAGTGCATAAGCTACGAGGCGAGCATAAACGTGTATCCGCGGCCACGATAGCGCACGCGTGATCGCGGCTCGCGCACTTTCACGGTCCACGTGGCAAGCATAATGCGTCACGAATTCCGGCGTGCGACTTTTCGAACGGAAATCAATCATTTAATATACTCTCTCTCTCTTTCCCGCCGTGTTTCTCGCTTGTTCGCGAGCGTAATTGACCGCGATAGCCGCGGGTTCGATCGATTAACGGCCGATCAGATCCACGGACGTGGAACGCGCGACCCGGACGCGAGGATTAGTGATGGGACTGATACCGAGGTCATCAATGATACACCATTCAATTCAACAACAAAATATGTAGTCTGTTAGAAGTGCCGATATGTATCAAGATTCTAAGTGCCTGATATCAATTATTGGGTACTTATGGCGTTCATATCCATCCTGCGTTCCATACCAACAATTTTGTTTTGTACTATAACCAGTGGCACGTTACCCTATGGCAGTGGTGGCGAACCTATGACACGCGGGTCAGATACTGACCCACGAAGGCTTTGTAAGTGACCCACACGCGTTTATTGTAGGGTAACTGCACCAGTGAATGAACATTTAAGAAATTGTTCAGGAAGATATTTTATTTAAAAAAAATATATGTGAATTAAAGGAATCTCATATATGCCAAATGGCTCCCTTGTATACTTCATTTGTCAAAAATAAAAATGAACACAAATAAAATGAAATTATTATTATTTTTCTTTATTAAACGTTAAATAAAAAATATAAAAAATACCAGTCAATGAACACTACATTCTAGTAATTGAACAATGATGGTCCAATGAATGAACAAAATTACTAAACAATATTCTCCCATTTATTTAACTCTTTAGTCACAAAAAATCCCCTAGAATTAATTTTCTTTGGCTCCGTTATCTTTGTTAAAACATCCTGTCTCTTGTACCAAACCGTATCTGAAATCTCTGGCCATTTCCATACCTTCTCTTTTTCACATTCTACCATTGTTGTCACTTCATGAACACTCTGTTCATTTATTGAGCTATGAGTAATATCGTGGACCCGTGAATAGACACAACGAATTTTTAACGAAATATTCATTTTATAGCTATTTTTGTGATTTATATTCAATATTTAAACCCACGTACATCTATATCGTTAGTAACTTTTATCTCATGTGTAAAAGAAAAGTATAAAAACTCATGTGTAAAAGAAAAGGTCGTGTATACATACCTTACTAGTCTTAGCTCTGTTGCACACACTCAACGCACTTGGTCAAAATAGGCCATCTTAGAAACTAATGGTCAATTGGCCAATATAAACCAATAGGAATACAGCTACGAAAAAGAGTCATATATTCCATTCGCCCAAGAGTCATTATCGCTAGTATGCCGTGCGGCTTAAAATTTGTTGAAATATATAAAAGGGCTCATTTGCTGGTGCCCGTTTATTCACTGGTACAGTTACCCTAATATTGATCTGCAAAAGTTAAAGTTATAAAAATCAAAAAGAAAACTATAAAACCTTTTTTTGATTATTTCAAAAGTGAGAACCGAAAAGATTCAACTGTCAACTTTATCTTTCAACAAAATGTTTGATGTTTCCAAATAATTGGCATCCTTCCCCCCGCTCCCCTTCTAATTGAAGCCACTAACTTATGACCCACGGGCTTGTATTTAAAAAAGAAATAAAAATAATTGACTCACTCTTCAAAAAGGTTCGCCATCACTGCCCTATGGGCAACTTGGCCGAAATCCAAGATCCAAATTCTACGTTCTTCCCCGGAGGCCCCGAAATTCTACTTTGCCCAAGGCCCCAACTAGTTTAAGCGCGCTACTGACTATAACATTTACAACATAAAATAGTTCAACAAATTATTTGTCAAAATCATTGCCATAATCTGAATTCAGGATGTTCGAAGATACTGCATGAATTTTACAAATTTTGCAGTTTTGTGATGAGATACTTCTCTGGTATAAAAGAGGTGAATTGATTACTTTCGTCACCGTTGTATTTGACGCGCGTATCGATACCAGATTAAAATTCGTACACTAGTACATAGTACATAGACAGTACGAATACAAGAATCGGATACATGGCCAATGAAAATCCATTAACATTGCGAATTCTCGGTTACGACAGTCGAATGCTCGTCGAATCGTGATTTCACGGTTACGGTACATCTAAATTGCGCAACCAGATAGCCTAAGCGGCGAGGAAAAGCCGAACCCTCTCGATAAGACCTCGCGCTATCGGAAAATTCTGCATACCCCGTGTCAATAGCAGAGATTCTGCGAGTGGATTGCGCAAACGACTCGCATCGCGCGGATTATTTATCTTCCAAGAGTTTTTCTGTTGCCGTCCAGCGTTTCACTCTCGCTGGATTCTAACGATCTACGCAATTTTTCGTCGACTGTGCACGATAATCGATCCTCAAGCGAACCTTCGTAGCTTAGACATGCATGTAACGACGATTCTTAGCGAAGTGGAAAATGAAAATCAATTTTGCTGTGCAATGTTAGAAACGTTATGGGCTGATAGGTACCGGACTCCTTAGACTTTTTACTGATTTAATCATTAGCCAGTGTTGGCCACCGTTAAACTTTAGAATTTTGCGTAACATGTTGGTTGTATATCGTATGTTCTACACTAGTATATGAATTTTTCGTGAAGAATAGGAACAATCACTTGTATACATGGTGCCTCAGCTGAAGAAGGCCACCTAAATATCTCCTTTATTTTTAATGGCACAAAAATTTTGTTTTGTCTGTCAATTTTGTTTTGTCCGGTTATTTTTTCATAGTTTTCTCAAGGTCATCGTTATTTTTTATCGGGAAAACAATAGTTTTTTTATTCCATCTTGTTATGACTTAAGTACATTCAAATGTATTTTTTCAGCCGCCATAAGATGGAATAAAAAGAAAATAAGTTTTCCCGATAAAAAAATAACGATGATGATAACTGAAAATATAACCGGACGAAAGCCCTTCGATACCATTTTAATTATGCCATAAATATTTTTTGTGCCATTAAAAATAAAGGAGATATTTCGGTGGCCTCCTTCAGCTGAGACACCCTGTATGCCCAACTGTTGCTCGGATGATTTTGAGTGCAACTTTCTTCAAATACTTATTGTTATCCGGTTGCGAAGAGTGTTGCATACATGTCGCGTGAAAATTGAATTCCGAGAAAAATCGCCGATGCTATATCGATCCCGGCTGAATAATCGTTCCCACGAGGATCGTCCGTTCGTGGAAAAAAGTGAGAAAAAGCGGAAAAAGGAGGCCGCGAGGCAGCTTCGAAGGAGTTAATGAAGCCGGCTTGTGAAACTCGCGAGCGTGCGCGCGCGTGTGGGAGAGTATGAACGATGGGAATAGAGAAAAAAGAACATCGGAGAACAGATAAGAGATGGAAGAGGAGGGACAGGAAGAAGGGGAAGCCTTGAGGTGTCGTCGAGACCGCGTAACGATCGTTGAAAGCGTTTACGAGAGAGCCGAGATAGCCGCGTTGCGCGAGAAAACGCAGCCGATATGCGGCGGCACGAGCGTGCATCGCGTGTTGCATTGTCTTTGAATGACGAGCGACACGTCCTTCGATCCGCAAGCAGAACGCTTGCACGCGTGCGTCGCCGTCGCCGGTGCATCGTTGCGATTTTGCAACCGTGAGCATCTCTCGCGCTTCTAGTATTCGAAATATTGGCTCAAGTTATGGTGTCGTTTCTTATTCCTCGCGTGTATGTACACGAACGTCAATATTTTCTTTAAGCTATAGATGCTTGAATCCGTACTTTCGAAGAAGAAGAGGAAGACCACTACGAAAGCGTCGAAGGGTGCATTTATAGTGGAGCTGCGAGCATCGATGATAGCGGCGCGGTGAAAACAAGCCAACATTCGTGACAACATTTCGACACATACTAATGAAAAAGTACATATGTATTTTCTTTGTTTTTCTTTTTGTTTCACCGCACAGCTCACCTCGCTGCTCCACTATAAATCCACCCTAAGAAATGCAAGCGCAAATGCGAGGAATGTTTGGTGATGCATTTTTCAATTTCGACGAAAGAGTTTGTCGTCAAGCGACCTGTATTTTGAGCGACGGCGATTTTACGCGAAAAGTTCCCTAATTGCACCCGGCCGACGATAACAACAGCCGCGAGTCTACTTAACCGTCGAGATATTTTAAAACCGCCAGGAACGATAACACGCAATCCTCGCAAGAAAACTATCCGTCATTATCGCTGTTAGAACGTCCATTGTTTTACCGCGAGTATGAACCGACGAGCGCAGACAGTCCGGACAGCGAACCGAGCGCGAATAGAAATTCAAATCGGTCGATCTTCTGCGCGTCGCTCGCGGAATACAAACGGCAAGCGTTCGTAGAAAGCGACAGGAATTCTGTTTTCCGAAGGTTAATTAAGACCGTGATTGTTGTCTGCGCCAATTAAACGGTCGAGGACCCTGTCCTGTGCTGTCCCGTCTGCGCGTCTCGCGCTTGACATTCGGTCGAACGCGTTCGCGAATAAAACTTCGAATTCGAGAAATTCTCTGCAAGACGCTGGAATTAAATGAATGTTCGTTTCTTCCTTTAATTATTTTAGCAGAGAGTGAGTATACTCAATCATATATTGTCATAAAAATCGCACAAAATCTAAATAAATGAAATCTTGCCATTTTCATAAGACAATATTTTCTAATGGCACGTTACAGGCATTCAAAACAAAATTGCGCAATACTATATGTTAATCGTACCTGTATTTGTTTAGTTTCGCACGGTCCATTTTTATGTAAATTTTAGTTAAGACTTAGGTTAAGATTTTATGTCAAGATTTTTTGTCATATCTTCTTTTTGTTATATCAATTATACTGTCAAAACTGTACACATTTGTATAAAAGGACCTCGGTTCGTATATAATAATAATAATAATATTATACAATACATATTCGAGAGAGAGAGAAATAACTCTCCTCCCGATCGTTCCCATAAGCAGAAGGGAATTCAGCGCGGCTAGCCGGTCTCGTAACTCTGCGTTGCATCGACGACGCGATGCATTAGCGATGTCGCGATACACGCGATTTCGATTCCGATTCGACCCCCTCGAATCGAATCGAAGCTCGCGCGGACGCGCATCTGAAATCGGCGGCTCTCCGGCCCTCTTCTTTTTCGGTAAGCTGTGCTTTCTGTTCTTTATCTGCCGCAAACTATTCCCCGTACCGCGTTCTGCACTCCCGCGCGCGCTCGTGATTTCGCAACGTGAACACGCACAGACACACGCACGCGGGCGACAGTCACGCCGCACCGCGCCGCAGCCAGAAAAAACAATCGCAGTGCATCGAACGAACGACGAGTCTCGAAACTCTCCCACGCTACGCAGAAGATGGATCCGAAAATTGAGCAGGGAAAGAGTCTCTCAATAAAAGCGCTCTGTGTGCCATCGACAATGTTCTGAAGATTGCGGCAATCAGTAATGGGGGTAGTATAGGCTCGATTTGTAACTAGAAAGGGACTAGAATCTTACTAGAAAAATGGCTCGAAACATGGGTTTGCGCGGTTTCGTTTAATGTCCTTATACGAGCAAATTTTGTGCTGATTGAGGGCTCATTCGAAAGAGGAAGGTTCGCCGCATGGTGCTCTGGTCATCATAGCAGTCAAAAAGTCTTTTAGAGACAGAAAAATGCATTGAAATCTGCTGGTTTTTTTTTCCTAGATTTTTACTCTACTTTGGACACTAATATTATTAGATATAAACATAATCTCGTTAACCTCATGACCAGAGCACCATGCGGTGAACCTTCCTCTTTCGAATGAGCCCTCAATCAGCACAAAATTTGCTCGTATAAGGACATTAAACGAAACCGCGCAAACCCATGTTTCGAGCCATTTTTCTAGTAAGATTCTAGTCCCTTTCTAGTTACAAATCGAGGGTATACTATCCCCTTAACCCTCTGCTGCACGAGATCATATATTGTCCCAACCAGTTGCACCAGAGCTCTGATAAAATTGCCGATGGATGTTCGAAGGGAGCATTATCCGATATCTGTGTGTTTCGAGTGCAGATTGGGTTAGGATGAAGGGTCGAAAACGAATCGGATGGAAAGCGGGTTTCGTTGCCGGAAGAATAGCGCGACACGTCGCATCTTATCCCATCGGATCGGATCGAATCGGATCGGATCGGATCGTTGTTGGCTGGTGTATGTAAATGCACGTTATATCTGGTATCGCGCCGTATTACATTCTGTGCCGGTCTGGCTGTGGCCGGTCGCGGTCGGTTGTGTGTCCGGGCATTGTGTACTGTGTACAGCGTCGGAGATTAGAGACACGGGCACGGGAACGTTGCGCATTCCAGCATTCTCGGCGGCGAGAACCACGATCGAGAGATCGAGGGATCTAGGGGCGAACCTCGAGAGAGAGCCCGCACGACCCGGCCCGGCTCGGACCGGCCACGCACGACCGACAATTAATCGTGCAAGATGGAAAACGCGGCCAGCGCGCACGCAGGAATGCGCGTGATGCGCGTAACATCGACAATCAGGCCTGTGATTGCGCTACACGGGAATCAAATTAGCATCGAGCAGCATCGCCATTAGAGCCTGGACACTCGAGCGGAGCTATACATACGAGAACGATAGGCCTATTTGCGGATCTCCTCGCCTCGCTTCGCCTCGCTCGGAGACAGCAGAGCGAGCGACCGCGACAGGCTGTTTAGGCCACGTTTACACTGGAGCACGCTTCACCAGAAATTACGTCAGCAGACGTCGCTACTCTCAATTTCAACCGAGCCGGACCAGTACTCTGAGAGTCAACCTTTGTTCATACTTCCCACTGTAATGGTTGGATCCTAGTTACGAACCTGAGGGCGTGGCCTTATCGCTCCTGGATGGAGCAACCTCTACTAGCAGTCTAAAATCCTGCATCCCCTAATGCTTGTAGATCTAAGGATCACAATCCTCGTTCTCTTTGTGGGAAGAGTAGGCGTGGCCTTCTCTGAATAGGCGTGGCTTAGTGGCTCCCGGCGTAAACGGAGCGAAATCGACACCCCACCGTGGAATCTTGTACGCTCCGAACTTGAGCTCGATATCCTTCAATAATTTAGCTCCGGTGAGTCGTCTCGGAGACGATCTCCTTCGGCCACGCTCGGCTCGCTCGCCGATTAGATTCGCGGAGAGTAACAGCCGGCACTAAATCAGTTTCTGTTCGGCCATTTCGTATCGGGCCGCCGAACAATGCCGCGATTGATCCGGGAGAGCCTTTCCGCATTTGCGTGCCACAACGGCGTTTATCTTCCAGCACGGAGACGCACTCGAACGCGGGGGTAAACACGCGGATGCTTTACGCGCGTAACACACTCTGCCTCCGGTTTCATAGATCGTTGGTGCATTGGCGAGGCCTCTGCGACTGTGTGTTCGTTTCGTTGCGTTTCGCACGCATGCCAAGAGATATCGCGACACAGGGTAAGGCTGCGTTTACACTGTCAAGGGACACGTGTTCGAAATTCTCCGCAGAAATGAGGATAGAGATCGTCAGCGTTGCATCTTGTTGCTGGCACATCGATATACAGGCCTCTTCGTTTCCCGGTAGCAACGAGAATGAACAATCGAGCCGTTTAATGGAACAAATTGGTGCAAGTCGAAACAAAACAGTTGATCAATGTAAAAGTTCTATAAAGCACAGTGTCATCGAGGGAGGATACCGGTACGCAGGATCGTTGACGCGTGGCATTTCATTTCGAAACTTTTCGATAATGTTCTCTCGACTCGGCAAGCAACAGCGTATCGATTCAAATTCGATAACGCTGTTTTCTTTGAAGCGGGCAACTTCGTTGCACACCGGCGCGACAAGCTCGACGATGGGCGTCGGTTAGAAATTCCTCGAGCTATCGAAAGACCGATGATGACCGGGAAATTGACGAGTATTTCTGGACCACGATGCCGGCAGACTTTCGCGATCCTGTTCCGATCGAACTCGACAGCGTTTGCCATCGATGCGCGTCCACCTCCACCTTCGGTGGGATGATTAACCTGGGCTCGGACCTGGACCTGGACGAGGAATGGCTGGTTTACACGGAGCTCACGGAGAACGCGTTCCTCGCCGCGAAGAGGAACTCGCAGAACATGCTGATCGATAGAGTATCGAAATCTGCGGGTTCCACACCGAGAACGAAGAAGGCGGACGCCAGAGGATCGGCGAAGAGCAAGAATGATCGTCGAAACGCGTCCCAAACGAATCGCGATCAAACAGTCTTGGACATGGGAGCTGACGGCGACAAGGCGCGAGAAATGGCGTCTCTGTCCATGAGGCACAGCCTTTTCCCACATGTGCCGCCATACGTCAACTTTCAGAGCCACGAGAACCGATCCAAGATGCTGCCAAAAGATCTTAGACAGCTGCTGCAGTGGAGGAGCACGACCACTATGCCCAGGATCCTCGTCAAGATCATTGTGAACTCTGGTTATCGTATCGTCAGCCAGAACTCTGACTGGTCAGCTGTTTGGTACCCTTCGTTCAGGGATACTTCGAAATATCAACGATTGAAGAACTACCAAAAGGTAATTCTGCGTTTATGACAGAAATGAGTAGATGAAATTATTAATAAAGATTTACTCTGCCGGTCGTTCCAGGTAAACAGCATCCCAGGCTCGCACAACCTGGGCAACAAGGACCTGCTCTGGCTGAACCTGAGCAAGATGATGAAGAAGTTCAAGCACGAGTACAACTTCATGCCTCGCACCTACATCCTGCCGAGGGAGATCCACAAGTTCGAGTACGTGTGGCAGAAGTACCGCGTCGGTGGCACGTGGATCATCAAGCCGCCGACCTCGGGTCGCGGCCAGGGTATTAAAGTGATCAATCAATGGTGGGAGATTCCGAAGTGGCACTCGATGATCGTCCAGCGTTACATCTCGAGGCCGAGGTTAATCAACGGCTCCAAGTTCGATCTGCGCGTCTACGTTCTCGTAACGAGCGTCAATCCGACGAGGATCTATATTTACAAGGAGGGCTTGGTTCGGTTCGCCTCGGTCAGGTAATTCAGAATTACAGCCAGCCATCGTTCGGACAATCAGCTGTTCAAGTAGTCTCGCCAATTTTTCCGACGTGAAACGTGTCTGTGTGTTTCAGGTACATCCGCGGTATGAATCTGAGCGACAAGTGCATGCACCTGACCAACACCAGCGTGAACAAGCTGAACCCCGGCTACGTGATGAACGACGGGCTGAACGCGCTCAGAGCACACAAGTGGTCGTTCGGTAATTTATGGAGTCACTTGTCCGAGGAGGGCATGGACGTTGCGGAGCTGTGGTCCAAGATCAAAGACATTGTTATCAAGACCCTGATAGCCGCAGAATCGAGCATGAACGCCGCCATTTCGGAGAACCTAACCTCCAGGTACACCAGCTACGAACTGTACGGATTCGACGTGCTGCTCGACGAGACTTTCAAACCGTGGCTCCTCGAAGTCAACATTCTGCCGTCGTTGCACACGGATTCAGCGCTTGATACCATCATCAAGGTAGATACCAGATCATCCTACTGCGTTCCTTCTTTCACTTGAACCATTGTCCGTTGCACTCGTGTCCATTGGACGCAGTTGCAATTCGCTGAATTAGGTCCCAGAAAGAATTAGGAGCAGTAGCGCGTTATAACTAGTTGAGGCCTTGGGCAAAGTAGAATTTGGATCTTGGATCTTGGTTTGTGTTCGGGGCCCCCTTTTGCTTGGGGCCCCGGGCATTTGCCCAAGTTGCCCATAGGGTAACGCGCCACTGATTAGGAGTCCTACTAGGAACCGAAAATATTTTTAGAACCTCCAGTAAAATTATGTCTGGATTTCTGGTTTTGAGGGTCCTCTGGTCAGGAACGTGTTGAACATGGCTGGCTACCAGGTACCGAAGACTAGTCAAACGTCTGCGAAGAACAGCTGCAGAAAGTACGACTCGATCGGTCACGACGCGAAGCTGTACAGCATGTCTCTGAGTCTTCCAGAGAAGACAAAACAGAACGAGATCAACGCGATGCAGAGCCGTGAGGAATATTTGGACCGGATCGTGGAGACCTTAACCAGGGACGACATCAGACAGTTGATTCGATACGAAGACGAGCTGACTCAGATCGGTGACTTCGAGAAGATCTTCCCAACAAAGGACGCCTACCCGTATCTAAGGTTCTTCGAAGTAGAGAGGTACTACGATCGTCTCTTAGACGCCTGGGAGCATCGCTATCATAACCAAAGGAACGAAGGTATCGAGAGACTGAGGAAGTACTGCGAGCAGATGCGGCATTTGGACGCCAGCGGCAATTAAGCAAGATTTCCTATCCTTTCAGCTAATCTTCACGGTTCTGTTAATTGTGTTACACTGTGATTTAATTACGTAATTACATTGTGCCTCCCCATCATGTCGATAAATTGGTTATTCAATTACACAGACGCAATCGAATTGCATCGTTCCAACTTTTTATTGCAGCTCCGCTTACTTCTGTTACGAATTTATGAATAACATCCATAATTGATCGTACTCGCCGCTGATCAAAGAGATCTTCATTACGAATTACAGAAAGAAAAATTTTCTACTTGTTCGAAGAGCACCAGAAATCACATTAGAATTTCCTTCTTTTTTCTAATCGTTTTAGCCTAATCGTTTCTATTGTCTCAGCAACTACAACTACTTCCTTTTATTATAATTCCATAAACTCTGCAGACTTGTAAGTATAATCCATACAGAGTAATTCTGTAATTGGCATGCTTTCGGCCAAATGATCGTTTGACAGGATCAACGGTATCGTGGTCTCGAGGATGACGCTGCACCGGCGATCTCGATCGATTCAACGTACATATATGTATACAATTTTGCCAATAGATCGTGCATATTAGGCGTTCCATTGTATCGAAACCTTTGTTAAACGCCCGTAGATAATTGGCGAAATTCTAACGTAACAGGACCCTATCGGGCCGCGATATCGCCGGCAATTAAGATACCAGAGACACAACACGCCCCCGAACCGACCCGAACCGAACCAGCGTATAAACGATTTCGTCCAGTGCGGCATTCGATGTGAATGGAATCCCAGAAATTCGGACGAAACCTTACGCTTGTTAATCTACCTTAGAGTTGCGCAACACCGTAACCGCGAGACGTAAGTCGTTTTAAAGCTATATCGGTCAGGCTGACGTCGTTCGACCATCGTATCATTTGTTACCCCGATCTCCACAACAGACTTCCTTTAATCCGATTTCCCGTCCGGTTTCGCGTGCAACAAACGGCGAACCCACGGGTTTCATCGAGAATCACGGTCTCGAGGCGAGTTCCAAAACAAATATTTCAAACTGCATAAAGCTACCTCCGGAATAAGAGACCTGTACGATCTAAGAAACAACACGGACCCGAGGGTTTTTCTTAGCTCAAGGCTTTACTGTTATTATTGCCTTTTTATTTTCTATTATTCGACAATTTTCGTCCGTATTCCGGTTCCGAATCGCTGTCAGAAGAGATGAGAGAATTCCCAGACGAAACAAACAGAGCCAATGCCATGCTGGTGACCGTCCAATCATGGCGCAATTTTCGCCGAAAAAACAATCGTAATGGAACAGAACGCTCGTTGCGCAACCACCCGCATTAACGACGATGCACGCTGTGGAAACGTTTACAACCGACGATTCCGATAAAGCCAGGCCTGAAAGTGTTTCCTATCCTCCGGTGCAACGGATGGTTTCACAATGATCTTCGAGCACACGGCTCCGCTACGCTCGGTTCGCATTGTTGATCCTGCGAGGAATCGGCCTCTGCGCGCTCTCGGCAAAATTATTCAGTCGCAACGCTTCTTCTCCCATCGATGTCCGATTTCTTTCAAACATAGTAACCACGCTTTCTTAAGCCTTTATCACACTCTACAATGATAGTGAAGGATACGGCGAGATGATTGGCTTGAAATCTTCAACACACTTTTCACACCTCAAATGAAACTGTTGTCTGAAATCATAGACCGTCTTCCCATAACTGTGCTTAAATAAATGAGTCAATTCACTCGTTTCCTACGAAAGGAATATGTTCACGATGAAGACGAGCAACGAAGCAAATGCTGGCAGCGATCGTACTCGGAGAAACGCGTCATTTTTGTACACGACAGATTTTGTTCGAAATCTTCTGACTGGATGTTGCACAGATGTTATAAGGGGTTAAACAGCTTTAAATGCAGTCGGTCACGGCTCGTCACCTGCTCGGAAGGTGACGCAAGCGAGCGATCGAGCAATCGACCGGTGAAAGCTCGTCGGAGCGGAGACTTCAGAAGGCATGAATCACTTCCTGAAAATTCCGTGGACTTCCAGCAGCTTTCATACGGTCGAGACGACCTTCTGCAGCCACCGTTATCGACGTCATAGTCCCGTGTGCAACCCAGTTACCTTTCCGCTTTCAGCAAACCCTGTCGAAGGCTTTCGTCGACGTTCAACGCTCTAAACCTGCTATACTCAACCTGCGGCCAAGCTTCTATTTCTGTGTCCCGAAACATTTATATTCCTTATTAAGTCATTGTTTAAACATTTTTGGACACCCTGTATAATGTATCTACTATATGCTGCGGCTCGTGTAGGTTCAGTATGGCTGCTCGTCTCCAAAAAAAATTTTACCTGGACGATGCAATCCACGGAGCCATCGAAACTTTCCTTCGTTAATTGTTCGTGGCAATTATGCTGCACCGTGTTGCAGCGTACCGCGTAACTCAAAGAAATCACGTAGCGATAAGCGAAAGAAACTATTTTACAATCGGTCGGAGAACAGAGTACCGTAAACTCATCGGTTTTTATTGATCCTCGTAAACGTGAAACGTTCGAGCGCAAAAATCTCCGAGAAAGAGGAAAGTTCTAGGCTCGACGACCTCTAGGAATTTCGGTGGACCCCTCTAATCTTTATCGCTCAGGTTTCCCTTTCCGAAAAGCTTCGACGGGCCGCGATTAGGCTCGTAATACCTGTCTGGAGTCTAGACTCGCGCCAGGTAGAAACTCGCGTCGGATGCTACGCAGAAACGCAACGAGTCTGTTCGTCTCGATGTAAAAACGACAAAAGAGTCGTAGATAAATGGAAGAATATAAGATAGTGGCAGGAATAGTCGACGTTCGGAAGCATAAGTTCTCCATCTAACGACGAGTAGGCGGTCTTAAATTGTTTTTCCAGCAGATACACGTGTTCTGTTCTCGGTCGCGGTCGAGCGTGATAAAATAGGGGACTGTTTACCGTGGCTGCGTTCCGACTGTCGCATTATTAGCGAGTGTACGGCTGCGTGACTCTGACAATCAGAGCAGAATGAGATCTGAAATTCGCAATCTCACGAATGAATCCGCTCGGGTGTCTAATTACCGCGCCGCTGATCGTTAACCGGGGACGACGCGCGAATTCATTTCGTGCAGAATCTTCCGAACGAATCGGCTCAACGATTCAGAGAGCACAACGCGATGTCCGGTCATCGAGAGCACATTTTATACCTATGCGAAAACTGAAATCGAGGAGATTAGATTTCTCATGGTGAATCCCTCATGCATCCCAACGCTCGATGATAACGCGGCTGGCCGACTAGGTCATAAGCGGACCCTACACGGTCAATCGGAATGACAGTCACATCGAAGATTGACATTCGGATTGATCGTGAAAGATTAATACTGACGGACTGATGAAATGGACTGACGGATTTCCAGATATTTGGAAATATTCCTTCGTGATTGAAGTAAGGATTGACAGTCTGACTGTTCAATCAGACTGTCATTCCTGATTGACCGTGTAGGGTCCGCTATAGGCATGAAGTAAGGGTAAGGAGATCTATCTGTACAGTTTGGAAGTGGCGACAAAACTTGTTCCCGTATTGGGGAGGTACGCCAAATGGAATGGCATGAACAGAGAATGTCAGTGTCAAAAACGTGTCAAACGATGAAACGGAAAGGTTAGAAATATATGGTTATGTAATGACCGGTGAAGAACTAAGACTTTAGACCAGGTTAGGTCCACAAGCTGGTAATTATGATACAAAACTTATTAAATACATTCTATCCTTACGAACTAGGTTAACAGTACAAAAATAAAGATATAAAATACAATATTAATGGTAGTATTGGGTTAATAGAAAATACACAGTGATAACAATAACATTATACATATACAATAGTATTAATAGAGGTTAAAATCAGGAAATACGGGAACTTCATGGTCATAGGCTACAAATCGTTAAAACAGCTGCGAGCAACGACAGGAAAATGCTGTTCGGACGTTCGGTTGTTATCGGTTGTCAATTATCGAATAACTGCCATAAAAGTCCGGGCTGATCGATTTCCCGCGTAATCGGCCGCATTAAAAATCATGTCGCGCGTGGAGAGCACGAGAAAGAGAGACAGAGACAGAGGGGCCAGCTTTTACTCCAGGTGCGCGTTTAATCGACTCATTTGCAGGGGAGTTTTTATAGTAATCGACTATAGGCAGGCTCGGTCTCCGCGGTGCGCTCGGTGGAAAGATCAAATCAACCGGCAAGAAGTTGCGATACACGCGTGCGCGCGCGAAGTGCGAACGAAATGGGTCAATCCAATATGAGCATGCCGGAAATTACATTCGACGGTAGAATCGCCGAGCATTATATGTACCGGCCACCGCAAAACGATATCGTGTGCCGGCTCGCTCTTTGTCTCTGGCCGGCACACGTTGACTCATACAGACGTCGCCGGGAGAGAATGGCAGAAAACCCGCAGCCGAGCCGCGACGGACAATGATATAATTGATAGGTGACCGAGGATAGGACTGGAAGACCGAACGAATCGTGCGAAATGAACGCCGCGGCGATCGAAATCTAATTTGACCGGCCCTGCGTGACGATTTGAATTTATTTACTGAGCAAGGACATCGTTCGCGGTTCGATCGATCGACGATCACTCGAGTCCATCCACCGCACCGGATGAAAATTATTGAGTCGAATGGGAGAAGCATGAAATAGTACATATGTATAGCGAAAACCCTATTCGTTATATGTACTACATACACTGAGTAAAATAAGTCTCCGTACACTCTTTAAAACAGAAAAACGTTTTTATAATTATACCAAATTGGCCTGATGTTTTGTAAGCAATTAGAAGCATTGGTTTACTGAATGATGTGCAAAAAATATTTTCTAAAATTTACAATTTACAAGGTTGCATGCAAAAATAAAAAAGGCACTTTACAAAACTTTTTTATTTGGGCCCTTAATAAAAATTTAAAACACGTGTTTTGTAGACCTGTGTTAGTTATACACATGCTGAAAATTTCATCGAAATCGGTTGACGACGGAAAGAACGACACGCATCGAAAGATGTACGATTCTGTGGGTTTAACACCTATGTACGATTTTCACCTATTTTAACCGCTCGTAGCTCGTGTGTATGTCAATCGATTTCTATGAAATTTTCAGCAGGTCTGTAACTGCTGTAGATCTACGAAACATATATTTTAAATTTTTATTAAGGGCCCAAATAAAAATTATAAAAAAGTTATTCTGTTTTAAAGGGTGTACGGAGACTTTTTTACTGAGTGTAGAGTACCTATGGCTCTCGCCTAAAACTGTGGGAGAAAATGAACAAGGTGGAAGCACCACTAAATATTATAACGCAATCAGAAAGATCATTAACTATCACTTGCAATAACGAGCCCATGAAGTGCCTAGGGCTTTCACCGAGGGTCGTCTTTCTATATCAATTCGAAGTGGAATGCACACAATATTATGGAAAATATCCACTAGTCTTTCGACGAGGATTGAGAAACCCATCGATCTTAGCTTCTCAGTTTTTGTTGTATTAAATAAAGTGCCTCGACTTTATCGAATTATCATGGTCACCGAGTTGGCGGTCGACGTGTTTTACTTTCAGCACGAATTTACTATGGTAAATCGTAATTGAAACTTGAATGTGTTATTGCTATTTTCCTGGACCGCTTTAAGCCGGCACACGCCTACAGAAGCAAATAAAACGACGAGATAAAGGAAGATAAGGGAAATGCAGTTTCGTCCGTTTCCTGTTCGACGGCTGCCGACACGCGGCACTTTAATAGACGGTTACCGGTAATAAGCAGGAATCGGGCACGATTAGAACGATCGTTGCATGCCGGCAACGTCGGACGGTTCTCTATGCTAAACACAGGGATGCCCGGTTAATTCGACACTGTCACTTTCTCCGTCGTCCCATGGGACGGCATGGCAAGTCCGTACCGTCTCGTTCCATTTGGTTCGCGTATACGAGGATCGATCGAGGCTACCTTCGATCCTCCTTCTCCTCGAGTCGAAAGTGAGTTTCGCGGTCCGCGAGAAACGTGTCAGTGACCTTTGCAAACGACGGCACGTCCGTGTTCACATGTGTTAACCGAGCCAGAAAAAATCGATCGTGGCTTCGACTATAAACCTACCGGATGGATCTTTACGATCGCGGCGATATCGAGAATCGAGTTACCTTTGCCAAATTGAATTGAAATCGTCTTGTTCAAAGTTCAAACGGACTCTTCGGGAACATTCTGAAGTTACAAAAATTTTTCAAGCAAGTGGATCCTTTTTCCTTTGTTAACCGACTTCGAAAAAGGAGGAGGTTACTCAATTCGATCTGTATGTGCCTTTCTTTCGCTTTCTTTTCTATGTATGTTCACCGATTACGCCGAGATGGAATCGGAACGAAACATGTTTGCATCTTGTAGCGTATGTCTCCCGATTGGTTCCTTCAAAACAATTTTGCATTTTTTCATTCTTTGCGGTTTTTATTGAACATAGCCAATAAGATTGAAAAAACATCCTACGCTGTTCTACAAATTCTGCTCGTTTCACTAAAAAGTGTGAAATAGAAATATTTTATGAAAAAAAATTAAACCTACTTCGAAAAAACGCACTAAACAAATACACTAAAAAGTATGAAATAATTTCCATTTAATTTATGTGAATACACACACGAACTTAAATACAATACAATCTTTTCTGGAAATTACGAAAATCCTCAAATTCTTCTACATGCTTTCACATATTAATGTATCTTCTCTTCCCACCTACTGATTTCCAAGTCCATCATATTCCAATTAAATCATAATCAGCAACATCTGTCATTTGGAAAATTTTCAATTTCGCGCCGACCACGCATACGAAAATGTAGGAGTAGTCTTTCAAAACTGAAAGCTCACCCTATATATGTATGGTCACAGTGACACCCTGTTTTTTCTCTCATCTCCGCAGCGTGTTTACAAGCAAAATGTAATACAGTATCAGCGATAGTTTTTCGCAAATATCTCGAAAACTAAAATCGAGCGGCGGTAACATGTATAGGAAAAAGTTGTTCAGAATGATGACTTTGACAACATATTTAAATTTCATCAAAATCGGTGAGGAAGCCCTGAATGTAAATAATTACCTTTTTTTTTTA
Organism: Lasioglossum baleicum; assembly: GCF_051020765.1. Lineage (NCBI taxonomy): Eukaryota > Metazoa > Arthropoda > Insecta > Hymenoptera > Halictidae > Lasioglossum > Lasioglossum baleicum. Next base: position 11,613,825 of record NC_134929.1, read on the forward strand.
CAAAATTTTTTCTTTTGTGATATTGACAGTATCCAAGACACGTTCGCAACTAAATCACAGATGCGTGTGATCTCGACGTGCGTGGCACGTCTTTCCAGCGCAAGTGGTAAAGTAAGTCGTTCAATGAATGTGTCGAGATCTGGCGATGTCAATTCGGTACGGTGAAAATAAAAAACACGATCGAGCCGGAACGGCAGAGTGATTAAAACGCGAGAAAGCGCTAGGACCCCGGATGTTTACCTTTTAATTATGCGCACAGTTCGACAAGCTAATTGTACGAAAGCGCACGGAGAAAGCGATAGAAAATGTGCGTTTCCGTAACGCGCGGAACGGGTGCCGAATCGATTCGACTCGATCGAGCCGCGATTCCCAAACTAATTAAATATTATGAAAAGAAAGCGAATAAGAGACTCATCGATCGGCTGGTATTCGCGCGTTGCAAAACGTTCCCGTTTCGCGGGAAACGGTAACCGGGAGTAGCGTTATTGGCGCCGACGATATATTTCCTACAGGCGAAAGAATCGGCAGCAACAAATTGCCGGGCAATTAGATCGTAAGTCAGGGGAAACGCGTCAACAGTTTGCGGGCGAGATCGCTCGTCGATCACCGTACCGCACCGGCGAAAGACTTGTCCCGCTGCATTAGCATGTAATCGAGGTTTCTGCTCGATCGTTAAACAGCGTGAAAACCACCGTCGAAAATCACGGTGTGCAACGCCCTCGATAACGCTGTGCAGCCACCGCTTGGCGACCTTGTGCAACGATCGTGTCGATCGATAAAGGAAAATTGGAAAATTATCAGACGGAGCAACGGTGCCTGGAGAACGCTGTTTACGATTCTCTCTGTAAAACCCGCGAGCCAGGCTCGTTGGGAAAAACTCGAATGATCTTAACGCATTACAGACGAATGACGAGGTATCTTATGCGCAATTCATATGCGGCTCGTAATATGCTCGCGATAAACGTGCTTGCACCGAAATGCGTAGAAATTTTTGTTTTCTTCTTCTCGATCGAGGAATGTCCACGTTGATTGCTGTGCTATTTCTGACCAATAGAAGAATTCAGATATGCAGCCGACGATTAGACATCGTTGACGATAATGTATGCGGACTTTGTATTCATATATAGAATTTCACTTCGCAGCGTCTGTCTATAAACTGGGAATAGAAACTGCTTTTCGAAGCAGTAAAATTTCGACTAACAGGTCGATGGCGGAAAAAAGCTTTCGACACTAGGCAAACGAAATCGAAGAACCAGTTACGAGCGAGAACGAGGGCAAAGTGCATGTATCGGGACCAGCTAGAAAGTGCCGGGTATCGATCACGTTGCGCACTTTCTTTCTTACGACGATTACGTGCGGAGTTCAAGGAACCGCTCAACGACGCTCAACGACGCTCGAAGACGCCTTCACTTTTCTTTCGCGCGAGCTTACGTACAGGCAATCCTATGCCAGTATTGTTATTATCGAAACGTGTTCGACAGCTGAGAACGTTCCTCTTCTCAGCGATCGGAAGAGAAAATAGGAAAAGCGAAGACTGGCGTGAACAACGATTCCAACTATCAGCGAGATTACCATCGATCCGCTTGCGCGGACAATGGAGAAGAACCTGTTGCTACTCCAAATTTAGAAATGCTGTTTTTCGAAGACTTTACACGAGACATTCTTTGGAAAATTATTCACGATTAGCTAGGAGTGCAAATAATGCACTACCACAAAGAATTATTATAAAATAAAAATTTCGGACGAGACTGGTCTCCAATTTTTTATTTTGCAATTTTCGAATTTCTACAGATATCTTTAACTTGAAGGCTGTTTGTCAAGTCAGACTTGTTGAGACTTGCAGGTCCCCGAGGTGCACCGATTGTAGTTTAGCGCAGAAATTCATTTGTAAGCATAGATGCACAGTTCGGTATTTTAGAAGACGCGGCACTGAAAGTGTGAAATCGATCGTAGAGCCTGTAATAAAGGTTGCCCGAGATCGAGATCGAGATCGAGATCGAGATCGGGATCGGGTTCGACAAAAGTCAGCGTCCGAGTGTAGAAACGCGGCGCACAAAGGCGAAGCAACAACGCACGTACACAAGAAGGGAATGACGTGCAACGTTCATATAGACACCGTTTAAATATCGAAGGTAACGCCTCTTACTCCTGTATAGAATGTACTCGGTACGGCTCGGTAAAGCCGGCTTATGCTTACACCGTACCTCTACCTGTTGGTGGTATGTACATTAATCTAACGTAAGAACACCGCGTTGGCCGCGAGTCGGCGAGTTTCGATTTCTACCGCGGAATCTGCGCGCCATTGTGCACATCCGCTTTTCTTAACTCGCAAACTTTTCTCAGATCGCTTAACGCCAACAACGTCTTTATTTACAATTTATATAATTGCTCTGTTTAACCCTTTGCTCCTCCTGTACGATCCACGTTGCACAATGTTACCTCGATCTCTGGACGAGTATCTCTAACAATAAGTGATCTAGGGTTGATCGCACCGCACGGACGAACATTTTGGAACCATTACACGTTTTGCACTCCAAATTCGTCCTTGTGCAAATCAAATACACCCTTTTGCAAATCAAATTCAACCTTTCACTAATAAAGTGTTTTTAAGTAAGTTTAAAAAAAATCGAATTAAATGTAAAGTAATTGTTAAGAAATTCAAAATTTTATTCATTTCAAGGATGTACATCAAATACTCACCTAAAAGTTATTACCAGTTCATTAACTTTGTAATATATGAAAACTGTGTGCAGATATGCATATGTCTGACGTCATACAGCGCTCAAGGGGAGACGCCTTCCAGTGTAATTAATTTTCAATATTCTCACAGGTTGGAATTGATTTGCAAAAGGGTGAAATTGATTTAGAAAAAGGTGAAATCGATTTGCAAATGGTTGAAATTGATTTGCGAAAGGGTGAAATTGATTCGCGAAAGGGTGAAATTGATTTGAAAAAGGATGAAATTGACTTGCAAATGGGTGAATTTGGAGTGCAAAACCTATACAAGCTTGAATTTTCCACGATGTTACCGAGGAGATAGGTTGTGTACACGCGACACAGTTCGAGACAATCGGATCTCTCCCTCCTCTCCCTCGCCCTCCAACCAAATGACAATCGAACACTATTATTCCCCCGAGGTGTTCGGATAAATATTGTTCTCATCTGATCGATCGCCGCGCAGAGAACCATAATGACATTCGCGATTTTTTTTTCATTCCGTGTCATACCGATGTCTCTGTACCGATCTTTGCTATCGTATTATTTATATCGGTGTAGAGTGTTTACTAATTGAATAGAATCATTCTCGTTATTATCGTCAGTTGACAATCGTTCGCTAATTTACCAATGTTATTTCTGACTTTATATACCTATATAATAATTGCAATTATAACGTTTGTTTACCTTCGTTCGAAGGTTTAAACCTTGTACATAGATGCAAGAGCTATATATTTTGAAAACATATTAGCATTTACAGATTTGTCTTCGAAGGACGTTTGAAACTTCAAAACGGAGAAAAAAATACAAATTTAAAAAGAAATCATTGTCCTAGACTCTCTAGTTCTCGAGATATTAGCATAAACAAGGGTTTCATACAGTTAACACGAATGTAAGCAGCTAAAAAGAAAAATACGTTTCGAACATTTTTCAAGAAACTGTACATAATATCCTGTATAAATCTCAGGAAAATCGGCGTGTTACACTTGGGTAATGTCGCGTGTAAGTTAGCCTGTTGCGTCTGAAATGATAGATAAAAGAAGAGGAATGGTACGCACGGTGAGCTGGGACTTGTCAGGAGCGATCGCCGTGATCTCGACCGGCCTTGGCTCGGGTGGATTGGCTCTGCTGAGAATGGCAGCCGGCATTTTCGCGACCAGGGACAGCCTCCTGGTGAGCCGTCTGCCTAATTCCGCGCGTCGTCGCACCCTAACGCGGGGACCGGTACCTTTGTACCCTCCGAATTCCATTCTCACGGATTATTCTGTTCGGTGTTATCCCCTCGTGGCCATAGCGCTGCACGGCGGTGGAACGAACAACGCAAAACGGTCACACGTGCTCTAGAAACTACGCGTTGTTCGCAACACGAATCTTCGCAGAGGAATCGGCACTCGTGGTCACGACGTTGATTTGCGCGCGATCGACTGCTCGGCTCGACGCAAACGCGCACATTTTTCGCGCACCGTCCACGGTCTGTTCGTTCACGATCCTGCGTCGACGTTAACCTGTTCGAACTTCGTTTGCGGAAGTCACCGATTCGATCCGATAACTATCGACAACCACTCTCTCTCTCTCGAATGCTTCTCTCCGGCAGCGTCACGCTCGGTCGACGATCGTAGAATCGAATGACACGTGTGTCTCCACTCTCTCTCTCTCTCTCTCGTTCTCTCCAGGATTTATTCGTTCGAAGAGCACTTTTAATAACGCCGAAACTCCTGCTGCGCCGTGAACGTTGATCGCCGATTCTGCTCGATACGATTCAATATCGAGAGACACTCTCGGGTGAACCGTGTGTCTAATGCTTCCTCTGAGAACTGGGTGGTCGATTGTGCACGCAAACCAAGCTTTTTCCGAAAGCGTTCGAAAACGTTTGAGAACACTGGTCCCCGAGCAACGGTTGTCCACACATTGGGTTACACGCACCACGACGACGTAAACACTTGCTCGGATGCTGGGGGCTCGCACACAGGCACACTCGCGCCACTGGCATCCCCCTCTCTCGGCCGGTACATGTGCATCCCAGTCTCACGAATATAACAACACCGTCGAACACAGGGAAAGATGCACGAAGAAGAAGAGAGAGAGAGAGAGAGAGAGAAAGGGCCATACAGAGAGTATGAATGGAAGAGAGAAAGAGAGGATAACGAAACAGAGGCAAGCACACACACGCACGCACGTACCACACACACACACACGGATGATATTCGACTACGTGCTCGAAAAAACGAGGCACGAGGTGTGGAAAAGAGAGCAGCCGGTTCTTGCTGGCGCTCGGTCTGCCTGGCGCGCTTCGACTGAAATTGAATCGCGGCAACCTCCTTCCTACCAATCCTACCACGCGGCCCGACCCGGCCCGTCACACTGCCGGCCTTCCTAACCGCCACGCCGCGCCTTCTCTCGTTCTCTCCATCTCTCGTTCTCTTGTTCTCTCGTCACTCTCCACTGTTCCACGGTTATCCGCACCGTTCGAACCGAATCTCTGCGTTTAAACTTTAAACACGAACGCGTTTGTCCCGCGCTACCGCGCACTGCTTTCTGGTTTCAGCCAAAATATCGCACAGCCGCACAGTGTGGGGCCCAGTGTCGCCAGATCGAGGAAATCGAGGGGCATACATTTTACCCCCTCTTTGATGACCAGATTAATACGTGACCAGTCTACGGACTTAGTGAGTGCTCATGGTGCTGGAATGAGATAGTGGAAGGGGAAACGGAGGAGAAAAACCATCGACCAGTTTTGGTAGATTCTGGCGACACTGGACCAGATCATCGTGCTAGCTGTCCATGGGCTAAAAATCAAAGTCATGTTCATTGAAGTTATTAAAAACTCTCGTTACAATAAGCGTTCAAACAGCAAACTCTTTCAGACAACATTTTTATGAAAACATTGAAGCCAAGACGAATCCGGCGACCTATTTAATGTGAGTCTTGAAATAATGCTAAAATATGCGTGAACAGCTAATTCGTCGTTCTGGCCCACTGTAAGTCGGACGGTACATCACTTCTCCATCTACGGAGCAACTCGACGATCTCCGAAATTCTCTTCCCGTGTAATACGAGCGTCAACACCGTTGTTTCTTCAAATAATTTATCTTTTCGGTCCACTACATTCGTACAGTCCAACGTCGTCGTCGACCTCACTTTCGAACCTCCCGCTCGAGCTCCTTCAATCTCGAACTCGATAGCGCGACCAATCAGCGCAGCCGTATTAAGGGAGGCTGTTGCAGCGCATGCCTCCCTTCTCACAAATAATATAGAGCGCAATGTTTGTCGATGGGTCGACGATGGCGGGATTTTTGAAAGTTGTCAAGCGTACGCGTCTATTGAAAATGCACGTCGGAATAAATAATCTGGTTAATGATGAAAGAAATTTTATACACTTCTAACGAACATATGTAAGGATATTGGAGTATATTAACACCCAGATATGATGTTACACCTATGATAACACCCAGGTTCCTGATATTTTAGGTAAACGGGATCAAGTCGATACTCGATACACATTAAGATTAGCGTGTTCATTGAAAAAATGTCAAGGTTCTACAAACACGACATTAAGACTATCCTTTTCGTAGTCTTATCTTGATCGGCCTACATCGATCGCTGTAATTTCGGGCTAATGCGATTTTAATGAAACTTCGATCGCTAAACAATAAGCACCACACCCCGTTAATTAACTTTTGCTCGAACAGTGGAATTTTCGAAAGTCTCGACGCGACGGTTGAAAAACGATTTAGCCGTCGATTGCGAGCAGATCGATTGCAAAACGTGCTCGTCCGCGTTATGAAACACATCGATCAACTGGCACGAAGACAAATTGATATTGATCGGTGTACAATGTTGCTCCGAATTGAAAGAAACAGATGTAATACCGCCGTTTATGATCTCCCTGTAATCCGTAGAGTAGAGGATCTATCCGGGACTCTGTTGGAATGGATTTCTATTGCGCGGAAGCCGTGCGGTGATGCAACACGCTCGATAATATGAAGCTTGAACAGGCGTTGCGAATGCGTTCGCGGTTGACTCGGGGGATCAAAGAAAAACAATCGGCTACAATTGGCACGATTAGCATGTATTTACGCTTGTTGCGATCGCGAGCGTTCCTCGTCATCGCGACGCGGCTACCGCGTGCCCCTGCTCGCGATAAATAAATTCTTGCGATCTATAAATACCGGGTGTCTATTAGAAAGTTCACTTGTGGGCAAGTCGCGTCAAGCATAACAACAAGCTTCGTGCAGTTTGCTCGTGTGCGATTCGCCGGACTTTTAGCACCACAGTCGCGTCGCCCGTGCGCGAGGATGTCGCGCAGACCGTGAACTTATCCGTCGCGTGTAATCTAATCTATCCGAGCATAGGCAAAAGCGAGAACGTTCCTTACACAATACCATGTGTCAGAAATCATCGTTTCTAGATTCCTGCGCAACTCAAACGCATTTAAGGGGGTGTTCTCCTTTCCAAAGATGGGGGTTTTCAGTTGTCAAAAGCGCTAGATAAAAGATCAATCTAGACTAGAATCTACTTTCACGCTCACGAGACGTAATTTGCATTATTCGGCAGCATGTAGCTATCACAAAGCTGCGCATATAACTATTTTCATAAAACTGCGACAGCTACATGCTGCCGAATAACGCAAATTACATCTCGTAAACGTAAAAGTAGGAATTTGAAAGAGACAGCGGTCTAGATATTGCTTCGGTTTGGACGGAACGTTTGATTGGGTCAGGAGCAAACGTTGAACGGGTCGGTGCGGTGGTAATCTGTATCGAGGCTAATCGATCTTTGAATACAGCAAAGACATCCGATGCGAAGTGAACCACGTTCGTTTGCGTTTTCGTGGAATCGAAATCTGACCTTCCCTGTTCTAAATTATCTTATCTAACCAAAATTCCGGGGCGAAAACGAGATCGAGGACGAGGACGACCATGAAACCCAACATTTCATTCCAGGAGAAGCTGTTCAAGCAGAACGAGATCAGCCGTCAGAGGCTAGCGCAAGAACTCAGGAAACTGGATAATGTGGAGAAGTCGGACCTAAGAATGATAGAAACAGCCAGGCAACGGTTCCATTCGCGTCACAAGAACCTAGAACCGAGCGAATTGTCCACTGGATCGAACGTAAGACGCGCTCTCCGTTTGGTTTCGTCTCGTTTTCGTCTTGTTGCCTCGAACCAACCGAGGGACGTTCGTATTATACAACAGCTAATCTTTCGATCCGATTGCCGACACAGTAATTGACGCGCAGGCTATCAACGTGCGCATGTACGAAACCCACAATCCGGGCTTCTGTTACCATTGCACCGGCGCCATAAAGGAACGTTGTACGGCGCGGACGGTGTCCAAAGAAAACGCGACCAGAGATCCGTACGAGTTCGTGCGCTCGATAATCTTCACCGGCGACGAGGTCGATCCACAGAAAATACTTTGTCTGCATTTGCTCACGGCCCACACCACCCGATGGAACAACAACGACAGCTCCAAAGTCGAGCCTGTGGCACCTCTGCTGGAAAAAGGTATTACACATGTAGCTACTGCTGAAACCATGGAAGAACGTTTGAGAAATTCTTTTTCTAGTCTGCTAATAGCGATAATCAGACAGCAATGATCTTTATGCGAAATAAAAAGTTTCTGTTTAAAGAAACGTCTCGAGTCTGGTGTTTTGAGATAAATAATTTAACTCTAATACTTTCGCTTTGTTAACTCTTCGTAGCTCGCGACTCGCAACTTCACTCGTTTCGACTTCTGACCTCGCAGCCCTTGCATTCGTTCCTTTTAGCCATTTTCATCCCTCCTCTCTCGCACTGTCATTCTCTCTCTATCAGTCTCGCATCCATTCACGCATCAGTCTCGCACTAATTGTAAGACCCAAACACTCCGGGGCCACGATGTCGCGACCATAGACACTCTAAAAATTCACACCCCTACAATTCTATGAAATATAGATTCAATAAAAATGTATTTCTTGAGCTTAATACAGAGAGAGATTGAATAAATTGAAAGCAACGTTACAATATTTTGAAATTCTTCGACATAGATGGAATTCTGCATAGAATCCGCGATCTAGTAATAATCGTTGAACGTTTCAAGCTAAAAAGAAACGGTTTTCTGGCGTGTGGAACAACGCGTTGACGTGCTACGTGGTGGACACGGAAGAAGCTTCGGTCGGGGCGATGAAGAACGTGAAGCTGCACGAGAACCCTCGGAAGAAGATTCTGGAGGAGCAGGCCGCTCATAATTTTGAAGAAAAGTACAGACAGTACATGGGCAAGAACGACGACCTGGGTAAAGCCCTGACGAGCAACGCGAGGACCACAAAGATTGCTCAGCAGGGTTTGGAGAAGATGCCGGTGATCACGCCGCACGTGTACTCTTTGCTCGGCCCTTCCCATGAACTGCGGATCAAGCAGGCCCTGGCCGAGGGCATGTCCAAGAGAAAACTGGCTCGATCCAGCATGGAGATGAATGGAGGCGAGAGAAATAGTTACTCGTTCCATCTGGACGAGGACGACGACGCTTTCAGTAGAGTGACCACCAATGAATCGAACAGAAACTGGATCAACAGGTCCACGCATAGTCCGTCGAGACGGTCCACGATCGGATCGATGAAGCTGGATTACCGGTACACCATGTTGAAGTCGAAACGAAACAGACCGAACGATTACTTGCACCGTGGACCGAAGAGTTGGGAACCGAACAAAGACGTGATCAGTATAAATTCAAGTTTTAGGGCGGTGAAGGACGTTTCCTCGATTACTTCGAGCACCAAGTCCCCGTTTCGCGGTGTTCTGGGGAGCCGTCCGTCGACCAGTTCCCTTTTATCGGCGTCGATGAATCCTGAGACGGCGAACAAGTTCAGAAAGTGTGTCTACTTGAACGCCACGCCGGACAGAGCGTGGCTTGAAAAACAGGACAGAGATCGGAGGATCGTGCCGATCCTCGTGAACTATCAGGTCCAGGCGTTGGTGCAGACCGTGCAGGATGTATTGGAACGCGTGAACCCTGAGAAATCGAGAATGATCGTTCAAACTGCACGAGACACCGACGAAATACGGAGGATGTTGTTGCGGCCTGAGATGCAAATGTTCGTGCAATCGCTGGTGGGTCAGTCATTGATGTCGTCTCCGGAGAGCTATGTGGTCTCAACCGCGGTGATGATGGACGAAATTGATGTTCGATTCGCGGGGATACCAGAAAAGGAAATAGTCGCTTTGACGCTCGAGATGCCGTCGGTTCCATGTCTGGAGGCTCTAATTGCCGAGATACGAAACGGCATATTCCTCGACGCGGGAAAGAATGCCCGGCCGAATGAGAATACCAAGGAAATCTCATCCGAAGAAAAAGTAGCAAACGAGGACGCCGTAAAAAGCACGCTGGACGCGACGCAGGCGGCCGACAAGTAAGTGGAAAGTGTCCTCTCCATGAGAAATCTGTCACTCGTCCGATGTAGGTACAAATCGGCCGAGTTGCAATCGTAAATCGCCGCTGCAACAGTCATTTGATCTTTCAGACCGGGCACGTGTAACGAATGCAATGGAGCTGCAATGACCGCAGCCGGTGCGAGCCGAGATGAGAAACATCGGGAGAGGAAATTTGCCAAAGTTGAGGCACAGATGAAACGCGCGAAAAATAAAGGAATCGTATCCTTGAACGAAAACGAGACGACCGGGCTTGAAACGGTTTCGGTAAACGGTAAGCGAATTTGATCCGACAACGAGATTGCGTTTTTCTTCTTTTTCACGGAACGATAAAGGTATTATGCAAACAGGGGGAAAGTCCAATGAATACGATATCGCGGACACAAAGTCTGGACGAAGCCAGTGGACAAACTCGTCGACGAAGACCGACGAGCATCGGTTATCTTCAGGAAACGTTTCCACTAAACGTCCAGCGAATGCCAAAGTGAGTTTTTTTCGCAATAACCAAGGAAAAAGGATTATTGCACCGACATGGCACGAACGCGTTTGGAACTCCGGTGAAATATTCAGGGGGAAACGATCTGATAACGAATATTTTTCCTATTCCGTGTGTGGTTGCAGAGTTGGAAAGCTGCCCAGGATCCTGGTCATTTAGACGCGGATCATGTAATATTGCGAAGAATGACGAACACTCAGAGAATTTTAGTCGGACAGATGTGTGCCTCTCTTAAGAGCAAGAGGATTAATAACCAAGGTTCTCTCGCGTTTAATTAGATTTCTCCTTTGCGTCTACGATACGGGCCGTCCATAAATTTATTCGAAACTTTGCATGTAGGCTTAATTAACGAAAGCGTACCCCTGGCGGCATTGATCGCCCCGGTCCTTTCCAGAGACAGCATTAAAGTTTTGACACGAGGCACGGTGTACTCGCGAGCGAGCAATCTGTCGACACACCAACAAGAAGCGGAAGAAAATGTTGCGGTACCGGATAAGATAACGGGTCTCCTACTCGCTAAAGTCAATAGCCATGCATTTATTTCTCTTTTCATTTAGAAACCATTTGAAGACAATTCATTGTTATCCATACTCTCTCCAGATACGGCAAGATGTTGCAGAAACCGAAACGAAAAGACGCTTGAAACGTTTCCTGAAACGCGAAAAAGATGAGGAGAAGCGCAGTCAACAGCATCAGAATGGACAAATAGGTGTATAATTATTCCGAGAAAATAAACGTAATTATGCTAGTCAGGAAATAAAATTCTTGTAAATTGTGTAATAGCTCTGGTAATAGCCGAAAAGGTCTGGCTTTTTTTGTTTCGTAGTCAATATTGGTTGGATTTTTGTATCTCGTCGCTCTCTAGTGATGGCGTGCAAAATCACTAACCGTAAATCAGAGTGATCGCAGAATCATGATCACGGTCGTGATTTTAACTTCATTCAGTGATTTTTTAAACAAAAGTGAATCCTAATCCTAATTTTTGAATTAGCACATGACCATAAATACAAAAAAGAATGACATATTTGGAAAATAAAACGCGCGAGTGGGCCATTTTCTCGCAACGCTAGTCTTTAAAATATACCTGTTGAACGTATCAAAAAACCAAACACGACTAGTGCTTTATTAATCGCGATGTTAATTTAATAAATACAACATGGAAACTCCCGTGCACTTTAATTTTTATACGCAACTCTACAGGGAATCTTCATGGATCGTTATTTTGTTTGTCTTACAAATCCAATGAGACGGGACGAAATATCTGAAAGAGACTTCTTTTTAAATAAATATGCAGAATAGTTGTCCACTCGATATACATACTTCAAACAACGCGTGGGTTATGTCTTTCTTATGTAATCCTGTAGATTTTGGCGAGAAAATGCCAAAAATCTACGATTCAGAATCCTAAGCGGTCAGTGGTTCGAAATGCGTGTTTGATAGGTAGAAATGCCCGTGCTCTTGTGGTGCCACCTAGCGGCACACTCATCGCTGACACGAAAATTCACTGGCAATCGGTAATGTCAGTACGAGCACCGTACAAGTATATAATTGTAGGTATACCCGATAGAGAGTGCTGAGAATTGATTGAGCGCACCTTGGAGAAAGAATTTGGAATAAAATTGACGGAATAATGATTGATTTTAATTCATTGAAGTTCATAAGCATATCTAATACGACTCATTACGTTTTACCGTCATAAATATCAGAATAGAACTTCAAACCAAAAACTGCAGTTCCTAGATAACAATAGAGAGAGCACCATATAAGGACGGGAGAGAATGACATTCTATTTCATTTAGTTATAGCGTCTTATCATACAATTCTTGCAATAAGAAACTACCATGTATAAAACATATATGAAATAAGAATTTTCTGAAATCGTATATCATGCACACGATTGAATGCAACAATCAGGTGATCGACGCCACGCAGTCGCGGTTGCGATCAGTTGCGATACTGCATAGGCGTAAACAGGCGTAAAGCAGTTATTTAAAAGCAGTAAGTTTGCAGCTGTAAACGTAAACCCCCCACTGCCCCCCACTGTTCGCAACCATACAAGCCATGTACGTGCCTCATTGAAAACAGCAATATTTTCGAAGTGAATCGTTAAAAATCTCGCAAGGGGGTGACTGTCTGTCGTTTCTAAGTAAACAGAGAACCGAAGGAAAAAAGCGACGGAGAAATCTATCGTCATGTCGAGCCATGTCCGCTGATATACGGAAAGTATACCAGATGTGCTGCAGTGTTCGCGCAAGATGTCTGTGTTGAACATTTCTCGGGCGCATCGGAACACATGTTCACATGTTTATTCAAAGCAGAACGACGGATTCATTTAATCAATCTGAACGTGACAAATAAATTGTCAATGGACAGAAAGTGCAATACAAATTGAAGTGACGTAACTCTCTCACGAACAACAACAACCTGTCTTTCGGTGCGTGTAACGCACAGCCTTGACAACAAACAATATACGTGTGGAGAATTGCATTGTGCTTGAATCGACGAAAATGTATCAGTTCAAGCCGTTCGTGTTCAAAAAGCACGAACCAAACAGCGTCGAGTGTCCGAAAGCCAGAAGCGGACACAGAATAGTTTGTGATCACAAGTACTTGTATTCTTATGGCGGTTTTAATCCGTACATCTGCGACAGTGATCCTGATATGCAAAACGATCAAGCATGGAGTTCCAGTAAACCATTGTTCAAGGAACTATGGAAATTCAACTTCGTTTCTCAACAATGGACTCGTTTGCCGGGCCAAGACAGTATGCCCAAAGAATTGGCGTCAAACGCTGTCATTTTAATTAGGGACAATTTAATAGTTTACGGAGGAACTGGCGTACCGTTCGGATCTAGTTGTAGCAATAGTCTCTATTCCGGCGATCTGAACAGTGGTGAAATGTATGAACTAGCCGCGTTCGGAGATCTACCAGATCCTCAATATGGTCAAGCTATAATTTGCCACGGACCTTATTTGTACACTGTCGGTGGTACCACAGGATACGAGTACACTTGTGACATTCATAGATACGATTTTAAGACTGGTATATGGGAGAAAGTTTACATATGTTCAGGAAGCGACGAGAACGAGCCCACGGGAAGGTATAGGCACGAACTGGCGTATGACGGGAAACTAATATACGTTCTGGGTGGAGGGACAGCTATGGAAGCATTTGGTTTCTCAGTAAGTAAGACATATTTTTTATTGAAACTTGTCATAAACTATTTTGGTATATTGTGTTTGTATTCAGGAAATTCCTGCTTTCGACCTAGAGATGAACAAGTGGATAGTATTGAATACTTACGGCGATAACAAAGATACTTCGGTACCAGAGCCCAGACGCTGCCATGGTTCTGTACAATATAGGGATGAGACTACTGGTGTCATCTCTGTGGTAATTTCTGGAGGATACAACGATGATCGTGTCTTCACCGACGTTTGGAGACTAGATTTGAGTTTGCTGCAATGGACTTGTTTAAGGAAATGTATATTACCGTGTCCTCTATACTTTCATTCAGCTGCCCTTACTCCGGAGGGACGCATGTACATATTCGGCGGTATAATAAAACGCAACAACGAGGTAATTAAAAATTATATCGTCGATTGGATTCTCCAACGACAGAAAATCTTTACGAAACTATGAAATCTTTTCTTACAGATAACAAGAACAGACGCTGTATATTCTATCTGGCTAAAAATCCCGAAGTTATCGCAGATGTGTTGGGAAGCGTTAATTAATTATTTTCCACATTTGTGTCGTATGACGCCACACGAACTGCTTGTTATAGGCGTACCATTAAAATTCGTGCAAAGAATTGATTTTCCTTAATTTTGACTACTAGCCGAATATTCAGAACATTAGCACTCCAATCATTGTTACCAGTTCTTTATTGTATGACTATTGTAATTGTTGAATATGAACTGACTTACTCGAGCTACGATACTTCTCTAATGTAAAACACCGAAGAATAGACTTATACATCATGCAACGATATTATGTTTGCGGTTGATTAATATGCGAACTTTTTTCTCAATGTTTTATCAATGATCGATTACTTCTTTTTTACACGACCGTGCAATTGTTACAGATAAATTATCGTTTTAACTCCGTGAACGGTATAAAGTAGATAATGAAATTTTATACTCACACCTAACACCTTTATTAAATTTGTTGGGAAAAAAAAAATATATATATATATTATATATATATATATTTACTGTACAAATCGTTTGTAAAGATTCCTAAATCTAGTTCGTACACAAAGTATATTTTTGCAGTAGAATACTGTATGCTAATTTAAAATTATATTTACAAAAAAAATGGGTGAGATTCGTAGAACTTTTGCGTTCCAGTAAATTGCTAAACAAAAGACGCGCATTTTTACAACCGACGGAGAAGTAATTAAACATCTATTTATTGCCCGTAGAAATTCGCCTGCAAATGTAAATACAGAGGTACATATAGTTCGTCTCCCCTTCTGCAGACTATGTTTCGCGGTTGAATAAACTGCTGTATTATGTTTGAACTTGAACGTTTGCGCAAGACCTATTATTGTTAATAATCGACTAAAATATATTTATGCGATGAATTTCCGTGTGAAAAACTACATTTCGTTTTTCAAAAGAAACGACACAATTTTCGGAAACTAATATAAATAATACTACTGCTTCTTCTTGTTCTTCTTCTTCCATTTTGGCACAAAACTAACATGAGACATGCGATAACGAACGTTGCTTTTTTCTGCATTTGCAGTTTCTCTCGAGCAGAACTTCATATCAAACAGAGAATGCACACTACATACCAAGTTCAGAGTACAAAGTAGTTTAAAAACAGCTTACATGCTTCGTTCAGTACGCAAACGATAGGCGTCTCATTCGATCATTTAAAACTATCTGTTTGTTCACTCTTTTTGTGATATCTCTCAAATAAACATGTTACAAAATGCATTTACAGCAATGCCTCTGTGCAGCGTCGCGCTTTGGCGATCTCTCTGTAGTGTCGCACATCTATCTATCCCTCACCGTCCTGGGAGTACCCATGCCTTCGAGATCAAAAGAAAACACTATTTATTTCCCTTTAAGACTGTTTCATTTTAAACACCAAAGGTGCGTCTGTATCAGAGTGTACCAGTGGCTCCTTGAAAATTTCATTCTGTTCACTAGCTTCTTGTTGGCCTTTCTCCACTTGCTTCTTTATGAACTCCATCATCCTCTCTTCGTCGTCTTTGTCCATCTTTTATTTCTTGGCTTTCTTCTCCTGTGCAGCCAAGGTCTCCGGGTCTCTGTCGATGTATGTCAAGTACCAGCCTAAAAGAATGATTATAGATTAGGAAAAGCGAAATTAATGATCAATTAAGGAGGTAGACATTTCTCCATAATTCCTCGATAATGCATGGCTATGGGGTTCTTTTTTCGTTTTTTGCTAACACGGCATAATAATTATGATCACAAAAAATATGTGAAATCGAAATGAGCTGCAAGTACATAAACTATAAAGATCTAGACATTTGCCTAGATGTCCACAGCCTAGAAGTCAAATACGTGGCGTGGCCAATAATATGAATAATTCTTATTCATCGACATCTTGACCTTGCCTGGCCGCGCCAAGTATTTGACTTCCAGGCTGCGGACATCTAGGCAAATGTCTAGATCTTTATAGTTTATGTACTTTTCACATATTTTTTGTGATCATAATTATTATGCCGTGTTAGCGGCTCAATTCAATTCATGTACTTGGCTTATTTTTTTACTTTTTTGAAGTTTTGATTGGGATATCACTTCTTTTTATATACAAGAATAAAAGTTATTATACTTTCTAGTACACTATTCTATTGTATATGATATTGACACTTGGCAGGTTATGAAAGTTGACACTTGGCAGATTATTGAAATGAGAGATCTATGTAAATATTTCGATTGACAGACGACGAGCCCGAGCCCTGCCGAATGATCCCGAGAGTCGATGAACGAAACACGTGTTAGTCCTTTTGGCTGAATGTGTACGTGTAACGCGTATACGTATTATGTTGACGAAAATTTCTTGACGAAGGAGAAGAATGAAGAATCAGAAGAAAAATCCTTGAAAATCCTACCATTTCTGACTGATCCATGACATGATATTACGATATCTCTGTCATACGTGGACCGATTTTATTGAATTTGGTCTTATTCGAAAGCTTATATGCGGTTTACTACAGAAAAATATCTTTCAATTTAGAAAATATTGCACGTGTGATGAGATATTAACGAAAGAAGTTTCAGGTTAGGTTAGAATGCCCGGTTTACGAGTAAAAGATACGCGGTAGCGATGGGTAGCGACTGATAGTGACTGATTGTGACTGATAGCGAATAGCGACCAGTAGCGACAGTTGACATCGATACAGGGTGTTCGGTAATTTTTCATGTACTTGGCGTCGAGACGCTACCGCGTCTCTAGATAATCTATCCTATGCTGAATATTAAATTAATTTATATTTTCATGTCCAGTTTTGCAGAAAACTACGCAAAATATAAGTTAATTTGAGAGTAAAATGTGTTTTAACTCTCGGGAACTTTTCTCCAAGTTGTATATATTAATTAGATTTATATTAAATGTACATTAGATGTATATTAAATCTAAAAACAGAGAAAGAGAATGTTTTTAATCATTTCTCTTTCATAAAAATGATGTGAGATCTGATCTTCTCTGGCGCGGGAGGGGGAAATCGGCTCTACCGTGCGCATGGGATCTGATCCAGGCTAAGCGTCCGCTCTACTGTGCACAGTCGGTAATTCATAGCATGGACACGAAATCCCATAAAATAATAGGTCTATTCTTGCTTATATCTCGTCCAATCTCGTCGGTGCTCTCATATCCTCTCTGGCAGGAATTGACAAAGGAAAAGGAAAAGGAAAAGGATGCTTACTTCACAATCATCTCAGAGATCGCCCCAGATCGCCCCAGATCGCCCCTTTCAATGTCTCTCAAACTTTCTCAGACACCCTGTATATGTCACAGTTTAATAGTTGCAGTTGCAGGTCTTGTATGAATACAGTAATAGGTCGTGCTTTGAATATTTGCCGCACAAACGAATCCCATTGCAGTGTTCTTTTCAAAATTAATGTTGCTCTTTGTGGGAGACCGTCCGTAAACCTCTGTTTGTACAAGTTTCTAACGAATATATTTGCAATGTCCGTCTTTAACGCGCGGCAGTTTTTGGATGCATTGTATAAACGTTACATAATTTCACTGCCATCGATAAATTTATCTAGAACACAAAAAGCAAGTATCCCTATTTGAGGTTAGAAATAAATATATTTACATTCGATAATTTCAACATTACATAATATTGAAGAATGATATTACGCGTTCGTTTAATTATGTTCTTGTTGTTGATCGTCTCTGGAACTTTTTGTACACGTATTAGAATGTTTGCTCCAATTCGTTAGTTTTTTACTGTCATGTATTTTGCAGATTTTTATTATCTGTTTAACTGGAGGATCGTTGCTACTGGGAGGTCTGGCACAGTTTTTAAAAAGACGGAGAAGGCATCCTCGTCCTCCTTCGAGGAGACCTTTGAGAGATTTAAAGCAAAGATTTGCAAACGCAAAGAATTCTAACTTTGGTAATTTACCAATACATTGTATGAAATTCTATGTAGATATTATGCACATTTTAAATAGTATTGCGTTCGTAACATTTGCCGTTTAAGTTATAAATAACTTTTCTTAAAATTTAAATCAGTTGTCATCTGAGACATTACGATTAATATGGATTTATTGTAATTGATTTCGGTTATCTAGAATAGTCATATTTTGTCATGTTGGTAGATGCAGTGTCGCAAGCGTCGTGGGCAAGAAGAAGTGAGGCGAGCAGTAGGAGTCACATAAGCGATCGAGTATCGCTTATATCTTCTGTTCCAGGAGGTCCAGATGGAGAGGTTACGCTTACTCCGCAACAGTATGGTGTTCTTGGTAAGTCAACATCTTATATTAGTACATAAATCTTGTAGTAATTTTGTAAGGATGTAGTAATTGTAATTTTAATCGATTAAACTATTTGATTCAGTTGTGTACATAATATTCTACGTTAAAAGTTAAGGATGTAATAATCACAACGAATACATCAATTCATCGGTTCATTTGCTTTTTTACTTATTCTGATTCAAGTATGGGTTTGTCATTTTTGGAAGAAATATATATGTATATGGGGGATTCGATCAAATTTTATTTAAGAAAGAAAATAACAATATAATGTGCATCGTTCAACATAAAAAGAGATTGTGTTGTGCATGCATTCATAAATTATCCAAGGCTGAGTACATTTTTACATACATATATGTATATAGTATTTATATTTACATGATAATGTACAGATATACATTATTCACAAATAACATGTTTGTTCAATGCAAATAGCCATATAGAAGCTAAGGACAGTTTTTGGCATTGCTAAATTTAGTTATTTCCACTGTAGTTTTTATTCAATATCTCCTCAAGGGTATACAGAAGTATCAAGAAGCAACTAAAACATAGCAGTAATACTTTTTTATCTGAATATAGATTGTTTTCTATGCCTTTAATCATTTCGTTCAGAAATTTATTCCGAAGACGTATTATTCTTTCAGTGTGTCCATTACATTATATATTATTCATAGTGAGAAAATATTGCTCACAATATCAAACATCGTATTATCTTGCATTTTCTATTTTTTCATTTTCTTCTGTTTCCCATTTAAACGCACAACGTTCTAAAACTCACCTGTCTCTATCTCGCAACAAATTACTGCCCTCTATGACGATTAACAAATTATTCAACAGAATATGTCACAATCATATTACATCTACATAAAATTTCATTGAATATCACAATATTGTGATTAGGCTTACCTTGATGCATACTCTTACAAACTCGTCTGGACATTTGTTTCCGTTCAAAGTGAATATGTCATGTTACTTCGATAGATACTACAATAGAATAAAATATACGATAATTGTACAGTATCGATATCGGTATCAGGTGAAAACTATTAAATGGTTAAATAAGTGTACAACAATTATGCCTAGCAAGAATGTGGAAACATGTTATGTACATACCAATGGTTCAAGTAAAAATGATCGAAAATACAAGAATATATGAAAATATCATTTTTTTTGTCAATGTACTTTCAAAAAAACGAAGCACGTTTAAATTAAACGCAAAATTAAATAAGTCCATATTTCTCTTTGACTTATCAAAGAAAGTATACCTTACAAATCATTAACGCATCTATACAAAATTAAAATACTGCATTCCTCTTCCGTTACAATTTCCATTAATAGTAAACTACTAGGAATCTGCAAGCCCTATCACTTTACCTGGGAGACAGATGGGTACATAAAATTCTATAAGTTGCATTGAATTTACAACAAAGCGTTAATTATTTAAGAATTTATGAAGTTTCGTTCATTATTACTCGGACTCTGTACATGGTTGAATTCATGCCTCGCTTTTTGGCTCGTTTTTGGCTCATCCGTGAGATTACTTTGCTTCCATTTCTATTACTCTTACATTGCAAATCCTATGAAATTTACATCAGTCACGTAAACGATATTAAAATAGCTTTGGAAAATAGATGTACCCATCTACCTGTTATCTACGTATTCTTACTTGCTATGCCATTATAAATCTTACAATTTTCTAAAATTATACTGCAATCTCAAAAATATATCGTAGCCGCGTTAACTCTCACATCTCTTTATCCTTCATTGTCGTTTTTACTCCCCTGATCTCATTTATATAAGCTAGTTGCCCGAGACAATACGATTCTTGAATCGAACCTTCGAAGAAGATGTCCATTCGTTTTCAAGCTTTTCATTCAAAGTTCTTCTAGAGGATGTCTAGAATTACACTTTGCAAAGGCATAAAATAGATTAGCTGGAGAATCGTTTCCACAGCGGAATTAGTAAAGACGGAATGTCGAAGTTTACATTCAGTTATTCAACAATAAAGGTAATGTTAACGAATCTTCTGTTAACATTTACATTGGCTGCGATCGCTTGTACTCAACATTGTCATGAGACTAGCTCATCATTAAGGTATTTCTTTAATATCCTAAACGTGTATATATATATATATATTTTTATGTATATATATATAATTTAATATATTATATTATAAATTATATATATATATATATATTAAATATCAAGTTTTTCTCGAAAGGCAAGCATATGTCAACGCTGACATCACAGCCCGACAGTCAGCGATTTAACCAAGAAGCTTTATTTCGTGCCATAAATTGCTATGTACGAAATTACAGCAACATCGTCAATTTTTTTCAATTTCTTTTCTTTGCTTTTTTTGTTGTTTTTGTTATATATCTTTCTTCAATATTGCTCTACGAATATATTACTATTGCAACTTAGGGCTTCTTAGGAGACGTACTTTCACGTGATTCTATGGACGATGGTCGTTAGTAGAGGTATAAATATAATATTTAATGTATGCAAACATGTTCCAGAATGGGAATCTTCCACCTTGTTCTTAAGCGATAAGGGACCACCGTCGTCGCTTTGCATATTCGACATATCCGATTTCTTTGGCGGTAATATCAGATTTTCATCTTGGTCATCGTTATTCACTTCTGGTTTACGCGGTTCCTTAATATATTCCTGCGGTGTTGTAGTGGTGGTTGCTTCTGTAGTGGGCGGTACAGTGGTAGTAGGAACTAAGCTATAATTACTTAGGAAGTAAATAGGTCCGAATATTGGAGTAATATCAAACATGGTTTCTTCTCTACGTATAGCGTTGATCCCACGGGATCTTGTCTCTCCGTCTTCATAATAAGAGATCAATGTTCCTGAGTAGGGTACCTCCATGTCAGTGTAATTAGCTTTCAGAGTAACATTTAGTCCTGTGCCAGGCTCCAAAAATATTTCCACTCTGCGAAGGATAATGAAATTAGAAAGATCATCCGGAACAATGTCGTTCCAAAGAAATATGCAAGGATAACGCTTACGTATACACGTCGCTGCGATTACTTTTCTCCATCGTACCCCATATTATCTTTGGCAAAGTTGTTCCATTCGTTAAAGTGATTGATGTGTTTAGGCCCTTCAAGATAGCATGACCCTGTCCCCAGTACACAGAGTAATCGTACGTATACCCAAACGCTTCAGCCATGATTTCACCTTTCTGTCCATTATTAGCAATCGTTGCCTCCCCCAATGTACGGGCTATACGCTTCATTGCTCGCTTTTTAGGCCAATGCAATTTAACCCTCGTTAAATTGTAATATATTGGCTCGGTTTCGACTAGAACGTCACCAGACTTTGCAGACCCCTCTGTGCCATCCTGGTATAAAAATAATACTACATTAATATCTCCTCTTTCGGTAACACTCTTAAATTTGTATCCAAGATTGCTTTTATCGCTTTACCTACTACAAGCCTACCAATTGGAGTTACAAGCGAAGAATTGACTAACTAAGAAGTCCTCTGTTATTAATCCATGGTTATCATGTTAGTATCAAAAACTACATTTAACAGTTTACCTACAGATAATGTTCCTTCTGAATAATAATCCTAAGAAGATGGTTATTAGACAGCAGATTTCATGCATTTATGACAAAATTGAGAGTAAGTGTAATTAAAACTTATTAAACATATTAAGAAACAAAATAAATTTCTATTTCACTGCAGTCTGGTGCGCGATTCAGATATAACATTCTTATTTTGCATAAAGATCCGCTGTCTAATGGAATAGCCTATCTAGGTAGCTTGTTGGTCTACAAACGAATTGCGACAAAGCAGATTAAGAAGCCTTCAGAGTCCACGATTTCCAAAGTACAATTGAATCATTGTCAGTAGGTAAAGCGTTAACATTTGACGGACTCTAACGTTCCCAAGTGTGGCTTTGTGTTTCGCTAGTCAAAGGGGTAAACACGAGATCCGCGTACAGCAATTACTTACGTCTCTCACGTAGCTGATAGAGCCGAGGTTGTCGTGCGAATTCAAGGTTCCGATATAATGGGTGTACCTCGGCTGGTCGTCCCCGTTGTCTTTGTCATTGTTGTGAACCCCGTGACGAGCCACGAACATCTTTTCCGTGGCCACCGCTCCTATGGGAGTCGGCTTGTATTTGTCCCAATGCTCCCAGTTGACGCGGGCGGCATTGTCGATGTTCTCGAGCAGTTCGTATTTGTCGTACGACTTCACGCTGCCGTGAATCGTCACCGTGCATCGTTTCTCGTCGCCTTTCTGGCTACCAGCTACCCAGACCGTGGTGTGCAAAACCCGGCACACGTACAGGGGCTTCTTTCTCTCCGATTTCTCCGCTTGGTTGTGCGAGTCGTCTGCGAAAATATTCACACAATCGTTCAAAAATAAAGAAGAAGAAAAACACGCATGTCTAGACACCCGGGGACCAGACAATCGCGATATTCAAGCTTATCGAGACGGAAGACGGGAACCAGCTCTGTCCCATTAGGCGGGTACAACGTTCCCTTCCGGTCTTGAGAAATTGTTTAGTACACTTCTTCATTCAAGTACGTGTTATCATAAAAATCGTAAATTCAATACTGTCATAAACGGTGACTCTTATTAATATTCGGACACTCTTAAAAAGACCATAACATTTTCAATATTAGACCATATGACTTGAAAAATGTTTGAAAAGATTACAATTGATTGGAATTGCAGAGAGAATACTAAAGCAAATAATAATTTATTTATTTAATGATTAAAACTGTCCATTGCATCGGCGTTTAACTCAAAGCGGTTTCCTCCTGCAGTGCTACCAACCGTAGTTGCAAAAGCAGAACAGCTCTGATACGAAGCTAGCTGGCGCTAACTGCGCCAGAGATTTTCAGCGTCCGCTTCCGATCGTGATTGTTTTTGATGCTTGCAGGTTTGAATAAACGAGAGTTACCGGTTACATGAATGATTATTTTTGATCTCAGTTGAACGCACCTTCGGTTTCCTCGATCTCGAAGCCGCCGATCACTATTTCCCTCGACGGATCATAGTGCGCACGCGGCAGCCAGTTCAGGGTAGTTGAGGTGACCAGTTGGTGATACTTTGACCGAATGTGCACACTGTTGTCGGCATTGGTCAGGAGCAACGAAAGACCGAGCAGCCCGAGGGCAAGGTAGACTCTTTGCCAAGACATCTGAAAACGTAACGATCGTTCGTTGAGAGAGCGTGTACGACACGGCGACAGGCCTAATTCAGAGGTAACATGAAACGCCCTCGCTTCTAGTGGGAGTAATGTGAACGGCTTTTAACACTGTATCCGCAATTCGCGACGATTGGCGAGAGTTCGATTGGCCTGGCTCTGTGTGCGAAGAACGCCGATGGGCGTCTAGTTGCCCGAACGAATACAGAAAAATATTCCCGAGATCTCGAGCATGCGTCGTGTGCCCGTTGCCGAACTCTTTTCATATCGAACAAATTAACTGTACGACAACGTGAAAGAGAGAACACTTCTTACTACTCCTCTCTTTCGCCGAACATATCTCTCCGGCTGGCAAGAGAATTACACGAGTTGCGTAATATTTCAGTTACACCGGTGTTTCAGCGACCTTAACTTTTGTAACAGTAGTACCGCTCTTTGTGATTATGTTTCTTGCTTACAGAGCGTAACTTTAACACGGCCCGAGTATAACTGGATCTTGCTCGCGGGCTTGCCTTCGCAGTTAACGTCCAGTAAATTCAGCAAATGATTTTTTCATTAATGCCTCGAAGATGCTCCGACTGAAACGAACTAAAACCGTTGGGCTAAGAGAGAGAGTTTTGTTATTTGCACGTGGTTGCACGCTAAATAAATTAATAAGAATTTTCGTATTCTGATGGAGCATTGTTGGAAGGGGTGTACATTTATGGATGACTTGTTTCCGTGGGAATTTGCCCAACCATTAACACAGCTTCGTTATGCTGCGCTAGTTACTTCGTGGTGTACCCGGTATACCTTTTGCCTCAGTTACCATAACGGTTCCGTGGCGTATCCGTTTACGTGATAATACACTTATTTTATAACGTTCATGGCCCACTGCATCCGCGACTTCCTTTTCACTCGAGAGTTTCTCGGATAGCTGCAGAACCCGGGACCCGGAACGCGTCCACGACGCTGCAATGATTCGTGCCGCTTCATCGCGAACGCCATGCGACTCGACGGCAAAAATCATTTGTTTGATTCTCAAAAGTGTTAGTTTCTTGCGTTTCATTAACCAGTTTGCTCAATTGTACTTCAGGCAATTAATATACTGTAATGCTGTGTAGCTTCCAAATGGTGCATCTATCTCTTCCTAACTCAACAATCTGTTCGCCACGATTTTTTATAGCTTTTCAACTCTAATTATATTTTTTCCAGCCTCTGTTTAAATTTGTTTTATTTGTACTTGAAAATATTGGGTTATGGAAGGTCATTTTCGAAATTAAAAACAGTGGAAAATTGTACTACTGGACCATCGATTAAGTAAATCGGCGAAAGAAAGAAAGAATATTTTAGGCGCCAACGTTATTTATCTTTTAAATCGCAAGCATTTCCGCCGTCGGATCGGGCTTTAAATATCAAATGTATCCGTAGCGTTCGAGTGCTTTTTCCCTTTGAAGGACCGTTTCCAAGGTAACCCAATGGATAGAAGATGGATAAAAGCGAGTTCACCGATTTTCGGCGCCCGTGCCGAATCACAAAGCCCTTAATCCACTTTGGCCAGGTGAAAGAGAGGCCACAGGTCGCAAAGGAGTAGACTCTCTTTGTCCCGTTGAAAAGAGCATCTGCCCATTATTGTTCCTTTAGAAAATATTTTTTGGATCGTTACCGAGATCAGTTTCACCGTGGAATTTCAATAATCGGCACAATGTTCTTGAAAATTTCCATAAACAAGATCTGATTAAAAAGAACTTTCGATACCTACGACCTACGCCATCATTTTCTAGGGGGATTGTGAACAGATTCATGGAAAAGTATTACAAACATTCTGAATAAAATATTTCTGTTTGAATGCGTTCGATTTGCTCATGCGACACTTGTACGACCCTAGGACACACGCTAGGACGACTCATAAATAATTGATTATTTACGATGACTCGTTGTCATTTATCAGGCAGCTGGAGTACCGTGAGTCATTAGAATGATACATACACGCATCGTTGCAATTTGTTCTCCGAGATGGAACTTGCACGTGCATGACACGACCTAATAATTTTGCAGTCTAAAACGCGAGCTAGTTTCAAAGCTCGGAGTCAAGTAAAATCAGCAAGTTAATCGGGAAGGTAAGTATACTAGGTGAAACAAAGAAGAGCGTTGGAAATCTGGTTGGCGGAAAGTTTCCCAGCAAAATGGCGGATTGATTGTTCGGAGGACAAGTGTTACCCTCATCCTTGGAGTTTCTCAGCGATCTCGAAACGCGATCCTCGAATGTTTCTCAACCGTGAGCATGTCCAACGCACTTGGTGGCGTCATTCGCGGGGCCGGTTGTGACGAACTGTTTCCGTTCTGCAGCACAGTTTCCGCGGAAACCGGCATTGTTCGTGTACCAATCGAACGGCCAACAAAAACGATTCGATGCTGGCAGATATCGCATTGTTCGCTCCGCGATAGAAGCGTTGACGGTCGGCCGGCCACGTTGAATTAACTGGCAATAAACCCGCCCATCCCCCTTCCCTTCCCTTGTATACACTCGTTCTAAATCGAAACACGAACGAATCGAGTCCGATGCAATCATCCAACTTGTTCCTCCCTGTTCCAATTTGTCTCGGAGCGGAACACGTTGCCCGAATGTTTACGCTAGTTGGCGCGAAGGATCAAAACAAGATGAATACGATTTTTTCTTTTTATAGACATGAAACTGATGTACATAATACCTCGTACAATACTTAAATGTTTAGTAATTGATTGGATACCGACATATATAATAATATAAACAATATTTTGAATAATGATACAGCAATTTTGGATCACCACTCGGACAATAAATGAGGAATGAAAATTTTTAAAGCCATCAAGCTACAACCCCTTCGTAGGCCAAAGTTCGCGGTGGAAAATAATAATCAGACACGTTTATGCTTCAAGAGAATGATTCGAGGGAACAGAGGATGAATTTTTTAACAAGTCAGGGACAAACCCTCCAATCCTCACACGTTCCTAAGGGTGACAACCCCTTTTCTGTTTTCAGACACTTCCGAATTATTTGATTTCTTCGAGGGAGCGCTCGACTCGGAACGCTAACAATGACATAATGACATTTTCAATTTCTTCAAAAATTTCTCTCGCTTCAAGTTGAGAACTAAGTGGTGTCGATTTGAAATGAACAAACACCGGACGAAGTCTTATCCTAGGATCTTAAGTGCAACAATTTCCGAGGGTTAACCGAGACCTTCGAGCCGAAAACCTCAGCTGCAATTGCAGAGGATCTCGGGTAATTGGCGCGATGTTGAACCGCGTGGAAGCCGGAAAAATGATGTAATCGAGGATTCCGAGCCGCCGACGTGATCCGCATTCGAACACGCAGAGAAAAAAAAAGAAGACGCGGGAGAAAAAGTCGAGGCCTCGCGAAATCCTGTATGTGAAGGGAACGCGCGAGGGAGAAAGAGCTGAGAGAGAGAGAGAGAGAGAGAAAACAACCGGAATTCGTTTGGTGAATAAATTAAACGCGGCTAGTCTGGCCTGGGAAGAAAAACGAGCCGTGAAAAACCGCTCGGCTCGCTGTTAAACTCGTGCTCGAATGCGGTGAACGCTAGCCGTGGCGCTTCTCCTATCTCTGGAACCGGTTGCGAGGCTGGCGCGCGCGTTCTGCAACTTGTTGACGGGCCACCTACTACGGGCGCCTCTCATCGTCGCATTCGGTCGAATGGTAATTAACTCGCCCCCGTGATACACCGGATACGTCACTGTCACGGTCAGGCCGTGCTCGGACTGCCTGACAGCCAGGAGGTTGGTTGCGAACGCTGTCACAAGGCTGGCGATTGAATAGGGGTTGCAGAAAACTGAGAGACAACACCTTGAAATTTTTACGAAATCTGCATAATATAGTGGGATTTAGAAAATATTCAACTTGTACATTACTGTAGAGACCACTGTTCTTGTTCAGGGGGTGAAAACAACCCTGTTACTATCGCGATCAAGTAAGAGGTGGTTAAAAACGAAGAATATTTCGTTTTTAATGATACAGAACACAGAATTTGTAAATTTTTTACGCAGATCTCACCCTACAGGTTTTAAGGGCTGCTTTCGCCCCTCTGAAACAAAGATACGACTTAAGTATTTCTTCGAATTGAGGCTCGCAAAGGTGTGGACCACTCGGCCAACACTTCTCGCAAGAGGTATAACCAGAAAGGGAAAGTGTTCTTAAGGTCTTGAGGCAGGCTCACACTGGTGTACCGCCGGGCGAGTACAGTTGCTTTGGAGAACGCTTGAGAAACGCTTTTCTAAGACGAGGGAGGTCCGCAATACATATACCGGGGTTAATCCTTTTTGTGTGCTATCTGCTGCCAGCCCGTAGCTTCACCTGGCGTACGCAAGCAACCTTAGTATATCGTACGAGATCCAGGATTAACCTTTCTCTCGCGATGAATATACTGTGAACCGAGTTTCACACTTTTAGAAAGTACGCGCGCGCTCTAACAGTGAGTTCAGAGGGGATGATTCAAAGTCCAAATGGATCCGGGGGTCTTTTAGGATTTGAAGATTGAATCCGCGATGGCGACCCTCGTTTAGCCCTTATCCGGATGAAATGGAGTACTCCGAGTCCCTTCGGGATCTTTTAAACAAATAATCATCTTTTCTTTGCATCTCTTGTCTGCAAAAGCTGTGTAGCCAGACTTTCAAAGTGTAGAGTACTTTAATTGTACAGTAAACATTTGTGAATTGGTCGGCAGAAACTAAATGAAATCGTGGCACAATTTAACACAGTTTCCAGTGTTCATCCCTCATATCAAAAAGGGATTAACATCCTCGATGTAGGGCGTTGTTAATGCTTCTACGGGTTTAAACCGTAAGAGCGTCTGATCCTTACATCGTGTAAGAGGGGTTCGCGTTGAAGGAGGGTTGAAGACGCGTTTCAACCCCGAAGAAACTCTCCCTGATCGTTTCCATCCTTTGAAAAGAGCTCCTCCTCGACAGAGGGCGTGTCGTCAGCGAAGAATGATCGCGAGGAAGGTCGTCTCGAATTTCTTGGACGCTCTAAAGGGGATAATCGCGGGTCGACCGTCGCGCGTTTCATTCGCGGTTGCGATCTCAATTAAACAAACTCGCTCGGGCACGGACAGTAGAAAAGTTGTGTACAGTTAAGGTCAGTAGGTCGGCGTCGGATCAAATGAAATATACGAATAGTGTCTGACCGAATTACTCGAAGGACGAGCCGCGCGGGGTTTAATAATGCATGCGGCACACATAGTCTCCTTCGTACTCCGTAAATCTTGTTGGACGTTCTCGGCTGATGCGTCCGTGACTAGGATGCATTGCATTAGTCTCTCGAATTGTCGTTCCACAGAAGGAAGTCGCCGCGAACTTCATTTTAGCATATCGAACCAGATATCCGAGGATTTATTCCGATTTTTTAGTCGCAAACTCTGTTTGTAAAATATGAGGAAATGAGAGTTAGCTGGTCGTTCGAGCTGATATGTGCGACGTCAATTAAAAATACCTACATGACCTTCTGTTTAGTCAATAACGGCGTGGGATGCTGGATACCAACCATGAATATTGATTTCATTGAGCACCGTGGACTACTTATTGCCTCGCTCGAACGTATTCACGTTCTCGTTATTCAAAAGCTTCTCTTTGTGTGTTATGCTCGTTTCATGGAACGGCATCGGTTTCAGAGGATTTAACGAATTTTGTCCCCCCCCCGGAAAGGAGACCGCAACAACGTCGAAGCCGACGATCAGGAACTGATATCTAAAACTTGAAACCGCATGTGTCTCGACAGTGAAAGCACGCGAGTTACGTCGCGTCGTTTTCCACAACAGACGCACACAGATTTTTCATTACCCCGGCCTTTGATGTACCCCGCGGATCGCTCGAGGGCTGAAAACACACGCGCGCGCACGCACACAAACTCCCAGAAAACCGCGGCTCCTTTTTTCCGAAACAATGCACGCCGATTGCGCGTCCAGTCTTTGACGGACCTCGAATTCGGGGAAATCAAACGGTCCATCATCGAAATGATGGATGCTGGGGTACGTTGATTACTTTGAAAATATTACTTCCGCGGTAGAGTGTTTCGACCCTCGGCGCTCGATAATCGTGAACGCTTATGCTCCCGTCCGTTGCATTCGTTTAATTAATCGAGGCTGAATTTTGACTTGGTCGAAAAGTAAAATGTGGGATTTTATTTCAGAATATTGTTACTAGGAATTGTCGTCTCCGTCGTTAAACAGAGTCTCGAAAGTGTTAATTCGACTTATCGCTCAATCTTGTGTTAACATGTAATCTGAAACTTTCTACTAATTACACGGCTCATGAAGTATAACGACTAGGCTGCGGACCTTTCTACGCATTCTGAGATTGTTTTACCGAATTCGGAATAAATGAAAACACGCTAGTAGACTGCGGATTTGATGCACTTATGTCGAAAAATTGATAGATGCAGCTGAACACGTGTGACAAATTCAGAAAGATCTCTAGTCTAGTAATAAGAAATCGACGGTAAATGGACATTTATGTTCAATTTGTAGTTGTTAATGATGGAAAAGGGAGCAAGTCGTCGGTATGGGGACACGGTCGCGATTAGGGACACTTGCTGTATCCCCTGTAAACGTGTTTACGCGTGCCACAGACGCAGAAATCCGTCCAGTATTGACCAGCCTCGATCATCCACCGACAGAGACAACTTTCTAAACGTACAACAAGAGAATCCCTAGAAAAAGGTCTTCAACCTTCCCGCCGGAAACAAGTTCAACCTCTGATTATCTGTAATTTCGAGGAACGACCCGCATTCGCGTGTAACAGCGCCGGGTACCTGTCAAGAACTAGATAATTATTAATCTCTTGGCTGTATACCAAGTTTCAAAGTAGGTCGCAAAAATGTCTGAACATTCTATCGATCACACTACAACCTCTTTGTATAATTGTAAAGTATCATTTCGATTATAATGCGTCTTGCTTTTCAAAAAAAATTGGAATTTGTTGCGTTGCAACAGAAATATAAGTATCATTTTTCTTTCTTTTCGTGCTTCCAACAATGTAGAGAATTTCACGGCGAGTATGTACTCGTAGGAGACACGGTTAACAGGTTGAACACCGAGTAAAATACGCGCTGCATCCGGTCGCATCGGTGAAACGTTACCGATCGAATTAGATAATTGACTTTCACGAATTAGTCGCGGAATGCCTCGGTCGTCGGATGCCCGGCAATTTAAGAGAAAGTGCCGACATTTTCTGGATTCGATTTCCAGCGATTTCGATCGACGCTGCACCGTCACTGCACTCGGGGCTTAGATCGGTCGCAATCGAACCGCTGATCCACCAACGTCGGTTAGTACACGTTCACTGATAAACAATCTCTATGCAAATTTCCATTTTCGAACATAATTTTCTGCAGTCGCTAACGAAGGAAAAAATTCATGTCTCCACCCAGAGGATTTCTGGTGGTAAAAAATGAAATAAAGATACCGTTAACGTTTGGTATTCATTGAAAGATCGCTTATGAACCTAGTTCCAAAGTAGATGGGTGTTTTATTTAACCCGCCACGTAATTTTCCCATCAAACAGATCTGTTCGATAGTCCCGTTGTTTTGATCTTGTTAGCCCAGTTCTCGCGCCCGATTCTCAATGAATAATTTCCGAAGTTCATTACAATATACAATAGCTGTTCATAGAACTAGTTGCTCGCCCCGCTCATAAAAATACATTGTGTGCCTGATCTACTTTTCCGATCGCACGATTTTCCTAAAAGATCGTCCTTATTTCGACGACCCTGGGTGTACCTCGCATAGTGAATATTCGGCGAACAGGGAATTCGTAACCGGGAACATGATTCGCGCGTCGAAGGTCGGGGATTTTAGACGTCGGGGCAAGAGCTGCGGAAATTTGATACCTCGCGTCGTAAACGAGCCATCGGTCGATTGCGCACGAAACACGTATAAACGTTGCTGAATAGTCGTAACTCCCCCTGCGACTTCAATCCTCCAGATCGAAACTACAGAATCCGAAAGTTCCGGAAAAACCAAACGGAAAATCTCTCTGGGTGATCCACAGGTGGTCCCGGTTCGCGCTTTATGTTCAACAATGGCCTTCGGAAGATTAAAACGCTTTTGCACGGCGAAATATTTGAATAGGTTTACCCTTTTAACTTGAAAATTAATTCGATTGATTGATTGATTCATTCGATTAATTCGAATGAATTCCATGCTATATGATTTTTTTCTTTTGGTGGATATGACATTTATATAATACCTCATGCAATACTTAAATATTTAGTATGTAATTGATTAGACACCAACGTGTTTAATAATGTAAGCTACTTCTGCATCCTACAATTTTTATTTTGCATCAGGATCCGCGGTCTGGTCATAGCGAGACTGCGGAAATTGAATTAGATAACAATTTGCTAATTTCAATAGACATGCAGCTTAAGTGTCCATTCACCGGACCGGTCACCCCATTCTGAACTTGTCGCGCAAGCCATTTGAAATTTTCGCTATTGAATAATAGGGAACGTGTCCAACTGTTACCACAGCGATCGTTTGTTGAAACAAAAATATGTGGATTGTTCTACAGTGTTCATTGGAATGGCGCATACACGAAAATTACGTGAACCGTGCGTGTTATTGCTCAACAGCAAACACATTGTTACAGGTCAGCGACTCGTTCAGCAGAGTCCAATTTCCTCGGGAACGTAGGCTAGATCCGCGGAAGCACTTCCCACACATTCGATCAATTTTTCCGCGACGTATCGTCTACGCGGAGCGACGACGTGACGCGATCCGGCATAATCGGCGGTTATCCGCGAAAATGATGATTACCCTAATGGCTGGTTGGTCCACGAAAATATATCTCGGTCACGCGACGGCGTGGCGCGTCGCGTCTCTCGAGTGAATATAACACCCTGCGGGGAACGTGTGTCGTAAGAGATTAAATAATTCCCGGTCGTGAGAAAATCGGTCCGCCCGGAGAGGCCTGATAGAAAAATTGCTGGAATTTTCCGGCGCGACAGCTGCTGTGTGCCTGTTGCAATTGCAGCCTCGCTGTTTGATAACGCGTTTGATAACGGGTTTCCTGCTGGATCCTCGCGGTGATACGGTGTGGCGTGATGAAGACGACGGTTATGGCGATACGTACATACACGCGGGAGTAAACAGCCACGGGGTCACGGCTCACAGGATAGGGCCTGCCCTTGCCGTTGAATACGAAACGAGGAAGGTATCGACTTTCCACGGTCGGTCGGCTATCAAGCGTTACCATGATAACGCCCCGATGCGCGGGCAAGCCCGCTCTCCCTCTCTCTCTTTTCCGTCTCTGCCAATTCCAACCACCACCACCACCATCCTCGTCGTCATCGTCGCACACCGCACTCGACGCAACCCAGCCACTTCTTCTTCTTCTTCTTCTTCTTCTTCTTGTTCGGGGTGTCGGGCCTTCTTAGCCACGTGCAAGCGCGTCACAGCGCGTCACACACACGTTTCTGACACCGCACTCATCGAATCAAGAGTCGAAAAAACAGAGTAGACACTCAGACTACCGTAATGACGAGCCTTTCCTCTGCCCGCGGCCAACAACCGGGTTCTACGCTGTCGCTGTTGTCCCGAATCAGGATTTACTGGTCCAGAGGGTCATTCTTCCGAAAGTCGAACCCTTTGCACTCGATCGGCGACTCTGGTGGAAGTTGCCGTAGATCGAAACGACTTTCACAGTACCAAAGGATCTACATAGCAGCTTTTCAATTTTGTTGTTGTCCCCTTCGTGTGATATGGGGGTGAAAAGTCTAAACTTTTATTTTCTCAGTTTATTCTAAAGATTTTTGGATATGGAAGGAAAGCGGAAATGTAGCTAGCTTTATTTGGGATATTTTTGTCGAAATTTTCAATCGGTGATTATGTAACACTTTGTACTCGGTTGTCCCCATTGAGGCACCACTAGAAATTGCTGTACCATTATTCAAAATATTGTTTACATTATTAAATATATCGGTATCTAATCAATTACTAAACATTTAGGTATTACACCAATTTCGTATACATAAAATTTCAAAAAAATCATAGGTAATGGAAATATTCTAGATCGGAAGAAATGTTTAATAGCTCCGAGTGCAAAGGGTTAAGGGTTGGAAATGTCGAAGTGCTTGTTAATAATGTTGGTCGCTCGTGGTTCAACGTGAACGAGGACACAAACCTAAAGAATATAGACTTAAAGTAGCTAACGGTAAAAGTTTGTTCCCTAAGTGTTTATTTAAGCCTATGAAGAGTATATCGACAGTTTGGCGACATCAGGGTCAAGTGCTGAAGTTGCGAACAACTAATTCCATCATGTATATAACCACTAAACATCAGTCGTATATTAAAAGTCTTAATTTGTCATTGAACTAACACCGTTCGATTCGTTTTTCCCGGTACAAATTAAACACGTGAACAGTTAAATCACCGTGTCATGGACCGGTGTGCGTCACGCTGGGACACCTTTGGGCGCGACCGTACCCGCCGAACAATAGAACAAAGATCCCGGGATCGTAATCTCGTTCTCTCGGTTTTCGTACGCTCGCCTCGTAAACTATTATTTTCATTGCCTTTCGCGTTACGACGTCGATCGTATCAGCCGCGGATAGGTAAGCGGAAACGCGGTGGGCGGCGCGCAGGATAGAGAATATAGTTTGATGGAACGATTGTCTCGATCCTTTTCTGGTATCCCTGCCACGGAGCTCCGGCCGATGCTCGGAGATGTATGATTAGCTGGTACGGCGAAATTCATCGTCGATCCGAGGAATGAGTCGGTTTTTAACCTTCCGGGAACCGAGAGGAGTGAAGTCACGCTCTCGGAATTATGCGAAGCTGATTTTATCCGTGAACCGCGTGTCGTCAAGTTACAAATATGTGCGTGTCTTTGATGACTGTCGATTATGTCTAGCGTTCTTTTGTCTGCAATGAATTGTCTAATCAGCGAAAGAGATGTTTCACTGGATTTTTATAAAAATGAACTATAAACACGGGATATTACATAAAGATCCGCTGTCTATTGACGACCTTGCAGTCGATGCGACGTAAAACTCACGCGAAGAAGAAAACAAAGAAACAGTGTAATTAATCTTCTATCGCTTTGCTAACTGCTGTGGAGTCTGAACAATCGATCGTATCTAGTCGTCAAGGTATTCGACTATCCATCAAACGCCGGTAACGAACCGCTTAATTGCTCGAAATTCGAGCAATCTCGACCGGTGGAATTGAAAATCGTCCGTGCACGCACATTTCGTAACGAACCTTGGGAAACGGTGTTCACGCGAATCGATAGCACAGTGCCAAGCGAGCGTGATTCATTGGTCGCGTTTGCGGCGCGCTGGGCTTTAACTCGAAATTAAGGGTTGACCGTGGATTCGGAGCGACCATAATCGCGGTGGAGAGACGTAGAAACGGGGAGAGATTCGTTCCGTGGGTGATTACCGGGCAGGACGTGTATGTAAATCGATTTAATGAGCGCCGATATGACGGCGACACGCGTGAACGCCGATTAAAGGTCGATTTGTACTATCCGCGCAGACACCGATCAGACAAACATTCCTTATCGCGTTTGAATATACAGTGATATCCCAGCAATGTCCGGACACTCTTAACCCCCATACGCAACTCAACAATATGTAGTTGCATAAAAGAGACTAGGATAATAATTCACCCATGTTTGCTCTACACGTGTAAAATCAACTAATTATGTTCCATTTGTAACGTCACATTTTAAAGAAATACATCTCACAACATAGACATAAAGGGATCAATGATTTTACCGTGAAAATAGTAAATCAGTGAATTTTCACCCTCAGGATCGTATAAGGGTTAAAAAGACGACAACTTTTTAAATATTCGACTTGGATTTTTTCGAGGATCTAGAACAATTAATTGAATTTGAGGTAAAATCCTCTTGTGTCTTTCTGTTATATCCCCAGAGGACTAGTCCCACATGTCCAAAAGTTATTCCGAGTCGAAGATCCTTAAAAATCTCTTTTTCTCACTGCCGTGACACGATGAACGTAACCGTCTAGGTCGCCAGGTGGACACCGGTTTTTCTCTCACGTTTCTTCTAGATAGCATAAACGTGATTTCTGTTCTTTGGCGGGCACACATTGCGTCACCGTGTTGTACCAGGAATACTTTATCGTCTGTCAACACACGCGAGGGGGAAACCGCGTTACGATGTCGCGATGATCCTTGCCGCGGCACAGCCGGCCGATTTACGAGGCAGCCGGCACGAATTATTCGCGTCCGTCTCACCATCGATTCCCGGAATCACGACTTCCTTGACCCGAAAAATCCTCCACGGAGGATAAAGGCAATTAAACACTCGTGATATTCCCACCGCCATGCCGTCGCGTCGCGTGTCCTCGTCGACCAATTGCCGGATCAGTGGAACGAGCGGTTCAAGATCGGAAACTGCGTGAAATTCTACACGGCTCTCGTCACCGCCAAAATACCGCTAATGCACGACGCTGGTTCACTATGTCCACGACATAGTGTACGAAAAAAAAGAGAAATCGCGGGACTATATTAAAGCGTTCGGTCATCCAGCTTCTGACGCAATGCGTACAACTTCTGCGTCCTCTTATGCTTGAACACCTGCGACATTTTTGGGGAATCACTGTTGGATAACATCAGCGCTACTACATATCGTCGACACATTTGCGAGCAATTTCAGATAAGAAATTGTCTGAATGTTGGAAATTTATTGAAGCTATGCCACAGCGGAACAAAACTTTTCTTACTATTGGATAACGAATTCCACACCATGGAAAATGACTTTGCACACTTACAATTATAGTTTCAAGTGTCTATATTCATTCGAGAGCTATGTTGGACGTCATACATACTAAGAAGCATCCTTTTCTCAGAGAAGCAGCTTCGAAATCTGGCTTCGCACGATTTCTACACTGGATATCTCATGGTCCATACAGGCCTTCCTCAGCTTCTTGTTCGTCTCTTTTTCTTTCTCATGGGCCTGGAGCCATTAACATGTGTACATGGGTCTGAGGATGTCTTTACGGGACTTAATTACACCCGGTCCTATGTAACTTCACAACCATTCGAATATTTTAAAGAATCTTTATCCAAAACGTGTTCACGAACGATAAAGCTTTCAAAGTCAACAACAAAAAGAAAACTCGAGTTTTTGAGATTTCAGCGTATTCCGTTTAATAAAACAGTCTGCTTCGTTTTGCTAATAGAAAAATGATCAAGATTTTGAGAACGATAGCGGAACGAGGTTAATTGGTGGTCCGCGCTCTAATTGGCCGGGCAAACTCGAAATTCCATTATCGTTTTGGAGTTGTTTCAAAAAGACAATTCCGATGATAGGATGACCGATGCTAGAGCAATATGACTGCGGCACCTATTTATCACTGCCAAGGCCATCTATGCAACCGGATCGTCTCCGCAGTCATTGTTAAACTCATTTCCGTTGCTCGATTGCCCGTGAGTGCAGCGAAAATTTAACCATCAGTCCGCAGTGGGTAAGACCCCCTGTTATCGACGTGTCGGTGCCAGTGTGCCCGGAGGAAGACTCTACTCTAACCATTACTGGCAGCCATAAGTAGCGTCGTCTTCTTGTAGCACCGTCGAGTACGGCTATTTAGCCATCACAGCCTCATCGAACGAAAGAACTGAATTCCTTCACGGATGTAATGACGCTCTTCCCATTATTCCTAATTAACCTCTAGTCTTTTTACATTTTTTTTTACCCCCCTCTCGAAATCAATCATTAGGCGCGGCCCGATTAAAACTTAAATACGGGAAGAGACTCTCGAGTACGAGGATCTCCGTCGAACATTTCTGCCGAACAGGAAACTGAGAATTCGATCAGTAGACTGCGGATTTTATGCATTTCTGACAAAAACGCGTGAGTGAAATTTGGAACAGCGGTCAGATAAAGCCACAGGAAGTAAAGGATTATTTTTACTTTCAATACTGCCCGATTGAACCGTCAATTGTGTGCAACACTGTATACACTGTTCCTCCACGACCATTCTAAACAATTTTATATACAGAGACATTAGAGTGACCGGTGATTAGATACATTCAATATATCAATTTATGAATTAAAATGTAGTTACACAGTAAGAATAGATGTTAGTACATTTAGCAACACCGTGGGCAATATTGTTTATCGTGTGAATAAAAAAAATGTGCTTTTCCAGACCAAGGCTTTAATAAATTGGATTAGCCGGCAGTACCTTCGGGAGAAAACCGAGGCAGGCCAAGAGCAAAAATAGAAGGAGCCGATCAATAAGCCGGGAAACTCTTATCGAGAAAACGAAACTACTCGTGGTGGGGGGTGGGGTCCCCTAATTGAACCATTTCACTAACTGTTGATCCGGTTTCTTTCTCTGACGCTGATCCAGCCGCATTCCTTCCCGTAGCGATGATTCATTCCCGGAGTCCGTTTAAAAACGAAACCGCTACGCTCGAGAGCTGCAGAGAACTCCTCAGAGGTTCCTCTTACCGTTTCTCACGGCTGCGAGAGATCCTCTGACGAGAT
Source organism: Lasioglossum baleicum (assembly GCF_051020765.1). Classification (NCBI taxonomy): domain Eukaryota; kingdom Metazoa; phylum Arthropoda; class Insecta; order Hymenoptera; family Halictidae; genus Lasioglossum; species Lasioglossum baleicum. The sequence goes on from NC_134929.1 coordinate 11,652,074, forward strand.
CCTAATCGACTGCCGCGATCGAGTCCGCGGATCTAGACGGGATTCACCGGAGGTAACAGCCGCCGAGTGAATAATTACGATAGTGCCTCGACGTGTGTGAAAACTTGGGGAAATGTCGCTCGTACGTTCAGGAAACGAAACATCGACCCTCGAGGAGTCCGGATTCGCATCAAGATAGTGGAGATGAGATTTCTCGTAAATATATGCATATTTTTTGCGCATGCATTGAAACATTACTGTACTATGTGTCGGGGGGAACACTTACAAACGCCGCGACCTTACGCTACTTTCCGTCGAATCGTTTCCAGGTACTGTGCATATGTGTCTCCTACTATTATCTACCGGGTGTCATCGAAGTAACGCCACAACTGAGCAGCTTATGCCACACGAAACACAATATTTGGATTTAATATTTTCCACCAGTCGCATTACAAACCCAATGATTTCGTCATGTTTCCCATTCAACAAATCTCGATAATTGTTTGTGAAAATATCAATTTATCGTGAATCAATTTCGGAAGGTTAGCACGGCGGAGAAATGTCTATTACAAGTCAATCTGAACATAAAGACTTCATTATTTCCTATTAAATTGATTACTCCTCATTATGCTTTACGCGTCTGTACACGCCACGAAAGCATGAAACCCGCGGGCTATTAATAATCATAGGTCATTAGCGAACCACGTGTATTCGTGCACCCGTGGAGATTGGAAACTTGTATTAACAAACTCGAACGACATTTCTGTTTCACATTTTGCACAAGTAATCCGAGAAAATGCAGCAATTGCATCATGCCAGCCGGATAACGGACTCCCGGCAAGTTATGTTTGTCTTTTTTTTCCTAAACAACATTTTATTACTCTCGCGTGCAACTTCTACGATAATTTTACCGGCAATTATTTAAATTATCTACGCACGGTCGAACGAAATACGTATCCATCGAATCGCCCAATTATTCGAGAATGCGACGGGTTACGGTACACTATTTCAATCGCGGGTCTCCGGGGCGAATGCGACCGAGTTGGTCCCCGAAGAGTAGGCACATATAACGAGAACTATAATCTGTCAGAGTCTCATTAAAAAGTCAGCGTAACACTTGGGGAGAGACTCTCCTCGTTAGGCTGCGTGCGACGTTCATGCAGGGTGAACGAGACTAAACAGAGCCGTCGCCGCCGCCGCCGCCGCTGACGATGATGGTCGGTGACCATGTCGCGTCGTTCGGTCATCAAACCATCGGTCCTCGTCGCAGGGATGTTTACTCGAAAGAGTCGAGTGAAAGTTCTAGATGGCAGTCGGCCCAACGCGTCGCCTTAAAAAGTGAGGACATTGTTCCTGAAGGACCCGACCGAGTGGGGGAGGACACGAGTATTTCGTAAGAAGACGTGAAAGACGTCTGTTTACGGTCCAGCCGGGTTTACCGACTGGAGTACAGTAATGACTCGATACATGTCGTAACTTCGGGATCGAAGTGTCCTTATATCTGTACAGACGCTATTCGTTCGTTCTATTACCGCCGGTGCGTAAACAAGTGCGAAGAGTAAACAAAACAACGACACTGATGCTGAGGAAATACGATCTCGTAAATTTTTGTCCTCTGGTTTATGCAGGATAAAAGTTGTCTGTGTTTATTGCACTCTTTTGGGAGATTATTTAAATCTTTCTACCGTTTCAAATTACACCCACCCATTTTGATCGTAACACTGAATACACTCGAATCGAATGGCCCGTGTGCTCGGGGTTGCCTCGAGTTGCGAAAGCTGCTCTCTCGAGAGAGCTAGACGCCTACGAATAGTTCTATGTAATACCTTGATGACGTTCAATGAATTCAAATGTACTGCGCGCGGGTTCAGCGGGCGAAAGAGAGGATCTCGTGTCACTGATCTCTGCGTGGCCGAGTCGATTGAATCAAGGGACACAATCGAGAGCGGCAAAGCCTTTTCGACGATTCGAAAGTAGCCTAGGAAGCTGGAGAAAAGAAAGAGAAAGAGAGAGAGAGACTTTCTGAGTGTTGGGAAAGAAGATGGTTGGGAAAACGTGGTACATACGTGGTTCGAACACTGCAGACCCCTAACTTAATTGAAGATTCTATCGGATCCGAACATTTGCAAGTGGACAATTTAATATGAACAGCTTTATACTTGATTGCGAGTCAGCTAAAGTAGATATATGTTTGGTGATAATTCTTTCGAACATAAAAGATCAGTGAACTAGGACAGCAAGATTGAAACAAGACCAGCGAAGTCAAGAGGACAGCAACACTGAAGGAAGATCAGCTCGTAGACTAATAGCTTCCTCATTATCTCCGGTGCTGAAGTCTCGAACCGGAAGCCATCTCGGCGCAGATGATCGAAACAATGGTCAATATTCTCGCGGTCACCGATTCGGGTACACGGAAGTTAGGAGTTTACGGTTCAACCTAACAGCGTCCACTAGAAAGAGAAATCTAGGAAATTTCGAAATACGTCCCACCAAAGAGAATCGCGTTAGCGTCCTAGAAGTTTTCTGAATGCCTCGACTGTTCGTGGCTCTTTCGTGCGATCATCTCCAATGAATACCCTCGAGCATAGTGAACATCAACGAGCCCAGCAGGAAGAGGAGCAAAGTCTAAGGCGTTGGGGCCACGGCTTTATCGAGATGCAGAAGATCTTTCCAGCTGACGTGGCTCGTAGCCGTGTAGTGTGACCTCCGCCGGTCTACTTTTGCGAAGGCAAGTTCTGTCTCGGGTGGGGGGTACCTACACCTTTTACCCTCTAGCTGTACCACGGTATATATGCTCTCTAAATGCTTACCTCATCCAAGGATAGTGGGAATATTAATACGCCTCCGCAGACTGTCCTTTGCGCGCGAAAACGCGGAAGGCGATGACTTTTAGAGCCTCGTCGTTGAATCGGGTACGATTACGCGAATGCGCGAAGATCTAGCCGGGTCTGGTCAGTGTCGAGCATTCAACGTGTTAACTGCTAAGTCAATTACTCTTGGAAGTCCTAGAACGTCAAAGAAATTTCGGTACCCAAAATGTCTCCCCGATCATGATTTAATGAACCAAATTGATATACATTTGCAATTCCTGATCGGGGTGGATATTGAACCGAAACACGAGCAGGATACACTTTAACCAATTAACCGAGGGTCTTGATGAGAACCCATAACAATGCGTGGAATTACAATCTCCTGTCTTTCGCTCGACGCGCGAGCGAAACTCGTCGCAAGAAAGCGAAATAGTGTGATGGCACGGCAGCATAATTAAAAATAGTCCGGATGACTTCGTGTTCGGTCGCATTTCCATCGGGAGCAACAGTATTACGCTAATGAAAGATATGAAAGATTAAATTTCCATCCCCCGCGTTCGCGAGAGTCTAAAGTCTCGTGTCCGTCGTTCGCGACCGCTTAATTGACTAATTGAGGTCTATAATAATTAACCCGTTGCCTTAAAATATCTAGACTCGCGATGGTGATTTCGAACCATAAAATTCTGTTCATCCTGCATCGATATTTATCCGTTGATATTAGTATAGGCATGGACGTCAGTTTCTTCTTCTGGGAAATGACGAACGCCGAAGGAATTCTAATTCCTGGTACATACGTTTATGGGAAAAAACGGAACAGATGTAACACAAAGATCTGAAAACATCGCAAGATGTTCTCGTTCCTATTTAGATAATTATATTTCGCATTCTCGTGCAAGCTAATATTGTCCTAAGTTTGGGGAATTTTAATGGAGAGTCTAGCAGCCAACAATTCGATGGTAAAGATAGAACGGGAGGATCGGCGCCAAAAAGTTTTCAGCGGTGATAACACCCGGAAAAGAAAGGAGGTAAAAGCGATTTCCATCTGTTCACCCTTCGGGGCCGGGGATAGAGAGGAGATGGAATAGAGAAAGAGGGAGAGAGAAATTAATAGGAGAGAGAGAGAGGCGAAACGACGACGTGAACCAGATTATGAAAATCAGAGCGAGCCACGTAGGTTAAAAGCTCGTTGCGGCGAGCGATAATGATGTCACTTTTATTAGCCTCATCAGGGTCGAAGCATCCTCGACAGGGGATCCACTATTACCTAATAACCGACACGATCATATCGTGTATCCAGTTAGCCGGGGACATTTGCATCCATCGACAGGTCATCTGCGTGCTAGCTGCGCCACCGTTTGCGTGTTCAGTTCGAAAGGTCTCCCCCTATCCCAGCGTCATTATCAATTTATTGATAAATTCCTTCCACGACGTACTTTCCCGAGATTAACAATTTGCCGAATTGCTTCCGGATCGCTAACGCGCGTTGCAACTGCGTTCGCCGCGGTGCGGAGATCAGTTTAAAGGAGAGCTCCGATCTGCCAGTTCAACGGATAGACTTTCAAAATCATTTTCATAGCACGGTGCTTCGAAATTCCAAAACTTGACGAACATATAATCAGAGTTACTTTTCTTATTGACTTTACTGTCGAATTTACTGACAACATAGTTCGCTGGATGACGTGTATTCATTTGTGGACTTTCTTCAAGCATAAGCAATACCAAAAGGTCTCGAATTTTTGTGGTGAATGGAATGCCGAATATAGTGCGTGATTATTTTTCATTAAGGTGTGTTGTAATTTTTGCATTCTACGCTCGAGGTGAGTTCTGTGTCTCACGAGTATCGGCACCCTTGTACGCTTCAATTTTCAATGATTTCATGAACTATATTTAACACTAGCATAATGTGGTTCGATAAGGCCGTGCATAAGTGCATAGTGAGCGATCAATTGAAATTTTCTAGGTATTCGACCGGGGCCGGGTTCATAATTGCTGGCACATTCGCTGTTCTCGATTACCTGAGACTGTGCAGACATGCTAATCGGCGTTCCGACTAGTTTCACGTTTCATTTGGCTAAGAAAGCCACCGAGAAAATACCGGTACCGGCCAGTGCTTTTAATAAAGCAACACGATTTTCAGTATATTTTCTACCGAGGATATAATATAATATTTCCGTCATCAATTGTCGAATGTTCCAACTGGAATATCTCGTGACTACTGTCGCAACGATACTGCGAATTAAAGCCACCTATTAGCAACGTGTAAACACTTCTTTCTCTATCTTCATCTCTCTTCGACTAATCACGTGTAGAGCAATTTAAAGCCATCAGTGTCCCGAGGAATTTTATGGCGTGAATCTGTTATTGCTATTCGAGAGTAGGAAATCACGTCGATTTACACGAGCTACAGTTACAGGTTGGAAGAGCTTGTTTTGAGAAATAGTCGTAAGTTTAGCTCCTATTCGAAAATAAACGAGCCGTTGCTTGCGAACAAGCGTACGAAGATCAACAAATTTCTGGATCTCATACTATGTATTCGCAAAAACAACGCCGCGAATTACAACAGTTAACGAGCACTCCTAGCGTCTTCGCAACAAAACATTCCTTTCTAGAACGTTTGCTAAATTCCCTTTGATCTTGCCGAATATGTTCCTAGAACGATTTAATGAGCATAACTAACCAACGTAACGACCAAAAAATTAATCATTCGAAACGTTACAATTTTCTTGAGATCGTAAATATTCCTAATCGTTAGATTCACGTCCGGGTTACAAACTTTCATCCGTATTTTGAAATCATTAATATACTTGATGGCAGTCATAATTAATTTGACAAAATGATTGAACGTTCTATCGGTAGACTAGTACTGGCTCAATTTCCTTTTCAAAGTTCCGCGTGTAATTAAATTGACAAACGAGGTTCGTGTAAGCATAAAACGACGCGAGCCGATTTGTTATGAAAACGGGAACAGGTCGCAATCCAATTAATTAGAATATTATTCGATAGGTGTGCCTCGCACGGACACAATTACGTTTCCTTTTCGCTCGATGCTGTGCATCTTCATTAACTTAATCGAACGTGAGTACTGTCCAATTATGATCGCCGCCGCCCCTATTAACCAGGTCGATTATCATCTATTTTTAACCGGCGAAAGTTCCGCGAACGCGGGAAATTTAAGCCAAAAATCAGTCGTTTCAATGAATTTCAGTATAGAATTTGAAAAATCTATAATCTAGAAGTCTTTTAAAAATTTTTTAAATGTCTAATATGGACCACTTAAATGAGTACGTCCTGTATAAAAGTGAATCATCGAAGAATTTATAGGAACAGCTTTGCCGACGTTGTTTATTTCACGAAAAAAGAATCCGTATGGTAGAGCATACCAACCCTCTGATATCTCGTGACCTTTCATTATTTTCTATTTCATTATTCCCGTCACGAATGTATTTTCCCGGTACGCATAAAAAGAAAACATTGTCACGCTCTCTAAAGTGCAGGGGTACGACGAAAGCATCTGTTGTTCGGCGTATGGTATGGCAAATACGCAGATATCACGGTTGCAGGAAGTGCGCGTGTGCTAGGGAAATTTCCAAGTTCACCAGCGCACCAGGCACCTCCATCGATCTGCCGGTGTGCGGTGCTATTGCTACATTTACGGCATTCACTTTTATTCGAGATTCAACGGGTACGAGCTATTGACCCCTGAACTTGACCTATACGGAAGTTATATCTGGTTCTGGAATCGCGGGCCACAAAAGGGTTTCGAAAAAGTGGCTAGAAAATCACGTTCCGTGTCCTCTCAGCATTCCTCGCCACATATTACGCAATATTTTGGAATCTTCACGGATTCCCCCTCTACCAGTCTCCATCGATCGCTCGATTGACCAACCGGGTGTCAAGATTTTTCATCCCCTCGATTTTCTTCCAACGACAATACCCGTAAACACTAGCTTTGCGGAGCACTAAAAGTGTTCCAGCCATTCTTTCCAGTATTTACTCGAAGAAATCAATTTGTTGAATAATCCCTCGTGGATATTAGGAGTAAACCTCGTGTTAAGTAAATAACTAGATTGCGGATATTTATGCAATTATGGCTTTTGAAAATTTTGAAAAAAATGCTAGGATATAAAACGTGACAGAATTTAGTACAATTTTCATTTATTTCGTCTACAAAAATTGAAAATTCCCTAAACATCCGCAGTCTAGTAACAGCACAAAATCATCCCTCGACTCCCCTCAATTGTTCCGCACAAAATTGGCCGTTAAAAGCACGTACAAACTTTCGATTACCTCCGCAATCCAATAACGAGTGCAAACGTAAAATCATTAAAAGACTCGGTTATCGAACTGTCCTTCCGGGTGTGTAAAAACAGTCTTGCAACATACTGTTCGACCAGCAGACATTACCAGGGCGATTCCACAAGTGAAAACCAGACAAAATCGAGATATCAGCGAAATCGTAGCTGTTGCTTCAGTTTTTAATCGATTGACCGACGTGTTCCTCGTTCTCTTTAATTCTCGTCTGGAAACACGTCACTGTTCGCACTGCCCGCGCAAACATTTCCAACCGATCGACTGAAACCGTGACCGCGACACTTTTTACATTCGATATTCGTGTTTGCTCGCAGAATCACACCAGCTGAATCTGTCTGCCAGCCGAGCAACCCCGTACACTGGGGTAAAATCGTGGTGGCAACGTGTCCGACACGCTCAATATCAACGATAGAGTAGGAAACAGTCGTACTTACTATTGCATTATCTTAATCCAACTATATGTCCGAATACTGGCGTCAAGGGAGTAGGGTATACGCGTCGCACTAGGTGTCCTGTCTTTTATTCTGTGAACGCGAGCGAGTCTCCCGGTGCGGTTGCTAGTTAGTAAATCCGCGTGTCAACGTCCCGTGTTCCTCAGGAGCAAATACACACTACACCTGGCCAGCTAGCGGCAAGCCGAGTAACTGACGCTAGCGCGAGGACTCGGTGCGTGTTCCACCCCTCCCCTCCCCGACGCACTCTACTGTCGTTGGTTGGTCCTCGTCCCTCTCCACCGACTACGTATATTTCTCTCTTTCTCTCTCTTTCGTTCTCCCTTGATCCGTAACTCTCTCTATCTCTCTCTTGTTCGTTCTATTCCGTGAGTTTTTCCTCTCGAGGCCTGGCTCTGGCTCGTCGAAGCTCCAGCGGTGCACTACCAGCTTTAGGAGCCGCGCGATGCCGCAACGCGTGCCTGGAGCACACTTTGAGACCGCGCGCGCCTCCCAGCTGCCGTATCGACCCCTCCCTATTGGATGACACATCCTCCAATAACGAACCTCCAAAAGGATTACGTCACTTCGGTATTATTGACGCCAGCCATCCGCAGAGCTGGCGAAAAATTTCGAGAAAAAATATACATATTCGAATTGCCAGCCGAACACCATTAGACCAAGAAAACACGGTGCAGGATCGACCGACACGCTGCATCCGCAAAATCAGAATCCCAGAGGATCCTGGGTAATTAACACTAGACCTACCGCCCGTTAAACGACCGGCTTCTTGTTTTACAATTACTGAGATTGTAGGGGTTGTCTTCATGGGATATTGTTGAAGTATAGGGTACTTGCTCGTAGTATATAATAAAATTTAACTTGAAGAAATAAATGGAGAGAAACGTGTATTTTTTCAATTAAATTGAGCTATTAGTGTATATGTATAACAGGAGATGCGATGATGAAATTTGTGATATATAAGTAATTAATGTTAATATAGAAATGGGCGAATTGTGTATCGACTGTCTAGCGTTTGAAATATTATTTTAGACGGCACTGGCCATTACAGCTCGCAGCATCCCAGTGGTGGATCATTTCGGATGTGTTCCGCAGCTCTAACGGGGGTTGCAAGAGAATTCTCGAGGGCTGGTCGCCGCGAAAGCTCTCCTCCTAAGATCCGGTGTCTCTTCGTTAAATAAGGGACACTTGCGAGCCGAGAGCACGCCAACTCTCGTGCCACCTTTTAGCTTGTACGAGCGGGATTCTAATTTTTATCGAACACTTTGATGCACCGGTTGCATTGCAGGAGATGGGGCGGGGCGGAACGGACTCTATGCGGCGGATCATCGTAAATACTATTTCCTTGTACTCGAAACGTTCCAGTCTCTCGAATACACAATCAAACGACGCTCTCAGACGACGAACGAAACGACTCCTCAGGGTTTCGATCGTTATGGAAAGAATAATGAGTCGGCTGACTAGAGATAAAAGACCAAACCGGTTTCTTTTGAAGTTTAAATGAATTATGCTTGTTGTCGCGTATAATATCGCGTGTTTTTCCATTAGCTGTCGTTAAGTTGTCCGGTTTATTCGTCACGAGCTAGACCAACAATGTTTATACGATTGTCTACGTTTGTGGACAAATTTCGAGAAAGTCTAATCAATTTTCAGTGGTAGTAACCTTTGTAGATAATAAATAAATGTGCCCATAATTACGAAAGTGATCTAAGTAAAAATTGAAAAAAGATCAGTTTATCAGGTATTTCACACCACATTGTTTTAAACTACATGAACTCGATGCAATTTTTACGATATTGTGAAAAATGAACCGTTAGATGGCGCTTGTTATTTACATTAAACATTTTACATTTTACATCATATGGAATTCATTTAGTATTAATACCCATTTCACTTTCATAATCATGGGCACAAATAAATTCATGCTGAATTCTGCCGAATTCTATGTTCTAGCATTTAATGAACATTTTTTCGTAAGCCTAGATACATACAGATCTGCAATTAAATTTTCTACCGGGCGGACAATAAATGACTGTTTAGAGAACTAGTATTTTTGTTGCACGACCACATTTTTCTTCTAGAATCTGGAATATTCTAGTTTTAATCATTTGGTGAGGTACTTTCGTATTTCGATTCGCGTCCGAATAGGTACGTCACTGGGAAACACCCTAACTTTGCCCCCTCTGTTGCGTATATTTTTCTGCCACCGCGTGTATCCCCCTACCACTATGGCAGTTAAGGCACCCTTAAATCGAAATCAAAATTCCGATCGAAGAGGAACAGGCCCATTCATTCTCACCCTTCCTACCCTACATTGTCCGTACCTGTATGCACTCGTCGCGCATCTTTCGAGGGAACGTGTATCGATAATGACTACTACCATGCGCTTTAGTTCACTCATGCGAATCTCTACTCGTTCCTTCCTGCACAGTCTAGTTCTTTATATTAAATATATTAAGCAAAATAATGTAATAAATTCGTCGAACGTAATTTTCTAAAAATACGGTTCATTAAAGATCATTCGTACTACGTTCAACAAACTGCGCTTTTAATAAATGTAATCAATTTATTGTATGATATGAGAACTATTAATAGCACTAACAAGGTTTAATGACACCATTTAGAGCATTTAAAATTATACTACTATCGATAAATATAGGTACGTAAACTAGTCGACTGCATTTATGGTAAACACGAGCAGTGTAACTATCTGTAAAATATATTGTAAGAACATTAGAAGAATTTAGAAAAGAATTCACAAGAGATTTCGATGGACACCCACAGATAACCAGTGTTGGGCAAATTTTATTTTAAATAATAAATAAACGTGTGATTTTAATTGCAAATAATAACTAAACTTTTTATTTAAATAAAAAATAACAAATAACTTGTTATTTAAATTTTTATTTATCATAAATAAATGTATTTATTGCCAAACACTGCAGATAACAGATAAATATCAACAAAAGGAATACGACTGTGCATAGAAAATATAAATAGCATGCAAACAAAGACAACAATGGTTGAATCATGTGGTACAGATGTACAGAAACGCAAAAGAATAATTTTCCATTGTTGCCCATTGTCAACACAGGACTAAAAACGATGGTCGTGTTAGAACGCTTTCTAAAGAAATTTGCAAGGTGCTTGATGCAACTTGATGCACCATGAACCGCAAGTTAAGGCCAAGGTACAACGTCAACTCCGGCGGTGTGTAGATTGAAAATAATGGGCACACCTTTCGCGCGATATCCTTCGTAATTGATGGTGGCCCGGTTCAATTTCCGTCCTGACCGTTTCGTCTGCGTGGGCCAACGAGAGTGACGAAACGTAGAATACGGTGAGTGTCGTCACCGACTCGGAATTTAAATCCTGCGACAGTGACAACGTTAAGTAGGTGCTCTCAACCCCTTACACTCCGCTGACTGGCCGACACGCCAGCCAACAGGGTCTCTCATTTGTAAATCTTCTGCCGTTGCAAAATCAGTCGTTGAACTTACCTTTGCCACTTGTCCGAGTGCCAAGTACCGAGTCGCGACGTTGCTTCCTCTTCCCGTCTGGGCTAGAGTCGTCGGAAAACTCAACCCGGAGACGTCTATCCGAACCTTTCGCGCAAACCCGAATTATTATTTCAGCAAACGTTTCATTTTTTAACTGTCCAAAGTGCTGAAAGCAAATTGGAGACCACCTGGTGGTCGTCGCATTGCTACCATGCTCATCGATAACAAACTTTTTAGCAACTCAACGCTCTTCAGCTACCGAAAGACTTCATTAAGGGTTCTTCATTTTAGGTTCATTTATTGTAAATTGTAAAGGTGTTTTATTGAATATATATTTTGAATAAATAGTGAATAATTTATTGAATATATTTTTTGAAAAAATAATTAAATTTAATCTTGTTATTTTTAAAAAAACGATAACTTTTTTAATACTGTAGTTTAATTCGTTACATTTTCATTGTTGGCACAGATTAGAAAGTTACAAATTTTTGTTCACACGTTACCACCTAGTGAACTTGTCCTTCTAACATCTGAAGAAATCTTAAGTCGTTTGGTACAATGTTAAAAGGTTTGAATACAAAGTTCTGTCCCACCTGACTTGAACATCTTTCTCACTTTGAATACAATGATTGCCAACATACATATGATTTACTCGAGGAGTTGAACATTTCTTGAAGTCACTAAGGTCACCGATTGTGTACATACAGGGATAAAAAGCGGCGAGGAACAGTTACCTCATAGAAATCCGACGATGGCGACACTCGTCTTCCAAGTATATAAAAACTAGCGGTGTCTAAATTCAAATGGAAGTGAAAGTGTCTGATCATCGCTACCGTTGTCGGTCAGCAACTATGTATGTAGTAAAATATCAAGAAGAAGATGAAGACGCGTTCGCTACCAACGATTGAGCTTAGTGACCTGTTCCAGATTTTTTATTTTACACACAATTACTGAAATAAAAAAATATATAAAAAATAGGTTTTTAAAAACCACGCTTATATTAAAATACACTAAAAAGGAGAAAATTGTTTTGGACACTAGTGACTATAAATAAAAGCGTGGAGCGCTCACGAAGATTACGTCAATATAGTTTGGCATGAAGTAAAATGATTTAGTATGAAAGTTTAATTGTTTATATCTTTAAAACTATTGAGTAACTACACCTAATATGCCATCGTCTCACAAAAAATTATCAAAATCAAAGTCGGACACTTGGGGTCCTTCCCTTGTGAGCTTCACTTCGGTGTGAAGTGAGTCAGTGGAGTGGGGATGAGTCGGAGTGGGAACGCGTAGTGGAGTAGGGAGCGCTAGCGCGCGGAGTGGGGATCGCTGAACGCGATGACGTACTACCGAGCGTCGCGCGGCAAGGTGTGACGGTTAATATAAACATTTTTTTTCTCCTCGACGCACAGTTTTTTTCTAAAATTTGTTTTTTAATATTGCATTGTCATCCAGTTCTGAGCTATATTTAAAGTTTCAAGTCTCTAGCTCATCGGGAAGTGGTTTAAAATTCGATAACAAGATTTGACATATACAACAACGACACGGCAAGCTAATATGAGCGTGGTAATAAAAATGATTTCATAAGGAATGGTTGTATAGATATCTTTAGTAAATCAATTTTGTCATTTTTATAAGGTAACATGTACCAATTACTTTTAAGACTCGGTAGGTTTAGTGTTAAGTAACAATTTAGTGAATTTGAGAAAACCAGTTAAGATGCTCTGTCTCGTCCACTCGGAAATTTTCATTTTCTCAAAAATGTCACTTAACATGTTCATCGACTGAGCTATTCGACTGTAGAATAAACTGTACAAAATCGGTCATTCTCGACCGATCGGTCGTAGCAGGTAGTAGGTGCAGTGTCGAGTATACTGCTTAGCGAACGTGTTAAAAATATGTGACAACGAGAGCACCGCATTTGCACGTAATCGAATTTGCACACGAGCGTTCTTTTTACAGTGCTGACAAAGGGAACGCACCAAGCATGCCAATGTTATTTTAGTTCCCGCGATTTAAGGCGGTAGACTCGTTTCATTTCTCGACAATACAAAAATGGGGGTTTTTATTAGTCAGACGCGCTAGATGAAAGATCGATCTAGGGCGCTATCGCCCTCGAAAGTCCTATTTTCTCGTTTACGAAGCGTAATTTGCATTACTCGTTGTATGCTTCCAAATAATGGTAATTACGCTGCCGAGTAATGCAAATCACTCCTCGTAAACGAAAAAATAGGACTTTTGAGGGCGACAGAGATCTTTTATCTAGCGTTTTTGACTACTGAAACCCCCATTTTCGCATTATCGAGAAATGAGAACGCGATTCCCGCACTCTTGCAACCCTGGAAAAAGGAGTCTACTCCCTTAACGTATTCGCGCTTGCACGTTGACATCGAGAGCTGACAATGACGTATGAAGTTGTTTGAGAAGTAATTCAGTTTGCACGATAACGCGAGTCGATTCGGTATAGGAATACATACATACATCGTTTTTCCAAACGTCCTAATCGTTGATGTAACAACGTCTGGCGATTGATACCGATAAAGACGTAAAAAAGGAACGGGTTGCAATAACGATCAAAGACACGGCTGTGGATCTGTGTGTACGCGTTCGAGATTGAGAACGCAGATATTATGTTGACGAAGGCAGTAAACTGAGAAAACGGTGTTCGTCGCGTTAAAGGAGGCGACGCGCTTGAAATCTTAACTGCGCGGCGCGGCGGTCGAGTTAATCGGATAATTCCACGAGAGCACCAGTTTATCCTTGCGGACCTTGTATGTTTCGTTTTTCTTCGAACGGTAATGGAACCGTAACGGATGCATTTCAGAATCGAACGAATTTTACGGGATAGATCTGATCGGAAAATTCATGATCGATTAACCCTCTCATGCAGAAAATATTAACCTGTTAATCCGTCGATGATCCCGCTGTAAGAGACACCGAACCGGTGTAATACGGTTACTCATCGCGTCGCGGATCGATCGACGTTGATTCACGGGATCCCTAACTGCGATCGCTGACTGCTGCAATCCAACCTTTCGGCCACCCGAAATTACGGACACGCGAGCATATTTATGTGTTTACGAACTCACCAGCCCGCCCCGTCATTTTCGTCACCGAAATCACTGTGGTCTGCTTCTCGAAGAAACCTAAAGTTCGCTTGCAGTCATAATAGCTGTCCACCGGACTTCCCGCAACTTTGGAATGATGGGATTCGATTGGACAGCTATTACGACTTCTCGAAAAACAATTAGAAAGTGAGAAACCGACTGTCGAGCTGATCGGCATTTCCTGGTTTGTCTTGGATATCTATTAACCCTCGAATAACTTTCAATATCTTCCTGCATCATCGATCATGCGTATGTATACGTATTGGAATAAAATACAGGATGGTCCAGTACATATTATCATACATATATAGAAAGTCGTTTTTCTATGAACGCTGTAGCAATAGCGATGGTTGTACAGGTTTTGCACTCCAAATTCACCATTCTGCACATCAATTTCACCCTTTTACAAATGAAGTATTTTTAAGTAAGTTTTTCATTAACTTTTGATCGTTTATAATTCGCAAACCAATTAACTAATTTCAATGAAATTTTCAGAGCGTATACAATTTATACCAGTTGACCAGACACATCTTTTGAATTTTCGTTATTGGCCCAGCTAAAAAAGTTGTAAAAATCAATTTTCACTATCGTTTTTCACAATTCCGTCCAAATGCATTTTTTCAACATGTTTTTTACACATCATTTACTAAACTAATTCTTCTAGCCTTACAGAGAAATTGAAGTCGTTTGATCCATTCATATAAAAGTTATTCTGATTTAAAGTGTAGTGAAATCAGTTCTGCTCATTACTGTATATTCATTGTAGCCATTTTCAGATTAATAAACTTTCAAAATGGAAGTACATATGTATTTATTAAAGCGTATTGAGTATCGAGTCTTAATAAGAGTCTTTGATGTGTCTAAATAAATAAATAATTAATTTTAAATATTCTTAATGGGTGAGATAGATTTGCAACAGGGCGAGTTTTGGGTACAAAACCTATAAAATGGAAGAAACGTCGCGCGTTGGTTCGATGGGCAGTCACTGCGGTTACGATTCTTTCCTGTGTCGGTGGTCCGAAAGCGTTTCCGAGAACGAATTGAGCGAGTTCGGATTCATTGTTTGCGATAGCGCGGGCGCGCGTGCCCACCCCTGTGCTGGTATATTGTAGTAATGACAAATGAGAATTGACAAATGTAAAAGGATGTTAACCGTTGAACGACCTTAGGTCTGGAGGCGCTGGAGAAGGCCCTTTACTGCTGGGAAGACGCTCTGACGGCGTTCAGCTCTTCGCTGAGCAATGACACGCTCGCATTACCATCGAAGGCGGATGCGGCGTTCACGCACGATGTCCAGGAGCTCCTTGACATGGGTTATCAAATCCAGACCCAGGCGGAACTGCTCTTTATCGACCAGGTAGGCGCAGATTTACCTGTCCGTTCCTCTTCTTCTTGTTTTCATTTACCGAAGCGAATCTCCGTTACCTGCTTGAATTATTATATCGTTGCGCGAGAGACCGTTTTTATCCACGGCGCGAAACAACGTTTTTCATTTTCTCTTTTTTCCCCCCGCTGCGCTGACGAGAGTTCGTTATCGATGATTATTTCGAGATAGACACATAGAAAGTAGGTTGATCGTTAACGGGTCTCGATTAAACCGAACCGAATTACACCTTGCCAAGAGACGCTCCTTGCTCTTCCCCATTCGCCTAGCTATCACGTATTTACTGTTCTTGTTTTCGAATACATACTACCGCGGCGTCGTGTCGCGCGTTCGCTGCCATTCCGTTCTGCTGCACTCATCAATTACATTTTCCACTATACAGGAGCGGAGAAAAAAATACGGGAATTAATCCAATTTAAATGATCACTGACCGCGCGCAATTAGCCGAATGAGTCACTTGACCTAACGCAAGGAGGACTCGTCACATAGGAAGTTCATGGCACTACGACCATCGTCGTTCGCAATCTAAGCGCACGGAGTAAAAGATTCGCGGAAGGGAAATTCGTGCGCGAAATTGCGATTTTGTGAATGTACCTTAAAATGAATATTTTACGCGTCCGTGTTAAATACATTTACGACGCATCGTCAGCAAACTGCGAATTTTATGCATTTTATTCTCGACTTATTAAAGTTATTAGAAAAAGAGATACACTTTTACGTGACTTCTATTTCCTGCAATTGACTTGAACAATTTTCATTTTGCATAAAGATCCGCGGTCTAATCGTCAATCTTCTCCTTCTAGAGTAAAATTTTCGTTCGTTCTTCAAGGTTGTATAATATACTAATCGATTCGAAATGATTTCACAGCACTCGGTGCTGTTCCGCAATGAAAGCGAGGAGAGCCTCAACAGCCACAAGCCTTCCAACATCGGCACCCGGATATCCGGAAAGGATAAAGCGGATGCTGCATCTTCACCGGAGTCTTTCGAGTCCGCTCGTGACGGTGTAAGTTGCAGAAATAATTCTGAATTCGTGTATCAATGATTCTGTTGCAATTACACATGTTTGCTCTTTTACATGGAACGCGCAAGGTGGCGGATTTACGCGAATTCGAAGAATTCTCCGAGTTCTTCCCGCATTTCGCGAAACAGGAGCTTTATCACACCGCGCTGAAGCAGCACGAGGATAAAAGCATTCAGTGCAGGTGAGAACATCGAAACTGTTAAATAAAAATGTGATTATTAATTTTTGAAAGTTCGCTTCCGGTAGAGATAAACTATTAACTATCTATGTGTAATATAATTGCCAGTTCCTCTGTAACGGTAAATAAATCTCGAAACACAGAGCCTTAGAAAGCTGAGATTTGGTACACAGGTAGCCGTTAGCTCAAATTAAGTGCTAAAAATAAATTAGTGGCATACCTCCAGAAATAAGCCAACCGTTGATTGTTCAACGGGAATCATGCTAGTAATACAATAATTTTTGCAGGCGGCTGCATACGGAATTGGTGAATTGCGGCTCGGATGTCGAATATTTAGCGAAAGTGCACTGCTTGCGGCAAGCGTACACGAAATTGTTCACTATACCGTCTGCGAAAGTGTGGATCGCGGATATCGGCCGACAAGTCATTACTGATTTGATCATGTATGCAGACAGGGTATACACAACATATATAATTTACTACAATCCGGAATAGACAAGGATTATCCGAGGGACGATCAGCTTTCTGACTAATTCATTTCCAATTTAAGGATCCCAAGGATTACTTGACGCACTACGAACGGATGATGGAGTTCCTGCAAGACACGAGCAACCACAGCATCATGGAGGAAGAGCTGTCTGCGAGAGGCGTCAAGTGCATGAATTTCTACGATATCCTTATCGACTTCATTCTTTTAGATGCGTTCGAAGAAGTCGAGAAACCGCCTACCTCAATCAAAGCTATTTTACAGAATAGATGGATATCCGCTAGCTTCCGTGAAACCGTGAGTAACACGAATCAGCTGTACTTCGTCCAACAAGCCGAATCTGTAAAGGTATCCAGGATGCATGCTAGTGCTACACTGATTCGTCTCGTTGGATCCAGTATAAAGTTTGTCCAAGCTCCTTTTACCACAGCTTTTATCATGCATTCTTTCTCACCGTTTTGTTTAAGGCAATTGGAACCGCCGTCTGGTCGGTTCTCGTCGGCAAAAGACAAATGCTGAAGTATGACAAAGGGTTCTTGGCACACTTCTATTCCATTTCCGAACAAATCACTCCGGTGCTTGTCTGGGGCTTCTTAGGTCCGGAGGGCAGCCTACGTTCCACTTGCCTCTATTTTCGAGACCAGGTTGTCGAATTCCTCGTAGACACCTTTAACCTATTCAAAGTAAGGTACACCAGCGTTGACAACCTTGCCGACGACATACTCAGGGAAATGAAGGTAAGAGTCGAGAATATAAATCAAAGACTTTCGCTAGAAGGTTGTTAGTCAATTAGAAGCGAAGAAACGTTCATCGAGAAGCAGTCTATACTTACGCGAACAATTTATAATACGCTGTTACACATGAAATTAATCTCGGATCTGAAATTACTGCAAAAGTATACTGAATATTAGACGCGTACGTTCACTTCGAGGGAAACATGTTTCTTGTAGCCGCATTCGACTTCTTTTCAATCGGTTATACGAATGTTGTCGCGCTCGATATGCTCGCAGACCTTTCCTTATTTCAATGATACTGTAAATCACTCGATCAATTAATTAATTAATATGGACTTTATGTACAGCTAGCCTAAATATCTCCTTCGTTTGCGATGATTTTGTAGTACAAAAAATATATTTATCGTCCTTGCGACAGATACCATTGCCCGCAGTATTGTGAAATGTATATTTGCAATTTGTATAAATCAATACCTCGTAAATTGTAGTAAACGCTCCGATTGGGTCAGGCTTTCATTTAAAAATGAATTGCTTCAATATGAACTCCTCAATTTATGTAAGCGGCTTCGTCCATTGTTGTCTTTAAATTGCCTGACCATTGGTACTATTCAAATTGCATACGAAACATTTTTTACATCATCACAACAAATGGAGAAATTTAGGTAGATTACCGCCGTTCAGAACGATCAAGAAAAGTATTTAAGCATAATTATTTATGATTTTATCATTTTTATTTACTATGTCTATTATACTAGATTATTAATCTGTTTGCGTCATGTAAGTACACGCGGCCGATTTTCGCAGTTCTTGTCGCTGAAACGTTATTCTTGTAATTGCAAATGGGTTAATTAAGAAATGTTACCATACTCGTAACTACTGTACATTGCATTTCTTGCGTACCTAACATTCGAATCTACGATTTTAGTGCACAGACAGTCATACAAAATGTATAAAGATAACTGTTTTGTTATGAAATTCAATTTTTAATATATCGTTATCATTTGGGTATTAGACGAAAATAATTTTATATACAGTGGCTCACGAAAGCATTCGAACGCCCTTTAAAACAGAATAACTTTTTTATAATTGTAACAAACGACCTGATTTTTTATAGTCAATTAGAAGCACTGGTTTATGAAATGATATGCAAAAAAATTTTCCAAAAAATTATAATTTACAAAGTTACATGCAAAAATAAAAAGGTCATTTTTCTAACTTTTTTATTAAGGCCCTTAAAGAAAATTTAAAATATATGTTTTGTAGATCTATGTTAGTATACACATGCTGAAAATTTCATCGAAATCGGTTGACGCAGGAAAAAACGACACGCATCGAGAGATGTACGATTTTGTGGATTTTAAGCAGAAACTGATCAAAAATCGTGTAAAACTACGATTTTCAACATTTTTAATCGCTTGTAGCTCGTGTGTATGTTAATCGATTTTGACGAAATTTTCAGCATGTGTATAACTAACATAGATCTACAAAACATATATTTTAAATTTTCTTTAAGGGCCCTAATAAAAAAATTTTTAAAATGACTTTTTTATTTTTGCATGTAACTTTGTAAATTATAATTTTTTGGAAAATTTTTTTGCATATCATTTCATAAACCAGTGCTTCTAATTGACTATAAAAAATCAGGTCGTTTGTTACAATTATAAAAAAGTTATTCTGTTTTAAAGGGCGTTCGAATACTTTCGTGAGCCACTGTAGCTGTACGAGATTGTGATTCTTAGCATTTAACAATGACAGGTAACGAGACCATTGTAGTTCCTTGTGTACTTCATAAGGTAATGCTACTCAATAATATCGAGGCACTAATAATGACATATTTATTAACAATTATTTGTATCTACTTATACCTCTCATTCGAAAAGCTGAGGATTGCCGACAAAGGTATTTCATAATTCTAGTTTGCGCTCTGTAATATTTACCAATTATTTCTTTTCGAAATACACGATGCATGTATTATTATTTAGGCAAGATTGTTTTTTCATAGCCTTATACAAAATCATTGCATACAGTTACCTGTAAAAGAAAGTTGTACTACACATTGCCAAAGATAAAAGCAACTTTACTAGCAAAGGACTGTGCCTATTATATGTATGTGTACAATATATGTATATTGTCCTTGGTTAAAATTTTCTCGAACTACGTTATACCTCATTGTGTACACTGCAAGCATAGTATAAAAACATTCCAATTATTGTCATTGTGTAATCTATAGGTTTCAGCAAATTTTGTATATATGGGAATATATGTATAATGTAAAAGCTAGAGTTTGTTTTTTATATATGTAAGTATAATACCTTTTTCTTATAAAACGAACTATTAATGCTCA
This sequence comes from Lasioglossum baleicum, assembly GCF_051020765.1. Taxonomy (NCBI): domain Eukaryota; kingdom Metazoa; phylum Arthropoda; class Insecta; order Hymenoptera; family Halictidae; genus Lasioglossum; species Lasioglossum baleicum. The sequence continues at coordinate 11,672,384 of NC_134929.1, forward strand.
ATATAACTGCCACTAAAAAATAATTAAGTCGCATCATAGAAGACATATTACTAATAACATAAACAGTTTTGGGCATTAACTTTTCAAGTTCTCATCCTATAATTACTGAATCATGATACTATATTGTTGTACATGTATAAGATTATTATGTTAAATGTTTATTAATTAACACGTTCGCTACCAGCATTTGTTTTGTTGCTTACCTTCCTTGTTCGAAAGTTTTAGTAAATGCAACGTACCCAATTTTGAATTATTAAAACAGTTTAACAGAAGAAAGTCACAGATTCTCTGAAAATTATGCATTGTACTATGACTTTGAACAACAAAGTGCATAAAATAAATTTGGCTGTTTTTAGGTGAACTCAGATTATGGATGTCACATATTTGTGACAGTGGTAGCGAACATGTTAAGTATTGTTCAATTGATTTTATAGTCTATGAGAAATAATTTGTATATATATATGTATTATTTTTATTTGTAAGTGAACTAATAAAGAATTTTCCATTAGCTAAAAAAATCCATTTTATAAAAATACTTTGCATTCTGATATTACAGATATAATATCAAAGAAATAACATATCCATTGCATCGTCATCTGACTCTTCTTCGTCGGTAGACGGTACATCTGGCATAATGTTTGTTATATTATTCCGTCGTTTATATTCTGCAAAGCTTTCCCTATCTGTGATAAAGGTTTTATTAGATCAGAGCGTATATTATATATACACATCAACGCATTTTTAATTATCTTTAGTATCAGAAAAATAATAATGTTTTCTTTGTAGTATTTTTTGATAATCACCTATTTTTCGAATGTCTTCGAGCCAATTGTTCTTGTATAAACGATCTGGATCTGCTACAATTAAAACGTTCTTCTCTTCTTCGATATGTAGCCTTAGCCATTCCGTCCCTATTCGGAGAGAATAAACATAGCATAAATAAGAAACACAAAAGAAATCAATAAAATAATAATTATAAGCTCAATACATTTATGTGCCTTTGCTAGCGTAATTTTGATCTCTCTTTCCTTGTTCTCATGAATCGTTTTTTCTGCTACTACTGTCCCAAACAGGTACAGCGTGACATAATAATCTTTTTCATTTACGGTAGTGCTAAAAATAGGATATCTCATGACATTTTGTAAGAGTAATTAACACATCGTTTATGTGTAAATACCTAAATAATAAATGGTCGCATTCCACATGCAGGAAATACTTAACAACATCCTGCAATAAAATTCGTAAGACGACCGTAACATCCGTTTGGTACCACAGTATCTTCGGAGTATATAATTTGCTAATAAGTTTTAGGTGGCTCATCCTTTTATTCAAATCGTTAATACACAAAGTACATTTGTTGCATTGAGAGTATAATAGTATCACAACAATGCATCAACTTAATCTCTAATATCACTTATAAAATAACAGTAGAAAATTGGAGAACATGCATTATAAATTGTAGATTATAAAATAGATTCAAAAACTATTCTGCTAAATGATATAAAAGTATCCAAATTTAAAGCAACATTTCGTATTCGATGGTCACTTCAGAAAAATGGGAAAAGAGGGTTCATTTTTTTCAATGGGTTTGGTCCACTTGGTGCAGCACTATCGCTATTAGGTTGGAGGGAAAGTTCTGTCGTATTTGAAATAAGCAGATAATTTTGCTTGTAAATCAAAAACACATGTTGCTAGTGAATAATTGGGAAACAGGAATTGACAGGTTTTCTGTAAGATAGCAATAAGTTGTTACAAATAATGGATTTATAAATTGATTCAAATGTGAACTTTCCTTGCAACCTAATATATTCAGTTGTACAAGTGACACAACTATATAATGTAAGTGTCTTTTTGTTTATGTTTACGAAATAATACATAAATACATGTACATACATATAATTGTATATCTCGCTTTTATATCGTTATCCACCGTTTTGAGTTATCTTCTGACGTGACTTGTGTGGGCACCAGATACTCCATAATCTTGGAACACTGCGTCTTATTATAAAAATTTGCTATATATATATATGAAAGCTATATATCTTGAAACCATGCTATATATACCTGATAAAAACATTTTCGATTGGACTGCTAATAACAGAATAATCTCTACTGGTCACGATCAGGTCACGATTCGTGGTTCATCCATGGTTCATCCTACATATTGTCTAAGTGTGGTACCAGAGTCACTTGATTTGGGATCACGAACATGAAAATTTTTAACAGCAGTTTCGCCTCTGATGTATTCTATATTTGAAGACCGATGAAGAGTCATTCTAATTCTAAAGCGTTAGTTGATAAGCCGGGCGTGATCACTCTGAAACGTCAAGCACGTAGACAAAATGTCACGAAACGACGGCAAAAAGGACTCGTCAGCGTCAGCATTTCGAAAAATCGATGTAGATCAGTATAGTGATAATAACTTTAAAGAAGAAGATGCGGACGGAGGATTGGGAGGACCAACTGGTCCAGACGAGACTGAAGTTTTGACACTTCTTAGCCAATATCCTTTTGATGTGTCTTCTATTCACATATAAATATCTCCCAACAAGTTTTCTTATATTTCATTATTATATTTTCCTTAATATTTATTCAAGGGTAAGAATGCCGAAGCTCTGATTTTAGTATTAAAATCTGCTCCACTTGGATGTAAAAATCAACAAGTAAAGGTAACCTCGCTGTCACACATTTTCATTGCTTTTATCGCGTACTAATTAAAATGAATACTAAATACGTTAGGCCGTAACATCTTATACTATACTTGTATATTCTAGTTTACGTTGTTCTGTATTTTAAATTAATTTAAAATTTCATTCGACGGAAAATGTTTTGTGCTTGTATTTTCGTTTTGAGCAGAAATATTGTTCTCTTATTAATGTACTTGATGCATTGTATTAAGGTTTTTTCACATTGCAGGATAACGCAAGGAACTTAACTCTGAAGGTTCTGTTAAGTATAAAATCTAATCAAATGGAAGACTGTCTAGCACAATTAGATCGGGACTTAGTGGATGTTCTAATGAAATATATATATCGGGGATTCGAAATTCCCACGGAAGGTAGCAGTAGTCATTTGTTAATCTGGCACGAAAAGGTATATAATATCAGTGGCGTTGGCAGTATTGTACGAGCATTCTCAGATAGCAAACGTGCTTGAAGATTTGTACATTTTCCAGTAATGTTCATTACAATAATTACCATTAACCCTTACTGTTACTCATTGTCATTGTTAATACAATGAGGATGTAGATAGCCAAGCCATTCAATTTTCCAAGTGGGAAATATACAACACATTTGTGTACATTTGTTATCAATAAAGTAATTTTTATTTCTTATACATTTGGAGAAGTATCTTTCTTATTCCAAATTGTCTATTCTTTTCTTTCTTTAAATGAATTTCCTTTTCCCCTATTATATTCGAACAAAAGTCTTAATTTTAAGGATGAAATAACAACATAGCATATCGAGACAACACTTATATTTTCTATTAGAATCGTTTTCTTGTGTTTATGACTTCATTTGTTTAGCGTTATAAACAATTGTTAAAATAACATTACATTTTAACAATTTAGTACATATAAAATAATGATATATATATATATGTATACATATATATATTTTATATTAAATGATATTTTTAAATTCTATTATCAAATATATAACAAAATCGATAAAATTATAATATTACATACTTCATTAATAGTTACAAGTAACTTTGTTCTTTGAAATTCATTACTCACACTTGTCTTTTACTGTGAGCATTATCATATTTGTTTGATGTATTAAGTACAGTGCACTTATGAATACAGCGTTGGCTCTGTAAAGATTATAAATTTTAATTAAATACATTGTTCTTTAAATTAATGTAAACTTCAAATTACAGACAAACACTTACTGTCCCTCTTTGAAATACTCTTTTAACGTGTTACTAAATCTTTTACTGTATTTTACAAATTCCCTTTTTCTCTGATCCAATGCCTGCTTCCCTGCGGAACCACGTATAAATGCGTTCACTTCATTTACCGCATCTAACAGCTTTTTTATCGCACTTGCTATTTCTCTGGAAGTGTTAGAAACATATTGTGGAATTGTCAGACAACTAAGATATTTTTACATAAATGGAGCATATACAGGGTGAGTCTCGTAACGTGACGACCTCAAATAACTCGTAAGTTATTTGTTGTACAAAAACAATGTTCAAACAAATGTTGTATGGTTCCTAGGGGGACATACAGTGCTCCAATCTGCGTAAAAAAGTATTGACAAAAATGGGTACATACAATTTAAAACAGTGGAGGTATTAAAAAGATTTAAGGCCACCAGTGTATTAGTTTCACCTTAATAAGATAATTAAAAGAAGAATGAAATTGTTATTTGACTCCTGTGTCTTGCAATCAATGCAAACATTTTTTATTTTGCATAAAGATCCGCTGTCTGATCATAAATGTAATAGTTAACGACATATTATCGATATAATTTCCAATATGTATAATAGCTGTTACCTGGAACCTAGTAGGTGCTTGAACTGATATCCCTCAATTTGAATAAGTATACATATGGAAAATGATTTCGATAATATCTCGTTAACTATTAGATTTATGATACACGAAGGTCAATACTTTTTTACGTAGAATTTTGTGCTTCATCCAAGTTCGAGCAAAAATATTGTGCATTCTCTTTTAAAAAACTGAAGGTGACCTTCATATTTTGATAAAAATCGAAGTAACAAAAATCAGATTGCAGCACTGTATGTCCCCCTAGGAACCATGCAACATTTGTTTGAACATTGTTTTTGTGCAACAAATAGCTTACGAGTTATTTGAGATCGTCACGTTACAAGACTCACCCTCTGTATTATATATATTCTAATACACACTTGATTGTTTCGAGAAATGTTTTACGATCTGTTATCTCATCGGGAATTCGACTAAGTATTCTTTTCAATGAAGTCGATTTACGATTTAGTTCTTGAAAAGCATCTTCGGATCTAGCTGACCTGTACTCCACGACTATAATTATAACAGAGATATATTATTTCAAGTTATCGATATTTCATTCAATGTTATTTTACCCTCTGTCTGCAACCTTATTTTTATCGATGCCATCTGCATACCAGGGTCATTCGTGCTCTAAGTTTATTACTGTTCCAGGCTTTCAAAAAATCTAAACAAATTCCAGAAGATGTGTCGAAGTTCCCATTTTAATATACAATCGTTGAAACATCAAATATTTAAAGCATCAATGCATAAAAAAATAAATATTGAGAAGAAAAAAATTGAAAAGTGAAATTTTGCTCCTGACATAAACGGCCCTGGTTGCGGACAGAGGGCCAATATTTATTACTAGACTGCAGATGTTTATGCAATTTTCAATTTTTGTAAACGAATTTGGAGAAAGTGGGGCCTAGTCAGATCCTATTTTAATTGGCAATAGCATTTGTCCAGAATAAATCCAGAATAAATAATAATCATATTAAATCTCTCTCTCCTGTCCAATTTGAAGCATTTTTTGAACATTTTTGTAAACCATCAATGCATAAAGAGATCCGTAGTCTATTTGTTACTAATATTAATATACCGTCGTAATCGGAAGCAGCTCCTTGCAATCTCAGAACACTTTCGTTCATGTCAAGATTAAGTTCGGCCCGTCGTACTATACCGAGAATGAAGTCGTGCGTGATTCCTGGATGAGAACTTTCAGCTTTCAATAGAGCTGTGCGTAAAGTTTGAGCTGCCAATCCATTTTGCCTCTCTAGCTGCAATTGCATAAAGAAACAACAATAAATTTTTCTCTGTTTTTGTAATTACAGCTTAAGTGACACAAAAAGATCTCCGAGATTTCCAGTACCTTCATTAATATCGGTCTTAAGATTACAGGAAGAACCAGTGATGCAACTGGAGTCTCATCGCCCATTGTCATCGTTTACAACGTTTATTTATAAGAACAGTTTGAACGTATACAATTACTTTGCGTAACAATCTGAACGTGAAACACGACTAGTTCGAGTCTGAAATAAAGGACGTGGACATCGGTCAAATTGTTTATGTTAAAAGTTATCAATCACGATCATATTCTCGATATGACAGCTGTCACAGTTCGGTGTCTCCAGGTGTCTCCTCGAAAAACGAGGTAAACAGGCTGTGCAACTTGATTTTCAAGTAAACTGAAGTAAACCTTTCTGTCACTGGTCACTTTCTGTTCAATTTTTTTAATCGAGCACTTCTCAAATAATTTTTATCGTTTTATCCTTGGCGTGTATCGGAAGGTTGAATTTTTTCCGAACTTTTCAAATCAATCCGTTTTAGCTACTCTATATAGATATCTTTTTTATTTCTTTTTACTTTGAAGTTATTTCAGTTATTTCTAAGTACTCCATATATTAGCGAATAAACCTGTCCCCTATTACATAGCACCACATAGCACCTATTAGATTCGAGAATTCCAGGTTACGATCAATGAGATACCGCCTTGACATAACGCGGTCGGAACGGTCGGAACAGTGATGTGATCAGACTCCACCGTAACTCGCGCATGCGCGGCCAAGACAGTAGCGTATCTACAATGACGCAGCCGAGCGGCCAGGGCCCTGACGCCTTGAGGCAGTTATTCTGGCGGGATTGTACCAGTGTTATTGGCGGGACGACTGATGGACGAGAGACGATTATGTATTCTTTTGCGTAGTTATTGCAGTGCTCTTTCCCTATCCCATCCTCAAAATAAAGAATAAGTTTCAATTATAAAAGTCTGCGGGGTGCTCAAGCTACACGATTTCATCGAAATAGTTACGCTACTGAGGCTGAAATTTCCGCGCATGCGCGAGTTACGGTGGGTCTGATCACATCACTGGGTCGGAATTGGTCGGAACTGGTCGGAACTCAGAGATTCGAATGGATTCGAACCCTAACCCTAACCGGGACTGGGTTCGTTACTGTATTACTGTGTTTACTAAATATTTATGAACATTAGCAATGATGCTGGAACGCAAAGATTTGGAAGGAAACTTATACGTTTTCGTAAGTACATTTAGTTTAGTTAACACGTTAAACGCTGTGTCGAATTTACACAAAATAATGTACAATATATAATTCGAATAATATTCGAAAACATGTTTACACTGTCTTAATAGACCTGATAGAAAATAATTAAGTAGGAATAAGGTAAGTAAGTCTTTTGTTTATGCACAGGCGTATTTTTATATTTAAATTAGAATAGTGAAATGGAAAAGGAGATAAAATTGGCTACGCGTTTAACGTGTTAACCTCAAAATACACTGAACATTCAGTTTGATCTTTAATATTAATTTGAACAGAACGAAGAGGATTTACCGTACGAAGAAGAAATTCTAAGAAATCCTTATTCTGTCAAACATTGGCAGCGTTATATAGATCACTTAAAAACTACGAAAAGTAGTAATTTGAACATTGTTTACGAGAGAGCGTTAAAGGAACTGCCTGGAAGGTAGAATTTTAATTTTTAATTTTTTAAGTAATTTTTAATTTTTTGAAAGGCAAATAAGTAACAATGAAATTCTTTTATCAGTTACAAATTATGGTACAATTATTTACGTCAACGTGTAAGTCAGTTGAAGGGAAGATGTATAACAGACGTGCTTTATGAAGATGTGAATAATGCGTTCGAGCGTGCATTAGTTTTCATGCATAAAATGCCTCGGATATGGATGGACTATTGCACGTTGATGACGGATCAATGCTATATCACTAGGACTCGACAAGTGTTCGATAGAGCGCTTAGAGCTCTACCTATCACGCAACATCATCGCGTGTGGCCCTTGTATATTGAGTTCTTGAAGAAGCATAACGTATATGAAACTGCAGTGAGAGTATTTAGGAGATACCTGAAGGTACGTATACATTAAACAAATAAACTCTACTGTCCTATTAATTTGTATTTAGATAATACATATTTTGTGTTTAGTTAGCTCCAGAAGAGACAGAAGAATACATAGAATATTTAATATCAATTGGAAGACTCGACGAAGCTGCTGTGAAACTCGCACAAATCGTAAATCAAGATGATTTTGTTTCGAAGCATGGAAAATCGAATCATCAATTATGGAACGAATTGTGCGATTTGATATCAAAGAATCCATCGAAAATAAAATCGCTTAACGTAGATGCTATCATTAGAGGTGGTCTAAGACGTTACACTGATCAGTTAGGCCCCCTGTGGAATTCTTTAGCCGATTATTACGTTCGCAGTGGTTTATTCGAAAGGGTACTAAACCATTTATTGCACTAGAATATAAACAGTTTTATTCTTATTCCAAATAATTGAAAATTTTTCTTCTAATAGGCGAGAGACATTTACGAGGAAGCAATACAGACGGTAACTACTGTCAGAGATTTTACACAAGTTTTTGATGCTTATGCGCAATTTGAAGAACTTAGCCTTAGCAAACGCATGGAAGATGTTGCGAAAAATCCTACCGAAGATGGTACAGAAATAATCAAATAATTTAAGGTTTTCTAAAGTTTACGTTTTTTTATTTGTTAATTTTGTATTTACAGACGACATAGATTTGGAATTAAGATTAGCACGATTTGAACACCTGATGGAGAGGCGATTACTATTACTTAATTCTGTACTACTTAGGCAAAATCCTCATAATGTACAAGAATGGCATAAAAGAGTTATGCTTTACGAAGGACAGCCACACGAGGTATATTGACTTTTATGTAAACGTTGTTTGAAAGTGAGAAACAATCTTTTACTATGAATGTTTACGTTTTTAGATTATTAATACGTATACAGAAGCTGTTCAAACTGTACAACCACAATTAGCGGTAGGAAAGTTGCATACTCTATGGGTTGCGTTTGGTAAATTTTACGAAGAAAATGCACAAATAGCGGATGCTGGAGTTGTCTTTGAGAAAGCAACTCACGTCCCTTATACTAAAGTCGATGACCTCGCTTCCGTGTGGTGCGAATGGGCAGAAATGGAAATTAGACATGGGTATGGTACACTTGTTATAACACAATCTTTAAGAGATAGGCGAATCATAATACAATTTTAATTTTACAGCAATTATAAAGAGGCATTGAAACTTATGCATCGAGCTACCGCTATGCCATTCCGGAAAGTGGCCTACCACGACGAAACAGAAACCGTACAAATGAGATTATACAAATCTTTGAAAGTTTGGTCTATGTACGCCGATTTGGAAGAAAGTTTTGGAACATTTAAGGTAGCCTAATATAGAAAAATCTAATTCTTTTATGTTTCAAATTTTTATTTTTACGATGTGATTTTTATATTTTTTTTATTTAGACATGCAAAGCTGTGTACGACAAAATCATAGATTTAAAAATTGCCACACCACAAATTATTATTAATTATGGCCTCTTTTTAGAGGAAAATAAATATTTTGAAGAAGCCTTTAGGGTAAGCAAGATATTTTCTTCCGACATCATTGAGATTTGAATGGCATGTACCATTTATGAAATTTTTTTAATAGGCTTACGAGAAAGGAATTGCACTTTTTAAATGGCCTAATGTTTACGACATATGGAATACCTATCTTACAAAATTCTTGAAACGCTACGGCGGCACTAAATTAGAAAGAACGCGGGATTTGTTTGAACAGTGCCTCGAACATTGTCCACCAAAATATGCTAAAGGTATTGCTCTTTAGTATTTAATTTGATCGATAACTTCAAATAACGAACCGATTTCTAATCATATTCTGTTGCAGCTTTGTATTTACTATATGCAAAATTAGAAGAAGAACATGGTTTAGCCAGGCATGCGATGTCCGTGTACGAACGAGCAACGAGTGCAGTACTTCCCGAAGAAAGATTCGAGGTAATATATTCAATGATGTCATTGACAAATATGTTTCGATAATTCTATAGAACTACCATTAGAGTTAACAAATTATTTCCGATTTTCTAGATGTTCAACATATACATAAAGAAAGCAGCAGACATTTACGGCGTTCCAAAAACACGGCAAATATATGAGAAAGCTATTGAAGTTCTTAACGAGGAAAATACGAGAGAGATGTGCCTTCGATTTGCCGAAATGGAGACGAAATTAGGAGAGGTTGACAGAGCTAGAGCGATATATGCGCACTGCAGTCAGATATGTGATCCAAGAGTACGAAATACTATTCCACATGTGCAACTTGAATATCTTAAGGGGGTAGATTCGTTTCTAGGATTGCAAGGGTGCGGAATGCGCCTTCTCATTTCTCGGTAATGCAAAGATGGGGTTTTTCAGTAGTTGTCGCAGCTTTATGAAAATAGCTATATGAGCAGCTGTATGCTTCCAAATAATGCAAATTACGTCTCGTAAACATAAAAGTAGGACTTTCGAGGGCGATTGCCGCCTAGATTGATCTTTTATCTAGCGTTCTGTCTACTGAAAAACCTTATCTTTGCATTATTGAGAAATCAGAAGGCGCATCCCGCAGCCTTGCAATCCTGGAAACGTAAGTCTATCCCCTCAATGTCGAAACAATACGCTTACCCTATGCCTCTTGTCTTATTTAGGTAACATCAAACTTCTGGCAAATATGGAAGGAGTTTGAAGTGAGACACGGCAATGAGGACACGATGCGTGAAATGCTCCGAATTAAACGAAGCGTTCAAGCTATGTACAATACTCAAGTGAACATGATGTCCGCGCAAATGTTGAACAACGCGTCGAATCCGCCCGTCGATGTACCAGTGGATGCTATGCGACTTTTGGATAGTAAGACACCGAGCACAGGTGATTTACGGGATTTTCTTTTACAAAAACGCATGAACAACTGGCAACGTGTTTGTTTTTTATCTTTTCTAATACAATTCGTACAATGTTATAGAAAATGCCGCTGCCTACAAGGATAGTATTAAATTTGTTCGCGGTGTGACTGAAAAAGACGGCAAAGCGGAAGCTCAAGTGAACAATCCAGATGAAATAGATATCGATATAGACGACGATGCCAATGACAATGAGGCAGACGCAGAGGAAGGTAATTGTAGAGTATGCGATAACACACTTAAACTTTTATTACGGTTGATCACATTAAATGCGTTTATAAACTTTTTTTTGGACAAGTTTTGTATAGCAACATACACGTTTTATACTTTGTCTTTTAATTGAATATTTTTACTTTCAGACATACCTATCGAGAAACAAATGATACCGTCACAAGTGTTCGGTAGTTTAAGAGCAGCTGAAGGTGAAGACGATTAAATTACATTGTACGGGAGATATGTAAATAAATAATTTTACGTTTTAAAAAGAAGTAGATTTGTCACAGAATTGCCGGTTTCGAAGAGAAATAAATCAACATTTTAAATATTTATCACATGATATTTATAAAATTTCCTTAAGTTAGTGCACCGCGTGTACTTTCAACGTTAAAATAATCTTCAGCGAATACTGTTCTTGTCGCGCAACTAAAGTTAATACAACACTAACGTGATTAGTATTGTTTGTTTTTTATTGCAGAATATTAAATAACATATCTCGGCGGATTTATAAAATGAAGATCATTGTAAACCTCAGACTCGTCCATGTCTGGATGACTCTGTAAAGACGTTTGCTCTTTACGAATACCACCGAATACTATTAATTCACCTCGACCTGCAACCAACGAATAAAGTATCCTCTCGTCAGGCCCTGATTGATTATTGTGCTTCAACGGGATCCATGAAGCAGTGCACTCGTCACACAAAACATTCGTAATATCCAATACAAAAATGGATAACGTGTTTCCAGTCCGTTTCGTGGCTTTTGATTGTGTTCTAATTCTTTCTTCCATTCTCCGGAGGGATTCTAATTGACGTTGGCGATTACTATTCGAGCCATTGCGTACCGGTTCGTCGCGGAAAGCAGCCATGCTCAGAACGTTATCGTTGCACAATGCTAAATTCTTTGTAAAGTTTGGTGGATGAGACGAGGAGTGTGCATTCTGCACAGAAGCTCTCGAAAATGATCCGTGTCGACCGTTTACATTTACATCTCGATCAACGCGTGAATCATTTTCTTGTCTGGAAGATGATACTCGTAAATGTATGTACAATTATAATCAATATACAGTAATGTCCTACTGTAAATCATTTCTCGGTTCTGTGAATGCTGCTCGGCCACCTAGGCAGCTCGAGCTTTTTGGCCCCTCGCGGGGTATGCCCCCCAGTGGAATGGGTAGCGTAGCAACATACAGTCAAGCTTTCAACAAGACTTACAGTCGGACGTTACTGTATTGATATTTTCATTTCATCAAACCTTTCATGGGGATTGTCGGAATCGGATGTCCGCGATGGTGCTGTTCTTTGACTAGTGACTTTCTTCAGCGATATATTCGTTTCATTTGATTTTTTCTGGCATTTGTTTATACTTAAAACGATAACATAATTTCCCACCTATCGCATCGGAAGATTACCAATAGAAAATAGTTAAAGTGTTTGTAAGGTATCGTTTACTATATTTCGTATTATTACCTTGCAAGCTTGATGGCACCAAATTCGTGTCGGTGCCCACTCTGTATTGTGCATATTTACTTTTTTCCATGTCCAAGTTGTTCCTTCCATTTTTAATAACCAAGCGTCGTTCATAGCAACATTAGGTCCGGTGCAACCTCCTAATTTTCACATGATTGGTCAAGACAAATAATACAACATTTCATAATAAAAACTCGTGTAAGAAATACCTAATACAAGAAGATGATAATCTCCTAGTTCGATCTGAGACTGGCCGTAACGTGGTTGCGGCTTTAAGTTCGATGTAGTTTGCTTGTGCCAACTATGAGAATCTAAATTCAAACACCATACGTCATTGGATCTGCCTCGAAGTAACATGATGTTCTTGTTATTAAATGAAATTTAAGTGTCGTCGCATAAATATTTTAACATATATATTACCTATATCCATTACATATACCACCGAACACAACCATAGTATTTTTGTGAATTGACGCAGAGTGTGCCGATGTCGGTGGTGGTGACTCTAGCGTATTTATGACGATCCATTTGTTCGATTCTATAGAATACACGTGTAATTCATTGAATAATTTCCATTGCTGAAAACATACAAAATATAATTGAACGAGTAAAACGGTAATTACTTGGACATTAAGTGGTTAACACCTTGCGACTAATGTTTTTGAGCCTAAAAACAGTTGGCACGGCATTGACATGCTGAAAGATGCTTCGAGTTTCTAATCGACTGTATATATACCTGGTGTAAAGGATAAGGGGAAGGATGAGACCATCCACCAAATAATATGAAGCTCTTTTTATAATATAACATAGTAGCGCAAGCCTTCGGAGATGGGTAGCTTCCCATGGTAATTAATCTAACCCATGTTCTCGTGTCCAGATCTAATCTCCATAAGTCGTTAAATGTTGTGCACGTAGCTGTACATCCTCCGAAGACATACATAGAATTATCGTACATGCAAGCTGAATGGGAGTGTCTCTTTCCAATGGTAGGCATCCAATGCATAGATGGCCAAGCACTCCAAAGTAACGATCCATAAGCCACAGATTTTTGAAAATGTGCTTTATTGTGCTGTATTACGTCTATAAGAAAAATTCAAGTTTTTACAATGATTATCATAGCTACCATTATACCGTGAATAATGAAACATCGAAAATCTTACGTACTTTTAGTAGCATGAAACCACCTTTTAGACACAAGCTTACATTCTTGAAGATCCTTGTAAGGTGGAATCAAGCTTAAAATATACTCTAATAACACGTCCGGTAGGTCGTCGATCTTGCACTCCATTTCACAGGAAATATGTGTATTAAAAGCGTGTCTAAATACTGTTATTTTAAATAGCTACGCCGCTTTCGAGATTCTAATGATTCGAAGAAAACCGAAACTATAATCGTAGGCAGTTAAGAGTCATGTTTCGTTGATATCACTTTCCAAAGATTCTGACGAACTGAGGGATCGCTGAGATTTCCGCGTAATAAATTTCACTGTTGTCCTTCGTTACACCGTCAATGATTCTATTCATTTTCGACAATTATTCTAAGTGATAGAGGCTACATAAAAAATTATTATGACTCTAGTAAACAATGATAACCTAGTGTCAGACAACGACAGCGACAACTATGCCACAGAATATGTCTTTTGTGCTGTAATGGCAAAGAGTAGGTATAACAAGAGGCGACACTTCGGGCGGTACCTTTCAAGCCGATCGGCGACCTGTCCCTTTAAAGGCAAGCGGGAAATTTAAATCAACTAGATTTAATATTTTTATTTTGTGTATTTACGTTAATTTTACAAGATTGAATGAAAAAGAGAAATATAATTCGCTACATAGATGCTGACCCATTGGGTCCAATCTTATATATATGTATATATAGACGATATTACTTGTATATATATAGACCCGGCTTCGGACTCGGATAACATGCCGTGTTCCAGAATTGCTTCATCTACCAGATGACAGATGTGGGCAGAGTCTTTTTGTAGAAAAAGTGTGCAGAAAAAAATTTCTTCTATAAAAACGTACACTTTTGTTGTTTATAAAGTTTCAAGAGCCAAATTGCAAAAAGGACTCTGTACAAAGATACGGAATAATACAGAGAATATTTCAACACAAAAATTATCAAAAAATATTGCTTCTTCGCTTTACGAAGTTGTAAGTCGTAAGTTCATCGAAAAATCAAGCTGCTTGGTTATCTCTCTGTCTTTGTCTCTCCTGCGAATGACATATCTCCCTCTCTGTCACAGCCCTGTAGGAAAGACAAGGATCTCTCTATCCTTGTCCAGGAGCTTAATAAATCTGTATTTATTTCCTCACAACTTACTTTATTTAAAAAAAAAAGAATAGTAAGAAGTTCCTTACAATTCTTTATGCAACAAGTATGAACCATTTTTCCAAATATTTACGAAATAATGCATATATAAATATATATTTATATATACCTATATATATAGCTTTTATATTGCTAATCACCATTTTTAATTATCTTGTGACGTGACTTGTGGGCACCAGATACTTATCTGAGAATACTGCGTCCTATGCACGTCCTATGCATATCAAGGCATATCCAGGCATATCCTATACCAGCTTATACTATAAATATGCCGGATTGCCGGGTCTATAATATAAATCAAAATCAAATTGATCTGTGGCGATTTTGACCAATTTTGACCGACCAACTTCAGTCAGAATAGTTCAGATGGATTTGTATTTGTGCCATTTGTGCTGATTGCTGATTTGTGCTAAGACTGGCTAAGACCGCACTTTGATTTTCAGGACATTCGAATAACAGAATTAAATTATTTAAAGATGCATGTGTATTATTTAATGATACAATAGTATTTCATCTAATTAGTTTAGGAAATCGTGAAGTTTTTTGTATAGACGCGGATTTAAAAGATTTAATCAATTAATCCTAGATCTTATGTTACAAACAATAATGTTGACAAAAATGCTGTTTTCGCTGTTTGTATTATTGCTTACTTGCAAAGAAGGAATGGTTGTTGAAATTGATCTGTCCAAAACAATCGTCTGGGGTCCTGGATTAAAACCAGATGAAATAACAATGCGAGCGCGATATATTTTCTTTCAATTTGTCGATTCGGACGGGAAAAAGTATGTTTTCTACATGGAAAAATGATCTGACGATTTTCAATACATTTCATGTATTTAATGAAATCAAAGAATTTATTGAAATAATTTTTAGTTTAACAGGATCACCAGGGAAAGACATAATCTCTGCTCATATACAAGGCCAAACTTCATCTGGACACGCTTGTCATGTCTGGCCACAAGTTTTAGATTGCAAGGATGGAAATGTGATTGTAAGATATAGATTGCATAATACTTGTTTCAATTTAAAATTAAAAGTTAAAATGAAACATGAGCCTATTCTTTCATTGGGATTCAAAGGTATCGGTTTACTGTAATAATTTAACTATGTACATTAATCAAAATTTCTATATTGCCGTTAAATATTTTATACTACAACAAGATTTTTAATCGAAATGCTTAGGTCCTGTTTACGAAGAAGAATGTTATTGCCCGCATCTTTCGACGAACAGTTGGATAGAAAATATGGAGTGTTCAAAAAATTATACACAGATGCACAGTGATCTGCTACCTTTCGCTAATGTAGATTTCAATGAAATACGTGAAGATATTATAAAAAGATATGATCAACCGGAAAGCGTTAGCCTTTGTCATTATGTAGTTAAATCCAACAAAGTGAGTATCTAAAGTACCTATATTTTAACCCTTTGCACTCAGAACTATTTTAACTTGAAAATTAAACATTTCTTCCGATTTAGAATATTTCCATTCCCTATTATTTTAAAAATTTTATGGATATGAAATTGGTATAACATCTCATACGATACCTAAATGTTTGGTAATTGATTAAATATCAATATATTTAATAATGTAAACAATATTTTAAATAATGGAACAGCAATTTTTAGTGGCGCCTCAGAGTCACCATTCGAGTGCTAAGGGTTAATTCATTCAAAACTGTGTTTGAATTCAACTAGATGTAACAAGATTTTTAGACGATGTTACGGCAAACACGTGGGCTTCAAAATATTTATGGATAGCATTTTATTGTCGATCGCTCGGAAAGTTCTCTTGCCGGACATAGAATTTTTTGTGAACCTGGGAGATTGGCCGCTAGTACCTAAAAATGGTAAAAACTACCCAATCTTTTCTTGGTGCGGTTCCACCGATACAAAGGATATTGTTATGCCAACTTACGACATTACTGCATCATCTTTAGAGGCAATGGGAGGGTATAAATTTGATCAAACTTAATTATAAAATATAATTTGATGAATATATACAGAATGTTCCGCATACGGTGGACAACCGATTTGTAAGTAATTCTACACGCAAAAGCGACTCAAAAAGGAAGAATAAAATTTGTAGACTGCGGATCTTTATGCATTTAGGTAGGAAAATTTAAAAAATTGAAGATGTATATATATGATTTCTCATCTATTAAAATTATTAAGGAAAGAAATAACATTCTGTTTGGTTTCCATTCCTTGCAATCGATATAGAAAATTTTTATTTTGCATAAAGATCCGCAGTCTAGTAATCAGTATTCACTGAATTTTCAAACTTGGTTTACCCGAAAATAAAATGTGAAACGAACAAATTTTATTCCTTCTTTTCGACTTAGTCTTGCGTGTAGAATTACTTCCCAATCGATTGTCGATGGTATGCGGGACACCCTGTATCGTATATATAGTATTCTAAAAATTTACATGTCGGATGCTATTGTTCATAAAACAGGGTAATGTTAGATTTGTTATCTGTACAAGGTAACACAGAAACACCATGGGAGAGAAAGATAGAGAAACTGTTTTGGCGAGGACGTGATTCTTGTCGAGAACGACTAGATCTAATAGACATTTCAAGAAAACATCCTGATTTGTTTAACGCTTCGATTACCAATTTCTTTTTCTACAAGGGTGAGATGGATAAGTATGGCCCTGGACAAAAGCATGTATCGTTTTTTAATTTTTTCGAGGTAAAAAGTACAAATATATATATAGCTATTTTAGATGTATAATCAACTATAAAAGTAACATTGTTTCTATTTATACAGTATAAATATCAGCTAAATATCGACGGTAGCGTAGCTGCATACAGATTTCCGTATTTGCTCGCTGGAGATTCCTTGGTACTTAAACAGAAATCAAAGTATTACGAATTCTTTTATAACGATGTTGTTCCTGGTAAACACTACATGCCTGTAAAAAGTGACTTGTCGGACCTCGTTGAAAAAATCACATGGGCTAAGAAACATGATAAAGATGCGTTAGAAATAGCTAAGGCTGCTAGACAATTCGCAAGAGACAATTTGCTACCTCGTGATGTATTATGTTATCACGTAGTTCTATTCAATGTAAGAAATTCAAGTATATAGTTAAACAGATTCAACTTCATTTATTCTTTTTAAATATATGTGTCATAGAACAACACGATTTTTACATTTCAGGAATGGAGTAAACGCTTAAAGAGTAAAGTTAAGGTACTGGATAACATGGAAGAAGTGCTGCAACCTAATCACTCCTGTAAATGTTACAATGAAAAACTGAAAGAGGAACTCTAATTACATGTATTTTCATTCACATCTCGGTAAAGCGATTTTTTTTGTACCTTTTGTATAAAAAATATTATACATCAATTTAAATTTTGTATACCTTTTTTCGTTAAGAATCATTGCTTGTTCAAAAATAAATATCTAAGGAATCATTAAAATTATTTGCAAATCGATGCAAAATAGATCGAACTCGATTTCAGTTTGTAAAGCTTGAAAATACAACCCGGTGAGATGTTTTTTTTTAAAGATCTTAGACTTTGAAATCCCTGTCTAAAGGATAGTTTTTTCGTACGTAAACAAAATGCAACTTGAAAAGTGATTTTGTAAAATCGTACGCGCGCTTGAAATACATCCGAATTTTTGAAGGTGAAGATAAGAATCAATTTGTAAATTCATGAATCTTTTTTTAATGACAATCAAGAAAATATAAAATTGGATAAGTAAATATAAAATTAATTCTAAGGCAAATGTGTATATTGAAGGCTGTAAATAGATAGTACATGGTGTACCATGTTCGGTACAATTCATCTTGGTATGATATAGATATGTGAATCCTATAGTATGTACACCAATACTCAAGCAGTCAATGCACATTCTGAAGTGCCCACATAAGCTAGCGTCTCTGTTAAAATTAAATAATAACGATTTACAGTTTTCTTAACGTACAGAGTAAAACTAAAACGCTGATATTATAACGTAGAGGCTTCGCAGTATTATTACAACAGCGAATATTGTTCTAGAACATTGTTACACTCGATAAAAGAAATTCTTCGAAGCTTCTCAAGCAAACAACGTACACATCGAAAACGTATATAAAAAGTACTTCTGATATTTAATCCCGAGGAAATTCCATCTAAAAACCAGAATTAACTTTGAAAAACTATTTCTAGATAATTTTTGTCGATAAGAGGATGTTTCAGCAGCACCTTTCCTTATATATAATTTTCTATTATTTGCCTCGTTACGTAACACTGGACGATATGATAGTAAGAATTAAATTAAAACTTCATATACCATTTGTTCTGAATTTGAAATTATATGATTTACATTAGTGTAAATACTATACGAATTTACATATTAATGTAGATAAAGTATATTAATACTTTATTGTGGAGGCGGCTGGTAGCCGTAACCACCATACTGATTCGGTGGAGGAGGTCCCTGCGGTCCAGGTGGTGGAGGCATGTGACCACCGGGAGGTCGTGGCGGATACTGGGGATATCCTTGACCTGTTGGCGGAGGTGGGTAACTCTGAGGAGGATATTGCGGATGTCCATAATGCTGACCACCTTGTGGCGGATGAGGAGAATACACCTGAAAATTGTTTACGGTCAATTAATCGAACGCTTCCAATTCAAGGAAATACCGGTAAAATTTTCATACCGGTATTATGCCAAAAGGCTGTACCGAAACCGAAATGGATGAAAACCGAAATCGTTAAAATACCGGTTTCGGTATAAACGATATTCTACCGAAACCGAAATAAATACCGGTATTTTTTCGGGTTTTTCAGTTTAAATAAGGACACCTAAATATCTCTTCAGGTTATTGTGATGCAAAAAATATTTGTTACGTAATGTGCATGGTGTTAATGGACCAAATATCTGGCACGAATACTTTTTTCCGAACGTCATTTTTTTCGGAGTTATCAAGGTCATCGATGTTTTTTGATACATAACTACATTTTTATTTTATTGCATCGGATAACTGATCGAAAAATACATTCAGATGTGTATAATAACATGACATTGACCTGAAGGTAAAACTTTAATTTTCGAAGATCGAGGTCATTTCAAGGTCATGTTATTATACATATCTGAATGTATTTTTCGATCAGTTACACGATTCAATAAAAAAAATGTAGTTATGTATCAAAAAACATCCATGACCTTGATAACTCCGAAAAAAATGACCTTCGGAAAAAAATATTCGTGCCAGATATTTGATCCATTGACACCATGCACATTACGTAACAAATATTTTTTGCATCACAATAACCTGAAGAGATATTTAGGTGTGCTTATTTAAACGGACCAACCTGTATTTGCATATTTACCGGTAATAATTTCCGTTTTTCCAATGTACAGGATACATTAACTGCTTCACGATCATAAACGAGGTACATATTCCGCGACTCACATGTCTTATTAATAATTAATTTTGTTACAAATTTAGTAAATTTTATTATTTAGTAAAATTAATTATTAAATATGTTTAAAAATCACTTATAATTGGGAGGTACATCTGGAAGGTCTTTGGCTTAATGTTTTATGACACCACGGTAGGTACGTCATCGGTGGATAGTTTACCTGAATTCGGACTCGCGCTTGTTCCTTCGCACGGAGGGTTTTACGACGGACCCTATTAATATTGTGTATACTTTATTATATATAATATATTATAATATAATATATAATATAATATATTATATAATACTATAATTTATGTGACTGTGCTTCTTGATGGTTCTGTGGTAAGTGGTACTTAATATTTATTACGGTTTCGGTAGTATATCTGTTTCGGTAGAATATCGGTTATACCGAAACCGTAATTATTTTACGATTTTAACGATTTCGGTTTCGGTACAGCCTCTTGGCATAATACCGGTATTAAGTCCCTACAAAGGATGCCCTAATAAATTAGTTAAGTATACACAACATAAATACGTTCCTTCGTAAAACCCTCCGTGCGAAGGAACAAGCGCGAGTCCGAATTCTAGTAAACTATCCACCGACGACGTATCTACCATGGCCGTCATAAAACATTAAGCCAAAGAACTTCCAGATGCACCTCCCAATTAAGTGATTCTTAAACATATTTGACAATTACATTTGATAAATACATTTTATTATCATTAATAAAATTTACCAAAATTTGTATCAACATTTATCATTAATAAGACATGTGAGTCGCGGAATACCTCGTTTATGATCGTGAAGCAGTTAATGTATCCTAAACATTGGAAAAACGGAAATTATTACCGGTAAATATATGCAAATATACCGGTATTCCGATATTTCGATTTCTATAACGGTTACGAAGAAATAACCGAAAAACCGGTATGATACCTGAAGCAAATGCCTGAAGCGAAAAACAAAAAGAAGAGTGACACCTGTGGTTGTCCGCCTGGGGATGGTGGTACGTATGTCTGCGTAGTAGCTGGTCCGTAACCAGGTTGCGGCTGTGGGCCTGGCGGCGGAGCAGGACCTTGCGGAGGACCTGACGGTGGTTGAAATCCACTAGGCGCAGGACTCTGAGACTGCTGCTGTTGCGACTGCGGCGGTGTTTGCGACTGTTGCTGAGATTGCTGCGGGGGGTGCGGCGGCTGATGTGCGGGAGGCTGATGAGACGACTGATGAGAAGGTTGATGGGGCGGTTGATGAGGAGCGTGAGGAGGCTGATGAGGAGACTGATGAGAAGGTTGATGGGGCGGTTGATGAGGAGCGTGAGGAGGCTGATGAGGAGACTGATGCGGCGGTTGATGCGGTGAGTGCGATGCTGGATGAGGTGTTTGATGGACAGGGTATCCAGACGGAGAAGGAACAGAGGGAGCATAACTACCGCCTTGGGAAGTAGGCGGTGGTCCACCGCTTGGCGGATAAGTTTGAGTCGAGGCAGAAGGTGTACTCGTCGGTTGACTACTTTGGGCATACGTGTTAACGCCGCTCGCAGAGGCTGTACTAAACGGTGGAGACGTAGACGCTGGTCCGTACTGTGTCGAACCTGGTCCAGGGCTTGGTTGATTACCATAATTTGGCTGAGGACCAGAACTTTGTTGTGATCCAGGTTGCGGAGATTGAGCAGCGCTGGATGCAGGAGGAGCTGGATAGTTCTGTGGTGGAACATTATTTGCATACGCCTGAGAAGACGGAGGAGGGTAACTACCAGGTTGGCCACCTCCATACGCATTTTGAGGCGGTGGCTGAGACGGAGGTTGCTGGTAATTCGGTTGCGGGCTAGGACTACCGTATTGTCCTGGTTGTTGTTGTTGGCCACTGGATGGGAAGTTCTGTTGAGAAGGATTAGCAGGTGGATAGCCCTGTTGATTCGGAGGTGGCGGACCGTATCCTGTAGGTGGTTGAGTACTTCCTGGTGGTGGATATCCACCTGGTTGAGGACCATAACTGTTTACCGTAGTCGGAGGACCATAATTTGGTGGTGTCGATGCACTATATCCCTGTTGCTGAGACGCGTTCGGCGGTCCATATTGATTTGGTTGTCCTGGAGTATACGCCGCTCCCTGAGGTCCTTGGTAATTCGAACCAGGATTTTGATTACCATACTGAGCCGGATAACCTTGCTGAGAAGGCTGTTGAGGGTAACCTTGAGGCCCTCTGTACTGTTGTGGTCCAGGTGCAGTAGGTGGTCCTACAAAATGGAAAACATTATCGAATAGACAAGTTACATAACGGTGTTTATAGCTTAAGGTTCCTAGCCTTGTGACTTAGTTTAGACATGACTTACTATTTATAGCAGGTCCTTGTCCAGGCATGACAGGGCTACGATATCCAGCTTGCGGCATTGGCTGTCCTTGATTGAAACTTGACATTGGTAATGTAGGTTGACTATTTGGTGGCATATCCCCTACAGGTCCACCTGAACCTGCAGGAGGGTTTGGAAGGCCTTGAGGATTCATCATGGCGTGTTGATGACCATTAGGTATTGCTTGCGGGGGCTTATATTCGATACAAAAATTATTAGTACTTGGAAATTCAATGCGTACGATACTACTAAATTGTATAGGAAAACTTCTTACAGGTAATAATGCTTGTATATTTTGATTGGCATCAGCCAGTGATGCCAAGTATGCCAGATTACGATGCAGTATCTGTTGGTATCTAAAACAATATTATACAATAAGTACGATTGTTGTAATGATAAACTTTTCATGTATTTATAGATATATACTCACTGTATACATTCTTGTGATTTCCCTTTATTCTGATATTCCTGTATCGTTTGTATCAACTGACAATTCTCGTCGAGCATCTGCATATAATCATTAATAATAATAAACGTCTGGTAATCGTTAATTTATTTATTTCTAGAAGTTATTTCTACAAGTTGTATCTTCAGCTAACAAATTGTTAACATTGACATTGTATATATATATTTCTTATAGGCCATTTTTTCGATAACAATAACTCTAAGGATAAACAAAATAGTATAATATTGATAATAACGTGTAACATTTATTACCTTTTGTATTTGGGCAGAATTTGGTGGCGGTCTACCGCGTTGAGCAAAGGTCACGGACATGTTTTTTAATGTCTTATTAAACGCTCAATATTTGTAGTAAGTGATTTCTTCGTCTATGATTTTGTTCAGCGAAATCAGCAAGTTGTCGGTGGCATCATTAAACACTTCGAAACTTCAGAATTTCGCTACAGTATCGGTTAGCCACATTATTACACCACAACTTCAACATCCAGGAGAAAACCAGCACAACACGATAGACAAGCTTCTCGAAACCGAAGAAAAAACTTACAGGTAGCTTGATCTCGATAATTCCTTTCCCGAAAGAAATTTCTAAATATAGCAGATTACGAGATTACGACCAAGCGATTCCTTCGTAAAATTTCTGGTTTTGAAAACAAGAGATGGTTGCTGTTCATTTCTAAAATAGAGAGCTTGGGAAAAGAGCGTGGCCGTGTGAGAAACGCGCGAACTATTATGGTAAAATGCTTAGACCATATACATAATATATCAGTGATACATATGCTTCTATTTAGACCCGGCTTCAGATAATCAACATCAAATCATCTACAAGATGAGAGTTGTGGGTACTGTCTGTTGAGAGGTCGCAATAACGCCAAACTAAAGCGTTAGAAGGGAAAGGGAAGCTGTCACCGCGTATTTCATTCTATATAAATATTTATGGAAATTGCAACTGTAATATATATATTTTATTTTAATATTCGTTCATTTTTACTTCACTCTTATTATTTTTTGAATTATCTTGTGACGTCAGTTGTAGGCACTTTTCTCCGCTATTTTCTCTATACCTATGCCGGGTCTATAAGTATATGTATATGGTCTAAGCCCTAAGGCCTAGAAGGTCTTCTATTGGTCTTCTATATATAAAATATAAATTATAAATTACAGTTGATTACAGTTCACTATGATGAGAATGCTTTTGCGTTGTTTTGCATATCCGCCACAATCAAGCGTAATATTGTATATATGTAGCAGATTTCAAATGTTCAAGAGTAGCGATATTTTTGTGCTGGAAAATTAAAAAAAATTCCTAATGTCACATAAAAAATTAGCATTTGTAGAAAATGCACGAAGTGAGTTTGGCCAGTTTTACCGACCAAAACAGGAGGCGAAAAATTATGATAGACATATACCTTAAAAACACTACGATGAACAATTGTCAACGCACAATATTAATTCAACGAATAATACGACACTACTAAATCAAATTTCCAATTGTAATTTGCATGACTTCTTAATCTTTTAATAAGTTTTCTGCAATCTTATCAAACGAAACATAACCTTAAATTGAACACAATCAACCAAACGTCGTTCGCTACTACGGAGATACCGCGTAGTTATTTTTTGTTAAGAAATAATCTCGAAGGATATTGCAAAATGTCATCGGCGAAGGTAAGTTTGTAGAAGTAAGAACAGCTAATGTTTCTACAAACTGCTATGTCGTACATTTCGTATTTTCAGATTGAATTTGCGGTGAACATGACTTGTCAAAAATGTGTCGATGCGGTACAAAACAGTTTGGCCAGTGTAAAGGGAATTGAAAATATCGAGATATCATTGGAAAAAGGAAATGTTGTTGTTCAAACGAATTTACCGTATTCAATAATACAAGAGAAAATTGAACAGTCCGGTAGAAAAGCAATTTTAAAAGGATATGGAAGTAAGAAGCATGGAATAATTACTCTTACGCAGAACACATACACAGTAAACTTACTTACTGTATTATACTAATGATCTTTCGATAACATATGCGATTCTTCAAATTACAGATTCTCTCAGCGCGGTTGCAATGTTGGGAGGAAATTCAGGGTACAGTGTGAGCAACAAGATAATGGGAGTCATAAGATTCGCGCAAACTCCCGATGGATGTATTATAGATGGTACAGTTGATGGTTTAAAACCAGGAAAACATGGTATACATATACACGAATGCGGCGATATTTCAGAAGGTTGTCATAGGTAACTAATAACTTTTGGAAAATAATAACTTCTGCTGCTTGAATCTTATGTGTTATATTTGTAGCGTCGGAGAACATTTTAATCCAAATAATACATTACATGGCGGGCCCGAAGATGACGTGGACAAACGGGTAAATATTGTAGATTGTGTTGGCAGTAGATTCGGGGCCAGATCGGTTGGTCGTCGAAGACGGTTTACCTATTATAGATTTCTAATTAATTATAGCATATAGGAGATCTTGGTAACATAACAGCAAATGAAGTTGGTAGAGCTACATTTAGAAGAATAGTTACACTGATAAAGATACCTGATATTATCGGAAGATCCCTAGTTATAACAGAAAATCCAGATGATCTGGGAAAGGGAGACACCCCAGGCTCTAAAATAGATGGAAATAGTGGAAATAGGTAGATCTTGCATTATTTCAGTGATACTACAATAACAGCAATTGTAAT
This sequence comes from Lasioglossum baleicum, assembly GCF_051020765.1. Lineage (NCBI taxonomy): Eukaryota > Metazoa > Arthropoda > Insecta > Hymenoptera > Halictidae > Lasioglossum > Lasioglossum baleicum. Next base: position 11,698,066 of record NC_134929.1, read on the forward strand.
AGCTTGTGATATTTAAGATTTATTCGATATTCCTGTAGATTGGCTTGCGGCATTATTGCTCGTTCATCTGGCTTGTTTCAAAATGCGAAGAAGATCTGTGCTTGCGACGGACTTACACTGTGGGATGAAAGGGATAAAGCTCTTTTAGAGAAACAGGAGTCCAGTAATTATTTTGGAACAAGTAATACTTGTACAGTATCTTAATACGTTAATATCATCTAGTGGCCTATATATATTCATGTAATGAATATCACTGCATGTATTCTGCGAATGTAATGTAACATTTTATTTCATTCATGAGCTGCATTTCACATATAGTGTACAAAAGATTAGAAAAATAATGATTTTTGATTGAAAACTGGACGTTTCTATTTTTCAGCAAAATTATAAATAATATCAAGAAGCTACAGAGAGTTTCGAAACATGAAACAGATGAAACATTCCCTTTAAATGTTGCGTGAGTGATACAGATACAAGGAGTACATTGCATTGTATATAATGTACAGTATTTTTATTATGTTTTAATATAAGCGATTCCAAAAACAAATGTTGGTACGTTTCTACCATGTATTTTGATATCGTGCAGAAATGATAAGCGGTTAATTTAACGAGCTAGCATCGCGGTTACTCCATTAAAAGCGTTTATATAGAAAAGAAACAATGCCATGATTGTTTTTAAATATTATTTATTTTTAACGATATCTAACCAATGTCGGAGTATAAATATTTATGTAAAGTAATGCAAAAAGATAGATGCATTAAAACTGCTGTATTAAAATACACCGACAGGGATCATTTGCCTCTCTATAAATAAATAATAATATATTGCTAACAATTTCGACCATCGTTATAAAAAGTAACTTAAATTAATTCAATGGGCAATAGTACTTATTGATATTTGGAACATACTTTTTTCCTTTTTCCAATGATCAAAAGCGGAACTTGATGATACGCGGTTGCATTCGAAGACCCATTCTCCTGTTGTAATGTTGCACATTTTATATCTCTTTTGCCATCGTTATCCATATTTTGTAACGCGTATCCTTTTTCGATTAAAAATTTGTGAAGATCTACTGTTAAATGTTCTTCTGTAATATTATCTGGTAAATCTTCTTCTGTATTATTATCATCTGTAATATCGTCTGTAATATGATCTGTAATATCGTCTGTAATATTATCTGCAATATCATCTGTAATATTATCTGTAATATGATTTGTAATGTGATCTGTAATACGATTTTTAATATGATCTGTGGAGAACTTTTCTCCGAATACGTTTAGCTCTCGAATACCATGACGTGACTTAAATTTTTCTAACCAACCGCTGCTTGCCTTAAAATTTGGATTTCCATTTAACTTCACATTGAATTCCAGTGCTTTCTCACAGAGAATAGGCCCGGATATAGACACCCCTTTATCTTTATTCGCTAGGAACCATTGAAACACAGCATCATCTACATTTTTATACTTTGGCACCATCATACTCTTTCTATTGACAGCGATGTCCAAGGTATCTGCTTGCATCAAGTAATTCTCAATGGCATCTTTCTGATTTTTAATACCTGTTATCGTAGCTTTCCCGATACCATATATTTTCGCTAATTTCGCTGCACTCTCGCCACTCTCTAACTTTCGAATAATCTCGTGTTTTGTTATTATACTTAACACTACACGCTTTCGTTTCGACGCCATTAGTATAGGAAGAGGTTAAATAGGAATAGGCTCTGCAATCAATTGTTTAGAATACTTTAAAATGTAAAACCTTCGTATACTTATCGAAGTGATTTCACTTTCAAACTCTTACCCTTCATTCTTTTCTGAAGATTACTTAATTCTTACAGACGACAACTGACTAATCGTAATTAATCCTATCATTTCTTAATCATACTTTATATTGAATTATTCCATTTTCATTTCAAATCTAATCATTTATGAATATACAAATCTACCCTTTAATGATATCGTAAAGACTTGCCATTTACACTTGCACATCCAAAGCGTGGATAACGAAATAGCGAAGCATTCGGATAATGAGAGCTCTGATAACGTTTGTAAATAGAACATTCTCATAATTATTACTTGATTGATTAATCATTTAATATATAGAATAACGTTTATTGTATTTTTCTGTAAGATTTATCAATTTCATACATTAGATATTATGTTTATTTCTATTCTTTAGAATTTCTATTTATTTGAAAATCTTTGCGGAGTATGCAGTCACTCATGATGTTGAGTAGTCATAGAGAATCGATAACCTCGTATACAGTTATACAGCAGTGAAGCCAGAACAAACCAGAATGAGCGCTGAACGGCGCTTATGTACTCTCCTACTACCCCTTCCACTATTCCATTCCAGCACCGTGCGCAAGCGCACTCTCCACGGCCCCCATCGCGCACGTGCAACGTGTCTCCTATTCGCCCGACTCATTCCCTGTCATCAGAGAGGGGGTACATCATTTCACCGTGACTCCCCTCATCTGGCTACACTGTTATACAGTATTTACACGAGTTTATCAATTGCACATGTTCAGAGTATAGAGGATCTATTTATGAACGAATAGAAACAAAAACAGTGTATATTTTTATATGATTTTTATGAACTATAAGGAATCACAGCATACAAGTGACAACGAAACAATTCAAGTAATGCACCGTTTCGGATGAAATGAATGAACTCACTTCGTGCTGCTACGTATGAAAACCAAAACAACACTGTTCCGAAATGGGAATCAAAGGTTTAACAACATATATAAACTATCGATCAGATCGTTATTTTACGTATTACGAGCTACGCGATACATATCTGGTAATTGACGGCAATAGCGTTGGTTGTCACATATACAGTTTATGCAGCAGGACTAATTGTGCGTTTGGCGGCGACTATGATAAATATGCTCAACGCGTATCAGATTTCTTTGACGATCTCTTAAAATGCAATATAACGCCGTTAGTCCTTCTAGACGGTGGTTGCGAGAACAAGAAACTGAAAACAGTTATACAAAGAACAAAGGAAAAAGTTTATATGGCGTCGTGCTTCTCTACAGCGAGTCAACAACGCATGAAATTTTTTCCTTTACTGAATAAGCAGGTGTTCAAGGATGTTTTAAGAGAGAAAAATATTCGACACGTTCAATGTTTATTTGAGGCTGACAATTCCATAGCTTCCGTAGCAAGGATACTAAATTGTCCCGTACTCAGTTACGATTCTGATTTTTATATCTATGGAACAATGTATATACCGTTCAATACGTTAGAACCAAATATAGTAAAGAGTTCAACTGGAGAAGGTTACATGAAACGCTGTAAAATTTATAGGGTCGAATACCTGTTGAACTCCTTCAGGGGTTTGAATCAATCTGTGCTACCCTTAGCCGCTATATTATTGGGAAACGATTATGTAAAGAGCAGCATATTTAAAAACTTTTTCAAACATTTGCAAATGCGTCGAGCAGGACGAAAGAAACACAATTACAGACAGCATCTTATACATGCAACTTTCGTTTGGTTGAGTAGACACACTTTGAACGAAGCATTGATCGGTATTCTATGCAGATTACCTAAACCAAACAGACAAAGAATATTGAGCTTAATAGAAACCAACATAAACGTTTATACAAACGCGTCTGCAGATTTACTTGTACCGTTAGGATTTTCAAGGGATTACGCTGCTCAAGTCATGACGTATTCTGTGAACAGAATTTTTACATTCGACGAAGATATCAACAATTTGACGTACATAGAAGAAACCTGCGACGCAGAGGAGGATGAGACGAGCGAAGTAGAAGAGCAGGAAGATGAACTTGAGATACTAAATACGTTGAATGCATCAGAACCTAATGCTCCTAATGCATTAGTTAACAATTTACCCGTATGGTTTGTGAATGAATATTTAACAGGCAGATATCCTTCGTATTTCATGGACTTGTTGGTTCGACGTTCATACATTTGTCCAGTACAAATAGAGGATTATAATTATCCTTCGAGTAATATAATAGCTTTAGAGATTGTTAGGACTATATTTACACTTTTGAAATCAGGATCACTGAATAATAGAAATGTTATGAACTACATGGTTAGATGTTCTCATAAAAATCTTGCACGTTATACGTTAGAGGGGCTAGATAGTATACTCTCTTGTACAGTACCGCATCTGTCTAATCTTAGACAAGTTCCACTAATCATTCGGAAAGAGATTTTAAATATTACTTTGGGAGTAGTGGGTACTCAATGTATAAATGAACTTCTACCAGAATGGATGTTGTACATTGCTTGCATGAGATATTGGATCGAACACGAGCAACTAACTAGATTGCATAAATGTTATGTATATTCTTTGTTAGTTTGTTTATTATTTAATATAATAGATTCTAAAATAGGAAAACTCAGAAAAATGGACTATTTTCAAAATAAATATGGTTCATTAATCGAAGATATACTAAAAAGGAGGAAAGAAAGTAATTATAAGCCAAATTATGAAATGAATGTTACGATTTTTGAAGCCTGTAACGATGTTAATTCAGACGACTGCTTACTAGCGACATCATTTTTCATTTCTCACTTTGGAATGGACAGAAAGTTATCCTTGAACGACAAGAAATTTAATAGGACAATCGTTCATGCATTCGCAAAATTTCAAACTTGCTTACTGCAAGCTATGAACTTGAATGCACTTTTAGATTACCCTTACCCACATATCAAAATGGCTAACTTGTTTAATGGAACTTTACTGTATAATCTATCTAATAATTTTAAGACGCGCTATGACATTGATGGATACATATGTAACAACGTATTGCAAAGTTCTCCAAGTCTGTTACGACTGTTTTATGTACTCCTGTCGAGGATAAAATCTCTGTTTCCTGTATTACTTCAAACTCAAGGTAATTCTCAAGTAAAACGAAGAATTAGAAATAGACATGTAACGAATAATCAAAATGGATCTGATAGTGATACAGAGTATTTTTCTGCACATGAAAGTTTACACGAACCATCGTTTCACGATGAAAACAATCCCTTTTCTTTATTGCAATGCATGCAATGACTATAAAGTTTCCCGAGGTCTATAGTCTATGTCTACATAAACATCTTTTAAATTCTGAGATTAATCGTCTATAAATTATAACGTAATGTATATAATACTTTATTGTATATTATAACATGTATTATAAAAAAATCTTTTATATTATAAAAATATATAAAAATTCAATGTATATCGTATAATTGCGTATACTAACTATGCGTATTCAATGTATATTGTGTATTAATAAATCGATACAAAATATTGTATTTTTGTTAAATACATTGTTGTTTGTTGTAAGAAGCTTTAAATTACTTTATTTCAGTTACTTATTTTTCCAGATATTCTATCATGTTTCTTAATTTTCTTTTGGCGGTGGATTGCTTTTTATTCTGATTTCCATATCGCAAAACAGGTGACTTTTTATACTGAAAAAGGAAATGATAGATGTTATAAATGATAAAAAATGCATAAAGAATTTATTATGAACTTTTTTAATTACGTTTCTATACATTTCCCAAAATGCAGAGAATGCTGTTTTTATATTGTTCGCCTCGTCTCTTATATTAGGTAAGCAATAAGCATCCTGCCCATGCATTACTATTAATCCAACGCGAACCGCGCAATCCAACTTTTTAATCAATTCATCTCTAAATGTTTTTTTATTTCTATCAACAGGGTAACTACGTCGTAAATATTCAGTGATTAGGTTCAAATTGACGTAAAGTTTACGGAGTTGTAGTCTTTTTACGGCTGCACGAATCATCTGTGGCGTTACTTGGATATGAGCTATTTCTAAGATATTATTGAATAACATTGTAAAGTAAAAGAAATTTGTTTTACATATCAATAAAAAAAGCAGACAGCATAACCTTATAACGAAATGGGAAATATATTTATCTTACGAGACGATTTGTTGTCATCGTTGTTACTAGGTTTAGCATCTTTAGTATCATCCAACTTTTGGCTGTTTTTTGAAAAATATTCTCGTTTTGTGCACATTATTCGATATTAAATAATATAATTGTTAAACAATTAGTACAGTTTCCAACTATTAATTTTTATGGGATACATTAAAATAAAAAAATGAATGCTTTAAAAAAAGTAAAAAAGTAATACAGTATTTAGATTTGTGTCGTATTTATTTGTCATAGTATTATATATTACGCTTTACTTACAATTCATACCTATATATAGTCATGGTGTAAACATAATTAATTCAAATAATTAAAACATCTAAAAGGATACATGCATATATATAAAAATACATATATATATACATATATATATATGTAAATGTATATATATGCATCAATAAACCTACAATCTAAATATATATATTGTTGAGGATAATTTATAAAATCCTTTCAATTACATAAAATATTCATGTTCAGAATTTATAATATATGTCTTTTCAACCATTTCGTATTAATTCATCTGTGATTTTATTATTTGTTAACAGATTTTAAACATTAATCAACGAATAAGAGTTGAGAAACAATTATTAGACAAATTGATAATGGTGAACAACAAATAATCTTAATAAAATCTCGCGATTGCTTCAAACATTTATGAATATAAAACTTAAATAAACCGTAATACAAAAATATCAGGTACTCTACCGGAAATATATTGGATCGGTAAATATTACAAAAAATAATCTATCATAGTACGCAGCACCACATGTGAAATGTGATAAGAGCTAACAATACAAGTGACGTTGTATCGTTTCTGTAACTCTTTGGATTATTCTAATCTGATTCCCTTTCAAATTCTCCTATGAATAATTATAAATATAGTTAAAGATAGATGTGATCATAAGTTAGGACAATTCAAGTGAAAAATTGTTACAAATCTTTGTGCAAAATATGATAATATTCATCATGGAGGCCATAATTAGTCATAAATATAAACTCAATAAATTTAGATCGACTTAAATGAGTTCGTTTGTAAAATTTTTTTATTCGATATCATCGAAACTTTTGAAGATATTCGTAGAATAGTTTGCAGTTAATTGCAGTGTTCTAAAAAGTACAAAGCATTTATTACAATCTAGTAACAAAAGATTGGTCTTTGTATCGTTAAAAGTTTCTAACAATTAAGGAATGTTCTTTTTTTTACATTTTATAAGGCATTAATGTTTTAATTACGAAGCAAAATTCTACAGACAAAAATTAATGGTAACTATTAATTATTATTGGAACTCTCATCACGTGGGAAAATTTTTATCTGTCAATGTACATACTTCGTACGCAAAAAGGAACAAATAATTATATTAAAAAAAACTGTATAAAAAAAACAGTATAACAATTTTATACAGTTATACAAGTAGTACTACTACTTAATTCCATGCAAACAATATATCTACATTAATAAATGCATCACCATAGGTATAAAACACTCTTGCCGGTTTTCAATCGAAATATACACTATAAGCCCTAGTTTAAACACGGCGGAAACCGTGCGTTTTCGACCGCGCGGTTTCCGCCGTGTCTGAACGGGGTCTAAATCTTTGAACAAAATTGCTGTTGAAGAAAACTCTTTTGTTACTAAAATATACGATTACAAAAGCATTAAATTTTATTGCACGTTTCATCCCAAAGTTAATGCTTCGTAGAGACCTAAATAGGACTTTTATCAATTTTTATAACTCGATACGTAACAACATTGGAAATCGAAATGATTTATATTTTTATCGTTTATTTCGATACTAAAATTATCAATGTGTGTTTTCATACTTTTATCAGGAAAGTATTTCACTTAAAGGATCAATATTATTCTTGCATTCAGAGTTGCAATAATTTGCAAGCATATACAATTAAAATTCGTTTTAAATTACTAGAGTATAAAGTAGTGTAGTTCATGCGGGCGTATCTAAATATGGAAACGAAGTCGTATGACTCTTATCAGATACATTGCAATAAATTCAGCAATATAAATATACAAAATCAAAATCACCGCTTAAGCTCTATTTCAAAATTTTGGACGAATTTTTTCGTTAATATTGCGTCGACAATATTAACATTCGACGTTCACTGTATATCGTCTAATCAATAACAATACTAATGACCGATGCACTAATATCTTCAAGCTATCGCTTTCGGTAACCATTGTAAAATTTATATTATATTTAACTTGGAACTGCAATTAACATTCCCCCGGTCTTTCATAATTTTTGTAGTTCAAGGTAATATAATCAAATTTATTATAATAATATATGTTATCATTTTTACAAGAATCTTATTAATATTACAGTTTATTATTGAGCGACTGCATTAAAGGCTACAACATCTTAGGTTCTCTGAATAAATATATAATTACTTTCCGTGCAGTATGATATAAAATATTATGTACATGATAAGCTCAACGAAATAGTGAATTTAATCTCCCTTACCCATAACAGATCTCGCCACTGCGAGGACTGTTTAACAACAACTACATTGTCTTATAGTAATCACCGGCAAGTGAACTCTACAGTTTTTCAATGCGGGGGAAGTGTTGTTCTACAATAGTGTCAAATGAAGCTTCTAAAAACTAAATAAAACATGATTGCACTGCATTTACAGAATATTCCTTGGAACATCTGGATTTGTTTATTCTATGTTTTAGCGGTATTCTACCGAACACGACGTGCCTTATTTTCCTCCACCAAAAAGAAAAACACGTATAAATTAAGTATTTGAAATTTTAGGTGTCTCTGCCATTAAGGCTTTCTTGGATACAAAGCTAATAACTCGAATCGAGAAAAGATAAATAACATATAAAGTGTACAATAGCGATACTTCACCGCATTTATCAACCCCCGCTAATCTCCGCGGTCCACATTTTTACCAAGTATTGTACACAAAAAACTATCACAATAATGAGAATTGTATCTATAAAGTTCTTTAACATACTTATTGTATAATGTTGTTCGCCTTGCTCTCGTTGCTTCACAGCAATCTGCTCTACCACACGTTGTATACGATTTAGATCTTCGCCGTATTGTAACATATGGCGTTCTATATCTTTCATAGCGTCAAGTATTCTGGAAAATTAATACTTCACCGTTTAAGAACAGTATATAGATAATATTACTTTATAGTATCGGACAATGTTGTAAGTCTTACCTTGCTGTAGAACGTTTCCTTTTACCTATCGATTGACTAGAATCTGAGTGGCCCTCTGCGGATGAACTTCCAGAATCATGAGCTGTTTCTGTTAACGGCAAATTATTTGATAATTGTCTTTTCGAAGATTTCAATACAGAGAGCGAAGAGCGAGATTCTGCTTGTAGAAGCGGAACCTATAACAGAAATAATCCAATTGCTCATATTTTATCGCAATTATCTTCGGTTTTGCTATAGCAAAATTGTGATTTTCATAAAAATATGCAATAAGATAATGCATTAGCAAATATCATTGTATTCTTATAAATTTATTATTTATTTTATTAAATTCATTATGAAACGCATCGAATACAATACGGAACTATAGCAATGTCCGATTGTAAGTCTTGGTGCCCATTCCACTGGGAGGCATACTCCGCGAGCGTCCAAGAAGCTCGAGCTACCTCGGTCGCCGAGCAGTGTAAACACGCCGCGTAATCGGATACTGGTACATCGGTGTGAACTACTAATCCAATTACAAAACTTCTTTATTTTTCATTATTCTTTTTTGGTCTTTCATCAACTTATTTGTGGCATTTTTCTGATTAATATGATACAATTCCGATGACATTTACTTGTGTAATGAACGATGAATGTTTCGGACGCAAGGAAAAACAGCTAGCGTATGGGAAATGCTTTGAACTGTGCCGGCGCGCCGTGACTCTCCGCGTCTGTTTCTCTCCCATACGCTGTCCTTCTTTGCGTCGAAAACTTTCATTGTTCATTACACAAGTAAATATAATTGGAATTATATCAATTTGGTATCATCTTCATTAGAAAAATGTCACGAATATGTTGGTCAAAGTCCCATAAAAAATAATGAAAAATAAAGAAGTTTTGTTATTGGATTAATTATGTTTACACTTCTCGGCGACCGAGGCCTCTCGAGCTTCGCTGTCCTTTTCTACGTTCGGCGCGGTTCTTCGAAGCCACAAAAAAATAGTGTCCTGCTCATGTCTACAGAACCGAGAAATGGCTTATTGTCGGACAATACTGAATATAACGGAACGACTCTACATACATAACGAATTCTTCTTCGGCATGCAGATAACTATAATATATGTAAAATGGTTTTAATACTAGTTGTGTATACGAACATGCATTTTGTCGTTCAACCTTTGCATTTTTGTACCTGTGTTTGAGGATCGGTCGAAACAATACTACCGGTACGCATGATTGGTGTTTTGTGTCTAGTTTTAGTGCGCACTATATAATCTTGCTCGTATTGCACAACATCGTTTCTAGGATCCCACGGTCTAACGTCTGCGTGTCGATACACCCAATTACCCGTTATGATATCCTGTTAACAAAACGTCACTTTTCAATGATCAAAGTTCAATCATCTCGTCGAACGAAGGGGTCGAAAATATTTACTGTTGCTTCAAAATCTTTTCTATACGTATAATGTTTAGTACCTGGACGAAATATTTCGGAACCCATTCTTGACTCTTCAGTTTTCGCTCCTTGGCACGTTCTCTTTGCGCCTCTTCTAACTGGGTTTTCGCATCGGTAGCAGCAACTTGATCGTCTCGGTTAATCGATTGAGTAACTTCGTACCATAATTTCTCGCTTTCCCATGTACTTTGATGATCTATAGGTACTGTATATTTTTTCAATCTATTCCTGCGAACTTCCGGCGTTGGATTGAAGAATACACTCTCTTGCTATAATATTGATCGACGTAGTATTAATTTACATAATTGTATTAAGTTACTATTATTAATGTAACAAATATTTATATGCCACGTACTCCGGCCCTTTTATCCGTAAATACTATTTGACCGTCCCAGTATCCTGATATAGTAGCAAGAGTTTCTTTTCCTAAACGTATCGCTCCTGCTACTTGATTCATTTGTTCTGCTCCACCAAGAAATGGCTGTTACGAAAGTAATAAATTACTTGTAGATATAATGTGCACATTGTTATTTTAATTGTCTACATATAATGTTAATTACCTTGAGCTTGAATTCTATTTCAGTATGGTAACCCGTTTTCTCGCAATTTATTTGAATCTTACCGCCTAGTTCCATAGATAACGTACCCATAAGGATACCTTTACAATGAGCGTAAGGTATAGTCATTGTGTAATCTTCACCCCTAGGTAACATTGTTAATATTGCAACACCATCTAAAACGGCTGATGTTGAATTTCCTGAGAAAGACAAATATGTATATATATACATTATTTGAAGTACTTATTTCAAGAAAACATATGACACACGTCGTGTTACACATGCTCACCATAGAATTTAGATTTAGCAATAATCGTAGCGCTAATAGTGAACCCGTCTTGACGATTAGTTACGTAGAAACCTGATATAGGTGGATGGTGAGATAACTGTAACAGTAAATTACAAGTAGCTTCAGTAATTTTCCAAACGACTGATTAGGCGATAGGAGGCTTACTTGTTCAGCTATATAGAAAGTCCTTGAACCATTAGGATGCTGCCAATAACAGCGAAAGGTTTCGCCCAATAATGGATTATATGGTTTTTTTAAACCCTGAGGTTTCTTATAGAAACCAGATAAATACCACTTTACAACGCCTTTCATGCGTGTAAATGCATCATCTTCTAATACAGCCCTGTAAAGATAATAAATAAGTTATATAAATCCGTGATTGTAGATCAACTTTTCGACTCGTAGACTCGTTTTTCCAGGATTGCAAGGGTGCGGGATGCGCCTTCTCATTTCTCGATAATGCAAAGATGGGGTTTTTCAGTAGTTTACGTTTACGAGGCGTAATTTGCATTATTCGCAAGCATAAAGCTGCGCATGTAGCTATTTTCATAAAGCTGCGGCAGCTTCATTCTGCCGAATATTGCAAATTACACCTCGTAAACTTAAAAATAGGACCTTTTAGGGCAATCACAGCCTAGATTGATCTTGTATCTAACGCTTTTGACTACTGAAAAACCCCATCTTTGCATTATTGAAAAACGATTCTACCCCTTAAAGAGATAAGAATGAGACCGACTGTGAATCAATAAAGATTTATCCAACTTACTGAGACAATAAGTCTGCATGATAATAGGAGTCGGCCAGCTTCTCTAAAAATGAGCGAGGTTCTAAAATAAAAGTAGGCAAAACTACTTTAGACAAATCCATGCCTGGCCGAACTTGCTTCAATAGGAACCATATTAAAGATTTTTGCTCATCTTGTAATTCTGTGACGACTTCTCCGGCCTGTATTTCGAATTCGAATGAAATTCCAGTAATTCACAGTGTAAATAATAAAAGTACGGGATTTATTTTACCGATCCAAGAACTTCATTTTCGTTGGCAATGTATGGGGTTTCATTGATTGTTTCGGGTTGATCTTCTTTAGCCGATCCTTCAGATTCACTGTCCGATGCACTGATTTCTGCGTCGGCTGCGACTCCGTTTTCAGGTTGGCTAATGTCGTCCAGGTCTGTGTGTGAGGAGTGCACAGGGTCTAGCGTTACTACTTGTGGGGTATCATACTGAAGGACATGTATAGAGGGAAGAGTCATGCGCCGGTTGGTAGATAGCGCACGATTTCGAGCTTTAATTTCAGTGTGTGATCTGTCAGGATACATATCTCCATCACCTAATGTCCCCACAGAATTCGATATTTCAACCATGTCTGTGTCTGTGGCAGGTGTTGGAGATCTGTCGCAGAAACGTCTGTCCCAGTATGCAATGGCGTGGTACAATTGTTGAAACATTGGAGTCGGTGAAGGACAAGCACTTCTGGGAGTATCGGTTGCATTAGGTAAGAATGGTTGCGGGCATGATAACAAACGTCTCTGAGGAGATGCAGGAGATCGGGGAGCGTAATTAGATAAACATACTGTAGGCATAGGAAGTAAGTGTTTAAGGTGAAAGATGCCAGGAGGGGAGTTATAATAATGACACCATTAATATTTGTAATCTCCCAGAATGAAACTTAACTAAGTAATTCTCTAAATCTAATTTGTATACTATTCTATTCTAGCTACTAAGAATAAATGTATGTGATGGTTTGGAAGCAAACGTTATTAGCTTGGTTTACAAACGTTACTTGTTCAATGCGACACTAGAGAAAGAGAGAGAGTTTCGCGCTATAAAAACATTCTCTACTCCGACCTACCATGTTCATCAAAATGTTTTTCATAATCGGCCTCGCTCCACTGAGTCTCGTGAGTTGTTGTAGTATCATGTGGCAAAGCACGAGGTATTGCGCTTGTCGAACGAATTATTAACGAGGAACAACGTAAAGATAACTCCAGAGCGTCCAACCAACATTTACCAGCTGCCTGGGAAGGAGCTCTGAAGATTAAGTAAGAAGTTGGCAAAGGTTGTACAACAGCACCTAAACAGGTATTATAACGTTTATGTGAAAAGTTGCTTTTGATAACTTTAAAACTTGAAAATTCAATACTTAATAGAGGTGTGCGAGGACCCGAAGATGTCGAGTGTCTGACGGTCGGGACGGGTCTTGATTTTAATATTATTGTCGAGATCATTCGACACATTCGAAAATTCCACAATTTTTGAAAATTCAAATAATTTCGAAAATTCTCGGGAATCCCGATATATTTGAGAATTCCGAAATTTTCAGGAACCCGTCCCGACCCGACTTTTTCGGATTCTAGCAGACGTCTAATACTTACCTATAGCCTCCTTCTCTGGGCCCCTCGGAGCCCAAATCGATTGCTCCAAAGGATGAAATAATTTAAAACAAAAGCCATCCTTTTTGCTCGGTCGTTCTATCACTTGACACGTATTTAATAAGACTGTTCCTACCCAATGGTTGCTCTGTAACAATTACATGGTTATCATTTTCAATGTAAAGAAAGAAAGACAAATATTATATCGGGAATAGCATAGATATGAACTTTTGTCTTAGGGCTTTTGTACAGTAAGAGTAAACCTGGCTTCAAGATACACCACAGTTTCGTCCAACTCTTCAGTGTTCCGCGCACTTTTAGCCAATCGCTCATCACAATAACAGTTGGATCTTTAAACGAACTGAGAAGTTCATTAGCAACACGTTTCTTTTCCATTCTATAATTTTTCCTTTGAGCTTTGTATGATTCTTTCCGAGTTAATTTACAAGAGTCTAGAGACTAAAAAACAATACGCAGATGTAGAATAAGATAATGTTATGTTTTTACAAGATAAGTATGAATATCAAATGAGATTAATTACCTTATCGGATGTATTATCCGTTTTCTGATTACCTTCCCCCATTGCAGACAACCCTATAACAAATAAATTCTTTGAATTATTCGATTTAATATTGCTTACACATTAAAATTACAATAATTTACGAAGAATTATATTTGCAAAAGTCACACAACAGTGTGGTAAAATATTAAGATGTTACTGACAGAAGCGTTGAATATTCTTAGTTTCATTATAGTTATTCTACTGTAGGTTTAATTTAACATATTGTTAAGCTAATAAATAAAATTAATACGCTTCGATAAATATTGGCTTAATGTTTCCCTACGAAGAAACTCTTTTCATTTTCTTTTTGGTTTTAGATCAGGATGTGCTCCGTAAGATGATTTATGCATGTCGATGAGATAATATCTAATAAAATTTGACAAATGATATAGCGAATCATTGCATGAAAAACTCATGTTACAAGACTGCAACAGATTCTATCTAGCAATCCGATATAAGTCTCTGCTATTTGTGATTGCATCAATATTTACATGTACTTAAGACTAAAAGCCTGAAATATAGTTCAGCTTAAAACATTCGCATTACAAGCTTTGGCAAGTTCAATCTTGATACTTTTCTGAAAACAAAAACTGATCATTCTATGAAAGAAGCGCATAGTTAAGAGATTCGTGGAATTTTTAAAATCAAGATGCAGCTTACTCGTTACAAAGTACAAGGGAAATTTTGTACTTTATACAAATTCAATAATTATACTTAGCATAATTTTATTAACATAATTCATTATGCGGTTAGCATATTTTCATCCTATATTTCTATATTCACTACAATACCGATAAATTATAAACTTCGTGTATATAATTATAACAAATTATTATATTTGTGGAGTTGATATTTATAGTGATCTATTTAACACACATATTTAATAATCTGTCGGATAAAGGAGATTATACAATGTACAAATATTACATTATAAAATGTATAGATTACAATGTTCTCATAATACATAGGTAAATATTGTAAAGCTGAACAAGAAACAAAAATATGCAGTTTCTTACAGCTAGTTAACTACTTGAACAAGTAAAGGAGAGTATTTATTCACAAAAAAGTTTAAAAAGCACCTGGCAAATTTTCATATTATTGCCCGTTATGATATTAATGTAACTTTGTGTTTATACCTGGAGATAGTGGAGGAGCAGCAGTTGTTAAATTTACACTTGTCGATAGGGACTCTGTTGATGGAAGTTTAGGTAATGTTGCAGACTGCGCTTGAGAACTGCTTCGTCGAAGTTGTTGATCCACTGGTTCTATATATTTAGTTTGTTTTCAGTCATAATTTCTATTTACCAATATGTATATCTTTTTGATACTTCAAAGACATTATCTTTTAAATCGTGTAAATCTATGTTTATCTTTTGTTTCAATTATATAGACTTCACAAACTCTTGAACTATAAACTATTCAACAATTAACTAATGTAATGAAGATACTAAAATTAAATTACACCACATATCGCATTCTAAAGTATAAGTTTATTTTAGCAATACTAATCGTGAACTGCTAACAACATTAATTCTCAAAGACAGATTTTGCAATAATAACACATGGTTATATACAACGACAGCTTTAACTTTAAATTTAATTTAGCTTAATCGCAAAAGCAAAGAAATGTTAGCGTTAAAAATGTGTATACATACTACTACAGCATGTGAAAATATGCAGTCTTGCAAAAAAGGTTGCATGCACTAAAAGAAAAATAATATAATGTACTACCGAACCATAAAAATACTGTTACATTGCATACATTAGAAAAAAAATCTATACTTTATATACAACATTCAAATTAATCAAAATATTATTAAATACCAAGACAAATTATACATGCATCGGGTAAAGTACATTCAAACGTTATACCATACTTCATGCACAGAGTATATTTTCAGCCATTAAAGAATACAAGAGCATTCTCTAATTTACAGATAATATTCTTCGAACAAACTTATCGCTAACTATATTTGTCGTATAATATGCTGGAAATGCGAATAATGTGCTAACAGCATGAATGTATTATGTTAATTCAATACATGTATGATCGGATGATGATAATAATGTTTTTAATAGTGTGATATATTATTGTATTTAATGTATTATTAATAGTGTGTTAATATCTTCGCGTAGTAAGTGATCTTGATGGAGATTATGTTCGAATAATAACATGTCTTTGATCTATGTATCGTAATTGTTGCGTCAAACACTGTTTAATAACATAAAATAACAAAATAGCGAGTTCTTTGAAATGAAAAAACACTAATACGTGTAATCTAGAAACAGTGTTATACATATGTATATACACATATATCTACTTATTGATTTTCATGATTCTAATATCGAGGCTTACTACTGTATACACACAATCCATATTAATAAGCCTACCTAGCTTACTTGGTAATGTACCACATCCACTGTCACTAATACCTTTAAATGACAATCGTTTATACTATCAATACTTCAATAAACTTCTTACTGCTAAAAAGTTTGGAAATAGATGTGTATATTTCGAAATACCACTAATGATAAACTACTAATGCGTGTGTGAAAAGTTTTCAAGTTATTCAAACATGATTAACTTAATTTTAGCAAAATATTACATTACATGAAAATTACTTTTACTTCGTATATGGAATATATGGTATGTAATTGTTTGTACAGGTAGTAAAAACAAAATTGTTACCGCTATCAAATGGAAGTTTATCTCTAAGCCTTTGTAAGATGTCTGTTTCCTTTTTCATAACAGAAAAACAATACGTAAGTGTTACATAATCCAAGTTATACTTACGATTACTAAGTGAACGGCTAACATTTGGCGGTGTCATGGTTTTAAATGAATCAGTAGCACTTCCAACAGAAACAGAATGAGTTTCTGATTGAGATCTGTGATCACCACCAGGTACGACGATCGGTTGGGAACTCATAGTGGATCTAATAAACACAAGTACATATTAAAATAGCCTAGAACAAGTAGCAGTTCGTGTTATTGTTATGTATTTATTTGCATAAGATAAAAAGAGAACGAAATTGCAGATATTTTTCTATTATAAGGCAAAAGACAAGTATAGACAATGACACATGACAAAAATAACTGAACCGATTAAAACACGTTCGTGTTACCTGACGGATAAATTGTTGAAATTAAAATAATAATATAAAAGAACAGGCGGCAGAACACGCGATGCATGTCATTACGAAATATAGTGTAATCTTAGTTAATTATCCACACCGCGATATAACGATCGGTAGCGTTACGTTTCTTTGCGAAATGACCACGCTTCTATGCACGACTGAAATCACCACTAAAGTGACACTAAAGAGCCGGAACATAAATCGAAAACGAACATTATTAAATAAGTATATAATATCACCAGTCTACTCTTGCAGTGTTGTCGGCTGTGTTATCGTGATTACAAGAATCAATCATTTGACTGTAGCACGAACGATGTTATTGCCGTACAATGCGTAAAAGAAACAAAAAAATTATTACATAAAGGGTTCGTAACTTACCTGATTTCGAACAACCTTTCGACCAGTCGATACTTCTTATATTCTGACGATTAATTAATATGTACGCAACGAACAGATATTAAACGAGAAACGGTGACGACACTGCTGTTAAATTCACCATTTCGGTCTGGACTAGATGAATTTACGGGTCCAACGCACTGTGCGGGTCACACTGTTTTTCACAGAGATAAATTACAAACATTCGAAGCAAGAAAAGCGAATGATACACGGACGTCAGAACAACCGCGCGAGCGCGAAGTCTGATGGTTCCATTGATCAACCGCTGCTGTTATAGCTTAACTATAAACATATGGATCTGCTAAGTTATTCAAAATGAAAACGTACGACGTATAATATGTATACCGCGAGCACATCGTCTGACATTGATGAAAAAGTAATCGGCGAGAATGAATATCGGCCGCCGACCGTGGTCGAGAACTGATCCCTAATGTAACGTGACCGTTCCGCTGCGGCAATGAAACAATTATACACATTAATACGATCCAATCAAATTCATTATTCAATCGATCAATGAAATATTGAACGGTGCTAAGAATACGATGCTCCACTTCAAAGAATGTCGTTTCAATTAATCTCGCATGTTCTTCCATGCATCATTTTTCGAGAAAGAATTTTAGAAATTTGCGCGTGAATAGTGTGATTCGATGGATCGAAATTATATTGATACTGCGGTGCGCAATATTACACGTATGTTTTATATCACTCGATTACGTGCTCCTTCAAGAGGAAAAAAATAAAAACTGTGTACGAGAATTTTTGTACACGTCCAACGGTGTCACTTTGCAAATATTGAAAGAGAGGTTCGAATGGTTCGATCGTGTCAATGACTATTAAAATCGAGAATCCTAAATAGTCACAACTTTATGTTTACCGAAACTTATTAATGTTGATACCCATGTTATATATATATATATATATATATATATATATATATATATATATACGTTCGTGTTACGTTCCACTCGAGCAAAATATTGAATAACCGAGAATTTGAGAGAAACAGGTTTTTACATACTGTACGATATTTTGTACTAGCATCGATAGTTGCAAATCAAATGTTCAAACAATACGTGGTAACGTTCAAAGCCGGACTAAGAGAGTTCTAAATGAAACGCTATCTATATGGTTAGTCATTACGTCACAACTGACGTCACTACGGACAGACATATTCTCTTTTCTTCTTTTCCTTTTGCTTCTCTTTGAAATAATTTAATTAAACGCTGCAAATCAATTTAATAAACTCTTCACCACTACGATTATCGATTCCTTCACACTTCATTATTTATCTGTAATAATCACGTTATCTACTTAGAGTGCCGCGTTTGTAATCTATCCGATTTCATATTGCGCTTAGTTCGGATAAGTCGATTTTTTTACCTATATGAATGTGTTTACATGGTGTTTACTGGTGTTTACTAACTTGTCAGAACCGTAACTATATAGAGTTGTTCTTCATTTTGTTTGATAGTTATCATTCATTTCATCGTGAATTATTTATTTTAGTATTACAAGTGTACCAAGTGATTATTAAATTGATTTAGTCTTCTAGTGAAACGAGAAATCAGGATCAAAACGCAAAGTACACCGATAAAACATGAGTCGTCATGGTACCACTGTAGAACCTCAAGTTGAATTAGAAAACCAATTTGTTTTACGTTTACCACCGGTAATTCCATTTTATTATTTAAGTATATAACAGTTTTCCCTTAAATTATTTGAGGTTATGTATGGTCAAATAGATTTTGTGTATTGTACTATTTAAATATGTACATATTTCGATTTTATTTTTCAAGGAACCGTCACGAGTTCTACGCGAAACTTTACGAAGTGGTTTACCTTTAAAAGACAGGTTGAGCATAAAATTGGAATCTGATTTGCGTTACGGGGAGGTTAGGTTCGATCACTGGTTACTCCATACCAAGGTAAACTTTAAATAATAGTAATTGGTTGTTGAACTCTATAAAATTTACAAATACATTGGCAATAATGTAAAACAATGTTTTAGGTTGTCGATTTGCCGACCATTGTGGAATCTTTAAAAACTATTGATAATAAAAGTTTTTATAAGACTGCAGATATATGTCAGGTATGAAAACGTATTATTTAATAGATTCAAATAATCTGTACATTGGGAAGCTTAAAGTAATCTCTGATATTTATTGTTTACAGTTGTTAATTTGTAAAGAAGAAGATGATCATACCACAACGGATGAAGAATCTCCAGTGAGACAAAAGAAAAAGGATCCGAATAAAGTAGACAAAAAGTTTCTATGGCCGCACGGAGTGACGCCTCCTACTAAGAATGTAAGGCGCAGAAGATTTAGAAAAACTTTGAAAAAGAAATATGTGGAAGCTCCTGAAATAGAAAAAGAAGTGAAACGTTTATTAAGGGTAGATAATGAAGCTGTTAATGTTAAATGGGAGGTAATATGCGAAGATGAAGATCAGACAAAACCCAGCAAAGTATCATCTTCTGGTACAGTGAAAACTAAAAGAGAAAGTATTAATGGCAACACGTCCCAAAGCCTCGATGTTGGTAAGTAGTACAAATATAAATACAAAAGTGGCAAAAAAACAAGATATACTTTACGTGTAAATATTTCTCTTGTTTCTTCCACAGCCGAACATGATATATTTGGCGAGCCTGTGAGCGACAGCGAAGACGATGACGAAGAAGCAAACATAAATGTTATGGAATTGGATGAAAACAGTCGTCTTTCTGCTGATAGCAGAGTGTCCGATTCTAATTCGTTGCAAGCCGCATACTCAGAAAGATCTAACAATAACACAAATACAAATAGTAATCTCGTGACAGAATTTAGTAAAGAAATGTTTCAGAATGATACTACTGAAACAGAAGCAGAGAAACCAGTCGATCCGGCACCAACAATAGTACCAAAATTGGATCCATTCCAACCAGAGTATATTCTTCCAGATAACTTTGCAGAACCATCCGCCAATGCTACAATATCAAAAGGTATTTTCGTTCGAAAACAACGAATGATATTCTATTAATTCAACGAGCAAAACTGTACAATAATCGCAAAACTGTACAATAATCGCAAAACTTTTTTGCCGAAATATTTCAGATTCGTTACAAACACGTCTCGCAACGCTGCATGCAGAATTAGCTGAATTGCGGCAGCGAAGACAGCAGCAAGAACTCGAAATTGCTAACATTGAAAATGTTAAACTGAGACAAAGATTCCAAGAAATATTAGATAATTTATTGACACAAGAGATGCAGAAAGTTCAAGAGGTATATATTCTTGTTGTATAAATGGTTGAATTGAAACGATTACATACTGTAAAATGACATAACTATTGTATTTCAGATTCAAACCTTGGAATTAGAGTAACACTTCGAGTAGTGAGACTGCATCGGCCACCTACATAAACATTGTGATCAGAACATTCGCATTCATGAAGTTCCTCATAGAAATATGCTCCAGAATTGTGAAAACTATTACACAACATTTTGTACAATATATATAATATACTTGTAAATTGCAATCTCTAATATAGTAACAATTGTAATAATTGGTTCGATGCAAGTGAATTTAAAATACTTATACGATATCATAATTGTATTATCTAACTTTTATAAATAAGAACTATAAGGTCAATGTCCCTATTTCTGATCATGTAAGAGTTCTGTTATCGCAGAAATAGATATGTATTGTTTATTTATGCAATAATCGACTGAAGGACCGACATATAAGTCTGAGTCTAGGTTTAGACACCATTAAATATTATAATAGCATAATTCGAAACAAACACTCTGTACGTAATGAATTCCTAAAAATCCAACTGCGAGTTTACGTTTACGTGTAAATAGGGGTGTAGGATTTGATCCAGGCTAAAAACGAGACTAGGGGGCAGCACTATACCGGGGACACTGAAAACTGAAATCCCGACCGTGAGCATTCTCATTCCCTCTCTGATATGCAGTGTCAAACTTCATCGCGTTAAAAGGTAACTATAACAATTAGTATAATCGTTAGTCCTATTGTGCTGTAAGCAAAACTCTTCGTACTGGAAGTTCTGCTTTCTTCGACAGTCATCTGTTTGACAACTATAATGGTAATATGGTAATGTCACGGAGTTGTTTATGAGTCGAATTGTCGAAGCCCGTCAATGGGGTCCTGTCTTACCATTTAGTAATTGTGTGAATAAATCTAGTCGTCATTTTTTCTATTATATTACGGATTACTTGTGGAAAAAGATATAGTTGTTTCGACATTTTCGTTTTACCAATGTTGTGTTCTAAATTCCAATTATGTCCACTCCTACGTATTTAGACCGTAGATATACCAAGATATACATACATGTACAGTATGTCAGTATATGTACACCCCTCCTTCAATTTACGCGGCATTTTTTTACACAGCCAGAAAATATACTCTACTAGAAATTTTAAAAGTAACAATAACTTATTCGGCGATGTTGAATATTAAATACTTTGCGATGAGGATGATACGTTCGTATGCCAATTAAAACAAAAAGATTGATTGTTTTGAATTATAGTAGCGATAGCAACATCGAATAAAATTTACTTTTCTGTTCTGGAACGTGATTATTGTTTTTGTTAAGCTGTTTCAAATAAATATGTATCTCTAAATAAAGCTTTTATTTCCATTAATATTTTTTCTTTTGTACTGACAGTCTGTATATGTATAATATATAGAGTATATATTATATCCACATCGAACGGATACTCCAATAAACATTTTTACGAATAGACATCGTTTTGTTTATATGATTGTATTCAATCTAACAATGAACATATTGTTACGTTGTAAAATTTTCCAGGAATTATGATATAACTGTGAATGCAGCCATTTCTTATTTGTCAAAGTTGCAGAATTTTTATTTGCACATGTGGCTTCGTGTTCAAGAAAAATGACCTCGAAAGTTTCTTACGTATACGTAAACTAATGGAAATGCATTTTCTGTACTTGTATGTGTTAACCGTAGAGATAGCGCGAAATGATAAAAATTTACGTCAAATGTCTTTACTTATTATTTTGTATTAGCTGGAAATAATGAAACGTGTTTAAAACAATTATTTAGGATGGAAAATTTTGTAAATATTTCGCGATAAGGCGGAATATCGTGAATCTGAAAATGTCATAAACTGCGGTTAAATGCACCGTTGTCCTACTATTACTGGAACGAGTAACGTTACGTTGCTACTCATACCGCATGAACGCTATAAGCACACGATTGCACACTTCCTTTCCTTTTAGATAGTAGTGACGGAATAGGTTCCAATATGGTTGTACTACAGATACGATTAGTTATTGCACTTATAAATCGACATTATCAAAAACATATTTAAGTCTCTACGAAAAAATTATTTCCAATAAGTTATGCATCCCTTTCTTGCAAATAGCTTAAATTTCTTTTTCATGTAATAAACGCGCCGGATCATGATTCTTTATTTTCTTCATTAAATGTATTGCATTTCCCCGTTGTTTCTCGGCTTTTTCGGTTTCTATATCAAAGAGCTTTTTGCATATGAATCAATAAAATATATGATTTCAGTTTCAGTTGGAAAAATCTTGATTGAAAATCTGTAACAATGGACGAAGAAGGATTCGATCTTTGCAAGAGTATGGATATCCAGGAAGCGCTTACGCAACAACTATTTTTCATCGTAAGTGGTGGCGACCTAGTTTTCCTATGAGAAATGTAATAATGTCATTGTCCCCCCACCCCCAAGAAAAAATAATTTTTTCGTTACAAAATTACGAGAACACCTTGTACGTCGAATTTTTCTTGGACATAAAATCAGCAAACAGTGTTGCAATTTGGCTCTTTGGTAATAAAAATGGCAAACGCAACGGCATTGCAGCCGCCGCGCGGTGAGTTCGAACTGTAGATGCTGAAGACGCGAAAATCGTTTAATTTATGACTCACTTTATCTGGAGTCTTCGTTCGAGCTGTCCGCAAGGTGTTAATAAAACACACGTTTACCATTGACGTGGAACGCTGCTGTTCAGGAAGCAAAGTTTGTTTGCTCTGCATGCAAGCTAGACGATAAAACTATTGTCATCAGGTGTTTCTTCATTGTTTACCTTACTCGACGGTTTTCTTGCAAACTTCAATGAATCAAACGTTTTGCAACTTGGCTCGAAAAATGGCACACAGGAATATAATGTTTCAGCTTGAGCTTCAAATAACTTCAAAGATTTAAACTTCGGTTCTAATAATAATAGTTATTTTATAATATCGTCCACTTCAGTTGAAATTTTATTTCGGCAAGCTGTTTTGCTAATGTTTATGAATAATTTGTTATTCCAGTTGCGGCAGAATCACGACTATTGCATGGACAGCGAGTGCTTCAACTTGTCCCAATGTATGTAGTACATATTCAGTAATAACTAGACAGCGGTTTTTTAGCGTTTACGACAAAAATGAGTGGATGTAGAAGAATTTTAAAATACTGTTATATTATTTTCAATTTATTAAAAATGTTACGAAAAAAAACAAATGTCTATTTCACTCCAGATTGTTGCAATTCGGGTAGAAAATGTTATATTTTGCATTAATATGCGCTGTCCAGTAATAACACGATGATTACCAATATTTTATTGACAACTTATTTTCTTTTAGCTCAAACATCGCCCAGTTCTCCGTCCTCGAATTTTCTGATAACCTTTTTAATCATTGCATTCGTGGTGATGATGTATGCACCGAGTTCGTTTCGCCGGTTGAGAAACGATAACGCTAAAGATCGCAATAATGGACGTGTAAGTAGACTTACACATTTCACCTTGAACGAGTTGTGTGAACACTAAATTATTAGTGTTACTTTTTAACAATTTTTTCAGGACTCGAACAACGAGCCGCCTGCACCTCCGTCGGCAATGCAATAAAAAGTGCAATAATATGTGTACTCGATGTAAAAAATAGAACTGCCTGAGCTTACAGCTACATGCCTTAATATCTCTATACACGGAATCTCTACAATTGAATGTATATTTGTATGCATTAGAGTGGTACCTACTTTCTCTCTCATTCTCTCTGTTTTCTGTTAAACTTAATAATGTTAATCAGCAAGATATTTTCGGTAAAAAAATTACAGCTATAAAGATTAAATCCAATCTCTGAAATCACGTTATAAACGTGTTGGAAGTCAACATAAACAAACGTATTCATTTGAATAATATGTACTAGGCTGGAATAAGCTGAAATAAAGTAATCGTACTTAACAAGAAGGGATTACGAGATCATTGAGGTGTTTCGATATCTATAGATATTGTAAATAGTACCTGCAATCTGATAGAAACGCTTACAATGTTTATGTTGATAAACCATTATCGGAAGGATGTAATCTAAAATTATATAATGAAATAACTATCAGACAACGGATTGCTCCAGGTCTATTTATCGAGATCTGAATTTCGCTAGATTTACCGTTCTTCTGTTCATTTAATTTTACAAAATTATTTTTGATTACTGCTGTTATTTTTTAACAAACGCGCAAAAGACCGAAGTGGGTACGAAGTCTGTTGAGTGAAAAGTTTAAAGTATTGATGATAACACAAGAAGACACTAAGGCGTTTTTTCTTTCTTATATTAAAACTGTTGTAGTATTCTCTATATGGTATTTTAACAATTTTCATAAAGGAAATCATAGAAACAGGGACAGAAATTTAGTTACGAATATGACAGTATTACCGCTAACACTTTCAAAAAAAGAATTGTTAATCATTTTACCACGCTTATATTAGCTTGTTTGAAACCTCTTCGGAGGTAATAAAAGATTTATGGAATTAGCTGTTCAAACTTTTTACAATGTGATTGTAACATGTTTTAACGATTTTTCATGCGAGATATGAAATAAGTAATTTATAGAGTGTATTAATTTCTTCCACTGTTATACATTCCCACATCGTATTTTTGACAATAAAATAAATATATGCATTACAGCTTGTACTGTGTTCACTTTCTTACACCTTTTCGTAAAAAGTAGGATATGCGGAAACGTGAATTCCTCTTAAATTTTTAATTCCTTACTTTTGAAAAATACAGCATTATTATTATTATTCCGATGAACATTAATGTACATTTTCATTTACTTAACGATTATTATATTCTAATTAATTACCAAGGAAGTAATATTTACAAACTTAGATGTATGCATATATGTCGCTACTTATATTTCGCAACATGAAAATATACATAATATGAATCTGTAAATAATTACGCAGCATTAATAATACACAGATAACGCATAAAGCATGAAAATCTATGCTCAATGTGTTTGTTGCAATAAAACATAACTGCCTGTATCTTTTACATAAATTTTGGTAATTCTCTTAATAGTTGCATTCTTTTGGTTTTTCATAATTTCTTTCAACATCTTCATATTATTGTATTATGCGGCCGTATGAGAAATAGATGATTTTCATATATGTACATAGATCGGATAACAAGAAACGCGAACATTTCAATTGCATTAACCAAGTGCTTCTGTTATGAATTATTGTTGTTACAGAAACAAATTTATACTTTATTTACATATGTACAGTTTCTTTTAAAAATTGGTAAGTAATTTACTACGGATCTACTTGTGGAAAAAACCAGAAATTAAACGGTCATGTATAAAAATAGAAAAGAACAAGTAATTTTGGCTTATAATTTACAGTATATTTAAAATATCTATTCATATGTATATATACATGAATCAATAATGGTGATTCTAAAAAATTATATTTTTTAATTACGAAATTTACGATCATCATTTATGTTTACAGACTTTATAATGGCATGATGATATTTATCGACATGAACGAATAGAAATACGAAATGTTTAACAAGTGCAGGCAGAAATTCCGAGATGTACGTAACTGAAAATTACACTTTGAATTGTTGATTAATTATCGAGTAGAAGTTTATACACATACGTATACGCATATTATATGAAAAATGCCAGTAATAATAGAAAAATACTATATATTTGTACTTTTGAAAAGTGAGACAATCCCAAATTTGGTTAAAAAATTCATTTCCTTTTTTGTATTTTTGCCACTTAATCGCGACGACTAATTATAAGGACGATTGTATTTTTCTAGAAATTCCTCGTATTCCCATGAAAAAAGTAACTACATTATGCTCCATAAAATACTATTACACGATTTAATATACTAATTGCAGAGTATAATTATAATATAGAAATTAATGAAAATATTTTGATAACTTATATTTAGACTGCGGATCTTTATGCGAAATAAAAATTGTCTGGGTCAATTGTAAAAGGCTGCGTCCAGGAAGATATTTCATTCTTACTTTAGTTATTATAACAAACTGAAAATAATAGATAGGCATTCTTAAATCATTTGCACCTGCTCATTTTCTCCAAAAAATGGATAAAATCCGCAGTCTACTTATATTATTAGATATATAATATTCTGAATAATCCTTCTTTTACACAATCCATGTGTAATCAACAGAAGCGCAAGATTTTGTGATATTAATGATAAAAATGTTCCTATTTACGATGTACATATTATGCTTCGAAACTTTTTATGTTTGAAAGAATTCAAACTATTATGCAAAAAAGAAAGCGTATACTCATGAGATAAATGAATAACTTATTTCGAGTTATAAATTCTAACTAAAGTTCTTTAAAGTCATTCTTGTTGAAGCTTTGCCAAAGTAACTCTTACTTTCTGCAAAACCCCAGTCATCTGTTTGTACTTACCTGTGGAATCGGGCAAATTCTCGAAGTTGATCACGTCACAAATATCTTTGGAAAATTTCTCGGACGACGGTAATCTGCTATACGGAGAAGTGCTTTGTAAAATGGGCGTACCTAGATCTACCGACATTACGCTCCCTTGGCTTGAGTTCATCGAATTTCTTCGATTTTTACTCGATTCTGGAGTCGTTTCATTATTGGGCGGTGGCATCGTCGTCTTTGACTTCGACGTAGAATCCGCAGCATTACTTTTCGACAAATCATCAGAATTTGACTGTGAACTCGATTCGTGAAGCTCCACGAGCAATCGTTTCTTCATATTTTCCAAGTCGCACAATGACGGTGAATACGCACGAGATAAAGGTGATGCACTGCTTTCCTGTAACATTTTATGTACCTAAATTTTTAATTTTACAGTGACTGTCTTTACTAAATTAAGGAAATATTCGCTTGGAAAAATATTATTATTATTTTATACCGGTGATTGTATTTCTTGCGAATGATAATCTGAATCTTCATAGACTTGTGCTGGCGGGAGTGGTGGTTCGGGTGGCTTTGTGGCAGATTCTGGTGGTAATGGAGGTACAAAAAGTCCATTAACAGGTAGACACTCTACTACGCCCTCTATTAAAAAGGAAAATGTTTTGCACGATTAAAAACTCCAGGTATCTCAACTAGCAATGTTATACAGGGTGTTATAAATGGCGAAGAAGCTATACCTTCTACATCTTCTATCTCCATCTCTGTGGACTCTGGTGTCGGATTGCCTTTAAAATCATCGTTACACGTTTTCAGCTTTTTCCTTTTATAGCCTTCGTCCGCCTTTTTCCCTTTGAGCATCGTTAACATTGTTTGTTTGCTATGAACAGCCTGCATCGGTGATACCCAATATTGTCCATTTTCCTATCATTTGTAGTAAGTTTCCACCAAATCAGCTTTAGGAAAGTACAGTATTTTCATTCATTAAATTGTCGTAACTGTAAGTTGCTTACATCTCGAGTATCAGGTGGAGGCGCTACATTAAAACCAGGGAAATCGTATATCTTCTTTATATCGTATTGATCTCTGTCTCCAGATTCGAGAAGCTCGCCTGGTTCTACATGAGAATCGTCTTCTGCGACGCCGTCCGAATTAAACAACGATATACCAGAATGTTGCAAGCATGCTTCTTCCAACCATCCTGGGGGATATCCAAGTTCCCTCATTCTGCAACGAGCATTGCAACATATAAAAAGCATAAGAAGCGTTAATGATTTTCTTCTAATTGAATGATCATTTGATGGAAAGATAATAATTACCTGTATATATGTAAGGGTAATTCATTTTCTCTGAGACCTAGGGCTTTACGTAAATTACTACTTAATTGGCCAGGAGTAAAATGACCAAACCTCTGGTCATCTTCTAGGTGATACCTAAGAGCTCTCAAATTCCCACTCTTCGTACCAAAATTTCTTTTGTTCTTATTAATCGCAGTTTGATCGCGTGGTTTTGGACAATCTCGTAAATTATGATTGTCTAGACAATTAAAACAAGTTAATTTTGGTGAACGCAAAACTTTTGGAACTGGTTCTGCTTGTGGTTTGGTTTTCTCAAATGCGTTTTCATACTTCTATAATATATAAATTACAATAATTAGTTAGATATTTTTTTTCGTTTCTTATATGTCAATTTTCAACATCATTATTAAACAAACCTTCCCATACGTTGGAACATCAAAATCATCTTGAAGCTTCGGTTGCGTGTCTACCATAAACAACGTGTCGCATATCAAGTCTTGACTGTCTTCGCTTTCTGTTGTAAATTCAGCGGACTGGCTAGTAGAACATACATCGTTATCCCATATGTCTAATGTCAAACTATCATCGCTTTCATGACACTTTACCATAGAAGGGATCAATTCTTCGATGAATTGTTTTATACGTTTACTGTATTGCCTGGAAAATCGAATGAAAGACATAAAAACAACATCTATTAATACTGATAGTAATCTATACATATTTTTAAATTTGAATGTACATATATGAGCACTGATGTTTGATGATCCATTATGAGTAAACAATGAGCATTATTCGAGCTACGATCGTGCAATTGTAGTAAGTACAAGCAGTAGCAATGTGAAAACAGACGCCGTTATCAACTGATCGTCAAATCGCGATGAAATTCACTCGGCAGAAAATGAGAAACAGTTTCTCACCGTGAAATACTGTTGTCCCGGAACATAACCTTAAGAAGTGGTTTTGATGCGCTTGTGTTGTCGCAGGTTTGAGATGTAGAAACATCTTTGTTGTCCTCCGCATTCTCACTCGCGGTATCCGTTTTGTTCGCAATGTCGTTCGACAACGAGTTTTTGTCAATCGAACATTCACTTTGATCATTGTCAGCATTGATGGTGATGTCTTGGCTTGAATCCAAATCAATCACCTCTTCGTCGGTATCTCCGATAGTGATTGTAGAATTCATGGAAACACTATCGACGCTGGCACGATCACATAGATTATAGATGAAATCGTTTCTTCGAGATACAGGGTTTGTTCGCGCGTAAACCTTTCCCTTCTACTTATTCACTTAAAAAAAATACGATGCTTTAGCCTCGGCGAGTTTCAAGAACGCAACAACAAGGGTAATGCGGGTAATGTAGGGGCGCTTCAAACTTGCGTTCAATCGAGCACATTTAAATTTTCTCGGGTTTTATTAATTACGTGTGAAACAGTATAGGGTATCGTACGAAATTCCTTAGTTTTAATCATTATTACCTTCGGAAACATTTATCGGATGGCAAAATTGAAATACCGCAATGAGAAGAGAACATCTTGAAATATCTGATACTCGATCCTGAACGTTTAGAATTTAGAACATGCAGTTGGTTTTTACTTTACCCAAATAGGTGTTTCATCTGTAAACTTTAAAATGTTTATGAATTTCGTGTATATTATGACTATTATGTAAGTTAGGATATTATTTGCATATATAATATATGTACGCGTATAAATAAAAATAAAGTAAACGCTTCCGATAGATAGCAGCTGATAGCAGCACAGGTTTTTACCGTTGGCGACACTGCCAATAACTAGCAGAACGTGCCGAGGTGAGGTTGGCAACGCCCCAGGAGTGGGGATACGCGCGATTTTGCGAACGTGGATAGTGCTCAAATTTGTATTCACTTTTGATGTTCGCGGCGACTTTGAACAACGTAAAAATTAAAATGAACAGAGTAATTCACTGTTAAGAGAACGACGATATTCTTACTGGCATTACGATAACACTGTATGTGTAAAATGCTTTGACGTTAATCAAAGATGATGTAAACTGGCACAAAGCTGCTATAATTTTAGAAACGAATGAATTTACGATGCCCTTCTTAAAACCAATTCGAATATCGTACACTAAACGTAAAATAGACAGTTCCAAAAGGAATGGTTGGCGGCATGCCATTTTTGATCCTAGAAACAAATTACTTGTCAAAGGTTATTACAAAGGAGAATGGAGAGACGATAAAAAAGAGGGCAAGGGTAATCAGTTGGACAGGTAAAACTGTTGCTACGATTATTATCGTTGACACGATTGATGGTAGAATAACCGTTTTTTTTTAAACTACCAGATCTCTAAAAATAATGCTTGAAATTCGTTAAACATACCGCAGAAATGGATTTATATACGAGGGCGATTGGTTTAATGGCAAGAAACACGGTATTGGTACTTTGAGTAAGATTTACGGACGTCCGGCAGACGGCACTATTCGAAAACTTTACACTGGTCAGTGGATTAATGGAAAAAAGAATGGCTTTGGGTATAGTTGGTACGAAGACGACAGTTATTACGAAGGCCATTTTTACCAGAATAAACGGCACGGCTATGGTCGTATATGGTATTGCAATGGAGATTACTATGAGGGTTGCTGGAGAGACGACCTGTACAATGGCGTGGGAGTATATGTTAAATGTGTGAATAGAAAACATGTTCGGCTAAAGACTACTAATCGTAATGTATAAACAATATGGTAATATCTTCTACATTTTTACAGTCAACGGGAATAGATACAAGGGTGAGTTTGTTGCGGGAAAAAAAGAAGGTCACGGCGTATTTTATCACATTATCACGGGACAGAAACAAGTTGGTATATGGGTAAACGATTCATGCATAAGTGGAGTTATGTCCGACATCTACTGGCGTCAGTCGGCTCCTCGCCCGACACCGTATCCTATTCCACGAGTAAACAGTACTATAATAACAGAGATGAGATGTAGGACCCAATACCAATATATTCTTAAAAAAACACGTTGGATATTGGAGTCTTCCTATAGTTCATCTGTAGTAGTAATAATAATAAGCAAATTCTTTCAAGTGCTTTACGGTGATTACAACTCGTGTACTAGGTGGAGTTGGCAGAAGACGATGAACCCGAATACACGTGTGAAATTGACGATGATAATGACGACGAAGGAGAAGAAGAAACGCCATTACCTACATGCAAGAGACCACCGAGGCGTATAATTCCAAACATATGCGTGTCAGTGAACACGTGTCCCTGCTTAGAGTCAGTTTTGTAAACAAGAACGCGTTGAACCTTACTTATACGATTTATTTTGGCAAAAGCGCCGCTAGTATATATTCGTGTATGAACATAATATACGTATAAACCGGCCGTTCGCATTAAATACAAATCATGTATAATTAAATTGCCACTGCATAATGAATTCGTTTGTTTCTTCTTTTTTCGTTTTTAACAATGTGGGCAGTATGATCATCAAGTACAAGCGCAAGGAGTACGATGTAAATCGTGTAAACGTAACACGCGTAACAGCGAGTTTCTTTAGCGCGCCTCTGTGCACGTACTGTAGTGCTTGGAAAACTTGTTTGAGCGTCAGGCTATTACGCGAGTCAGACGATGAAACCAAGAGAGCCGCGGAATAAAAAGATCTCGCGGAACAGGCACGTATTCAGCAAAGATAAGTACATTCGACACGACCTAGTCACGCATACTCGATAAATCATAAGATTATTCCCATTCACGACCGCCGGTCTTGAGAGCTACGGAACATGCGATACATCAGCAGTACACACACTGCTTATCGGTACCCGATACACTTAAGTCGCTACGCGAGAAAGGGAATGTGTTTTAGAGCGTTTAGCTAAACGGTTGGTTCTGTCTAGTAACCTTGAACAATTGATGGTAGCGAAATAGCGAATGGAAGTTCGGTAACGGACGGAGAGCAAATAAAATTAGACCTGAAGGGTGTCGCGAAGCCAGGAAAATTTTCCGGGACAACGGTTCCGCCGCTATTATCGAATCCATGTTTACCTAAACTACATTAATAACTATATTCCTTTCAGGTACTATCTTTCCAGCTTCCGTCTACAGTGCTGCCTTGGTTGAGACTTCTATTTCTCTACCCTCAACTGTACAATGCATCGGATAAACGGGGGAAACAATAATAGAAATTACGACGCTCTCGGATGTACGTATAAGGATGGTCGACGGCATCGGCCGTAGGGTGCGTTCGATCGTTCGCTCGCAAGGAAGTGATTCGGTTCCTGTCATTCAACACGCTCGTCATGTCGCAAGAAACAATATCTTATTATTCTTTCGAGGAATATTCTAGAATATTCCACGATGATATTTTGTAAATCGTGGCCTCCTAAATGTCGCGATTTACCGACGCATGCGCGCCCGTGTTCAAGCAAGCGTGTACCCGGTGACGCAAATCCCTTATAGATGTTCCATTTTCAAATTGCACGCAACGCGAGTTTCTGAACCGCTTAGGATCAAACGACCAAAGTCTTTCGCGGTCACATTACAATCGCGTTCCGTACAATCCTATATATGGTAATATTGTTAACGACTTTTCACGCTATTTTCTTATCCGGTTTTTATTTCAATATTTACAATTACCCTAATAACATTAATGGTCAGCCAACGGTGACATAGGGCCGTCGATGAAAAATTATGACTATCTGCCAACGAGTATCCAACGGTGAGCCTACACAATTGGTATGGTTGGATAATTAACAAGAAATTTACGTATGATAATACTACATTGGCCCAATCAATGTTACTACGACTAAAAATTTATTAATTACTGGGGAGCTCCGCCCTCTGTTCGCTTCACACACCAACCCCCCCGACACCGTGAAAAATACACACTGTCACGTCGCTAAATTTTCGATTCCCGTCAGAAGGAACTTTTGCGTGACAGAACGACACAGAACTATTTTATATAATAGAAAGATTACATTCCAAATTGATTCTTTTGTTTTCTTATTTATGGATATAAACTCGCAGTTTGGTCCAACAAAATGCCAACCATAAATGCTACTAGGGGATAGAGTAGCAGCCGCGTTATCGAAGATTCACCACAATATGGTTCCTCTACGCGAGGATATCACAATCTGAGAGTAATTGTATCATGATAAAGACACTGTACAACGGGGGCTCATACCACGTGCGTCACGCCAGTCTGCAACAAGTTCACCCCGTTCCTGCCCTCGATATCCGTCGACTCGATCTGTTCTTTAAGTAACTCCAGTTCCCTGATACCGGATACCGTCACCTCGTACTTATGAGCGACAAGGCTGCGGTAAAAGTGGATCGCGAACGCGAGAAATATTATCAACACTGGTATCAGCACTATGCAAGCGGACCAGGCGGCCACTTCAGAGAAGTCGTAGAACTTCACCCAACAGAGTATGGCGATCTCCAAGAGGAACAACAGCAGACCCAGCAGCGTGGAAAACGCCCACGCTACTTCTATGTACCAATGCAAACGTTCGTGGGGCGACTCGTGCACCAGGCTGATACTGTGGAGATTGCAAACCGCCTCTATGTTCGGTAGAATACACGTTGATATCATCAAGGCCAGCATGTGGACCGCTACCAGTAGCGTTGTGCACACGGCGAATGCAATAAGCATCTCGGGTGGAACCTTTGTATGCGAGTTCAACTGAACCTCCACCATGGCGACCTACGATCAAGAAATTTTACTGTGAATTGCCAGTATTCACTAATACAGTCTACCGGTTTACTACATATACAGTGGGTGTACACAAACTATTCATACATCTTTTAAAAACGAATAACTTCTCCAAAATTGGACCCAACAGCTTGAGTTTTTTTAGACGTTAGAAGGATTAGTTTACTAGCTAATGTGTAAATCATTTTTTTTTAAATTGTTATTGGTCGCAATTGCGAAGGAAAAAGCGAAGGTACCTTTGGTAGGTCTAAGTAAGTTATATACTTGTACAAAGTTTCATCGAGATCGATCAAGGTTTATGTTTTATTAAATCTTTTAGTTCTATTAAACATGTATACATATAACTTACTTAGATTTACAAAATACATATTTCAAATTTTCACTACAGGCACAGATAAGAAATTTAAATATCGTGACCTTTACTTTTTCCTTCGTAATTGCGACCAATAACAATTTAAAAAGAAATTGTAGACGAATCCTTCTAACGTCTCAAAAAAACTCGAGCTGTTGGGTGCAATTTTGGAAAAGTTGTTCGTTTTCAAGAGGCGTACGAATACTTTGCACAGCCGCTGTAAATCACTTCGCGGTACACTCGCTATTCTTCTCAGCGAGAGATCAACGAGTCCATGTAAGTTATCCGCGTATGTATATCGGGGCATTAGTGTATGTTACAACATGCAAAGAACGTGCGAGAGAAGTAAAATATGTACGTATATACCATGGCAAAACCAGAAAGTAGGGCGGACGTTTTGCTCGATGCTTTGAGTTTCGCCCGGCTTAGTTGCAGCTTCCTCCAGGAGAGATAACCCGGCGTGTGAAGGCCGTCTCCCGATTGCGACATCTTCGACTGCCGGACAAAAATGAGAGAGTATTAGTTGGTAGAGGGTGCGAGAGCCCTAAGTATGTATTTGGCTGATAGCACAAGCCACTACGTATAACCCGAATACAGTACTTTAACCAATTAATAGGGAGCAGCTCGTTGGTTTCCCACGAGCACAGTGGCACAACACTTGTGCCATCCAATTAAGCTGCTCCACTGCAGATTACCAAGCGATGCAATACGATAACGTTAACTAATCCGCCTCGAGTCAACAGAACAATTTGTAAGATGCTTACTACGCTATTCGGGCATTCAAAACATTAAAAACACTGTTAACACATTCGATACCGGTGTCAGACTGCGAACGCTTTCGTCGCGTAGCGTGGGTCACCGGTGTCCGGCATTACAGCGTGTCCAAGTCTGAACGAACATTTAACATTATCCCTTAACACTGAGTTTACAATGCAGTTAAGTTTTATGCAAAGATGCATTCAAGCGGAATTATTCAACAAATTTATTCCTTTGAATATTAATTATTTTAGAAATGGTTAAAAATTTTGATGGGTGTCCCAGCTAACTTGACCACCTTGAATATCTTTGTTGTTTTTAAAGGTACAAATGTCTGAAGGACAAAGTTGAATGGTAAAATGGGGATCATAAGATACCAACCAAATTTTTTTTCGTGTAATTTTTTTTATGAGATTTTTTTTAATGGAATGAGGTATTTTTTAATACATCAATCGATGCAGTTAGTAGTCAGGATATATTTCAATTTAAATAACTAAAATACCATTATTGTCGTACTAAGACGTTACATAAGTAAGTAAACACTAACGTCTTAGTACGACAGTAATGGTATTTTAGTTATTTAAATTGAAATATCTCCTAACTACATACTAACTTTTCGACATACATAGGTTAGTACTTTTTTATAACGAATGTCCAGCTGCATCGATTGATGTATTAAAAAATACCTCATTCCATTTAAAAAAAAACGAAGGTGACCTTCATATCTCTAAAAAAATTATATGTAAAAAAATGTTGTTGGTATCTTATGAGCCCCATTTTACCATTCAACTTTGTCCTTCAGACATTTGACGTATCTTTAAAAACAACAAAGATATTCAAGGTGGTCAAGTTAGCTGGGACACCCTGTATATTCTTGCACCTAAAGCTAGTGTTAAACGAAAAATTTTTCATATTATTTTAAGAGATGTGTTCAAGCTTGGTCTTTCTCAATAGATCTATACTGTTAAATTATAATTTAAAAACTCTACGAACTTTCGTTCCAACCCGATAATTACGGCTCGAATGGAATTAAGGTTTGAACACTTGAGTGTGCACAGCACCACCAGCACACGATCATTCTGCTCTAAAATCGCAACGCTGAACTTCTGATAACGGCATATGGAAGCATCGATTACGCAATATCAGTCTTCTTCCGGCGTCGATTAAAAGAGACATCAACATAGATACACATATTATATATCCGTGGCTTGGTGGCGCGATACAACGAGAACAGTTGTGTTCATACGTCGCCGTATTCAGGCTGCACCGTCGATCGCGGAGCCTTCGTTGGAGCGAAAGAAAAGAAAAAAAAGAAAGAATAAAGACGAAAGAGGAGGAGAACAAAAAAAATTGTTTCCAGATAATTGCGTATCCGGTGATGTTCGACGTGCTCGCTGCCGTGGGCGTGTGTATATGTATATACAGGGACGTAAAAAAAAAAAGACACGTACCAAGAGTGGATAGCAAAGCCGGTGCCAACCGGGGCGGACCTGATCAAAACCAAATGGGCGCCGAGCGGAAACGTGAAGAACTGTATGCGAAAGCTTAGCGTGGATTTAGAGGACGAGGTCCCCGGTTACACCAAGTTACACCGATACATCGTCTATGCGAGAGATCTGCCGAGCGAGAAGAAAATATAGACATCAAGTTATACTTGATCGATCAATCAAGAAAACATAATTGTACAGTTACAGATAACGCAACAATAAAGTTAACTGTGAGGCATTCTCGGTGGATTGAATTTTTCCCTATTCATGTGCGCGTATGCGTGAATGTGTATGCATGTGCGTTCGTATGGGGATGCAAGTCTCGTCAAAACAAGTGTTAAAAAGGTAACAGATGTGACAACACGAAAGGATAAACATACTTCTTCTTCCAAAGCCGTCTGAAGGTTACACCGTTGTTTACTCAATTTTTTAAGAAGTTGTGGTCTAATCTTAAGACAATCAGGGCTGGGGAAAATAAATACATAGAAACGAATATTTTTATTATTTCGAGTGACACAAGATTTGGCAAATACATTTTTTTTTTTAAATAGCGATTACATAAAGAAATAGTTATCATTTCAAAGTTTCAAGCTATGTATTTCAAATTTTACCCAGCCCTGTTTCAAAGAATTCTTTCACACAATCTAATAAATGTATCAGTTTTAAACATTATGGCTGTGTTTATCCATGTTTGTACCTAGATAAGAAAATTTGTTGTGTAAAAAAGATTATGGTTTTGTCCGAGCTAGTGCTGGCTCAAGCAAAGAGCTTTAGAAAGTGTGTTTCCAGGACGGTTGCAAAATCAGCTACTCTGGTTCTTGGAAATATCAAGGCCGAAAAGATTTTTTATTATCCGTAGTAGGATGAGTGAAACAGGATTTTTGAAAAAATTTGCATCTCATTTCTGCGGAATCCTTGGCAGCATCGGATAAGATTAATCCGGGCTGATAAACTGCGCCTCCGCTAATGGCTCGGCGCAACTACGGATCCCACAACTACGGATCCCACAATCCCACAATCCCACAATTACGGATCAGTTAATTATCTCTCCTTAACAACTTCTGTCTGCGAAGTTCACTTACATAAAGCGGAGAGAATTGCAGGAAATATTAACGCCATTGTGCTAGCGGTGCTTCGCACAAGAATAACAATGTGCAAGGAAAAAGGTGACCAAGATCGAGAATTCCAAGAAAAAATTGTCGGATCTATAATCGGCGATGACAAATAAATGATATGGATACAAAATTGAATAAACTGAGCCAAGTAAAGTAGGTAAATTAAACAGGCTATTCTCGTAACGAGACGCATCCGTGGTGCGATACGCACTGTAGTTGCGTGAACGTTTGGATCCAATCCTCTTTCCTAATCGCGATCTATTGAATGTAAACAGCGAGTTTACCAAGGAAAAAAATAAAAAATTAATCGGCTCGTGTAACATGGTGGGCACAACGTATTCTCGCTTAGTGGATTTAAGTAGTTAAAGAAATGAAAATGTGGATGTGTGAAGGAAGGTTGTTAGAACGCAGCAGATGAAGCCGGTGTGTGGAGAATTCTTGTGACGGGCTGTGCGTGATTTTCAGTGAGGTTTCGCAGTCTAATAACGAGGGGAAACGTGCGGCGAGATTTTCAAAAGAATGAGGGATTGCTACCGACCTGACAGTCGTGGAACCTCTTGTGGTAGCAGTGGCCGTCAACGTTGCGTAGATGTGTTCGCGCCACGTGTACGTGGATCGGCAGCTGCGTGGAGGGGAGTACCGCTCCGCCCTCCGCGCCAAACACTGAATTGCGTCCAGTGCTTGTCGACCATATGGACATCAGGCTCGATTCTTGCGGGTTTCTGACCAACGCTGCAACAGTCAAAACAAATACCATTTAGGGCAAATCTGCTATATTTTATTGTATTATAATTAACATCATAACACCAAACATTTCTTCCGACCTAGAACGTTCCCATTTTCCAGAGTGTCCCAAAAATATGTGTCCTTAAAAGGGGTGATTCTTGAGGTCATTCGAACTAACTTTTTCTGTGCGAAAATGTTCTTCGCAGCCTTGTCGGGAAGTTGTTAACGAAACACACGGACCTATCATGGATTTCCAAATCTAAAGAAAAACCGGTTCTCATTGATGACTCTTTGGACCTTCCCCCTCTGCTAGGGCTACCAATTTCAATTCTCCAGGTTGTTTATTCATGAGACACTTGACTGTTACCCGAGACCAGTGAACTCATTAGTATGTATAGCATCGCTATGCTTGTAAATGGAAAATACCATATGCAAACGCGCTAAGAATGGTGTTAGCAAATATATGTGTATATTAGAATTCACACGCAAAAACCGGGAGGTTGGCTGACCTGACCTTGACTGGCGGCAACTTTCGATTTCTGCGAAATCTCGATTCACTTTCTATTGGCTGACTGAAAATAGTCCTAGGCAATGATTGTTTTCCTTTGTGTTTATGGTACACTTCGGCGAAACGCAAGGAAACAAATGTTAAGATAAAACACAACAAGTGCCATGCAATTCAGAGTTGATTCCGGGTTGAAAGTTTTAATTATCAGCGTAATTAGTAAGAAATATCTTGACGACCTGTTAATTGCTGAAGATAAGATTCCTACGAATTATTTTATCACATATGCGAACAATTCCATGAAGTTCTTATTTTGAAGATATGACCCATACCATTTTTTTAAATAATCTATTAAGGAAGCCAACTTTTATTGGGATCTACTATAGTACCTATAGGTGAGAAAAATGTTACAAAAATCATTGTTATAATAAACTTTGTCTTCTCTATTTTTAAACAAGTTATTTGGATCCTGTGTGACTTTTATGGGCATTGGTGTAGCATGCAACGTGCTCGTTGGCATTTAAAATAGTGAGGCAGATTATTGTGTCAATAAAGTCTAAATAAAAAATTCCGAAAATATTGGAAACGTATTGTCGTTTTTGAGGTTTTGAGATTTTTGAAGACGAAATTAGGAAAAGTATATATGTATTATTGTTCTGTTTAAACTTTAATGGTGTGGTGTGTGAACTTCGCGCGATTGGTGGTATGTAACGAACCGCTGACAACCATTCGAATAATGGGGGCGTTGCACGCGCAGCGTTCTACTTCATTTACACGCGTCATTACGTAAATGATACATTTCCCGCGGTCTTTAATTGACCGTGATTCGCGGATATCGGGACATGTGCTGGAAATAACGTTCCGCTTTCGTGGTCCGATACAAAAACGAACAGATACGGCCGTCGAAGTGATTCATTAATTGGTATTTTTGATTCAGCCCTGGGTCAATGTACTAGGAAGCGGTAAAGAATCACATATCCAAAAATAAACGTCTATTTTTAGTTGTAGAGAACAAAAACGTGCGATTTCAAAATTATATTCCGATAACGAACGATACCGAAAGAAATTTAAAAATTAGATCTGGATCGAAATAGTTCGCCGAAGAATTCGAGGTTTTAGATTCTGGGAGGAGAGATTTTTATTAAAGCACGAAGGGTGCATAAAATTATTCACGATTATGATTTATTTGTGTTTCCAGACCAGACGCGATTGCATTCACAAGCCAGTTTTTTTTCGACGTGACTGATCATCTTGATTTAACCTTGACAGTCTGTCGCCATAAACGATCGGTCGGAGATCGCGTGACACAGATTAGTGCTAATTTAATATAGAACCAAGAGAATGTACTTTCTTAATTCAGCAAACACACCCCTGTCGTTATATTCTATAAATGCGATGGATGTATATGTACATATATTGCTTTGTAACTACTCTGACTTGGTACAGTTATTATCGTAATAGGCGCTTCGATAAATACATAACTTCATTGGAAAGTTTCCGACGAAAACATTTTCATAATTTCAGTAATTGCGAAAATAAAAAATTTAGAAACCAGTCATTTCGACTATCAGTACATCGTTGTCTCACAATACAATTTATCCCTCGGTCTCAAATTGCGACGATGGTAAACAATTAATAAAACGCATAAAGAGGTAAATTTTTAGCTTGTTTATTCGAAACCGACAAAAGAGAGTAACGAAGGTAGCAAAATTGTTCTAGCATTTGAAGTTAGAAGATGGGCTTCATTTTATTGAATTAAGCTTTCTTATACGTAATGTAGAAAGTGACGCGTCCACTATCTCCGAAGCAGTGTCATTATTTTGTCCCTGAAAATGTGTGCC
The DNA here is from genome assembly GCF_051020765.1 of Lasioglossum baleicum. NCBI lineage: Eukaryota > Metazoa > Arthropoda > Insecta > Hymenoptera > Halictidae > Lasioglossum > Lasioglossum baleicum. The sequence continues at coordinate 11,739,405 of NC_134929.1, forward strand.
CATTTAATACATTTATCGTGGACCTTTCCTAGTGTATAGGAAAATTGCAATCGGGAATGATCGATCATGAAGGGAAACTTGTTTTGGGTCCTAGATCACGTGACTAGGTGCGCGCGCACAAATCTCCAGTCTTAGCGAAAGCGCAACAGATTGTCTACATCGTGCGGTGATCGTTGCAGTAAACCCGTCGTCGTTTAGAAATACGTGCCAATATGTATCACTAAAAATACAGGGACCGTAGAACGCGGGCAGAGGTCCCCGCGGTTGCTCGCGGTACGAAATTAAATCGTGATTAAGGCAATCGGAAGAACGCAAGAAAATCGTAGCCGGCAACCGAAACGATTACGTTCGTCCGATATGCTAGACCGACGCGTCCCGTCATTGTGTAGGTACGCGAATAATAAGTTACCCGGGAACCTTGTGCCACCATGCCGCTTGTGTCAGTCACGAATGCAACAAGGCAAAAAGAAATAAATCCAATAAAAACACAATGCGAATGACAATCGGATACATGCCACATCACAAGTTCAACATAATACATAACATGACAACTGCTATTCAATTAAGCATTGTATCATCAAACTTCGCCTGCTGTTTTCTATTTCGATGGCAATTACATTTAACTGAACACGATATTAAAATAAAGCGCGGAGCACAGCTGATTGGTCCAATTGTGTGACGACTGCGAGAAATTGTTTGCTATAGAAAATGTTTGTTAGATTTCGGAAGAGTGTCACATGGTCGAAAAATATAGGAGTGTATGTATTATGTAAATTAGAGCTGTCAGCGTGCAACTGCAAATCCAAAATTATATTTACCATTTCGAGGGCGCTGAGGGGACCGAGCAGATGAACGCGCGAACTCATCACGGAGATCAACGATCCCTTTTTCTGTTCACACTTCGCGAAATCGGGGATATTCGAAGCGGGGAATTAACACTTGTCAGATATCACAAATTCATGTTAACTGAAACACCGTGTGTCGTCGTGGAATCCTTGTAACAGAGTCACTTCGTGTTGCACGCGAATTGCAATAAATGACAGCGACGGGAGACACTACAGTACTGAATAAGACGCCGCGATACAACGGCGACGAGTGGCGCCGAGCGTTACCGAAACGGACCGAAAGTCACCGAACGCCTTCGGCCATCTGTGGGTAAGTTGAACCGACACCCTGAATTCGCGTTCAAATGACGTAAGTTTGGTCTCGTTCTTTCTTTTCCATCTCTTTTTTAAATAGAACCACGGCCCTTCACACGGCTCTTACAGTATTACGAGACTTATAATTATAATCTTCCGGGAGATTTAAAGGAAATATACTTTCTGGAGGGAGACCGCGCCGATTTCGAATTTGTCATTTCTATTTCCCGCAAGAGTCTTTACATATCTTACCCCCATTTTTGTATTTATTCTTTCGCAGATTTCTTATGTACATCTCAAAGGGTATAGCCGGATAAGATGTTGAAAAAATATATAAAAAAAACTTTTTAAAAACCACGCCTATATTAACATGCACTAAAAAGGAGAAAATAATTTTTTTAGGCATTAGTGACTATAAATAAGAGCATGGAGCGCTAAACTATATTGACGTAATCTTCGTGGGCGCTCCACGCTTTTATTTATAGTCGCTGATGCCTAAAAAAATTATATTCTCCTTTTTAGTGCATGTTAATATAAGCGTGGTTTTTAAAGTTTTTTTGTATATTTTTTAATTTTCTACTTTTTAGTCTTTTTTAAACGGAACGCAAGATATAGTAATACTGGTATGAAATAGTAAAATATATAGAAACGCAAAATATGGAAATACATACGCGAGATAGAATGAGGGATGACTCCGAGAGACGACGCGACGTCTCTTGATGGAGTCCGAAATTGTCCGAAATGGAACTGAATAAACGGAACACCACACTAAGCTCCTTCGGTGCGAAGTGGGTCAGTGGAGTGCGGATGAGTCGGAGTGAGAATGCGTAATGGAGTAGGGAGCGCTGGCGCGCGGAGTGGGGATCGCTGAACGTGATGACGTACTAATTGACGTACTTAATATTAAAATATCTTTTTTCTCCCAGACACAGTTTTTTTTTTAATATTGCATTGTTACTCAGTTCTGAGCTATGTTTAAAGTTTCAAGTCTCTAGCTCATCGGGAGGTGATTTAAAATTCGATTACAAGATTTTACGCATACAACGACAACGACAACATCGACAATTCGGCAAGCTAATATAAGCGTGATAAAAATGCCCCCAAACCAAATTGTTTTTTGGTTGGACAATTCGATATAGGGCTCCCAAATAAAACCCTCTGTGACAAGTTTTAAGAATTTTTTATACATATAGTGCACACACAACGTTCTTATTTGTCCAATATTTCTTTACCTTTTTGTAGGTGTATGTAAAATGTATGTACAGCCGGTTTCGTGATTGAAAATTGTTATGCCAAGCTTAATCGCTGTATGTACCTACATGTACAACTCATACGTAGATTAATGACCAAGATCTTGCCACTTCTTTTAAGAATCATGATCTTGTTACGTGTACAAGGACTGATCAATTATTGGCTCAGCGACGGCCATTCTTTTTTGGCTTACAATCGTAAGGAATAGAATTCATTTCCGTGAACAAGCGTAACATTTCCATTCGATTCTCTCAATGCGTATCTTTTATTTTCTAGCACGTTCCAGTGCACTGTGTTATCTTTCTTTCAATACATATGTCGCGTTAGATACGGCGATTAGCAGGACAAGCGTCGAGAGTTCTGCGCCACTATGTTATAGCATTACTATTATAGGATTACTATTCTTGATCTGGTGAATAAATCGGCGTAACGAGAACAGGAGCATGATTAGTCACACAGTCGCAGAGAGTGGCACACTGAGCTCATCTTTCCCATTTCTCGCCGCGGCGCGATGTTGTAAAATTTTTTGCCAACTGCATCACGGTTTATATTCACACTTTTCGCGTTCATTAGCAACAACTCGAAAAACTTTGAGAACCAGAGATTGAAGTTGTGGCACTCGAAAGATGATACTAACAGATCGAATCGAACAGATTCTTGCAAGAATGATCGCGTGTTGTTGATAGCTTCCGGTTTATCGTTTCCTGTTAACTCGAGGAATTACGATCGCTGTTAAATCTCGACAACCATACGCATGTCCAAGAGAGGATCAGTGAGAACATAAATCGGTGTTTCTGCCTCACCGAAATCAATTTGTTACTATCCGCATTTATTACTCGCATAACCGTCTGCTCGTAAAACGTAACGATGTAATCCGACTTTCACGAAAACGATAGTTCGCAATATTTTCATCTTTTCGGAAAAAGGGGATGCATTAACCCTTTGCGCTATAACATCGGGTCACGCTCGAGACGAAAGTCTCCTAAATAAATCGAAACAAAATTCTATTTTGCTATTTTAATACATAGACATAAAGTAGATATAAATCTTTTTCGTCTTCTAGAAAATTATGGTCAACAAAGAAGTAAAGAATTGTATTTCAAGAAACGCGTGATTCATGTAGCGTCTACGTCCACTGACAGGTGAATGTTGTTCTACAAATTTTTCAGGTTCGCAGACGCAAGTATTTTTGCAAGACTCGACTGGGAACGCAAAGTGGTCGGCGGCTGGCAGGTAATTTTACTTGGGCTTTTCTTCGTGGCAAACATCCAGGACGCGACCACTTCTATCGCGAAACGATGCACCGTCTGCGGCCGCAGTCATGGTCAGGGCACCCCTAGCCTACTTGCTGATGGTATCGTCTGATCTATTTAAAACCTGATTTCTACGGTGAAAATTCGCTTGAAACGCTGGTCGGATTATTTTCGAAAGATCGTTCCCGTTCGAGGCGGTATCGGGTGTCCGTTCATACGTTGCAAACCGTACGGCCACCGATAAATAAATTACGATCGTTACGACTGGTTGTTGTCATCTTTGAACATCCCGCGGTGATCGTCAATAAACTATACTTCTGTAAAATGCTTATTCCCCCCTTCAGATGCTTGCGGGCCTCTAAGAGTGCGTATAGTATCCAGACAATGTGCAAAAAAGTTTGATCCTTGAAGGCAACAACTTCCTCCACTGGCGTTCTTCAAGTAAGTGCAATCGATAGCTATCTAAGATTACTATTTTTCCCCGGCGAAGTATGCGTTACGAAAAAATTCTAGAAGAGGTCTTAAAAGGTTTTATAGAATTCTGAAAAATTTATAGGGTCGTTCAAGTGAACACTTGAGAACTTCAAATGTTAATAAGTAGACTACGGATCTTTATGCACTTATGAAGAAATTGGTTGGATGAAATATAAAATGGGAAAAAATTGAAGAAATTGAAGAATGTTGTAATGCTGCTTTTAATGTAACAAAGTCGTTAAGGGATGAAATCAATTTGTATATTATTCCTGCTTTCCACAATCAATGAAAAATATTTTTATTTTGCATAGAGATCCGCAGTCTATTAATAAGAATCTAAAGAGAGGTAGTTTTGAAAAGCTGTACGTTACGCGTCACACCGTTAACTATTCGAAGAATCCACGGTGAAGGAGCAAGTATGATGCGCTAACATGATCGAGCTAATAAATCGCCTCGCGCCGTTAAGCTCGCAACAACGAGCGACGATGCCCTAGAATCTGTCATCGGTGTAATTCGTCTGCGAGACGCCTATTTGCCAAATTTTATTAGCACGTGTAACAATCTGCGGGATTCTACAGCGTAACGCACGGATCAAAGGAGTTCATAACATCGGGGAATTTTCATTATGTTGCACTCTGCGTGTTCGCCAACCAGCTATTCGCAATATCCTGTCATTAACCATACAGTCGGCGTGTAGTTTTTTATATTCTGCTGTCCGTAATAAAAAAAATACATGTTAGCAGACAGGAAAAACAGTTGACAAAAACATCCGTAGCATTTATCACTCTTCTCGGAACAATTTAGACGTTACCACAATCACGATAGATAAAGTAGTTAAAACCATTAATAAATTGTAGATAAGTTACCTCGAAAATGGAAAAAGGTGAGAGAACAGAATGGAAAACAGAATAAATATCTTCATCTTTTTTTAATCAACACAATACTATCACGGATAAGTTGATGTGCTATTTCTAATATATTATTTCCCCAAGAAATGGCCGTTCACTCGAAAATTTTAATAGATGTTGACTAGATGTAAAATGAGGATTTACATTTCAATAAAATTGTACTAGAAACGGCAATACAAATAGACCTCTGTAATGTAAATAATTCCGGGAGTAGGCGGCGATAAGAGAATAAGATAGGGCTCCAGCAGTGTTGAAATAACTTCGCACACCAACCGCGGCTGTGTCGCCACGCTTTTAGACCAGAGAGTATTTTTGTTTGCCATTTCTGTAACATCTAATAACAAAGCCTCCTCAGAGTTGTCGAGAGACCTTTCAATATTTACGAACACCTACGACATTCTAAAATATCTCTTGTACAGGGTGTATAAAAATCATCCGTCCTAGGGGTGAATCTACACCTCTGGATCGGTGGACGTTTGTAAGAGAAACTTGCCGCAAAATTGTTTATAACAAAGAAAATTGTTGGTAAAGTTGACTTTTACATCAACACCGTCCACTCATCCATTCATCAAAAGTTTGAAAGAAACCACATGTCGCAAACAAATAGTTATTGAGATATAAGCTGTTGAAGTTTTTTAAAATTTGATTGAGTTGGAGTTATACGTATAATAGACAAAATACTACCCGACCGTGTCGATGAGACAGAACATAATCGTGTGCGAGCCTCGAGCAAACAAAATTTAAAGGGACATTCGTCGCGAGGCCCGTACGACGTCATCGTACCCTGCCCATTCGGATCATAAAGAAGTTGCAAAATATGAAAGAAAACCTTATATCCACTGTTACACATAAGAATAGTAATCCCGGGTTATAGTTATAAAATACGAATGTCAAGTATGTATAGGTACTTGCAAATGTTTCTGCCATTTCGGCCACTTGATCCGACGGAGGAACAGAAGATCCTGAAAAATTTGTAAGTAAATATTTATACTTGACATTAGTATTTTATAATGGAGGATTAATATTCTTATGTGTAACAATGGATATAAGGTATTCTTTTTTTATCACTTGGTACGGGCCTAGCGACAAATGTCCTTTTAAATTTCGTTTGACTTGAGGCACGCACACGATCATGTTCTGTCTCATCCACACGGTCCTGTGGACTGTAGTAGTAGAGACTTTTGTATATACAGTACAATTCTACACAATCAAATTTTGCAAGAACTTTAACAGCTTATATCTCAATAACTATTTGTTTGCGACATGTGGCTTCTTTCAAACTTTTTCTTTTCTCTATGAGTAGGAGGTATTGATGTAAAAACTAATTTTAACGACAATTTTCTTTGTTATAAACGATTTTGCGGCAAGTTTCTCTTACAAATGTCTATCGATCCAGAGGTGTAGATTCACCCCTAGGACGAATGACCATTACTTTTTATGTATACACCCTGTACGTCGATTACTATCGTACATACACCCACTCGTGCTAGACGTACGATTTGTTGCACAACAAGTATACCCTTTAACATCAAGTTCAATTATCAAGTTTCCACTCACAAGAACCATTTTCAGCTCGGCGTCGTGTATCCAGTTTCATGATTCTGGTGCATCAATGAACGCCGCTCTCTTCTAATCAATTAATCCAACAAACTAACAGCGAACAATTGTTTCCATTAGATACGTTTTTGTCTTTTGGAACTCACTTTCGATATTGAGAATCACTAAACAAAACAGGATGCTCTTATCCTCTATTTTATTTGGTTGGAACGAAAGATAATTATATGATGAAATTAAGATATTTGTTAATAGGTTTATTGAAAAAGCATGATAAGTTACCAGAAAAATGGCAAAAAGTAATGGAACAGAATGAAAAATATATTATTGAATGAATATCTTTGAACTTCAATTTAAAAACGCTACGAACTTTCGTTCCAACCGAGTAAGATAGTTGTACATAAGCGTGAGGACACTTTCACAGAAGGTTGTTAAAAGGAACTACGATACGAAATATGTATCAACAAATACAGCCTTGTAATTTTTAGACACTGAAAATCGTTTGCTAGGATCTATCAGCACTGAAGATCAGATTAAACTGTTCGGTACACTGTCATGTGAGAATATTTTGTAACAGTTTTGTTGACGATTTGTTTCACGGTCCTCGAGGTTACGCGACGACCACGCGAGAAAACAGAACGCGCACATGCCGCGTCCTAGTCCTGACTCTGTTAACAATTGCCCCGATAAATGATTTTTATTGTCACAGAGTCGAGAGACCGTTCCCTACTCTTTCGGGTGGTCAGTTGAGGCACTCGGTCGGAAATCTCGAAGATACGGAAACCATGCGACAAGTGCCAACCCCGACGCACTTGTGTTTTATCGTGCTTATCTGACCGCGGCTCACTGTCTAGTGACCGTGCAAGCGAGGTCGAGAGAAAGGTGCTTAGGAACCAGACTTTCCTGTCTACAATTTCTACGAGCAGTGTCTCCCAACGTGAAATCTCTGGACGTGCGTTGAACCCGCGTCCACGCAGCACCCGTCTTAACAGAAAAGGCTATTATATTCGTAACACATGTACAAAATGTGTAAAATATAAATTAGATATTATGGGGGAAGGAAAAGTTAAGAAAAAATTCAAAAATCTATCGGAATACATTGTACACGATTTATGATAGGGTATAGCACAAAATGTGTAAAATATAAATTAGTTCCTATGGGAGAAAGAGAAGAAAAAGTTCGAAAACCTACCACCACATTTACACTGGAGACTAAAAATAAGAAAATGTAATTCTTGCCAATGTTAAAATTGCTCTTTCTGTATTGTTACGTCGCACCTAGAAAATGTATCCTAATGTATTTGCATAGATAGCACCGATATCTAATATTACTTGGAATCGTGTTTCAGGGTCGTCATTCTGCTTCCTCTCTCCCATTTGATATACGGTTTGGACGCCGCATGGTCGTGTCTAGAAAATTAATTGTTTCATTCAACCCATCTGTTTACTATCAAGGTTACATAAAAGCAAAACATTCGTACTCTTCCCGGCCGTCGTGGAAGAATCACGGTTACGGGTCATTGGATTCGAAGAATAAACACGAACGGGTCCATTTCCGTGTGAAGCCTTGACTTAATTTTGCACACGTTGTCCGATGGCACTGGTTTCTTACGTAATTAAAAAGTATGGTTTCCCCGACCAATTTTACGCTCGGTGAATTTCCAGATAAAAATAATTTCCCAGCGAGTTACCGGTTGCACGTGGAAACGTACGAACGAACGAACGAACGTCCGTGCATTGTAAGTTAAATTCAAATGTTTGCAATTTGCAACTGATGCACGATGCAGCGTTTACGCGAATACGCAAATATCCCTAGCGAATGCTTTCACGTGAAATGTTAGCTTACTAAAGGATACACATCCGTCGTCAATCATGGTAACTCGACAAGTTTATGAATAAACGTGTTCATGAATAAATAAACATGAAACGATATGACGAAAGCGAGTACGATTTCTCGGATCAATTTCTAGCGTACATCCTTTCAGATAAATCGATAGTCGTTCCGAATAATCTTTTTCAATTTGGACTATATAAATCATCAATGAAGAGGTTACGACTGGAGAAATAATCTCGATACGAGAAGAGTTCGTATTTACGTGTCGGCACGTAACAGTAATTGAAACGATTGACACTCGATGAAGACGTAGTTAACTTCCCTAAATTTATATCGCTCAGCGTGTTAAATCGAGGCCGACGAGTTAACTCGTCTTGGAAAAGTACTTTCACAATGCGCAGGACCAGCTAAACTGTAACGGAACTTGAACGGTTAAACTCGCACGTTATAAATCGATATATCTGTTTTGTTTTTTTTTTTTTTATTACTATCAGTACCACATTGGTACTGTATCCTTTAATCTTTCTTTCTGTTCTTTTGTCTAGTTAACCGCAATTTATAATACATAATCTAGTCAATGTTGTACTAACATCGAACATATCGCAACAACTTGTGCTAATTGCGATCATGGCGAAAGCTTCCTCGTTTCTGTAAGTTCGTAGACCAGCGATATCAAAAGATGTTACGATATTAGAATTAGAATACCTGCGTAAATGGACATCGGTATTACACAATATACTGTTATCTTTCATGAAAAATCTTTTGAAAGTAATCAATTAATCCCTTTTAACCTTTAGTTCACAGTTCGATCGGAAACAAGTGTAGTTCGTGTCTCGTGGAGCAAACCAGAGCAAACCCTGCGAAGGGTTAACTTGCCGGTTGACAGGTGGATCGTATAGGCTAACCTTAAATAAAGGGTACTTACTTGAGACGTGTCGTACACTCGTAGGATCCTTGGCACCTCGTTACCGGTGACCGTGTTCCGTCGTACGTTGTATTTCCTTGGAAAAATGAGTGCCGGCAGTGGACGCCGATAACGTATCGTTTGCAGCGGATCTGCATTCTTCGATGCAGCGGCAACCAGCGGTAACGGTCGCATTGACCGCTTCCCTTCCCCTTGTTTCGAACACTAACCACTTCGAACAATGTTCCCGTTAACTGAATTCGAGGTGAACACTAGTGAACCACTCGCTACTTATCATCCTACGCCATGGCCAGGCAAGCGCGACGTCTCGAGCAGTCTCGAGTCTCGAGCAGTCTCGAGGCACGAGATCGATCGAGGTAGAATGCGGGCGACTGTCAATATTCGCCAGGTGAATTCGAGACCCTTCGCTAGATGGCTCCGCTAGTGCCGCGAAACCGGCAAGAGCACAAATATGCACACTCCCGTATAACGCGTCAAACATATATGTACATATTACATACTCGCAATCGCAATTAGATAGACCGCTCTTTCTTACTAAAGATAAACTATTAGATTCTTACACATGAAATGTCCGATTTTAGAATCTTACGAACCGTTTATATCAAGAAACATTGTAGCCTTTATTATTTGTAAGATAGGTTTGTGCATTTTACAAGCATTTTGAAAAATATGTTCAAACCCCCACCGGGGTTACTGAAACCTTTTATGCATATATGTATGTATGTATATGTACAGGGTGATTTTGGGAACTGGGACAAGTTATTGCTCTTTTTTAAGAAATAATAGAAATAAATGATACTGGAAAAATCATGTTTTTGTCAGAGTGAAAAAACACGACATTAGTTCTTATAATTCATATATCGAAAGTTTGGATTAGTACGTTCCTGAGACAAAATTTCAAATATCTTCTGAAGTATTGACATTTCGATGACTTTGGGTTAGTACTTTTATACGTATGGTAATAAAAGCGATTGATTGGTTTAACAAAAAATGCACCTGGCGGGTGCATCGGTGCATCCATATAAAAAATAAGGTCACAGGTAGTTAGGACGTATTATATGGCCTATGATTTGTTGTTGTATCATTTTTTTCTATCTTCACTTTAAAAAAAGCAGTAACGATCGTCTCAGTTTTCAGAATCACCCTATATATGTATATTCTTTTTCTGATACGACAGGTGGTGTCAGTTATCAAAATAATGTGCTCCGAATGACAGGGTCTGCCCTCGTTTTGGCCATGGAATTTTTCCTCCAAATTTTGCAGGCAACAGATGGATGCTATTTGAAAATCACGTAAAATGTAAAAAAACAGTTAGGTGTAATATACAGCACGAGAGTCTATTTCATTTGAGAGGGCTCCCCTCCCCGGAACGGTCTCTTATAATAGAATTATAGATATCTGTATAAATAAATCGGGTGTGCTCGGGGATCCTTGAAGTGATCGGAATCACGGCAACTCGAAGCTATAAAAAAAACTATTTCGCCGAGATGGATTCTGAGCCACGCGTACTTCGGTACCGGTCGCGAGTAGGTTAGGTTTTGCGAGCAAGCGACTGGTGTCGGGTAAATGGCGGCAAATCTCAATGCATTGCACACAGCGCACCGGGGGCGAGAGGATTATAAATCGTGAAGCAATGCCATGCTGCGGATTTACTCACAAATTGGCGCATGTTTTGCATTGTCCAATCCTACGCCGTATCGTCCCCAATGCACGTTGCATTCCGCGGAGGAGGAGGAGCTCATCTTTGCCGCTACACCGCGGTGGAGTGTACCCCGAGCTGTTCGATCGCCGATAATCGAGCTGCTGATTTTTCGTTTTGATATCCGCTGCCCCGTGGTCGGTTCACGGAGACGATTGTTGTGGAAGTGGTGGGGTGTCGCGGCAGCACACAAGCGGCGGCATCGAGAACACCGGCGAATAGAGTGGTGTCATTCTTTGGGCGCCCGATCACCGTGGCGCATTCAATTTTAGTGAGGGATTGGTCGTGGAACTGGAGCGCGGACGCGGTCAACGGCAAGAGACACCTGTTGCGCCATAGAGTAGAGTAGAGTAAGCCGGCTACCGTAATACCCCTGCTTCGAAACGCAACGAATTTTCTTAGGAATTATTCTTAAATAGGCTCGCGCAGTGAAGCGACAGGCACACATTTGTTTGCAAAGCAAGAATCGACCACCGACAACGCAGCGTGGTCTGTTTGCAAAGTGAAATAACCCTTGACGGGAACCGCCGACCGAGTGAAAGAAGCCTCGCGAATTACTATGGAACCAGTCATAGCCGTATCGTCCTTGCGTTAGGTTGTGCACCACGCTCGGTCCTCATTTTCTTATCGTTCCTCATTTCAAATTCGCTCGGTGCACATCTGTCGGGATCGTATGTATCGTATGGTATTTTTTCGGTTCTATCTTTTATTTGCCAGACAATTCGTTGAGTTTATTGTACTGTCCACAGTAGTATACGTCGGTAGCGTTATTATACATCGGTCGAAATTTCAATACTTCGATGTACTTAACTGATAGAAGATTGTAGTCGTAATTAAATGATCGCGCGATAATCGAGTATGTATCGATAAAGGCGGCGCTGCTATCACTCTTTTAATTCTGATTTCTTGAGATAATCACTCGTTCAAATTGCCTACCTGCAGACTTAAGAAAGAAGAACTGAATAGAGAAAGAGAGACGGTGCATGCGACAAACGCGAAAAACTGAGATATTGTGCGTCGATTAATCGCTGCGGAACAAAAGGATTATTAGCGACAAACAAGTGCCGCAAGTGCGGATGAGAGATCAATAGATCGATCGAGTGATCTTGTGAACTGGCAGTAACATACCGGAAGTGGCCATGTCGAAGTCATTGAAGTTGGAGGACGACCAATTTTTTGCGTTGAAAAAGGTGAGTCATGTTAACGTTCCGACAGTTGACATATATTACATGAATAGACAGAAAGTTAATTTATAGATAAAAATGCATTATATCATGGTGTGGATGGTCGATTTAAAGCACAATTATTAGTATGCCTAGGAAGTTAGGCGTGCAGTCAAAATTGGTGTGAAAAGTTGTTGCAGGATTAGCACAATTTCAAGGTTAACAAATGTGTGCTCGTCTTCGAAATGTTGCATCTTCTTCTATTCAAGTTTACTTTCAAAAGTTTACTAGCATTTGTGCTTGTCATTTCACTCGTACTGCAACTTTTGGCATCTTCCGAGGTTTGGTCTGTCTAAGAACCGCTTTAACTAGTCTTCTATTATTACTGTCCAAGATTTATATTATTCAGATGCTTCAAACGAAGTTTAATACGTTGAACGCATCGCCGCGGTGCATTAGGACCGGTGCAACGGCGCGGGGTGGGATACGGGATAAGCTATGGGAACCGGCGCGTAGCATAAACGAAAAGTCTGGTGCCGGTCTCTAGAGATCATTAAATATGTTTTGCATTTCCTAAACAATTAGTTATGATTACTTTTCATCGATATGTTTAATTAAAAATTGAATTGTTCAAATATCATTCTTAAAACTATTTTTTACTTTCTGTGAACAATAATGCTTACTTAGTGTCGGTGTTAATTTCTAGAACGTAAAAGGATGCTTCTCTGTGCAAAAAAGAATGAATAAGAAATATTTTAAATACATCTATACAACTATATAAATAAAAATCAAATGCTGTTCATTGGTAAGCGCATCACGTGAGAACGGCTGGACCGATTTGGCTAATTCTTTTTTTAAAATGTTCGTATTAGTCCGAACTAGGTTATAGGATAAGAAAAATTGGAAAAGTATTACGGAAAAATGGAAAATTCGGGAAAAACTAAGTGCTTTTAGAATCATATTTCAATACAACAAAAAAACGAACGTCGTAGCTTTTAATCAATATTTCAATAGAACGTCGCAGCTTTTAATCAATATTTCAATAGAAATTTACATTATCGACGTCTGTTTGCATTATCGACATTATAAACATTCGCCAGTTAGTTAATTTCGATTACAATTTATTACCACTAACCCTCTCGCGAGCGAGCAACAACTCCCCTCTAGTTGCGAATAGAAAAGTACTACCGTTATACTCGATTGTATTAGCTGTGTTTGTAGCAGTAAAACATAATTTATATTTAACACTAGATGGGTCAAAATAAGCCATTCGAAACTACACTACCGCCCATAAGTGTTTAGGCACTCCTCTTTCATGATAACTTTTTTAATATTGAACCATGCGATTTGAACTTTTTTGGGAAGCTAGAGCATTAGTTTACTACAGGATGTGAAAATAAATTTTTTCAAAAATTGCAATAGATCGGAATTGTAGAAAAAATACTAATAGTTGCACTTTCAACTTTTTTATGTAGGCCTATATTGAAAATTTAGAAAGTATGTTTTGTATATCTGTGCCAATTAAACATATTCTGAAAATTTCGTCAAAATCGGTCGACGTTGCAATGGTGAAAATTGCAATTTTTTACGATTTTCGGCCTGTAACTGCAATAAATCTAAGGATTCTTACATCTTTCAATGCCTGTCGTTTACAGTGCATATAATTGACACAGACCTGCAAAATGCACTTTTTAAATTTTCAATATAGGCCAACATAAAAAAGTTGTAAAATGCAACTTTTAGTATTTTTTCTACAATTCCGAGCAATTGTAATTTTTGAAAAAATTTCTTTTCACATTCTGTAGTAAAGTAATTGCTCTGGCTTCCCAAAAAAGTTCAAATCGTATAGTAGTGTACATACGCTTACCACTGCTAAAATATGAACATTATAAATGTCCTCAACAACACGCTTACGGGTTAACAGAGTCATTTTGCGACATAAATATTCTTCGATAGCAGAAATTAAATATTTGATGAGTGCAAACAATACCGCCTTCAGTTCTTCGCAAGTACAATGTCTGCACTTTAGATACCGCGTAAAAGAGTTTGCATAGCAACCGCGGTCGTCGATGTTTCAATAGAGGGGCCTCGGAAGATGTTTGAACTTGATTAAAAACAAATGGTGCTTTCTTTATTGACACAGTTAATATGTTTATGTAGTGGCATTTCGCGTTAATAAATCTCTTCCATTTTTTGGCCGCACTGCCAATTACCAGATGAACTTTAAAGACTTGATTGACTCGATTCTTTTATTCCACTTAGCGTCTCTTTGTTTTTGCATTCGCATGCGGAGCGAGCATTTGTTTTGCAATTCAGCTCGCAAGAACACAAGACGATTTGCAGTTTCCACTTTACATACAAAATTCCGTGACTTCGATAAACAACGAGCACAAGATTGCGTTACGTATCGAGCATTTAAAATCATTTCCGCGGCTGATTTGAATAAGTCTTGGAAACCATCACATCGCGTCAAACGATAAAGTTCGCGTGATGATGTAGCATCTCTTCATCATTTCCCCGGTGTCCGTTCAGAATACGCGAAGTCTAGACAACGAGGAAATGCCTCCGGGACAAGAGAAAATTCGTTTTCGAGCTCTCGGCAAGACTATATCGTACGCGGAACGAACGAGTGGCGGAAAACCTCGTCCCCGATGCGTTACAAACGCAACGAGCAGCATGGAACATCCCGTTTTGCGTCATTTGAATACAAAAAAGGAAGATACTCTTGATGCAACATAAATTAATTAATTGTAATGGTTGCATGAATTGCAATGGTTGCATGAATTGCAATCCTCGAATAAAGTTTTCCCAAATGACGCGTGCTTTCAATAGATTGTACAGCTTTGTATATGTATAGATAGGATTTCAGTACATATATCTAACCCGCGCGCTTCACGAATTAACTCCCGCTTCCGGGAAAGTAAATTGGAAACGTCGAACAACATTTTCCCAAGCGACGCATGTAGTTTTTGTATTAATCATATTTCCGATAAACGAAGTGTTACGCAAATCAATGCTGTCTCGTGCATTTAACGTTTTCCTCCGAGAGGAATCATCGACTGTCGGTGGTCGAACGCCAAATAATTGACCGTATCTTGTGCAAGCGAGGATTTGTGGATACGGGGAGGCACACGTATTAATTACGAGCTCGTTTATCTACTTCTATTTTAGTTAAATCGTGATTACAATTTCACTTTAATGATCGGTTAGAGGCGGTCGCCGGTTGTTCGATCATCTTTTCCCAGGCGGCCGCGAGCGATGATCCCAGGCAACAACGCGTCTTGACGCGGCTTTCGTCGTCGAGGGGAAGAGAACGTGTGATTACCCGGAAGATTTCTCCCGTTGATAATCACTTTATCATCACGACGGAACGCCTTTCGTCGCGGTGATTTCTTCCTAGTAACGAACGTCCGGACGTGCGGCGATTTCGAGCTGGGCCCGCGTTTTTTGCCAGCGCACTGCTGCCACGCGAGACAGACGATTTTCTACGATGTTTTTTTCTACAACCGGAGATCGAAAGGGAACGGTTTCTACAAGTAAAACGGCACTTTCTTTACCCTGTTACACTACCACACGCGACGCTCTGCACCGCGCCGGCTGAAGATTAACCGCGGTCGTTGGCACACATCGTAGATTTCGAACGGCACCTATCCGATGTGCCTACGGGTCGCATCATCTATGTACTCACTAGATTCTACCGTACGCAGTGCTGGATTAACCAATGAGCAAACTAAGCACGTGCTTAGAGCATCGGGAGAATAGCACCATAGAAATTTTCTCAATTTTACATCTTTCACATAGTAAGGGTCACCTGTACAATGAATGAACAATTAAGCTGCATGTACGTTGAAATTAGTATTTTAAAAGAAGATTTTTAAGCTTCCTCTTGGTACAGACTTCCGACAGATCAAGTAAGATTACTTCGTTAATATACGTAAATCACGTTGTGATGTCTGAATAAACATAGCTGTCAACATGGAATTTAAAAAATTCTGTTAGAAATTGGTTAGAAATGAACTTTGCAGGCATCAAGTGGGTGGTTTAATTATTAGATTGGAACATAAATGTCGTGATTTTAACAGTTTAGTTGTGAGTCGTTACAAATGCTCAGAACTGTGAATGACAAGAAGCCACTTATCAGAGACAATAGCCAGACACACAATGATCAGAGATTGTAGAATTGAATGAACATAATTCTGCACCTTGTTCATAAATCAACAAATATACATAGTGAGAGAATACATTTGTAGGATCAGTAATTACTACTGAATATATATTGCTCGTTCGTCAACGTAAACAGTTTGCTCAAAAGGGAAACGTTCGGTGTAAAAAACGAATAAAAGACTATAATATTGTAAACGATTGATTTCGCAATTATTATTTGCTTAACCCGTTTCTTAACCCGATGCGCGTAGATTATAATTTGCTCGACAAGCGATAAAATACTTGCGTGCAATATAGCGTTCGACGAAAGTGAAACATCATGATGCGACGAAAGAGTTCAAGGGTTTCTAGGAATACTGTTAACCTCTCGGAATAATGAATGACGATTTTAGTACGTTCTGGTGAGTGATTGACGCGTTGACCCTCATACGAATTTTATGCTTTCCACATATCGAATACTTTAAATAACATTCATTTTTTCAACCGTTCTATACTTTCACTTCACGCTGTTATCTACTCGCGTCACTGAACAAATTTTTATGGGATGCCATTCATTTCATCGATCATTGGCATTTTCAGTAGCAATCAACATGTTAACGTTGCATCAACGTAATGCGTCAGTTTAACAGATCGTCGCCATCGTACGTATTCATTTTTTAGCAATACGTGTTGACGCGGATCGGTAATATGTAATGACATGCAATAGTTCTGGTACTCAGTTTGTTAAATATAATGTTTATAGGAGTATTCTAAGGTGTCCTTTTTCTGTGTTTTCCCTCGGATTTCGTTTCCTTAACGAGCCGGGAATGAAAACGCTAAGAGAGTACGCCTATAATTACTGCAATTATCGTAGACCTGTAACGATCCCGCAAGAAGAGACGAGCGGCCGAGTGGCGAGTGTGTCCCGCGCGACATCGGTGTCGATTTTTAAGGAAACAGAACCGGTTTGCCGATCTATGAGGTAATCGTTGCGTATGGTGGCCCGATCTTCTCAACTTTGCATTTCCCTTTTTTCTGTCCTGCTGGATCATTTCTTTCAAGCCTCGGTCGATTCGCGTTTGCCACGCGAAATGCTCGTTCGATACGGTCTTGCGAAAGAATCGCGTTAACGAATTCAGCTTTTTATACTCTTTTGCGTCTTTTTTTGTGGTGATTAATCGCGGAAACGGCATCCAAGCGCCGCAATACACCGTTAGACACTGTGTGTTTCGGGTACCGATAACCGGATCGGTGTGACCTGGCGAAAAATTCACGTGAAAGTATACGCCGCGCTGCGCGCTGGTGGGTTTTGCAAACGTCGCGAAAGCAGCGTTTTTCTTTCGGATCGTTAGACCGGCGCGTCGGAACAGCTCGTTGAAAAACGATTTGCCCCCAGTGGCAAAGCGGGTAGAAGCGTTTGCGGAGCGGAGCCAGGCTTTCCGTGCACGCGAATTGTGCAAGATCGTGGAAAACGCTGTGCTCAAACCACGTTTGTAACTGTACCGTGCAATAAACGTAGCTCGGATGCATGCAACTATGTAGGAAGCGCTATGAACAATACCGCAGCTGAATCGTTCGTGCTACTTCTCCATATCGAGAAAAAAAGTGAAACATTCTCTCGGGACAAGAATTGAAAATTGTTTGTGGTCTGTTGATCTACTTGTAGCGTTGGCCGAGTCTGCATATAATGCGGAGTTTCTTTGAACTGATCTTCTACAATCTATCGAATAATTTGTAGAAGAATGGCTGCGATTACGTCTTGGTACAGTTGCTGGACGAATTCGCAAAATTACGGAAATTTATGTTATTTTAGAGAAAATACTACCTATTTTGAACCAATTAATACGTCTAACTCTTAAAACATCTATTATAGCCGAAGACGAATTGATCCGTTATTGCAGAAGTAAAATTATCAAAGGAAAATGAGATGATATGTTATGCTAGTATCTATCTACTACTACAGGTAACTACTGGGTTGTAACGTAAATTCTTTGTTTCCTACTATGTAGTGGATAGTGTTCGCATACTCCTGCATACAGTTGGATTTGTTGAAACTGTATTGTTTATTTATGAGTTTATTCAATGCGTCAGCAGCACGACGCGACGCCAAGTATAATAATATTGTTTGAGCCGCCATGTTCATCTTCCTCGTCACTCTCCATTTCTTTCGCCGTGTGTGGCGCTAACACTGAATTATCATATGATCGGTTAACTCGTCAACAACTGGTTCCTTTTTGTGTCACGTACGAACCACTGAATAATTTCATCATCTGAAAGTCTTACTAGTGGATTATTTAATAATATCTGAAGTTATTTCACTCGAAACCTCTGACAGATTTTTCTACTGTGGTACAGTAAGTAAATACTGCTCGATACACGCTCCCCCTTTGTGAACTTGACCGAGCTTTGATTCACGAACCACAAAAACTGCCCGCGATACAATCAAGATTTACAGCCGATTCAGACCGAGCACAAAAATGCCGGATACATTTTTAATGCTTGCGTTGCATCATGGGAATGTGTACAACGATGCGTGGGGTGTAATTTTGTTGCTCATAATAATAATCGAGAAAATGTTGAAAGGATTTTTCGGTTATTTTTGTCTTGCCTGCTCCCAATCGTAGCGTCGGTGGGTCGTTGAAATTCTTCTGATTAAAATAAGTACTAACACGACTAGTTTTATAGATATAGTATAAAAGTTTTATAAAAATAGTAGAAAATAACTAAGTGAAGGATTGCTATGTATGAAGTCTACAAAGAAAGACCATTATACGTCATGTTTGGATTCATTTTAATCGGAAGGATCTGAACAATCCACTGGTACCAAAGAGGAGGTAAGACAAAAATGAAGGAATTTGAAATTTTCTCTGTCTGCACATGTATTTGCTTAAGAGTCGAAGAATACATTCGACGACGGGAACTCGGTCGCACAGCTCGAGTAATATCTGAAAATTTTGGTTTCAGTTTCGACAGTCGGTGGAGGATATTCTGCAGCCGCATCACGACAATTACTTTCTAGTGCGCTGGCTCCGAGGTACGAACGCTTAAGATTCACCGCAATAGTTTATACAATTGCCCAACGGAACACGCGTTAAATGCGTGCTCGCCGCGTCGAGTCGTTGTGTCGTGTCAAAAACTCTCTCGATCGCTCGCGACGATCTGTTTCTCGCAAAGACCGACGACGAGCGATCGCCGCGATGCCCTTATCGCACGTACCGTGAAAAAATTTGCCAATGATCACATCGTAAGGACGTACGGTTGGTACAAGTATTCGCTACGTTCGAATAATAGCAAATAGCCGCGGCGTTCAAAGATCAACTACAGTAGGAAATATGGCCTGCATAATCACAGGAGTGTTGAACCGAAATCCTCTTAAATGCGAATACTTAGTCGACGTCAGTTCGTTTAATATTTGGCATTCGTCGAACACAAAGCTATCCGAACGCGTTACGTAATCGTGTGCATGTTTCGCCGTTTACACTGCCATCCAAAAGTATCCGGGCACTTATGCATGTGTTTGCAGGCATCGCTGAAACACGCTACAAATGTCGCTCTTTTTCTGACGTTGTGACATACATAGACTGCGGATCTTTATGAAAAATAAAAATGTTCTGCGTCGATTGTGGGTGCTTTTATTTAAATAATTTTAAGAAGATATGTAGTACTCCTAGATAAATCCGCAGACTATTCAGAATCTTATGCAAATTCTCATTTTCCCTAATTACTTCATAAAAATCTGAAGAAGGAAAAAGTGACAGGTAGAATGTACTAAATGTCCTCACGACCTGCGAACTACGAGAGGACGAAAGCAGTAATATCATAAATTTCAACTTCTCCGAATATTTTACTGATTTTATTTGATTCTTGTGGTCGCTGATTGGCGACCGACGTGTGAATACACGTTTCTTTCACGCGGAGTGTACACGAATAAGGCCATGAAAAATGAGGGTAGAGAAATAAACGAGTGAAATGCAATTCGGATGGTTAATGATTTCAGAGACATTGCATAATATCAAGAAACCTGTATGGTGAAAATAAACCTTCGCGTTTTTTTTATCTCCGTTAAAATCCAAAGCAAATTGGATAAAACAATAAAATGTGTTCCATGCTGAACTTTGGAGCATTCTCGGAAAGAGAACGTACTCTGCTTTCATCATATCGAATCACGATAGGTTATCGATTGAATCGACTGATCGATGTAGTTGCCTTTTAATTAGAATACTTTTGGTTATCCTAATTAATGATGTTTCGATAAGGGTGTTTAATTGACGTGTTGATCTTTACATAAATTAACTGTTTTTCAGCTCGAAAATGGGATGTTGCCGCTGCGGAGAAGATGCTACGGGACGTAAGTATGCTACTCGAATGGGTGATCCGCATGCCTCCGTTTCATAACAATTGCGTATGAACGCATCGTCTATTATGTATTCTGTTAAACGGCGAAGCAAAGTAGCGATTCGGTACAATGGCCTCCGCTTTCGAAAAAATCTTGGGCAATCCCTCGAAAGAAAAGCACTTAGCATGCGAGGACGAAAGCAGTCCCGTTTTTCAAATCACCAACAATTACGTAAACTTGCCATTTGAAGATAGAGTTGCTCGTAGTCAGAAAGACCAGCAAAACTAACTAAAGACATATCTAATAGATTATATCCTTCATTTTTTCCATAGGTACGTAGATAAAACCTAAATAACGAGGTCCTTATACAATCAGCGTAGCGTTCCAATTTCTTTAATCCTAGATAACTATCCTTTCATATAAACGACGATCAGAATACTTTATAAATAAATAATAAATCAGTAGGTATAATGTCTTCGGCCTATTTCGTTACGAGATAAAACATCTTGCTCGTTAAATAAGAAGAATCCAAGTATATTCTTGTCTTTCGTTGACGTCATCATTTTAACGACTACTCAGTAATAACTAGGCACTAGATTGTCGCTTTTCATGCAAAATAAAATTTGTCTGCATCAACTGAAAGGTACAGAAGGTACGTAGACGTTACTATCATTCCTTAATTCATGTAGTCATTTTTGTCTGAAATGCATAAGTCCACAGTCTAGTTTACGAGTGTATAAAAATCGCAGCTCAGTGAAAACATTCCTCGCTAAAAGATAATAATTTTGAATAGAAAGAATATAGAAATACGCTATTACCGTATCGGTACACGTAGTCGAGCATGTTCTGCACGATCTACGAGATACGTGGAGCAGTTCCAGAACTAATAATTTGCGAATGATTCCGAAAGAGTCGGCCGGTGCAGAAATGTTGCAACAGCCGCGGAACTTTCGTGAAAGGCTGCATGTTTTCGTAGCCTAGGATCCTTGTCTCGAAACGTACAGCTACAGACATAATTGCCAAGGAGTTGCATGTCCGAAGCGTTAAACTATTACGTTGATCAGTCATCAGCCTTTCTCGCTGCGCTTCGCGGATACAAGCGACCGAGAAAGTCCTGTGAAACACGTTTCTCATCCCGGTCACGGTTATTCTTTGAAATTTCGCTGGGATTACCCGCGGGCCGACAGCAAAATCAGCTGCAAAACGATTCTGTACAATCCACAATCCCAGAAACTAGGCATTAGCAGGGAAACATTTAGTTGCGAAAAACAATCTAACAAGTCTGAGCAGTTTAATAAACAGAACAAAAATTACCCTTTCACATTTCCGTAGCAAAAAATTATAAATCTATGCCAGTTATCGTGTCTTCCACATATTAGTGACACGGCAGTGCACTGTGTAATGTGGACATTAATACCACAAAGAGTCAATATTAGATCATATCGAATTGGTAAATGGAAATCAATTTTGTTTTGCTAGCAACGTAGTGGAAAGATGAATTTGTGTTTATATCGTGTTGAATAATTATCAGTATATTTAAATTAGACCACAGCGGCCTCAATAACGCAATCGAGAGCTAAAGACACACATCGGCGTTAGATAAATCTTGATCTCCTTTCTATTAATTTTTCTATTGATTAAAAGCAGAACGAAGCTGCGTTAGGTTTTATCGATTTTGTATGATTTTTATGATAAATGCATAAAGTGGTTTATACCGGAAACAATTCGCCAGTGTTTCATGGCTTCTGGGCACAGCGCGAAAGAAATTTTGCGTCAGCGTCGTAATTGAGTGTTAAATCAATCGAGCAGTTCATTCTCACAGCCGTGAAAGGCTGGAGATCGTAAAAATGGATGCTGCCGGAGACAGCATTCAATTTGCACCGTGACTCAAAAAGCCGCGGAGAGAGTAAAACGAATTGTTTAGACTGCAAATCGTGCAGTGGCTTATTGTTTGCCAATTACTGAGCCCACTTTCGGTTCGAAGCGGCGACACTTTTTAGCGGCACGATGGAAAAATGGAAATTATGCTCTTCCGGTGTTTCTGTAGTCCAAAGAACAGGTTTCTATTTCTGAGACTCTTTGTGTTTCTTAACGTGCTCGGGGGAAACGTCTTAAGCAATTGTTCGTTTACGGCTCCTTTCTTCGTAATATTTGAAGAGTTAATAGCCTGTTTGAGCTTTTTCATTTTCGAAATCTACAATTCTTTTTAATAGGTCGGTTTTTATGAGAATTGAACGAATTACGATAGGTCAACCAGTAAAAAAGATGTATGCAGAAATCAGATAGATTGCGAAAGAGAAAACACGATACTCGGCAGCCGCTGCAGTAGTGCTACAGAGTGTCGTATCGCATGGTTGTCGATTTCGATGATTAACGAACCGTGGAAAAATATAGAGGATTTCCTAGACCAGATCAGCGACGCAACACGATCGTTGACAATAACACTCTCTTGACCGACAGAATCCCGGATATTGCAACAAATATGTTGCAACCGCATTCCCCTTACCCTGAATCTTTTTTTTAAGATTGTTCTGCAATCAATAGTTTATAGTACTTTGAAAAGATGGTGGTTACAGATTTCTAACAATTTTTTGTGGAACAGTCTATGGAATGGCGGAGGCAATGGGATGTGGAGAAATTGTCGGAATGGAATGCTCCCCAAATTTTGGAGGCCTATCTGCCCCACGGTCACAGCGGTTTCGACAAAGATGGTGCCCCAGGTACCGTGCAAAAATATTAATACTTAAACATTGAGTTGTATGCCCCCATTTAAAAAAAAAAACAGGAATCAATCAAAAAACAATCGACCCTATTAAATATTCTGCCAAGTTTCAAATGTAATCAGAATTGTATTAAATTTTCATAAAGACTATAATTAGAATTTTCATAAATGCATAAAATCCTCGTACTATCAATAATCGAAGCTAACGAAGGATTTACATTGTTGAAATGTGCAGTGATCGTGGTGTACTTCGACGCGCTCGACTTATACGGAATACTGCACGTGGTCCCGCGAAGGGACATGATCAAAGTCACCATAAAATACTTGGAGGAGTATCTGAAACTCTGTCGTGAACAGATGCAGAAGCACGGTCCAGCAGCCGGACAAGTGGTGGTGATCTTCGACATGCAGGGGTTCAATTTGAGGCAGTACCTTTGGCGACCAGGTGAAACCATAATCAACCACGCTATCACCCGTTTTGTAAAACCTTTCAAATTACGGTTAGGAAATCCTCATTTCTGGGATCAGCATCTTTCATCGGTTTACCAAAAAAATCCACGAAATTATTACATAAGATAAGGAACACTATTTTCCGCGAAAAATTATCACTCGAGGAATTACCTAACACTAGGGTTTTATAGTAATGCTAATAATCCTTTCGCGTCTGGTTTTTTACATACGCTCAACATTGCAGCAGCAAGATAAATACAAACAGTTGCATAACACGCCTATCACCTGGATGTGATCGATTCAGAACTTGTTCCGTATCGGTTCTCGTATCGTAACTGTTTAGAATGTCTACCATTTTCACTTTTCAGCTGGCGAAGTGGTCATCACATTGCTGCAGATGTATGAAGCCAATTACCCTGAGATCTTGAAGACCTGTTATATCATTAATGGTGTGTATCATTAGGACGCAACTTTCTCAACGAGTGCTTGACCTTGCGGATGCTGATGCTTGTTTCTTTTTTTCTTTTTTATGCAGCTCCGAAAGTATTCGCGTTCGCATTTTCGGTGGCGAAGAAGTTCATGAACGAGTACACTTTATCGAAAATTCAGATACACAAGGCCGATCCTTCGAAATGGCAAGCGGCGATATTCAGTAATGTCGCGAGGGACCAAGTGCCTGCCTTCTTTGGGGGAACCTTGAAGGATCCAGATGGAAACCCGAAGCTCGGCACGAAGGTGCAATAATTTACCGAATTTACTTCAAGCTGTTGCGTCTGCTAGAATTGAATTCATGTAGATTTGAATTTTATCCAGATTCGTTTGGGTGGTAAGGTCCCGAAAGAGATGTACGTGAACAATATAGAGAAAGATAGACAGACTGATTTCACAACGGTGACGATACGGAAAGGTGGGAAACTGGAGCTTGATATGCATGCGTCAGAAATGGGATCATTGCTGAGGTATGCAATCATAGAAAATTAACATACCACTTGACAAGCATTGAAACTGCATTGAACGCGTCGCATTGTTTAAACATAGCTGGGAATTCCGATCCGATGATCATGATATTAAATTTGGTATCCTGAAGAAGGATACTGATGGCTCGAAGAAAGAGATTATACCAGTTCGACGAGTAGCTGCTCATCAGTTAGATGAAATTGGAATCCTCAATTGCGAAGTACCTGCCACCTGTAGGTTCACGTTCCTATAGTCATAGTCGATGAACGTATGCGCTAGTAGTAACGCATCTGTGATTCTGTTTTAGATTCCATCATTTTTGATAACAGTTACAGCCTTTTGAGGAACAAAAAAATTCATTATTCCGTGCGGGTGATACCGCCGTCGGACTCGCAAGAACTAACACAGGCTTCATGATGAACTGGAACCAGAAAGGAACGACATCAACGAGTACATTCCCTGAAGAATTGTTAGTACACGATAGAAAACAATTTCACGTTTTGTTTTTTTAATAACATTATTATCTAAGTAGGAAAAATACATTCGTTATACAAGAGAATTTTACAAATTTTATACAAATAACTCATTTGCTCATTCTTTAAAACTATGTTTTGTATGTATCGTTTCCTCCCATTTCGCAACTGTATTAAAAGCTTAACTTTTTTTATCTCTACTGGTTGTAAATGTTATTATAGTGTAAATGTAGGGTGCTTATACATGCATTATTGTACGGTCTGTACTATTTGTATAAAAAAAAGGATAGGATATTCTATTGAGGTTTTGTAAGAATAAAAAAAAATGATTTTAAGATAAACAATTCTGGATGTGGTATTTATCTTTGGCAACTTACGGGACTGCTTGCCTTAGATCTTGTTAGTGCAGCGAAGCTGTACTATTATTTAATCTTCATCGGTGAGTAACATTTCGATGAGGTCAACTTCCAAGCACTGGTCACCTTCCAGACGCTTTTGCGTATCCCATCTTGCCAATGTTGGTAGTACTTTCAACTTGGTGGTAGAATTTTTTCGGAATGGACAGTTCAAGTCTTTCCAGCTAAAATAAAAGAAGTAAATAGCAATTTGTTTTATCTCTATGAACATATGGAATATGTGTATTATTGTGTGATTAAAAAAACACTGTTACTTACAATGCACGATCTCCAACTTGTACAGTAACTAAATGTACAGTTTCTGGAGCTGTTTTAAATCCTTGTTCTATGAAAGGTTCCGCTATGATAAAAACAAAAATATATATATAAAAGATTGTTAATATAGATAAAAAGCAATTCAACAGAAATATCGCATTTAGGTTATATACGAGAGACAAATGACTATATATTTATATTTAAATATTGTTACCTTCAACACAATCGGGACACCAACTTTTTCCATCGGGAAGTTTCGTACCACTATAAAGCACGTAAACCGGTTCGGAAGGTTTAAAGTTTTCCATGAATTTGAAGAAGCTTTCGTATCCTTGTACACTGTGACGCACAACCATCTTTTGTTCCTTTATTTCTTTCTCCTTGTTGACGGTGCAGTTTCGAGTTTCGAACCTGATTTCCCGTTTTTATACTAAATACACGTTGATGTATAAAAACTTCTTATCAGCTATAAAATGGCAACATCCACGAGGAAGGTATTTTTGGTGGATAATGACTCTGTTGATAAGGTAACACTTTAAGAATTTATCGAGCTTCGTGTAATTGATATTGGCTCGATCAATTGAAAATTTTATTTGGCAAAAATAAAAACGACCTTATACTGAACCTTTTACATTGACACATGACATTTTAAATGTTCGGTTGTGATTCCCATTGCATGTTATGTGTAGGAGGATGCAATAATGGTCACAGGCGATTTAAAATGATATGTATTCCTGGACAAAGGTTAACGAGTTAGGATGCTGTAAAATTAGTCTTCAAAAGGTCGAACTTTTCATTTTCTAGAAGCAGAACCATTAGATTGACTTCTTTAAAAGAATTTTTCTCTAGACAGTTTTTAAAACAGTAGATAATATCTTTTGAGTTTTATTTATCTAATCTCTTAAAAGCTTAGGCTACCTTTGTTGAAATATTATAATATCATAAGTCTTATATAGATACTGTAATTATTGTAATTCTCACAGACATAATTTTCGGGACTTTCACAGTAGCCGAACCTCATAAAACAAATCCCTGAATCATTATGCGTTCGCAGCATATAAAGCGATTATTTTATTTTTAACATATAATAGGACCTTGAACGGAGGAAATCAATTTCTATTTAAACGCTTCTCGTCTGCTTCTCGAATTTCTGCGAACGGCTATACGTTCTAACGAATAATTTCAACGACGTCAGAGTCGTCATCTTTTTGTATTAGCGCGTAGCCGTTCAAAACGGAATAAACTTTACTATATACAGCCGGATTCGATTCGAGTCTGACTAAAAAGATACATTGAGCCGAGGCAAGATAATATGTATATTCTTTTTCTGACAGGACAGATGGTCTCGGTTATTAAACAATGTGTAAATACCGAATGGTAGATTTTACATGTATCGTGTGATTGTTCAGACTAATATAATATTATATCAGAAAGTTTTAACAGTTGAAAACATTGATACGCGTTCCACTGAAAATCGTGGTATTTCTGTTTTGTTATTTTTGCAGCGAACGAGTTTGATTCTGTGAATAGGTTATTCGTGAAATTCGAATGAACCGCGAAATCGAGGAAGCCGCAAACTTGGCAACAGCGCTTATGGTTGTTCCGTGGTTGTCAATTCCTCGTTGGTTTTCGATTGGTGGAGACGACGTACCCTCCCACTCCGATGACCTCGCGATGACGATACTGCACGACCAATCAGAGTGTACACGAGGCGAGGGTGTTTGGTATGCCCTGGGACGGGGCAGCTTGTTCGCAGTAATTCAAGGTTTTGACCGTGCAACAATATTGTCGTGGTCGATCGTTTGAAAAAGAAATCGCTCGTCTCCGAGTTCGTCGCGAGATCTATCCTCGGTTCGAAAGAAACTGCGCGTAGAATGGCCGCGGTTTTCGATATCGAGTTGCACGATGCGGACACGGTAAATAGGGACGAGTCCGACGACGATGTTATCGAGATCGGCGAGGTAATTCACCATCTGCACGCGACATTGCCGCACACTCGCTCTCACGCCTTATCGTTTCTATTTTCTGATTATTGTTTCGCTCCCTAACACGTTCGTTTATATACGTTTTTCTTCTTGTTTTCTTACGTAGGAAGAGTATGACGCGAACCCAAACATGAACGAGATCACCGAGTGAGTAAGCCTTTTCCGTGGTGGCGTACCGCGGCTTGTTCTCGCGTGTGTCCAGGCCTCGAGATAATGACAATTTTCCGTTTGCTAGATCGGAAGGTGTCGAGACGGTACCGATATCCGAACAGGATGTCAACCGTGGCAGAGAAAGGGCTGGTCCCGAGGATTTCGAACTGTGCAAAGTTATCGGGAAGGGTGGTTATGGCAAGGTCTTTCAAGTACGCAAAGTAACGGGTAATGACAGTGGCACGATATTCGCGATGAAGGTACGCCAGATCCGACGATTTATTTACGTTCTCTCTACATCCCCGATCAATTCTTCATTGACGCTGTGAAACCCGATCCTTTATTTTCGTTGGCTGTTAGTTTCGTTGAAAATGATATTTTCATGTTTTGGTCGGGAATTATATAAGTTCTTTGTCTGCCTTTGTCTCTTTGCACATTATTGCGTGCAATCGTGATATTTTCTTTTATCGATTGTTTTCGTTCGAGCGTGCAGCGTTATCGATTTCCTATTTATTTGTTCGAATTTCGGTAAGTAATGCGAAAATATTAAATGAAAGGTACAGTCGTTTGACATTACCATGTGATCCATTGTACAGTCGTCACTCCTCTTATTTACCTTCTTTGACATTTGGAAATGTTTTTGGCATCGTGATCATTGGATATCACGCATTAATATCATACAATTCAAAGTGAAATGGACAATAAGTATTTTCAAAAATAACATTCTGATGTTTATTGTAAGCCTGCATATTTTTATGAATTACCTCAGGTGCATTTATTTTAAATATAGGTTTTACGCAAGGCTTCGATTATAAGGAACCAAAAAGATACAGCGCATACTAAGGCTGAGAGAAATATCTTAGAAGCTGTAAAGGTAAGTCTAGAGTTTCTCTTACTTCTTCTCTTCGATCAGACGAGTTATATGGTTTTTAGCCGTCTGATTCATGTTATTTCAGTTACAAATATAAAACGATAGTTATTCTCGTCAAGGATATATCCACATTTGTAGTACTTATTTGTATAATGGCTAACATGTAGTAAGTAACAGGAGAATATACTCTAATACATGTGTATTTATATCTGGCAGCATCCTTTCATCGTAGATCTTATGTATGCTTTTCAAACTGGTGGCAAATTGTATTTGATCTTGGAATATATGTGCGGCGGTGAATTGTTTCGACATTTAAACGATGAAGGCATTTTCCTCGAAGAAACTGCTTGGTAGGTTAAATCTGAAATAGAATCTTTGATGTAATTATAATATCTACTTCGCATCTACAATTATCAAGGATACTTTCTACGCATTTTATTTGTGCAGTTTCTACTTGTCCGAAATAATATTGGCTCTCCAACATCTACATTTACAAGGAATAATTTATAGGTATTCACGTTTTGCGTATAAATGTCTAATATCGCTTCCTATCAGATTACTGACGTATATTAACAATCTTCTAGAGATTTGAAGCCAGAGAATATTTTATTAGATGCCGAAGGACATATAAAGTTAACTGACTTTGGTTTGTGTAAGGAACATATACAGGATGGTACTGTTACACACACATTTTGCGGTACTATAGAATATATGTAAGCAATCTTTATTTAACGTAACTAGGGTTGCTGTTCTTTATTGAACTAGATAATACATGTAAAAACATTAAAGGGCTCCAGAAATCTTAACAAGAAGTGGTCACGGAAAAGCAGTAGATTGGTGGAGCCTTGGGACTTTAATGTATGACATGCTCACAGGTTCAGTAAGTATTTTAAAATATACTTATGTATTAGATGGACACACAAATAATCTTGTGCTCCTTCCATGAATTCATTCTTATCTACAACATGGTACATTAGATAATAATCTATTATATATTTTTCATTATCAGTAAACTCGTATATAGTCTAGTTGGAAAGCAAATTAATGATTGCAGGCAATCAATCGCAGGCAAATGAATATGATGTATCTTCAATAATGACAATATACATTTCACATTTTTGATTTTATATTAAAACATATATTATCATTATTAAAGATACATCGTATTCATTCGCTTGCATACGCCAATCGTTAACTTACTTTTCATCTTTATTGTATATGTATATATATATTCTATGGTTTTTATTCAAGTATTTACCTCAAGTATTACCAAAAGTTACCAAAAGCTTTTTCAATTTTTAGCCACCATTCACATCCGACAATAGAAAGAAAACAATTGAGAAAATTCTACGTGGAAAATTGAACCTTCCCCAGTACCTAACACCTGATTCTAGAGATCTTATTCGGAAGCTGTTGAAGGTTAATTCTTTAAATTTGTTGTTAAACTGTTTATTGAATTGCAATACAAACTTGAGTGTAATTTCTATAGAGGCAAGTTGCCCAGAGATTAGGATCTGGCTCGTTAGACGCCGAGCAAATAAAGAATCACCAGTTTTTCAAGCATATCAATTGGCACGACGTCATTTCCCGAAAGTTGGAACCGCCTTTTAGACCAACATTAACGAGCGAGGATGATGTGTCACAATTTGATAAAAAGTTCACAACATCCGCGCCAATAGATTCTCCGGCGGAATATACATTAAGCGAATCAGCTAACAGAGTGTTTCAAGTATGCATTTTTATTTCATTCTTTTTTCGCGATCAGGTGACCGGGGAAAATTTGAAACTACAAAAAATTGTATTGCTTTCAGGGATTCACATATGTAGCACCTAGTATACTAGAGGACATGTACTCGCAGCCGCGAGTGATAAACGCCAGAAGTCCACGTAGAGGTAATATGCGCGGTTTCTCACCGCGAACGACGCACTTTCATTTACATAACACACACGTACAAACTCATAGGTGAGTAACTTTTTGTTTGACATTATGTCACTTATTACGCGTTACGATTCATTTGATATGTTGATACCATTCACCTTTGTACGCGAAACAATGACGATCCCGATACTTTGTAGACATAATGGAGTCGGACACGGCAATATGGAGGATACAGAGATGATCGAGATAGGCTAACTGCCACCTGTATCATAGTGGAAAATGCTTAGCATTTGGGCCTAACTGCTGGATATCCATGACCAAATCCTTGTGTCTCAGGGAGGGATTTTATAAAAGTATAGATGGAGTAGCAAAAGGATAGGTCCAATATCCGGTACTTCGTTGGATATCCAGCAGTTAAAAATTTAGCTAATTTTTTTTTTAATCAAATTTAATTATAACAAAGGTACTAATTAAGATTATGCTTTAAGAACAGCGACGCAGCAGTTATTTGGTAGCACGTAAAAGCATATGTATATACATAAATATATCTATTTATAGATAGATACATGTATTTATTTATATACATATTTGTGAGTGGAAAAAAGAGTTCGGATGATAAATAATCAGGAAAGGAAGATTTTTATTTACTTATTTGTCGTTAGTTACGATGTGCTGAACGTTCTAACGAGATCCATTTATTCGCATACATTTATAGTCGAAATACTGCACACGTTTCATTGTCCTGTTAATACGTGTAATGATCTATTGTTTTTTGTAAATACTGATCCGTAGGTTGGTTGGATGTTCATGTATAGATACACAAGCGTCATTCATGCTAAGTGCGACAGACTGAAAAATTCCAGCACTTTTAGAGACTTGAAAAATTACCACTGTTGAGACAAATTTGAGATTCAACCATCCTGTAACACTTGTATATTAAAAAAGAGGGGGAGAATAAAAAAGAAACAGAGAAAAGAATGAAAAAAACTGTACACGGCAAATGTAATTTAATCGCGGTGTATGTGATTGCTTAAATGTGATTCATTGAAAATGGACAAAAGACAAATAGACTTAATAACAAAGATTCACAGCTGCCACCACCGCTCCGCCGCTCAAAATTCCATATCCGGTCGTTCATTCGAAAAAAAACGAAAAGAAAGAAGAAGAAAACAAGAAATTCTATTGTCAGCAGTAATAACGTTTCCATGGCAATAATGTGAAAACAATAACGTGTCTACATGGATAGTCATAGACAGTGTTTATGTAATACTGCAATGGAATTGCATTTGTACAATTGAAAGTTCCTACGAAGCGTGAGTTAAAAATGCAGCATGCTCTGATCTTCAAGCATACAAATATTTTTTTGTAGAAGCCTTGTTTATCCATATATACGTGTACAAACAAAAAAAGGAAAGAACCACCTTTATTTAACCGTTCACGCCTTGAAGAAAAAGAAATGAAAAGAAGAAGATAGGACAAACAGCTTTGTTGTGATTTTTGTGTAATTAACAGAAAAAAATATTTAGTGTGAAAACAAGTTACCATGGTAACAATGTTACTGCGAAACACGTTGACTCTGCGACGAGACGAGGGTATAGTTCATATTTAACACTCGTGTTCACATGTTGTTCAGTGTGTCATCATACTATCGCAATTTATTTAAATAATATCTATTCGTTACATATATTTGTACATTATTAAACACTAATATATATATATATAGAATTATATATATATATATATATTGATTTGTGACGTACACACATACGATAAATAGTCAAAGATAAAATAGTGTAAAGAATAAGCGTTCAGAGTGACTGTTTACCGCTCACCGAAACAAAAAAGAAACTTTAAACTACCCAAGTGTTCACAGGCCATACTAGCCGACATATTACAATTTTAACTAATATACAGCGAAAATATCATGGTCGAAATATTCGATCGAGTAAATAAGTTTCTCGTTGTGGTTAACCACTGAGAATTATCTCCTTCTTTCATTCTGTCTTGTTATCAATTTGATAAATCGCATTTCGACTGTGCACAAGCTAAACAAATGCGTGTAGTACACACTGTGTTCGAAAGTCTGTGATTACTATTTTATTTTCGATTATCTAGCCAATATTTCTAGCGTTTGGAACAAAATCGTTTCGTGTCCTTTTTTTGGATTCAATCGCTTCCCCTTAATCTTCTGGGCTACCAAGAATGTGTACTTTTATTTTAAGTGGTTTGCAATCCCGAGCTTTTGAACAGAATTAGTGTACGCACACGAGTATACGCTATTCGATGCTGTATACCGTTTTCTCGATAAGAATTTGCTGTTTTTAGCAACGAATTTCTTCAATTTAAAAGTAATGTAAATCCATTGCGTTGTAAGAAGTTACAGAACCGAGTAGTTCAAAAGCAATATATATTAACCAGTTTCTAAAGTAACTAGCCGAATCTATGGGGAAAACGATATATTGTAAAAAAGCATGTATTCAAAGATGATAATTTACAAGTAATTTTTTTTCTCTGTGTATCGAAGGGACAATGTATTTTCGATGTTGAAACAAGAATCTGTCTACAGAGTCGAGTCGAGTTATATGTAACATACGAGAACGTTTCAGTTGTAAAATGTATTCAGAACTTGCTGTACTAACGATGCTCGTTGTTTTCGTTACATTGTTGTAACAGGTTCTAGTAAATTAGTATTTACTTATAGTATCAATGAAAATAACAGTCATGTTTATAACGACCTGGTAACGTAATACCATATCTATTTAATCTATACTATTATTTTTGATGTGTTTTTTTTTGTTAATTGAGAACATTGTACAAGTTCGAGTATCGTTTTGAAATGTGTCACGAAATCTATTAAATGGACATTCGGTCTTTCATCGTGAAATTATGAATTCATAATGAAAACTTTGTAGGTAGATTCTGCTAACGTGCTGCTTGCAACTGACCCTTGGTGCTGATACTCGTTGATTTGATCAGATTCTAAACGGCCTGAATACTGTCAGATTCATTTTTATACGTGAAAAAAAATACGGAACGAAAAAGATGAAACAATTACGAGAATAGCACGTAGTGCTCTATATATTTAGATCTATACATGTATATTACGTTCTCTTGTAGCGTTTGAATGCGTACGGAACGAATTTAGCAGAAATTAAGTTTTATTTTTCCACGCGTTTTTCTTTTCGATGGTGTAGTATTCCGAGAGAAGAAGCGTTTATGGTTACCCATGGCACAAGAATATGTTAGTTAAGTGCTTAAAGAGAGAGAGAGAGAGAAAAAAAGAAAGAAGAAAGAATATTATCGAAACGATGTATAAACGACACTAGCCATTGGCCAGATGAAGTGATAAATGGTTTAATGCTTCCAATTAAAAGAAATATAGATTCTTCAATTGACTTATTGCTACCATGGTTTGTAATCCTCTAAATCGTATTTACAAATAAATACAATGATTTGTGACATACTTTGTGTCTATCCTTTTTACACCATGTTATTTCACCCTTATCCTGTAATCCTGTATATGTCCCACTTACTCCATATTCATTTACGGGGTTGGTTTAGCCTTTCATTTGAATAGTCAACTCATTCCCAACCAGTTGACATCATCGGTAAAGAACTGGTAATATTGCAACATATAGGAGTGAAGTGGGTGGCTATTATGGTTACGAGCGAATTTCAGGAGTTTTATTTTTACAATAGACCATAACATGTTATGGGAGGTGGGGGTAGGTTGCAAATCGATGCTGCTCTCAGTGAGCACTTCGCGCAACTAGGTTGCAACAATAATATTACCGATGGAAGGGTTAGATGTCCGATACCTAGCCGACAGCTCGCTAAGGACATTTAGCACGCGCGTGGCGTGTCATAGTAATGGGATATTGCAGGCACGTGCATGCAACAAGAATGGAGAAAGAACGTCATTTGCGTGGGTGGGACTGCGTGGTAGAGGATTCATGGACGGTTGAGTGGAACGCGGATGATCGCGGATGATCCAGCTCGATCGTCGTCGCGCTGCTTCGTGGCGTCGTGTTTCGAGAGTCGATTGCAAACCATTGCAACTCCGTGCATCCTAATACATGAAAACGAAATGAGATTGCGAAGGTGTACGTCGCGTCGCGATATCTAAACCAGACCAGACCAGACTGTACCATCGAGCATTCGCATCGATGTTGCTCTCGAGGATCGATCAGAGTCGCACCGCGAAGTGTATCTCGATAAAATGTTGACAGTTTCGATAATTGAAGTGATCGGAATCTCGACCGTTAGGGCCGAAGTCGGGCTGTAGCTTTCCGGAGTGTGGATCTAGCTCGAATTCGAATGTAGCCATAAGAAATTCCATTCCCGAGCGGTTACAGTTGCATCTCAGGTAAAGTTGGCAGGGTATTTAAAGCAAAGGACTCGACACAATTTGATTTTGAACGGCGCGGCGGGTGCAAATTTTTGCTGCTTGCTACACACACATAACCGAGTCGGTGATGCCTCAACCGAGATCCGAACTTTCTCTTTATTAAGTTTGAATTGCATTAGCGGCGCGTTGAATAGAATAGCGCAGAGTTTTCAATTGATGTTAACTGGCAGGATCAAAGATTTGTATCAAGTCTTGGTTAGGTGGGCCTATCTTTGGCCCCGCTAATATAAAAGGTCTAGGTCAGGTAATTTAGGTAGCTTCGTATATAGTACGAGTAAATGTTGAGAATTCTAATATTCAACTGGTAAATGAGAAGGATCTAAAAATGAATCGCTTTAACAATTTCCATCGAGAGATTCGTAGCCGCAGTTTCGGTAAATTGTTTTATATCGACGCGACGCGTAGTAGGTTGCTTGAGTATACATATTTATTTATTTCTTAGACACGGAAGGTTGTGCATAGTAGAGAAACTTTAAGATGAGACTTAGCTTGGGTGTGGGCACGATCATCAATAAACGGCGCGATGATTCATCGTGATAATTTGAATACAGGTACGCGGTTGTCTCGAATCGGTTGACCAAGTGCCAGTATTATCGAGAACGACGGCAGTGCCGCGACTGACTTCCGGTCTTCGACGCCGGCAAATCGAAACTGCAAACCGCAACCGAACGAACACGATTTTCCTCGAAGATTCCCAACGAGTTTTCGAACGGTTCGAGGATCGAATTAAAACCCGAAATAATCTCGACGTCTGATAATCGTGCCATGCAACGAAACGAAGGTTAGTAAATTGTAAAAGTTGATAATCCGCGAATATTGCCAACCGATTGCCCGCGGATCCATATTGGAAAAGTGAAAGTGGCTCTAACCGGTCGACTATAGAATCGCGACGCGTGTGAATTCAAATATCGTCAATTCGAGTATTCTATTATATGTTGGGTTGGAACGAAAGTCCGTAGCGTTTTGAAATTGAAATTCAAAGATAAAATTAATATATATATTTAAACTGTGTGAGGAATTTTAAGAGAAACTATAATCAAATAAAGTCTTATTTTCCGTGGTAGTAGCCTTTTTAGATCTGAAATTAATTAAAATCGTTCCATATTCATAATTGTATATAATTGTATAAAGATCCGCAGTCTAATGATAAGTTGCTTCGAAAATGGCAGAAACCAATAGAACAGAATGAAGAATATGTCATCGAATAAATGTATGAATAAATATCTGAATTTAATCATTGAATTTTAATGTCAAAATACTACAAACTTTTGCTACAATCCAATGGTGTGGTATTGATTCAAACGGAATCCCGCGCTCCGATTTCAATTGTAATAACGACCTGTGTATTTATTAGAGCCCACAGTGTAATTTAGCTGGCGCGACTGGTGCAGTGGTTCGTCGATCTCTGTGTAACGGATTTTAACGACACGCTCGAAGGGATAATCGTCCAAGATGGTGCGCGTGGCGCGTCTCTCACACACTAACGAAGAAACGACGAAGGTGAGATAATTAACCGAGTTAGAATCTAATGGAAACGCGTGTGTAATATGTAGCGAAGGACAGACGAGCGTTTACTTAGAGCTATGCACACGTCCGTC
This sequence comes from Lasioglossum baleicum, assembly GCF_051020765.1. Lineage (NCBI taxonomy): Eukaryota > Metazoa > Arthropoda > Insecta > Hymenoptera > Halictidae > Lasioglossum > Lasioglossum baleicum. The sequence goes on from NC_134929.1 coordinate 11,776,248, forward strand.
GTATACTGTGTTAGTCATAGATATTTGAGGCCCAAACGGAAGCGGAAACGGAGCCAAAACTGGCCGCAGCTTTCCCGTTCACTGGCGCTAGACCCTATTTCGATCTAAATATTCGTAAATAACAAATTACGAAATTATTCCATTATAGAGAGGCGGTAGTAATAATTAAGCAGGTAATTACTAGACTGGGGATCTCTATGTTTGTTGCGAGAAACTGGAGTCATTTCTAAGAATTCCTGATTTAATAATTTTAGTAGGTCAAAAGTAATAATTCTCTCAAAATTCTTTGATCCCATTATTGTTTTTTAAATTGCCACTGCTCATTCTTGTGATAAACGTATTTATGTTATACGGGATATTCACGGGATCAACGACCTTTCTTTCAATCGTTTCTAAGTCGCTTGAACGTGTTCTGTGAAGAAATGGGTGGCAATGTTTTAGGATTACGTAGATTAGGGTTGGTTTCCCAAAAAGTCGCTGTGGCGAAAGTCCGGAAAGCGCGGACGGCGCGGACAGCTTGAACGCGAACGAAAGCGTAAGGCGCAAGGCAAAAAGGAGCAGGAAAAGAAGACGGAGGAAGACGTAACGCGGCCGTCGAACAATTTTCGGTTCTCCAACCCTGCTCGCTTGTGTTTCGGCGACAGGCCGAGGATGACTCCCGTCGGATATTTTTGAGACCACTGTTAGGCGCGATGCAGCGCGCATTAATACGTATGTAAGCTCGTATCGTGGGGCTGTATATTCGCGTTCGTTTCGCTCGCTCGTTCGCTCGCTAGCTCGCTCGTGGCCGTGCCCGTCTATTATTAGTCGACAGTCATCGGAGTCGGCTGTAACGCGCGGCCGAGCCACAACGCGGAAAAAGCTGGAAGAAAATTCGACAAGAAAACGCGGATCCCGCGAGATTTTCGTGTGGCACGTGTTCGACGACCGGGCCAGCCAGTTCTGCCGGCTACCTCGGCGTTCGTACCGCCACTGATACCCTCACGGACAGAGGATTTCCACCCGACGCTACCTCGACGCCCTTGGAAACGATGATTCTCGCACGATTTTCACTGTGAGTCCCACCAGTTCGCTCGGTACTGCGTCTTTCCGTCGCGGCGACCCCTCGGATCACTTCTTCCTTTGTTGCACACGTTCACGGATTCTGCGAACTCGCTCACTACTCTGCTCTTTTTGCTAGAACCTTTAAGAACACTGGTATCGCTAATACTCCTATTCATGGGACCTCGCGAGCCCACTCGCTCCGATCGACTGATATGGTAGTTTGCGTATGGTGACATAGGGTTCGCCTGTCTAGCCGATCATGGTCCTTTTAAGGGAGCTTCCTATTTCGATGTCTTGGAAAAATAGAATTTTCCTCGACGACTAGAACTACCAAACCCGATAATGTTATAGAAATATTTTCTTGAGCAATCTTTTGCTATACTTCTCTATAAATCTGAATAAATTCAATCCTTTTGATTATTATAAACGAATCAGTCTTGCTTAGGGTTCGATAGTGCTAGTGTCAATCTTCATTACACCATATCGTGTTCATTAAAACCAATATTCCTGCATTCAACAATTTTTTTATATTTCGTGAAGATTGATAAATATATAAACAAAGCTTGAAATTCATGATTCTACTGGTTTCATCTAAACAAAATTCCCAAAAATCGGTTTTTCGACGCTCAGAACGCGGAGCCCCCTACAGTCGTCGAGGCGCACGTGATTGTTTGGTCTATTGTGGTTCATTCAAGTTCTTATTGGGCTTCGTGGGAAGAGTTTAAGGTAGTCTGTGATAGATGATCAGCGGGAGAGCTACCTTTTGTGTTTGTACACCTTCCGTGCGTTGAATTATAGACAATCGTTAGTGTGAGATTGGCCCTGATTGGATTCCTAATTGGTAGCGATAGATTTAGTCTTATTTGGAAGACCGCATGGCGAATTGGGGTAATTGATTGAGAGGCATTAAATTACCGTTGATATAATTTCGTTCGTATCGCTTACGCCGCGTATAAGAACGCAACTTTTAATTCGATTTCATTGGATTTTTCCAGATGAGGGATGCGGTTCCGCAAAAAGGAAATAACAACAATAACAATAATAACAATAACAGCAGCAGCAACAACAACAACAACAACGTAACACCCTTGAAAAGTAAGCCTTCCTTGGTGATTTATCGACCCCCAGGTTTGTAGATCTTGTTCGTTTTATGATAGTTTTAAATAGAATAGGGAAAGCAGAATTTCATAAGCTGTGAGAGTTGAATATTTTCTAGGCGGAAGAACGGAAGGAGCCACGGCGAACGTCACTAATCCACGATTGAACGTACACGCGAAGGAGTTCACTATGAAGCAGAACGATTCGCATCCTTCTAAGTGAGTGTAAACTACTTAGGAAACGGCCGCGGCTCTGCCCATGTATCGGGAACAGCTGGAGGAATGTCTAGAAAGCTAAGAAATATAGAAATCCTCTAAACTCGATTAAATAGTCGAAGCCTGCTGTCACTGGCTGAAACTTCGACAAGATCTTTACTACGATGTGTTGTCTTTAAAAGCTATTTGTTAACCCTTTATATGGCGTAAACACAGGGGAAAGGTCATAGGTGCTGCGGAAAGAGGCTCGTCGAATACCTTGCGCAACGTAGACGTTATAGATTAGGATTTCGATCGGATCGTGAAGTGAAAGACGGCGCGAGATTATGTCAGCGTACCGCAATGGCTCGTACCAACGTATTCTTCCATTTTCAGAATGAAAAGCTATCGCATCGACTACGCAAGCAATTAGCGTATCAAATTTCCCTCACCAATTCAATCCAATTCACCTCACCATGCGTTTCGTGAATCGATATTCAATGAAGTTTCTTGGTGCAGGTCTCGGACGAATGCTACAGATCGATCCCCGTATTATCTGCAACACAGCAAGTCAAGCGGCAACGTGCACCGATATCTGTACGCGCAGCAACAGCAACAGATACAACATACTCTACAGCAACAGCAGCAACAACACCATCAGACGTCACGACACTCGCAGAGCAGTCATCATGCGATCGCTTCTGCGCTCAAACAAACACACCCGTTTGACAATTCGCCGTCGAGCGGAAATATTATACATGTAAGCAGGAACTGTCAGAAATCACGCTGTCCAGCATAATTTTTTCCTTTCGATAACCAATAATTAGGCGGCTCAAAATCCGTTGTAGAGTCTACAGAAATGTACAGTGGCCTATAGAGGTGTGAGAGAATAAATTCGCAAATGTTGGGCCGAGGAATTAGTCGGCAACGGGACGGATTCTCAAAAATTTCTTGTCTATTCTCGGGAACCCCGGTATAATCCCAAGAATATATCCCAAGAACGATGCTCCAATTTAATTCTTTTACTCTTTTGAAACTCTTAATAATTCATTTCTGTTGGCTAAGAATGTTACTTTCACTAAGTGTAACAATACCGTAAAGAATCGCCCATTCAATATCGGAGCACGTAAAAACATGAAAATTCGTTGGACAGTGTTATTCTCCTTGGTTAAGTGAGAGAAAGACAGAGAGAGTTGACCACTACCGGTTTTGCAGGGCTCCGGTAGGGTTCATTTCAATATGGATCAGAACGAGGTCAAACCAAATCCAAGTAAACCTGGCAGGCTCACCAAATCGTTGTCCTTCGTGTCCACATATGGTTTGAAGCGATCGAAGAGCCTGAACGCGGCTGATGTATTGGCTGCGAAGGCGGTGAATATCTCAGACGCCTCGGAATTAGGGAAGTTTCCCGCAGCGATCCAGGATACTCTCCTGAGAGCCATCGATGGTATAACTATCAAATTCCTATTACATAATCTTACTTAAAACCCACCGCTGAACAGAGGATTTGTTGATTACTTATTTTATAATCAGATCCGAACATGTTGAACGCAAGAGCATTGATGGAACTAGTGCGACACATTTTGGAGAGGGTCGTGGAGAACCGGAAGTACGCAGAACCGGCGGCGAAAATTTGTATCACCATCATAGAGGTTGCCATATGTCTAAACGCTATCGTACTTAGTATTTCCAAATTCTAGTGACTACTCAAAGTTTTTGGAAATTAGAGGTGTGCGAGAATTTGATTCGGGATCGGGACATTTTCGAGTTCTCGTATACCTCTATTGAAAACACACAATGTTTGTCCTTTTTACCGGGAAGTACTACGTAGTTAGCTAGTTTTAATTTTTTAGAATTTTTTTAGACATCTAACATATCTAACTCACATTACCATAAAACAATCGGTGCAGAAAGAAGCTAAAGAGACGTTCCTGGAGTCTTTATTGAACACGTGCCAACAGTGGTACCAGGATCGCGTCAAGATCCTCTACGATGGTTCCAATTATCATCGTTACTCCGCCTTCATGACGTTCCTCAACGAAATGTACTGTCAGGTAGGACACGTCCGGATGTCTCGCTCACAAAAACAATGTCTTTCGGAGACAGACGTCTAACAATCCCTGAATCACAGGAAGTACTGTTACACGATGTTCTCTTGATCCTATGATTGATCACGTTCCACAACCTTGCCACGCTCGCAGATCATTCAATTTTTTACTGCTCGACCACGAGTTGAAATGATTAATACATTCGTGTTCATACATATGCATGATCGTTGTTACAGTTGAAACGGAGACAGCTTCAGTTGAAGACACAACAGGAGGGCGTTCCTCCCGGACGCGTTCTCCTCACGCTACTCTGGAAGTGTTGCCAGGACTGTCTGCAGCCTCCCGTTGTCAATTCCTTGGCAGAGGTAGGTTTAGACTAGCCGCGATAAAGTCTACTTGACGAACAAAGAAAACGATCTCTTTCGTAGAAGGAATTCAAGATGATTAGCACGAAATCGTTTCGAGGAAACTTCATCCGTTGTCGTCAAGAGTTTGAGTATTGATTGCTCGCTTTTTGCGTGAACTTCACCAAAACGAGTTTTACGAATTTTTTTTTAGAAAAACAGAAGGTCGCATTTTTTAAAAACATTTACGGTATCTTACTACACATCCGAAGAGGTAGAAATTATTTTTTCTTTTAAAAGTACGGTCTGGTAAGAGAAATCTGCAGAAGTATTTCTGTACAATCACACTTGATCAAACTCTACAGTCAAACTTTAAAAATATCGCTTTATCACAGTGTTTTACACATAAAAAACTACGAAAAAGATTCAACATCTTTGAATTTTGTGTACTGTTTTAAATTATAAGCCTAAGTGTAGTTTGCTGAATTTTTAGCAAATTTTTATTGCGACACTGTAAATTTCATGGTGGAATTAAATTGTTACTTTTCTGTTTGGAAGACGGATTGCTTGTTCTTCATCCTAACATGCATCGGCAAGGACCTGGACACGGAGTTGCCGGCGCAGCTGGAGCAATTACTTGGAAGCTTGAGGGACGCGTTTCTCGCGGAGGACACGATCCTGCCATCGGTCAGAAAGACCCTTCTACAACTGATCGAGCTTCACGCCGCCCACTGGCAGCTTCCGGCACCGGCAGTCGTCTACTATTATCCGGGATCGACCTCGAAATGATCCTTCGCCGTCTCGGCTCCTCCGTCCATTCGTCGGTTCTGTGCGTGTGCGCATCGGGTACGTGTGGAGTTGAGCGAGCATATAGCGGGTGGAACAAATGCGGCGACCTTCGGGTGGCTTACGCGTTTTCTGCCTGTCTCACAAACTAGTCAACTCGAACCGCTTGGGCCCATTGGGGTTCTTCAAGGGTACTCGACCATTCAACGTTCTACATTGTACAGTGTCGCTAACATTTGTTCCATCGAGTGTGCATGCGGTTTAATGGGGCACCTTGTACTTGAATGCGTCGGCCGCCGATCATGCGAATAAAAATTAAACGAACGTAGTTAAGCCCCGGGGGTCAAAGGAGTCTCACGAAGGTAATCGATCGCCCGGGGTGACTCGACGAAGGCTCGTACGCGTAGATGCTCTTCCAGCCCGTTGATCGTGCACTGCGAATGATACTTACCGTCTTCTGCGAACTCTTTTTTTTCTTTTTTTTAATAATTGTATCAGTTCACAGATTACTCGTCACGAATGTATTTAATGAATTAAGCGTTCTATTTTCTATTGCACTAATTATTTTGAGCAGTCAGTTGACTTGTACATATCTCTTGCAAGAAATTAAAGTGTTAGGTCCGAGCGAAGGTTTTCATGATTCTGAGTTTACGGATAAGTTAGAGTTAGATCTCCAGAAGCGGAAATTACAAAAAGTCGTCTCGCTTACGAGGGATATTACGAAGCTTGTTCTTTGCTGAATGCTGCATATTCGTGTCCGCAAATAAACTCATAAATCCGTGTTTTGAAAGAACGTTACGAAGAGACCATAGTAAAAAGATTCGCAAGTTATCGGTTTACGGGCGGCCGCGATGAAACCTTCCGACCAAGCCTAATAAACGCGAACCTCGTTTCATTCGCATGATCTCACGTCCACATAATTCAGCGAACTCGCAACGGAATGGCCCCGAAATCGGTGCTCGGCGAGAAGCCACCGGCGAAGTGAAACCTTTGTCCGACGGACGATGCGTCAGCTGGCGAAACAATAACCAACCGTGATCTCTCTGTTACCGAGAAGAACGATTGTTTGCCGTCATCGCAAGACTTAACAACTAAAGAAAACAATTTACCGGCTATTACTATTGCGCGTCTCGGCGAGGAATGGTGCAAGACTCCTTGATCCCGACTCTGTCCCGATTAATGTCTCGTACCGGGGAACTCCGAAGGCTTGCGGTTTCGAATTAGAAACGATTTCGTTTGTAAGTCATTGGGTTAAGAAATCGGGCCATTCGAAACCGGTACGGTGTTCGTCTTGGCCGAATTATCACGTCCCACCGGGTGAATGCGAGAGTGTTCACCTCTCGAGGAGCGCAGGTTCACGGTTAAAATCGGACAATGAAAGTTATGGATTCACGACCAAAACCATGTCAAAAGTCCTCGACGTTAGAGAGCGAGAGAGACTTTCTACCGTCGCTTCGGGTTTGATTACTCGTTAGCACGGTCTTCCGAAATCTTCGACATATGGAAATGGTTCTTTAACACGTTGACTGCTTCGTCAGTCGTAGATGTCACTTAGCACGTTCACAATCCGCACATCTGTAGAAGAAGACAATGGCTTTTTCAAGAACGACAAGCAGCGTGTTATTCTTCTAGTTTCAGGAAGGCGCTCGGATTAACTTTATTTGTAGTTTTTGTCTTTAATTATGTGTGACTAACTTGAAATCATCGTGACTCACTTATGGGGCATGGGACTGTGAACGTGTTAAATATAGACTGCGGATTCATATGCAAATTCTTATTTTTGAACGGTGAAGCTCAACAAACATAATTTTTTCCGAAATAAATCTTATTCGTCGAAGTAAACATTATTGTAGCCAACACATTCTGTCAATGAATTACAAGTTTCTTCATTGTATTACGGTAGAGATTGAATTTTCTGACCGTAAGACTGTCATCTGGCATTTTTGAGCTTGTTCTGCTGTTGACGAATAGTGCGTGTATTGAACACCGCATTCTTATCAAGCATTGCATAATACTGTTTCACACTACATCTAAACGCATAAAGATCCGCAGTCTAGTAATATGCGTATTGATTTCTCAGTTTCGGCAGCGAATGCGTTCAGCTCTGCGATGGTAAACCGTGATTGTACGATGCTCGATGGAAGGTGTACGCGACGCGTGCAGCTATTTTTTCGAAAGCACGGAGGTTCGACGAGGCCTCGAAGGTTCCATGGAATCTGGCTCGAATTTTCCTCGGCTTTTTCCGTAATCACCGAACGAACATAATTGAAAGAAAAACGACCCTCTCGTGGAACGATCCGAACATGCTTGCGATAGCACACAGTGTCGACTGCGCGTGACCGTAGCTTCCGGTATGACCTGGGTGAATTAAACCCGAGGATACTCCTCCTCGACGTCTTCCGTATGATACTCGAGCGACGTAGCAGCGACTGTGAATGACTTAAACTGAAATACAGGTGCAGCGATTTGTTTTATCATCGAGTTCCTTTATTCTAATTCATTTGAACAATAACGGCGAACTTTATTTCAGGTGAAACGGATTGTAGAAGATATTCTATTCTATTGTAGAAGAGGACACTGGATGGGAGCGACCGAGCAGAGAGACGCGAAATATGCCTTTAATAAGGAATACGCGCGTGTGATCTCCTTCTCGAAATGCAATCGCCTTTGCCGATTCGTGCCAAGGGCGATAAAAATCGCCCGGTAGCCACGGTCTGTCTCTCCTTCGCCGTCTCTCTCTTCCTCTCTCGTGTTCACTGTTGACTCACGATGCACGTCTTTGCGGAGAACGTCTCTGCGCAACCTCCTGTTCGCGGGCCATGCCAAATTTTTGAAATTCCTCCGTCGGACATCGCAACACTCGTAAATTATTCTTTATAGGAAACAGGTTCCGAAATATGCAACCGAAGAGGATGAAAGGAATTTTACAAGGCTTCATTTTAACACTGTGAGCGGCTGGCTTCATTTCGATTTTGCTTTCTGCAAACTCCATCTAGATTTTCAGTCAAAGAATAGACAAAAGTCTAAGCAGACTTAATCTGTGTTTTGTCCGATGTAGTGCTAATTAATAGTCTGTGAAACGAAAGTGGACTTAGGTAAAAATTGATTTCTCATTGATTTCTGTGTACCAGTAATATTAACTTCATTTACATTTCTTCTAGTTTGCGTTTCGCATACTTGCTTTTCTCATAAATACATAAAATCCGCAGTCTACTAATTAACTACGCGATGGCACACAGTGCTCCCACCTCGGTGCCGTACTCTAGGTAATCACAGTTTTGAAAGGACAAACATGAGTCATAATGACTCCACCCAAAGTAGCCGAGGGTTAACTGGTGCCGCGGAGGTCGCACGTAGGATCGACCAATCGACACTTATCATTCTGAACAATCTACTTTCCTCGGAAGACCCCTGGCTAAAGGAGAGAATGCACTAGCAAAGGTTCCCGATTCCCTTTTTCTCGTACAATCCTACTTACTTAAAAACGAAAGTAAATATTGGAAAGAGAGAAATTTCCCTCCGGACATAAACGATCCAGGTTGCCCACGGAGGATTAAGTCTCCTTTTTTTGTACTTCTAGGACCTATCCCAAGACTACCGAATACTGAATACGAAATAACGCTCGCTCGCGAGGCCTAACGTTCCAAGCCGACTAACTTTTAAAGGACAACATGAGTCACCGTGTCTCCACTGAACCGGCCAAGAAGCAAGAATCACCGTGTCACTCTCCACCACACTGCACCCAGGTACCCGACCGACAAAACATCCTATCCGAACCGTGCGTCTCCACACCACATAAACCAATCTCCCCGATCAAGGTCACACCGCCTTCCATTCCAATTCGTGTCGAGGATCAGCTGAACGTTCTCCTGTGAGCCGGGGTCCTCGTCGCGGGAACACGATCGTCGCATACACTGGTACCGATTCATCAACCGGATCACCAGGATGTTCGCCGGAGGTGTCTGCGTCGCGTCGGCGACGTCCGGCGTCGACCTTGAAACTCCGCGCGGGTCGGAGAACCGAGAGAGGTTTCGCCTTGGGTAATCGGTGCCGCGGACTCGAAAACTAGGCCTGTGCCTGCGGTGACGTCGCCGTGCCGGTGCGTCGCGATGTACAACGTCGGTCAGAGGAACGGTGCAATGGTGGTGGGGGGTACGGGGGCCACGGGGGGACCTCGAAGTACACGCGGGCACGGGGAACGGCGGGGCAAAGGCGGAGCGGCGTGGCGTGTGTTCGCGGTAACGAAACAAATAGGCCGGCGACTTTCACCGCGTAGCCAAGAACGGCTACGACACACAGGCAGCCGTCTGCAGAGCCGAGTATGAGCCTGAGCATGAGCATGAGTCTAAGCATGAGCTCTCTTGGCCCAAACCGAGCCGCGGTGTTCCCCAGGATAAGGGCTAATTGGGCTAAACTATACTTTTACGTTTTTGGACTTCACGTTGGATGAATTATCATTAATGCGGTTGGCTTAGGAACCTATCGGTTGAAATACCTGTCGTTAACACGATGACTGCCGCGTGAATTTAGTGTCTTTCATACGAGTATTGCCTATTTCATTAGTATACATTACGATATGTGCCGGTGATTATGAAAGTGAAGCAAGTCGTGTCTTCTCTGGCGAGGTATTTAGACTTTTGCGTCTGACTCGGTAAAGAAATATTTACCTTGACAACAAATAGCGATATGTAATATATAATATATAATTTATCACTTCATTATATCATTATTAGTTAAATCGATCGACGCAGTACATGATAAGCAGAAAGATCGATTTCGAACAAATCAATTTTAAACAAGCGCCGCGGCAGTCGACGTGCTAAACGTTAAACGATTCGAATTCGCCGAAATTTGTGAATTTATTGTGCCAATATTTTGCGGAACCACTGTAACCGTTTGCTCGGACCCAGATTTCGGGTATAGTCCAGCTAGCATGCGTTGTTCGAAAGACTGTGCGGCCGTGTCTCTGATTGTACCCTCGCTCACCGTTCCCGTGGTGTTCGAGGTGGGGGGAATCCTGGTTGAGGTTGGAGCGGGCACGAGGCACGGCATACCCCGAGAGCGAACGGGCCCCGATTCTTTTTCTTTCGGCCGCGTCGCACGTGTGTCGTCTTCTCGTCTCCGTGTGCCTCGTCGCCTGAAACCGGTGTGTGTTCACCACGGTGAAAACCACTCTCGCGCGTCTCGCCGCTTCGAGTCGCGTCGTCTGGAATACCGTGCGTTCCTACGTGGTCTCACCTAGTTCGCCTGCCTGTTACTGTTACTGTTACTAGTACTGTTACTGTTACCGCTCGCGTAACGTTAGTGCACCGTGTCGCGGACACCGGGAGCCATGCCTTTCCGCGGTTCTTTCTGAGAATCAAAGACATTCGCGGTTGGTGGAAGCGATGTTAGAGCTGCTGGTACCGTTAAGATGACGCGACGACCGCCACCGGGACGAGACCTGGGACTCTGCGCTGTTACCTGGCTGCTCTGTTGTGTCTTACCTGCTGGGACCGGTACGCGGAATATTCCTGATTCTCTAACGGCACAGCTGTCCTGCCTGCCGTCTACGATCCACTTTTTCTGCACGCGCCACGATAGTCCAGGAACCGAAAGTGAAAATATGGAACGCCACCGTTCGATCGTTCTCTCCGCGACTTCCATCCGTTATCCGGAACACCTTCATGCTCCGTTTCGCACAGGGTTGATCGTAGGCGGTGATCCCCGTCCCGGGCCCGATAACGTCTCAGGAATGCTAGATCCCGAATGCCGAATGTGTGTATATTGTCGCTAGATTCGTGTTACAGTGGGTGCACGGTTATGCGAGTAGATGTTTGCGTGATAGGCGCAGGCGGCTCGCCTGCCACCGAGGATGGTCTGCAGATTTGAAAGTAGGCCTCGGGTTGTAGACAGTGTTTGCAGATTGGTTTTTGTCCGTGTAATGTATACGCTATCGCCAGATTTATGTTGCAATGTGCACATATGTATATCTGTACAGTGAAGTGAACAGGCACCTGCGTGGCAAACCGCGATAGAAGGATGCACGCGTATGCATAATCGAATCAGCCGCGCAGATGCGCCGCGTGTTTCGTAGAAAGTCAATTTTAAGGCACCTCTTGGGACAGTGGCGTATATCCCTTATCACTTTCTACTGAAAGTTTGACCCAGAGAAAGCGGGCTGGGGGTCTTCTCTGTTCTCTATTTATCGGTGTAACCGAGTCGTGACGTTGTCGCTGAAAGGTTTCGGAGCGTGTTCGTTGCTTCTGTAACAGCTCGTTTTCAAGTAGATCTGGCCAAGAAATTTCCTACTCGCGTTTCGCAACCGATTTTGCAACAGCTCGGGTTCAACTTGCGCAGGCTGGTTAGAGTTTACTGCCTGCCGATAGTAAGTTCAAGTTCCATCGAGTTCTACCGAAGTCGAAGCCAACGACTGAAGTTCAATGTAGCGTGGATCAACTACGGCGACACAAGGCTGATATTCCATTGTATTCCTCGAGGAACGAGTCGCGGTTCTCACTCGCGAATCAGATGCCGATAGCCGGATCTCTTTCGGTATCTCAGCCGCGATCATACTAATTTATGTGCATACCAGATCCCGCGGACGATTAAACGTTCCCCATGGCGTACACGGTGACCGATCGATCGTCGAATGATTAATTTCTGGCAGACGGTCGGGCCCGAAGGGTCGATTAACGACTGCGAACGGCGACGATCCTTGAACCCTGTCGTCGACATTTACTTTCAATGTTAGAAGGGCACTATTAGCGACCGCCCCTCCCTCTCGCCGGTGTAAATTACGCTTTCTCGATGTTCCTGATTTCAGCGAATGCTTCTTCTGCTTATCTTTCAGGAGTGCTTCACAACTATGCAGACAAGCAGAGGTACGATGGGTGGTACAATAATCTGGCTCATCCGGATTGGGGATCGATCGGCAAGTATTTCAATCTACATAGCATTCTTTGATCAGTTCCTTTTATACGTTCGCTACCACCGTCACAAATATTAGGGGTACCGGGAAGTAATGTCGTTTTCTTTTCGTAAAATTAAAGTAGTAAATCAGTGATATAGTCACCATCCTTATCAATGACTTTCTGCCGCCTAGTAAGAAATTTTTTAATCCTTGATCGGTAGAATATAGATGGTTTTTGATTAAAAAAATGTAGAAAGTCCGGTTTTTAGCTCTTCTACATTTCGGAATTTTTTCCACTTAAAAAATGCTGCATTGTTCTGAACAAATGATCATCAGAAGGTGCGATACCGGGTGAATAAGGTGTGGTAACACTTCCCAACCTAACTCTTTGATTTTGTTTGAGTCTTTTTTGCAAATAGCATACAAAGCCGAATGTGCAAATCTTTTGGATTTGAATAGGTCATTTCGCACATAACCTCTAAAAAACAATATTTTTGTACAAAACAGTACTAACATGGTACTAACCAGTTTCCTCAACCTGCAGCCATGTACTGAACAACGTAGGTGTACGAAGTTAGTCGTTATTATCAGTCAAACGTTGAGTTGCGCAAAAACGACATTACTTTCCGGTACCCCTAATATATGACGTCCACAATCCGACGTATTCAGTCTTAGCTGTTGGTAATTAATTTGAACTGGAGGCGTTTAATTGGATGCAATATGCAGGTCAATCGGTCTAGATAAAGTACCTTCAAAAACGTGTTTAAAAAGCGAACAGCGAACACAAAATTGAGGCAACTTCTGTATTTCTACGCGCCACAGATGCATAAACACCCGCAGTTCTATAAATGACAAGTCCAGTTTGCCGCTGTAAAAAATCGGATAATGTTAGAAAATGTGTGCCTCGTCGATCCTCATTATGAAAAATCGATTATGCTGCCCTGTCGTAATATTCTCGCCTTATAGGAGAATAAAAAAGAAAAGAACGTGATCTTGACCGACCGCGAGCACATAAAATAGATAAAAAAGCGCGACGTGTAGTGAAAAACGTAATCGACATCGCTGATAGGTGTTATGGTTCTTTAAACACGAAAATTGTAGGCTTTCGGCCGCACCAACACCACCGGCCATCATCGTAACACCGATGACAACATTAACGACCATTTAAAATAATCATAAATCAAGGGAGTGAAAAAAACGTCGCGAAGTCCTGCATAATCATTCATTCTTCTCGAATGGTACAGATAGTATTAGCCGTTTCATCATATGTGGGCACAGCTTTGTAATTAACTATTGTGTGGCAAGTTTACGCCTGAAATAATTACCACATATTACGGAACCTTCTGGATTACGTATTCCTCTTCAAATTTTGAATTTAGAACGCGGCGTGAAGAAATTCGGCAACTAAAAACCATCGGCTTGTAACACTGTGGTGTAACTAAGTAACTACATGGTGTCTGACCAAAAACGTCACGATCCACTGAACCACCGTCAAACGGATCGCTGGGATTCACATTTAGCTTTTCGATAGAAATTAGAAATACATATAGAATATTCAGTCTTATAGATATTGTAGAACAAATTATTGAACCTCTAAAGGCGATTCCACGGAAAATGATTCGACAGATTCCATTACTGAAGTGTTAAAAAAAGAATTAACGTGTTTGTCCCCTGTAAAAAAGATTTTACAATTGATGCAGACAATTTTTGTCGTGCGCAAAGATCCGTCCACTGTAATGATCAGATGGTATCAGGCAACGCCAGGATTTTTGCGTGCAATGAATTTTGCTGAATCGATGCGAGTGCCGATGCGTACGGCAGGAATCATTAAGCGGTAATAGATGCTTAGCTGATGAGTGCGAGTCAATCTATCACCGAGACCACAGATTAAGTTGTGATAATACTGACACGGCTCGTACCTCCGTAGACAGCAGGCTGATACGAAAGATGCCGGCAGCGTATTCCGATGGAGTCTACATGCTGGCCGGCCAGGACAGACCTTCCCCGAGGAAGCTCAGCCAGCTCTTCATGCAAGGTGATGACGGCCTGCCATCGGTCAAGAACAGGACAGCGTTGTTCGCTTTCTTCGGTAAGCATGCTAATCAGACCGTTCGCGATTACATCAATCCTCGGTGTCTACGAGCAAACTGCAATTTTCGGTTCCAAACTTCTCTAGACGCTCTGACTGGAGCTCGAAGAAAGAAAAATTATAAATTGAACTCTAAACTAACGCTCACAGGTTTAAGGGGGTAGATTCCTTTTTCCAGGATTGCAAGGGTGCGGGATTCGCCTTTTCATTTCTGGATAATACAAACACGGGGGTTTTCAGTAGTCAGAAACGCTAGATAAAAGATCGATCTAGGCCGCTATCTCCCTCAAAAGTTCTATTTTCGTAGATACATGCTGCCGAATAATGCGAATTACTCCTCGTAAACGAAGAAATAGAACTTTTGAGGGAGATAGCGCCCTAGATCGATCTTTTATCTACCAAACTTTGAAAAAGGAGGAGGTTATTCAGTTCGATCTGTATGCTTTTTTTCGATTTTTTTTCTATGCATGTTCACCGATTACGCCGAGATGGAATCGGAACGAAACCTTCTGCATTTTGTAGGGTATGTCTCCCGATTGGTCCCTTGAAAGCAAATCTTGCATTCTTTCATTCTTTGCGGTTTTTATTGCAAATAACCAATAAGACCGAAAAACCATCCTACGGTGTTCTACAAATTCTGCTCGTTCCACTAAAAAGCGTGAAATAAAAAATTTTATAAAAATAGATTACACCGACTTCGAAAAACCGCACTAAAACAATGCACTAAAAAGTATGAAATAATTTCCATTTAATTTATGTGAATACACACGAACTTAAATACAATACAATCTTTTCGGAGGCGGCGCCAAATTGAAAATTTTCCAAATGACAGATGTTGCTGATTATGATTTCATTGGAATATGATGAACTTGGAAATCAGTAGGTTGGAAGAGAAGATACATTAATATGTGATAGCATGTAGAAGAATTTAAGGATTTTCGTAATTTCCAGTGTCGAAAAGATTATATTGTATTTAAGTTCGTGTGTGTTCACATAAATTAAATGGAAATTATTTCATACTTTTTAGTGCGTTTTTTCGAAGTCGGTTTAATTTTTTGGAGTACTGAAAAACCCCGTTGTATTATCGAGAAACGAGAAGGCGAATCTGGCACCCTTGCAATCTTGGAAACGAGTCTACCCCCTTAAAACCTTCTCGACAAGTCAGTATTCACATTTCAATTTTCTTGTGACTTAAACGCATAGAAGACTGATGGTAGCGAATCACTGTAATAAGGCTAAGTAGGTGCTATTAAGTCTTATTAAGCGCTATTAGGCTGAGAGCTAAAGATCTAAAGAAAGTTGAGATTCCCCGAGATGTCTTAATATTTTCTTTAGAAAATTTTTCCACGCATTGTATAAAAGTACAGCGCATATCCCAGCGATTACAAATGAAAGTTTCATATTAAATTGTTTTAACGGTAATGGAGCCCATCCGAGAGAATGATACGAATGCAGTCGGTTAACGGATACCTCGCGAGAATTTAATGAACTTGAAAAAACAGGACATTCGTAGCCGATGATCGTAATATACGCGCTTACGGCCATTAAATTCTATACTTGTACAGTTTTCATCGTCGCTTCTTGCCGCGAATGCCACTAACCGACGTTCACCAACAAAAACCCCTTTAACCGTCCATCCTGTTGCCATCGATGAGTCCATCGGGATAAATCGACTGTATCTAACTGATAATGGGAAATCGCGATGCATCACCATCATCATCATCATCAAAGGTTTTCTTGCGAAGACGCGCACATGTTGATTATGAAAGTAGCCTGACTCATGCAGTTTTTGTTTCGAGATAGTTTCGAGTCCTTCGAAAGTAGCAACTCAATTTAGCCTAACGTCTTCGAGCAGCAAATTCGAAGTAACAGATGGCTGTGAAAGTATGAAATCTTCCTCAGAGTTTTCGGGATTTCAAGCAGACTTTCACAAATGAAAATAAACGTAGAAAGCCCGTTTCTTTTGATCGATTTTTGTTACTGTTTCTTGATCAAATCAAAATGATTGATGCAATTTCTTCTGGTTTCACAGTTCGATCACTCGCATAATCATCAGCACATACCCAGCGCAAGAATCGCAAATAAGAGACCATTGTTCGCGCATTCCGATGGAAAAGCGGTTAGCAGGATATCGACTTACCGGGAAGTAGCGTTCGACATTCACGAATATGAGATAATCGTGCGATCTACCGCGAATAAATTGCATGCAACTAATTTCAATATCCGTATCGCATAGTTGCGCAAACGCTTAAGTGTCCGGGATAAGAACGAGCACGCGGATGCGCGAATAATTCTTGCCGCTGCAACCATAAGCAATTCAGCTATTATTTATTTATTATTTATTGATGCCGTAAACCATGTTTGATTTATATAGCATATACTATATATAATATTATATATTTAATTAATATGAACGGTAGACGCTGAATCCTAATTTTACATTTTTTGAGGAAGTTAGAAATAAATATCAGATCTGTAATGTCTCGCAAGCTTAGAAAAAAATTAATAATGCATTCGGTTATTATTCGCACAAATCTTCTGATCGGGTTTATGACTATTCTATGATCATTATACAAATTTATTTAACGAGCACAAGAACTGCATCGCAATTAAATTTTATACTGTTCTATACCTCCAGTACATTAAAACTCTTTCACGTTGAACTGTCCGTTTTGAAAATCTTGATGTTGCTCAAACATCCACGGAATAATTACCATTCTACGTTCATAAATTGACCGCTGCGGCATTGCAATCTACAGAATTGTTACATTGCTTTTTGCTTTGAATGCATAGTGACTGCTCGTAAAGGAAGGGAGATTTCACTTAACATTGAGCTCTGGAAATTCACTTTTAAATTTTAATTACTCGCGTACAGTTAGGAGCAAAACTGATCACACACATTTTAAATCAGAATAACTTTTTTATGAATGAATTTCTCCGTAGGGCTAGAAGAATTGGTTTAGAAAAACAATAGTAAAAATTAATTTTTACGACTTTTTTAGCTGGGCCAATAACGAAAATTTAAAAGATGTGTTTGGTCAACTTGTATAAATTATATACGCTCCGAAAATTTCATTGAAATTGTTTAATTGGTTTACGAGTTATAAAATACAAGTTCCATGTAACCAGTTACAGTGAAACGAATTAATATTCGGACGCTCTAAAAAAGACGATAACTTTTTTAATTCCCAAAAGTAGTTAGCTTCCCAAAAAGTTCAAATCGTATAGTACAATATTAAAAAAAAGTTATCGTCTTTTTTAGAGCGTCCGAATATTAAGTCGTTTCACTGTATTTTAGAAAGTGGAGTACGAGTAATTGGAGGTTCATATCTTGTTAATATCATACCATTTTACGTTTATAGAAACCGAATTGTAATTTACAGAATTATTGCATTGCTTTGAATACATCGCAACTTCTGTTAATAGCAGGAAGATTCTACTTAGCGTTCACCTCTGGAAATTCATTTTTAAATCGTGATTATTACACGATTATAACTATCGTTCTACATCCACGAGTACAAGGATGGAATGAATAATAGCTGTACATTTCGCGCAATTTCATAAATATCGAAGCGGAATGAGCTCGCAGAAATCGAACAAGGGGCAGGCCATAATTCTCAGGAACCGTAGCATCCTTTCTCCTCGAGAAAACGTTGAAAATAATGAAAATGATCTTCGAACGGTTTCGAACCGCCATGCCACGGGCACGATCTCGACTCGCACGATTTCCGATAGCTCGTGGGAAGGTTGAAGCCTTCGAGGAACGTGTGGCCGAGGAAAGTGTGTCCTCGAAAAGGAAAGTAAAAACTGGGTCGCGCTCGCCTAAATTCCATCGGCGCGTGTTCCTCTCAATCGAGCGTGATAATGATGATGATGAAGATTGGGAAAAGTTGATCGATCGATTCCGAGAAGCGGTCGCTGTTTTCTCATCGCGCGGAAATGATTTCAGGGCAACTGGTCACGTCGGAAATCATCATGGCCAGCGAAAGCGGCTGTCCTATAGAGTACCACCGCATCGATGTAGACAAATGCGATCCGGTTTTCGACAAGGAGTGCCAAGGTAACAAGTACATTCCCTTCCGTCGGGCGGATTATGATCGCCGAACCGGACACAGCCCGAACAGCCCTCGCGAGCAGGTAATTCCTTGCTTTCCATCGCATAAACCTTTTCCCGGTAGCACAACTTGCTCCACGATTATACCTCCAGAATTACATGGTAGTTGCCGATCAAATTGCAGTACTCTTCAACGCGTTGAGTCACTCGTCACCCGTACAGTTTCGTATAAAAACGAATTGCTACCTTCGTTCGCATACCTTCATCTACCATTCACACACGTATGTTTCAGTAGAGATTAATGTTTTCTTTACAATAATTTAATTTCAATTTTAATCTTCAGTGAACATTAATTTTCACCCATGTATGTCTCGGTATCAATTAATTTTTGTATGGGATGTGCAAAGGGTTGACGAGTAGACCCTATGATAAATTGTAATTTCTCAATTTTGTTTCGAACACATTGCTCAGTAGTCTAAGAAACTGTGCCGGTGTTATTGGGGTTGGCGAATTAATTAATTGATCGAAGAGACCTTCGACCAGAAGCATGACTAACGCTCATTATTAGCCAAGCAACGATCGAAATGGAGTCGTAATTATTAACGACTGGGAAAGTACCAAGGGTGATTAAGAGCTCCATAAGGTGTCGCTTTAAAGTGTTCTTTCTGCATAATGATTTCACTGGAAAGCAGGATCCATCGAGCAGTTTAATGAGAACGTTTCTCAATATGGAAATCCGCCTGAAATTAAATTCGCGATTCGAATTAGGAATTATGGGGTATGAGCTATAAATACCGTAGCGATTTCTATTCTTTACGTGGATCCTGCGGTTAGGATCCATAAATAGCTAAATTGAGATCTAACGATAAAAATAGTCGATGGTTTGCCGTATTGGGAACCGTTCGACGGTATTCGATCTGGGAAATAAGTCGTGAAAAGTAGCTCTGAATACGTGAGGTTCCAGATAAACAAAGTGACGAGCTGGATCGACGGTAGCTTCATCTACTCGAGCAGCGAAGCATGGGCGAACACCATGAGATCGTTCAAGAACGGAAGTCTTTTGATGGAACCAACAAGGAAATTTCCTGTGAGGAACACCATGCGCGCTCCGCTGTTCAATCATGCTGTTCCTCATGTGATGAGAATGCTGAGTCCCGAACGTCTCTATCGTGAGTTCATTTTTCTCTCGCAAATTCACAATTCTCAGAATTTGAAGAAACTAAATTTTCAACGTTCCAAGAAATGAAGAATAAAATGAAACTGGGCGGGCTTTGAATGCGTAAAGACACAACTTCGTTTGGTAACGAGAGATTGTTTAGTTCTTGGGGACCCGAGGACGAACCAGCATCCACCTCTTCTGGCTCTGGGAATTTTGTTTTACCGATGGCACAACGTGATCGCGGACAGGATACAGAAGGAACATCCGAGCATGAGCGACGAAGATGTGTTCCAGAAGGCGCGACGTATTGTTGTGGGAACACTTCAGGTAAAAATCGAATACATTCGATTTCTAAATCTGTCAAACAACCATTTGATTCCTCAAACAATTAAAGCCACTCTTCTGGCCCGAAAAATATCTAAAAGCAGAATTGATATACATATAAGAACCCACGCTTGAAGTATTAATGTATAAACACGTGCGACAGCAATCTTTTTCTCGCCGTGTTTTGCACAGTAAATTATGTTAAAAATTCGAAACATGGCATTAATGTCAACCTCGGAGTTTTTTCTCTGTTGCACAGAGCGCGTATATTTATGTTAATCCATGTACAGTTAATTAAAGTGACATAACACTTCTTTGTCTTCTTTGCACGGCAAACTGTCACCTCAGTCCTGCTACACCGTAATCCTATATCGCGTAACTGTATATCGCTACCGCAACTCGATACACTAATTTTATACTGTTTGAGAAATTAATGTAGAATCACAGGGCATAACATTTGATGAAATCTGTCCAGAACGTGTAACAATCCACTCCGCTAATTACTGAAACGTTTCCGTTACAGAATATTATATTATACGAGTATTTACCGATATTCCTGAACGAAGAGCTACCACGTTATTCGGGATACAAACCGGATCTTCATCCAGGGATCAGTCACATATTCCAAAGCGCTGCTTTTCGATACGGACACACTCTTATACCCCCTGGAATATACCGTCGCGACGAAAACTGTGAATTTAGGAGAACGAACACCGATCAACCTGCCATAAGGCTGTGCTCCACTTGGTGGGACTCGAACGTGAGTCTAATTCATTTTTTAAATGATACCAAGAGATTCTCCTATCTCAAGACGCAATATTTCAAATTGTTAATAATTAATTGTAGGAAGTTTTAACGAACAGCACGATCGAGGAGCTGATAATGGGGCTCGCTTCGCAAATAGCGGAGAAAGAGGACAATCTTCTAGGCACCGACATCAGAAACAACCTCTTCGGCCCGATGGAATTCTCCAGAAGAGACTTAGGAGCTCTGAACATCATGCGTGGACGGGACAACGGGCTTCCGGATTACAATACCGCCAGAGCACACTTCAAACTACCTCTTCGGAAAACTTGGAACGAAATCAACCCCGAATTGTTTAACAAGAATCCTTCTTTGTTGCGTACCTTGGTCGAGATTCACTCGAACAACTTAAACAACGTCGACGTGTATGTCGGTGGAATGTTAGAATCCAAATCAGGTCCTGGAGAACTGTTCTCTGCGGTAATCAGGGAACAGTTTCTTCGTTTGAGGGACTCTGATAGGTTCTGGTTCGAGAACGAGGAGAATGGGTAAGCTGGTTTGCTAGTTTTCTTTGGATCAAGATGGAGAATGCACTGTGAAGCAAACGATGCTCTTTAGGATCTTCACTAAAAGCGAAATCGAAGGCATCCGTGGCGTCAGCATGTGGGACGTGATAGTTAATGCCACTGGAATCCAACCGGGATCCGTGCAGAGGGATGTGTTCGTCTGGGAAGAGGGTGATCCTTGTCCTCAGCCTTATCAGTTGAATTCCACGATACTGGAACCCTGTGTTCCTTTACAGCGTTATGATTATTTTGAGGTAAACTTCAAATACAATAATGTGTTTAACACGCTATTGTTTGGCTTAGAACGGTTGTCCACAAGTAGACTGCAAATCTTTAGCAAAATAAAAAACATCCACGTCAATCGTATAATTCATATTTTTACAACCGATTGCATCTATCACCAACAATAAGAACTTTTTATTTTTTAAGGGAAGCGAGCTGGTGTACATCTATGCCTGCGTATTCCTCGGCTTCGTGCCGATCTTGTGCGCCGGCGCCGGCTACGGTTTAGTGAAA
The DNA here is from genome assembly GCF_051020765.1 of Lasioglossum baleicum. NCBI lineage: Eukaryota > Metazoa > Arthropoda > Insecta > Hymenoptera > Halictidae > Lasioglossum > Lasioglossum baleicum. The sequence continues at coordinate 11,798,106 of NC_134929.1, forward strand.
TTGCAAAATCGTCGTCGAAGGAGACTGAAGATCCTTCAGGAAGCGATCCAGAAGCGAAGCGACGGGAAGATCTGCGTCGACAAGATGATCGTGCGCGAGTGGCTGCACGCGAACCACCGCAGGCTGGTCAAGGTGAAATTCGGCCCGGAAGCCGCCCTTCACATCGTCGATCGGAAAGGGGAGAAGTTGCGCACGTTCGACTTCAGCGACGTGAACACAGTAACCATGGAGGAGTCCCAGGTGATTGCGGCAACCGGCTCCGTTTCTATCGCTTTTATGAAATCCTCGAATCCGCTCTGGGGAAACACCTCCAGTGGAATTCGCGAGAACCAGCTTGCGCAAACGCGGCTCCGTTCGCCGTGAAAATTGAACGCAACGGGAATCCGTTCGTTCGCTCAAAAATTCTTTCCGAGAACGGAAGATTAGCGGAATCTTTGGTAACTCTACGCTTTCGTGAACAGACTCGAAATTCTTGCCTCACACGGAGGAATTACGCTGTCTGGAATTGCATTTGAGAAAGAAGATCGCACTGTCCGGTGGTTGCATCGTTTGCTTAACCATTGGACAGCGTACCATTTTTGTAATTGTAGAATCGATGATGCTTAACACGTTGCACATACCGGCGATTATCTTCTAATTTTTAAAAGCCCATGGTCCATGGCTGAAGAACATAGTTGTTGCGTATAAAGTGTCAGATTTTAGAAGGCTAATGTTATGAAGTCATGTCTGTTTTACGTTGCTATTAAAAATCGGACATTTCATAGGAACAACCTAACAATAACGAAGCCCTGCGCGTGCAAGGTTCGAATGGAACACTTAAAACGTGCAACATGGCGGGTCATTCAGAGCTTGAATTATCTGGCACGTCCCGGAGCCTGGCTGAGAACAATAACTTCCCTTTTAGGAAAATGGAAATGGCCATCGCAAGGCGCTGGTGCTCCTCCGTATACCGCGAGACTACGACCTTGTCCTTGAGCTGGATTCCCTGGCCTCGCGTAGAAAGTTCATTGCGAAACTGGAGGCATTCCTGGCGTCCCATAAGAAGCACTTCACGCTGTCCCAGGTCGGCCGGGACATTATGCTTGCGAAAGCGGAAACGAAGGAACGTCGCCAGAAGAAACTCGAGCAGGTCGCATTTCCCTTTAATTGGACCGAGTTTTCTATCCTGTTTGGCTATACTAAATTCATTGCCTGTTCCTCCATATCGCGAGACTAAAAGGAAGCATAACGTAATTGCAGTTCTTCAGGGAAGCTTACGCGCTCACATTTGGTCTGCGACCTGGTGAAAGGCGACGGCGTTCCGACGATAGCGACAGCGGGGAAGTCGTCACCGTGATGCGGACCTCGCTTTCTAAAAGCGAGTTTGCCAGCGCGCTCGGTATGCGGGCGGATGCTGTCTTCGTGAAAAAGATGTTTAACATCGTCGATAAGGACAGGGACGGGCGAATTTCCTTCCAGGTAGCTTCCTCGTTTCACCTGAACGCTTTACACACCACTGGTTACTCAATAATCTCTTAATTGGAAACTGGAAACTGTTAATGAGCTGAATAAAAACATTTTGCAGGAGTTCCTGGACACGGTTCTTCTATTTTCGAGAGGAAAGACGGAGGACAAGTTGAGGATTATCTTCGACATGTGCGACAAGGACAGCAACGGAGTGATCGACAAGGAAGAACTATCGGAGATGCTGAGATCACTGGTGGAAATTGCACGGACGACCAGTTTGTCCGACGATCACGTTACAGAGTTGATAGACGGGATGTTCCAAGTAATTTCACGATCAAGATTCTTTCGCGTTACAACATAATGCACGTTACTTGGAAACGATCCTTTTTTTCCAGGACGCCGGGCTTGAGAGGAAGGATTACCTCACTTACAATGATTTCAAGCTGATGATGAAAGAGTACAAAGGCGATTTCGTGGCGATCGGGCTCGATTGCAAGGGCGCGAAACAGAATTTCCTGGACACCTCGACGAACGTAGCTCGAATGACCAGTTTTCATATTGATCAACTTCCGTCGGAAGATTCGAAGAGCTGGACGAGGAAGCAGTGGGACGCCGTGTCGACATTCCTCGAAGAAAACCGGCAGAACATATTCTACTTGTTCGTTTTCTACGTTACGACGATCGCCTTGTTCGTTGAGCGATTTATATGTTAGTATCTGCTTTACATGGTTATGGGATTTCGAAAGTTTTGTTACGCAAGGAAACTTGCAGGCCTCTCTTAACATCTGACCAGAAAACATACGAGAAAAAAGAACAAGGTGTGAATGCGATGCCTGGAAGTTTCCATCTTTATAGATTGAACAAATGAAATGAAAGAATGGAGACGGAGGCTTTTTTTAACGAAGATCTGCCTAGTTAGAGAATTCTTAATTGTTTCAGATTACTCTTTTATGGCAGAGCATACAGATTTACGACACATCATGGGAGTAGGTATTGCCATAACTAGAGGATCAGCAGCTGCGTTGTCCTTCTGCTACAGTTTGTTGCTGTTAACCATGTCTCGCAATCTACTGACCAAACTGAAGGAGTTTTCGATCCAGCAGTACATTCCACTGGACTCGCATATACAGTTCCACAAAATAGCCGCCTGCACTGCTTTATTTTTTTCTGTTCTCCACACCGTCGGCCACATGGTGAATTTTTACCACGTCTCTACTCAACCGTTGGCACATCTACGTTGCTTGACGAGTGAACTCAGTTTTCCCAGCGATGCTCGTTTGACCATATCCTTTTGGCTCTTCAGAACTGTAACAGGTGATCTTTCTTTATTCAGCTTTGAGTTTTGAAAGATTGTTAAGTGACTGCCGACAGACCAAGTGTTAAAATGAATTATAAAGATTACTGTAACGACAAGTGGATCAACTGTTCATCGTTTGTAGGTTTGACCGGAATTTTGCTGTTCGTCGTGATGACGATCATTTTTGTATTCGCCCATCCGACCATCCGCCAAAAAGCCTACAAATTCTTCTGGTCGACTCACAGCCTGTACGTTGTGCTGTACGCGCTTTGTCTGATTCATGGTTTGGCTCGGTTAACCGGTTCCCCGCGGTTCTGGATTTTCTTTGTTGGTCCAGCGATAATCTACGCTCTAGATAAGGTAAATTACTGTTTCTGCGAATCCACATCTGTGTATTCAGAATTGCTATTATTACGCATTTCGCGTAACCACTTTCCTGGATAAATTTAGATACGAATAATATTCTCGTTAAATTCACGTGCACAATTTTAACGAGTAATTGACTTCAAGATATTTATAGCTTCCTACATAGATGTATAATTAATATCTATATGCATATATACATACACGTAGATATATAATTAAGTATAAGCTTTGACTATAATAAACTTATCGCTTAAGTATAGAGTTCAATCGAACTTTGAACACAGACGAATCGTTCTCTTGGACGAAGCTATCGATTAAACAATTTTTCAAGTGTCGCGTAGCTTTCAATTAATCGTTCATTGTTATAATTCCAGGTGGTCAGCCTTCGAACGAAGTACATGGCGTTGGACATCATCGAGACGGAATTATTGCCATCGGACGTGATAAAGATCAAGTTCTACAGGCCGCCGAATTTAAAGTACTTGTCTGGCCAATGGATCCGACTCTCCTGCACCGCCTTCCGGTCGAATGAATTCCACTCGTTCACCTTGACCTCGGCGCCGCATGAGAACTTTCTATCCTGCCACATCAAGGCGCAAGGTCCTTGGACCTGGAAGCTCAGGAATTATTTCGATCCCTGCAATTACAATCCGGAGGACGAACATCCGAAGATCAGGATAGAAGGTCCCTTCGGAGGTGGGAATCAAGACTGGTACAAATTCGAGGTCGCGGTGATGGTTGGCGGTGGGATCGGAGTCACTCCTTACGCCTCTATGCTCAATGACCTTGTTTTTGGAACGTCCACCAATAGGTACTCGGGAGTCGCCTGTAAAAAGGTAATTAACTCCTTTGAATCGCCGAACACTCTCAAATACTTTTCTAGCTTACATACTCTCCGTACCTCGCAAGTTGTTCCTGGAGACGGTCCTCGCTTCCAGCCAATGGCCAGGCCGTGACGTCACACACTTTAGCCAATAATTCAACTAGAACCGAAAGTGCCAGTGGAATGACTCAATCGGACGGTTTGCTGTCGCATTCTTTCCCAATTCCTGCCAGGAGACTACTTGCGAGGCTCAGAGAGTACTTACGTAAATAATCAAGTAGACTAGGACAGTATTTGTCCAAACAAGTAGTATAAATGAAGCATTAGTCAGTTAAAGTAGTATACAGGATGAACCACGAATCGTGACAAGTAGAGATTACTCTGTTATCTCAAGAGAGCTTTCACGTGATTATAGCAAACTTTTTGTCAACTCTTTTTTTTCATGATTTTTCAAGGTCACCTTCCATTTTTTGCAAATATACCTCTAATTTTGTTACGCCTATTTGTTAGAGGATTTCAAGGCGAATTCGGTAAGTATCATAACATAAAAAATTGCAAAAAATTGCTTTTTTAATTTGTTTTACAAAAAATTTGCTATAATCACGCGATAAAAACATTTTCGATCCGACTGCTAATAACAGAGTAATCTCTACTGGTCACGATTCGTGGTTCACCCTGTATGTCAGCCATCGACTAGGCAAGTAGCATATTCAGTCTTATTCCGGCAAGTAGAATAAGTATACCACTGATCAGACAACGGCTCGAATTAAAATAAGTAACGCGACATCTTTCAATTTTCTCCAATTACTACAATAAATAAGAATAACTGCTTACCTTTCCGATCCTGATTTTATTTATAGGTCTATTTCCTGTGGATATGTCCTTCGCACAAGCACTTCGAGTGGTTCATCGACGTCCTCAGGGATGTCGAGCGGAAGGACGTCACCGATGTCTTAGAAATCCATATATTTATTACACAATTTTTCCATAAATTCGATTTGCGTACTACTATGTTGGTAAGGCATCTTTATTCAATAGAAACATCGCATTTATACATTGCGAAAGTGAAATAAATAAACGAGGTACTGTTTTCAGTATATTTGCGAGAACCACTTTCAAAGACTATCCAAGAAGAGCATCTTCACGGGGCTGAAAGCGATAAATCACTTTGGTCGACCCGACATGACCTCGTTCTTGAAGTTTGTTCAGAAAAAACACAGCTACGTAAGACTCGCATCAAATTTACTAAGATTTAATCCTTACAATGATAAAACATCGGAGATATTCAAGATGACTTCACGATGTTTCAGGTCAGCAAAATAGGAGTATTTAGTTGCGGACCACGCCCCCTAACGAAGAGCGTGATGTCCTCCTGCGATGAGGTGAACAAAGGCCGTCGCCTGCCTTACTTCATCCATCATTTCGAGAACTTCGGCTAGTCTCGGTCCTGTCGCGAGAAGAACAGGGGAGAAGAACGATGGACTCTATCGCGAATCTCACGGGACTCTACCTTATGTATATATTTATGCGCGATGCGTGTGTGCATCGTTTATTTATACCGAGTATTACATTTCTTATTTATGTTAAAAAAAAGCAGACGAATATTTTTCCGACATTCTCGATCGCATCACACACACCATTGAAAAACGTTCCTTTGCCTTCCTCAGGTGTTGCAGAACTGAACTGGACTCTAGACATTCGATAACATTTCCCAGACACTGTACAATATTACTGGTCATTAGACAGCGGATCTTTACAGTTTTGTAAAGCATAAAATCCACTGTCGATCATTTCGGGAGGACTCGAATCAGGACTCTCGCAGTGGAGTAAAAATAAAATTCTTTATTTCCGGAATGTCCAAGAGAGAGAGAGAGGGCGTAATTAACAGAAGCTAGCCGTTGATAGTTCTCCGCGAGGACGACGGGAACGGATAAGACCAGTTGTTCTTGGTCGTGTCTTCGTGTTGGAAGTCCGAGGACTCGTGGGAGGTGTAACCGCGGTTTATCACGCCCTGAGTGTCTTCTTTGGCGTCGTGTCTGCTCTGCAGCTTCGACGACAGTTGACTAGAACGATTAACACGAAACAAAGCTTACTAACCCATTAAGAAACGAGTTCGACAACCATTAATTCAATAGATTACCTTATTATTCGATCACCAAACGAATCCTCGATCTTAGGTAACCTACGTCTGATATTTCTCGTGTCGAAACTCTCTTCTATGATCACGTGTCTATCGTACGGTGTATCATAGTCGACCTCTAATATAGTGGAGAACTGATGAGGAAATATCATGTCTATAGCAGTAATCACCGCCCCGACGAATAGGCATCCAATACCTGTAACAGGAATTATCCTTGAATCCTTTTCCTTGGAGCTGTACTTGAAAAATAACACGAAGTACCTACCCGATAGCAGAACCAGCCAATAGTTCCATCCCAGATTAAAAGCAAGAATAGAACCATCTACGTGGGCTGTCAACGGCTCGCACGGCAGCAGCGCCCAATATATTAAATTGGTCAACAGCATGCAAATGCCGGTGGAAATCATGCCATAAGCGCCGTACCGTGGCACCACTACCAGTAGCAGGTTCATCATGGTCCAAGATGCGAAGGATGCCCTGAAAAGCGTTGCACAACAAAAGTAGAGAGCAGCAATTCGCGAATGACGTTGGTCAGCGTTTGTTAATCGTTGCCACACTGGGTTATAAAAGTTAATGACTACCTTTCAGCCAGAGTTAGTGGCTAGAAGGTGCAATATTCTCGTTGTTGGTAGACCGACGTTTTACTGCTCGGTAAAGCCAGGTGTTAATATTATGGTGTGTTGGGAACAACTTGAAAGATATTTACCAAAGCATGAGGGACGCATAGTAACCAGCCTGGCGATACTTGCTGCCCCATGAGAATCCTTCTTGATGTAGGCTGAAGTATTCGGCTAAGGAAACAATCGGAAACGGCGCGCCCTGATTCAATGCTTGCTTGAAGGCACTGGTCATTTCCCCGGTACTTCTCCACCAGAATCTCTCGTTATACTCCACGTCATCCATCGGATGCTCGCTGTTTGGTAATACTACGAGAGCTCAGGATTAGTAAACCGAATAATAGAAAACAATCGATGGAACCCGAGTACGTTATTGTCCACGAGTCCACGGATTAAAGCATTGCCATCAACTCACGCCGATAGGTGATGTTGATGTGCATCAAACCGATGTAACCACCGATTTCAGCGGTGGTCTTCTGTCCAGAGTAAGCGCTGTACGTACTGACAACGGTCGCGGAGCTGGTGTGCCAGGACGAGCCATACTGCGCCACTGTAAACAGTCATTCGGTCAGAGGTGGTTCACGAGGAAAGAGAAAACTCGGTTAATTGCAAGCAAAGTAGACCGAACCTTGTATCGAGGCTCCGACGAAGAGGCTCAAGGTCACCGTGAGAAACGTGCTCAATCTCTGAAAACGCAATAGGTACCATTCAGCGCCAGCATTCTCCCTGTCTGTTCAATCTCTTGGCAGCCGAACCAATCGATTCTAAATTTAACGATGAAAGAATTAATACGATCCAGAAAGATACACAGAAACCGATCACAGTCTACAAACATCCGCAATCAAATTACATGTACTCATTTAGCTCTAACTTTTATGCGCTGGTTTTCTCTCAATTCAACGATCAGATTCCACTTTTTTATTCGAGCAAATAGCTGTGATATCTTCCGATCTTTCTGAGTCACTATACGTTAACCCTCAAGCAGCGGACCTTTTTTACAGTTACACAATGGTGACGAGGCTTAGAAGAATTCACAGCTTTATTTATCCATTTGTTCGAACGAGATCGAAAGGACCCCAAGTCCCGCTGTCGGAGGGTTAACGGTAGATGAAAGGCGAACCGAATTCGAACGTGTACGTGTATAAAAATGGGAAGTCAGTTAACGAAACCAGGATACAAGCCTCCTTTCGAATCCCGGGGAATATGACTAAGAAGGCGGTGAATATCGTGCCGAAGATCACGAAGACGATGACGAGCGGCACGTCACCGGTGACGGGTGTCCTGTTGTTGTAGCTGTACAACGTGGGTCCGCCGTCGATGCGGAACGCGTCGAACCATCCCTTCATCGTCGTGCGACGATTTCTCGAGTCTCGACCCTGACGGAACCGGCCAGTTCCGGTTCTCGTTTCAAGCCGCTTCGCATCAGTGCCTCTCCCTGAATATTCTTCTCGCGAAACACACAAATTACACGGTAAACAACCGATTAGAACCACTTCTCCGCCAATTTAACGGAGACATTTCCTAAAAATCCGGACGGACACGGAACGGTTCCGTTCAGACAAACATTCCTGAACGCATTTCAATGTAGCTGCTTATATTCGGCGAAGTTCCTTTCGCACTGTGCACGTTTGATACTGTTAAACAACACGAGTATGCGTTCATTAATATTTTATTTCTCCCAAACTGCATCTTACACGCGCATGCCATGTGTCCTTTTACTAGTCTGGATCGGAATCGTTCCGTGTCGGTGCGGATAGGATAAATCGACTTTTATTCGAATTGCAAAGTACCTTAGGCCCGGCGGCACGGTCAGCTAGCGTCCAAGGACGATCTGTTGCGAAAACGAATGCGGCTGGAGGCACGCACCTGCGTCGTCACCGTGGAAGACCGAAGTCAGAACGGATACTAAGGCCCCCGAGTAGGTTAACGGGTCTTCGAAAGTGAGTTCCAGCCAGTGGTAGAGGGGACGAACGGATCTAGAGGGGAGAACGAAAGAGAAAGACACAGGTGGGGTCTCTTTGGCCAGAAGGAATCGCTCGCCGTTGAGCACGGAGCAGCGTAGCGGTAGGAAAGGAAACAGGGACAAAACGATCAGCCCCGATCAGCTGAGCCAGGAAAACGCGAGCCCCCGGTTGGGGCCGGTCGTTTTATTTCGGCTGGTCCGGCTCGATCGATGATCCCGGATGACGACACCAGACGTGACACACGCGAACGTGGATCGCGAGGCACGCCCGAATGGCACGCCGGAGACTTCAACGCCGGCACTAGACGCCAAGCCAATTGTTTCACAGGAATTCGCACCGGCAACACCCCGCAACACCGAAATAAATCTGAACTGCGAAATGCCCGTGGAATCCGTTAAATTGCAGTCGATTCTAATAATATGTGCCGGTGCTGCGGCGTGTCGTGGACCTCTCGATGCACAAAACCTTTTCTTTTGGAATCGGAGATTCCCGCTTGCGGTAAGGTCTAATTGAATTCTCGGAAAAATAATATACAGTAGAAACTCGATTGTCCAAACTAAACAGGCAAACGTGAGTGCTCGAATGATAGAACACACGATGAGTGTGTTATTAACAATTATTATTAGTTATTTGATGCTCGCGCCTTATACACTATAAATCAGTTGATTTCAGAACGAATAAATTGATCTCTAGTGCCGCTAATTTTACGACTTCCCGTGGAGATTAAAAATATTTCTCGAGGGTAACTTCTACAGAATATTCTGTGCTTTACTTGGTCAGCGTAATTTGCGGCGAATAAGATTGACGAAGTAGCTCCACTAACCCAAAACGTTGCTTTTCAGCGCAAGCTCTGACACCGGTGCGTTTCGAATCGCGAAGAGTCGAACTCGCCGAGTATGAAACGTCCCGTGATCCCGATCAATGCCATCCGACGACGGTCCTAAGGTCAGTAGTACTCGACTCGTTAAGCCTATTAACGTCCGACTGCCTAAATCCATTCACGATCTCCTCGGGCGACATCGAAAATAGCCGGTGCGGAGTAACCTGGCAATTACTGGAAGAGGCTCGAGAACGGGAACGGGAACGTGGGGACATCAGGTGGGACGGAATGAAGCGTGGAGAGTAGGAGAAGAGAAGATGAGATGAAGAGAGTAAGACGGCTGTAGAGGAAGAGGTGCCAAGGAGGAGATCGGGTGTGTCCGGTACCGGTAGCGGAAGCGACCACGATGTCCACCTTGTCCTATACGACGCGACTCGACGGGGCTGCGAGAGGTATGCCATGTCCAGGCTGGTTGGTCCATAGTACCGGCAATAACTTCGGTCTATTTCAGGCGGTCTAATTCGAGACGGGTGACGGTAAGCTTTTAACGGCAGCGCTGCTAGGTAGCATCATCCACCGTCGCTGCCACTACCATCGCCACCAGCGGCTCCACCACCACCGCCAACGATAACCACCGGAACGAGCAGTCCGGTGGCTGGCTACTCGCGCAGTCTCCTGAGCGCGTAGGCTCCCAATACACCGACAACCGCTCCTCTGGCTCTTCAAGGTAAACGAACACACCATCCGATAGACCGTTGCTCTCCCTGGCTGATAGTGTCCGGTCGAGACAATCGTGAACGTCGCCGGAAACGAAAAACCTGCCGTTTGCCTCGAAGCGTCCAACTAGACTCTGCGCGTGATTCTTCCAACGATCGTCGAACCTGCTTGTACTCACCCTTGACTGGTAACTGGTACCCTACGAACCTCTTTCTACGATAACGTCGTTGTGCTTGTTCAGAGTAATATCCTAGTGGCTCTTTCTGCGATCTGACTCGAAACGTCTGTTCGGTTTGATCGTGCCCGCGATTCTTGTAAAGAACGTCGAACAGTTCTGCTTGTACTCAGCCTTAGAGCTCATATGGCACCCCGCGTGTCTTTTTCTACGATGATACGGTTGTGCTTGTTCAGCGGTACCATCGTAGTGGCTTCGCCAAATGTGGTAAACTATGAATGTTTGTTCTTTACGTCAATAATCAAAATTTTCTACGATGTTCAATAACGTTGTACAGTATAGTTTCAACGCATATCTTTATGCGCCAAACAGGAATTAATCTGTGATCATCTAGCAACATAAAAATCTACAATAATTTCGTTATTCGTCGACAAAGAAGAAGTCATAGAAAGAAATTAAAAGTGGATAAATTTTTGCGTGGACAGTGTTCATCGTTCTCGGTTAACCAGGCAGAATTTTCAATTCCGCGAAGGGTGTAGCGAGTTTTTGACGAACAGCGGAAAGTATTACAAGCCAGACACTCTGAACGAGGAAGGTGACGGTAAAACTTGTTTGTCGAACAAACACGCGAATCCTTCGCGTTGCCATTTCATTTATGCAAATCGTGAACGAAAACATTGTCGGCTGTCCGACGCGCGAACAACACACCGGACGCTTTCTCGACCGAGCGTTTCTGGCCAGGGGGTGGTAGCGGACTTGTTCTCCGGGCCTAATCTCTGTCGACCGATTAACACGAGTGTTTGTGTCAGGACTAACTAAGAATCGCCACCACTGGCCATCGGCTTTCTCCTCGCGGTGGTCGTCGAAAGCGGTGCGTACGTGAAATCGGGGATCTTGTAAGCGGATAGATCGTGATCGAAATAGCGGTTCACGCGGAACGCGGGGAAGACGGAGAAAGAGAAGAGAGAGAGGGGGAGAGAGAGAGAGAGATTCGTCATCGCGTCGGCATCGGGCACCAGGTGTGTGTCCGGGTGAGGATCGACAGCGTTGGACGACTGCCCCGACGCGTTTCCGATTCAACCGCCGCGCGCCGGACCAAAATCGGCCGGCATCGGGCAACAAAGTGCCGCCGTGGCGCTGTGTCTGGCAATGTTCCACAATAGCCAGTATTTAGCCGGCTGCTACGAAAAATCTGTTCTGCGAGAAGTAGCCGCTTCAGGGCGAGAAGGTCGCACGGCACTATACGTATTTCGGTAAAAACCGTACCCGCGACGCGTAGCATAGCTGGCGAAGGCCGACGAAGGTGCTTTCTCGGGAAGGTGGCGGTGTCGGGAGTCGTCTACACCGCGGTGAAACTCGCCTGGACTATTTATAAAGCGAGTAACCGTCCTCGTGGCAACGCGGCCGCGTGTGCAGCTCGCCGACTAGCGCTTCTTGCCTATCATGGTCGCACCGCGTGCAAACCAAACTGACCGGAACATCTCGTCCGCTTTCTTCACCCTCCCGGCGCTTTTACTCCGTTCTATTTCTTTAATTGCGGAGAACGACCGACATTGTTCGCATTCGTCCTCTCTCTCTCTCTCTCTCTCTCTCTCTCTCTCTCTCTCTCTTGAACGATGCCGGAGCCTCGAATCTTGCTCACCGACTTCCTCCGAAGACGATTTTGCCTTTCATTTGAAACGTGAAGTTCGGCAAACTTCGGTAGATGATCTTATTTTTCTTCTTGATCTCTTTCATTTCCGAAACCTGTCTTTGAAAAAGCTTCATCGACTCTGCGTCCATTATCGGTTCCACAGTGGAGATTGTTGATCCAGTCTAATTACACACACTTCCGTTCGTCTATTTATTAACACGTTCCCTAGCGTCACGCGTGTGACGTTCACGATCTTGCAATTTATTTAAAAGTAGCCAATTTAATTTGTATACAACATTTAATTCGGAGATTCCACGACTTTCTTCTGTTAAATTGTTTAATTATTACATAAAGAAATTGTGTTGTATATAATGAAACACTTTGACGATGAAGGTGGGCAACGAAGCGAATGTTGATCGACCTCCTCTTTTTTATTTTAATCTTCGAAACACGAAATTGCTCACGAATGATCCGGACCAGCAAAAAACCAGTGCTATTTGTTGATCCTTCGTTCATCGAACGGAATGAATGAGGGACGCGCGATTGCGCAACACTCGCGGGGAGAAACATTTATTATCATACGCGAACCAACAACTGGAGTGTTTATTTGCCGCGTTCCACAGGATACGCAGTCGTTGGTACAACGCGAACAAGCGAACACAGAAACGTTTTTATTTGCGGTGGCCTTTTCTTAGCTGCTTCCCGACACGTGCGCGAATTTCTTGCTTAATTCACTTCGTCTTTCTCAATTCTTCGTTTACTTTGTAACGACTTTGAAACTGAAGTCTTTCCGTGCGCCTGCAACAACACTACTGCTGGTAAAATAATTTTTGCAACTGTTCACGACGTCTTACGGGGAAACACTTTTGCTAGAGCAATGGATTAGATTTGATTTAGATACATTTGATTTGGAGTTATTGTTATTACAAGCACAATTGGGTGTACACGACTTATGTTTGTTTAGCCGTGGAATTACACACCGAATCGTTCAGATTCAGTAAGTCGGTCAAAGATATTAAAACATATTCATTGCAATCTGTAAACTTGTAGCTGAAGGCGTTAAGCATGCATTATTCGATCTAAATGTTTATATGTCTTTCATAGTGGGTTTGTAGATCATGCACATTCTGATCTAGAAATTAATTCCGTCGGGACTATTATTTATAACGGCCGTTCCTTTTCGTCGGGTCTGTTACATAACACGAGAGATTCAACGCTTTATTCACAAGAAAGATCATTGCCCCAGTTTTCGACTAGAATTTATTACCCAAACATGGTCCGCTAATTCGTCAAGCGTGTACCAAGGCGGCGTGTCAACATTAGAAACGCTAGAACGGGTCGAAATTGGCGTTCATTCTAAAATTAATCCGAACACTGAATTGCTCGAATGAAATATTTTACTCGATAGATCCATTCAGATTTCCCGTTTCAATCGACGGTGACAATCAATTTATTTTCATGCGGAACGACTAACGGTAAAGCGACAGTTCTGCATCGACGTTGACCTCGCAGGATTTCAATTAAACGAAGAATAAATTCATTAAATAATTCTATCATACGTCTTCAATTTTGAAAAATTTCCAACAATTTTGAATTTCATCTTCTCAGTTTTTCAAACTACTCAGATCAATTTTAAAACTGTTTTTACTGGTCCGGTAATTTTGATATCGAAGACGTACATTTTGTGTGGCGAGTAGTATTATTAGATCGTTCGGAAAGTCATTTCGTTTTCTCAAAGGCAAATGAAAGCTAATTCAGGCAAATTCAAGATCCCATGGTTGTAGACATTCTGTTTTTTATTAGCAAACAATTGAGTTGTATGACTTTTTAAAAAGCGAGAAAAATAGTAATCCGATGGTACATCTTCTCCTTAACACTAAACCTACCGAGCACTAAAAGCGATTAACATGTTTTAGCTTGCAAAAATGACGAGGCTCTATTTAGTTAGATTTTCTGCAATTTTTACCCTTGCATACCTGATGCGATGATAAAAAAATGCTTGAAAGTTTAGAAAGCACTATAAATCACGTCCGAAGTGTCAGCTGTCAAGATATTAAGTGATAACTAGACTGCTAAATTTCAAGAGAAAGCGGGAACAAATAAAATCTTATTTTTAGTGGTAGTAGCCTTCATAGATCCGAAATAAATAAAAATCGTATTAAATTCTGTGGTATTTTATATTCTAGCTTTTTTTGAACTTTTTTTGAACCTTTTTTGAACCTTTTTAGAAGCCATAAGTGCATAAAGACCCGCAGTCTAGTAATAACAAATGGAAGCATTGCCATCTCTATACGAAAAACGAAATTACTTTCCGAACGACCTACATTTTTGTAATAAATACGTAAAATCCGCAGTCTACTTTTCGACATAGTAATCGGCCACCTCGAGTGCTTAGCGATCTTAAGAAATACCGAGGATCGAATGGATCGTGTATTCTCAATCGCGGAATCAGTTGTATCGAGTCGCGGCGCAACTCGCATCGGATCAGCGGGACTTCCTAATTTCCGTATGCGCGAAAACGGGTCAAAGTTATTTTCGCACGAGGCCTGCCGTGTTCCAAACAGCCGCCAACGCTTCTCTGCCATCGCGGATTGCACCAGGCTAGACCTAGAGTCGACCATTTAAGGAGATTCGTAACAACTCCAACGTCCCTCCGAAAGTTCCTTTTCATTTAAAAATATCGCATTATCCACCCATTAGGTTAGATTAGAGTATTACACGTGAAGTATCCGATCTGACTTTATTTAATTAATACTATTACGTTTGAAGGTTCACTATGTACCACTTTGAAACTCTAATCTTTGTAGTGCAGTCTTCGCGATCTTACTTCTATAAAGAATCCATTTACTTTTTGTCAGTAATTGACAGAATACGTTGATCACTAGACTGCAGATTTCATGCGTTTATGACAGAAATGAGTAGGTGCAATTTGAAAAACCAGAAAGATTAAATTTAAATTAAATAGTCCTTTAATGCGTAATGTCCGCCTACTTCTGAACGACGTGATGTGACGCGCGACGTGTACGTCATCGGACGCTGCCACGTCGAATTACCTTTCGGAAATGCAAAAGAATTGATTTATACATTTTGGCCGCCCACGCGAGGGTTAACACTCGCACTGGCAGACAGTAATTTCGTGGAAACGTAGAGCTCGAAGTCGTTGACCAAGGAATCTCGGCAGGGTCGCCGGAATAAACCAGCCATCGAATAGGAGTAGCTCAATGTCGCCATGCTTGAAACGCCACACAGCTAAATAGGGAGAATATATTCGTGGAAGCCCTCGACAGACACTTGTGATCCACCTGACAGCCATTGACAGATCCGTGTCCTCTAATTTGCCTGGAGATCTCGAGGGGCCTTGAATGTTCAACGATATTGCGCAATATTATCGATCGTCTAAGTCCGAAGGATACATTAAACGTTTCTGCAACGTGTTATGTCAATAAGAAGCTTCGTAATATCTGAAATATTGGGACATTTGCATAAACCGTTGCACAACGTTTATCGGTTGCCTAAACAATGGCTTTCTTTAGCTGCGTCTTTCCCAAGTCAACCGAATTACACCATTTCGTTTTAAATTCAATAACGTCACTTTTTTAATTCGAGACGACCAGAAAAATGATAGAATCCCCACCGTTTAGTTTGAATGTTTGACACGGATATTAACGCGACGAATAAAACAAGGATGTTTGTTTTCGTTTCCAGGCGCCCAGTCGAAGCAGAGGATCAAAATGTCGGAGACGGAAGGTGAGGTCTTCTTTACGAGCTGGCGTCACGATGTTCTTTGAATATCTCTGGCCTAGAAATATTGAGTATCGTAAATAGATAATGAACGAGCACACGTCCAGGAGCTCAGGGGAAAAAGTACGATGATCGAAGATGCTGAAACGGCAGACTCACTCGAGAACATATGACTCTCTATCTCTGTTTCTCGCTCTTTCTCTCTCTCTCTTTCTCTCTTTATTTCTCTCACTCACCAGTTTTCCCTCTCATTCTCTAATCTGGCAAACGTAACATCATTAACGTAACCGCCCCACTCTCATCGCTCTGATCTTTGTTTAAGATTGACGAAAATTGGTGCACGTGATTGCTGGACGCGCACTGTCTGCTCGCGTTAAGCTGCGTGCACACCGAACGAACGCTGCAATACTTCCCCGCTGATTGTTCATCGTTCGAAACAAAAATTGTCTGCATTCATTGCAAGATTCGGAAGCTATTTAGTCATGTATTCGTGTCTGGAATAACGTTAACAAGCTGAAAATAGTACAACAGCATTTCTAAATTCATGAAATCCGCCGTCTATCGATCACTATCTTGGAAAATGGAACGTTTCATTTGAGAGACCAAATTTTCAACTTTAAAAATGTTTCGTATCTCGACTATCAAAGTTGTACATGTTTGAAAATGTTCAAATATTTCAATACTGTCAAAACTGTATAGAATTTCATTTAAGAATTTCATTCACTTCCATTTTTGGAATGGATGAGGAAACAAAAATTGTCTGCATTCATTACAAGATTCGGAAGCTATTTAGACCTGTCTAAATTTCTAAATTCATAAAATCCGCAGTCTGTCAATCACTATCTTGGAAAATGGAACGTTTTATTTGAAAGACCAAATTTTCAACTTTAAAAATGTTTCGCATTTCGACTATCAAAGCTGTACCTGTTTGAAAATGTTCGAATACTTCAGTACTATCAGAACTGTATAGAATTACATTTAAGAATTTCATTCGCTACCACTTTTGTTTCTGTTCCGTTGACGATAAGAATGGAAGCAGTTGTTCCGGTGGATCCGCAGCTTAACGTCCCTGTGTTCCGCTACGTTGCGATACTCTTATTTACTAAAACCAATCATTAAACTAGCGTCCGAAGGCACGTGTGACCGTCACAGGACGCGAGACAGTTCCATCGATTGGCTTCCGCGTCTAAAACTGTTTCAAACTCGTCCGACATCTTTATTTGAAAAATATTCACGGGAGTTCAGTTGCGCTGTCGCAAGCTACTTGTTGCTTGTCGACGATCAGTGAACCGACGATGATTTCCAGATATTCGAGGCGTGGTGGAGAGCAATGATTTCCACAGCATCATCGAGGCGGAGAGCGGCCGGTCCAGTTCCGTTGATTATTTAGACACGTACGAGGACGTGTCGAAGGAGCCGAAGAACCTGGTCGAGGAGAGCAACGGGGATCGGTTCAAGCAGGACAAGGTGTCGTTCGTGGAGACCGTGAAGAAGCCGTTCGAGACCGAGAGGAAGGAGATCACACAACCAGGTTCGTGACGTATGGTAATTCGCGGATAGATGGATCACCTTGAACACGACAACAGTGAATTTTCGGTCTGAAATGTTCTACGCATTCGATACCGTTCTTAAACACCGAGGACCAACCTCTCGGAGACAAAGAAATTTGTTTCTCCGCAGAAGAACTGCACTGCATCGTATCACATACTCGGGAACGAAATTGTTATGTAAGTTTCAATCGGTTCACTTCGAATTAGAGTTGATTATGCCAATGTTCAGAATACCATCTTGACGTTCTTGAGAAAACTCCTTGTGATCGAGAATAGTATTCTTACGAGATTTCTCTCAGTTGATTTACTGTTCTCTGATTAAATATATATGTTTTAATTCGCGATCCGTTAACACTAAACCTACCGAGCACTAAAAGCGATCAACATGTTTTAGTTCGCAAAAATGACGAGGCTTTATTTAGATCTTCTGCAATTCTCGCAACAATATGTGCTTGGATACAGAATTTTATCGAATCAATTTCCGCGTAAGCAACTTCATAATTTATAAATAAATCCGGTCGTTCGACCGGCAGTGATAGGTTTAGTGTTAATAAATCGGGGGTCGTTGTAAAAAGGAGACTGGTTGTGTCCTGGAGACAAAAGTTTGGTGGTGGGATTTACTGTTATAATTCATCGTATATTGTACAACTGCTAAAAATATATTCTTTCGCATGTAACAAAACGAGACGCAAGGATGCCTCGAGTTTTTCCTCGGGGTATCCGAATCAGGATCAGACAGAGACAGCGCAGGTCGCGGGAACGTGCAACGATCAATCACGAACGAAAAGAGACCTGGTGGACCATCCATCCTCGAATTACCTCGCAAACGAGAATCGGTTCTTGTCTTCTCAGTCCGTCACGCTCGCTCGCAGGCAGCTGCGAGGCGTTGAACGAGCGACCGAAAATAAATCCCGCGGAGAATCCGGTGGGTTTTAAATAAAGAGCGAGCGCGCGATAGCCGGTCAAACTCAGCCGGCCTCTCCCTTTCGGTCTCGCGAAAACCCGTCGGACATTCTGCGCTTCCGTTTTCTCATCCGACCATGTCTAATTAACCCGAGACATTGTGCCGTCTTGTCGCGTCACACGCGTTTATGCATACTGCTCCCAACAGGCTGTAAGCAACGACAAAATCGTGATACCAGTCAATCTGTAATTCCAACGGGGTCCCGCACACTTAGAAAAACGATTCGACAATCCTCCTAAAAATATTCTCGGGAACTGGTCCAACCCTCCGACGGCGGACTCCGGGTCTACTTCGACCCGGAGTATCAAAATCAATTACTCGGCTGAATCGCAGTTGCTGCATTAATATTTTCAGCAGTTTCAAGTTATCGATGAAGGAAAGAAATTTCTACCTGGTAGCAGTACCTTGCAATCGATGTAGACAAGTTTTATTCTCCATGTCCGCCGTTCGAGGGTTAATTGAAACTTATAGAAGTTGTAGATTAAATTACGTAGCTTAAGATGTACATAATGAATTTCTTATGAAAAATTGATTTTTAACGACGAACGAGCTTCTAGGTGGACGAGACCCCTTCACCCTGCATTGCTCACTCAAGAAATATTTAAGATAGTATTCGGCTGGAGTTCTACTTACTTTTCAAATTCTTGACATTTTTCTAAGCCACATTCTATACCATATATAGACTAAATAATTAATTGTCAAGCAACGGGAGTAATCGGATTAATAAGAATGATCGTTAATTGATTGGTGATTGCATATTCCCTGTGAGCAATGCAGGGTTCATTTGGTTCGCTTGATTCGCAAGCAGTTCTGTAAAATTGTTCCCCACAGTGAAAATCTATTGTAAGAACTTTACCAGAGAACTCTCTTTATTAATGTGCAATGCTTGCTTGCGCGTCGGACGGTTCAGATATAGCAAAATGTAGTACGTATACTTTAACACTAGAACTAGTGAGTAGTCGCAATAATTATAGTCAGAGCCAGAGAATAGAATGGAAGAAAACGACAAATGAGTCGCCCTCGTTAAAACAGTGTGTTCGTGTAAATACCACCCCTAGCAAAAAGTATTCGATCGAAGAAACAAAGCATTTTTGTCATAGAACGATTGTCCTTAGTCGACAGACTTATTAATACCAAATACGAAGAAGAAAGCAGTCGCTGTCGATGTGCCTCATCTATGCAAAAATACGCTTGTTTATCTGAAATAGTACGAAACAAGAATTTCGTGCAACCATTCAATTATATCCACGTTGGCGTGGAATAAACATTCCAAGAAAAAATTTAAACGACTATCCTCATCTTCTTTGTTCATAGTATTGAAAGTGTTCCAATAGCTTGTCATGCCACTTAAATAGCCTTTCATCATTCCCACATGACGGTAAACACAATTTCGCACTTGTTGAAATGTTCTATAACACTTTGATCCGTTTCATTTCTTCACATTTTAACAAATTCTTCCTAAACTACAAGAAATCGCAGCAGGCGACAATCGAAAATTCTTTCAAGAATTCTGTACCCTACGAAGGGATTAATGGATCGAGCACTTTCGGTTAGGATTGGTATCCCCGCGTTCCCCGAGGCAGCCGCTCAGGTGGCTAGGTCGGCAGGGTTCAACCCCCGTCTCGTGTCGTTTTTTTTTCAGCGCGTTCGACGCCGGAAACAACCACATCGCCATCCGCGACGGTGATCGACGCGAACGACGCGGTCGAAGAGGAGCCGGTCGCCAAATTAGGGGCGACGGATAGCGCTGATGGACAACCGACGGAGACCGCGGCAGTCGGTGAGTGGAATTCGTTGCCGGTGCTGGTAGAGCGTCTCCGGACAGCGCTCGAGCACTCGCTAGGTGAGCGTCGCGACGGCGACGTCGACGCCGACGCCGATCCCGAAGAGCCGGCTCAACCGGTGCCCGAGGACTCTGGCGTCGACTCCGAGGAGGACTTCCGGCTGCGGAGTTCGATGGAACGAGTGCTGGACGACTGCAAGGAACCCGAGCTAAGAAAGGACCTGAAGTTTCTCGAGGATTTGCTCTTGTCCGACATCGAGACTGCGCTCTCGCGACTCCGCGAGACCCTGGAGAGGATCGACGTCGCAGCTTTAGCGAAAAACGGCGCTGCTTCGGACCCAACCAGTAAACTACACCTGTTAGGCCTGGTGTCTAGTCTGCTATCCAGGCTACAGGTACCCGAGGAGAAAGAAAAGCCACCCGAGAAACCGCCAACGCCCGCCGTGCTACCGTCCACATCGTTGAGCAGGAGACGCAGAGGAACCAGACACACTATCGGCGTCTCCGCCGAAGAGCTAGCTAAGGCTAGGAAGTGGTTGGAGGAGGAGAGAAGCAATTGCTTGCAGCTGGAGGATGTGGCGCCGGTGAAGGAGAAGGAAGCCAGCGGAGAGTCTACCGTTAGTCCAGAGAAGAAGCCGGAAGAGGTGCGGGATAAGTGTATTAAAGACGCCATCAACCAGCGCCAGGTGCTCGAGGATAAGAATAAGGAGATCAGAGAGAGCTATAAAGCGGCGCAGCCGGAGGTGGAGCCGCAGCCGAGCGAGAGTATGCTTCAGTATAATAGCTACCAAACGAACAGCGAGAATATTGTACAGAGCAACGAGGAAAGTGACGAGAAGAGTCGCGTCAGCAGATTGGCGGCTGCTCTCAGACAACGAGCAGAATTAGCGTCTAGTAGATATCCTCCTGCTAATAAATTCACCGCGAAAAAGTCGAAGATCAAACGAGCAAACACTATAGACATACCCAGTTACCTGAAGCTGCAGGCGGAGAGTCTTGGACGCGAGAGCACCGGCTGCATATCTCTGAGACGACCGATCAACGTGGGAGACAAGGCTAGTTTGAACGGCGGTAGCATCGTGCCCACGTTGCAGCCGAGGACCGAGAACGATAGGAAGTTCCTGGCGTTGATCAACAAGAACAACGAGGCTCCGGTGAACACGGCGGTCCCGTACAAGCCTTTCGGTTTCGCGAAAACGACAGACATGTCGTCGCTGGCGAACAAGAACTGGAACAGCAGGTTCTCGAACATCAAAACAGCCTTCGACAAGCCGGCCGGCCAGGAGGAGAGGGAGAACAGACCTTCCTTGAAGGACCGAGCCAACAAGATGTTCCCGGGAGCGGCGCAGCATCAAGTTTACGCGTCCGACTCGGAACCGAGGTCGAGTTACAACGCGCCGATGATCAAGGACAACGGCAGCGGATTCAGACACGCGCCTTCCTCGCCGTTTAGGAAGATCGAGAAGTCGCCAGTGTCGCCGTCAAAGGTTCCCCCGTCATATCATTGGCCTAAGAGCGCGCCGGTGCCGACGAACACCTTGAGGGAAAAGGCGAGGATGATGTTCGACACCGCTCCGGCCAAAAGTAAGCCCGAGGTGGACCACGAGAAGCCTTCCTTACCGCGTCCGCCTTGGCTCGATCAGGACAGAAGCCAGAACAAGAATGGGCCGGTCACGGAGAACGGCAAGATCGACTACAAATCTTTTTGCAAACAGTTCGCACCGTTTGTCGGCAAGAGCACCGTGGACACGAGGAAGTTCGAGAACCAGAGGATCCCCGGCGTGGTGGACGGAAAGATCTCCTTCAAGATCCCCGACAGACAGAACCCTCCGAGGATCCATCAGCATCCGGTGGATCGTCGAGAAATCAAGGACAAGTTCCCTCCCAAGAACACGTTCGAAACGATCAAACCAGCTGGCTACTCCGAGAGACAGTTGCCCAAACCTAATTTCGCCGATGCTACCTTGAAAGGTAGTTCTTCGGTCGCCGTACAAACAGGGATCAACGACGACCATCAGGACGAAGGCCGATCCTTCAGAGTAGGACCGAGGATCGCGAAAGGATCCACGGTTTGCAGCAACGCCGCCGTCCAGACCAGCGATCTAGAGAAGCCGAGTGTGCCGATGACGAGCGACGCGGACACTGGGAAGCAGTGGAAACCCGTTGCTGACCGAGAACCCAACCCAGTTTATCGTCCTGATTCTCAAAGGTTCGTCCTGGACCACAATCAGAACTATCGTACACTTTCGGATGACTCTCCGGTATCGAATCCTCGTCTAGCTGTCAGCGAACAGACTTTCAGAGACGTTGTGTACCACGAGTCTAACCAGAGTCGTCGGAAACAGAATGAAAATCCCGTCGATCCTGTCAAGAAGGATCCAAGGTTCGACCTAGAGGGTTACCAGAAGGACGACAGAGAGGATCCCCCGTACTCCTTCGTTTCTCCGAGCTTGTCAGATTACAATCAACCCGAGGAGACAACGGAAAAGACCACCGAATGGCCTGTGGACGATTCTTCCTTCCTGGACGACCAGAACATCCAGAACCAGGACATTAGTTCGGACGTCGGAGTGGTGACGCGATACACCTGCGCGATCGCCACGGTCGCGTCTTCCGTCGACAGTCCCGAGCCTCGTTCCGAGGAGTTGTTGATCGATTCTCGAGCTTCCTCGTCGCCATCCCCGTCGCAGTGGTCTTCCCGATCGAGGCCAGCCACCAGCGAGACTGCCACTCCCGAGGACGAGATTCGCAGGCACAATCTGCTGCAGCAGAGTTTGGTCCGGCGTCTGCAGAACGAGATCACGTCCTTGAACGACGAGCCGGCTCTATATCCGTCGGGCCTGAGCCAGCAAATGGTCGCCAATCAGCCAAAGATTCAGTCTTCCAGCCAATCGGAAAGTTACGAGAGTCAACTCGCTCAGAGCTACCAACGCACCTCCAACCAGCCCTCCGGCTCGAGTCAGGCGGGAAGCTTCTCTCAAAGCTTCCTTCAAGTCCATCGCCAAGGTCTGATCCAACCCACCAACTCGAACCCACCATTGGTTCCTCAGAGTCAACCACACACCTACAATCAGCCCTCGAACTTCGACCAGCCGGCGGATTCTCAGCCGTCCAAGTACGGCAAGTACCTGACGCCGGTTCCCCAGAAGAAACCGGAACCACAGAGGAGCCACTCGCCTAGCCCGGTCTCGGCGAATCGAGTAGGCGCGCTCAGAGAAGCCTACGAGCTGCCGCCGAGCAGTCAAACGAAACCGATTCAAAAGGAACGCTCGCCGGTCCCGAACGGAGCGGCGATCGACTCCAGCGACGAGTATCTGGTCTCCTGCGCGACCAAGCCTTCGAGGTCCATCGTTCTATCGAAGTCAGAGTCCTGGCATCAGTTGGCCGTGTCCTCCGGGTATCCACGTGCTCCTCGCGTGAACACCCCGGCGGCAGCCGCGGTCTCGAAACCCTCGCCTCACCTTAAACCGCCGAAGCCACGGTCGCCGTCGTCCCAGAAGCTCAGATCGAAACAATTCGAGGCGTCCTCGATGGCCGACAGCGTGAAGAAGATGGAAGACAAGATCAGGCAGTACTTCGACAGTCCCGCGGACCCTGTCGAGGCCAGAGACCACTCGAGGAACAGACGGTCGCCGAGAAACCTGCAGAAAACCATGGTCGGACTGTCCCGTAGCAGAACAATGCCGGGGATAGCCGACGAGAGGCTCAGGCTGGTG
Source organism: Lasioglossum baleicum (assembly GCF_051020765.1). Taxonomy (NCBI): domain Eukaryota; kingdom Metazoa; phylum Arthropoda; class Insecta; order Hymenoptera; family Halictidae; genus Lasioglossum; species Lasioglossum baleicum. The sequence continues at coordinate 11,821,858 of NC_134929.1, forward strand.
ATCAAAACCGACCAGCAAGCGCCGCTGTTGAACGTGAACACGGCGGACGTCGACAAAGTGTTCGACGATCTGTTCGAGGAGGCGACCAGGTCCGACGTTCGTCATCGTTGCTGACCGCGGGTCACCGTCATCGTTTCATCCTCGACTTGGCGAGGATCAGTCGCCTTGGCTGGGACCGTTCCGCCGTTTTGTCCAGCCGGTTGCTCCTTCAAGAAGAAGAGGAAGAGTAGGAAGAAGAAGAAGACGACGACGAAGAAAGGGGCGGAGAAACGTTTCGGCAAGACTGTAGCGAGCATCCTCTTCTTCTCGCCTGTTTCTAGTCGCAGAGTTCCTCTGTCGCGTTGTATACGTCCATCGCGAGAACCGAGTGCCATAGACGTGACTATTCCGAGAACGGAGAAGCTAGAATTAGGGGAGTGACATTCTCTCGGCGAAGAGCATTCGAGAGGCAAGAGGAATTCTGTGTTTAAGAGAACCTCGGAAGAGAGCATGCATCGGGACATCTCGCAGGAGCATCGACAAAGAGGATCAGCGATCTTTCGTGTCGTCAGTGATCGAAGGGGTCGCTGAATAATCGTCGAGGAAACAAGACTGAATGCATTCTCTGATTCGCGTTCTCGATCGAGCACGAAGGAGGGCGCGTGTGCTTCTTAATCTTTCTTGTGTCCTTTTCTCCCCTTTCTTTCTCTTTCTCACTCCATCTCTGTCTTTATTCTTCTCCTCCTTCTATATTCCTTTCTTTCTCTCTCTCTCTCTTTCTTTTTCTCTTCTTTTTTAATAAGCCTCGAGTCGCGCGCTGCGAACACGTTTTGCGGACGGACGTTGAGAGTCGTGCTAGAAGGTCGTGCCAAACCCCGAATAAAGCAGTGAGTCACAGCCCTTCATCTTTGTTGATCCTTTTTTGCCGCGCAGTAGCGTGTTAGCTTGCACCACCCGGACTCTGCACGAGTTTAACAAACGTAGCACCTTCACAGGCGCAAGTAGAAAACCTTATTAGAGGCGACACGCGACACTTACACTCACTCACGCACACACAAACCCCCGCGGCTCTCTTCGTGGGGACGGAATATTGTACAGGGTGATCCGAAATCGGTGGTCGAGACGATTCAACCTCAATCGCGTGATTCACGCTCGTGAACCAACCTTGATGTCTATGTACAAAGGTCGAACTACAATAAGGATAAAGAAGTCAACATTTCTGTGACACGAACGTATTTTAACGTAATCGTTGTAAACTTGAACTTGTGTACGAACATTGAATCAGCATACAATAATAGCTTTTTGCCGTAAAGCCGCTATTGTTCTATTAATGTTTTGACTTTAGCTACGAAGATCTTTCGTTCGACCAATTTCAATGAACAAAGACTCTGTGGTACTATCCACTAAATTTAAAGGATCAGAGTACGGCGGAGAGCGAATATTAACAAAAATTCTCGTCTGCCATTCGCGGAACGCCCGGTGCAACAAGCGGAAAAATGCTTCCTCCGGTTCTCGAAATTAATCATATTAACACCTATCCGCAATCCGACCTTGGCGGGCCAGGCCACCGGCGGACTGTTTCAGGACTCTTTTTTACTTAACAAATCAGCAACCGTTAACAGCTCTCTTTCAATAACCGTATCCTCTCGACGCGACGGAGGGAGCGATTTTCGACGTTCTTCCCGTCTCGGTTTTTTCCGTCTCCATCGAAGAGTCCGGGGCGATCGCAAATTACCGTTCGATCGACGAGAATATAATTCGTCCTCTATCGATGCAAAAATAGCACCGGTCCCGGCACATGTGCATTTATTTGGAGATTGTAAACATTCGGGACACGGGCCAGCCAAGTTTCAAACGCTTTATTCGCGGAACCCACAGCGTGGAATCTCTCTCCTGACGTGTTTCGGTATTGCGATTGTAAATCCAGCGAGGCCCGAGAAAACTGCGCCGCCATTTTGGTGTCCACGGCGGGTACCGGTGCGTCTTCTCTGTGTGTGGGTGTGCGATCGCACGCACGCGTACCCGCTGCACCCGGGGCGGCGGAGCAGGATTATTTAAACAATTATACCACCTATACGAGCACACCAGCCTTTTTAACTCTCTCTCTTTCTCTCTCTCTCTTACTTCTTTTTTTTTGGGTTTTGTTCTTTTCTTCTTCTTTTAGCTGAACGAAGTTTCGCGTGTTTTCTTTAATCTTCTCTCGTAAGTTTTTTTTTTCTTGCTCACAGAGCGATTTCGTGATCGCCTCGTTGCAGCTCACGAAACAGAAATGAGAACGAAAGATGAATTTGTGCTGGATCGAGTCGTAAACAACATCCTCTTCGTTTTCGTTTTCTTTTTCTTTCGATATTTTCATGGATTTATCTTGTCCGCAGTCGAGGATGTTATTCACGACACAATCCGACAAACAAAAATTATGCAAAAATCACTTGCAAACACAGAAATTCGCATGATCAAAGAATCGCGACGAGGTTGAGAAACGAAAGATGTATTTTTTTTTCTTTTTCGCCAGATCCTTCTAATAATTCTCACATGCGAAGCGATTTATTGACAAACGTTGGTTTTTTTCTTATGAAACATAGGCATAGCGATGATTAACAATCTTTTTTTTTGTTGGTCCGATGACAGATTGCGTGATCAATGATAAACCCTAACGTTTGCGCTGACGATCCGATTGCTATTGGTTTTTCTAACTGGCTCAAACGATCCTCTTCATTTTTTCAGCCCGCAAGAAGCCGCTATCGCCGTTTGCCAAGTTTCGTGAACTCGACAGACAAAATAGCGCCGCTTCGTCACCGAGGTAATTAAAAACAGTTTACGATCATTGTCTATTTATAATTAAGAGAGCTAATTTTCTTCTTATATACTATTACGAACTCCATATATCTCTGGCCACCCCATAAATAATGCGAGTTTCCTGCATTTTTTAATGTTGAAATACGAAAGCATTTCATCTGCCAAAAATATAGAAATAAATTGGTGAATTTTACGGGTTGACCCGGTGAGTGCACGAAATCCCCAGTCCAAGGAGCATCTTCCATTGTAATCGAATACACAAAAACGGCGTACCATTTGCTGTATGCGCAGTCAGTTACAAATTCGCTGAGGCTAGGGGGGCTGGTTCTTTTCGGAGTTTAACGCGCGTCTTTTCTTTCTATATTTAGTCCCGTAAAGTCACCGGCAACAGAGTTTCGATTCAAGTTTACCGAGCCAGCAGTGAGGGACAACGCGGCCCAAATAAAAGAGAGGCTACTGGCGTGGTGCCGTTCCAAGACCAAAGAGTACGAGGTAAATCCGCGTTGTAAAACGGTTATTTACAGAAACGGCTGGTTAATTGCGTGTCACCGAGTAAAATTGATCCGGCAGCTGCTACCGTAGTTGCGACACCGTTCCTGAAAACGCCAATCACGTGTTTCCCCTATCTATTCTTCCGTTTGCAGAACGTGCAGCTGGACAACTTCTCCACAAGCTGGAACAACGGATTGGCATTCTGTGCTCTGCTTCACCACTTCAGACCGGAAGCGTTCGACTACAACTCTCTACGGCCGGAAAACCGCAGGATGAACTTCGATTTGGCGTTTAGTAAAGCCGAGTACGCATTCTTGTCTCTTCCCGACAACTTCTATCGCTGTTTACATTCGAAGAGTTTACTAGACTCCACTCGAAATTGGAATTAGATGTTTGCTTCAAGACATCTGTTGAATAGATCGTAAAAGAATTAGATGTCTAACAATTATGACTAGACCGTGGATTTTATGCGTTTATGACAAAAATGAAAACGTTAGGAGAACTATTTGCAAGTTTCTAAAATCGTTAAACAGAGAAAGGAGTTTTTGTTTGGCTCCTGTCTCGTAATTGACGCGGATAATGTTAATTCTGCATAAAGATCCGTAGTCTAATTATGAGATTAAGTCTGATGTTTAAAAACGTATTGCAGCGAACTCGCCGGCATCGTACCGTTGCTTGATGTCGAGGACATGGTGATGATGCGAAAACCGGACTGGAAGTGTGTCTTCACCTACGTGCAGTCCATCTACCGCCGTTTCAAGGACGAGGATTAGAAGGCCTAACGTCCACGCTTTTCGACAGCGTTCCGCAGTGCAAACCCGACGTTCACCGACTCTCGCGAGACGGTTCTATCATCCGTTGAATTGGTCATAAAATAAAAAAGTGGTCGTATCCCCCGTCTCGAGAAGGGGAACAATCCGATAAAGTACATACACTCGAAGCGAAGCCCTCCGTGCTGAGAACAGTGAACATAGAAAGTTCGCTTGTCGCGTATCCCGCATTCGGTAGCGTGTCCGAGATAATACTTTACGCACGACTTCCGGACAGCCTTTCGAACTTGATTACTTTTTCACGAAAACATGTTACCCGATCATGGTGCAGTAGATAGACGGTAAACGATGGCTTTCTCCGACACGCAGTGGCTCGGCGACCAAAACCTGTCGACGAGTAACACTGGTCGATTGCTGCCAAAACCGACATTAGCGTTGATATTTTTTCAATGGAACTTAAGGTGTTTTATGCCAAAGATTTGTGAAATAAATACGTGATACTAGCAGTCTCTTCATTGACACTATTATTCCCTGGAATAGGCTCTGAATAATGTTCTTCTTTTGGTCAAGTATGTAGTTAAAGAACTGTCCCAGGTGGTTGATGAGAGAATTATACAAGTAGAACATGAATTTAACGAAACAAACGGAGGATATTGATATGAAAAAAAACAAGTTTAGAAAATCTGTTTATTAATTGTAATTAAAATATTCTATATATATGTATATGTAAATGTATACTTAGTGATATAAGTAGTATACTCGATGAGGTAAACGTGTTTATGGTCACGGCCATTGTCTTTAAATAAGTAGGAAGTTATAAATGAATCTTTTTTTCTGTTCATGATTACGAATGAACTTAGATGACTAAATGTAACTAGAATAATATATAGAAGCTCTTTCATTTTTCGTTGAATGAACATTTACTCAGACTTTTTATTATGCCGGACGTCGTATCAGAGACGGGAGCATCAGATTTGTCTCCAATATGGAGACACTTATATTTCGAATCATAAGGCACCAAATTTGGCACTTGTATAAACATTAAATTACAGAGCACTATCGTCTAGAGAATTATTTATACCGTTTCCGTCTTCTCCAAGCATATCCTGAAACAAATATTGTATTTAAGGATTATTTTTATACTGTGTGAAAAAATAGGCAACTGCTGAACATACTTGTAAAACTTCGATGAGTGCTCTGGACTCATCCAACATTTCTTTATATACACGATTCTCTTCTTCCAGTTTCTCCACATGATCGGATAACTCCTTGTTCTCTTCTAAAGCATCTTGCAGAGCTATCCGTCGCCTTTCTGCCAGCACCTCCCAATAGTTTTCGCTAGGTCCGGCTATTACAAATAAACAAATAACAAATTTCAGGTAAACGATTATCTGTATCTTTACATTTGCGCAGGCATTAATATCTCCGATAGTACCTTCTGATGTTAAATCTTCGACTTCTATCAGAATCTTGTCTCCTCTTGCAGTTTGGACAGCTTTATCTTTGAGCGTAGCTTTTTTACGTTTTGTAGTATCATGTTTTGGTTTCTCTGTTATTTCACTGAAACGTAAAGGCTCTTTTGCATAATACAATCGCAAGATATAAGATATCAATTATACTACTCTGAATGATTGTTTACCAGAATCAAATAAATTTTCATAGAACAAAGATAAACCTTGGTAATCACCAGACTGCGGATTTTATGCATTTATAACAAAAATGGGTATGTACAATTTAAAGCAGTGAACATATTCGAAAGATTTAAGGACATCAGTGTATTAGTTTCAACTGTATAAGATAATTAAAGAAGAAAAAATTTTCTAGGTGGCACTTGTTTCTTGCAATTGATACAGAAATTTTTTATTTTGCATAAAGATCCACAGTCTAGTAATAACAAAATCAATTGTACTTACGATTTGAGACTCTCTTTTGTGGCCAAGGCAGATCTAAGCATTCTCCCACCACCAACTAAATTTTCTTTGTCAGTGGCTGCTGGCTGCAAAACGTGTAAAGACGGTCTGACCTTATCCTGTTTCATTAAGAAAACAAAACTAGATGATGCAATTTAAAGCCGTTGCATGCAATTATTTGAACAGCATAAATAGACCATCGCATGAACATGATGAAACATAAACGAACATAATATTATAACTGAATTGGTGGCTGGAGCAACGTTGGATGTGAAATATTCTTCAGATCATTCTTTATATTATCCAACATTGCTCCAGCCACCAATTCCATTACGTTATATGAAATTAGGTATTAGATAGGTATTAGATGGAAAGCCTCGAAAATGATCCTCGATGAAACGGAAGAATGTGAAAATTATTTCTCGCATTAACATAATGTTCGTTACGAATGTGGAAACCTTGGTAGGTACGAGTTGGTTACAAATAATGATTTTTTGTTTCCGTAGGAATCAAATTCAGTGAAATATAAGAAATATAAGCATGTTTTACTAACCTCAGAGGCAACAGTTTTGGCGCCAGAAACTTTCGTACCACCTCCAGGCTTCATGGTGTGGCCGTTAGAGACGCAAGTCAATTGGGTAATACGAAGAAATTCCGGTAACGGTAATCGGCTAATGAAGCAAGTAACTGTTGATGGATTACTCCTTCCAAACTTCTAAAAACGACGAATGCTTGTACCCAGAATGCAACGTTTCCCGCCGTTAACGCATTACCATCTGCAGCAGATGATCTGCTCCAATGCTCCAATCTGCTCTGCTGGATTCAGCTGGATTCTTAAAAAGCGATAGTGACAACAATACAACACTAAACTTCATAGGAAGTTTCTATATGGCTTATTGTTGTTGTTAGACGTTAGACTCTTATATTGCTCTTATATATATATATATCATATATATTTATTGATACATGTGAACGACTGAAACCTGAAGTCCTGAATAAAAGGAAACGTTCTATCTCATATTTTCTAATTAAAATTATACTTATATATTATACTTTGCATTCGAATATGGTAAAGCTAAAGTTGAGAACCCCTTTAATGAGAACTCTGCCCATTTACAATAATTCTCTGTTGTTGAAAACGAGACTTTAAACAGATGTAACTGGTAAACTGTAAACATGTCCGTCAGTTCCGTGTTGTGTCAGTTGACTTTGCAACGTCCTGGACTCCTGGTGGCCGCTGAAGGTCGTACTTTCACCACGTTGTAAGACGTAAATCCAACTGTAAGACATTCTTTTCGAAACATATTACTTGACAATACGTTAGTAGCATATTTTATATAGCAATGGAGACCGTTCCTAAAGACTTACGAGGACTGAGAGCATGTTTGGTTTGTTCTTTGGTTAAGGTACGTTTATAATTTTCTGTATGTAATGTACTTTTTATACATTAAACATAGTTATGAATATTACGACCTCGTTGTAGACGTTCGATCAATTCGAATTCGACGGTTGTGACAATTGTGATGAATTTTTAAGAATGAAAAATAATAAAGATAATGTTTTTGACTGTACAAGCTCCAATTTTGACGGGTAAGTTATTAAATGAAAAGATTTAACAAATATTTTGTCATATATATCAATTTGAGAAATTCATTTACACGTGTTGCTTTCAGCATGATCGCCGCTATGAGCCCGGAAGATAGTTGGGTTTGCAAGTGGCAAAGAATAAGTAAGCAACAGTTAAATTTTTGTAAGCAAGAGAATTATTTTTACTTTTTATTGTTGTACACGTTTACAAAATTATAACAGTTACATTGTCTTATAGTAAATCAATATCAACCGTTATCTCTTCTGTTCTATATTATTTTGACATTTGAAATTTCGCAAGTTTTAAGTCTTTAAATTGTTGAATTTTTTTTTCGCTAATTATCCGCATTGGCAGTGCAAAATGACAACAATAGTAAATCATATTTTCATGAAATCTGTGTATGTATTTGAAGGCAGCATTTTGTACAAGTTTCGAAGCCAATATTTTTGTTACAAACAATGTAGCTGTAGCTAATACAAAACAATGCAATACGCATATTAGTAATTGAATAAGTTCCTTTGCTTTTTGAGATCCTTAATGTTAAGATACTATGGTACATTTATACAGATGTTTTACTAATATGTATGACAATATGTATAGTTATTAAGGAACATGCCCATGTGCGTACACCTGATTCTATGTTTAATGTGTATTAATGTATATTTTGCAATCTCTTTTCGTTTCTTTTACAGGTTGTTTCCTTTCTGTTTTATAATTAAACTAAAATCACTCGACCGATGCAACTGAGATTCTCTGTTTGTTTGTTTGCAGATAGATTTTGCAGAGGAGTATATGCAATATCGGTGTCAGGACGTTTGCCAGCGGGTGTTATTAGAGAGATGAAAAGCAGAGGAATAGTATATAGACCACGTGATACGAGTCAACGATAATTTTGAACTTGTAAATGTAAGACCACTACTATATTTTTATTGTAATATTATATAATAGAATAATATTTTAATTTTAATCTCGTTCCCCTTCGAAATTCACTATGAATTCAATAAGATCCTCTCGAAAATATTAACTCGATTTGATTGATATGAACTTTTGTTCAGGTTTAAGAGTTCAACCTTTTTTTTTTGAGACTACGCTTATAACGTTGTAAGACATTTTTCGAGATTTTTTTTCACCTATTTGAAAAGACTATCGTATATGTGTATATTAATATATCGTTCTAATCTTTTCACTGCCTGTACAATAATATCTTTAATAGACTAGCCTGTAAGATCTTGAATATGTTCAGATTTTTTAAGAATATATACAGTCCATACGGTATCCATTCTTTTCCCTAATGTTAGTCTGTTATTTTCTACAAATCTCTCGTGTAATAACTTGCCGAGTATACATTTAAAAATCTCTGAACATTATTTTTCTTGTTTTTACGCAGATCAGTATCAAATGTGATTATTACCTGGACACATGTTCAACTGTGTATAGAAAGACGGATGCCGCATCATCGGCAAATGACTGTTAACGCAATTAAGCCATAAGTTTGCGCAAGTTACGTGATAATTATTTTCATTATACACTACCCTCCCACTAGTAATAACGGTTAAGCAAAGAGAACAACAAATGGCTTCTCCTTGATGTAAAGGCCAAGCTGGTAGTTCAGTAACGATCTGGAATTTTATGCGCAATTATGAAAAGAATACACGTGAATGATTTTTATACAAGAATATTATAACGAATAAAATATACGTTTCACGTAATGATATTTTTACTAACCGGTATGTTTGCATAAAATGGTTCCATCTCTGCCCAAATCCGATCAATATCCATTAGCAACTCATCAAATCCTGTTATATTAATATCCATTTCTTTGTAAGAAAAATTAACGCGTCTACAAACCGCTGCAACTTCGGCCAAGTCTGACGAGAAAGAACAGAAAAAATATTACACAAATTCAGTGAACATTTTGCGATAATTTGCACTTTTAATAAGATGCTTACTGCAGAGGAAATTATATCCCTGTGCTGAATTTAATACTTCGTGTAAAACGAGTTCCGAGCTAATATTTGTAAATATATTTGCAGCTACTTGTAACAACAGTACACAACTTTCCATGTATTGCTTCCATTCCCAGTATTCTGACTATAGAAGTGCATACATTAAGAAATTGTTCAGTTTTTACTATTATTCATAAAATTGTATATTACGACGAAAAATGTAATCACCTGATGCGCAGTTTCGACTACTTGTTCATCTTCTGCGTTTGAAGGTAAGAAAGACTTAAGATCTAAACTAGGCACAGATCCTGATCGAGTTAGCACGTTCGGTGCACCATTTATGAATTCTATACTATTAATTGATATGGCATCTTCCTTTTGAAGAGCTTTTCCTACAAATCAAGCATTATTATTACTATCATCGTTGTCTTTCTGTGTACAATTGAGGACAATTAATGATACAAATAAGACAATCGTTATTTACCCATTTCTAATGAACGTTCTTCTGCAGCATCCTCGAATTTAAGATTGTCAAATGATTCAGAGCTCTCTGGAACGATATTGAAATCTGTTGCATTTGCATTACTGTTAGGTTTCGACTCAAAGTCTGTAAAGATGTCTGTATAATTCTCAGCGTCTACAGCATTTGAAACAGAAGCATTGTTAACGGGTTGTTCTGCAGATACAAATTCTCCAAATTCATCTATCGATTGATTGCTATGGCTTGCGTTTGAATCTGGTTCCGTTGGTACAGTTGTTTCCTGAACCAATGCACGCAAGGCACTGTACTTATCATTGTTAAGCTGGATACTCATTAGGTCCTGTGGATTAATCTCGGATTTCCCTGATGGAACCTGCCAATTTTGCGATATTAATGAAGTAAATGATATAAGATAATATAAGTATATGTAAAATAATACTGGAAAAATGCATTACCTTTTCTGACCATTCTGTCTTGGTTGAGACATCTTTCTCACTATTGAAATTTACAACTTCTGTGCTTACGTGATCTTTAACATTTTCGCTATGGTCCTTGGGCGGATCATTATTCCTTATCACTGTATCCTTAAGAATTACTGTCTTAGATTGATTCTTTATTGTACACTTAGGAAATAGTTCCGATAAACATTCCAGAGTAGGCTGATCTTTATTCTGAGATGTTAGGTTTAAAGTTGTAGTTGGAATTTTTGTATGGACAGTATTGTGTATAGACTTAGCATTTATATTATTCTTCTTGGACTTTTCTACAGGTTTCTTAACACCTAAATTATGATTTGCCAGCCTGCTACCAATCGCGGAACCTTGTTTCGTGTCCCAAATGGGTACACTCGGAATGTTAGGAACCGGAGCGCTTTGAAACTCGGAGAAATCATCGCACAGATCTGCGGCGGACGAATGCTTAGAATCTAACTGAAAGCGGTTCGTTGCTTGCTTTGTTTCTTTAAATGTATTGTTCGTATCCCAAACGGTGTTAGAAGACACATGAGATTTATTATCAAAAGAAGAAACTTTCCCAGGTACATTGTTCATTGCTTGTGTATTTAAATCGGAAGATATGACGCCGTGTTGATGAAATTTTGTCTTCCCTTTTACTTCCGACGTATATCTCCCGTCTGGGCCGATGAAGCTGACTTCTGTGCTATCGTTGAGGCTTTGAAATTTAGCTGCGGAGTTCAATTGCGTTACAGGCTGTAGATTCATGAAACATTCTATATTCAAATACGGAGTAGGTGGAAATGGAAGTAGATGTAATATATCTAGATTATTAAAAGTATAAGAAGCCTGTGCCGCAGCGACCAATGCAAGAACAATATACAGCTCCTGTTCGGTAAGCTGGCCAGCATATTTTTGATTCGCCAAGTTCCATATGTGTCCAAGAACTTCTGTAGGTAGCTGACTAGTGAGCAACAAGGGAAATACTTTGTTGGTATCGACAAGTAGCTCAGTTTGCATTCCATTGGACCTGACCTTCTCTTCTCGCACTGCTTCCCATACCATCTTATAGATCGGTGGCAAAGTAGTCGAGTTAGTCCATAGCCAAGCTGGCAATTGATTCAGTCTTTTGTCCATGTGAGCTTTGTTCATGTTCGATCGGTAATCCTTGGCTGAGCGATCGCTATGACGAGCTTAAGTTACGTGAACTCGTCGAGGAGGATAATCTCATCCTTCAGCTTATTACCTTGGTACATACATCAACGTTAACACTGTAAACATTTCACTGATTTACGTGTGGATCTTTCGACATTCGCGCGTGTCACCCGCCGTTGAATCCGCCGTGGACAATTTTCATTGTGAACAGTTGTCTGGAAACGCCAGAGATTCTGATTGTTCACAGCAATCAAAATGATTTCGTTCCGAAATACTTAATGCGTGGCACAGAACTTGACAATTCAGATGTCAACGGATCACCACTGGACAACGTCCTCTTACGAAGGCCGATTCGCGACAAGTGCTGACAAGTGCGACGACTGCGACGGAGTTTGTTCGAAATTAAGATGCAATAAACTGCTTCATGATCCAATATGATGTTCTTTTAAAAAGTTAGAATGTTTAAATGTCAATAAAACGAACATTTTCATTGTTCTCCAAATTGAAATTTATTTTATCCAATATCCAATGTTCAATTGAAATGTTCCCAAACGTGTTATTTCCAATTATCGCTCTATTAACATATGCCATATACCATATATATAAGTGTACCTACATATATAATGTCTTTTAAAAATTTGAATATAAAAGACAAGTAAAACGATTTACAATAGCTAAAAGAGTAGATTATGGTAAAAATGAAAATGTGCTACAACTTCAAGTTTGGACGATTTTCACCCGCATTCTATATATATATATATATATAGCTCAAGAATTATGAATCGATATGAGAGTTCCTTTTTGTGCCTATAGATATTCTTCAATTGTACAAATTAGTAAATATAAAAAAATCCGCGGCAATTATATGATTCAATATTTTTCTAATCATGTTGGACTGTTTGTTTCATTAGTTGGAGACAGTTGGAGAAATTATCGAAAAATTTTGCGACGCCATCTATTCATTATTGAACATAATTTATTGAGTTACTATAGATTTTAATTCGTAATTATTATAGCGAATAACATAATAGATTTGGTCTCGGTTGCATTGATAAACTGACCAAAGTAATTACATGTGTACCACCCTAACGTTCAAATATCATCAAAGAGATGACACTCTATAACGTCGTTGACAATTACCGGAATCGTACCTCAATACAAACATAAATCGACGCGTATGGTAAACATATGAAATTAGCGAATTTATGAGAAATTGGTGTACAATTTATAGTATATCAGTATCTATTATTAAAACAAGCAAGGAGGTGGGACGGTGGGACTGATCGTAGTCACAAAAAGGTACGTGAATAACCTCACACTTTGATGCGGCTTCGATGATTCGGTTTCAGAGATGTTTATTCCGTTTTAGTTGGCTCGTGAATCATTAAGAAATCTTTGGATTAAGTTCAAGGTTCGCTTAAGACCGCACAATGTCGACAGATTTCTATATACGTTATTATATTGGTCACAAAGGGAAATTCGGTCACGAGTTTCTAGAGTTTGAATTTAGGCCGGATGGTAAGCTACGATATGCAAACAATTCGAACTACAAGAATGACACCATGATCCGTAAAGAAGCTTATGTGCACCAATGCGTAATGGAAGAACTGAAAAGGATCATCCAGGACTCTGAAATCATGCAAGAAGATGATTCCCTGTGGCCACAACCCGATCGAATTGGTCGCCAAGAACTAGAGATTGTAATTGGAGACGAACACATATCGTTTACCACTTCGAAGACTGGTTCTTTGTTGGATGTTAATCAATCACGCGATCCAGAAGGACTACGTTGCTTTTATTATTTGGTACAGGATTTGAAGTGCTTAGTATTGTCCCTTATAGGTTTACACTTCAAAATAAAGCCTATATAAACACTTGTAATTATGTTTACATGCTAAAACACATTTAAATAATTATAATGTAATTACTTCACTTTAAGGAAATACATGATAATTTTTAACTATCTCTAATTATTTTACCTGTGATTGTAGTATTAGATATCAGGGAATAATGAAACTGATACAAACAGAAAATGAATCAATCTTTAATTCTATTGTATCTAAATAATGTATATGTTCTTCATTTAATCATGGTGATACAATAGAAGTCTATACAATGCTTTAGTATTCTTTTTAAAAAAATTACTGATAACTAAATAGTATAAGATGAACGAAAGCAGGAATGCTTTATTTTACCTGATATTGGAGAAAGGCTGTATGGTGAAAGTACAGACACTGCCATTATATGTAAACAAGAAATTCTACAATGTGAGTAATCGTACTTAAATAGGTTATCATTTTCTAACCCCCTATGTTATGGTTTCAAACGATTGGAGCGTCTCGATTTATTCTTCCATAACTTAAGTATCGTTTATATTCTATATTAAAGAATAATGCACAAACGTAATATTTTAAGTTACGTGAACAATACATCGTATTCTATATTTAAAAATTGTTTATATGCAGCTTTTTTTATAATGTAATTCTTCTAAAGTTTAATATTGTATATTACAGTTTAATGTTAGTTCGCATATTGGCAACAATTTGTTTGTTACAGAAACAAAATGTCATCGGAAGATATATCTAACAATAGCAGTAACAATAGTAATGTTGACAGAGTTGTCACCGATTCTGTACACGTAAGGTTTCGACAGATCCAAGTACATTGTGAAATCTGCAATTTGGATTTTGTTGGGAACCACTCGGAGATCAAGAAGCATTTCAACAGCTCTCACCCTTCTAAGGAATCGTGCTATTACTGCGGAGGAAAAGTATTCGCTTATATTCAAATACCTATCAATGGCTCCAATGAAGAATCGAAAAGGATTATTTATCATAGGTGCGACAACACTTAAATAAACATTCTCTCTAGTATACAAATAACACGGAAGATTGATCTTATATATTTATATTTATATACAAAAGATATTTCTTATACAATGTTTTTATATTATAATGAGCAATACGAATAACAGTAAATATGAGATCTGAGGCTTCCACGGCCCTGCGTTATACAGTTCCCACTGTTAAGATTTTCGAGTATAAGACATATCCTGGAGGAATTATTTTCCCAATGACGAAGCTAGCGACGATTCTCCTGAAACGCTGGGAACATAATTCCTCCAGGACATGGATTACACACGAAAGCCTTAACAGAGAGAACTGAATAATAAATATGTTCTAACGAAACTTATAGTAAGATTGTCATGAAATTCAAAAACACGATTGAAAGATGCGTGTTAAAATTTATTTCAAATACAAAGGTACATAGATTTTGTATATAATCTCATTATGTGTAAGCATTATCTCATAATTTGTATAAAAAGTGTTTGTATTGTCTTTGATATTGTATCCAAGACAGATTCTTAAAATACATAATGTAATATTAATTATATAGATTCTCCTTAATGTACGCATTGCGTTTCAATACAAAAGTTTTTGTACGACATTGAATAATAAAAAAGGAACATTTTTTAAGAATATAAATAATCAATTTTATTGAATTAACAGAATAGAATTATTAATTTGTGAGTTTTCTGCTGCAGTTTTGCATTATAATTGTTTTTGTTAATTCGTTGCAATCGTGTACGCTATTGCACTCTAGAAAAGTTTATACATATTTTGTGAAGGAAACACTGTAGTGGGGAATAATGAATATAAATATAAAAATAAAATAAAAAAATAATTTATTACTGACTCATCTATTTAGTAGTATGTAACTTTTTATATTTGAAGATATGTTGCAACCAATTTCAGACAATAATACTATAGTTATCAGCGAATTGCAACTGATATCAATAATATGCGTCACTCATTGTTTAATGGCAAAAGTGCAACATAATAAATGCCATTTCACGTAAACAATGTTGTTCATAAATAATTCAACTCCACATTAATTTCAAATGCAATCGAAATATCATTTAAAGTACCGTGATTGTACATATATTTAGCAAGATGTCTGACGAACAAAATTTTCCTCAAGAAACATTTTATCATGGACTCTTAAATGAAATCTTATCCAGACTAGATTAAATAATTAAAGCATTGTTTACTTGAACTTATAAATATCTTGCTAGTTAACAATCAATTATATTGCAATACTCTGTGCATACATTTTCGCAGGTGAGTTATTCTTATTCTTTGAAAATAAGAACAAATTGCTTAATAGTAGATGTACGTGGACTTGTATGTAACAGTCCATACAACCAACTTTGGAGTAATAAAATAGTTAGCGTCTAACATTCATTAATGCTACTCATTCAAACTTCCCTATTCGTAGTTTTCTATTCAAATGTATAATTCTTTAGAAATAGTTTTAGTCTTGTTGGATAATCTGTTATTACTCCAGTGGCTCCAAGATTAAAGGCTTTTTCAAAATCTTGCTCTGTATTCAATACCCAAATGTATACCTGTAAAAATTGCGTTAATAATATCCACTAATCAATTTGTAATCCATGATTACACGATTTTAAACTTACGTGTATTCCACGGGCTTTTAAATGATTAAATAAGCATGGCCTCATTAACAAAACATTGGTAGCACGTATGATTAATTTTTCTACAGTCAAAAATGTAGGTTTTGGGCTTCTTGTGCGTCTATGATTACAAACACATATTAATAACATTAATTTAATTTATTTAAATACTAATTTAGTTATTAACTTAATTTAGTATTCAACAAAGCATACAACATACCGTAAATAGATAGAAGGTAAAAATACTTCCAGATGTGTTTCCCTCAAAGGTACAAATGGCAACAATCCTGTATACGTTAAAAGTATTAACAGGGCTACACGTCGCATAGAAAATAACAAATTTACATTTGGATTCTGCAAAGAAGTTAATATTATTTACTGTTAAACTATTTTGACTACATGTTAATTACCGTTCTATAGCACTTCTGTGTTATTTCATTGTTGAAGTTTCCCCATACAGTATATTCCTCTCGCTTGTAATCTTTTATTAAGTTTGATACTTTCTCTATAAGCTGGTCGTCGTTAATTTTAATATCGATATTTACCGGCATATTGGGGAACGCTTCAAACACCTCTTTTAACAAGGGAATTTGTCTGTTTTCTTCACTTTCCGGGCCAATGTATTCTGTATCTGTTAAATTACTATTTTAAAACTTTGAACGTCTAATAAAATTATGAAAAATGCTCAGAAATATTCTATGATTGTAAATGGTTCTGTTCGTGATAAAGATATAAAAAAAAAATATATTTTACCTGTACTTTTCTATGTTTATAAATATCTTAATAGTTTGTTCACATGTGATAAATGTTAAAACATGATACGCTGCTCCCATTGAAATAGAAGAACCCAATGATATGTTTTTATAATAAATATTTAGAACTACCTGGTTCAAAATCAATTGGAAGACGTTGCTTTAAGAGTGGTAATTCTTTGTAATTTAATTCTGATATATTCTTATTTGTGCCTGCGCTACGCATAAGATTCTGATCATGACACACAACCACCTCCCCGTCCTTTGTGAGATGACAATCTAATTCTAGCATTTGAGTTCCAATTGCTATGGCCCTGAAATAAATATCGATCTTATTAAAAATGTACAGTAAAAAATTAAGGAAGTTATACATATCATCTTATATAATTTCTAAACAATGACTCAGCATTTCGACTCACCGTCTGAATGCATACATGGTATTTTCATATCCTTCTCCAGCTCCTGAAAGAAAAAACATTGTATTTAGAAATATATTCTACATTTTCAGAAATGTGATGTTAAATCATCGATACAAAAAACAGAGAAAGAAAAATAATAAACGAACCTCCTCTGTGGCTTATGTGTCGACAATTAAATTTTACTACTTTCTTTTTATGCAGCAACGTAGGATATTTAAAAAGTACTATCGATGTCAACACGTAACCTCCTATTAGTGTGTACAGCAACATTTTTTATTCGATTATTGTTCACTGGCGCGTCGTGTTATAACAGGTAATTCTCCATTAACAAAATTTTAATTATTCTTAAATACAACAAGGCAATTTTATATCCGCGTCAGACTACATAATCGTGACTAAATTTAGTTTGACGCCTACTCCAATGTGCACTGGATACAAATACATATCAACAAATGCGAGGTCCTACGGGTGGAATCGCACGAGTTTCTCATTTTCAATTCAAATTTTTCCCGCGCATACATGAAAACACCTTATAAGCTCTTTCTTTTTATTCTCGTTTATATACCTTATTTTATTATACGCGTGAAATGAAATATGAAAAACTTGAACGAATCAATGAGCGATTTATACGATATACAATTTAAATACTAATAATAATAAGAAGAAAACAGTGAAAATATATTGCTATATATAGAAGCGTGTTTATTTATAACAATATTTACAATTTATATCTGATATTATGTATTGAAATATTTATCGCTTTCAATGCTTTCAATGAACAAAATTTTAATGTATATATATAGTTAATTACTATAATCCGACTTATGACTAATTTAATCAATAATCCGATTGATGGTGAGATACTTCGAATTAAATCATTAATTACATAAAATATATCGGTAAACTTTGCATCGGCAAGTAATTAGAAAAATGTAATCAACATTGTGGGAAAGAGGGATAACCTACGACTTCTTTCTTTTTTATAATAAAGTTCTATGAAATAAAGAGATCGCGTTGGACGACTGCAAAATCACTAAGAATTCAGAACCCAGATATTCCAAGTAATTGGTAAATAGGTAACTATATTAACCTGTTGGACGTCTGTCTTTCTCCCTAGTTCGGAGCTTTTCCGAATGCACCTGTCAAACGTGTTTTAAAAGCTACCTTTATCTAGAAAAATGTGTTTCCGGCAGCGTCTCTCATTCGTTTGACGAGATGTCGGATTCGAATTCGCCGAAAACAGATACGAGCAACCCAAGCCTCTCAGGAAATTTGCGTCAATTTCGATTCCAAAAGAAACAACTGAAACCATTAAACATGTGTAAGGATCCGTTTATTCTCGATTTTCAATTTCGGAGTTATCATAATCAGTGTCCATCTTTTGTTGTTGTTTTATCGAACTAGCTTGCGTGATTATTATATTTTTTGTTGCGGCTAGAAGTTTTGTACGTTTGTGCACGCATTGCATTATTCGTATTCAAATATAAATCGAATAATAAATTATGCATTTTTTCTAGTCAGAAGTTATTATTGTTAGTAACGTTGCATAAATAATTCTTGTAGTAACATGGTTATAAACAAAGATATTGTTTTTGTTTAGCGGACGATGACAGTAATCATGTTGGGTCTAACATACAGTTTCGACGCAAGGCAGTGAATGTAATTGAGGATAGCGATAGCGATGTAGGCAGTGCTTCTAAAAATACAGATTCTATGGATCGCAATGATAAGGTAGATTTATTTGAGTATGTGTCGATTCATTAATCAATGAATAGATATAAAAGTATTTATTTGAATAGGAAGTACATAGCAACACAAATTGGAATAGCGATGATGGGGTAGAGATAGTCAACATTAAGAGAAAAAGGAATTTCAAAGGCTCTCCCAGAGGCATGAAGAAAAAGAGAAGAAAAGTTAATAGGGAAGAAGAAGAAGTAGATGTCGATTCCGACGAAGGAAGTTTCAGCAAAGAAAAAGTATTTGATAGGTAGGCATTTAATAAATAGACTGCAGATTTTATGCATTTATGGCAAAACCGGGTGAGTGTAATTTCAAACAGCAAAAAGATTACAGTCTAATAAAACCACTAAAGTCTTGCAACAAATTCAAAGGAGATTTATGTTGGCTAAAGATTCGTGTCATAATTTTAATTTTCTCTTTCTGTTATTTGCAGTGACGAAGATTCTGATATGGAAATATCTAACGAGCTCACTGGCGATAAAAAGGCAGTTCTTAAATTTATGCAGACTTCTCATTCATCGGAACTACTTTTAATGTCACAGTGCTCTCAAAAGAAGGCAAATGCGATCATAGAAGCACGGCCGTTTGAGGACTGGAGAGATTTAGTTCAAAAGTTCCAAAATAATAGATATTTGGATACAGAACTATTGAATTCAGCTCAAGTAAGAAATGATTTACACACCTTTGCTAACACATTACATATCTACCGGCGATTATTCCATAATTTTTGGGAGTTTATGGCCTATGCTGAGGATTTTTGAATAAATTTTCAACAGCAATAGAAACTTCAATTGTATATCAAAAATCCATCCTTATCAACGTAATCTAATAATTTTATTCGAGGACTATTGTGTAAAAGATGAGTAGTATGTGTAGGTATCTGTATTTGATATTATATTTTTTAATGTTGTTCAAATAAAATAGGAATTACTGGCCACAAGGAATACAGTGGGAACTCTGATGAAGAAATGTCTTCGTTTGTCTACAAATATAGAAAAGGCTGTAGCGGCAGGTGTGTCAGCTATTACAAAGCAGCCAAAAGAATTATCACCGAATCTAACACTGGCTCCTTATCAAATGGTTGGTTTAAACTGGTTGGCTGTGATGCATGCACAGAATGTGAACGGTATACTAGCAGATGAGATGGGTTTGGGTAAAACAGTGCAAGTAATATCCTTTCTCACTTACTTAAAAGAAACTGGTCTCAGAGATGAGAAAGGAGGACCCCATTTAATAGTTGTTCCTAGCTCAACAATGGGTAAATACACATTATGAGCGTTTTGTTTTAATTTTTATCTTCCAGTTTATCACGTCCTTGTAATTTGTAGAAAACTGGAACAATGAGTTGAATAGGTGGTCACCTGGTTTGAAGGTTGTACAATACTATGGTTCTCAGGAGGAGAGGAAAGAGATGAGATTTGGTTGGCGAAATGGTGATCTAGATGACGTTGATGTTTTGTTAACGACATATAATTTAGTTAGCAGTACGCCAGAGGAACGGAGACTATTCCGAGTTATGCCGATCGATTATGTTGTCTTTGACGAAGCACACATGCTAAAAAATATGAGCACTATTAGATATGAGAATCTTGTTCGAATCAGTGTACGTATCTAAAGTAATAGCGTGTTAATTTGCGTGTTTCGATAGACGAAACTATATGATGACATGTTTGCAGGCGAAACATCGAATTCTATTGACTGGTACACCCTTGCAAAATAATTTATTGGAATTGATGTCTCTTTTAATATTCGTAATGCCAACGTTGTTTGCTGGGAAACAAGCCGACTTAAAGAGTTTATTTTCAAAAAATCCAGTAGGTATTCAGTAGAACTGTGACATAACCGTGATCACAGGGATGTAAACTGTGTAAATCAATGTATCACATTGCAGAAATTACCGTCAGTAAGAAATCCTGGCGAAAAACCGCTGTTCGAGCAAGAGCAAGTCAAAAATGCAAAACAGATTATGAAACCTTTTGTGCTTCGTCGATTGAAATCCGAAGTTCTCCGAGATTTGCCAGAAAAAAGCGAACGCTTGATAAGAGTTCCGATGACGGATAAACAGAAAAAAATGTATAGAAATTTGATAGCCGAATTTTCAGCGGAGGCAGATCAAAGCGCGGAAGTGAATGGAATAGGAATGATGATGCAGCTGCGGAAGCTGGCGAATCATCCGTTGCTAGTGCGAGACTATTTCAACGAATCCAGACTGAGAGTAAATTTTAGATGTTTGTTTAACGAAGAAACTTTCTTTTGGAAAATATTAATTATTTATAATTTTTCTTCAGATAATCGCAAGTAGGCTGGCAAAGGAACACGGATATAAACAGAAGAATCCGGACTACGTATTTGAAGATTTACAGTGGATGTCCGATTATCAGATAAATCAGTTGACAAGAACATATAAGAGCTTAGCTGGATTAAGCTTATCGCAAGACCTCATCCCCGGAGCTGGGAAATTGAATGTGCTGGACGAGCTACTGCCAAAACTAAAAGAAGACGGCCATAGAGTGTTAATTTTCAGTCAATTTACAATGGTATTAGACATCGTAGAAGAGTATCTAACAATTAGAGGGAAAACATATTTAAGGTTTCTGTCATATTTTATTAGTTGACTTTGATTTGTGATCTGATAGTAGGTTTAGATTACATTGTTTCGATTTTGGAATTCTAGATTAGATGGGAGTACCCCGGTAACAGATAGACAATTTTTAATAAATCAATATACCGAAGATGAAACTATATTTATATTTTTACTGTCCACGAAAGCTGGAGGCTTAGGGATCAATTTAACAGCCGCAGATACCGTTATAATACACGATATTGATTTTAATCCATATAACGATAAACAAGCGGAAGATCGTTGTCATAGAGTAGGCCAAACGAGGTATGCTGTTAAAAAACAATGTATCAGAATATATTGTGCTATTGGTAAGAGTGTACGATTAATTCTAATAATGACATACATATTTTTAGACCAGTTAGCATAATTAGATTATTAAGCGAAGGCACTATAGAGGAAGGCATGTACGAGATAGCACAGGATAAATTGCATCTTGAAGAACAGATCACACGCAACGAAGGTGGTATCATCGATTTTTTTGGCTCGCGATCCAGTTTACTAAATATTGTATTTTCTTGCAGAAAATGAGAATCAGGATAAAAAGAGTGTACTGAAGCTACTTAAAATGACATTAGGTCTAGAACATAACAGATCTCTATCGCTGTCCCCAACAAAGAATGTAAAAACCACTAATGGGGCGATCGACAACGAAGGAGGAAGCGACATAGAATTCTAAAAGTACTCTTACACTTAAACATATTTTGTACTAGTTGAAAATTTTATGTCATTTTTGTAAGTGTGTTCTCGAAGTTTTTGATACAATACTGTTACAATTGCACAAGAAACATCCGATTTGTAAATTAATCCTGTGTGCTTCTTTCGGGAAGCGCATATGAAATTGTGCCCGGATACATTTCAATCAACTATGTCTATACGTAGGAATTGTTCTTATGATCTTTTAATATTATTTTGTACATCACGTTTTGAGCCGTTCTTGTATTTATATCCGTATACATTTAGATAGAATTTTAATTGTAACTTTTTTGTGTTTTGTGTATACGTTCAAATATTTATATAGCGTGTGTTTAGGCGAATATTGAAAATTGCTCGATGTATACACGAAAAAAGAAAAAAAATGAAATTTCAGGAAATCAAGAAAACAAAAGTTTCTATTACGAGTAGCCGCATAATGTGAATAATCCGTTGAAATATACACATATTTATTTGGTATTAATGTACACAAACATTCCATCAGAGATTACTTAATCAATGTATGTACATTGTACTGACAGCATCGTGCCGATTATCGGAGTTAAGTTATTCTCTTGTAATGAATTTCTACAATAATTCCATTATGTTCTGTCATGCGAAAAGAATGCTAGCTTAGGCGATTCTCAAGGTTAAACAAATTGTACGAATTTCAAATCAGATATTACCGACAATGAAAACAAGTATCTCAAAATATATTACGAATTTTTAATACACGCTTTGTAATTATTGTAATTGTTCAACAATCGAATAGTTATAAGGTAAATGCAACATTAAGAAATTAAATTTCAACTGATTTGTAACACATCCTTCTTTTTCTGTGTTGTCCATTAGTCATAGATTTTATATCGAAACGGAAAAAGATGTATTTTATTAAATTCGTAGAATACGAAATCGTTCTCTGAAAGTATATTATAATCTTTCGTTTTATTAGATATTCACGCTGACTATTTATATTTATTGTTGAACGCTTATCACTATTGTTGTGCTACAAAAAAAATATTGAAAATCTTTGCGATGCTATCATGTATGTCGTATGAACTCATCGAGATTGGCATCTAAGATGAATCTGTAGAATGTTGCAGTAACCGCAAGGTGAAAAGAAAATTTCCATATCATTATTATTCAAATGCTTTTTTATTTGTAGTAAGCGTGTAGTGGGCAGATTACTACGATTAGCATGATAACAATATAAATGCGATGTACAAGCAAATATAATGTCCCTTGGTTTTGGAATTTCCTGTACATTCTATAACATTATAATCGTTACATAAGAAAAGCATGGTATGTACCCATAATTCCTACGATACACGTTTACCCGAACAATACAAGGTATCTGGCGATCATAATATTATCGCGATACCGATACTAACACATGGATGAAGTTCAACAAGTATCATGGTAAATTCTATGCCTTTTATCTGGCGTGCTTTCGCCGCCGATAATCCGTGACGTAAAACCTAAAACCGCATATTTCCAAGATCGGAATCTAGTTGTAGAATGCCGTCGTCAGAAAGTGCAAGAGTCCGGAAAATTCCTGTGACATTATCTAAATAATCCTGTCGCACCGTGGAACGAGTATGTAAAATAACTGGACGTGCCAATTTCTCCATTGTCTTCGATTTTATGGAAAAATTGTTTCGGGTACAGTTACGTTATTTCAAGGAGTACGAGGAAATAAACGTTCCACTGTGCGTCAGTGTAACTTTGACCATTATATGGAAATGCCCAACTGGAATTATATTCGCACGAATCTCATAATTGTACAAATATATGATTTTGAAACACGCTTTTTACATAAGTCATTGATTGTGAGACATCTATTCGAATAATGAAAAACCAGAAAACAATCAAGATAACACAGTGAATTGTTTTCAGCGATTCGTGAGTCATATTGCCATTATGGTGGGGAGAACTAGTATGGAGGGGGACAGATGATCGAGAGAAGGGATGAAGATTAGAAGGGGAAAAATTAAGTAGGGAGGGGAAGATACACGCGGTAGCACAATGAGGATCCTAAATTATGCTACTTACTTTGATAAATAAACACGTATACTTCGTGAAAATTTAACTCCTCCATGTTATCGACACATTCGATTTTCTTGCTTCATTGCTTCTCTTTTTTTTTAGAAAGATTACATTCGAAATCTCTTCGATTTCATGTCACCTTTCCTTTTCTTTCATTCAGCCGATTATTCATTCTAGCTCGGTATAAATCAACAATCTTTAGAGTTCTGTTGTTCTCAAAGTTTCCAAAAATCGTACAGATTAATTCTGGAACATGAAAGCTTGACTTGTACCACTTTTCGTATTTTGGCGAGGCATGGATGAACAAACCCGAAGCACAAAACGCTACTAGAAGAGAGAATTTGTACAAATTATAAAAACGAAGATGTACTTTAGGAAGTGATCATCCGGATCTGGCAGTTTTTCCATTATTCGAGGATCAGAAACGATGAGGAACAGGTAAATTGCGAAATATGTAAGTATAATACTTGCGGCCACGATCAAAATTTCTCGAAACTTGTCAAGCGAGTACTTATATTTCCGCTACAATCGTCATCTAAATTAATTTTACTGATACAATCTAGGTTCATCCGACGTCTTATCGCATAATCCTTAGCAATATTGAGACACGATTCATTATCTACCTGTTTCTATTATCTATGCGCGACAGAAAAACATCCTGTTTATTTCAGATTTTTAACTAATTCTGTAAACATAATTCGTACGCAGTTTACAGCAGACTTTGACAAAATCTATCTACAAATCTATTGTCTACAACTATTTCATTTTGATTACACAATCTGACAAATGTTACAGCGAAAGAAAATTTGAAATGTCAAGCTTCATTAGGGTTGAAGTTGGATCGTTACGATTTCTCGCTTATCGAGATCGAGACGTCACACGGTAGTCGATAAGTGCGAAAACTGGGGCAAAAAGAAACAAATTATTTTAGAAGTTGAAAATTGTTGTATAATTTGAGTCTGATAAGGTTTCCTCGATTGAACTTCATTTGTAATTAAATTTAAAAAAATAGATTTGTCTCATATGCTTTGTATTTCGAGTCTCGTTACAACAGACCTGATGGTGTTAAGTAATTGTTTGATAAGAATGCTACATCTACGAAGATCAACTCCATCATTTGCGTGTAAATAAAATGTTCGAGAGTTGCCGATTTTTGAAAAAAAAATTGATCACTGCGACGTCGCGCGGTGGGTCGCGAAAATCGATCTCTCGATTCGATAGGAAAATCGGCGGCGGCAATCGGGGCGCGTTCTCTCTGCCTTTCGTTCGTCCTGTCTAGTGGGGAATTACGAAAGGCAAAGTGTTTCTACGACGAACAACCGGCTCTTCTGTGATAGATTTCGATCTCGAGTTAGGCCTCGTAAGGTAGTCGAGCCGCATCGTCCCGCTGCGTCCGAATCACGGTCCGCGAGTGACCAGCAAACGAAATGGCAAGAGTGCGGTGTGCCGTGTGTGCCGCGATGCTATATAAACAATACTTGCCGCGAACCGTGATCAGTCGAGTTGCGGCGGTCGTACCTGTCGCGACACAATATAATGCATCGCACCATAACAAACTGAACGGAGAGAACCGGTTGTCCTTTTTCCGCATCTTTCGTCGCAACGCACGCTCTCATTTGACTTAACCTTGTTTTGTTTGACCGTTCGATCGCGTTCCGCACGTACGATCTCGCACGTGAATTTACCGCATCTCCCCTGTGCACAGAAGTGACCGATCGAAGCCATGTCGCATGAAAATTTCGGATTTACCTCGAGCACGGTGAGTGACATTGTGTTCTTACCCTCTTGTTTACGTCCAGCCGTTTCGTTACCCGCGATGTTTTCACACTTTGCTCTCGTCGCCGTCTTTTGTTTTGTTTATACTTTACACGCGCACGTGCGCCGCGTCGCGCCGTCCGTAACCGATTTTTCGATCGATGTTGGAAATCGCTTTTCCATTTGGATCTTCGAATCGCTCCAAATACTATAGACTGCCGTATAACCCAGATCAAAACATTGTTTAACCTTTTGGGGCCGGAGTTTAAATCACTAGAAAGCTGGTTCGGAGTTATATATATATTATATACAGTATTATATATATTATATACACAGTATTTTTAAATAATTTTTTGATCGCGTTGTACGGGAGCCTACTGTGTTCGATTGTTGCGATCATATACCTTTAAATAACCTTTATTGCTATTCGTTCGATACGGTACAATCGATATGGACTTTGGAGTAAGGTGTAGGTTTTTGTCGAAAGTATTACAATGTATTATTTAAGGTCAATGTTTAGTGAAATTCCATTATATATTTGGTTTGTTCTGAAAGTACAAGGAAAACATTTGAAATGAATTGTACTGTCTATTGCTTTCGAACATGGCAGGACATCGATTGTGTATTATGGTGTTTCGAGAATCGAAATTTCGGGTCGAACATTATCGAGTCTGCTCCGGTAGCGATACAATCTGTGTTTGTTTAGAGTTCGTTGTGCGTGACAGACGTGATTAAATTGGGTACAGAAAAAAGAATGATTGGTGTTCTTACGTATAAGTACGATTTGAATTAATTAACAACCAACTTCCGCGTTCTGCTCGATAATTTCCATTAATTATATCTACACGAGAGCGTACTTCGTCATGAATTGAAACGCCTCAGGACATTCGATATAAATAAGTCGAAAGAAGGTAATTCAAGAGTAATTTAAAGATGCAGTGCCTTTGTAGAAATATCAGTTGTTTTTATCATTTAATTTAATATTTTCTGGTAAACGCTCATTTGAGCTCGTCTGGAAACGATCGAACGATGATGGATCCATATTGGAATCTGTCAATCGATCAGGACTTTGTTAGTCGAGATAACGATCGATCCGTCAATCGGCACGTTTTATTCGAAATCAAATGGTTCGATTATATACCTCGAATTCGCTGCGAGGTGATTGCTCGCGAACTCCGGAGGGAAAGGAAAGTCAGCGTTCAACGAAAAATTCTCGTTGAAGGACAATATCGGCTGGAACTGCGTGCTGTGTGACGTTAGTATAGGACAGGAAGTCTGGAGTTCATACGAAATGAAACGGAACGAAACGAAATGAAATGAAATGAGTACTTTTCTAACCTATGCAACAAAAGAACGGTATGGTAACCGACTGTTTTCTCTCCCCGTTAAAATTCTGCGTCATTAGGTCGTGAAATTCGATAGAAAAAAAGTGAACCACTTTTTGCGAACTGTTAGTGAAACTGCGTCCTTCGAATCGCGATTGTATCACGGTTCTCCCATACAATTCGTTCCCCTTTTTTTCTGGCTAGTATCAGTTTTTGTCGATGGCTCGTTAAGTTCAAATTTCGCGAAGTAACGAAGTAACTGGCCAATTCCCTCCAATCTAGTTCGTCTGGCCTCGTTCCTGTTATTGTTTGTCTTCCAAATATTTAATCAACTAGAGTGACTTTTAGATTCGGGTTAAAAAGTGTTTGCGGCCATTATCCTGAAAAATGATCGGCTGCAATCGTCGATCTTCCGCTACACCGATAAGCAGAAATTCAGCAGCTCGGCAAACAGATCGAGTAACACAAACCAGATGTCATTAGGTTCTCGCACGTTCTAAACTGAAATATGTATTACCATCGGGAGGAAAGTAAATCGTAACGGTAATTTCACCTAGTTATTAATAACGCTGCGTACGGTAGGCAGGTACAATTCTGCGAAAAAATTCGATAGTGTTGAACGCCGATTGTAAATAAGATGGCGTTGGAGGTTACCGGAAGGTTGGTACACCGGAAGTTGCGTGATCGAAAAGCGCAAGCATTTAAATCTTCAAGAATTTTCTGTTTCGATAACCGGTAGCCTACAGTCTTTGACTGAAAAATATAAGTATTGATTAAATGAAATAATTGTGTCTCTGAGAAGTTGAGTACTGCAAAAATTGAATATCGTCCCTTACAAAAGGATAACAGTCTTCAGACAGATAAGGTCTTCGCGCGTCGTCTTTGCCACGCGTTAGTCCTCAAACCGATAAGTCCGATAGTCATAAAAACAGGAGCACCTTCGATAAAACAAGAAAACAAACATTCATCATTCTCAGCTGCCACATTTTATTTTCCTTCGGAGAGCACTGCCTTGAACGAAAGCGATAGGAAAACAACATTTGTTTTCTGGAAAACATCTCGCGTAATCTCAGAAAAAATTATTGGTCCGAGCAACAGAGCGCTAGCCAACGATATCAAATGTTTGTTGTGCCGATTAAACCAACCTCGTCGTCGTTCTGTTCTCTTGTTTTCGAAGATCGTGCTTTCTGATAATGTCACGGCCGAGATCGCCTCGGTTGTGGAACTTTTTTTTTAGGCAATCTCTGATAACAGAGAGAAGACACACGGTACCTGTAAGTTTTCCAGTAGAGGAGAATCCAATCGATCCACGTGCTACATACTCTTCGGATCGGGATATCGTTGTTAGTGTGGAAATAGATAATCTGCTCGAATTCCTGTGACGATATCGTTACGATTGCGCGTTTATTGAGGCACCGCGACGCGCTGGATACCCGACGCGCGACGTCACCGATGCAACGTGTTTACGCAATTTCGTTTGTCTTGATTGATTTTTGTCAGTGAAACCAATGACTTTATCGTTCGAGGGACACCGTTGCAATCATCCCTGCCTCGAACGGGCACGCATTTTTCAACTGTACATCGAAGTCGAAAGTATCGATATGTATCATATTTTTTGATGCAGTCGGCATTTATTAGAACAATCAAAATATGTGTACAGTTTTGCCGTAATTACAACACTTTTATAAAAATGGTAATCAGAGGACAGAAGGATTATTTAAAGTAACAAATTGTGTCATTTTAATTTAGGGACGTCCGAGACTGCGCTGAAGTGACAATATTTCGATGTTCGTGTTGAAATTTGATTAGAAACATAAAGAATATTCGAAATCGTGAGTGGTCCTAATTATTGGCCAAGGGTTGTAGAGATTATGCTAATGAAACTGTGGAAATGAGCAATTTAGCCACCAATTCGATACTCGTCGAAAAATTCTGTTTTTCTCGATTACGATCCGGCAGCGATCTATCCCAACTAGAATGCCTAATCGGTGATATAAAATGATAAATTAGAAAAACTAGGTACTCGAGCTGAATCTTCTCGAGCGGATCTGTCGAATGGAAATCTACAGGTAGCAATTTTTCTGCCGAGATAGTCAATATTTACGTTGATTCCCGTGGCTACGCGGGTAAGTGTTTGTTCTCGCTTTTTATCGCAAGGTCGACGGTTTC
The DNA here is from genome assembly GCF_051020765.1 of Lasioglossum baleicum. Lineage (NCBI taxonomy): Eukaryota > Metazoa > Arthropoda > Insecta > Hymenoptera > Halictidae > Lasioglossum > Lasioglossum baleicum. The sequence continues at coordinate 11,851,420 of NC_134929.1, forward strand.
GCGGATACGAAATTGGCCTATGAAAAATCGCGGCGAGCATCAACGATTTTGTAACATCATTCTGGACAGGGACTGGTTGAGCGTAGATCCCATATAACGATTACGGGATCACACATAACCTTGCGATGTGCGATTACATGTTCTTGCGTTCAAACACGAAAAAGTGATGGGGATGTGGAATTGAATCGGCGAAGTTGAAGATGGTCGACCTAAATGTAGAAAATGTCGATTGCATTATATTTGTACGAACATTTGAAATTCGTGATCCTGTGTAATGTACATAAGAGAATCATTTTTAACAATTTCACATCGTTGCTTTGGAAAGTATAGTCATCGCTTGAGATCTTTTTAATAGTGATTCGACGAGTCTGATTAATTGTAACTATAGAATGGGGATGATAATATTGGCTGATTCTACTTGGAATCGTTTGCACTTCGCCTCACTCCCTGGAAACGATAATTGAGTAGATTCTTTATTGTCGCATTGTTGTTCCAGCGATCAAATGACTTTTTAATCAGCAATGATCGACAGCAAACCAAGGAGTTTGTCCTCTGGACTTCCTACAATATGGTAGGATTCCCACGCGGCTGATAATAAGGTTTTTCCGATGTTAATGAGAAAACTGCGAGTTCGACACTATCTGCTGTATAATGACAAAATTTATGATACCAATAGTTCCGTATACACCCCGGCATTGCAATTTTATCTACGTGGTAATTTACGTATGCGCAGAGCGCAACCTTGACGATAACATATAGTTTTGCAATATTTTTGAAATATAATGTTCGAAGAAAGAATACTTTCGTTAATAACCGTTGATCTATTATACGAACAGGAAGTTGTGCAGGCGTGACAATGCAAATCCTCTAACAAAGCACTAATGTATAAAAGTGAGGAATTCAAATGATTTTCATCGACAATGGTTTTATTACGTAAAGAAATCAAAAATGGAATCTTGGTCGGCGCTCTTGTATCGTCGAGCATCATTCAGTTACAACTGTATCTATGAATAAATACTACACCTCAAGATCCTTATAAAGATCCGCAATCTATTCATTAAGGATGAAGTAGAAAATTTGTCTGTTACAGATTCTAGAATATTTGCAGTTGCAAAGCGTTTCTGGTTTAAGTGAAAAAAATGTTACCAGGAATTCCGCCACGCGTTATCAGATTTCTGTGAAGCAGCCGATGCAATCTGCCGATCGGAAACCGTGAAATAACTTTCTATTCGGTTGGTCAATAAGTTCGCACAGCCTTTCTGATCCTTTATTCGCAAGAAACGTGGCAGACCGCCCTTTTTCTTAGCAAGTTCCATTCTGTCTACGCACTTAGAAAGTATATGTCGAAAGGTTGAAAACACAGCTCCATATACCTATATGCCGCAAGCATTTCACTTACAGACGGCTTAATCTACCAATGATAAGGTTAGATTATTTTTTCTTTATCCGCAACCAGATCTCCCAATACTTGCTTTCTTAAATTGGCTTCGAAGTTCAATTATTTTGTATCGCAACACGAACGCTCTTGCGTAACTAAGCGAAAAAAAACCGAGCCGTAATTGTCGAACTTATTTGCAGTTTCAACAACGACGTTTTTTCTTATTACTTCTACCACAGACAGTTCGGTCGCCTTGTTATCTTCTAAAATGTATAATTTGATTTTTGAAATATGACTGACGTTATTCTGCCTCGAGAACGCTAACATCTTCAAACAAATGTTAACTAGGTTTTTGAGCATTCGTATGCACTCGCGCAGTCACGAACTGCGGTTTCGAAGTTCGTAGTTTTTCATCTGAACTGCGTGTAATTAACGTGTGACGCGACGGCCACACGTTTTTCTTGTTACAGAAGAGACGGAATCGGGAGGCGCCATTTTGTCGGTTTTCACACCTCTGTGCCGATGAAGTTTGTTATACCATTTTTTCAAAAGAAACAAATATCATTATTGTGTGGATATGTGTGGTGAGAACAATTATTTCCAGTGACAGGTAGCGATGTTTAGGATGGAAATGCTAAAAATTTACACGATTAGAAAACAAGATTAATCTTGTTCGAACTTGGCTAATTATTTAGTGGTAATTTATGATTTACCGCGACGACAAGGATCAATTACAGTTGCCGATAGATTCATATTGAAAATCCATATGCGTCAACAAAAGTTACGTGTAGAGACACCAAATTCCACGTGCTTATCGCTCAGGCGTTCTTGAAACGTCCAGTTAAACGTTCCTGTAATACATTCTTTCTAAGATAGTGACGTACGTTGAATTTTTGTTCGTCTCGAAACTCGGTCGTTCTGACACTATAATATTCTCCTAAGACGAGACTCTGGTTCATTTCGTGAAATTTCCGGCTGGTTGCTATCATAGTCAGCGATTACTTGATGCTAAATTACCGGTGTTTTCCTCTCGCGTTTCTGGCTAATCTTGTTAAACCTGAAACACGTCACTCTTAGTATGATATTTTCGAGAGGAGTGTTAATGCGCGGCTCGTCGAGCTGATGTCATTGTCGAAGACAGAGGAAACCCTTATTCTAAGATTCATAGCGGTTTCCGTGATTTTTTATTGGTTGCAGCCGTGGCTTACTCGGATTAGTGTTTTCCACAGAAATATTCCATACAGCCTATCGATAGAAAAAATGCACAAGATTAGTTGAAAATTGTTTAGCACTCATCCCTCGAGTACAGCCACTGTATTTACGATGATCGAGCGAGCCGATAAACGATGTTATCATCGTTCCATTCGATAACTCGAAAGCAGTAAAAGAAAAACAGGAATTAACTGCTTAAATATTCGAGTGGTCGTTATTGCCGTGTGCCGCGCTGCGCTATCAAATAAGAGGGAAAGATTGATGGCGTTTTAATTAAATTCAATTTTAAGAAATACCGTTGATCATTCTTCTCAAGTGATTTCGAATCCATCGAACACTGATTGTTATTAAAGAGAATAGTTTGCCGTGCATAGTCCGGCGGGTTGCGAGTCAAGATAAGCAATTGAGTTTTCAACGTAGTTATTTCGATCACACCCTGTATAAGTCAGCGTTTATTCTCTGACGATTTGTTCATACCTGCGGCGCAGCGGACAAAATTGTTGCAACAAGATTTAAAATGTTTGTTTAAACTAAATCGAACGATCAACTTAATCGCTGACAATGAGTATCAAACGATCGGCGATGCTGACCGTGGAATTTCGTTTGAGCAAACATAATCGCTATAAATCATACCGTGTACAGTACATATGTATATCGGTAGCGAATTAGAGCAGGGATGTTTGTAATCTGTAGCGTATCGGCGCGATTTAACAATTTGCAAACAGTTCGGGATCTATACGCGTATTTATCAGGTGGGTCACGCGTGTTAGCACTTGCTTCATAATTGACCATTCTCTCTGTTTCTCTCTCCCTCTTTTTCTTTTCTGCGACGACGATAATTAACGTATCGAGACATTTCTCGTGTGCAGAGAACACCCGTATTTTGGAGTTTTTTCTTCCGTCAGGATAATCCGATTCGGATAATTTGGTTATCGACTCGACGGCGGGATCAGATTCATTTTTTTTCCGGTTACTTATCGCCGGTTTAGTGAGACGATAATTGTTATAATTCAATTCGTGAGTCGCCGATTAACAGGTCTCAATGACTCGTCATTGGGAATTGTTAATTAGTGACGCGTAATGCGAATTAAATTACCCCCGCGCCGTGCCGCGTCCGGAATACCGATGGCTAACGTTCCTACGTTCCTACGTTTCGATACAGTTGTCATACGCCGTGTCGATCTTCTCGGAACCTGATGATTTATTCTGCCCTCACTCGAGTCACAGTCTGTTTAGAATTCCTGCGCTGACAGCGATCAATTTTTCACAAATGAATAATGCATCAGGTGCGGCGTCTTCAAAACTCTTGTCCGCGACATGATTGATCCCGGGAATTATAGAGATTAATTAACGTTATCGCGTTAAACACAGTGATCCCTATAATTGAAATTGAGAATGACGAACGACGATGCGTTATTCAGCAGTCTTCGACACCCCTTCTTCGGCAGACTTCAATCTCTCGAGTTTTAGTCTTAATTGGAAAGAGTTAATGAAAAAACAGTATCTCAAATTTTATCGTCTGGATTTCCAGTCGCAGCCGATAAATATCTCGCTATCAATTCATCAGGATCTTTCAAATCAAAAAATCAAAAATATGGTTTTTGTTCTCATAATTGGATCATGCACTGCAGAATCGAGCGATGCACTCGGCACTCGGCCCGTCGGATCAGTAGTAGATGCAGGCGTCGTTGGTCAGACACATGTTGCTATCTTCTGCATCTTCAGTGATGCAACCGTATCATCTATCCGACACCGACGTCTTCGATGCGTCTGCCGTTAACGATTTTCCTTGATGTTTTATAGGTTTATGCTTCTCCCCTGTAATTTATTTTTCCTCTTGTGCATTAACAATGTGCATTCCAATATCTTCTGTTCAACAATTCAACCGTAAAATCGTATTAATCGCATGAATCAGCTTGAACAAAGTCAAAATCGTTCTCGGAGCAATCAACGTTTCGACATAATCGAAAACGTACCTGTCCGATTGTTCGATAGATCATTCAACGATTTCGCGAGCGTGTTGACGTAACGGTAGACGTTACCGATTCGCGCGTCACCGTTTCGTTTCCGGTGACTCGATTTAACGATGTCTACGCGATAACCACCGCGTTATATCATGATAACGATGACGGTTTACGATCGCTTGCCGATCGGTCCTCGTAAACGGAAAATCCCGTTTGAGATCGCCGGTTCCCCGAATAGGCCAGCTGTGCGCCCGGATAGAAATATTTGCGTGTATGAGCTCATTAAACGCCCGGCTCTTTCGTAATACTTTCGCGGTGATGTAACACCGGCCGCAGTCACCGGATAGCAGTATAGTACTATAATTGGCAGTGCCGATCGATCGGCCGATCGATGCAGCATCCGACAGAATTCGAACATGCACCGACCAATCGAAATTTCTAACGTTGATTCAGGAGCTCGACGATCTTCTGATCCTACTAATTAGCAGTCCACAGTTCCACGCGATGTATCCGATTGCGCAAACAGAATTTCTGCAGAATCTCACAGAATCCCCACAGATACTGGAATTTGGAGAGATTAGATAAACATCCAATTAAATCCATAAAATTGTTAAAGAATCAAAAATTCGTTTTTTCAGGTTACACAGGCATTAAGATTAAAGTGGAATTTGTTTGACCAAGTCTTCGTTAACGTGTCGGCCTTTTTTACAATTCTGAATTGTTCTACAGTCTTATAAAAATTCTTTGATTTGATCAAATACCTTCGTAAGATAACAATACGGATAAAAATGTTTATCTGAGTCTAGCCAGGACACTTGCCGAAAGCCGCATTATTATTATATAAGGGGGAGTGGGTTAAGTCCGTCTACGGGGCAAGTCCGTTAATTGGTTATTTTTATTATAATATGAACCAAACTTCTCTAGCTTGCATTTATTAATGTAGTATAAGTTAGTATGAACTATTCGACATAGATATTTCCCAAGAATAAGGGTGTTTTCCTCGCTTAAATCAACCAATGCCAAATAGTCACGTGCGAGGTACACGCACAACTTTGAGGTTACCCTGAACGTGCAATAGTTTACAAGTTATTAATATATTCTGTGTTGTTATTTTAGATAAGTACAACAAATATTGATGTAGGTTTACATTAAATAAACCGTTTTTATTGTATTTTTTAAAATTTATTGAGAAAAACACTAAGATGCACTTGCCCCGTAAATATTACTACACGGGGCAAGTGCGTACTATCACGGCGGCGTAAGTCCGTACTGTATGGTTAACTATAAAACTAAACAATATATTTAATACAATGAAAAGCATTTTGTAGCTGGCTTGATAATAATTCTTTTCTTGTCCCATAGCACTCTTGAAACAAGGTTCGAAAGCATTTTTAAACTTTGTTTTAATATCACTGTATCCCCAGTCATATTTCATCATAAAAGTACTTGGTTGTTTAAAAATGGATAACTATAAAACTAAACAATATAATTTAATGCAATAAGAAGCATTTTATAGCAGGCTTGTTAATCATTCTTTCCTTGCCCCGTAGCACTTGAAACAAGGTTTGGAAGCATTTTTAACTCTCAGAGACGGACTTGCCCCATTTTCGGGGCAAGTGCGTCCTAGTTGACACTTTGTACAATATCCTATCAGAATGATAATTTTCAAGCAAAATTAGAATTCTACATAATACTAATTCATCAGTAATAACTGTGGCAAGAGTTTGATACCAAGAACGTTAAGTTTTTACATACCTGACTGAAAATACATCAGTTTAAAGTCCAACTTTGCAAAAACTGGGGCGAACTTACCCCACTCCACCTTATCCTTGAATTCGAGTTTTCCGTATTTCCGGCGGAAAACCTGAATTCAAAGGAAGCAGGTTTGGCTTCCGATAAGCCGAAGGCCCGACCTGCACGGATCAACATTAACATTGAGAACATCGAGTAGTTGCCTCGTACGTTTTGACGGCCGCGGTCACTCGATACGTGACTCGGCGCATAAACCGTGCATAAACTACTCGCGATAGTTTGCATACGATTATTTCATATTTGTTTCCTCTTGGATCCGTATTATTGTAATTCATAAACCTGAAACGTTGACCTTAGCCAGCCTTTACATTTCCATGAATCGGCTTACACTGAAATTGATATACAGAACAACCTCGTCTATCCGAACACGTCGGGACACAAGGTCGTTCGGATAACAGAGTCCTCGCTAGCTACACGAAGGAAGAAGGAAGTAACAGATGATTCACCGATATTCATTCTCATTTACAAAACAGAAACATCCTCGAAAATTAGTCATCTTGAATCGCACTGATACGATAGGAGCAATACCTGCACGCGCGCATCGTTTCTTATTTCTTTCAGATTCTTTCTCGCTGAGTAGTCCTATGCAAACATCGTAATCTAGCTCTCGCAATTCTATGAACGATATCTAAATCCAGATTTACCGTTTAATGAAACTAATCGAAATCGAACGGGATCAGATTCGACTAACCGTCCTGATAAAAGAAACTGATACGAGATAGAAGTAAAACCACTTCTGACAAAATCATCAATCATTTTCTCTTCGAGCTGTCCAGACAAAAGGCGATAGAGATAGTTGCGTAAAAATGTCTACTGGTACTTCAAAGTACAGACTTAACCTAATGTTAATTTTTTTACGAATTCCAATTAATTGGAAAATGATTCACGTGATAGAGACTCTGTAAACACCGTTTTACCGTCGCGTAACTCTGTTTCTTTATTCGATTGTTTTAAACATTGATTTTATTAGCAGAATATACAAGACTTTTCTAGCAGAAAAAATTCTTGAAGTTCAGCTTCTTGCGAAGGTCCGAGTTAGGTCTGGGTCATTTTTGTTTAAGCTGATAGAGAGAAGCGATTTACGTAAGAATTGCCCACTAATTATCGAAGAGCGAATAAAACGTTGAAATCCGTTTAACACACGTGTCGCGCAACACAAAACGCTGTTATCTCTAATCTGCGTTTTGTTTGGACTTCCGTTATCTATGCCGACCCACTATTCATCCTCGACCGTGAATTACGACTGACAAAGGATTTCCCAATCGACATAGCTCGAATTTACATCGTAAATCTAATACCTACCAGGAAGCGCTGGTCGACTGATTTTTATCGGCGTGCGCAAAACGCGTAATGATCGAGCGGCGAATTTAACGCGCATTAATTCATCGTGTTCGATTGTGTTTGGATCAGCGAGGCAGCCAGTGAATGCCAAGTCGATGGCTCGGTCGAAGAGAAACGCGAGATTCTCTCGAGAATAATACTCGACGGGCTTGGAGGATGATTGCGACTATTGACGATCTTCGGGAGCCTCTTAGCATTCCAATAGATTTCCGATAGTCCGGAACTTGGCTAACCGATTGAAAAATGAGACGTCGATTTATTAGACAAACCGTTTTGCAATTTATTCGGTGACGTGCTCAGCGCGAAATAATGGCGAATGATTACCGGCGAGTATGTCATTTATTAATGAATTCAAGAGACAAGTGTGATTGATAATCGGACCGGCTGAATTTAAATTGATTAATGCATGCATCAACGATTATTACACCTGTCTACGAACTTGCATATTCTCATTATTACGCCTGTTTACACCTTCGATTATTATATCTAATTTGCTTATTCTTCAAACATTGGAAGATGTTCATTCTTTGAGTCTCTCTTTTAATGATTGATACCCGTTGGTATCATGTACTTGAAAGATTATATTTTTCAGTATTTCTGTATTGTCAGTGTAATGAAAATAGTAATAATAATGCTCTTGGAAAATATAATTAATGGAAGTCTTCTATGTTTTCAGGATGGGCTGGACGCCAAAAAGTGGACCTCGCAGGATAACCAAAATGGGTAAGCAGCATCCAATAACATCTGGCAATCTTCAGAAAATATCGTCTTGTGATAACAAGTTTTAATAATATGAATTGCGTGTTTCAGTTACGACCAAGGACATAATAAAAGCAGCGTCTACGTTCTGGAGCTCGAGGACAAGAAGAAAAGCGTGCAGGAGTACGAGGAAGACTACAACCCGTATGAACACAGAGTGGTTCAGCATCCAACGACGTGAGTTTCGATTTCCCTTTCACCCAGTTTATCAATTATAATTCCGTACATGTGATTGCTAACTTGCTCGCGCAAATATAGTATTCGTCGCGCCATTTTACAGAATCAAGACAGATTATGTATCTTTTCAAACAAGATACGCCGAGACGAAGGAAAGGAATAATTTGCGTATCGATGGAGTAGTTTACCGAATGAAATCGCAAGCATTTGCATAATACCGGACGCTGTGCTCTACACACGCGTAGCCGCATCGTTTATTCCGACCGCGTTTCTCTAGATACAAATTACCCGGTAATTTGTTGCGGCGATTAGTCATGAAGCGGAAGAATAAGATTGTCCTCTGCGAAACTGCTTCGAGGAACACAGAAACGCTGCCAGCCTTGTTCTGCCGTTTAATAGCGAAGTCACGCGTTAATGACGATCACATCTTCCGAAAATTCGTAGAAGTTATTGGACTACTTATCTTTATGCATTTATAGTGAAATGGACTCGAGTCCTTTACTCTAGTAAATACGTTAGAGTTAATTATATTATCAACGCGTAGCAAAATTACTCAGGGCAGGGCCGGCGTGACCTTTCCTGGGGCCCGGTTCAAAAATTTTGCGGGACCAGAATACGCATTCAAATCCTATACTTAAATTTCACAATAAGGAATTATTTATTATAAGTACAATGGATGTTACATATACTTTTGTAAGATAAATATTACATAATTTTTCTCGCTTTTACCGCCGCAAAATCTTTGATTACGTCGTAAAAATTGATTGAGTTTGCTACTTCGCTTTCTATTGAAAGTCAAAGATGTAAATTGGCCTTGGTTTATTGATGATTGACGATAATTTTTTATTAGTTTCAACCGCGAGAAATTACGTTCAGCTGAAGCCACGGTTACTGGCGTAGTTAACATTATTTGTAACGTCGCACCGTGGTCATCGCGATCGCTTACATGGGACATTACCCAACTTGAAGACACCGATTTTACTGACATTCTTCTACAATGTTGGTACCTTAAAGAAATGCAAGTCATATTTTTTCGCATCCATAATTCGCTTTCAAGGGGCAAAAAATCTGTAATTATATATGACTTTCGCAAAAAACTATTCATATAGTCTAATTTCTCGTAAAAAGTACATTTCTCCGTAAGCGTTCGGATTTTTTATCTGAAATAGTTTCCAGGATATAAGGACTTTATGGAGTTACACTGAACTTCGATGATGTTTATCACGCCTTCAAACTGAATCATCGCTACTAAAAAAATGTCTTGTATCTGTTTATAGTATCATCATTCTGTAGAAAGTTAATAAAAATCGGTTTTTTCTAATTGGGTAATTTCCATAACACCTAATGTCCACTGCACCCGTGTTGCTGACATGTCAACGTTTGATGTTAACATTTAATGTCAACGTCTGCAACACGCTGCAACGAAATATTTTAATGCAAAGACGGGAGAGAAAATCTCGCACTTATGTGTCGGTGTGCAGCAAGTTGTCATCGATGAGTGGATTGTGCGATTACATTTTCCACACACACTCGAACATTTAATCTACTATACAGGGTGTCCTGCAAAATGTCTGATGAGTTTTCGTAGACCGCGGGGCCTTTCAAAACGCGAGGCCGGGTTCCGGCGAACGCGCTGAGCCTGCCTTGCCTGGCTCAGGGTGTAAAATGTTAAAAATTATTGGGTATCTAGTGTAAGAATGATGGTAACAGCTGAATGATCGTTTCAGGAGCTGGGAGACTTTGCTCCACCTGCTGAAGGGAAGCTTGGGAACCGGAATCCTCGCGATGCCGAAGGCCTTTCACCATGCTGGGTATGTTGTTGGTCTAGTAGCGACGATCATCATCGGTCTACTTTGTACCTACTGTATACGAATCCTCGTGAGCTCACAATACGAGCTCTGCAAACGGAAAAAGGTGCCATCCTTAACGTATCCTGCGACAGCAGAGGCTGCCCTCTCAGAGGGTCCGATGCCATTTAGGCCGTTATCGAAATACTCAGTGTGAGTACACATTCGCATCACCGTCTATCCGAATCTGTAATTGGGACGGTGATTATGAAAGTGAAGTAACACCACGAAAGTTGCACTACGATTTATTTCACGATTGCAACGATTAGAAGAACTTCTTTGACGTTTATAATACGCTAGGAGAAAAACAGAATTTATATTTATTGTATACCCACGTATTCTCCAATAGCGAAATATTGACCACAATGAAACTATATAATTATCAGTAACATCGATCAGTCGTGATACAAAATAAGCATGAAGATCAATTTGTTTAGGATTTTGACTTACATCACTTTCATAATCACTGGCACAATTTATCTCTATACACGATTCATTAATATAATGTATTTCGATGTTTACAGGCACGTTATAAATATATTCCTCATGATCTATCAGCTGGGAAGTTGCTGCGTGTACACTGTGTTCATCGGCACGAATTTGCAAGCGGTTAGTAGAATTCTTTCCATTAATCACTCGGACGGCGGAGAAAACGAAACGTAGCAACTTTGTGGCTATGAATAGTAATATTTTGTAATGGAACTTTCGCGAGAAGGAGTTCAAGGCACGTGCTTCTTTACGTTAGCTCAGCCAAGTTCTTTGAAAAGCAATTAATTTACCATGAAGAGGGCTTTGAAAGTTGCCGGTTTGATACTTTGACAGCCGCTCATTTTCTGAAAGAGTGCATTGAGAATCTAAGGAAGAAAATATTATTTTTAGAACCATCGAGTTGTTGTTGAAGGATCCACTAAAAACTCTTTAGCAATGGACTGTGGGCTTTTAAAAATGATGAAATAATCACCGGCCCGTAATATGTTAAAATGTACTGAATAGCAGTCGGCAAGTAATACATTGAAGATGAATAATCTGATTAGACTAGAGTCACTAGAGAAGTGACGTGAACACGTTACCTGCAACTATCCGGTATTAGAAAGAGTAAATACAGAAGCATCTGATCGCGGAGCGGCGAGCGGACACGTCGATCCAGCTTTTACCGTAAAGAGTGTGTACCGGAGAGCTAGTCTGTCTCTCTCGGAAAGAGAGACGGTCGTGTAGGCAGCGAGAAAAAGGAGCATGTAGGTCAGGGAAACACGGCGCGAGGAATAAACGATTAGACGGTGTCGGGCGAGTAATGAGCGACGGAGTCAAGGTGATAATGCGCGTGCACGGACAGGTTCGTTGACATTTCGCGACGGGGAGGATGTGGCTGCCGTTTAAACGTTTATTTACGAGGACAACAGCCGTTTCGGTCGTCGTCGCCGTTGCCGCGATCAGGAAGCTCCTCGAGCTGAATAGCCGGTGAATGCTAACGCCGACCGTGAGCCGTTGTCTCACGCTACTTCCGCGAGACTCCGTTTCTTGTTGACACCCACTGAATGGAAAGTGAACGTCCGATCAGCCTTCGAACCCTTTAAGGGATCGTCCGTGAAGAGATCCTTGCAGGGATCCTTGCAGGAATCCTTTCAGAGACACAGAGAGTCAAGGACACAGCAACGTTCTGATGCTAAAGAATTCAATACGTTTCACTTCTGTTCATTGAACCTTTTCTTGCCGTCTCTTATAAACTTTGTGTCGTTCGACGTTGACGTTTTTCTTTGTTACCAGAGTGCAGATATTTATCGAAAATAAAAAAGAAGATATATTACTTGATAGAAGAGACATATTTTCCGATACAATTTAACGATTAGGTAGACACGGACAAGAATCGCGTAAGTTAAAGACGAATAGGAACAAGATAGAAAGTCGTTGAACAAAATGGTCGGTACATAACTCAGTGAAAGTAAATTTAATAGATCGGAACGTTTGGCCAGATACAATACAGTTCCAGAACTCATTAAACGCATAAAGTCTGAGAAATTCTGCAACCGAACAGTGAACCCGTCCCCTAAGGTTAACAGGTTCAAGACAGGGATTAGTCATGCTTCTTTTGACGATTCTCGGATTAAAAATTCCGTGGGTCGTGCCGGTGCTTCCCGTAGTACTTAAGGATTCAGCGCGTCGCTCGACAATCGTAGAAATGTCCCCGTGGTATGAGGATCGGAAGGCACCAGCTCTGAACTATCATAAGTCCCGTGTAAGAGGTCGCCTGGTTTGATTCCGTTCCACTATGACGACGCCGTGCAACTGCTGAGTCGATTCCGCTCACGTTGTCTACGCATCGTAAAAATTTCAATCGTACAGTTTGTTAATTCCCCTCGGTTCGTTAGCTTCTTCAAACACTACGGAATCTGGCATTAGAACAGCTGACCGTGTTACATGCTATAGCGTTCCTGAAACCCGATCCGATTAATCATTCGCGATTGTGCGTTCGAGTTGTCCAAGCTAACAGTATCAATTTAATTGGAGCAGTCTTTCTCTGTGCTCACCTTGTTACGATCTTGAGTTCCACATTTTACACGTGTGCGATCAGATAGGCTTGTTCTCGATGCAGTTCGCTGTGAGAACAAATTTCGAGGACGATCATTCGGTTTAGAACTGTTCTGGAACACTTTCGAGAGAATCCGTTCAAAATGATCTGGATGGTAACAAACAGCTTACTAGACTGCTAAAAATTGCGATGTCGTTATAAATTTGTTTATATTTAAATGAACTAACTAAAACTTTGAGTATTGTATGAGTAAATTGCAACAGTTTCGTATTTATAAAATGATAGATTTTTCAGTTAAAATTGTTCCGAGTGCAAAGGGTTTGATCTGATCCATTTCACTCAACGAATCCTGATAGGATACACTTCATGCAACATCAATACCAAAAATGAAGGTATCGAGCGGAAAAGATAGAAGAAGTAGTTGAGAGAAAATTGTGTATGCAGGCAAGAACGAGTTTTTATCATCTGTGGCTACGTCCGCGAATTATAAAATAATGAGTGGAGACTTAATATTCAATATCGCGATGTCGAAAGAAAAACTTGACTGTGTCGGTTTAGCCAGGGTGTGGAGCACGTCGTTCGCTACGCAATGTAATGGATAGTTAGCTGGCGCGGTTGCGACACGTTATTACACCGAGTGGATAGAATGTGGATGCAACGGGCACCGATGGCGAAAACTTGAGTCTTGTCGCGGTTGGCCGCGTTAGAAAGAGCATATTCGATTCTCGAGTCTCGTGACTCGAGCAAGGAACACACGCTGCTGACCCGCAGACAATGTTGTCTGATTAATCGACTTGTTTGACAGCGGACGAACACCTGTTCCATTCAACCCGGCAGTTTTACCGAGAACTCCACCAAATGGCGCGAAAAACGATATGCAAGTTGCCGCCGGTGACCTTTTGGTCAAACGCGGTTCAAAACGATTTTAATCGTAAGATGAAACATTTTATGACGTGGATGGATTATGTAACCCCGTAGGAGAGTCATTGGATAATTAATTAGACAAGCAGCACACGCAAAAGTTAAAAAACCCATTCGTCAGCAGATTGATAAGAAAATAACCATTTTGATGCAGGTTGCATTGCGCGCTGGCTCTGGGCGTTATAATAACTATTTCTTTTCGGCGGAAAGGAATGACACAGTGAAACAATCGACCTCAGACATGATCTTATGATCTCTAGATATGTTAGACCGCGAAACCGGTCGGGTGTCCAGCGAGCGGACATGCACGGTCGCCAGAAAAATTAGACTCTAAACCTTTTGCGTCCGACAGAAAATTGCACCTTAGTTCCTGTCGTAGCCGGATCGAACCGATTCGAATCGGCGTGCACCGCATTATGCAACGATCCGGGGGATTATATCAACCGCTTATAAATTCCGCTCGCGAGATCTGTCCGATTCTTTTCTCGTCGTCGAAAATTACACAGGACCGAGGCTAATCGACGATTAATCGACCGGGGAACCTGGGAACCAAGCAACCGGACGAATTGAATACCTTGCGCCATTACCGCGAACCGATCGCTGTGTCTGGATACCAATTATCACATTCTTGCGCGATTATTTTATGCAACTATGAACGCGCCGTGGCCAATTCACCCGCTTATCCTCTAACTAATGCCTTCCAATTACATTGAACAATTTTATTTCCACAATAGAACAAAACTTCTCGGTCATTTCAAATAGGCGTTTTAACATTACACCTATCACGGTCAAATGACCGGTTCTGTATTTCACGATTATTGAAATTACAAAAATTCATTTATGGAAAAGAATGGAATAAATTCTCTTGGCCAAGCATCTATTATATTGAAAATCACGGACAATATCACTTGTTTAGTGTTATAGCTTAGAAAAATGTAGATGTTCATTATTTTCATTTTATTAGAATTATTAGAGGGAGAAATAATTCGTGCGATCGTCAGAGCAGACTTTTATTTTGTATAAAGATCCGCAGTCTACCCATTATCGTCGCAAATGACCTCGATGACGTCGGCACGACGAAAAGTAACGAAGAAGAATCTTTCGGGATGAATGTATCACACACACACACACACAACGATCGTTCAGTTGTGTCCGTTTAGAGAAACACGGTCACGTTTCTTCCGTCAATTGCCCTTCCGATCTAATTAAGGTGTTCCGCCCTCTTAATCGCATATCCTGCGTCGACCCGTGAATTAGAATCGAGAGGACGAGCCACGGTCGTGGAACTAGAATGAAAACGCCTGATCAAGTGAAAATAGAACGCCTCAAGGCGGTCCGCAATCGCTGAAGCACAAGCTTCTTTTTCTGGTCGTGTTTAACGACGACGCAGACCTTTACAGACGTGTTGGCACCTTATGCGAGGCTGGTCGGCGGCTATTATACCTAGTTGGTGTTATTCGATTCCTGTTATCCAATGAAACTCGCTTCGTTAGTCACCGCGATGATTGGGCGACTGAGATTGCCGATTAATGAAAGCGCCGCATTATCTTTGTCTGACAATTTCATTCAAGAAAAGAAAATATTGCGTTCGACGTATGATTACGTCCGACTTGACTCGTCGTTCAACAATGCGTTGCGCCTGACAGCGTTCTCCAATCGTTAGCAGCTTGGACGTATTATTACGTTCATCGTATGTTAACCTACTGCCCAGTCGACGTTATTCTGCATTAAAGATTCATCCGTTAATCGTTTTCACCGTTATCTCACGCACAGATGCATCGAGCGACGTAATTGTTCGTCAGACGCAAGGATACTACTGGAAACACAGTTACGTAAATTCCCAGCGTTCCGCAAGACACGATGTCGACGATCGTAGGCTCGAACCGCTTAATCAGCATAATGCCGACGGAATTGCATCGATTGAAACGCATTACATGATCCGTGTGTTGCACGCAATTAACGAAACGGTGTTGCGGTACGCAGCAGCGTTAGACACGACGCGACGTGCGGGCGCGCGGGCGTTTAGATAGTTTTCGAAGCGGGTCCATTGGCTGTAGAAAACCGATTCGCGTTTCCGTTTTGCTAATTATTATATAAAGCGCGTCTTTGTGCCGCAGCCGTTTACGCAACCCGACCGAACCGCGAAAAAGTTCTTTCTTCCGTGAAACAGAGAGAAATTCGATTCGTGCGAATGGGAATCGTTGGCGAAAAAATGCGAGCGTTAACGGTTACGTCACCGCTATTACGTAAAGACGAAGGCTGAGAGCAGTGGGATCGTGAAATAGTACGCGTTGAGCTGTGTCTAGCCTCACTTCCGGTTGTCCTTGAATCCGTCGATATCGACGATTTATAATCGCCACGCCGCGCGCCGCGCCACGCCGTTCCGCTATTGTTCGCGCGATCACGGGGATTCGCATCGGAACGATAACGGCAGATTTACGACGTTTGCACCGCGATAGACGATAGAAAGTCGAGATTATGGTCGCGACCGTGCACCAGAAGGACACGCGCAGTACGCAGGATCCGCGTGTCCGCGATTGCAATGTTGGACGAAACTATTGACACTGCACGGTCATTAATCATTCAAATATGAGTCCTAGCTATGGTACATACTCCTTATTTGTTTAGTTATCTCAGGTTGCGTCTACCGTATTATTACTCATCAGTATGCTGCAGATTTGATACATTTATGACTAGACCGCGGTATTTATGGGAAATAAAAATTTTCTGGGTCAGCTAGAAGAAACAGTACTTGAATGAAAATGCATTTTCTTTCTTAACCGTCCGTCGGGCGCAATATCTGGACCGCCGAGTTCGGGCGCAATGTGCTTGACGGGATAAACATCTAATTAAGTTCATTTATACAACTGCTGTTAGGGAAATAGTGCACTTGGTGCCGTCTACACTCGTAGGGCCGCCCTTTTTGCCCTTCCCAAGTGTGGGGGTGACTGATTCGCTTGTGTTTTCCGGATACTAAATGATCGCGCTGTGCCTCTCAGATCGGTTGCGCTCGACGGAAGGTTAATAATGTTAACAAATTGAAAATAGTACAATCATTGAATTATTTTAACGTTTTTATAATGTTGTACTCGATCTATTCGGGTTTACCATAAATGCATGAAGATCCGCAGTCTAATGACAAGCATTATTTTCGTTCCAGGCTTTATCGGATTACTTCCCGAACGCGGACCTGAGGGTGTACATGTTAATCGTTCTGCTTCCCCTGATCCTCGTCAACTGGATCAGAAACCTGAAGTTCCTGGCTCCCTGTTCGACCATCGCCAACGGCATCACGCTCGTCAGCTTTGGTATAATATTGTACTACATCTTCAGGGAACCGTTGTCCTTCGAGAACCGCGAACCAATAGGCAAAGTTGGGGACTTCCCACTTTACTTCGGCACTGTCCTCTTTGCTCTGGAAGCTATTGGCGTGGTGAGTACTTTAAATTCTAAATAATACTTCATGTTCCAGTTGCACTGTAGTTCTAAATTGTATTAAGTCGTTGCCTATGAAATGTTTGATTTTATAATGCGAATCTTACGGAGCATTTTGATCAGGAAATACTATTATAGCCTGAAGATTTATTAATGTATCATTTTAAGGTACAAAGCTGCACCTTCTGCAGTACCTCCCAACTACAGTCTTTGTTTTCCAAATGGTTCAGAAATTCTTATGATCATCTAATTTCAGATCATGCCCCTGGAGAACGAGATGAAGAAGCCCAAGACCTTCATCAAGACCTTCGGAGTGCTGAATATAGGAATGGGTGCCATAGTCGTCCTCTACACAGGTCTGGGATTCTTCGGGTACATCCGGTACGGTGCTTCAGTTGGGGGCAGCATTACGATCAGTTTAACCGAACCAGCACTTTTAGCCAAGGCTGTGCAGATCCTCTTAGCTATCGCCATCTTCTTCACGCACCCCATCCAGTGCTACGTGGCTATTGATATAGTTTGGAACGAGTATGTCGCGCCCAGGATGGAAAAGAATTCGCATAAGCTGCTGTGGGAGTACGTCGTGAGGACTGCGCTCGTTCTTCTTACCTGTAAGAGAAATGTTTGATTGTATTAACGAAGTACAGTACTATTCGAACGTTAGAAAAATTAATATCTACTATCTAATAGTCTTGTAGCTTCTACAGGGGGCATTCTGGTCTTCGAGGCCGTTTTAGGAATTTTGTACACAAAAAGTATTGAATGCATTGGGATCTTGCACACGTACTTATTCGTATTTGAAGTACAGTGTGTGATCTGTCTTCTCGAGCTAGTTAAAGAATTGTTAGATGTCTCCGCAGCGGAGTCGACGGTGTTTTTGTTAACTGGAACCAATGTGCTAATTTTGTTTATCGCTACTTTCAGTTCTACTGGCCATAGCCATCCCCCAACTGGACCTGTTCATCTCTCTGTTTGGAGCTCTGTGTCTCTCCGGTCTCGGACTGGGTTTCCCCGCCATCATACAGACTTGCACGCTCTGGAACGTGTACGGCAGCACTGGGAGGTTACTGATGGTAGCGAAGAACATGTCTTTGGTCCTGTTCGGGCTCCTGGGTCTCCTGGTAGGAACGTACACGAGTCTTCGCGACATCATCCAAAGCTTCTCTTGAAGCGTGTTCCTTCGGTGACGAGGGACCATGAACGAATGGCAGCGGAGAACAGGAGGCAGGAGGAGGGCGCCGCGTTGTTCGCCACAATGGACGAACGCGGGAACGCGAGGTTTCGACGCCTAAATGAATACCAAACGATCGAGCCTGGACGAGGATGCCCCTCCTTCTACGAGACGTATTTTATAAATACGTTGATGGGATGTGAGACCGAATGATCTCATCTAGAAGTGGAAAGAACGGAAAGACGACCCCCGCCTAGCGTGTCGCGATTGGTGGACACTAACAACACGTTAATCTCCAATGGGATTGTAGTTCGCCTGTTGACCAGGAACTGTTTTTATTTGTTTTGTTACCGCCGTTTTTTTTTTAATCGCGGACGAAAGAACTAACGATTGAGAGAGACGCGTGCGCGCCCGCGCGCGTTATTGAGGAAATATAGTTGATGGAATAACATATAGCTTGAAAGCACCGGAGACGTTATGTCCGTGGTCTGATCGTGGAAGAGTGCTTTCTGAACGCGTTCCAGTTTATTTATGATTATTGTAACATTCTAACACCCGTTTTGTTCCTCGCACGAGGCTTTCGTTTGTCTATGGCAATCCGTTATAACATGTATTTTATCGAATGATTTCTTGCCGTGGGCAAAGGATATTCGCAGACCGTTTCGTCTTAAGATGATAGCTAGTACCAATCACTCATTATGTTAATTTTAATAAAACGATCTGTTCAGTGTTTTAATAGATACCTCGTGTGTAACTGCACCAGAGTCCTACATGTCTGAATCCTGTACACATCCTGCCGATCCTAACTTTGCCTTATGTTAGCTGTAGTGGTAAGTATTCTTCAACACTATGGCCTTCTAGCTGATTTAATAATTAGTAATAATTATTTCGTTCCTTTAGAATAGCAGAAGATAAATCCAGCATTCGGATTCGGTATCAAGAAAAGTTTCTTTATTCAAGACTCATTAACGACATAATGGAACCTTTAAGAGAATGCAAGAGGTACATTTCTGCAAACTTTTAGATCAGAACATTCGGTTGAGGGTAACTGGTTGGGCTCTCTGATCAGCCGCGTACGGGTCAAAGTTCGGAGGTAGCGTTTTTCGCTTGAACGCCATGAGATGTCGCCGGTTCTTACGGTCTTATGGATCGCGGCCGGGGTGGCTGCCCCCGCATACCTCGGAACCAACCCCTGCGCACCCTCCCCGAGCAGACGGTCTCGAGCTTGGGTTTACGCAGCTTCAGTCGCACGTGTGCAAGCGACCCCATGTCGACCGGAGCTCCGTCCGTATGTGTGCGCCCCGCACACGCGTCCTCGTGTTCCTCTTCGGCTTAGCGCACCCTGTGTGAGCCTCTCCCTTTCGCATCCGTCCAGTTTGCTCGCCAGTGAACGTAAGTTGCGTACCGACCGTCGTACCAAACAGATAGGGACGATGCTCCATCGCAATAGATCCGAGGCTGGAGTCCCATCAACCCCTCGCTATCAACACACAATGTCTCAGGGGTGGTTGCAACCCTTCCAGGACGTTAAGGATGAAATGATTAGTGATTGTACTATTTAGTGTCAAGTGTATATTATTGTTTTTATCCTTTGTGGTAGGGAAAAGTAGCTGGTACGGTTTGGTCTTCTGTATTTAATTATTTTATAGGGTAGGACATGTTCTTCAGGTTCTCGACGTTGAACAGTATTACGTGCACTGGTGTCAGGATATCGAGGATGAAATTGTTAGTGAATAATTTGCTGAGACGATTGTTTTTTTCCGTTTTATGATAGGATTTAATTTTTGTTAATGAAAGAAATAGTAAGATGATAGATTTTTGTATTTGGTATAGTTGATTTTGTGTTGATACGGTGACGGTGGATTATGTAACATAGAGTGCTATTGAACGGGTCTCGATTTCGTAGAAGTGGTTCCTCTAAGAAGCTTATTCCTGTTCTCTTCACTAAATTTTTAACACGATGGGTATAAATGGAATTAATAATCTAGTCTTAACTATTGTCGTATATCGGAGATGTAAAGGTGTAAACATAGATAAATATTTACAGCTAGCAGTATCCAAATTGAAGCAAATTCTTTTAAGAAATACATAGTTTTCTTTTATAGCAAGTGTTCCTACAAAATATTACATTATTCTGAAGTTTATTTTTATTCGCACTTTAAATTATCTACGATCGCAGCACCTTATAGATCCCTTGTTCGCTTGCCCTTTATAAGTAAATCAATATGCAACTTCATCTTCTCAGAAACACGCATCGTACATTGAAGTTTTAAATATCGCCCATTTATAATGAAACCGTACTGTCGCCAACTGAAAGTTTGTATAAAGATCCTTAGGGCTCTAAGTGTCAGGAATAATTGCAATAATCATAGCCACCAGAATGTTAAATGTTGACGCAAAATTTCTCGTGAAAGACATGGACGTGTGAATGGTTTAATACGAGTTCTGTAGAGTTACAAATGGCTTTGAAAGAGCGATTAGCGTTCTGCGGGAAATCGTTCCGCTCCCGGGTGACCGTATTATCCCCTGCTCGTCACGATCGATATATTCCCTTTTAAACCTGTCCACTGATCCGCGTGCGAGGGTGTGCTCGATTCCTTTACCTGTATGCATAACAACGCCGCGATGACAATCTCTTACGTATCATTCGCTCCGTGATTATTCGCAAACACGTTGATCGGTTCATCGAGAAAGGCGTAATGCGTATCGTATATTTTTCATTCGGAACCCTAAAAAATAGATTATGGTATAGCAGAATAAAAATAGATGATGCAAAATATAATTTAAGTAGAATAGAATCGCATTTTTATAGGTTTTTCTTTTAACTTTTATATACAAGTATTTTTCACTGCTTACCTTATAGTGAAATCTGACATACTCTACTTGCACTTTGATCCTTTGTTTGGTTGCTATTCCCTTTGTGGGTCAATCGATACCTCCCTTTCCAAACTTGACGCTAATGCATGGTTATATGACTCGCATTGCCAAATGGCTACAGTCATTCTTGTTTTATGGTTATCCTCGGGAATCGCTGGAGGGAATAAACAAGTCACATTATCATTTGGAGGAGCCAAGAATTCGGACAAACATGTTTGAATTGTTTTCCTTAACGTCGCTTGGTCGCCACTGAATTTATGCGAACAGACCGACAATTAGAAAATCTGTATCGTTATAGAGGATTGCAGTGTTTTTACTAACTTCTGTTTTGTTATTTTTATTAATTATTAAATAAGTCATTGATCACTGTTGTGTACAAATTATGTAAAGATGTAGGCAGCAGTGTATTGAATCACTTCAAACGACGAAGACGATGATGTCTTCAAAATCATTAAGGGTAATTGAAGAAATACTTCCTCACATGCGACGAACTTTATACAACTTTTAACTTCTGCTTGCTTTCACTGTTACTAGAAATATCTTCCACGCCAAATATAAGAATGACATTATACTTTTACATGTTTCGTTCCCCTAATCAAATACTTTTCTGCCATGAGTTCCATGAAGAAGAGGATCTAACGAATTCTTCAAGGTTCTCCATTGGCCCAGGGCTAGAATTGTTTAAAGATGGAAAATCTAATTTCTTCTTCACCCTTAGATAATCAACGACGTTACATATTTTTAGTAGATAGCACAAGGAAAAATATTGAATCCTACCTGGTTAGTTGTTCGTGTTTAACTTGTGCAGTTCGTCCACAATCATAGTTTCCGACTCACTGCAGCCACAGCACCTCTAAATCTCGTGCAGCCCCGCTGATGGCTGCACCGGAGGCGTAGTCTCTTCCTAACTTGCATGTACCACGTGAGCTGGTGTCTCGTTGGAAATTGAAATGTTCAGCGGTTTAGCGCTGCCCAGTCGCTAGACATCCTCTGTCGCGGCCGCATTAGCGTTAGGAAGTTTCCTCTTAAAGATCGTGTTACGTCTGTCTGGCCGTTCGAGCGAATTTCGGTGTCCCCCGCTGCGGATGTGTTTACTCTGGTAAGTCTAGACACCACAAACATCTAGCCGTCCTTTTATATCCTTCCGTGATCCACGACAGACTTTTCTGGGCTCGCTGGATCACCTAAATCACCTAGATCGCTCCCCCTTAATCGAACGTCAACATCCTGCTTTTCTTGTCTGTGAAACTCGAATAGAGATCGCATGACAGCAAAGGCTCGTAAAAATATGTTCTAGAGAAATATAGACATTTTCTAAAGAATACTGTCTGCTAGGATGATTCTGAGGTGGGTCTGTAATGATCGTTTTATTATTTTTGTTAGGAAGTTCTTAAACTTCGGTTATGATCGTAAAGAATGTTCCGAGAATCTTTTGTACTTGTTGAGAGATTAAATTGCGGACTATAGCGCAGATTAGAAACCGAAGAATGGTCTAATAAGTTGCTTTGGCGCAGGATGTCTTAGGAATTCATGGGAATTCTCTTCCTATGATTAATATTTTACAATATTATTAATTAGAAAAGTACTTAGATCTTTGACTGGCATCTATTGTATCTTGTGCGCTTATTCAGAGGTTGATTTATGAACTATGGTCTAACAAGTTGTCTTATTGTCAGAGTAAAATATGTCTTAAAAATTCATGGGAATTTGTTTCCTCTAGCTGGTTTTCTACAATATTTTCTAAAGTGTCTGCTCCATCGATGACGCAAATCTTCGTCTACGTATTTTATAGCATGACGATGAAGCGAAGAGCGTGGAATTAACAGGTTGTTGCAGCGTGTGGCTTTTACGAAGAGTACTTATGTACTTATTGTATTTATGTTGTGACAGTTTCACTAGATCTTCTCTACATCATTGGGTAATAATTGTTTATACTGTTTGGTTGAAATATCGGATCGGTTAGCTCGTTTTCCGATTGATGAACGGTTTTAATTGTCTGCATGTTGGGAGACGGCTGTTTTGCTGGATGATATAGACGCCATCGAGTCTAAAAATGGCAACTCCCGGCCAATTCATTCACGGCTATTGCGAACGATACGTACGACAAATGCGAAGTCGGGGCACGGGCGAGATGGAAGACATGAAACCATAAGGCACGATTATTCAAAGATTGGTAGCAGGTCGCCGATACGATGTCACGCCAATTGGAATGGACAAGCGGTTCAGCTATTGCATAACAGTCCCCTCATCGATCTTAATAGCGTCCAGTACGGCTCCCAAGAAAAATAGGGAACGGTTAATTAAAAATCGAGATATTTTATTCGTTACGCAACCCTGGAATAATACGTGCTCCAAAATGCTCCCGGATGAACAGCGGGGGTCAATGAAAAATTTCCAATCAGAATTTTCTGACATTTCACCCTGGAATATTATTTATTACAAAAAGACCTCAGTTACATATTTTTGTACATTGCCTCTTGTGGATACATGACATTTGACTCTGGTTGCTAATTATTTTGTGAAAATGACTAGCTTCTTCTTCTTGGTTTAAATGGCACCTAATCATATTTGTTTTAAGCCTGTTACTATTACACCGCATATAAAATAAAAATTTTTGTACAATAAGTTCAATAAGCTGAAATTAATACATCGATATTTTTTAATTCTTTGAATTCTCCTATACTGCTTTAAATGGCACCTACTCGTTGTTGCCATAAATGCATAAAGTCTACAATCTAGTAATAGCGCCACCCTATATATTTTAAGGTGAAAAATCGAAATCTCCAATTTTGTATACAATTCTCGAGCGTGCATAATTTTTTAGGTGACAAAGTTTTATGTTTTTCCATTAGTTTTCCATTAGTTTCTATCTTCATCATTGTTTTCTTCTGTGCTGTGCACGTTGTTTGAAGTTGGATTTTGTAAAATGTTCACTACTTTTTAGTAAAAATTATAGAAATCTTTCGAATCCGGTGATCCACAGACCCCATTCCGCTTTCACGTGTTTCCTATATAAGCCAGGTGGCGGAATCTTTCACCGTCTAAAATTAGCAGACGCTTAAATATATATCCCCGCTGACATTGTTTCGGGGCAGTGCGGTGACGAGCCATTTGACGTGTCCCCCTGGTTCGCTTTGAGGAAGTAAGAATTAGGAGATCGATTGCTATACTTAAGGGTACCCTCCTATCGAACCACTCGAAAATAATTTACATTTAGGACTTCGTTTGCAGTGCAGTTGCAAAACTTTGTCCACTGTACTCCGATTATATCGTTCAACGTGCCAAACAATCAAACGAATGTTTACTCCATACTTTACATGTTGATGCAAAAATGCCTCTCCGATTAAAAGAAAAACGCATAAAAATTCTTGAAGTGTACAAGATTATTCATGGACTCGTTTATACAATTATCAAATTGTGGATCTTTCTGCTAAATAAAAATATTCCACGCCAGTCGTCAGGAACAAAAATCAAATTAAAATGTATTTTTTCTTTTAACAATTATAGTAAGTCGAACATAGCGTAATATTATTTTCAAATTCTTTTCATTTTTTATTGAAGAAGATAAAATTCAATGATCACATATCATCTTATTTTAAAATTATGGATTACAACGTAGATTTTATGCATTTATTGCAAAAATGAATTGGTGAAATATTGTACGAAACTGCGAAGGCAGAGAAAAATTTAAAAAGAATTTGGTGCGGGAGTTTTCCCTTTAAAAGGGAATCGTAAACAATTTATCCATTTCCTCTGACTGTTTTTCTTGTTGACAGGAGAAGACATCGATCGCCGAAGAAAACCAGCAAACGCAGCCGCCATTTAAAGAAGAAACGCGTCCACTTGTAGTGTTAAGAGGTGAGATGAACAAGATCGGACGAAATGGAATCGAATTTTTGGAACCGATAAGCGCGAGACCGTACCGACTGGTCCTACGTTAGTAATCGGCGAACACGCAATGTCAACGACCAAATGAAATTGTTAAGCTGGTCGTTTGCGGCCGTGTTACACCGAGTTAAATAGGGCTTTGTAAGCGACGATAAGCACCATTGACATAGACAAATGAGCGCCGAATTTAGTCTGTCGCGCGAGACAGCGCTGTGTCAAGGATCCCGCGCGCAACGCGTCGCTGATCCGAGCGATGCTCGTTAGGCTTATATTTCCGGAAACCGTGGTGTCGTCTTATTGTCAATGCTCTTCACACATTCCCGTGTTTGCTGTGTCTAAAAGTCATTGCCACCGCTTCTAATAATATCCAATATCTTTTTTTAACGCTTGAATGTTGATAGCAGAAAGGAGCAGTGTTCATGTTTAGTAGTTTAAAGTGTTAAAATATCGTTCGCTATACTTTGAAGAATATAAGAGTATCTACATGAAATATTCAAAATTGGACCTCAAGTGCTGTGACACTAAAATATTAAAGATTTATAGATGATTAATGGCTTTGGCTTGTGAATGCGCATGTTTAACGTTTGAGAATTAATTCAATATCTTTTTATATAAAATGATATAGGAGCGTTTCAGCATAGACAGAATTAAAGTTGGATTGAATACTTCGTCGCGTACAGATGACGTCCATTAAATGGTAGATTGGAAACTATAATTCATTATAGAATTACTATTACTAGACTGTGGATATTATGCATTTTTAACAAGAAGATATTGTTCTATTATCCGCAACCTATTGAATGTAATTAAGGAAGGAAATTTCCTGTTTTGCTTCAGTTGGAATTGAGACAGAAAAGGTTCACTTTACGCAAAGATCCACAGTCCAACTGCTATTAGAATTGACATCAATATAGATAGCAATCGATCAAGCCGCTATTGTCCCAAGAATCACAGAAACTGTTGCCACACCGTGTACGATTCATTTTTCTTCAAATTACCGCGCGGAGACAGCTGTTCGTTTGCGTTCGTTCCAGCGATTGTGTCTCCACAGATGATCATTATTCAATCAAATTGAAGTCGCGAGTCGGCTCGAGCGCTCGAGCTTCTATTCATCGTGATTTGCTGGCTAATTAGATAATGATTTCCTCGTTTTTAAACGATTTTCTTCGCCGCTAACGATTCTGAGCTTAAAGAAACTAGAATTCTCATAGAAAACCGTGCTTTCTCGGATAAAAGAACTGTCGAACGTAACGATCTCTTCTGAAGATCATCTAGGATCGTTCAGTATATTGGCTCGATCAAAGGACAGTCCCTCGATGGTTGTACAAGCGATTAGTATGGCACGCAGACGTAACGAACGCGGCAGAGACCTTTTCGTTCGGCGGAACAACCGTGGATCAATTGGCGACCAAGAAGTGAGAATACAGATCGTGTAACCTTCAGTAAGTTAACTACATTTGACCTCAATGCAATAATTAAGAGCAACGCGATACGAAACGATGCATGGCGCGCGCGCGCACGCGTAGCCCAACAGAAAAAGAGAGATTCGCACACGATGAATTGACATTTTTATCCACCGTCGTCCCGTCACCGTTGCCCCATATCCGACAATTGATTAGGAGGCTTTCTGGCTAGATCTAGGTCGATTCTTTGATCCTTAAATGATCGTGCCAGCCGGAAGACGACGGGATCGCTGCCTTGGACTCGCGAATCCGACTCCGCTTTCGTAGGCGTGGTCGATTAGGCTCGAGGAAACGTCCCCTTGAACGAAGATTACGTTGCTTTAATCGATTGAAGGAACGTGGCAAATTGCCTACGACCTCTTCCGATGGTTTTTACTTGTTATTAGCCCCGCTCGGGTTTCAGCTTTTTAAACGATTGTGCGTGCTTTGAGGTCATCTTCTTGTGAAATTAGCTAATGGTAGTTTCTCTTATTAAGTTAGGATTATTAGCGAACGTTGTTAGCGAGGATAGGATCATTAGGGATCTATGCACATTTTTGGTAAACAATTTCACAATGAACTTAGGCTAATGGACGTATAGCTGGTTGCACACCGTTCCGGTAAGTCCGGGTTAGGGTAATTGAATAAGCGGTCATCTTCTTGTAGAGCGTCTGCTACCTATTCTACACTGTTGCGTTTCATTTAATTATTTCTGCGTTTTAAATAATAATTTTTAAACCACATACATTTATAATCTATAATATTGATACATACAATGAAGTAGTCGAATAGTTGTCAAATTTATAAATTTTGTTCTTTTTGTTGAACTTGTAGGAGCAAAGGAAGAAAATGGAGAACTCGAAGGAGGAAACGATAAATATGCAATTGATCGGCTCGGAGAGTCCGTACAAGTACGTTTCATTCTACAATACTTACACTTTTACTCTAATGCGCTTCTAATGCGCTAAGCAAACTTTGTTCACGACTGCTAATAGCAGAACCACTGCTAATAATACCAAAAGGGATATCTATTTGTGCGTGTGTATTCTGGTATTATCATATATTTACAAATTGCGGCACGCTAAGTACATACGCACGAGGGGTATCCCGAGATCCACTAACAAAACTCGGAAATACCGATTACATTTGCAAATTGATGCGATTGCAGGGTTAACAATGAAATCGCCGGAAGTGGTCTGAACGCGTCGGAAGTCCCAATATCGCCGGCTATAAGTGCAGAAGACTACGACCCCCATAAGCATCGAAATAGGCCGAACCCAACCTCGTGAGTATACCAAATTACTTTGCAACTTTCCCTGATACTTGTACACACAGTCAAAACGTTCGCTATCCTGTCAATCGTAAGCGAACGACACAATAATTCATTCGTCTTTAACCCGTAATTTCTCAGGTGCAATAGTTATTAACAGAGTTGGGCATTAACTGATTAAAATTTAAATCGAGATTGATTGATTAATATGTACGATTAAGAAAGGTAATCATTGAAAAATCGACGATTGATTCAATTGATTGATGAAGTTAATTGTCAATCGTTGATTAAAAACAGAAATCATCGAAAAAGAACATAAAAGCACGTAAACAGAGTTTGTATTATACACCAAATGACAATACACCTAAACTCAGTTTACATTTTTGTCAGTATTCATATATAGTTTTGATTCCGTATTTCATTTCGAAATTTTAGTAGCTAATCATTAATCAATCATCCGATTGACGATTACAATTGAAAGGAATATAATCGTTAACCGCAATTAACGACTAAACTAGGAGATTAATTGTTAATTGCGATTAACGATTGAAGTAGAAATGTATTCGTCAATCGTTGATTAAATTTTTACCCAACTCTGGTTGTCAATAGTAAGCGTGTTAATTAATAGTTTGTGGCAATTCTTTGAAGTTATTGATGAGAATTGTCGGTTGTTTTTAGAAATGCGGAAACGTTGATCCACTTGTTGAAAGGGAGCCTCGGGACGGGGATCTTGGCGATGCCAAACGCGTTCTGCAACAGTGGTCTGGTGACTGGTGTGATAGCTACAGTGATTATCGGAGTGTTATGCACTTATTGTCTTCACGTACTGGTGAAGGCTCAGTACAAACTGTGTAAACGGTTAAGAGTTCCTATATTGAGTTACCCGATGAGCATGAAGTACGCTCTCGAGGGAGGTCCGGAGTGTGTCCGATGGTTCGCACCTTACGCACCGTAAGTATAAAACCCCATACACCGGCCACAGAGACACACACTGACATTCGTCTTCTTCTTACTCATCAATGCGGTCGCTTGAACTGTAATCAATCGTCCAAATGACTGCAGACTTCGCCTTCGATCTTCTTTTTTTTAACAAAAGATTTTGTGCATTGTTAGTGGTCATTATGTTACACAAAGGCCAAACAACTTACGACTTAAGCTAAGAAAATCATAAAATCAAGCTTAAATTACGAGCTAACCAACCAAAATGATAAAATTGAGCTTGAATTATGATTTAAGCAAACGAAATTATGAAATTAATCTTGAATTATGATTTAAGCAAATGAATCGAAATTATAGAATCAAACTACGATTGCAATTTAAACATTCTCGGAAAGTATAATGTTCGCATAAACGTCCGCAGTCTGGTCGTTGAAACTTCAATCGAGGGTTTAATTGTGTGAACAGTTTTTGAATATAACGTACCATCTAAGATGTTTGATGTATTGTGAAGTAAATAGATCGAAGACAGCAGGAACAATATAGAAATTGTTAGAAATGTTCTTCTAAATGTATTTTAGAGGGTAGCGCCACCGAAGACACGGAATTTTTGCAGCAGAAATTAATATCATTAGTTACACCGTCCTTTTAATTTGCAAAGTAGTCTACCTGTTGTGCTAAATAGATTCGATTTCCCTGTAATATTAGATCTAAATGAGTTTACATACCGGCATGTAGATTTAGCTTAATATTCTTGAAAAGAGCACTGTCCGGAAATGATGGATCGGTTCTACTTACGTCCCGTCTGTTTTAACTTCTACGTATCTTCGGCCTCTATCCAATTCAAACAAGTGCGTTTGCAGTCTGATAATAAAGGAGAAACAAAGTAGCATCCTCCATTTATTGTACAAACAAGCACAAACTTCGATATTTATAAAAACTTATCATGAATCAAAATCAATAATCGACGTACGTAATTCGAGACGATTACAAACGTCACACAAAACGGTAGAGGAATCTTTGACAGAATTAGAAAATCGCTAGAGCAAACCTTTCGCACAGATCAGGTGTCGTTTTCGCTGTTTAAACAGGCTAATTTCGAACAATCTGTTCTGCATATTGGAAAACCGACTCTCTCTATCCTCCTATTTCTATCTCTGTCTCTCATACACGCACGCACAATCATCAATCACACAGCGGCGTCATGGCTCTCCTTCAATTGTAACATGAAAGTTGCTATTATTTCCAGAGGACTCGTAGACGGGTTCATGATAGCGTATCAATTGGGAATATGCTGCGTTTATATCGTATTTGTAGCGTCGAATATAAAGCAGGTAAATAACAGGCGTAGAGTTACCAAAGCTCTTCGTCAACCCAAAGCAGAGGAAAAAGTGAACGATTTAAAAAAAAAAGAACATAATGAATATAATACAATATAAAAATCAACGAAAAAAAAAAGAAAAATAAAACAACTCAAAACGGATGATTCGACGAAAATGCCTAACGTTGTTCTCTTTTCTGTTGACATAAACAGGTGGCGGACCAGTACTGGGAACCCTTGGATGTTAAAACACACATGCTCATTTTATTGCTACCGTTGATTTTGATCAATTACGTAAGGAATCTAAAGTTGCTCGCGCCGTTCTCCACTCTGGCGAACGTGATCACGTTCGTCGGGCTTGCCATGATCCTAGTCTACATGTTCGACGACCTTCCATCCCCTAGCGAGAGGGAGATGTTTGGTACACTGAGAAACTTCTCACTTTACTTTGGTACAACGCTGTTCGCGTTGGAAGCTGTGGGCGTGGTGAGTTTTTAGCATTAGCCTAATTACTCCCAGGAAACCGTTTCTCAATGTGTTTTACCTCTTAGTCCTGGAAGATGGCCAAGATTCGTTGAAGGAATTAATTTAACCGAGAGAAGTAGAAGCAAGAGATATAGGAGTTAAAGGGACTGGACGTTTTTACTATTATAAATTTTTAGATGCACAATTTCGAGGACAGAATAGGATTATTGACAAAAATTCAATGAAAAAGCGCCGCGCTGATAGATCATTGTATTTTTGGTAAGACAATTTAGAATGATAGAGTTCGTACCCGACAACGTGTCAATTTTAGTTGTGTACCCTCGATCGATCTATCATTTGGCTTCGTCGATCATGCCGGCAGACCGAGTAGCCTGCGCCTAGAATAGATCAACGGCACCGCCGCATCGTTAATAAACAAATAACTGACCACTTACGGACAAGTCTGAGATTGCCGTGATCAGATTGCCAGTGCGTCAGTGCAATCCCTGCTATTACATCCCAGCTGTTCTCAGTCTGGAGGATAGTGCTCAGTGATGCTCAAAGAAAAATGACAAACGATTTTTTCGTCCCAGAGAAGATATTATAGACAATCCTCGCTTACTATTTCTGTGATAGAATTTCTGATACGTAACATGTAATAGGAGCAATAAGAACCTTTTAGAACAAACAATGTCTAATACGTTTTTACTTGAAAATGAATGCTCTTCCGAACTGCCGCGAAAAGATAGGGCATTTTATTAAAACAACAAAAACAAATTTGACCTTTTAACCTCCTAAGCGCCTCCGCTTGTAAATAAGTCATGTACACTACGTGATGTCCCACTAGATATAATGTAACATTTATAGAAATAGTTTTCTGTACAACTTATTGTTAGCATAATTTAGACGCTATTCGAGGTGATCAAGTTAGGTCTCTCATCCTGTATGCATTGATAGAAATCAATTTAGGGGGAACGTTTACCGAATTAACCGATTCTAAACCGATTCATTTTTCTGTCGTAGATCATCGCGCTGGAAAACAATATGAAGACTCCACAGTATTTTGGAGGTTACTGCGGCGTTCTCAACATTGGAATGACAGTGATAGTGGCTCTCTACATTCTCATGGGTTTCTTCGGGTACATAAAGTACGGAAACTTAGCCGATGGTAGCGTCACCTTCAATCTGCCTCCAGATCAAATGTAAATCTTCTCAGACCGATCATTAATCTGAAAAATACAAATTCCGTATAGTAAGCAGCGTTTTCTTTCAGCATGGCTCAGAGCATCAAGATAATGTTCGCTATCGCCATCTTTATAACTCATGCCCTCCAAGGATACGTCCCTGTTGAAATTATTTGGAACACTTACCTGGACCACAAGGTGCACAAGAGAAAAATCTTATGGGAGTACGTCTGTCGAACGATCATCACATTGTCGACTTGTGAGTGGACGTAACTTTCGTTTTTTTTGTATTAGTTCCATTTATGTACTTTTTAATAGCTGAAGATCCTCCACGAGGAATATGATTACTTCTTTGTCCCCATATCGTAAGAAGCTATCGCAACTATCATTCTTTTCTTCCCCGCAGTTACGTTGGCCGTCTCGGTGCCCAGGCTGGGCCTCTTCATATCGCTGTTCGGCGCGCTGTGTCTCTCAGCCCTGGGAATTGCATTCCCAGCGATCATCGAGATCTGCGTGATCTGGCCACAGAAGAAGTTCGGCCCGTGCATGTTCATGGTGCTGAAGAACATCTGTCTGATCGTGTTCGGTCTGCTCGGCCTGGTGGTTGGCACCTACGTCAGCATCGTCGACATCATAAACTCGTTTAAGTGAAGCCAGCGGGCGATCCGCAGGTATCCATCATGGAGAGCAAGAGGAGACCGAGAGAAATGGAGAGTAAGATGAAGAGAGAAAGAGCAAAAGAGAAGGGGAGAGGGAGAGAGGGAAAGAGAGAGCGAGGATGTTGCGATGAGGACAAATGGTTTGCGTAGGGTGCGGGCCGCAGCTTCTCCCAGTTTAGCTTAAAGAGCGGCGCTTTAGGTAGACAGCGTCTCATAAATGCAGTGGCAGAATGATCTTTAGGGAACGCGGGCAGCCAAAGAGCATTTGGGACGAACTGTTCGATCCCGTCATTGCCGTTAGCACACTTAGGCCGTTTGTTTCTTTTTTTAGATTTTTAAGACGTAGGTTGGAACGGCGCGCGGTGTTGGGCGACAGAAATCGATTTTCGAGTGTTCTGTACACGAGTGGAGCTCAAGAGAGACGAGTGGAGATAGTGTAGATTAAGGAAATTGTTGAAGACAAAAGTATATTTTTCCTCAGCTTTGATTTAAATAGTTCTGTAGATCTGACGCTTAGGAAGCTGATCAGCAGAACGTCGATTGCGTAGAAAATGGATAACGATGGAAGCAAGATCATAGATCCTGCGGTTTAGTGGAAGCTTCAAAGAGAAATCGGTGCCTGGAGTCGAAGAAGCGCGTTTTAGTCACTAACAATAAGTTATAGTCAATTAAAACCAAAGAGATTCAGGGACGTCGAGGCCTTGGACTTAGAAAATCACCAAAGAGCAATTAATTTGGAGTCTTAAACTCCAGACCCTAGCCATTAGTGGAATAATACCGCGAAGCAGCTCCACTTGTGAACAGTGATTAACGATTTTAAAAAGAAAATGTTTAGCGGATGTTAAAATACCAATCGCGCCCAACATCCAGCGTTGTTCGATAAATCGAATGAAAAAAAAGCGAAAAAAGTCTATATGTAGAAAGTAAATGATCGACAAACCTGAAACCTGTGATCGAAGATTTTATACAGGAACGAGCGATGCATTTCTATTGAATTGTTGAACCAGTTGCAGATGTATGTTACATGAATGTTAATTGTTCTCCAACTTCCGGATCGGAGGTTCGCAATTGTTCGACGGCGTTCCTCTCGTCTTGATGATACGAGTACTTAGGTTCACTGTGCGTCACTGGGGATTTATGTACCAGGGATGTGGTCCAGGCGTTGACAAATAGTAGACTTAGGATACGTAGAAAAGGAATTGATTGTTGTTAAAGTTAAGGTAGAGGAATTAAGAGAATCGATCCCGTAGCTCTCTCTCTCTCTGGCAGTGGGGGCGAATCAAATTAATCTAGATGTAGGAATACATTCCCGAAGAGTGACTCCGTTGATGACCAATATTCAAGGAGTAATTCAACTAAGAAAAATAGAAGCAAGTCGCGTAGAAACTAAGAGACTGGATCCGGTTCGTACAATCTCAAATTTTTCGATGTACAACATTTAACACTAGGTTTACGCAGCACTAAAAGTGACTATTTTACATTACTTCATGATAATAACGAGAATGTGTCTTTTAGCCATTCTTTTATAATGTAAAAAAATTAATTTGTTCGAAATATTAGTAAACCTAGTGTTAAAGAGGATTGTACAGTAGAAATACACCAGCTAGTAATGGTACTCGATACTAATTGCTCAATCAACGCAACCAAAGAGAAAACCTACCGCAAGCAAAGTCGCAAGACATTTCCAAAGAGACGTTCTCGACGAGCATCAAAGGGTCCAGAAGCGTTCTCCAACGCCTGGCTTTCATCGGAATCGTACACCATGACGAGGGGAAAGCGGGAACAGTAGAAGAAGATCTATGACAGATACCAGCAATATACGTAGTACATGGTTAGGCCTAGTTTTCTATCAAGATGCTTGTACAACGATTCTTGCTGCCGCAAAAGCAAAGCAGGGTAAACCGAACAAAGTTCGAAGTACGCGATGAAATCGAGATTTCTTTTTTATCGGTGCTTCGTGTCGTCACTGCCGGGAATTACGCACGAATTGCCTTCGATTTTCGTCACGCCATCTTGGCGGCGCGGTGTAGAAATTCAATTCGCTTGAACATCCACACTGTTCTCAGCAGACCGCATTTTAAATTGAAAAATAGAAATTTCTTCTCGACTTCGTCTATATTGCATAAAACTAAACGAATGAACGCCAGTATCACGCTTTGAAAAAATCAAAAGGTGTTAGATCTAATATTCTTAAGGGAATTTCTATTTTCCAAGTTTACGATAGGTTCAACCGGAACGCTCATTTACACTTAAACGGAACGCATAATTACACAATAAGAAATTCGAAGAACTTATGAAAGTAACGGATCGCAATCCTTCCAATGAAAAATGTTCCTCGCATAGCTTGGGATACTAAAATTGGAAATATTATTAAGCCGGTGAAATCCACACAGAATCTCCGAACCGAAAATCGAAGATCGTACTTACGACGATCGGGAAACTTATTCAGGATCAGACGTCGGGTTTTGTACGTTTCTAAACGGTGTTTCTTAAGGGATCTGCATTTTTCTGTATATGTTTTAAATTTCAGCTCGTTTTTTTTTGTCATTATATTTCTGATATAATAAACTCTCTATTCTTACCTGCGCCGTCTGTCTTATCCCGGACTTTTCTACTTCGGCCGACTGGATCACGTAAGTAGTTATTTGTTGGTAGATCAATAGCTTCCACCTACACAATTTTCAACTGAAAATTAATTTTCTTATTCTTGTCGTTTGCAAATATTAACACAGTCCATTCGAATGTTCTCTTCCAGTGAAATTCAGTATTAAATCGAATCAAGTTGTAGAAGATCGAGCAGGGTAAATAAATGGCATTTTGGCGAATTCTTTTTTATATAATGTATTGTAATTCTCACTAATTCGTAGTTTCTAGTGATCGCTTCGTCGGACAAAGCCGGGCTATTATTCCTCTGTAAATCGGATTGCAACGCTACGATTCAACGCGTCAACTCTTCCTGAATATCTGTTTTCGTAGAATTCGAGGGTGTGCTTGATGTCTGACTTTCATTTACATTGTTCATCCATCCGTTCCTTTGGTAAGATTCCTTTCTCTCAATCACTTCACGTTCGAGCCGTTCACGGGTCAAAGCAATTAACCCCGCCTTCTAACTCGGTCAATTTTGTTACCAGAACATTTGATTGATGCGTCAGTCTTCACATTTACAATAAATTTTCTTAATAATTAGACTTTCACAATTTCCTCAATATTACTGAACGACAAAAATTGTCCGCTCCATTTTAAATACGTATTATTTTATTCATTTCTTTGTTGCTGTTTCTACTGCGGAGTTGATCGTTTAGGCAAATGAACGGCTCGTTTACTAAATATAATCTTCCCGTCGTTCGGTCGTTGCGAGAGGTTTGTTGCATTTTCTGCATAGACCGGGATTTATTGGACTTTTATTGGAAGAATGGAAATGCATAATTTCGTGTCGGTCAAGGCCGAGTGTTTCTACTTCCTTGGCGGTGAACTTTTTAAATTCGAAACAAATTCGCTTTGTCTTGCTTCGAGTGATTTTCTGTAAATGCAACAAACATTTCGATCCGATCTAACATTGATTTCATTTCTTCCTTCGTTCAGAGAGGGACGACGAACATCATTTTAACGAAGGAGCTCCGATCTGCAGTCGAATCCTCTGTCGACGACCATCATTCGGGGCAGAAATAAGGTACGAACGTTCGTCGGTGCTTAAATATATGTTTTTTTTTCCTTTTTATACGTGTAAACCGAAGGATACATCGCTTAATAGTAAATCGAACCGCGATATTCTTTGCGCTATGTCGTGTTCTCGCCATCTTTGGTACATCGAAATCGTTGTTGAAATGAATGATCGCTCTACGAACGAGAATCGCGCGATAATGACAATAATCAATTGGAGACGATACAATTCAAGTCGAATCACAGAATAAACGGAAGAACAGTCCGTCGACGAAAGAAAAATGTATACAATAATTAGACTGTGGATTTCAGATATTTTTCATACACACATTACGATTGTTCAACATTTTCTGGAGCATCGAAGATGTTCTTACATGTAACGAGAGTTTAAATAATCAACACGTTCTCGCTTATCGATATACAAACATCCGCAGTCTAATAACAATATCGAATCGAAAATATGAAAAATAAATGCTCTTCAAGCGATAGGTTCTATTGGAATGAAAAGATGATGGATTTGAAAACTGTTTGTACATATCCTACTATAGCTTACTCTACGACACTCCCGTCGCTCTATCAACTTAACAATATTACATAAATTAACGCAGGTAGTTACCCTATCTCTCTATAAAATATTGAACGAAGCGACTCGTTAACATTCTCGCGATCACCGGTACAGTAAAGCAAATAATAAATATAAATATCCTCCTCGAATGTGTAATGCATAAAGTGCTATCGTGGAAACGACAAATGTGAAAAAAACAAGAAATTGAAGGGGAATGAAAAATGGGAGAAAATTTCCAAGGATTCTCTTGAGAAAAATTGGGGCACGCTGTTCGACGCAGGGACCAGCTACGTCATGGGGGTCGGAGAACCGCGATAGGGACACCAAACGAAAGAAAACAATGGGGGAAACGGGTTTCGGATTACGCGTGGTCACCACTGAAGTAACTACTCTGCATCAGGAACAGTTTGTCGATGGGGTTGTGAATCGCCGCGTGCAAACTCTGCGACAAGGATGGCGCCTCGTGGGATGTTGGCCCATGATGTGGGTGGGATCCGCCGCCTTGATGGCCGCCATCTTGCCCGCCTCCGCCCTCATTTTCGCCTATATCGAAACCAGCTTCCGTTCCATCCAACGATAGATCGCTGCTGCAGAAACTCTCGCCCGAGTGGCCGGGATATGTGTCTGGAAATTCATAAAAATCCATTAACGTCTTCGCACTCGGCCACAAATCCAGACCAGAAAAATGTCTTTCTCTTTCACTTTCGTATACTTGTGTATTCAGATCTAAATCAAGGAATTTCTTGGTCCTGGACACTATTCTATTTAACCCTCCGCCTCTATATTCTTATGTCGCGCAAGCCATTGTGTCTAAATATTTTTCTCTCAATCCCGTTTTCATAAAGCATTTAATGTTATCCCTCTATCTAGCTACCCTTAACTTTATTCGTTGATGTCACGTTATTAGGAGGCTCGGATCTTCCTGCAGAGCTAGCGGATCCGAATCTGTTGGATTTCGAGGAGATCACCGAAGAACACGTGACCACAGAACATTCAAATATCCGGAGATCCGATAGGTACGCGATGCTATTGTTTCTACGGTGAGAAAGAGACTTACCGTCGGGCGAGTACGGGTTATTGGGGTTGAGCGGTTGCGTGGCTGAGGAGAAGCTAGAAGATTCCCCGTCGCGCATGTTCATGGCGTTCAAATAATGACCTGCGAACGAGATCAAACGATTGGCATTTTGCACCGATTGTTTCTTTTTGCAGAGCCCCATTAACCAGTCTTCGCTGATAGTGTGTGCGGATTCGTGAGTGTGGTGCGAGAAAATGAAACCAACAAGTCACAGGTAAGATCTTCTCTCGGACGAAGGAGATAAACGATTCGTCAAATGAATATTGAACATTAAACAATTTCTAATTCTTTTTCTTTATTCCAGATCGCACTGGATCGGGTTGTACGTGCTCTGATAAAATGAAGTCATCAAAGAAATCGTGAAAATGTAGTCATCAAAGAAAGATAATGACACACCTTTATTCCATTTTGACCAAACCACGTGCGAAGGTAACTCTTTCGTCATAAATATGAAAAATTACTGAATGATAATGAAGATGAATGAAATAGAGATATTTCGACTGAGATGGAGACGTAGAGCGCAGGAGGTGGTTGAAGAATGATCAGATAATGAATATTAAATGATAACGAAGATGAAATTAATGGAGAAACAGGAGGTACTTGAGGAATAAAGAAGGTAAAGAAGATGACTTACTGTGATCGCTGTGAGGACTTTCTGGTCGGCGTTCTTCCTTTGGTTCCTTGTCTGATCCAGGCTCGGTCTTCGCTTTCCTCTGCAGCTTCTTCATCTTGGCCCTCTGGTTCTGGAACCAGACCTGCACCACGCGAACACTGAGGCCAGTGTCCTTCGCCAGAGCCTCTCGGACCTTCCGACAGGGTTTTGGTGAGACCTCGAACGAGGCCTTGAACTGACGCCTCTGCGCGGATGTGAGGATAGTCCGCGGCCGTTTCGGACCTCGACGACCATCGCGGGGCCGATTTTCATCCAGCAGGTCATAGTCTGTAGAATAACTAATCGTTAAACACCGGACAACTTGGTCAAACATCGTTTGAACTTAAACGTCGACAATCGCCGCACAGTGGAGTCGATGCGCAGCCCGAACGCGGTGAACATCTTCAACGGATTCAAATGATATACATATATGTCCGTATTTTTCTCGTTCTCGTGGCTAGCACAATATTTATTTGAGGTATTGTTTGCGCAGAATATACAACTCTTTCACTGAATATTTATAAATTAACTGTTGTGACGCGATAAATAGATTTTGCACGCGACTGAAACATTGGAAAATATTTGATACGTATTCTTTTCTGCTTCAGCAGAGTTTTCGTGTGGTACGGGGTGAAAACAACCCTTGAAGATGGGGATGAGAAAGTAGAAAGGTGCCATTCACACCAGTATCTACACACAACTTTTCCAGAAACTTACTTCGGTTGATCAAACAACGAAAGATGGATGATTTTAACTTCGGAGGTTCATATATTCAATCTTGCGTAGCAGCGTTAAAAATTGATCAATTTAAGAAAACAAAAATATGACATTATAGCTCGAAGATCGAGCTTACTGTGTAAAATTTGTTTTTTAAAGGAATAATTTGTTAAGCGGGACTTGTCGCCGCGTTTTGGCTCCTTCGGCCCCACTGTGCTCTGTCAAAGTACTGATCAGACTTGTTTCCATTCAACCAAACGGGATCCCCTCGCAACAATCACTGTAACAACTTCGGAGTGGGAACCATCGAACAATTAGGTTTACTTTATGCTGACGGAAGCGAAAGGTTCGAAGAACTGCGAGCAGAAAAGAGACAATCGACAGCTCCGAGCGAAAAGTAGGAATGTTAAGACGTTAAATTTAGGGAAGATACGTTCCGGTGACCTGCGAACGAATCCAAGGAATCTTGTTGAATAGAAACCGTCTGGAACTCTGAGATGATTTTTCCACCGAGTTTACACGGAATCCTGACTAACAAACTGCTCTTCTATTATCCGCGATGGACTAAAGTTCGGAAAGATAATGGAAACCCGCGAACGCAGAAAGTTCGACTCTTTGCGATTCTCTTCACAGATTGGCGTTAGAAAGAACCATTCTCGGACCGTTTCTAATTACGCTTGGTTTTAAGTGTAGTTACCTTGAAAAGAGACAGCCTCGATATGAAATTCCTGTAGGTATTTACATTGGATGTCTTTAGATTGTAGTAGTACAACCTGCGAACAATGCAACAAGGTATGTACAATACGTTCTCGCACGTGGATCGTTTGTTTTCTTAATAAATTTCTGTTTCGTTTCAGTGAAAAACGAGGAGCCTGATCGCGTCGCGGGGAACAAAACGAGCGAACGACACTTCGAGCTAACGAGCTTCCGTTAATTATCGCGCGAACGGGTCGCCAATCTTGATTCTCGTTGCAACAATACATATAATCGATAAAGGAACGACGATAGTCGAGCAGTTTGCTGTCAAAGTTCTCGGTTCTGTAATGAACGCCAATGCTTGTCTACCTAACATTTTACGAAATCGCGGTCTCGACGGGCCAAAAACAAAATAGATCTCCAAGCAAGCGTTCGACAATTTTACCGTCAAGTTGACGATGGGGTTCGAGGAAACGATAAGCTGGAATCAACGAATTAGGAAACAAAGCACAACAATAGGAAGAGATATATTCAAACACACATCTTGAAACAGTATTATCATTATTTATGGAAAAGATTGAGTAGAAGGAATCGATAAAACATAGATCAGCAAGTTGTGTAGCATTCCATTGAAAGTGAGGTACTGCTAGGTACTTGAAGCTTTCAGAAGCGAGTGAGAAGCAACAGAGAGGATATACAGATAAAGTTATTGTACTAAAGCAGAAATCATGTCTTGACCTAATTGCATAATGGAAGACAAAGCTGATGGACACTGCAAGCTGCACAATAATAATTAAAGTGAAAGGGAAGTCGAAGAAACAGGTGGGAAACGATTAGTTTGATTGAAACGAACCTTGGGGGCTGTTCAGGTAAAGCTCGTTCTCATAATCCCTTTTGCAGATCGGCTGGCCCTGTCTGAGCAAGTACTGCGCGCCCGGCGGAAGCGGTTGCCCGCAGACGCAACACGCGAAACACTCGACGTGGAAGACCAGGCCGGGCGCCCTGAGAACGAAGTCCGAGCAGCTGATCTTCTCCATGCACCTGGCGCACTTCACACTGAAGATCCTTTCGTAGTCGGACCTGCAGTAGAACTTTAGCTCGCGGATGAAGCAGGAATTCGTGAGAGGCGCGGCGCACACGGCGCACGAAAGACACTCCTCATGGTAGTTTCTTCCGGCGACCTGCATCACGTATTTATCCGCTATGGTGCGGTCGCAACCGGCGCAAATTGTCTCCAGAAGACCAGACTCTGTCTTCACGGAGACCGTGGGCTCTGGAAATGGAGAACAGCTATGTAACTGATGCTTCGTTGGCCTTTTAGTTTCATTGTTCAAGATGCGACCGGAATCGGTTGCTAACTTTTATGCGATACGCATGCACTTGCAGTTGTTGGACTGTGGAGCACTTTTTTCAAGACAAAGATGCTGGAGATTTGTTGCATTACATTTGTTGCTGCAGGCTATTTGTGTTGTCAACAGGTCCGTTGGAGATGGAATTAATTACTAGGCTTCATGCATTTGTAAGAAGAACCAGTTGGCAGAACTTCAAACAATAGAAGGATTAGAAGAATTTTAAAATGTTGATATACATGTTCTTCGACTTGTTAGGATTGTTAAACTGCAATTTTACTAGTAAATGTGTCAAATATATAAGAATCTATAAAATTTAGAACATTACATAGAATATTTTAATAGATAATGGGAAATTTGTCATCGCTACTGTTTTACGCGCAGTCACGAACAGATGTGTCAGCACAGCTATTGAACTATATTTTAACTATATGATTTAAAAGGATTCGAACAGTTTTCTATCGAGTTTGTAGTTTTTTAACCGCGAAACAGTATCGCCGCGAGAGAAATAAATGCATGGGGAGTTATTCTGACTGATATCGCTGTCGGACTGAGAAATGTGATAGCGTTCTGGGAGCGAAGCAATATCGCGAGACCCATGAAATTTATTCCGTCACTTATCGATTGCCGATAGTGATAAAGCGATGCTGCGACGGAATATGATAAGTTTCTGTGTGACAGTCATCTCGTGTTCGATCGGTCTCTACTATAACTATTTCTTTCTAGAAACATATCTACAATAAATTAGTGGTACTCTTACAACACCATGCTGTAACAAGCGTTACATTCTAACCGAATACATACATCGTTAACGATTAGCAATTAAAATTCACGGAATAATAAGTAATTTAAATAGGCAAACCAGTTGAACTTACTAAAGACGACAAACACGAAATAGAGTATAAACTGGGGCTATTATAGAGACATTATTGATTTTTATACAACATTGAAGAACAGTTTTAAAGTGCATGCTAATGTTAAGAAAGTACGCGAATTTTACAAATGGAACATATTGCTGTTTCACTACCATCCTGATTCAAGCGGTTCTATCAGAGCTAAACGAATCTCAGAATCAAAATAATTTGCTAGTAGTATTTAACAGCTAACTATTATTTACTAACAATTTACTGACGTATTTTAGCTATTTCCTAACAAGCACCATCGCAGGGTTTCCAATAGATTTATCTGTTACAGCAAAAGAGAACTATCGCTCACAGAACAACAACAATGAACCAAAAATTCGCTACGCGTCAAGCTCCAAAAGTCTTACCACTACATCACTGAAAGCAGCAACCTTCCAACTATAAAGCGCCCTCAAACTTCAACCCTTCCAAAATATTGGGTGACAAATAATCATCCAATTGAGTACAAAGTTCAAACTCACTCAATATCGAAAAGCTCGGTGAGTATCTACGAAGTTCTACAAGGCGAGAATAATTAGATCAGCTTGTTACCTCCATTGTTGTTATCGTTCGCAGGTCTGAACGGCATCGGAGGCGCGGAGCCCATCGTCGGCGGACCGGACTCGGCCTGCCGGTTCAGGGTACCGGGTAGCGGCGGATAGAACTCCAACATGGTTGCGAATATCCTGGCACCCACGATTCCTCGATCCCTATTACACTGTTCCACTCACTGCGAAAACAAGTGAAAAAATCCCAAAGGAGCGTCTTGCGAGCACCCTCGATCACTGTCAACCCAGTTCCACCCGTTGTAGTCACAGTCAAACGAAAATCAACCACCCTGGTCCACAAAATGAGGTGTCACGTTCGCGAGAGAGGCACTGGAAGCGTCCTTAACACGAGAATTCCTTGCTTCACCGTCCTAGATGAGGGGTAGCTAACCCTGATCAGGTTCTTCGTCCGCGGTGACCAGTCTCAAGGGCAGATCCGATCGTCTGCAGGTATCCTAACTGGCATCGATGTTCGACGAGCCGTTGACAACCGAGTGTTTAGCATCCTGAGGGTGGAAACCGGCGGTTTACTTTTCTGGGGCAGGCACGGGGGTGGTTTTCCCTCTGACGGGAACCAGGGAAACGGGTCTCGCTGCGTGACAGATAGGAACGTGTGTCGGCCGGCCGGACTCTGAAGCTTTTTTGACGGGAGCCACCGCATCGACAGTGAAAATCAACCCCCTCTCGCCGACGACAACGCCGACGCCGACGCCGACCTCCACCCCTCCAGAAACAGGCGTCGCGAAATAGACGACCGATCGACGAGAGTGAACGGGGGCGGAGGCTTCATCCCTTGACGAGAACGCGACTAGGATTGGCGGCGACAGGACCCGCCCTTTCAACCTTCAGCTATGGAGGGGGTGCGAAGGCGTCGCGGTGCTCAACTGGTTGCGTTCAGAACCAGGAGATCAATATCAACGCCGACGCCAGTGACGTACGCCGGATATAGGGTGCGAATTTCTTTCGGGTTTCGCTGCCGAAGATTTTTTCGGGGATCAAGACCGCCTGCGGACCCAGCCGCTGAATATTAGATGGCTGGATGGATAGGGGTGGTTTT
Source organism: Lasioglossum baleicum (assembly GCF_051020765.1). Lineage (NCBI taxonomy): Eukaryota > Metazoa > Arthropoda > Insecta > Hymenoptera > Halictidae > Lasioglossum > Lasioglossum baleicum. Next base: position 11,895,227 of record NC_134929.1, read on the forward strand.
TTCGAGACAGGAGCTCGTTTCTGAGTTTCATTGGTCTTGCGCGATTGTTGCTCGGATATCGATGAAATGAATACGGATGTTAGAGAGTACAGTTTATAGCTTGATCGAGGATGTAGCTTGAAGTTTTGGCTGGAGAATGTTTTGGAAGTGAATTGTTGATATTTTCGAGAAATAGGGAGTTGATTTAGAAGTTCAATTCAGCTTGAATATTTGTGGAGCTTGATGGGAGATATTTTGGGAATAGTTTCTAGAATCTTTGCAAGACTTGTACAATTTGCGTTGCTTTGGTTTAGACAAATATGATATAAAAAGTAGAGACGCACATATTTCCTGACAATTAGCTTGAACTATGTCAATCCGACTACCGCTTAGATTATCAGCTCACACCCTTTCTATTCTTCCAGATCTTATCAGCTTGGGAGTTAAGTAGATTTGTCTGGTAATACCCAGGGGACATCGGCTGGATTCTCATAGTCACCAGACCATACAGAGTGTCCAGATCTAACAGCAGGTATAAATATAAAATATGATGATAAAATATATATGACATGCAGATATCATATCTAGACGATAGCCATTGTATCGCAATGTTTTTAATTAGATACACGAAAGAAGTATACAAACCTTCTCCGCTGAAACTGTGATGAATGGGAAACCCAGAAGTTAATGTTAATGAACGTATATGATCGTAATACCTGCAAAACGCTATACGAAGTCGATCGCAAAGAAGTAAACGAAGAATCATCATTTCCGAAGGGTTGACGATAAACGTTTATGAACGGTCTAATCGCGGCCAGTTTCCACTTTCCACGAATCGGGCATTCCCTCAGGGCCTAGGTGACAGCTAATGTTTCGAACAAATTCGTCCCACAAACAGGCCACCCCCTCTCACCCCCAACGTATGCTGGCTGTCGTCCCCGATTTAGCTTGTCCGATGGGGGGCATGGACCGGTTCCCCTTCGGGTCCGCACGTGTTCCACCCCCCTGGAAATACTTTGCATCACCGTCACCGCCAACTTGATGCCCCTTTGTGCACGCACCGAGGGGGCATACCGGAGTTTCATAGGCAACTAGGCGTATCATTGGCGTTGCGGGGGTGGCGTGCAACCCCGGGGGTGGCTTCAGCGCGCCACGAGCCCAACAGAGACAAAGAGGCCCGTATATAGGCTTTTATTTGGCAAACATCGCTGATAGACGAGCCGCACAAAGGACGGCATTGTCGCGTATTTACGCGGTCCGACAAACGGCCAAATACTCCGATGCGCCGAGAGACTTTCGTGACAAAATACACGACTGCGCCTCTTCCCTTTGGCATCCGCCATCGCGATATTGCTTCGAGCAGAACGATCTCTTAGATGAGACCTTTCACGACACCAGACCTCATTCCTTCAGCCTTCTTATTTCTTGGACGACGCATTATTCGATGACGAAGTACGTTGAACTTTCCGACTGTGATTCTTTTTCTCAGAAATGATGCTTCTTCGAATTCATTGCTGGGTCTATCGAAGGTGCTTCCCTTCTTTTTAATTCTTTGCGAACGGAGGCTGTACAACATTTATTAACCCTTAGCACTCGAGGGTTGAGTCAGAGTCACCTTTAAAAATTGCTGTACCATTATTCAAAATATTGTTTACATTATTAAATATATCGATATCTATCAGTAGACTGCGGATCTTTATGCAAAATAAAAAATGTTTGCGTTGTTTGCAAGATACAGGTGCCAAATAGAAAAATTTCTCATCTTTTAATTATCTTATTAAGCTGAAACTAATGCACTGATGTCCTCAAATCTTTTTAATATGACCACTGCTTTAAATTATGCGTAAAATCCGCAGTTACTAAACAGTTAATAAATATTCAGGTATTATATGAGGTATTATACCAATTCCATATCCATAAAATTGGATTAATGAATGGATTATTTAATTCTCGGTCGAAAGAAATGTTTAATTTTCGAGTTAAAATAGCTCCGAATGCAAAGTTTTAAACACAGCATATTTTCCTTCATTTAATCCATGGAGACATACACTCGTTCTATCGAACCACTTTCTTGCCAATTTCACATTTCTTCGTGTTAATCCTCTGCCATTGAAGACTGATCAAAATTTATCATATAGTCGACAGAATGATTCACCTATTCAATCCTTGTGTCAGGAGTGGGAGAATTTAGAAAAATTCACTGAAAGATATTCATATTGACTCCACAGTTTAAATATTGATAACAGGTGGACGAAATTTGGACAGTGTTCTCTATATTGGTTTTTTGAGGATGCTCCTTCTAGAATTGGGCTATACGATTTGTTGTATTCGATGCTAGACCAAACGGCAGACATGTCGACTCTGAAGTGCTCGCTACGAGAGATTGTCCGGGATTGATGGACACAGACAAAGAAACCGAAGGGGTTTTTATTTGACAAATATGATTCCTGCGTAGACAATGAACTCGGTAAACATCGACGCACTCAATATGCCAGTTTTTCGAGATCCACGTCTGTCTTCCGGCTATTCAGTTGGCTGATTGGCCTCATACGAGCTATCGCGTTGTGACGACAATTGAAACGGAGACTTATGGTTTGTCATTCTCCGTTGGTGTTCCGTTTCGTTCAACTTTCAACGTGCATCCACGTTCGCTTAACTTCCACTGTATCTGTCTCCATGACAGTCTCGTTAAGTCGTTCAATGAATCTTGTCGTTTCTTATTTAGTTAGTTTTATTGAATATAGTGAAATAATGAATATTTATTAGGTGTGCAAATAAGTTCTTCCTCCTTGTTTTCCAAATTCAAGATTTTATTACATAAAATGTAAATGTAAAATCTTGTCTGGTGAGAAAGAGAGAGAGACTCCCAATCCCAATCTTTCTGCCCATTCTTCTTACGACTGTGTCGGATTTTCGTTGAGCAATTCCTGTAACTGACCGTCATCGAACTTTCTCGGTGCACCTGAACGATACAGCGATCTCTCCCAGTACTGCACAATCAATTTCAGTAGCTTCAACAGCTGATTTCCTAAAAGCAGTGACGCAAATGATGCTTCTCGCACGCCTTATTTCTCGAAATTGTTGCATAGGACTGGAAACTCTTAGAGCGCTCATCACGATTCTTCTTAAAACTGAAAGAACGCTCTTTCAGATGGCACAAAAATCGGAAAATGATTCGAATTCAGTCAGAAGTTATGATCGTAGAAGAAAAGGGGAAGGAACTTATTTGCAGACCTAATACGAATTTCTATGTCGCAGTTTCAGCGAACACGGCGCACAGATACACTTCACGGTAGCTTGTACAGAAAAATTGTTGGAACACAATGAGATAAAGAACAATCCGTAGTTACAGGACACCCGGATGAAAGGCAGGCATTGTTCACCGAAAAATCCGAGCATCCCCTGTTCTCGAGTGGTCGCCGCCTAACACGGTCTTATCTGTGCATAATAGAAATTAGGGAAACCCGGTGACCCTAGCGATTTCACGGCGCATAAAGGCACAAAAGTCGCTCGATCGCCGGATGAAATATGGTTCCTTGCAGGTGCATCCACCCCATCTCCTAGCTCCCGATCCCGTTCGATGCATTGTCCGGGATATGTGACACTAACGCCATCCGTGTAATTATGCCGATACGGTTCCAAGCGTTGTTTCGTGACCGGGGACGACGAGCAACCCTCTAAACACCCTTTGGTCACGCATCGAGGGGGTGACGCTGCATCCTAATTCATGCTGACGATTTCTCGGGGGTTATCCTATTGCTATCGTATCCTAAAAAGTGAGTTGCAGAAACGCTAATGTTCATACAATGTCAATCGTTATTGTTGCACTGGATTTTTCGATAATTCCAAGTCAGAACTTATTCTAAATGTTTGTCTGTGGTTGCTCGCTCTGTAACCATGTTAATTTACGAATTAACATTGTGACAATTTTCTAAAAATAATGCAGAAAGTTACCAGTGACAGAGTAGTAAGAAAAGTTACGTGGCGCGTACTTTTTTTCAGCAGAAGAAGGACCTCTTTCTAATAGCAAGCTGTCTGCACGTGGCTCGTTGCACACCCATCGGTCACGCGTAAAAGGGGTGTCTCTGCATCATAATACGCATCGAGAGGATCCTTCGAACCGGTTGCGGCATGGAGATTCACGGAAGGGTGGTCCGCATTTAAAATTACCGTCATTGATTATAAATTGTCCGATCCAAGCCGTACATCTTGATCAAGGGTAGCCAATAAGCAAACTGCAGCCACTTCTATCTGCTTTTCGTACGCTTTTTTACCGCTTCTGTTTCGTTCGAACCCAATAGCTGAAGAAAAACAAGAAATTGACAGAACTTCTTAGAATTTGTTATGAACTGACTTTAAACGTATATCGTTCTCATATTTGGTACATAACTACATTGTAGATTTTGTGGATTTACGATCACAATGGATAGGTAGAATAGAAGCAGAAAAACAAGAAATTAACAAAACTTTTTAGAATTTGTTATGAACTGACTTTAAACTGTATTGTTCTTATATTTGGTAACTACATCGTAGATTTTCTAGATTTACGATCACAATGGATAGATACAATTTAATATGGTCCAGGAGGTTCGAAAAGATGAGCAGGTCAATGGAAAGAATGCGATGTCGAAGCAGCAGCGACACCCGTGATCCTCGAAATTCGAAAAATTTCGAGACTTTTTTTGCCAATTGAGGGGTCCAATTGCTCAAAGGAACCCATCACAAACGGCACGTGCCCTCGGACCTGCTCCCTACCCTGGTCTTCGCGGCATTCCTGACGTCGACCCTAGATAAAATGTAATAACGCGTCCTCTTCAGGCTGCCGCGTACGAATCCATCTTTCGTTAACGAGGGTGGAGGCTCACGATTGCGTTCCAGGAATGCGTGATGACTACTTTGTCAGGAATGCGCCGCGGCGCCCATACACCGAACGACAGCGTCGCGTCGGGACGCCCAGATGCGATAGAAACAGCTGTGCTACAGGGTAACCAGGATCTGGATCATCGATGCTTTTTACTTCGATTAGAAGAGTAAGTCATACTTACAAGCACCTTGTAAAACAATGAAGTTGGGTATCATCGTAGTATTCTCAACAGCTTTGAAAAATGGTGGAGAAAGGAGAATTGCGATTCATTTCTATAAATGTTATAGAGGCGAGTATTTAATTAAATCTTTGTCCTGTAAAAATTATCATTCATTATCAGACTCCCGATCTTTATGCAAAGTACAGAGCTTGTAATACAGTAAAGGTAATTTAAAATAGCAAATATATTAGTGAAATTTAAACATACTATTATATTATCTTCAACCAAGGTTGAAGAGTGGTTGAAGAAGTTGAGGAAAAAAAGAGAAAAGAGAGCATAAATAAACCAAACAGAATAACAAACCAAAAATGCAAAAGTCAGGGAATGGGGAAAGAAGCAATAAGTAAGGAATTAAGTGGGTTAGTGATAATTAGGATACTAAAAGAGTAGGATTGTTTTTATCTTTAAAACTATTGAGTAACTACACCTAATATTTTGCAGACATCATTAGGGATCCATATACCATCGTCTCACAAAAAATTATCGAAATCGAAGTCGGACACTTGGCGTCCTTCCCTTGTTAGGGTGTTCTAATTTGTTGACTGTTTAAAATTACCTACTCATTGTTGTCATAAATATTAAGTTTATTTCGAGCGTGTCTTTGTAGTTTTAATAATTCTGGAATAGAACATTTGAAGCCGTGGCAGGTTCAGCGTTGAAATGCAGAAGTCGGAGAGGAACGTTCCGCGGATTTTTCGATGTTTCTCGGCAGGGTGGCGGGTATCCGTGACTTTCCGTGCACACCACCCCTGGGAAGTTCCCCCGCGGCGCCGCGCAGCGCCGTGCCTTCTGATCCTGCTCCTCTTTGTCGTTCGATAAAGGACACGCCGTGGAAACGGGAGGAGCGAGAGGAACGATTCCGATTCACTGGATACTTTTTTTTTCCTTCGGCGCCTCATGTTTCTCGGGGAATTCTTTGAGGATCGTGGAGGAGTAGCGTTACCGATGCAGAAACACGGGAATGTATTTAAAATCCTCTTCGAATGTCCACCGGAAAATCGAACGTCAGCGATAGAAACAATGTCGTGCAAGTAAAAATATAAAAAGCATAGAACGCATACCCAGACTGAAGTATTAAACGAAAAAGATAGAGGACTGAGAAAAAGGGTAGAAAAGGTGTTCGAAGCAAAGACTACATACAGGTGTGAACAGAACGAAGAAATCAGAACACAAATGTTACAATTTTTTGGTCACAAGTATGAACAAAACGAAGAAACTGAAACAGTGATTTTCGAATTTCATGCAGAACTTTTGCAGAAAATCTGGATCGCAAAGGCTAAAAGCAAGCGGCAGAATGATAAGCAGTTTGAATAGGAGGCAAAGAATCCTGTCAATTGAATAATTTCAAAAAAGGCAACTATTTAATTATTCATATTCCTTATGAATACATTCTCATCTCTTTGGAAGTCAAATCGTACTCCACGCGAAATCTTTTACATTTTCCCTTCGTTCTTTCCTCCGGACATTTCGAGCTAGTCTCCTCTCCCGGTGCCGCCATTTTACAGTTATATTGCGACGATCATAATTTATTCAAGGTCCGTACATCGCTCGATTCTTTCTTTCTCCAATTTCTTGAATTAGAAATGTGGATTGAAAGGAATTTCAACCTCAAATCGGTCAGTGAGGAATTTTATAATATTTCTTTGACAAACAGTGAGTCACGTCGATGCCATATCGACGTATCGCATTCGCATATGCTTTCGAGATAACGATTAGGTGCAGAAATTATCTGATTTTTGCTTGCTCGTGCCAGCGAGTCATATTTTTACCTTTCGTGGATGGTAAATGTTCAGTTCCATACAAAAGTTTGCAATTATATTCCTTTATGCGAGACTGGAAGATAATCTCTATGAAAAATACAAGTTTCCAATCAATTTCCAGCACTGAACAAGTACAAAAAATTCAAATCCACATAGAGACGTCTACAGTTTACTGGCAGCACCTCCATCCCCTAAATCCTGCAACTGGTACCCTTAAAAATGAAAGGTTTATCTTCGCCGCGACAAGTAGCGCGCGGGACAACAAAAGGAGTTCACAGACGATCGTTTGCGATTAGCCTCGTGGGGATCGATTGATGGACACCGATCTAAAAAGCAGGATCGGTGTCCCGTGATGCCGACAAGTTGTTCCTGGGACTGGTAGCCAGCAATCGTGCAATCGTGCAATCGTGCAATCGTGCAATCGTGTAAGGTCGCACGAGGCGAGGGCCACGCGCCGGCACGTGTAGCGTGTTCAAGCGCGCGTAAAATCGGCCTTTGAACTTCTGAACTCGCTGTTAATCGCGATCTAACGCTCACCTTCGCCGACAGGCAACACAGAGATCTATTTTTCGGCCGGAAGTTGACCCCGAGGGGGTGAATTCCAATCGCGCGCGAATCAAAATCTCTTCTCGCGGGGATCCGAGCGAAACGGAGCGGATAGGAGCGGAGAGAAGCGGATCCAAGCGGAGAAACACCGCTACGCCGGAGGGCCGGTTACAAGGGCTGCTCAGGGCCGAAGGGGTGAAGGGCTGGTTGTTTGCAGAGTGGCTATATTGTAAGTCCGGCCCGACGTCGAAACGTCGACTCGATTGTGTCCCTCGGTTTTTATTTACCCCTTGTTTTTATTGCGATCTGCGAAGACGACCGCTTATGGACCAATGGAGGACCGTGATAGATAATCTGCCATGGAAATCAACGTGACGAAGGTATTAGGTTGTTGCATATGAAATGTCCGATTTTAGAATGCTGCTCTTATAAAACGTTTCGATCAAGAAATACTATTACAAAGTGTAGATTTATTATACAGGGTGTCTCTGTTGAAGGAGGTCACCTAAATGTCTCCTTTATTTTTAGTGGCACAAAAAAAATAGTTTTTTCAAGGTCATCGTTATTTTTTATCGGGAAAACTTATCTTTTTTTATTCCATCTTGTTAATGACTTAATTCATTCAGAACATATTCAAATGTATTTTTTCAGCCGCTATAAGATGGAATAAAAAAAGATCAGTTTTCCCGATAAAAAAATAACGATGACCTTGAAAAAATAACCGGACAAAAGAAATTGTTCTTCTATGATATTCCTCCTTCGATACCATTTAAATTATGCCATAAATATTCTTTTTGTGCCATTAAAAATAAAGGAGATATAATTGCGGCCTCCTTCAGCTGAGACCACCTGTATAAAACTTTGAGGTACAAAGCTAATCTTTAACACTAAACGTACCACGACCGGTCAAGTGACTAGTTCTGGTTTCTTTTATTTGACAACTAATGAAATTATAAAGATGCCTTCATAAGAAATGATTTACTAAATATCTTTACTACAGCACATATTATACAATAAAAACCGCGCAAAGTATAAATAAATTAATTCTTGTCATTGGTATAAAGCAACCACGAGCCTGTTACTTTTATAGCTCGGTACGTTTAGTGTCAATATCCTATGTTCACAAGTTTAATGTACACGTATAATTTTACTCTTAAATAAAGTTTATTTCAACGTCAACTAACGTGACCAAATAACTTAATTTTTGGTCAAAATGTGGTGATTAATTAGCGTACTAATCGTTGATGGTAAAAAAGAACTAGAAAATCAAAATAACAATCTTGTAAATGAAAAACGTTAATGACCATAATACCTTATTTTTACCGTAATATTATATAATCAAGGAACTTACAGTTTGTACATAGAATACATTGGGTACTCAAAATTGCGTTTGTCTAATTTCACTGCTAAAAATCGGACATTTCATATGCGACAACCTTACTATAGACTTCATATCTAACAAAAACTTCATTTTACAGAGGAGAGTTTCAAGAATTCTGGACAAACTGCAAAACCTGTGAAGAACTCTGCGAACCGGATGATCCTGAGGTGTGAAAAACGCTTGTCCACGGTCCCCCGAGGACATTCAACGGGTTCACGGTACCTTGTTCGTCGACCATACGTTCGTTCTAGATGATATCTCGAAGATCAATCAACAGGGTACGAATCTGTTTGAAGTTTCAAGCTCCGGGGCGAGTTTGACTTCTGGAATGGGGTTCTCTCGGCGAGGCGCGGCGTGTTCCCGGCCTCGGTACAGTTTCCCATGGGCGTAGGAGAGCACGTGATGCACTCGCGACACGTGACGTCTGTCAATACGATACATTCATGGGCTCTCCCCTAGCCCTCGTTGAATAGGAAGAACGATCGAGCCGAAGATCTCTTCGGTGAGTTCGCAAACGAGAGCAACTATTTGCAAAGTGACCGGGTTTCCCGAAATTGCCTGCACCGCCGGCGCGGCGCGCTGCGAAAACAAGGGGCTCGCTGGAACCTGGGAACCGTTCTTCCGGCAAATATACAGGATCCGTGGCGATTTCGATGGGTTGTCCAGTTTGTAGCGACGAGGCTCGATTGAATCCGTGGGCGAACTCGTGTTGGTTCTATTGAAATCCGCTTGGACGACTTAACTTGGCCGCTGGAAAACAGATTTTTGTCTGCAGAATTCAACAAAATTATGACGTACGCTGCTTAATATTTCTTTATAGAGAATGACGTGCTGCATCGAATAGTGCACGGAAAAATATACATATACAGGGTGTCTCAGCTGTAGGAGGCCACCTATCTCCTTTATTTTTAATGGCACAAAAAAATATTTATTTAAAAACTGATGTAGCACAGCTACTCTAAGAAACGTTTAAAGTAGTAAATAAACTATAGATTCGAGTACTTTGTTTATATTTTAATGAATGTGAACAAAATGCTCGAATGAAAGCACCAGAACTTAGAAGAACAATTATTCTGTATGGCAATGCAATTACCGAGCGACGTGATAAACGGAGAGCCGTTCGTTGTGTCGGGAAAGTCGGCAAAAAGGGGGAATAACGCGTCCGATGTGCCAATGGGAACATATTATGTGAGTAAAACCGGCGCGGCGGTCGCCGGCGATCGGGATTTTCAAAGGCGGCGCTCAAACACGGGGCCAGCAATGAATAAATATTGTTCTTCGGGAAAATCACATGAGCACAGCGGCGGATTCATATCCGGCCGATCACGGTCGCGATACAAACAACCGGCGACGCCACCGTATGCTTTTGTCCTGATTGTTTTTCGTTTTATACGGTGTAACGTTGCTTTCGCGCGATCACCATCGGTTAAACCGCCGCGCCGCACCGTGCCAGAAAAACTGTTCGATGAGAAATTGATTTCCGGTTCCACGAACAAATCATCCCAGGTTTGCACAATTTTTGTTCGAACTCCGAATGTATAGCCTTGCAAAGTTTTCTATCGCGTCAAACCGTTATGCGTTCGAAATCGAGAAAGAATACAATAAATTTATTGTTGGCAATCAGAACAACAGGTCCATCAGACTCTTCTGGCAAATACATAAACAAGATCTCTTTCCCGAGCATATCGATTCTTTCAAATTTTATTACATTTTTCGAAAACATCTACACTACCGCTGAAAAGTATCCGGACACTTGCGAAATGTGTAATAGCAACGCATAAAAGTTTCTGAAGCATCTGAAATAGGGAATAAAATCGATCTTTATTACTTTCTTACGGAATATCTAACGTTTTAACACTAAAAAATGTTTTACCTTGTAAAAATGACAAGGCCCTATTTATTTAGATTTTGTGCAACTTTTATTACAATATGTGCTGGGATAAAGAAATTTATTGAATCATTTTCTATGTAAGCAACTTCATAATTTCAATAATTGCGAAGTGGAAAATATAAAATCGGTCATTTGATCGGCAGTGGTGGGTTTAGTGTTAAGTTAAGAACTTACCAATATTAGACTAACAATAAGATTCAATACGAGATGTGAATTCGGTCTGCACCTTAGAAATAAAACAAAGTAAAACTTGAAATCCTTTCAAGCACCGAGATCGTTCCTCCAGATTACGTATTTGTGGATAGAAATTATGTTATTGCATTTGCATTATATATAGTTTGTACATAAAAATAAATTCTATTGTGCTATGATACCACAATATACATAACAATAATAATTACAAATGACGAAATTGTTCTAAATATTTATCCTATTAACTTAGACTACGTTTTGTTTTTAAAAAAACTTTTTAACACTTATATTAAAATGCACTAAAAAAGGAGAAAATAATTTTTTCTTGGTTCTCCATAAAATACCGAATCCAGTTAAATGTTTAATAATATTTCTCCCCAAAATGTTAAGCAATTAGTTCAAAATTTCTTCAGTTATAAAATTAGTGTCGGAATAGACAGAAAAATTTAATATTTTAAGTAAAATCATGACATTAGTGACTATAAAAATAAAAGCGTGGAGCCCCACGAAGATTACGTCAATATAGTTTGGCGCTCCACGCTTTTATTTTTATGATTTTATTTAAATTTATATTAAATTTTTCTATCTATTCCCACACTAATTTTATAACAGAAGAAATTTTGAACTAATTGCTTAAAATTTTGGGGAAAAATAAATATTATTAATCATTTAACTGGATTCGCGGTATTTTACGGAGAACCAGAAAAAAACTATTTTTTTCTACTTCTTAGTGCACTTTGATATAAGCATGGTTTTTAAAAAGTTTTTTTATATAATTTATTTTCTACTTTTATTGTCATCGGAAGCAAGTGTGTATACAAAAATTCAGCAACACTGGACTATGGGAAGAGGTTTAAAATTCGATTACAGGATTTGCCGCATACAACAACACGGCAAGTTATTATAATATACGCGTGGTAAAAAAGGAAGTGCCCGGATACTTTTGAGCGGTAGCGTATGTCGATTAGTACATTCGGAGGCGTACAAAATTTTAGACTGTTAAATATGAGAATTGCGAGCTTTACGGACAAACTGCGGCGCGTTTAATTTCTGGTCAAGGTAGGATGCTATTGGTTCGCAGACCAAATACGGGTCACAAATACGAAGTCGCTGGCAGTTGAAAGTCGAATGAGGTCCTCGAGGGACAAGTCGGGCCCGATCCTCATGTGTGAAAATCAAATATCGGCGCCGCCCTTCGGCAAGGAACTTTATTCATAAATCGCGAACGGTGAATGGCGGCGGTGTTTGCCGTGCCCAGATATTAACTGTATCTATGCAGTGCCCACTGGGCTCAGGATATTATGACCGTTCTCGGGGCATAATTAGTAATCCCTGGCACGTGACGCGCACGTGACTGCGGCTCGCACGGCGTACACCTTCGACCAGAAGGGCGGTTTCGGTTATGCAGCGGGATACGGACCAGGGGGATGATGGCCGAATAGGAGACTGCTAGGTCGCGTGCATCTTTAAATACCCTAGTTCATAAATATACCCGGCGATATTCCATTCAATTAAGCCTGTCGTCGGCGATCGCTTCGATGAAATTTCATTACGCACCAGAGATTCTTAGGTATTCTTTTTACCCGCTTTTCCGGGTTATTAATTTTTCTCAATTTTCCTGCCACCAATTACCTACCATCTCAAGTGTCTTTAATTTAATATGTACTTCCAAGGCCAGTACCTTGATTAACACTCATTTTAACCCTCTGCACTCGGCGCTATTTTAACTTGAAAATTAAACATTTCTTCCGACCTAGAATAATTCCATTCCATATTAATTATTTTCTTTGTATGAATATGAAATTGATATACTTAAATGTTTAGTCATTGATTAGTAGACTGCGGATCTTTATGCAAAATAACAATTTTTTGCATTGATTGTGGGAAAGAGGAATAACATAAAAATTGATTTCATCCCTTAACGGCTTTGTTACATTAAAAACGACATTACTATATCCTGAAATTCTCCTTTACTGTTTTATATTTCACCCAGCCAATTTCTTCATAAATGCATAAAGATCCGCAGTCTATTGTGTAGATACCAACATATTTAATAATGTAAACAATATTTTGGACAATGGTACAGCAATTTTTAGTAGTGACTCTGATTCACCACTCGAGTGCTAATGGTTAAACAACATCTTTTTGTCAATTATAATGTAGCTGATATAAAACAGCTATTGCTTGTCCAAGTAAAAGCAAGATTTAAGAAATGCCGAAACACATTTTGTTCGAAACATCGTCTACAAATATGTTAATCGTAAACACAGAATATCCACAGTTTCACACACACACACAATCAGCTTTACTATAAAATTCAAAATTAGCATGACAACCTGCATACTTCCACTGTGTAACTTAGATTTCAAGTTCCAATTCAGCGACGACGTTACAAACGTAAACAACAGAGAACTTTTAATTACACGACGAGCAGTCGAGCACAGCGCTGTGCAGCGTCTCGAAAATATCATAAACGGAAGAGAAGCTCCGCCCCTAATTCCTCAGAATTTGTTTCAGGAATCCGTCGAAACGAAAAGGGAGAGAATTCCGTCCGAAATCATGCGCCCTGGGGTTTCAGAAAATAAAAAAGAAGAATAAATTGACCGCACCCCAGAAAAAGGAGAAACCGAAGGACCCGTCGCGACGCAGCGTTGCGTTGGCCCTGCGGATCAACAGGCTTCGGAAAGGAGCTGCTCGGACAAATTGCAAACCAGTTTCCGACTCCGATGTTTGTCTGTCTGGATGGCGACCAAAAATAGACGAATTTTTACGAGCGCGGTCCCCCGCCAGAATTTCATCGCCGTGAAATATTCCCACCGCGAGGGCGGTCTCGAAACGGTCATTAATTATTTATGTGCGGCGAGACGTAACGATCGCGACGCGTGTCGAAGCTTTTAGCGGGTCCGCCACCTTTACACCTTCTGATCGCCACCGAGGAATCATCGTCGACGACTTTATTATACTGTTCCGTGGGTTCCCGTGCCGCCCCCGTGACCTCCATTTAGCTAAATACGAACCGACCTGGTTTGCACAATTATTTGCTTCTCCTAGTTTCAGGATCAATCAATTTTTATACATCAGATAATTGCGTAAGTTCCTGCCGATTTTCATAAATGTCGCAAGCTGTACTGCACGGCGAAGTGTAAAAAAAATTCAATCAGAAAAGAATGGTGACTATACATATAATTGATTAATAAAGTTGTACTCTTTAAAATGTAACCATTGAATTTTATTTTCAAATCGGTCACGAACTTACACTTTTTAAAAACTAATAACTTTTTTATAATTGTACCAGACGACCTCATTTTTTATAATCGATTAGAAGCATTGGTTTACGAAATGATATGCAAAAACGATTTCCCAAAAATTATAATTACAAGGTTACATGCAAAAATAAAATAGGGATTTTTTAAAACTTTTTTATTTGGGCCCTTAATGAAAACTTAACATATATGTTTGTAGATCTATGTTAGACATGCTGAAAATTTCGTCGAAATCGGTTTACGCAGGAAACATCGACACGCATCGAAAGATATACGATTCTGTGGATTTTAAACAGAAACTGATCGAAAGTCGTATAAAACTACGATTTTTACCATTTTTAACCGCTTGTAACTCGTTTGCGACATGTGTGTAACTACTATACATAGATCTACAAAACATATATTTTAAATTTTCTTTAAGGGCCCAAATAAAAAAGTTTTAAAAAATGCCTCCATTATTTTTGCATACAACCTTGTAAATTCTAATTTTTGGAAAATTTTTTTTGCATATCATTTGGTAAATCAATTCTTCTAACTGCTCAAAAAAAGTCAGGTTGTTTGGTGCGATCATAAAAATGTTATATTGTTTTAAAGTGCGTTCAAATACTTTCGTGGTTCACTGTACACGTGAATTTTACGCATTTATAATAAGAAGTAATTTGAAACAGTGGAAAATTCTCAAAGACTTTAACACTATCACCGCATTTTGTACAACTCAATAAAGGTACAAACGAGAAAAATGGACGACTATTTTGTTATCGAGGGTTGCAATTAAGGCAAACAGTTTTAGTTACATTATTGAAGAGAATATTCAGAACGATGAAGCACTATTTCATACGTTTGATGATGAGTAGGGAAGATTTTGCGTAGATATGCTCTATTTTGGGATAGGAGCGGAGTCAAGGAAGAACGATGAACTTTAGTTATGTTTTAGATAAAATGAGCGAATGTGTTTCACTGGGGCACGGTTTAATTAACACTTCCGCGATCCGATATCTCGAGTTCGATTGCGACGCGAACGATAACGGTGTATGGACAGCTTTACTGTTCTCAGGAGATGAAATATATTCCGACGATTACACGTTATCGGTCTGAAAACATTAACATATGCCCGCCGCGACGCGGCGCGCGACGGTCCTGGGATTAATGAGACGGCAATCAAATCGGAGAGGAGCGGAGGGGAGAATTCGTCACGCTAGAAATCTCATTTCGAATAATATACTGCGTGCCCTGACAGCAAGACTATTTAATTACCATTTTGGAAAGAAATGTTCCGCCGATACGCGAACGACTGTCTCAGTTTTAACCTAACTTTCATAAGTTAACCCTTTGCTCTCCGAATTATTATTTAATTTTGTTGCCAACAATTCTCTACTATTTTAAGTGTTTCATTTGAAATTTACTTCAAAGGACAGTTCCTTCACTGCTGCTTATTTTAAACAATTTTGTTTACTAATTACTAGACTGCGGATTTTATGCATTTACGACAAAAATAGATACATATAATTTCAAGCAGTGGTCATGTTAAAAACATTTAAGGACATAAATGTATTAGTTATAATAATGTATTAGTTTCAGTTTAATAGAGTTATTAAAAGAGGAATACAATTTATATTTGGCTCCTGTGTCCTGCAATCAATGTAAACGTTTTTTATTTTGCATAAAGATCCGCAGCCTACTAATTACATTAAATATAATCTCAAACTTTGTTGTAATTTATATTCGTTTTTAATTATAAAATAAGACAATTTATAATGGAAGAACCAAATACATATAAACACCCGTTTTATTTACATTTTTCTTTCTCTAATGTCGAGTCACACTCGACGAAGGAGTGCAAAAGGGTTAACACATTCTCGCACACTTTCTTCTTCTATTGGTATATACTATAATATAATTTTGCGAAAATGTTTCTTCATTCGACCAACTTCTTAACACGTCACCGACCGGTGATTATTGCATAATTTTGAAATATCTGTGATACGTGGCTAAACACTTTTTAATGGAACCTTCAATAGCAACAGCAATTTTCATTGTGAACTAACAAGTCACCCTCAATAACGTCATCTAACACTTTCATTCCAGATTGTAATGTAAAAGAAAATTTCTATGCTTTCTTTTAGTACAACACAATTATTGAAAATCCTTGCTCTATGATTTATTTTACGGTTTCAGTGATTAAAACTTCCTTTGTAGTTCGTAATTAACTAAAACAGGAGAAAATTTATATCTATTGTACGCCTATATGTTCTCCAATAACTATACATTAACAAAATCAAAATAGAATTTCATCTTGGTTTAAAGGAAATTAATAAGATACATGTATTTATTAGACTCTGTTCAGAATCTTCATCACGAGTCTGACACGATATTGTAGGACAAGGGGTAAAGTGTTAACATTCGATCAAGAAACCATTTGGACAATGTCATTGCGAATGACTGCGCAAACAATAATTTAATTACACAGCGTATCATAAAAATGATTCACATAAGGGAAGGAGTTGAGAATGGAGGTTCGTGAGGCTGAGGGTGTAAAAATGGCGTCGGTAGAACCGGAGGCCTTGGTCTCTGCGTATCGAGCGACTCTAGCCTGGTACAAGGGATCAACATGAGCTTAACGGCAGGCGCCAATATACCTAGCCACCCCCGCACCCCCGCATACCGACCAAGCCGTCAAGCTGTGGTATTAAACGGGGCATGCGTGAGGTCCACGGTGGTTGGTCACGTGTACGTTTCCAACTACCACCCTCTGAAACCCACCCCCAGCTGAGCTGTGCGTACATTCTTACGATTTCTAAGGAAGTGTTGCCTTCGCCCGACCACCACCGAACAATTAAATTAAATACGAGCGTTTGCGACCAACGAACCGAGGATTCTCGCTACATTCTTCTGAGCATCTTTCACAAAGCTAGTGTAAAATAAAATTGTTTCGTAGCTCGACCTGTCCCATTCCTAATTCGGATCCATCAATTAAACTTTTTCCACGCTGTAACTCGAACTTTCATGGACACCCGTGCGATCCGCACGGTTTTTCAACGAGAGATCGAAGATGGCGTTCTCTTTATTAATTGTTCGAATGGGAAGAAACGGGAATTTTATCCGCGGAAGCTTCATTCCGATCGAATCATGAATATTCTAACGCGAATTCATAGTAATATTGAAATCCAGAAGGATGATAAAAAAAATTCCTTCTGCTCCGGGGGCATCTATTTGCAATCCTTTCGAGAAACGAGTCCAATCCCGATGAACGAAGAAGGATATTCCAAATAATCCGTTCCGGTTTCCGGATTCGTTCCTCAATTAATTCTCCATTTGCGACGAAAAAAAGAGATCGATCCTTTTTTTCACAGTCTCGCTGGAATGTCCGATGTCCCGAGAGTTCTCTCGCGATTAATATTTCCTGTTTAATAGCGCGGCTATTTTTATTACGCGACATTCTTCGCTCTCTTTGTCCTATATTAGGTCGAATTGCAAAATTTCACTTCCACCGTCATCGACGACGATGATTATGTTTGATAATTCCAGTCCCAGGTCCCCTTGCTTTTCTCGAACCTATTGTTAGTTCACAGATTTTTATTTTAATTTCGCGAGAAGCGTGTTTATTTCCCTTTGCTGTCGCGAAGGTGAAATTAGCTATTGCAGAGCATTCGGGGGCCGGTGTAAAAGGTTCCTTTGACTACTGAATTTTTCGAATTCGGTTCGGTGAACCTTCCGCTTTTTAATTTCGCGAGGAACGCGTTATTTGCTGACTGAACGCCTCGAGTGAGCTGCGAGACATATCTTAGTTATTTAGAACATGACGTCAACCGATGTTTAAGGGGAGATGCTCCTTTCATCCCTCGGGGATCCTGCCGGGCTTAATTAAAAATTGGGGAATCCGCTACAAAAGAAAATCGCAACTTTTAATGGCATCAATTGCTGCACAGACTTAATAAAAATTGCTTGGACAATTACGATGGTCGGACCGTGAATTTCGATCATTTCTAAAACTATAATGCAACATTAAAAGTCTAAGAATTTTTTTGTCAATGAATACAATTGATTCTTAACCACTTGCGACTGCATTGTCTTCCATTTAGAACGAATAAAGAAACGTACACTCAAAAATAAAGTTTAACATCTATAATATTGGTGTATTAACAGTTTTCGGCGCCACAATGAGTACATAAGCTTCGTAGTTCGGTATTTGAACAGAGAGTTAACGTTAGTGGATGAAATTATCCATTCTAGGTGTTCTATTTAACAATTACCGAAACCATAAAGGAGCTTTCATAGACAAATATTAAATTCATCCGTTTGCGTGCGTAATAACACGTACCGACAGAGGCGTTAAACCAGAACAAATGCTTTTGTAATTTTTATAAGAAATTAGATTCCCTTAAGGAATCGCTACTACTTGGTGGTTCTAAACGATCCATTCAACCTTATTTAATAATTTCTAAAACCACGAAGGTGCTATTGCAGCAAAATATTCAATATATTTCTTCGGGTCCAGGGATCGATAATGAAGAGGGTGTCAAATCGGAACGAATCTTTTTGCTATTTTTACAGGAAATTAAAAAAAAGGAGTTGCTATGACTTTTCGGCGATTCCAGGGTGAACGGTGAGACAAGAGACAGTTTCGCGGTATATTCCCTTTCGGTCCCTGGACTCTAGCCTGTGCTGTAGCATTGTATAAAGCGCAAGCCTCGTCCTGTAGTAGGAGCCTCCCTGCTCCTCCTCGCCGCACTATTGACGGGAGTTTTAATAAAAGTACCCCCACCAGGGCATGGCTGAACATCGCAGTGGAAAGGACCCGGTGAACGCGGAGCCAAGAAGATATTGGGTAAAGCAAAGATCGTAAGGACACTTACAGACATCAGGCCCTGGCGAAATTTCAGAAGAGATTGAGACCGCCCAAGCGACGCTCCTGTGGTAATCGTAATTTTCTTCGTAAAGATAACAGTCGGAAAAATTCGACGATCCCTCGGCTACCCCGCGATACCCAACATTGCCTAAACAAATTCTGTCGTGAGAGAATTCTTAAATGAGTACTCAATTTACAAAGAAGACGTACTCAATCCACAAAGATTTTAGTATCGCGCATCTCAACAAACTTAAAACATTTTTTCATTTTCGTCTGTACTCTCTATTTTAATTATATCCATTTAATTTATTTGTGTTACGTCGCATACGCTTTACGAGGCGTAATTTGCATTATTCGGCAGTGTCATTTGCATTATTCGGAAGCATAAAGCTACGCATGTAGCTACTTTTATAAAGCTGCGACAGCTACATGCTGCTGGAAAATGCAAATTACATACTCCTCGTAAATGTAAAAATAGGACTTTTCAGGGCAACTGCGGACTAGATTCATCTTTTTTTCTAGCGCTTTTAACTACTGGGAAACCCCATCATTGCATTATCGAGGATTGAGAAGGTGCATCCCGCACCTTAGCAATCCTAGAAACGAGACTACCCCCTTAACCCCTTGCCTTACAATATCGTGTCTGACTCGTGATGAAGATTCTGAACAGATTCTTATAAAAATGTACGTTAATAATTTCCTTTAAACCGAAATAAAATTCTATTTCGGTATAGGCATACGATAGATAGAAATTTTCTGCTTTTTTAGGAAATTATGATCTACAAAACAGTTGTAATCACTGAAACCGTAAAATAAATCGTAGGGCATGGGGATCCCGAACCACCTTAGGTACCACCATTTTTAGATATCAATTATAAGTTCGCGACCTCCACATTTGCTCAAATAAAGTCATTTATATATATTATATCGCTGTATTATATTGCTGAATCGCAAAATTCAGAACTTTCCAATGATATACAAATTGAAAAGGAATGGTCACTGAAAGAGGTTATAATGACACAATAAAAGAATTACGAAACAAAAGGACGCGAATTTAGTTGCCAACCCGTATGTGCATTTATCAAAACAAAAATATTCGATAAACTATGAGACGCAATTTATGAACTAAAACAGACCAGAAAAGAACAAGACAGGGCTAGGAGAAGCTCGCGACGGTCGCCATTTTTCTTGCGTCCAATATCTCCGTAAGTCTCCAACTTTGAACTGAAACCTCGAAGAAATTGAGCGTCCTATGTAAATTTTTTGTAATTTGTGTCAATGAACGTGAACGACACGTATCGATACTTGACGACCGACAGATCTGGTCGTTTATAGGACGGTTTATGTTAGCCAGTCCAGGCCAGCCGGACAGAACCTTTTAGTATCCTGATTTTGTATCGAGTATTTTAGCTTTTTGGAAAATAACTGAACCTACGACGGTCAAATGACCGGTTTTATGTGAAATTTCCATTTATGGGAAATTTCCTTGTCCAAGCATCTATTATATCGCAAAATAACAGACGATCTCTATGAATTTAGCGTTGCCACTTTTATAAGACAATATTTACCAGATACTTTTAATGCTTGATAGGTTTAGTGTTAAGGCGGTAGCAGGATGCACGTTCTCATTTCTCAATAATACAATACAAAGATGGGACCTTTCAGTAGTCAAAAACCCTAGTTAAAAGATCAATCTAGGCCGCGATCGCGTAATTTGCATTATTTGGCTGCATGTAGCTATGAAAATAGCAGTTGTATGCTTCCGAATAATGCAAATTACGCCTCGTAAACGAAAAAATTGGACTTTTGAGAGCGATAGCGGCCTAGATCGATCTTTCATCTAGCATTTTTGACTACTGAAGAACTCCATTTTTGTATTATCGAGAAACGAGAACGCGCATGGCGCACTCTTGCAATCCTGGAAAAACGAGTCCACTCGCTTAAGGATCGCAAAGAAGATGTTCGCGTCGCGTCGCGTCGGATCACGAACGACCGCGTATTGCTCAACGATCTGAGAACGCAAATAGAAGTAACAGAGGGATTAAAACAGTTTGTGGTCAAACACAGAAGGCTCCACGTTGAATGGTGGAAACGGTGGATCGCTCGTGCGAGGAAGTGCACCGTAGGTCATTGTGCAGGATCCACGGGAAACGGGGCTCGTCGTTCTATGGGATCGACGATGCGTCATAATGGTCGGGTGGTGTGTATTCAAAGGGTGATTTGCCACCTTATATTCCGCGGCATCAGACCGTGATCTAGAGACGATTCACGAATCGAGAATGAATCTTTCGATGATGAAGAGCCTTCTGCGCCCACGATCGTCGGCGAGTCGACGATTTGCTCACAATGGGCTCGCACAAAATCAATTTCACCGAAAAACTACCACACAGACAAAACAACGCCCTCTAAACTGTGAAATCAAGTATTATCAAACGACGCATCAAGAGTTATTCAATAATATTTAACTGTCCGAAGGCAACCAGGGTCGTTTACTGAAGCGCTAGAAAAAATGGTCGCGAAAATAAAATCGATAGAACTTTTTGAAAGCCAAAGACTTCATTATAAATTGTTCTATCTGTATGGATAGTCGTTGTAATAATTTTCTCGGGGATTCTTATTTAATTCCAAGCGCTTCAAAGCTTCCAGCAACTAAAGTGTTGAAAAGAATGATTTAACGCTAAACCTACCGAGCCTTAAAAGTAACTGGTACATGTTCCCTTATAAAAATGACAAGATTGATTTTATTTAAGTGCTCTACTAAAGATATCTATACAGCCATTCCTTATGAAATCATTTTGATTATATCAATAATTGTAAAATAAAAAATCTGTAACCGGTCAGTTTGACCGGTGGTGGTAGGTGTAGTGTTAATTAGAAAATGACCCGCAAATGTGGCGAGTGGATGATTTTTCACGATACACATCCGGCGAACCTGTCCAGGGCGAAGAACAGTTCGTCGAATCGATACTTAGGCAAACAGAGAGAAGTTTGTGTGCAAGGCCGTGTCAAATCTATGGGGCTAATCGGTGGAGCATGTCAGCTGTGTCCACAGTGACACTTTTCTGGTGTATAGAACCGTCAGCCGCCAACTTATTCACTGACCGACAGGTGTACTATCCACGAGTCAGTCTCGCAATGCATCCTTTTCGATGATCTCCCAACTAATTTTCATTGTAATCCCTCCTATGCTATCTATACTACACCCACGCAGTTTGCACCGTCTTTAAATTTTGTAAACTTACAATTAATCCTTTGCACTGCTTTGTCGAGTGTGACTAGACATCCGAGAAAGAGAAACGTAAACAAAACGGGTTTTTATATGTATTTGGTTGTTCCTTTATTTATTTGTCTCATTTTTTAGTTAAAATCAAATATAAGTTCCACAAATATAAATTACAACAGTTTGAGTAATGTTTAATATAATTAGTAAAGAAAATTGTTTAAAATAAGTAGCAGTCGAGGAACTGTCCTGTGAAGTAAATTTCAAATAAAACACTTAAAATAGTAGAGAGTTGTTAGCAAGAAAATTGAAAAATAATGCGGAGTGCAAAGGATTAATAGACTGTACACATAAAAATTTTCGATTCCGCATGCAGACAAATTTTAGTGTGTCCATCGTGCAGTACAACATTGTTAAGGGTTAAATCTCGGCAATTAATTCGCGATTAGCCCGAAAAAAATCGTCCATTCGATAATCCCGGCTTACCAGAGGTAAGGATTGCGTGTGGCAAAGTTTCGAGTGCGGATTGAGAACCGTCGTGAAATATTTCCATGGCGCATGTCACTCTCCCGGGGGTTGGAATATGAAACGGCGCGGGGGCGGAGCTCGCGGGAACCCGCATGGCTTCGCCCCCGTATTCCCTTTTCCGTCGTTCTTCGAACAATAACCTTTAACCTTATCTTACTTAGGCGTTAACTTCGGCCGAACTTCCAGATACAGGTAAAGTTCATTCGACTTTAATGTTTCGCGCGGATTAACAACCCACGCCCACCACGGAGTATTTATTCATCGTTGTTCTGCGTTCCGTCGAAATATGGGACATCCTACCGGCGCGGCGCGACGGCTTCCCGTTTCTACTCGAGGGAGAAGACAACGACGTGTTTCCCAGGTGCTCCGCTCCGAATTGTTGACAATTTTTATTAATCTTCCGCGGATGTCAACCCCGGAAGCTACTATTCGATGGGTGCGTACGGAATGTTGGAATTTTAAGGCTGTAGACTCGTTTCCAGGATTCCAAGCGTGCGCAATTCGCCTTCTCATTTCTCAATAATACAAACACGGGCATTTTCAGTAGTCAAAAACGCTAGATAAAAGACTGATCTAGGGCGCTATCTCCCTCGAAAGTCCTATTCTTTCGTTTACGAGGCGTAATTTGCATTATTGCTATAAAAATAGCTACATACGCAATTGCATGCTTCCGCATAGGGTAATTTCGGGATGGGTGCTCCACATTTTATTTTCTGTTTATAAAAATTTTATTAAAAAGAATTGAAAGTGTAGACAGGCATAGTTGAATTGTTTATTTAAATCTCTTTAATAAAATATAACGTTAATGAGTAAAACTTTTATATTAAAAAAGGTCGAAAAAGTGCAGCACTCAGACGCACTCCTTTATTTATAGCCTCTTCTCCCTACTTCTATTTTTTTTCTCTTCCACACAAGTTACATAAATTAGTATACATAGTACATGTTTCACGGAGCCATTTGAGGCATTCGGAACAACAAATCCAATCTTCTTTAGATGTGGTTGAATCTTCCAAACATTCGATAGAGTGATTTTCAGAATCTTCAGGACTGATTATGATCTCAGTATTAATCTATCGCTTTGTAATTAATTGAAAAAGGGATGCTCCTGACGAAAACGACTGCCTAGTATACTTACATAAATTACTGGTGCGTCTATCCCTAAATTTAGGGAGAGGATAAGTAAGGATAATATGCGGGTGAATACCCTGAACTGTATCATTTTTTTCTCTTGGTTGTTAATTAAGATATTCAGATGGAAAAAACCAAAACACTCGAACTTACCTCCGTCATATTCTATATATTTTTTTTCATGATTGTGATCAAATTATTAAGGGTCGAAGAAATCATTTAATTTTTTAGAAGTGGGGGATTGCAAGCAAGCCTTCGAGTGACCACTTCAAAAAAATTCAAGAACAATGTTCTGCCACCTACCCAATATATTTGTGGTGTTACCTATCTAATATCATTGGCGAACCATCCTGTAGAGAGGAATGTAAACAAGAGTATAGCATATTTAGAATACAGGCAGGAGTATAGATCATTTCCAGATGCAAGATGCATATTGTCAGCGATAGTTGGAACCGGAATAGATCGAGTAAACCGATCAGAGTGGCGTAATGTGATTTAAACGTCACCCTAACGAGATCAGAGCCACCCCCTAAGTTCGAGTCAGGGCGCGAAGGGTGCAAACGATTAATCCGTGACTTTTGCGTTCCCGATCGAAGTCCCGGGATCCTTGGCTGCAGGAACGAGTAGACGAGGGTTCCAGCTGTCGACGGGGCAGCGGCTGCACGTACAATATCGCCGTGGCTTTTGGGGGATCCAAGATGACGGTCCTTCCGTCGCGTTACGGCCGGGGTTACCTACTGGCGTCAGCTTGCGAGGGAAGAAACAAACGACTGACCCTGCCTCGCCGCGCCGGCAGAAACCGGGAAAAACTGTCCTCTCCGAAACGGATTATTGGTGTATCAGCAATACGCTTGCTTGAATTATAGGAACCCGGAGGGACCTTAAAACCCATCTTATTGTCTCACGGATCCCCGGAAACACGAGGTGAGAATGACTTGGCCTAGATACTGCTATCCTATTTCCGAGGGGATGAATAGCGAATGGTGCTCTTCATAAAGTTTAACACTGCCCCGTCCTCTGTATACATGGTCTGTCCGGAAAGTAATGCGACCACATTAAAAAGAAAAATCTATTGTACATACGAGTAGAAACCTTCAAAATTCTTCAAAGTAGGACCCTTGGGCGTCGACACATTTTTTCCAGCGCGATTTCCATGCTTCGTATGCTCTCTGGAAGGCGGTTTCCTCTTTGACGCGTTCTACGCTTTCAAAATGGCATTCTTCTAGCACATTCTTATTTTTGGGAAGCAAGACGAAGTCGCCGGAAGACAAGTCAGGCCTCTACGGGGGTTGAGGAAGCGTTGTGATGTTATTTTTTGCCAGATATTCGCGGACTCGCAGGCAGGTGTGGTTGGGCGCGTTGTCGTGGTGCAGCACCTAGTTGGCAGCGATCTCTTTTCTGACGCGGTTGACCGTTTGTTTGAGTCTTTTGAGCACTTCCAACTAAAAAGTACCCTTTACTGTTTTCCCCGTAGCCTACGGAAAAGTTTTAGTTGGAAGTGCTCGACGAGGCTGCGACGAGGGTACTACAAGAGGTTCCGGAAAACGCTTTCCAGGGGGTACACGAAGCATGGAAATAGCGCTGGAAAAAATGTGTCGACGCCCAAGGGTCCTACTGTGAGGGATTTTAAAGATTTGCACCCACATGTCCAACGAATTTTTTTTTAATGTAGTCGCATTACTTTTTGGACAGATCTTGTACGGGTCATAATGATTTTAGAAGAGAGCAGGCGCCATAAGTGAAATTATCCTGCATGTGTCTGACTGAAACTAGTAGAACAGAACGAGTCTCCAGCCCACAGAAAGCTGTATTTCTCTAGTATATTGTATCTTACTGTTAAATAGCTTGAATGTGAACGTATCGCATTTAATTTTCGGTAACAGCATCCAATAGATCAGTGGTCGGCAAACTCATTAATCAAAAGAGCCAAAGATCAGCAGTACAACGATTTAGATTTCTTCCGAGAGCTAAATTCCTCTACCAGAACAAATCTGGTATATAGTAAACTAAGAATGTGTTTTCTTACTATTCTACACATTTTATCTCATTTGATAAAATGTTGTTATAATTTTTTAAAATATTTTTCCCTTAAATAAAACAAAAACTGACCTTCTTTCAATTTTTTCATCCCAATTAAAAAAATCATGCAGTGAAGGGTTGAAACTAGGTACACTGGATATAAAACTGAAAATTGTATTAAAAAATACTATTAAATTAAAATAAAATAAGCTTATTTTAAACACGCCATTCGCAGAAGAGCTGCACTCAAGTAGCCAAAGAGTTTCAACAGTTTCCGACCACTGCAATAGAACGTTTCATGCATAGCGATTAGGACGATTTAGGATGATTTGTTGCAGCCAGGTGCGATCACAATCTGTTTATTTTTCACTTACGAATCTTACGGCTAGATTTACATAAAATATAATTAATCGATACAACTGCGCATAGTATACGCGTAACGCCAAGAAAAATATATTGCACGTATGCTACATCTGTGATGCTTCGCGTCTCGGTGACTGCAGAAACCTACGGGACATCCGAGGGGGAGGAAAAATGCATTTCCGCGCGCTAAGCTCTCTTTCTCTCTTCAAAATGTCTACGTACTCGCTTCCGTTTAATCGGGGGAGTCATTTGCTTTTCAACATTACTCGTTGCACACTCGCGAATAATTATACAGGCTGCCCTATTCACCGAACTGTTAAATAATTCTTTTATACAACAATAAATCAATTGATTCATTCGCTTTAATCCTACATCCAATTGTTTAACTCCTAGTCAACTACATCGAAAATCATTTTTATCCGATCATTCTGTCATACATATAATTTCTGTGAACAAAAATTATTCTAGATAGAATTGATTAAAATTAATATTACAATTATTACAATAATTAAAATTGAAAGCTCGTTATTCAGGAAAGTAATAGTTGGAATGAAAATAAAACGGAATCGAACCACGTTCGAAGCGATCGATTGTAATGGGACAACCTGTATAAATAAATGTTCTGTTCATGAAAACGTTCAAAAATATCTCGTCCCTCCAAAAGTTTAGCTGTACGTTCGTTTCTCGAAAGAACGGAAAGTCGCCCCTCACGAGCAATGTTTTCAGCACACTTGGATAAATGCATGAGACGCAAGTTCTTCCGGAAACGAATGAGAAAGAAAGATCTCGAGGTTCGTCGTGCAACGTGTGAACAACGAAAAATATGCACGTCCAATCGAACATCGTTCCTAAGAAATATGTTCGCGTTGCAGCGTTGATTCTGTTCGCACCCTGTATAAATTGTTGAGGTCTCGTCCCCAGCCGCTCTCGTCCGTAAAAAATATATACACAGCTGTCGAGTTTATTTACACGCGTACAAATAAATAAATTACGTCATATAGAAATACTTACTATAAGTAACGGTGTCGTCTATGCAAGAATATATTTCTATATCGTTAACCGGTACACAGTTAATACATTTACAAACGTGTTCATCCATAAAATCGTCGTTTCCGCAACAGCGAGTGTCGAAACTCATGGTTGCGTTTCTGGGGTGCGGGGAACACAGAGATGGGCAAATTCATTAACTCGGAACGAGTTTTCTAATTGATAGATTCGAGTCGTTCTACTTCGGACTGTCTATACACACACGTAGACGTCGATCAATAGTAAATAAATGGCTGATTGGGGCACATTCAGGTAACTACAGCCTCTAACGTGGAACAAGTACAATTATTCCCATCGATTTCACCGTCTAATGCAGCTTAGACTTTGTAAAATCATAAGTAGACCCCGGATGTTTATGCAAAATAAAAAGTTTGTGCATCAATTGCAAGACGCAGGAGGTAAACATAAATTTATATTCTTCATTAATATAATTTGAGTGTGGTGCAAACAATATATTAATATTCTTAGTCTTCGAATATTTTCACTGTTTTAAATTGCACTCGCTCATTTTTGTTACAAATGCATCAAATCCGGAGTCTAATCATAAGAAATTATCGCGATGGATCAAATTATTAGAGCCAAATTCTTGAATCGAATCTACATACATTGAATTTATGAAGTATTAAGTTACGAATGCAAATATGTACATGTTTGACGACGAAGTATATTGCTACATTATTTTCGAGATTCCGAAAATTATTAAAACCGAACATACATTTTCATTTCGTCTCTGTTTCCCGCAATCAACTCGAGAATTTTTTATGTTGAAGATCAACAGTAAGAAATATATTTTTGTGTGGCTCTAATATTTGATTAACCACCGCATGCTGTTTGATTCTATTGATCAGAATCACATTTTTATAGACACGAGGACGAACCACTCATTGTACTTTCTATCAATGCTCGATGGAACAGGATGCTATGTATATTTTTCTCTAGAGTTACATTTTGCCCATTTCCGGTGAGAGGTACGCAAATCCGGGGTACTCGCCCGTCGGAGTAAAAAAATACAAGAGAAAGAGGGTCGGTTTCTTTTTCCAAGTGATTGTAGGCGTACACAAGGGTTCGGGGAAAGCACGATGACTCTTTAACGAGATTCTACCGCGGCCTCGTTTCAATTCTGCAATTCTGCGGCGCGAAACGCCAACCATTCGCCGCCTCGCGTTAATATCTGCTCGGCCTGAAAGGACTGTTCTCCCTCTGCCACACGACACCAAAGACACTCTCTCCAAACACGCGATACTCGCTTCTTGGAATATTCCTTGCCGTGGCCGTAACGAAAAACGCAAAACTCCCGAAACACGACTTCGTGGTCCTCAGATTGAGAAACAACGTACAATGTGTACTGATTTTTTTAGGGGCAGTGCGAAAATAATCTCATTCTGAAGTACGATCTGTCGCAAAAGTCTACATAGAACTGTACAAATATTTAAAAGACAGTACTGTGGGCGATTTAGTTGTAACAATTTGATCATCCACTGTATCTGTTTCCAAACATCCTTATATTCTTCGAAATTCAAAGTCTTTTTGTATGAAATATTTGTACGCAGACTTCCGCCAACGATTATACATTTCAATACAAGTATTTGAAGTATGTTCAAAGCAACGGGTTCGGTTGAACTACAATTCAAAGGACTTGCGCCAGAATCGCGCTTGTTTCCCAAAGCAACGAGTTGAGTCGAGTCGAGTCTACTTTTAAAGTTAGACAATGCAGTAGATAGAGACTCGAGTCTGCGTTATATCTACCTCGTAATCTTTTCCGACCTTTTCGGTTCATCGAGGTAATCTTGAAAATCTTTTCAACTTTGAAAAAGACAAACGACAAGGAGACAACAAGAAAACAGCACGAGACACTCAAATGTTAATACAAGGAGTTGACAAATACTAAGACTTAGGTCCTCGGCATTACGGCCACGTGCACCCTAACTCTCGCTCTTCGTCTCTCTAATAATATCTTGAGGAACTTTCGTTATCGAGTCACATCTTCAATATATCATTTGATAAGGCAAACGACCACGCTCGACCGTTTCCCTTTATAGAAAACAATCGTGTCGAGAGAAACGAAACGTGTCTCCGCGAAAAAGTTACCTGACCTCGACGACTCTCAAAGCCAGCAAGCACCAGAATGATCATCGAGCAGATATCGTCAAAAATTTCATTCGACGTGACTATCCATCTGCAACGAGAAGGAATCACGCGAGTGTACATATTATATCAAAGGTTTCACAATTAGAGCGTACGCTTCCGTGTGAAGAAGCACTTTAGACGGAGCTGGTCTTCGGCAAGGACTTCAACTTCATTTCACCACGTTGCTCGTGGTAGTCTTGAAAACAGGGCACGATGCAGAGGTTTGTCTGGCATTCTGGACAATGGTATTTCGTCTTTCGTCGAAGTATCCTGCCGTGGGCGTCTATCGTGTTCCAACAATGATTGCAGCCCAGTGCTGGACCAGGACGTAACACAGGACAGTGACCCAGCCACTGATCGCTCAGGATCTCTCTGATGTCCCTGCTTGTCGACTGCAACAAATTTGTTGACGGAAACAGTTAGCGTAAATCGTTATCGCGCATCGTTAACACTAGATCTACCACGCCAGTCTCAAAATAACTGGTTTTACAATTTCATTCGAAAATTTTTTCCTACTTCATGTTACATCTTTTTTTCGCAATGATGTGATGACTTTTACAGCGATAACTAAAGGTGTAATATAATAAATTTTATTTTCGTTTTATTTATACAGAATTCAAATAATTTTGTATCATGGCTACTTATATCTATACCAATCATTTTGACTGGTACTTCTCAATGTGGAAAAGTATCCTATTAATCCGTTTCCCGAATCTGGAACCGTTAATTAGTTATCAAAATTAGTTATCTAAATGTTATCAAAACATAAACATCGATGCCGTCTCACGCGGTCATTCTGTATGCCACAGTGCTTGACTGAGAATTAAAATAAAATTTCGAATTACTACTTATGTTATTTTAAAGTGCCCAAATATGAACCGCTTTTTGTTGATGTCATTTTTTGATTATTTTAGAATGCTCTTTTTCGACCAAAAAATCACCAGTTGTAGATGCATTTCCTCCCTATAAAAAATTAATACAGCTTGGGAAAAATATTTTTTTTGTGATGTGTCATTTGCAGGTTCCAGCGAAAGGGGTTCTCAATATGGTACACCTTGAGTCCCTAATACGACACCTAGTGCCATATTCGGCACCCATACCAAAAATGTCAATGTGAATCAAGATTTCAGGGTGTTAAAATAAAACGACAAATCTCTCTCATAAAATAACGTTATGCTACTGGAATACGTATACATATACGTTTATTCTTGATCCCTTACGGGTTACAAGGTGATCCCGTTCCCTTTACAATATTATATTACTTGCTTACTATGTATATACTTATTATACATATGTATGCTTACTTGCTATATGCTTACTATAGGACGCTTTACATTTATTTTTAAAACTATTTACATAATACTTTTCTTTCTTTTTGTTTGTTCTTTTTCTTTCCACACTCATTCTCTCTCTCTCTCTCATTCTTCCTTTCCTCCCTCTGACCCCCTCTTCCCTCTCTCTCCTTCGTACCTTCCGTTCTGTATTTCCTTTCTCTCCCTATCTAATTTTTTCACCCATTCCTCTCCCCTCCCGTCCTCAGCTAGTATTTGCTACATCTTCTGCACCGTCTCTCCTCTTCCTCCTACCAGTATCTCCCTCCTCTCATTTCATTCCCTAGCCTGTACCATGCTATTCCGCTCCATTTTTCTTCCTTCTTTCCTTTCTCCAGATATTCCGGTGTGCCCTCTACCCTTATCTCTCTAAACTACCTACTATATCTCGACTTCATCGCCATTCTCCATTTTTCCTCTTTCTCTATTCCCTTCTCTTTGTTTTCTATCTTTTCCACTCTTCTTCTCTCTCTTCCTGATCCCCTCTTGTGTTTTTCTTCTGTTCCCTCTCTAGATAATTTCTTTCCTTCTGTAGCTCTTTCTTCTATTTCTTTCAAACATTGCCTTGCCCACTCGCTTCCCCTTCCTCCTCTTAACCTTTCTTCAAATTTCCAAGTCTACCTTGCACCCCTCGCTCTCATTTTCTCTCTTTTCGTTTCCTCTCTTAACATGTACACGGGTGTCTATTCGACTGGAATATATAATCACAAAAAAGTATTTTTCGCAAATATAATATAAATCTAGTGCTAAGGAACATATGAACAATTCCCTAACTCAAGATAACTAGGCAAAGGTAAACAAATAATTGAAATAAAAGTAAAAAAATTAGGTAAGAGAAAGTTCAAAACATGGGGTGCACAAAAATAAGTCAGTTTTCCTCTCCCCACAATCTTCGTGAGACCACCTAATACACTGGGTGCATCTAGCCCACTTTCCTCCCTTGCTATCATCAGAGAATTTTGATGCACAAAGGGGGCACTCGACGTCTTCTTCTGTCTCACTAGACGATTCCGGGTCCATGTCAGAGTCTGTGTCGGTCAGGGGAAGGTCATCATCATCGAGACTATCATCAGACGATTCAATAACTTTTCGGCGTCTTTTCCCAGTCATTTTCTTCTCAGCCTTTGAAATGCGCTTTTTTGCTGCAGACTTGCCTGAAATTGATGTTTTCGAGCTTGATGGTAGTTCTTCGTTGGTGGGAACACTCATTGCCAGTTTTTTCTGAGCCTTATCTTTCTTCTTTTGCTCTTTAGCAGTTTCGTCATCCTTGTTTTTGCTTAACACGTTCTTGTAGGGAGATGATGTAATAAGTGAGGCTTTCCCTGATCTTGATGACGAAGAGGAAGCAGGTCGTGAAGGCACAGGTGAGATGTCGTTAGGTGACACGAAGTTTTGAGTCAGTTGTACTGTGGTAGCAGGGTTCAAAGCGTTAGTGGAAAAAAGATCCTGATCAAAAACTCCAGAAGGAACTATTGAAGCCTGAAGAAGAGCATCATCTGAAGCATCATTAGAATCGTTTATGTTTAAAGACTCCTCAGTATTATTACTTGGCATGAAGTCAATATCCTTGAAAATGTGTCTGTTACAAGGGAATAGTCCAGTCTTCTTAAAGGCACTGATTGAAGTCGACATTGTCGCAACTCTATTGTATGCCCTCCCAAACAATTCACCAACCTGATTGTTTGTCACAACCCTTCCAGGGTTGTTCCTCAGCCATGTCTCGATCTCTTGGCCGTAGTAAAATTTGAGGGGAGCCATGAACCCTACGTCGAGGGGTTGCATCTTGTGAGTTGAGTGAGGAGGCAATGATACAATAGACACATGATTTTCACGCGCCATGTCTATTACATCCACATTTCGAGTGTGGCTGTAATGGCCGTCTAACACTAATAGAACGGGATTAGAAGCAGTCGGCCTTGTTAACTGAATGAAATGGTTTAACCACTTTGCAAAAATATCTCCTTGAACCCACCCAGAAGGGTGACAAGCCCAAACCGATCCTGCTGGTGTTCCATCCATCAAGTTTAGTGACATATTTTTCCTAGGAAAAATCAGTAGAGGAGGGACATAGGTGCCGCAAGCATTCATGCAAGTAATGACGGTCATGAGCTTGCCTCTTTCTGCAGAAGTTATGGCACAAACACTTTTTTTCCCTTTCAGACTGATAACTTTGCCGTGGTGGCTTTGTTCAATTGTTATACCCGTCTCATCTACACTGAACAACCTTTGAGGGTCATTATTTATTTTCTCCATTTCTTTTTCGAAAATGTCGAAGAATTCAGAGACGCTTTCAGGGGTAAAACTCTTGGCCCTTGACATTGACATTGATTCTGGCATCCGCATTGACAGCTCATGATGCCTATTCATAAATAATCGAAGCCACTTTCTGCCAGCAGCTTGCTTTTCTTGGGAAAAAGGGTGCTTCAACCCATTTCGCATCGCAAGCTGGAATGTAAGGCGTCTAATGTCGCAGCCCCTCAACCCGTAAAAACGTTTCTCAATTTCGATGCAATAGGTTACTAGCTGAGCTTCGAAATCAGGTGGAAGTACCGTCTTTCTCCCTAATTTTGTTCCAATCACTTCCTCTGTTGACCGAGAGTCTTTGACATATCTTATAAGTGTCCTCTTTGGAACATTATATATTTTCGAGGCCTTCAAGTAGCCCATCTTCTTTTCTTTGACAGCATTCACTGC
Organism: Lasioglossum baleicum; assembly: GCF_051020765.1. NCBI lineage: Eukaryota > Metazoa > Arthropoda > Insecta > Hymenoptera > Halictidae > Lasioglossum > Lasioglossum baleicum. The sequence continues at coordinate 11,928,626 of NC_134929.1, forward strand.
CTCCGTCATGGCCATCATGTCCCAACCTTTCCTTTTTTTGATTGTCTGCTGTTGGTCTGACATCTGGAAGAAAATACGTGAAGATAAAGTAAATAATATACGTTAGTGACTTATCCTAGGTATTAGTGCAAATGTATTTGAACGATAAGTTTTGCGGAACAACTGAATAGTTGCATCTTCCTAAAAAAAAGGAAGGTGGTCCAAGTATGGCACTATACCCATATTTGGGAACCCTTGGTAGTGCCATATTGGGAACTCCACGTGGACTGATAATACTAGCTACCGACAAAGAGAAAATGAATTTCAGCCCAAACCAACAGTTGGCAAACATTAATATAAATAAACTGAAACTACAGATATGTTCAAACATTTCAAAATCACTTACCTTCCTCAAAAAAGATACTATCGAAAATCTAAACACAAAAGTATTCAACACGTGGAGACACTGGTGGCGGAAGATCGATCAAAATCTAGAAAATCGAGTTTAAAGTTCCGCCAGGTTCGCGCGCTTTAGTATATGCACAAAGTAGAATTGGTTGATCATGGCCAGACGAGTCAGACGATTCCTATCTATGCAATAGCAGTAATAGCACGTGTATTCGCTGCATTTTCAAACTCGATTTTCTCGAAAACGAGCTGCCAAACGAAAAAATGTTATTACTTTTTTTCGACTTATTTTTGCATGTAGAATCGCCCCCATGCCCGGTTGTACTACGATTTCGCAAACACCCTGTATATGTATAACTAAGCATTTTTTCTAAAGACCAGTCATTTTGACTGGTTTCGCTAGAAATAGGTATATTTTAATTGCCGGCGAATCTAGTGTGAAGAGAACTCGTTTCCAGGGCTGCAAGGGTAGCGGGATGCGCCTTCTTATTTTTCGATAATGCAATGATAGGGGTTTTCAGTAGTCAAAAGCGCTAGATAGAAGATCAATCTAAGCTGCGATCGCCTTAAAAAGTCCCATTTTTACGTTACCGCTCAAAAGTATCCGGACACTTCCTTTTTCTCTACAAAATGTAGTTTAAGTTAGTAGGAAAAATATTTAGAACAATTTTGTTACTTGTAATTATTATTATTATGTATATTGTGGTATCATAGCACAATAGAATTTATTTTTATGTACAAATTATATACAGTGTGGGGCATTATTCTGGCCACCTGCAATATCTCGAAAACTAAATTCCAGAGAAAAAAATATTTCATTGACAAAACATTTCAGATAAACATTTAAAAAATCTTAATCCTTAATAGTATCTGTGATCCTTAGGGTAGGGTATAGATCAATCAGGGATCCTTAATTTTTTGTTTTTTTTTACCTTGTTTTCCACGTTCAAGGTCAATTTCGCGGGGGTTTCTTCGTCATTTTCGACTAAATCAGGAGTGTAGAATCACGCTATGATGTCCACGACATATAATTTTGTGACATCCTGTACATGCGCAGCTTCCAAATAATGCAAATTACGCCTCGTAAACATAAAAATAGGACTTTCGAGGGCGATCGCGGCCTAGATTCATCTTTTATCTAGCGCTGTTCACTACTAAAAAACCCGATCTTTGCATTATCGATAAATGAGAAGGCGCATCCCGCACCCTTGCAATTCTGGAAACGAGGAGAGGATTACCTGAGGAGAGGACGAGCTTCGTCTGAGCTCGGTGGTCTTCACCCTGAGGCCCGAAGTGGACCCAGCAGCCTCGGTAAAAGCCGTTGATGGTTCATCCGCTGTTTCCGGTTCCGTTTTCGTGACGGGTGCCGGCTCGACGACGATCGAGGGGCTGGTCGTCCTCCTTGGGAACTCGGGATTCGAATGCTGCCTGTGGATCAACACGTGGCCACTAGGAGACTGGATTAGTTGATTAGACAGGAGGGGATGAGAATGTTGCTTCGTCAGGTATAACGGTTGTGGCACTGTCAACAGATTCGTCGAGGTGGACATCGCTACCAGGTTCGATTGGTTCACCAAGATCGTGGGCGGGGGTGATGAGATCCGAGGCTCATCGAAGCTTCTTGAAGTTTGCGGTAGGTTCAACGCGGGTGTGCTCATCGACGAAGAGACAATGTGTGGCGAGGATGTCTCGCTGTCGGGGGACAGGTGATTAGGTTCCTTTTTTATGCGTGGTTGGCGCATCAGGAGACGGCATCTTTTGGGACCCGCTGCTTTGCACACTACTGTAAGAAATAAATGAATACATGAAAGAGTTAAAAGCGTGTACGTAGCTGTTCCGATTTTTACTTTGTGTAGAAACCCTCGGTCCGTTTTTCTATCGACTTTGTAATGTGATGTAATTGCTAGTACCCTCATTGGGTTGATGCAACTTTAAACATTTGATAAAAAAGATAATCCAACAACTAAAATGGGAGATTAGGGATAGAGAGGAATAAAACAGTTACGTTATTCCCCGTGTCGATAATTGAAATTTTCTTCGGTGTTTAATAAGATGAGAATCTTCAAATCTGATAGTCCATATTTATAGAAAGTTACGCGAAGCATGGGCAAAAATTTTCCGATTTTTCATGTACCAGATTGTTGGCTGAAAAAGCTGAAAACAACTGCAGGTGCAATGCACACAGAAATGTAGTAAGCGTATGAAATGCAGGTGCGAATGTTCGCTTTATCATTCGGGAAGAAACTTCGCCAGCAAAATTATAACTAGATTGTGGTCACTTACACCGTATCGTGTTTTATGTGCGGGCACAGATTGACGTCGTAATTTCATTCGAACTGGTTTCCTCCAAGATTTTAAATCAAACTTTATTTTTCATTAACAAAGTTGCTACATAAATAAAGATCTAAAAAGACGGATAGCTTATGTGAACGAAGTTACGCCCGGCCAGAAACAACTTTGATTAGCTCTCCCATCGCGCCGCTCTTCTATTAAAGACGTTATACATAACATCGACACAGTAAATTCGATCATCTGCATATAAAATTCGTACCGATTAAACTAGTCTTCTCGCTCGTTCGCAAACGGAGCGTCTCACGTTAGTCTGTATACACATTCGCGAACAACACTTTTCCCAACGTACTATATTCGTCTATTATCTTTGTACAGGCGTAAAAAAGAAAGGTGGAACGCGCGTGATAAAATTTCAATATAATCGACGAGCGGTTGATTACGGCCGCTGATAAATATATCAGCAAAAAAGCTTCTGTGTGCTTCGAATGTAAACTAAAGGGGACATTCTGCTCTCGAAATGCCAAAAAATCGATTTCTGCATTTTTCGAAGATATTGCTGGTCGAATTTTTATTGCTCGAACGCTCTTTCCTCGGAACTGCGTTTCTCGAAATGGCTGCCATAATATTTTCACAATGATTCGTCCGATTTCAATGAAATTCTCCATGGGTATTCCGAAAAAGATGTCGTTCTCGTCCGTAGCAAGATCATTAAAATATTTGAAAAATGCTTGAATAATTTAAGAAACTTTCAAAATTCAAGTCTAGGACGTGCCACTTTGTTAAAAGTAAATGTTAATGAAAGATCGTGGTACAGACGATAGCCACATCCTTACCGAACAACATCCTCCATTAATCATTTAATTTAGACGCCTACAAAAGTTGCAATCATGGCAGCTAATTATAAGGTACATTTAATCCTTGTTCGTGGAGATTTTACACCTTTCTTTCGCAATAAATAAATTTATAAAAATTGCTAAACGTACAATGAAGTAATTAGAGATTGTGTGCTAGAACAGAATACCCCCTCAACGCAGGTTCATCGAACCATTCCGGAAATTCGATGATCGTCGAGTATATCCTATTTCTTCGATTGTTCGATCACGGAAAGGAAGACGATAAGAAAATTGCCATAATTCCCGGTGTTAAGTACGTGCGTAGAATACATAAACAGGTGTTCGCCGCGGCTATTTTAAATGCAATCGTATAAATCGTGTAAATAAGTAACTAAACGATACTCGTTCTCACGGCTGATGAATTATGTATGCTCGGATGATCAATGATATTTACATCGTTATTTCAATTCATTGCCCCTAGTTGAGTACTAAACAGGATACAGATCCCTTAATATATTCTAGCGCCCTAATTGCTTATCATTTTCAATATAATTTATCGGTTGCTACGAATGCAACAAAACGGAATCGTTTCGCAAAAAAAAAAGAAAAAAACAAGAACAATTTCGTCGTAATAAAATGACAGGTTGTCACGTCGTACAGCTGTTTCTCAATACATGCATTACCTTATTATTTTCGCAGGTTAATAATAGTCATGTACGCGTAACGAAACAATCTGATCTACGTATATATTACACGCGTCTTAACGCATAAATAGAAAAACATCTTAATACAAACCGTTTATTCTCCACTTTGACCCAGTCACACGCAATTAAAACGCCGCTGAAACGCTATCAGCAATAATCAAACTTCGCGAAATGTATAAAGCATTAAAATCCTAAAGTTCCCGCCATACCCTGTAACCTGTTACATCTGCACGTCGGATGTACCAAAAAGAATTTTCTAATTTTAAAATATAAATTCTTAAAGTAAATGGAAAAATCTATCGATTGAAATAGAATCTTAATTAATTTCGAAATTAATTGACGCGTGTACGGTACACCCACACGTGGCAGAATTTGTCGAGTGGGATTATTAGAAACGTGTAAAATTTGCAAAAGGCCTGACAACCTCCTGCTACCAAAGAACAATTAATCGTAATACATGTATTGACGGCAGGTCCTGTTCTATTCCGATCCTCCTCGTAGGTAAGTAATCGTTAGTTTCCGTAGATTGTGTTAACTGTGTGCAAGTACACATGATATATTCTTCTAACTAATCGTTTCGTATGGCTACTTTATTCACTATGTACAAAATTGTTACGGTGTCGGCGTGCCAGCCGAAGCTGGTCGAACGCAAATCGGCGATGGCACACCGACGCGACGATAGGACGATAGAAACGTTAAATTATCAACAAAAAGTATGTCTCGTACAGTTCGCCTATAAACATCTGAAATCGTAAAACGAATGCGCTCTACCCGATCGCGTGATTCGGATCTCAAACGATACGTCTCAACAGAAGGAACCTCTTTCAGCACTTGATCCACCCGCAACTGGAAATTCCGGTAGTGGACAACAAAAACATGTCGTTGGAACTCGTTAACTGTCTCTTAAAAGTTCTTAACCCTTAGAAAATAGATGTCTCGAGCCACTGGACAGTTGACGATGCCTGGGTCCATTCAAACCCTTAGTTAGACTGCAGATCTTTATACAAAATACAAATGGTCTACATCGATCGTATGGAACTACAGTTCAAGAAAAATGTATGTCTCGTTTTAACAGTTTGTGTTAAAATGTTTTTACTGCTATATGTGCCTCGCACATTTTCTTTCTAAATGCATAATATCCACGATCTAATGATAATCTTGTTCTAGAAAAGAAATTACAGTTACAAGAGGGGACAGAGATTTTCGTTCTAGAAAAGAAATTACACTTACAAGAGGGGACAGAGATTTTCTTGTTGCGAAGAAAACATCGTCGTCTTATATCGGAGGAGAAGTTGGTACATAAATGAAATGTGAAAAATGTATTAAGGAGTTCTGAATTGTTAATCTTTGATTTTGAAAAGATTGCTGGTAGGTAAAATATAAATGTTTTAATTGTATTTTTGAAGACACATCTTCTTATGTACAAGGTGTTTTGTGGTTTTCAAAGATACATTAAATGGCTTGAGGACAATGTTGAACGGTAAAATGGGGCTCATACGATACCAACAAAGTTTTCGTTTTTATGTAATCTTTTTTAGAGATGTCAAGGACACCTTCATTTTTTTATGGAACCGCCCTTTTTTAAACATCTAAAATGATAGTCCCATTCATTACGAATTCAGTGACTATAATTACTCAAGGTCATTCAAGGTCACGGACAGAAAAAACCTGATGAATCCCTGTATTACGCTACTTTGACTTATGCTTCCTTCTCGGACAATTTCTCTGGTACAGCTATACCTGCTAAAATATTAATTTCATTGTCTTTGGCAGTCATGGGATTCTTTCGTTCACGCTTTCTTACATCTACACTTCCAGTATTTCTAAATAACTTGTAGATATTAGTAAAAGTCACCCTAGAAGGAGTGTTTCACTCAGGGTACCTTCCGTCATAAAGCAATCGGGCCTGCAATGCATTTTGTCTACATTCACAGTAAACCGTTACCATGTCACACCTTTCAATCATCGAGTAAGACATAGCGGAATCGCGTTTGGAAACATACTGTTAGTAAATAAATCGCAGCGTAATCGGCTAGAGATAGATGTTTGAAACCATTCCATAGCATTGAAGGATGTTTACTACAAGTCTCACTGGTGCTAAACGTATTTTGCTTCCATATTTTAGTTTTATACGTCTTTTCTGTCCGTGACCTTAAATGACCTTGAGTAATTGTAGTCACTGTTTTCATAATGAAAGGGACTATCATTGTAGATGTTTAAAAAACGATTGTTCCATTAAAAAAAAAAAGAAGTTGACTTGATATCTCTAAGAAAAATGACATAAAAACAAAAATTGTTTTGGTGTCGTATGAGCCCCATTTTACCATTCACCTTTGTCCTCAAGACATTTATTGTACCTTTGAAAACAACAAACCCTGTATGTACAACAATCTCTTTATTGCATTTGATCGTCCCGATACGATGCGAGTCGAAATAAAGCCAGTCATCGTAGTCTAGCGTTAATGTACAAATCAGACAATTATTAAATTGATTGCACGTACATATGTATATTCTTATCTTAAAAATAAATAGTAGGAAAGCTTCTTATCGGTAGTGGATAAAGTGAACGAGTTCCAGCATTGGATAACGACGACATCTCCCGTTGCACGCGTGTACACAATAATGTAAAAAACTTGTGGTGTGTATAAAGTACGAACCGACCCCTTTCCGCCCTTTCACGAGATCCGTGTTATTTTCAAGCTTCGAATAGGTACGTACGAACTAGGCAAAAAGATATCTAAAAAACATGTTTCCCTGCGTTTGACAAGTTTCGATGGATGCGTGTACCTCTGGTTGTATAGCAAAACAACGTACGTCACTTAGATTAGTATTTTGGAGCTTTATAGCTTTAAGCATCCACTTATCGTCGTCACCGAGCGGACCACAATATACATACACAATTCTACCTAAATTTAAAATAGATGCTTGAATTCAGTTTGTAACAAAGTCTGAGACCTGGTAAGATGCATATGTCTGTTTGTCTGTTGGTTCACAATTTAAGTTGCTCTTGAAAACTCCATTGGAAACTCTTTAGCCATGGACCACAGGCTTTTAAAAATTATGAAACAATCGCCGATAGCTAATGTGTTAAGGGAGTAGACTCTCGTTTTTAGGATTGCAAGGGTGCAGGATGCGCCTTCTCATTTCTCAATAATGCAAAGATGGGGTTTTGCACTAGTTAAAAGCGCTAGATAAAAGATCAATCTAGGCCGCGATCGCCCTATTTGTACGTTTACGAGATGTAATTTGCTCTATTCGGTAGCGTAATTTACATTATTCGGAAGCACAAAGCTGCGACAGTTACATGCTGCCGAATAATGGACATTACGCCTCGTGAACGTGAAAATAGGACATTTGAGAGCGATTAAGGCCTAGATTGACATTTTATCTAGCGCTTTTGACTACTGAAAAACCCCCTCTTTGCATTATCGAGAAATGAGAAGACGCATCCCGTATCCATGCAATTATAGAAACGAGTCTACCCCTTTAAACGCTTTGCTTTACAACCATAGATATTCCGACGTTAGCGACACGGTTACTCAACGGATTATCTTAATCGGACAATTCGGAAACAACGGACACGGAGCATCACCGGTTTACGAACGCGGAGACCTAATACTTTTCAAGCTCGTCTATACAAGCGCCGGCGGAACCCGCGTTATGGCCGGCTCACATGGCGTTGTAATTAACGCCGTGTAAATTGATTGGCATTGTTGTGCTGGGCAACGCGTAGTCTGTATGCCTGCTGTCGATGTAACCGCTGAGCATCGTGTGAGGACTGTGGGTTGTCAGCATGGTGTGCGTGCTGTGGGTGTTGTGTGTGCTGTGCGGAGTCGTGGGTGGACCCATCGGCGTAGGACTCTGGGAGTTAACAGGTTGAGCGGACTGGGCTGGCGGCGGCGATGAGTTCACCTCCTGTTTCACCCTGGACTTCAAGCTGGGCCGGTTGTTCGGATAGCCACGCTTTTTGTACTCGAGCCAAAGGGTTCGGTTGTTCACGCCAAACATTCTGGCCGCCTTACAGAATCCTATGCCACCGTAGCGGACCGCGTCTAACGCTCTGATAAAGTTCTCGTCCGCTTGCGGATTCGTTGATCGCTTCCTTTTAATTGCGGTCTGAGGACTGGCGCACGGACTCTGGCAGTTGCTTGGACATTGTGCGGACGGCGACGGGCCGCTCGACGACGCGTGCTGCAGCGTACCGTGCGACGAATTCGGGTAATTCGTCAGGGCGCAACTCGAACCAGTCGTGCTGGTACCAGAGTACTGGTCGCTGATGGTCGAAGAAGTTGTTATTTCGGGCGTAGTAAAAGCTGATGACGCTTGGATCGACAGATTTGTTTGACACGAGGACAGAGCGAAACGTGGATATGTGTGCTCCATTATAGTCCATTGCAATCCTGCGGAACAGACCGGTTCATCTTTGGTCAGAGCACAGGAATTAGTTCGATTGGCTAGAGTTTTCATTAAATGCAATGATAAGTAATAATTGTGTGTCTGTGTGTGTGTAATTTGTATATACGCATATGAGAAGTGTACGTTAACTGAAAACAAATTGTTGCATGAGACAGAGATATTGAAAATAGTAGCTAGAATAGGTAAATCAAGTTGTTCTCGAGATCGACTTAGAAAATTGTCTATTTTGAATGAGAAAGTAATGCTTTATGCTACTATGTACGTGTAGAAAAGAAAGGAACGATGCTAAGCTGTAAGCAGAAAAGAATGGAAATGTATATGTAAAAGAGTTTGTGAATGTAATGGTGTATATATGGAAATATCGAGGATAGAATCGTGGCATGGCACAGATACATTTTAAAGCACATCATCTTCGATTTTCAAGTATCAGAAAAGTGTACAACTCTTTTGTTGAATCGTAGGACAGAGCAAGGCACACATACACACTAGACAATGTTGAAAAGGGGCGATTCGTCTGTCCTCTGAAGAACATTATACATCGTGTGCTATGTATCTGTGTACCATGATGAATTTCATGAATGAGTCTAGCCTTGAAAATATTGCACAACCAATTTTCATTTCATTCCTTTTTTTTTCCCGAACTTTCGCTCTATTTTCATGTCAAACGTCTGTTGATTTTTCCTTGTGCAGTACATTTAAACGCATCTGTGCCAGCATATAATGTGTGTAAGTTTTGTTTCTTTCGACATGCAGTTTCATTACCCACCACGCTTGGTATAGATTGCGCATAACTACCAAATTACAGAGGTATTTTGTGTGGAAGATACATTTCATGCTGAGTTTGTTATGCTCTAAAAGAATTACGCTATGATATCATTAACCGTAATCTTACAGTTGTACGGTACATCGAGCAAAATAATCAGAAATATTATCACTTTTCAACTATTCGTCTCGTACGCGATCGTACACCTCTATTTAATTGGTAACGCGAATACTAAAATATCGCTTCCGGTATTGTTACCAATGATTTAATAAATATCTATTGTAGAAGAAGTATGATCTGTGCTTCAACAATTATATCGATTCATGCAGCATAAAAAGAAGAAGCAGCAACTTTAATTAAACTCTTGCGCTGGAAATGAATTAATCACTCGCGGCGAATTCGTCCAAAACAATTGGAAGCGAACCGTTGCTTGAAATCGTGTAAAGAACGCATGTAGTAGCACTGTTTAGATGAATATAGACAAGATTAACAACGTAATAAACATCTTTATTAATAATTCTGTACAGTATGATAAATTTCAAAACAATGCGGAATGTGCAACGCGATAAGACATTTCTTACACTCCCAAGTGGTTTCACTGCGTTTACCGTGTTTCGCACATACCTTGCACCTTCTTTGAGGTCTTGGTTTACCTTTCGTGGGTGGAATATTTATAGGAAAATGTCCCCATTGTTTTGCTCGCAGACGTAGCGGTGTATCATCTACAGATTGCACGTTATTATCACCTTAGAAAATGATAACAGACGACGCGCGTGGCACGTATTTCGCACTTTGGTAACAAAACAATAAGCGACGCGTGCAACACGTCGTTCCAGCGCAAGAGTTTAATGTAACGTTAATCCTGTTTGTATATACTAACTGGCCTATTATAGCCCATATACTATTTTATAGCCCCGATCAAATTCCTTATAGTAACATCAGCTTAAATGCATACACAACAAAAGATTACTTACCTTGATGAGCAGGTGGTTGCGAAGAAACTGAACTCTGCGCAACATTCCCTCCTGACTGTTGGCTTACATCCTGTATCGAACCATCGCTTTGCGCCGGTGTTGCCGCAGAACTATTTTCCATATTGCTCATCTGAAATACATTATACTGTAGAGCGTACTACAATTATTTAAGGAGTACAAGCGTAAATACCAATGTAACAAGCTTACAATCGATATTTGATCCTCGTCGATACTGCCCTGAGATTCTGTGTTAGTATTTACAGGTCTCCTAAGGTTTTCACCAGTTTCTTGTGAGACAATCAAAGGTTCTGGTTTTACGATATTTGTAGCAACTAAAGTGATTTCGTTTATCTCCTCTGGTTTATCGCCAGACCCAGACGTGGAACCCGTAGACGATTTTCTTAATCTCTTCCTACGAAATGATGGGGACAATGGAGATGGACTGGGGGAACAGGATTCCCCACGATCCCCTCCACCTGTTTCGCTACTAACGCTTGGCCACTTTGTCAAGGATGGAGTGTGCATTTCCGCTAAACCCTTTATCTTCAAACTCTCCGCAGTCTGTTAAAGAAAAAGCCACACGCAATTACATTCTCGCTGTTTCATTCGATGGAATTAAATAATTCAGAAATGTTCTATACCTTTATGATCGATGGTAACTGGTCCTGTGATATATTTACTTCGCCGTAATACATAAAATCAACCATAATCTTTAGATCCGAAAATTTCACATCTTTCAATATCACAATTGGATGCTGACACGGATTGACAGTGAACAGCGACTGAAAGTATGTGCTGCACGCGGACAATACAACTTTGTGCGCCTGAAGTTGCCTGCCTTCCGCAGCCAGCGTCACGTCCACCAGAGTCTCATTGTTTAACAGATTCGAGAACACCGAAATGAAGTTCGGTTGATGATTGTTCCACCGCAAACAGAACTGTTGCATCGACATGTTGATATATCTGCGATTCTACACCTGCGAAACGATTGATCCATCGGTCAATTACAAATCGGCAAATAAAATGACAGGAACGTGACAACAATGAGAATTTTTGGTAGTCAGTAAATGATTGTAAACATCGGACTGTACTCAACATACGGTGCGTTTAAGGAACGTATATAATACGATCCGCAGTTGTTTTCTCGACGCGAGTAAACTTAATCGTGGGACAGACAGTTCTGTTATCGACACGAGCTCCGATAGAATTCGCGAGCTGATCCAACGATCGAGCAAGTTGTCGTTCTCGCGAAAACATACGTGCCGCTCGTCGAATCGACAAGGCGCGTCGCACAGCGTATCTCGCATAGAGACGACAGATTAATAAGAGAATACACGACAATACGGTTACGATCGCCAGGCGCGCATAACAAATATAGACTTGCCACGGGGATGATCGGTGAAAAAGAGCAGGCGGAGTTCGAGTTACTCACTTGGTTCGCACAGGCACAAGCACAGGGTCCCCGTCGACGGTTCGAAACACTGTCAGTCGGATAGTCTCGATCGTGTTGTCGTTGTCGTCAGATTCGTCCCCAAGGTTCGGTCAAGATCCGATCTGTTTTTAATTACGAAAAACAGAGTTCGCTCCTCGCTGCCATGGATCCGACGAAATTTTCCACAACAGACTCACTAGTGACGCTTGTGTAATTCACAAATGACGTCATAGGCGAAAAATGACGAGGCTCGAACGGCGCGCGTGAAACCCTCCCGAAAACTCGGGGCGACGTGTGTTTTGACGTTTCGCGACGAATTTCTCGTGCAATCGACAAATACGAGATCTTATCAATGTGCGTCCTTAGAAAATCTAACTTGATCAATATAGCGGCCGACCGTTAGTGACATCTGGCGAGGATCTGTCAAGCACGACGCTATTACCTTCCCACGACACAACACTTTTTCGTCAAGGAAGAAGCCGCACTCTTTTTCATAGAAGCGGATGAGAATACTTACTTCGGATATATAGAATGGCGCGGGGATATTAATAAGCTTCCGATCGTATAAATAGCCAAGCCAGAGCTGTACGATGACGTGCAATTGAAACGATCCGTGGTTTATTGAAATTATAATTACTTTACTTCATCACAAAGATTACATCGTATTACACTATGTGGATATGTTCGGCAATACAATGGGATATGATCCATTTCACACAGTGCGACGACAAGAAGTTGCTATTTAGTCGGTAAAAATGAAATAAATAAGGAAAAAATTGCCTCATCGAGCCCCGTTTCGGTTTTCTGTCTGACGGGAATCAAGAGGATACCGTATAAAACACAAGCAACAATCATTTTCACATATCTTTTTTTTTCTTTGTTTCTTTTTTGTACGTGACACTATATGTGTAGGTATAGCTAATCGATCCGGAATGTACAGATTTGCGTTTTCGAAGTAAGATACATTATGCAGGTGTTTGTATTAGTTACGCTAAAAGAGGAGAATCGGTCCTGTCGAACGTACACTCGCTATTGTAGAGAAATTAGTGCGTTTCTTTTTTACAAGTTTGTTTCGTTTTCGTTGTATATGGGAACTTCAAAAAAATATGGAATAAAAAAGAAATATAAGTACAATACGTATATACAAACACTGAGGTATTTCATTTGACAATAAATCGTAGAAACAAGACTCGTGTTGACCCATACAACTCCCGGATACCACTCGAACACTTAAGGAACTCAGAAATCGAATATCATCAAATCGCGCTTTGAGGAACGGTTCATAGTACAAGAACAAGAATTTCTGTAATCTCCCTAACCGCGAATGGACCCTTGTTTTTTTAGGGGAAGGGGGTTGTACTTATTGTTTACATAACATTGTTAATTCGACTCGTCAAAGTTCTCATATAACAATCTGTTATCTTAAATTTTGATATAGCGATATATATATAACGTGTTACATAATACGTGTGCACGATCTCGCCGATCGCGAACGCTCTCGAAAATAATTATTAAAACGATTCTTTTTAAAACACTGAGATCGTGTCCTCGTTTTATGAAACACGCTATATCTATAAATTTCTCTCACGAATCTGATTTCTATTCCGCCCATCGTTTACTTTCGTCGCGTGTTTGCTTAATTCACGGAACACCACGCTGTTCCTACAAAGGTGTTAATGAGCCCTTCAACCTTCAATAAAAAGTAAGTCGTTAATTATGCGTAAATGAGTGACAAGTGTTATGGTATGTACAAAAATTGTCGTACGTGTATTAACCGCGGGTTCCACGTTCCACGTCGAACCGGTTATCCCTGGGAAAAGTTTCCACGAGTAAGTACACGCGTTCCATCAACGTCTGAATGCAGTATCTCCATTTCAAAAGAAACAGACAATACACGTCTATATGTACACACAATGATTATCTCGTCTTCTTAACACCGAGCTGTTCAGTAAATACATATACAATGATTGACAAAGAAAGGATACCGAGGAAAGACAATATGCCCGATCGGACATGTAGAATCTCTTTGAGCGCCGTAAACGCAATCGACCGCGTAAGTATAGTGCAAAAGAATTGAACACTCAGATATAGGAAATTAATGAACCGTCAAGACGTTAAGCTTTTTATGAGAAGCGGCGGACACGACGCCCCCTGTGCCCCCGATTGAAATGAGATATTTTAGTAATACTGTTTAGTTTAGTAGGCTTTCGCTGCTAGGCCGTGGTTTAGTGACCAGACTCTGTAAGGCTCTTATTTCGTTTTCCGTTAGGTTAGGAGGTCCGAACAGAAACTCTCTATGAGAACCCGGATTGGACAGGAGATCCTGCATGTTCTCGCTGTTTAGCACCAGATCATGCAGAGAGGTTTGAGTTAAATTTACTTTCCTAGCTAAAGTCCCGGTTATGTGGACATCGTCAATCCAGAAGTACGGCTCCCGCTGGGCTTCGCGATACAAAAGAAACACGCTATCAGGGGAGTACAATATAGCCCATCCAGCACAGTACACAGGATAATGTCTATCAGGATATTCCTGGGGCGAGACTCTCCATTTCGATCGCCAGGATCTCTTCACGGTGCCCACGGTGATCAGGTCGCAGAGGATCAATCGCCTGGCGCCCCAAGGTGATAGGTCGCGCTTCAAGAAATACAACATCGCAGGTATATGAACAAAAACATCATCGTCTAATTTTAGTATATATTTGGCACCTGAAACAATAAAACAAGATTAGTCTGGGGATCGACCATGTAGTTAACGCGACTATTATTATCCATAATAGATTTCTTATCAATAATAGATACTCGACTATTGTATCACTGAACAAAAGCATACACAGTGTGTCCGATTTGACTGAAAATCGTCATGAATGATTTTACGAAATGTATGAGGATTCACGGTCCAGTTTTAACACATTGATTGCCAATGTGACCGATCGGTCACAAGCGAGCGAGCGAGTAACAAACTTCATATCTCGCTCCGCCGTCGCGCCGCGCCGATACTTGAAGGTTTACGTTTTCTTATTAGGATTTGCCGTAGGCGCCCTTCGATATTTTTTTTAAGAAGACTGGTATCGGACGTTTATACCCAGCCACATCAGCTGGCAACGAATGTGTTAAGTTAAGGACTCTGTTGAATGAACTCTCCCTGTATCTGTGTCCCGTGACTATGGTTTATCGCAATTTGTGGCGGAGAAAAATGATCTACAGCGACCCCGTCTCCCGATAAAACATTACAAGCAGTTTTCTTACTTGGACAATGATACGTAGCCCACTTTAACGCCATCACATGCTTGTAAGTCATGTTTCTGTAGGCATCGAGAAAGTTGCCTTGTATCAAATCTTTATATTTCCTATTCTCCTGCTCAAGCCTGGTCTGATACTCATTGGAGTAGCCGACCAGGAACAGGAGCGCTACGTCCGTCGATTGTTGACCCCAGGTCTCGCGGACGACATTCCTCTTGAGGAAGTTCTCAGGCGCCGAGTGGACGAGCATCAACAGCAACGGATGCGTGCGGTTGCATAGATCGTGATTGATCGTGAACCTGAAACCTTTGAAGTCGATCAGCGTCGATTTGTCACCGAACGGGAGCTCGTTCATCAAATACGGCTGCGGAGAGGGCGTCACGTTCCCGGGGAACAACAACAGATAGCCAGGCGCTGTGACGCCGTTGGTGTATGGCGTCAAGGAGCCGTTGCCGTCGATGTGTAGCCAGAACGAGAAGCATCCAGTCAGAGCCAAGGCGACCACGAAGATCAGGGTCCATGGCGACGAAGCGGAGACATGCAGCCGCCGCTTATCCAGCATACTAACAAGACCCTTTCATCATATGCGTTTCAGCCTGGCTGCAAAATAAAAACGTCCACGTCTTACTCATTACATTTAGACCCCTTCTAACCGAGCGCTCTGCACAGGACATTGCCACCAGAGTTGCCAGCGTAAAGTCTTTATGCTTCCCCTCCACCGTCAAACTCCCCTTTTGCGACTAGCACGAGAGCGAAAGAGAGAAAGAGGGGGAACGTCACGCATCAAATCGTGCAGAAAGTTGTCGCTAGTGTTGCTAAAGGCGAATCGAGCCACATTTAGCAGTAGCAGGGGAAGCATTTTGAGGGGAATACAGGCCAGTCTGGCAACTCTGATTGCTATCAACGACATCAACAACTCTAACAGTTTCCAGACTTGTCAGACATAAAGTATGTCCACTTTTTTGTAAGGATGTCCAAAAAGATTACATTTTACGATTTCACTTGTAATCACTTGTAATCGGTAAATATATCGTAATAGTAATGCGATCATGTTTCCACGTGAATAGTTTGGCTACAAGGACAATATTCAGTCACCGACACCTACGTGACTTTTTGTAAAATTAATGAAACACCTGTTCACGATCATCGAATCGATCAACAATTTTTAATAATGCTACATGAACAAAATAATCACCGTTCGTCTTTGACACCGAAAAGGACGAAACTCACACGAATCATTTGTAACGAATAATTATTCTGTAGAATAATGTTGTAGAATCAAAGTTCATATTCCTATCTACGTACATGCGAGTAACTAAATATATGTTCGATTGCACTGATTGGCTAGTTCTTCGGTCAATATTTGTGATAGGTTGATTGTGGTTGATAGTTTCCATATATCTTGAATCAACGATGTAGCAATAGTACAAGAATCATTTACGACGTTAGAATTACGACGTTGCATTCTCAAGGAAAGCGGTAATGCGACTAACCAAATAGATATGAAGTCGACTGCCAAGTGCAGCGATAGCTGGTTTATTCTGCAAATGACGATTAGGTGTTGATACTTTGATACACATTACCGGTATGACTAATGCAATACCGTTTGTTACAATAGTTTTACATTTACGTTCTCTCGAAGCACAGTGCGGACAAACCTGACATATCTCATTAGTCGTTTATATCACGATATAAATTCCTTTGGTAAAACTGCATATTAGGAGGAAATCTATATTATTAATCGTATAACAATCATTTTTCTGCATAAATATTGTTAATTTTTTTTATTTATTAATTTTATTGTTAAATTTCATTTTTATGCGAATAATTACCATTGCATATACATTAATAAACAAAAGATTTTTCTAAAAAATCTTACCAAAAGTTAGTAGTTCAGGAGATATTTCAATTTAAAAAACTCTAAAATACCATTACTGTCGTACTAAGACGTTACATAAGTAAGTAAACACTAACGTCTTAGTACGACAGTAATGGTATTTTAGAGTTTTTTAAATTGAAATATCTCCTGAACTACTACCTTTTCGACATACATAGATTAGTACTTTTTTATAACGAATGTCCAGCTGCATCGATCGATGTATTAAAAAATACCTCATTCCATTTAAAAAAATGAAGGTAACCTTGAAATCTCATAAAAAAATTACATGAAAAAAAATTTTGTTGGTATCTTAGGAGCCCCATTTTATCATTCAACTTTGTCCTTCAGACATTTGACGTATCTTTAAAAACAACAACAAGATATTCAAGGTGGTCAAGTTAGCTGGGACACCCTGTATAATAGAAGGTGCTCACCAAGGTATATACATTCTTTTTACATTTAATAAAGTAGATTTATTATTTGTATATTATTACTTGCATGTAATACTTCAAATTAACATAAACAGCAAAAAGTATCCTGAGATTTTATATATTTGGATACATTACTTGTTATAGTTTAAGAATTTTATAGTTTTGTTTGCAGCTAATTGCTATACTTCATTTTATAAATTGATTAATAAGCAAGGTCATAAAATGAACTATAGCAGTTAGTTATTAGTCTGGAGCGCGACTTTACGAAATATCTTCTGCACTGTGCGTCACGTCGTTCAAGTACCGAAGTCGTGACAATACATGATAAAATATGGAATGCGACTTTCCGAAATATCTTTCTAACATAGTTAAAGTACAATTGATTAACATTAATATTTATATACGATTACTGTACAATAAATCGTAAAATGTTCCCGAAAGCGCAAACACGCAAGTCTTGCGTTTATTTTTTCCTTAGAATTATTTTATTGTAGCAGGTCTGTAAAATGGATCTGTAATTAACCACAGTTATCGAGTTTAAAAAATAGTGGCAAATATTTATCGTTTGAAAATCACCAATCGAATCACCGGGACTGTACGTAGCCCAAAGAAAACATTGAAAGTGTATTTTTGGACTGTGGCTTTCTACCAGGGACTGAAACGGTTCTGAAAATAACTGTTTCAAATTGTTATATATCGGTTCTGATTGAAACAGTTGTGAAGAACCGAAATGATCTTATAACTGTTATGAGAATATCGGTTCTGGGTTATATCAGTTACGGTTACGGTTCTTCAAAGCCGATATTATACCGATTCTATAACTGTTATTCTTCGGTTCTGTTTCAGTTTCAAATGGTAGATATACAAGCTGTTTCCTGTAACGCGACGCACGATTTTTCACCCACTTGCAGTCATCAGTAAAAGAATTTCGAAAACAGTTCGTTTGGGTTTTACAAATAGGAACACATATTTTTTTTGTATTTAGAGGACATCTAGACGAATTCAAAACACATATTACATATTTTTACTGTCATATTACTCGATTTACAGTAGTGGAAATGTAAAATATTTAGCTTTTCGTAACCTTGTCGCTATCAAATAATGTTTACACTGTCTTGTTGTTGTAAACTTTTTTTGTGAGATGGCTGCAAGTGGGTGAAAAATCGTGAGTCACGTTAAAGGGAACATCCTGTTAGCAAAAGTTTCTACAAATTATAAAAATTTATTTCTTAAGCAAAAATCGTTAAAATAATTAATAACGATAAATAACTATTTAAATAATAAGGATACAAAGAAATTTGTATACATTATATGTCGAGAGTCGGAACCGGTATTGTAACTGTGTTGAATCTCCGGTTTCTACACAGTAAAGTATTTACGAAGAACGTTATATGTATAATGTATACATATAGTCTGTATACTCTATGTAGTCTCTAGAAGTTGCAAGCCTATACCGTTAATCATTCTTACTGCCTTTGACAGTTTTACTTATGGTCTAAGTCTAAGTCTAAGTGATAAGAATCACTCGAGCGTACTATACATTATAATATTCGCACGTGCGTCTATTCAAGGGTAAACCAAATAGTAGCGCGTGTGGTATCGTGTAACAATAGCATTAACAGTACTCGGCCTCACCTTTATTCTATGGAATGTAGAATAAAGTACTATTTGTAAGACGAAAATAAAACGGAAAGACGAGGCAATGCAATAAATAGAAAAATCGAAAAGAATATACGACGAGTCAGAAATACGTAAGTGTGGGGTAAAATAAAACACTACATATGTATATGTAGGCGATACTGTACGCAAGGTCAAGATTCCGAATATATAAAAAAATGAATGTAGTATTTAGAAGCGGATGTACTTGTACCATAAATAGTTGTAATTTGTAACATTTAAATTCTTTGTGTTTCCTTGAAATTAAATTTGATTTGCACATGTTTCAGCTATCCTTGAATTTTCCGTTACGCGCTACGCGATAATAATTACGTGGGAACGTACATTAGTACGTAAATATTATTTCGAAAAAATATTTTAATTATTTATTAAAACTGTTACGTACTTTTATATCGAATGCTCAATACACATTTAGTTTGTTTTGATGCATGTTTTTGCACACGTTTGCCACTTTAACACCGTACGCCGAATGGGTATATCCATATGTATTAAACTACTTGATACGTCGATATTAATTCAACACTAATTCCTTATATAAGAACGACTTGTAAAGGAACGAAGATAGCAGTTTTTAATTGATGCTTCTTACAAACTTGACTTTTGACGAGTCACACATGCCGTGTACACCTTGTTTAAACAATACGCATAATGATACGTTGACAATGTTTGGAAAAGCAATGTTTTGGAAATCGAAGAGAAGACGTCTTTTAGAAAGCGCCGCGAATGTAAATAAAACTTTCACTCTGTAGATGTTTTGATAAAATAAATTTGAACATTCCTAGACCAAAGTTCCACCTTGAATCGTTGTATGTAACATATTATTCACTTGCGAGTAGAGTACAGAACCGACTTACTGTTTTGTACGTTTCAAACTAACAAACACTGAAGAAAGTCAGTGCTACAGTATGCACTAAATAATTGAGCGGAACAACGTGTACCGACCAAGGTTCATGAACAATGGTCAATTTCATTGCTTCTCTACAATTTCACCGTTCGATGATATGTATTTCCGCGTTATAACAGCCTTACAAAAACGAAGAAAATCATTACATAGAATGATGCATCAAAACTAAAAGGCGTGTATATATTTGAACGTTACGGTAACGTATCGAACGTTGGCTATTCAATTTGAATTTTCTGTCTGAAACAATATAAAAAATCGCGGAGAAATTGAAAAAACCAGAAGAATATCGAAACAAGCGGTCGTGGGTTTGGAGGTGGTTTGTAGCTGTGCAAGTTGAGAAGGAACAGATAAAAACAAAAGAATTTTAGTAGGCGATATTTCAAACTTACTTACGTGCGGTGAGAAACTCCGGAAGTATCTGTGCATCCGTAGTGTCTTCGAGTATTTTACTTTACACATTCGGCACGAGTAATAACGTAGCACCGACGACGCTGAAATGCAGCACGAACACACAGGGATTTGTGGTTATGTCAGATCTATTGTTGACGATCCGCCCCGTTCAGCAGCAACATATTCCGAGGCTGTTTCCGTGGTAGCACTGCGAAGTACGTCAATCGAACGAGATCACCCCGTGCCCCGTGGTGTTTCAGCAGTTCTGTTTCTTCTTCTTCCTAACACCCCTCATCTTTTCCTTCTTATTTGTTTAGATAATCGGCCACCTTTACGTAGACAAGACGCCACCGACCATGTGTATAAAAATTCACTAGGAGGTGAAGCCACGAGACAAGCCGTATACGCCGAGTTAGGTCGCAGGACAACGGGTGGCATGATGGATATTCCTAGCCCTTCGCTCGCAGTCAGAGCAACGCCCATTCTACAGTAACGTTCAAAATAGATGGAACACAGGACCGCGAGATTTTGTAACTTGACTACTGGTACATATGTACTTTGCATTCGACCTCCTCCCCCCTTTCCTCTCTTATCGGTGCAGCATTATCGCCAAACTGGCTGAACTATCCCACTTTTGTAGCTCTGCTTTGGTAGTCTCAGAACTTTTCATAGGCTCCAAAGGGGATGCTTCGGGCAACCGATCTACAGGGTGCCCAAAAAATGTCGAAAATCTTGAAAGGGGTGGTTCCTGAGGGCATCTCCAGCGAAAATTTCCGCCTCGGCTTTGTTGAGGAATTACGACAAATACGGACCAATCGGATCCTGAGCGTGGCGTTGCTATTGGCCGAGCCGGGATCCATTCGCTTATAACTCCGTACAGGACTGAATAAGATTCTTCCGTAAAGAAGGATCGATGGTAGACGAAAAAATGTTACGATGTTTTGCAAGATATATCTGTGGTTGCAAGGAAAAACGCCGCATGTCGCAATTTCAAAAACTGTGAGTTTTTATACTATAGGATTTACGTATTTACCAGAAAAAAGCCATGACAACAAATCCGAAAGGCTCAAAAACTAATGCAATTTAACCGATGTCCTATATCAAAGCATAAAACTGCAATATCTCGAAAATAGTTCTTACTGAAAAGCGTTCTTCCTGACAATTACAGATATTACCCCTTCATCTTTCCATTTCCTTCCCAAAATCCACTCTTTCCTTTGCCTTCCCTATATGTATAGTACCGAGTCGATTTTATAACAGTAAACTATATATAAGTTCGTTATCAATAATTTTGGGAAAATTCAAATTTCAAATGCTTGTTGATGCAAGATGAGAACTTTCCCCGACAGCACAGTCTGCCCGAGCCCACCGCCGGACCCAGCTAGCCGAGCCCCAGCCCGACACGTTACGGGCTAACGCAATGCTTGGCTCAGCGTTGAGACCAAATCAGGACGATTTAGCCTGGCCCCTGTGCACAAAAGGGCGCGATTTTCACCTGCCGGGGGCTCGAGCCCAGAGCCTGACGGCCGGGCTGGGATTCAGCCTGTTTTTGAGAGGGCAGCACGGTATCACACTAATGTGGCCAATCAGTGCTTCGATTGGGCCCAACTTTTCTCGCGCATGCGCGACACAGGGCGGGTCGCATCAATGTGGCAGTACTTTGCAAATGCGTAGCAGTCTCCCTTGTTACCGACAAAAGTATAATAAGTTAATAAATAAGACCTTTGAGGGCGATTGCTGCCTAGATTGACCTTTATTTGGCGTTTTTGACTACTGAAAAAACCCGTGTTTGTATTATCACGCAATGAGAACGCGAATCCCGCACCCTTGCAATCTTGCAAATCGGCTGAATCCTAGCCCGGCCGGCAGGCCCTGGGCTCGAGCCCTCGGCAGGCGGAAAACGCGCCCTTTTGTGCACAGGGGCCAGGCTGAAACCGAGCCGGTGTGCCGTCGGGGTTCTCATCTGATTGTGACTTGCGAGTCAGACGCGCACGCGCACGCGCACGATACGATACAACGATATACGCTATAGAGAATTTCTTTGTCGAACGTTGACATGCGTTGACACCCGTTGAGTTGCAAACACCATGCGGCGGGAAGTAGCGCGTCAATACTTTGTTGTATCATTTGTGTAACGTCGTATTTATAATAATTGAAGTGATTTTTTTCGTCGTATCAGTGTATGTCCGTGCTCATATTTTCTACTCTGTTTGTAAAATGAGTCTAAATAACTAACTAGTCTAACTCCATTTGTCAAATGAGGTTATCTTCTCCCAATTTAATTTCGGAAGATAAACATAAGTTTATGTGTTAACATATAAGCCACGTACAATTTGTGTTGTTTAATTAAATTTGGTTCAGTGATGGATATTTTGCCAACGCAAGTGTACGAAGATGATGATTCCTTCACGCCGACACATCAACTATCTCATTTTGTGCCACACAACATAAAAGAAAAACATGTACAAACTGTTTCCTTTATTATAATATTTGTTGTATTCTCTTCGGTGCCTATCAAATATTATTTCATTCAGTTTAAATCGTTTTGATAAATGAATTTTCTATTATTTTTATGACTGTTCTGGAGTTTGTTTACATGTGATTTATGTATATAAAATATTTTAGATTGGATCACTGAGGATTGGCTCCATCACCTATCCAATCGAGCAGGGAATTACCAAAATTGGTAGGCACCCTGAGTGCGATATCGTACTAAACGATCAAGTAAGTTTATCAATAATTATACTTTTATAGTACTAGCAGTTTCATGTAAATGTATTCTATTATTATAGCGAGTATATTAGCATTTATCAGGTTTATTATAATAAATATAGGATATTTAAAGCAGTGTTGCTTCACAGTTTATTATAACACTTGTATAATTTCTTAGTTAATTTATTTATTTATTGATGCTGTAAACCTTGATATAATTTCTTAGTTCGGTTACATTATTAGTAACATTATTTTTAGGATATTAAAGATTTTTATAATTTCCTTCTTTGAGTTTGCCCACTCTGAGTATTTCTTAATTTGTTTTCATTAAAATCGATAGAACTCCACAAGTCTTTCTGTCCGAAGTTATCATTACAGTCCATGAAAATATTGTCTGGTCCAGCGATGTGCAAATATTCCAGTGATTTTTTGTTAGGATTTAATCTAGGCCACATTACTCCACCCATGTCAGGAACTCTGTATCACAGAAAAATATGCACATAACTACACAGCAGGTTTTATGCAATCATGATGAAAATGAGTAGGTGTAATTAATATATAAAATAGTAAAGATCCGCTGTCTACCCATAACCATTATACAATTTATTACATAGACTTACCTGTTATTTGCAAACGATACCCATAAATGTATCATAAGTTGTTGCATCTCGAGGTCACACAGTGTTGTGGTGGAGTCCACATGTGGAGTGTCAACAATCACATACACGTCATCTCCATGACTAACACCTGTGCACAGATAATTCGATGCATTTAACTCCTTTCTTTCTCCGATATTGTTATCTCTATACAAATAACATACCATAGTTGTTGCGAGTTCCACTCAATGCGTCGCTCAAACTTGTTGAACCTCTGTAAGTATAATAATAATACCATACAGGTTTTTTATTAACTTTTGCCTGCATTCTGGCAGCTTTCTCGCTGTCAACAAAGAAGAATCTGTCTCCAGCCATATGTACTAAGGGTTTCGTCGTTGTCTCGTCTATCTTCATTGTTCCAAAATAGTGTTGTTTGATCAGCCTGGCAACTTCAACGTGCTTCTCCTTAGGCAAAGTGTAATTATAATCCAAGAAATGAGGAGCGAGAAGGTCCCAGTTATCGTCCAATGCTTTCAGAGCTTCTGGTATGGCAATGAATTCTGTAAACCCGATTCATGAAAAAGAAGTCCAAGCTTAATGGTATGGTTATAGTGGAGCAGTGAGCATCGATGATAGCGGCGCGGTGAGCAGCGCGGTGGAAACAAACCAATGTAATTAAATGCAACTGTATATAGTGGAGCGGTGATAAGAACTGTGAGCAAGGCAGCGCAGGTAATAGAGGCGCGGTGACCAGCGCAGCAGGAACAAATCAACATTCGTGACAACATTTCGACACATACTAAAGAAAAAGTATGTAGTTTCTTTGTTCCTCGTTACCATCCGTCTTTGTTCAACTCGCCGCCGCTCCACTATAAACACGCACCGTACAGTTCTCCTTGATGCTACGCTATCTTCGATCCTCCACTATAACCGCGTACTAAGGTGCAGATACGTTAGATTCTTGCAACTTATTTTTACCTGCAACCGGGTACAATCCCTCTTCGCTGGTCACACTAGTGAGCCAAGGAACATCTTGCACGTCTCCGCAGTTTACAATTTCGATAGGAGGGCGGTCGATGAACGGTTCGTCTCCAGCTTTTTCAACAACTGGTCCAAATGGCGTGAACGGGTTGAAATAAAATTTCTAGAGTCGAACAAATATGTTTAAAATAGCAAATTTTAGTACAAAATAGAGAGCACTCACCTGGAACTCCTTAGTAGATGCAACCAGAGACCGAGATGGTTGGAATCTCAAGCAATGTATCATCTCCATCTTGTTAGCTGTGGGGCAACCCATGAGGGCAGCAACTTTCTGGGCTTTTTCTAAGGCGTTTTCAGTCTGTGGCCAAGAGTTGAAAGATGTACCGCTAACGGAGATACCGGCTGCAATATGGCAGAGGAGTTTTTGAACCAAGGAAAAATTTCAGATCTATTTAGTCGTTGATTCAGTGATTTACCTTGGAAGAGGTCAGCACTCATAGGCGATAAATAATGATAGTGGACACTCGCACCACCAGCACTAAAGCCCACCAAAGTCAGTTTCTTTGGATCACCGCCGAAACATCTGATATTCTCCGAAACCCATCTCAGAGCCATGCTCTGATCCTTCAGTCCCATGTTGCCAGGAACAATTTCATCTTCTGTACTGAGGAAACCTACGAGGAAAAGTTTGCGTCTATTAGAGGATTTAATATAAAATCGTTGAAGACGGAAGAAATTACGATTGGTAGACTGCGGACCTAGACACAGTCTAGCGATTAGTATATTTAAGTACCTAGTATTCCCAGACGGTAATTCAATGTAACAAATATTACATCCTGGTCCATGAGGAATTTAGCACCCGTGTCCATTCCACTACCGAACATGAAGGCTCCCCCGTGAATCCAAAAGAGGACTGGCATGGTTTTCGCGGCCGCTTTGTCGCGTTCTGGAACATAGACGTTTAGATACAGACAGTCTTCGGAGCCTATTACCCTCTCGTTCGTGGCGTCAGCTATTTGAGAGTATTGCAAGCATGGGGAGCTGAATTTCGTTGCCGAAATTTCGCCGATCCATGGGGATATTCGGTGAGGGGGCTGAAAAAACGTTGGATTGTCAATGAGTTTTTCCATAAATCTTTATGGAAGAATTCTCGCAAGAGAAGCGAGCACAAGCCTTTAATGATTGTGGAAATTGACTTTTGAAACAAAAATTTCGAGCGTGAGTTAAGAATTTAACAATTTTAAACGTGATGAATTAGAAGTTTTTTTTAAGATAAAATTTATCGAGCAATTCTTAATTGTTGATCTTCTAATTGAAGTAGACTATTGAAATGTTACCGATAAACATGTTAACTCGTTATCCCCGGTTGAGAGCTTGTGAAACAGTTAGGTAACTGTCGGTAGACGAAATATAGATTCATTTAAACGATCTTTAGACTATCCCATGGTCAGTTTAAGTATTCAAGCGGTTAATAATTGATCTGCTTACTTTGAATCGAAGTTTTCCGATCGGTGGCAAAGCGTAAGGAATTCCCTCGTAGGCTTGATATTGTCTTCCATTGGCAGATAGCTTACAGTAGCCCTTGATGCAGCCTAAGGGTGTTTTAACTTTCGGCGCGGTCTCCAAAGTCCATCCGAAGATGAAACATCCGAGGAGGACCACGAGAAGCCACGCTCTCGTCATCTTGGACCAAACTGAAGCAACTCGGACCGGTCTGCTTTATTTATCGCGTACTTTTTCGATCCTTGGGCGATGCTAATGTTGACTTAGATAAGTACGGCGACAAATAAGCGCACTGCATTTGCTCTATAGTACAATCTAGAGTACAAGATCAGTAAATTTCTTCCCACCCCTGTTTTCAACGGCAATCGTCATTGTAATGCCGCGAATATACTTAGATGTCTTAACATGTTCGCTGCCGAGCGACATTTTCAAAAACGGTTCCACCAAATTGTTGTGTTTTTTTCTAACCCCAAAGCCAGATACCTTCAAGAACATGAAAATACTCCGAGTTTGATCGTATGTGGCGTAGGTAAAACAAAAACGTTCAAAAAGTCTTCAGCGCCTCTGCACCAACCGGCGCCGTTGAAATTACCTTCGAAATATTTCAATATATTTACATACAGTAATTCTTCAATCGGTTTCCAAGAGCCGTGTTCTGCACGGAAGGCGATGGTGTAGGGACACTATTTTTTATGACAGCGTCTACCGCGCCGAGACTTAAATCGAGAGCGCGAACATAGAGAAGGACAGAATGAAATACGGATCGTGTGGCCCAAGCGTGTCGCCGGCACAGTTTACAGGCCCACGAGTTCTCACAATGTAATGGCAATGATAGAATTGTTTATTTTTCATTATTTTTCTTATTAAAATGACACCAAATACGATATAATTTCAACTGTATTTTGTGGTTTTATTGACGGTATGGAATAACTGTAGAACATAGAAAATGATACGAGTGAAAAAGAAAGAAAAACTGTATGGTTTACTCTATTGTTTAAAATACCAATGCGATGCTAACATTTTTCCATCAGGCCCGACGCGTGTACCGTAATGGTTTACAGACCTTCCGACCTTCAGACCTCATATTTTGGAGCACTTGGAGAAATCTGGGATTTATGACGCTTGCGAACGCTATTGGGACTGTCGACGAAGTTTTCGAAGAACAACTGCATTATGCAATCCTAAATTAATATCACAGACAGGAAACAGCATTCTCAAGAATAACTTCGCTGGCACGTATGTCGTAAATTTTGTTCATCATGTGTAACCGAATGCTTTCTTCTTTTTTCTTGCTACTGGTATGTACTTTGCATTCGATCTCCTCCCCCCGCTCCTCTCTTCTCGGTGCAGCGTTATCGCCAAACTGGCTCTATCACCTATACAATCGAGTAGGGAATTAACAAAATTGGTAGGAGCCCTTAGTGCGATATCATACTAAACAATCAAATAAGTTTTTCAATATTTATCCTTTTATCGTACTAGCACTTTTAATATAAATGTATTTTATTGTTATAGCGAGAGTATATCAGCATTTATCGGGTTTATTATAATAAATACAGGATATATAAAAGTAGTGCCGCTCCACAGTTTATTATACTCGGATAATTTCTTAGTTCAGTTATATTAATAGTAACATTATTTTTAGAATATAAAAGATTTTTATAATTCTTCCCTTTGAGTTTGCCTACTCTGAGTATTTCTTAATTTGTTTTCATTAAAATCGATAGAACTCCAAAAGTCTTTCTGTCCGAAGTTAGCATTACTGTCCATGGAAATTTTGTCTGGTCCAGCGATGTGCAAATATTCCAGTGATTTTTCGTTAGGATTTAGTCTAGGCCACTTTACTCCACCCATGTCAGGAACTCTGTATCACAGAAAAATGTTCATGACGAAAATGAGTAGGTGTAATTTATATATAAAATAGTAAAGATCCACTGCATAAAGATCCGCTCTCTACCCATAACCATCATACAATTTATTACATGGACTTACCTGTTATTTGCAAACGATACCCATAAGTCTATCATAAGTTGTTGTATCTCGAGATCACGCGGTGTTGTGGTGGAGTCCAGGTATTGAGTGTCAACAACCACGTACGCGTCATCTGCATGACTAACACCTGTGCACAGATGATTCGATACATTTTACTTCTTTCTCCGATATTGTAATCTCTATGTATACAAATAACATACCATAGTTGTTGCGAGTTCCACTCATAGCGTCGCTCAAACTTGTTGCACCTCTGTAAGTATAATAATAATACCATACAGGTTCCTTATTAACTTTTGCCTGCATTCTGGCAGCTTTCTCGCTGTCGACAACGAAGAATCTGTCTCCAGCCATTTGTACTAAGGGTTTCGTCGTTGTCTCGTCTATCTTCTTTGTTCCAAAATAGTGTTGTTTGATCAGCCTGGCAACTTCGACGTGCTTCTCCTTAGGCAAAGTGTAATTATAATCCAGGAAATGAGGAGCGAGAAGGTCCCAGTTATCGTCCAATGCTTTCAGAGCTTCTGGTATGGCAATGAATTCTGTAAACCCGATTCGTTAAAAAGAAGTCCAAGCTTAAGGTGTAGATACGTTAGATTCTTGCAACTTGTTTTTACCTGCAACCGGGTACAATCCCTCTTCGCTGGTCACGCTAGTGAGCCAAGGAACATCTTGCACGTCTCCGCTGTTTACAATTTCGATAGGAGGGCGGTCGATGAACGGTTCGTCTCCAGCTTTTTCAACAACTGGTCCAAATGGCGTGAACGGGTTGAAATAAAATTTCTAGAGTTGAACAAATATGTTTAAAATAGCAAATTTTAGTACAAAATAGAGAGCGCTCACCTGAAACTCTTGAGTAGATGCAACCAGAGACCGAGATGGACGGAATCTCAAGCAACGAATCATCTCCCTCTTGTTAGCTGTGGGGCAACCCATGAGGGCAGCAACTTTCTGGGCTTTCTCTAAGGCGTTTTCAGTTTGTGTCCAACAGCTGAAAGATGTACCGCTAACGGAGATACCAGCTGCAATATGGCAAAGGATTTTTTGAACCAAGGAAAAATTTCACATCTATTTAGTTGTTGATTCAGAGACTTACCTTGGAAGAGGCCAGCACTCATAGGCGATAAATACTGATAGTGGACACTCGCACCACCAGCACTTAAGCCCACCAAAGTCAGTTTCTTTGGATCACCGCCGAACCATTCGATATTCTCTGAAACCCATCTCAGAGCCATGCTCTGATCCTTCAGTCCCATATTGCCAGGAACTATTTCATCTTCTGTGCTGAGGAAACCTACGAGGAAAAGTTTGTGTCTATTAGAGGATTTAATTTAAAATCGTTGGAAGCGGAAAAAATTGCGATTGGTAGACTGCAGATTTAGACACAGTCTAGCGATTAGTATATTTGAATACCTAGTATTCCCAGGCGGTAATTGAACGTAACAAATATTACATCCTGGTCCATGAGGAATTTAGCACCCATGTCCATTCCACTACCGAACATGAAGGCTCCCCCATGAATCCAAAAGAGGACTGGCATGGGTTTCGCGGCCGCTTTGTCGCGTTCTGGCACATAGACGTTTAGATACAGACAATCTTCGGAGCCTATTACCCTCTCGTTCGTGGCGTCAGCTATTTGAGAGTATTGCAAGCATGGGGAGCTGAATTTCGTTGCCGAAATTTCGCCGATCCATGGGGGTATTCGGTGAGGGGGCTGAAAAAACGTTGGATTGTCAATGAGTTTTTCCATAAATCTTTATGGAAGAACACAAGCCTTTAATGATTGTGAAAATTGACTTTTTAAACAAGAATTTCGAGCGTGAGTTAAGAATTTAACAATTTCAAACGTGTTGAATCAGAAGTTTTTTTTAAGATAAAACTTTTTATTAATTTTGTATTCTATCATTTTATTGATGTTTTTGTCACCGTGTCAAAAAAGTTCTTCAGAGTTCATTCCGTTCGTATCACAATAATAACAGAACGTGATGATAGACATAGTATTCGGTAAACATCGTAAACCCATTATAACTGAACCTTCAAAATTATATTTTAGATAATAATTCTAAAAAACTTATTCGATTATATTATTTAGGATGACTGAATGTTGGTGTACAAATGAAGTTGCTGTCGTTTTTGAACAATTTATCGAGCAGTTCTCAATCGTTGATCCTCTAATTGAAATAGACTATTGAAAAGTTACCGATAAACAAGTTAACTCGTTATCCCCGGTTGAGAGCTTGTGAAAGACAGTTAGGTAACTGTCGGTAGACGAAGTATAAATTCATTTAAACGATCTTTAGACTATCCCATGGTAAGTTTAAATATTGATGCGGTTAATAAATAATTGATCTGCTTACTTTGAATCTAAGTTTTCCGATCGGTGGCAAAGCGTAAGGAATTCCCTCGTAGGCTTGATATTGTCTTCCATTGGCAGATAGCTTATGGTAGCCCTTGATGCCACCTAAGGGTGTTTTAACTTTTGGCGCGGTCTCCAAAGTCCATCCGAAGGTGAAACATCCGAGGAGGACCACCAGAAGCCATGCTCTCGTCATCTTCGACTAAACTGAAGCTATTCCGGACCGATCTGCTTTATTTATCGCGTATCCTTCCGATTTTTGCGCGACGCTAATGTTGACTTGTAGATAAGCGCACTGCATTCAAGCAACTGCGACAAATAAGCGCACTGCATTCGCTCTTGAAACACAATCTAGAGTACAAGATCAGTAAATCGCTCCCCACCCATTCTCAACGGCAATTGTCATTGTAATGTCGCGAATATACGGAGACGTCTTACTCTACATCGTCAGACTGTGCGTACATGTGATGTCAAGCAATTTCGACAACAATCTTGGCTGTACATTTTGTCCGCATATTTTGAATTGTCTGTTTCGAGAGATCGATCAAAGAGTATTTAATATTGCAGCGCATCGTTGTCGCACACATCAAATGTGTAGTTCAATTGATAAAAATCGGTGAAAGTATTCAAATTCGGCGCTTTATCATATTCGGCAAACATCACATTTTTTGTGATCCATAATGTTTTTGACTGCTTGTTTGAACTTGGTGACATTAAAAGTGATAAATATGAAATTCTGTCTTTATGTAACCAATATTTATCCACACCTAAAAATAGCTTGTCGTTGAAACTTTTTTTTAAGTTGACTCTGTGACTCCACAATTGATAGAACAAGATTTATGCGCCGATGGTCGATAGAAATAAATTGATCTCGACTTCAACAGCATTTTGTTTGATTGTGGAACGAAACGAAATACATAGGTATTGTACCTATGGTTGGACAACACTGATTAACAATTTCAAACGAGTATATATTATGTACATACTTATATACTCGACTGCACAGATATTGACGAATTAAAAAATATCTCGAAATAAAGATACAATAAAATTGGTATTCATTAGTTAATAGTTGACATATTTGTGTTGTATATTGTGAATATACATTGCGTAACTGCATATGCAGTTTAATAACAAGGTGACGACCGTTGCACTGAAACTTTCCATAAACATTGATAACAATCAAAACTTGCAGATACGAAGATTAAAAATCATGAGCGCAAAAAGTCACAAGTTAAACATAGAATTATCTGTTCGTACATAATTGTCATTTATCCGATAATTTCGAAATTAACAATCGTAAGTAAATAGAGCGAAAGAGTTCAGGATACGATCGTTTAGAAACTTTGTTTGAAGAATTGAACAATTAATATTTAAGTGCAAGTTCAATTACCAGAAATCGTGATGTTACGATAATGAGGTGATCAATTTCTTTTGCAGACGGTGTCCAAGAAGCACGCAGAGATCGAAATGACAGCAACGAAACATGGATTTGCGACTTGAATTCTTCGAACAAAACGAAGCTCAACAGTGTAATGAAATGTTATTTATATTTAAGTATAAATTATAGAATGTATAGCACGGTGAGGGTTTGATTAAAAATTTGAGATGTACATTTTCTACATAAAACCACGTTGGATGGGGAAAATCAATTTTTATTTATCAAGTCGCAGGAAATAATCTATAAAAGTATATTTGTTAAAATACCAGCAATGTTCGTCTGAATTTATGGTTATACTAACGAAACAGGTTCCATAAGTCTTTGTTATTAGATCGTTACATACGAAACGTCCGATGTTAAACAGTAACGTTAAACAAACGCAACTTTCTAAAATAGATTTATTCATAAAAATAACCATCACTGCAATCAAGGTGTTCTGCCAATGAATTTCAATTTTCTTGATCAAAACGTTTTATAACAACATTTGCATTCGAAAATCGAACATTTCATTATAGCCACAGATAAAGTACTTAAAAATCGCAACCTTCACTTTGTTCATCAATACTCTGCGCAATAGCAATTACGACAGTACGCATTATCTAGTAAATGGGTCCTTCTGACATCGAAATAATTTAAATTTTGGTTTCGATTCATCAACGGAAAACAATAATATAATTTCGTTTGCAGTCTGTTTTAAGGTCCGGTCGATATTACGAGCTAAAAGGAGGAAGCGTCGTCGAATTCGGCATGGTACGGGCCGTTTACTCAGTGCTTGGTGCAATGGACGAGTTGTTGATACCAGAAACTTCTGCGATAAGTCACTTGAGGACTGAGGAAATGATTATCCCAGTAACGCCAGATACGTCGATGGTAATCATCATCTAAAACCAGTTAAATCCAGAAATAATAAATTTTGGAACAGTCTTTTAATCCTATTACATGATCTTGCTCAGAACTTTTCATCGACGTCGGAGGACAACGTCTCTACATATAATCCCAGGAACCCAAGCAGAGAAAGGAGACACGGTATTCCGACGACCATCGTTACGAGTGAGAAGTTCTGCCAGCAACCCCAAGAATTATCTTCTGGACTCTTCCAGCGACGACAGTATGAACGACTCCAGAGGCTCTTCAGCACTGGGGAAGGAGAACTTAGGTGAAAAGGGGATCAGTACTCATGATATGGAGACGCAAAATTCATTTGAATCTCAGAGCAATTTGTCGGACAACATCCATAACGTTGAAACTCAAAGGGTCAGCTTGGACATCTTCCTTGCTGCCCAATGATATAGACATCGATGATCTGAACACGCTGAGGAAGACCGAAGTGCAGAACGCTTTGATCGAAAGCGATAAATGAGCAAGCGCTGTTGAACAGGGACAAATGGAAGAGGCACAATTAAAGACATACGTTTCTATGGAATTCGGAAAGATTGAGATTAAAGAGGAGGAATCATGTAGCAATGCGGTCGATCGGCCTGAACAAGCTGTAGTCGGGAAACAACGGGAGGTTTCCACAGAGATCCTTGACGAAAATCTCAAGGGGCGAGACTAATCGAAGAATTTAGGTAAAGTCACGTAACCTCTTGGAGGAGATTTTCCAATTTCACATAAATAGACAGTCGAAGTCTGGAATCGGTCAAGGACGGGAAGTCGTAAATTCTCAGTCAAGGACCTCTTAAAACTCTTCCGGACCTCTCTCTCGCTCGGTCCCACGACCCTTGTTTTGACGGGCCTTCACACTCCCGTGTACCCCAGTCTCGTGCGCGCATTATTGAGGCACCTCCAACACCAATCACCATCGAGCTGCAACCGAAGACAAGCCACCCGACGAATCTACGTCCAGCTGGAAGACCCGAATTTTCCTATTGGCTAAGAAAATGGAAGCTGGAGGAAGATAAAAACTTCTGGATGAGGCAAATAAGAAGCAGATAGCAGATACATTTCTCAGATCACAGAGTCGATAACTAAGAATTCAATTAAATAAATAGTCTATATTTATCTTTTTTTACATTACATTGTTCAAAGTTATTTTTCTGCAAAACTTCCACGAGCAGAGTGCTTCAGCACGGGCACCCGAACCCAATAAATTCCCTAATCCCACCACACTGCGACGTAACAGCCGAGTTAGATCCAGCATAATGGATATTTCTAGCCCTTCGCTCGCAATCAGAGCAACGCCTATTCTGCAATAACGTTCAAAATAGACGGAACACAGGACCGCGACATTTTGTAACTTGCTACTGGTGCATACTTTGCATTCGACCTCCTCCCCCTCTCCTCTCTTATCGGTGCAGCATTATCGTCAAACTGGCTGAACTATCCCACTTTTGTAGCTTTGCTTTGGTAGTCTCAAAACATTTCATAGGCTCCAAAGCGGATGCTTCAGACCACCGATCTACAGGGTGTCCAAAAAATGTCGAAAATCTTGAAAGGGGTGGTTCCTGAGGGCATCCCTAGCGAAAATTTCCGCCTCGGCTTTGTTGAGGAATTATTAACGACAAATACGGACCAATCGGAGCCTGAGCGTGGCGTTGCTATTAACCGAGCCGGGATTCATTCGCTAATAACTCCGTACAGGACTGAATAAGATTCTTCCGTAAAGAAGGATCGATGGTAGACGAAAGAATGTTACGATGTTTTGGAAGATATATCTGTGGTTGCAAGGAAAAACGCCGCATTTCGCAATTTCAAAAAATGTGAGTTTTTATACTATAGGATTTACGTATTTACAAAAAAAAAGTCATGACAACAAATTCGAAAGGCTCAAAAACTAATGCAATTTAATCGATGTCCTATATCAAAGCATAAAACTGCAATATCTCGAAAATAGTTCTTACTGAAGAGCGTTCTTCCTGACAACTACAGATATTACTCCTTCATCTATCCTTTTCCTTTCCAAAATCCACTCTTTTCTTTGCTTTCCCTATATAGTACCGAGTCGATTTTATAACAGTAAACTATATATAAGTTCGTTATCAATAATTTTGGGAAAATTCAAATTTCAAATGCTTGTGATGCAGGATCATCCAGGATGAGAACCAATGAGAACTTTCTCATCTGAGTGAGTCAGACGCGCACGCGCACGATACGATATACGATATAGAGAATTTCTTTGTGGAACGTTGACAGTGTTGACACCCGTTGAGTTGCAAACACCATGCGGCGGGAAGTAACGCGTCAATACTTTGTTGTATTGTTTGTGTAACGTCTTATTTATAATAATTTTTTCGTCGTATCAGTGTGTGTCCGTGCTCATTATGTATTGAATTTCTACCCTGTTTGTAAAATGAGTCTAAATAAGTAACTATTTAGTCTAACTCCATTTGTCAAATGAGGTTATCTTCTCCCAATTTAGTTTCGGAGGATAAACATAAGTTTATGTGTTAACAGATAAGCCACGTATAATTTGTGTTGTTTAATTAAATTTGGTTCAGTGATGGATATTTTGCCAACGCAAGTGTACGAAGATGATGATTCCTTCACGCCGACACAGCAACTATCTCATTTTGTGCCACACAACATAAAAGAAAAACATGTACAAACTGTTTCCTTTATTATAATATTTGTTGTATTCTCTTCGGTGCCTATCAAATATTATTTCATTCAGTTTAAATCGTTTTGATAAATGAATTTTCTATTATTTTTATGACTGTTCTGGAGTTTGTTTACATGTGATTTATGTATATAAAATATTTTAGATTGGATCACTGAGGATTGGCTCTATCACCTATCCAATCGAGCAGGGAATTACCAAAATTGGTAGGCACCCTGAGTGCGATATCGTACTAAACGATCAAGTAAGTTTATCACTATTTATCCTTTTATCGTACTAGCATTTTCATGTAAATGTATACTATTGTTATAGCGAGTATATTAGCATTTCTTGGGTTTATTATAATAAATACAGGATATATAAAGCAGTGTCGCTCCACAGTTTATTATACTCGTATAATTTCTTACATCAGTAAATCCCTCCTCACCCCTGTTTTCAACAACAATCGTCATTGTACTATCACGAATATACAGTGAAAGCGCGTTTACTGTCAAACAGCCTTGTTCTGCACTGACAGTGATTGTTTAGGGACACTATTTTTTTATGATTGCGTCTACTGCGCCGAGACTTCAATCGAGAGCCGAACATAGAGAAGGACAGAATGAAATACGGATCGCACAGTTTAAAAGGTCCGTGTGTTCTCACAATGTAATGCCAGTTAAAAATACTTCCTTTTTCATTACATATTTTTTTATGAGACATTCACTAACTTATTTCTGGCATATTTCTGATTAAAATGACACCAAACACGATATAATTTCAACTGTATTTAGTGGATTAATCGACGATGAAAGTTTCGAACGCAACGAAGAATAGCGTATGGGAAAGAAAGAGACGCGGACAGTCGCCGTCGCCGGCACAGTTCTAAGGCCCGCGTTGTCGCTCTCCTTCCTTGCGCCCAAAACTTTGTTTGAAGAATTAAACAATTAATATTTAAGTGCATGTTCAATTACCAGAAATCGTGATGCTAGGATCAATTTCTTTTGCAGACAGTGTCCAAGAAGCACGCAGAAATCGAAGTGAACAGCAACGAAACATGGATTTGCGACTTGAATTCTTCAAACAAAACGAAGCTCAACAGTGTAATGAAATGTTATTTATATTTAAGTATAAATTATAGAAAGTATAGCACGGTGAGGGCTTGATTAAAAATTTGAGATGTATTTTCTACATAAAACAGCGTTGGATGGGGAAAATCAATTTTTATTTATCAACTCGCAGGGAATAATCTATAAAAGTATATTTGTTAAAATACCAGCAATGTTCGTCTGAATTTATGGTTATACTAACGAAACAGGTTCCATAAGTCTTTGTTATTAGATCGTTACATACGAAACGTCCGATGTTGAACAGTAACGTTAAATAAACGCAACTTTCTAAAATAGATTTATTCATAAAAATAACCATCACTGCAATCAAGGTGTTCTGCCAATGAATTTCAATTTTCTTGATCAAAACGTTTTATAACAACATTTGCATTCTAAAATCGAACATTTCATTATAACCACAGATAAAGTACTTAAAAATCGCAACCTTCACTTTGTTCATCCATACTCTGCGCAATAGCAATTACGACAGTACACATTACCTAGTAAATGAGTCCTCCTGACATCGAAATAATTTAAATTTTGGTTTCGATTCATCAACCGGAAACAATAATATAATTTCGTTTGCAGTCTGTTTTAAGGTCCGGTCGATATTACGAGCTAAAAGGAGGAAGCGTCGTCGAATTCGGCATGGTACGGGCCGTTTACTCAGTGCTTGGTGCAATGGACGAGTTGTTGATACCAGAAACTCCTGTGATAAGTCACTCGAGGACTGAGAATATGATTATCCCAGTAACGCCGGATACGTCGATGGTAATCATCATCTAAAACCAGTTAAATCCAGAAATAATAAATTTTGGAACAGTCTTTTAATCCTATTACATGATCTTGCTCAGAACTTTTCATCGACGTCGGAGGACAACGTCTCTATAATCCCAGGAACCCAAGCAGAGAAAGGAGACTCCATATTTCGACGACCATCGCTACCAGTGAGAAGTTCTGCCAGCAGCCGCAAGAATTATCTTCTAGACTCTTCCAGCGACAACAGTATGAACGACTCCAGAGGCTCTTCAGCACTGGGGAAGGAGAACTTGGGTGAAAAGGGGGTCAGTACTCATGATATGGAGACACAAAATTCATTTGAATCTCAGAGCAATTTGTCCGACGACATCCACGA
The DNA here is from genome assembly GCF_051020765.1 of Lasioglossum baleicum. Taxonomy (NCBI): domain Eukaryota; kingdom Metazoa; phylum Arthropoda; class Insecta; order Hymenoptera; family Halictidae; genus Lasioglossum; species Lasioglossum baleicum. Next base: position 11,966,302 of record NC_134929.1, read on the forward strand.
CGTTGAAACTCAAAAGATCTGCTTGGACAGCTTCCTTGCTGCCAAGCAGTCTCGCGATCAGGCCGATATCCATAACATGGAGACGCAACACGAGGAGGACGTGGACACCCAGCATTTTGTAACAGACATCCATGATGTAGAAACGCAACATGATGTAGATATCGATGATCTGGACACGCTGAGGAAGACCGAAGTGCAGAACGCTTTGGTCGAAAGCGATAAAGGAGCAAGCGCTGTTGAACAGGGACAAACGGAAGAGGCAAAATTAAAGGCAGACGTTTCTATGGAAGTAGGAAAGAGTGAGATTAAAGAGGAGGAATCATGTAGCAATGCGGTCGATCGGCCTGAACAAGCTGTAGCCGCGAAGGATGAAAACTCCGGCAATTCTGAACAGTTGGAGAACGGTCAAAGAGGTTCGCAGGATTGCCTAGAGTTGTCGATAGCTACGAACTTCGACGACGAGTGCTCGGAAATTGACCGAAGCAGCTCGCAGAATTTGTTGGAGAACTTGATCAGCGACGATGATCCAGCGAACGAGTCGGGATCGAAGTCGGTCAGCCCTCTGAAGTCTTCTGCGATCAACAACGAGACGACTGAGAAAAGCAGCGACGAGGAGAATATATTTGACATGGCGACGCAGGCTAACGCTAATAATGAAAATGTTCTCGATGGCGTGACGAAACGTGTTGATTACACGTTTAAAGCTTCTCTAATGGAAGATGATTCCGATGACGATACCGATCAAGAAGGCGTGTTTCAAAGGTACTCGCGAATCGCTAGTCAGGACAGCAGTCAGGGGACGGTTCTGTCAAAGAGTCAGCCCGACAGCGAAGACTCTGATACCGATGAAGAAGGACGTTTTGCTGCTATGGCTATGAAGGAAAAACGAGCGTCTGTATCATTTGAGGTTGGACAGAATGAGAGTAAGGAGACGAGGAATGATGCTGGGTCGAGCCGGGACTCGGATGATCTTTTCGAAATAGCCACGCAAAAGGTGAACCTTGAGAATTCTTCGAAAGAACAGGGCGATGTCAGTAAAGGTAGCGCAGATTTCGATACTCCAACGCAAGTAATCGAAGTGAGCAAACCTGAAGACGTAGCGAGTAAAGGTAGTGTAGATTTCGACACGCCAACGCAAGTGATCGATACGTATCAACCTGTAAATGTAACAGAAAAAGGTAGAGTGTGTTTTGATACACCAACGCAGCTGATGGAAGCGAATGAACCTGAAGACCTAGTACAGGGAGGTGACGCAGATTTCGATACTCCAACGCAAGTGATCGAAGTCACCAAACCTGAAGACGTAGCGAGTAAAGGTAGCGTAGATTTCGACACGCCAACGCAAGTGATCGATACGTATCAACCTGTAAATGTAACAGAAAAAGGTAGAGTGTGTTTTGATACACCAACGCAGCTGATCGAAGCGAATAAACCTGACGACGTAGTAGAGAAAGGTAGTGCAGATTTCGATACTCCAACGCAAGTAATCGAAGTGAGCAAACCTGAAGACGTAGCGAGTAAAGGTAGTGTAGATTTCGACACGCCAACGCAAGTGATCGATACGTACCAACCTGTAAATTTAACAGAGAAAAGTAGTGTGAATTTTGATACACCAACGCAGGTGATGGAAGCGAATGAACCTGAAGACCAAGTAGAGGGAGGTAGTGTAGATTTCGATACTCCAACGCAAGTGATCGATACTGACCAACCTGTAAATGTAACAGAGAAAGGTAGTGTGAGTCTTGATACACCAGCACAATCAATCGAAGACACGAATAAGAATGAGGATGACTTGATGCCAACGCAAATTCTACCGGTCGGTAAAATTTCTAGAAATATTACTGCAGCAGCAAAAGGTAATACGCGCAATGAAGACAAAGCTGAAGGTGAAACGGACTATAACACGCCAACACAAATCATTGCAGAAAATGTTCCCATTTATAAAGAACCATTGTCTAATGACTCCGAACGAGAGAATGCACAGCTGATAGAGGAGTTCACTATGGAAGACATTGATTATGAAATGGCACCTACTCAGTTGCTGAGTGATATCGAGGAAAAGAAGAAGGCTGCATTAGCTAATAAAAAAAATAATTCTAGGGGGAAGTTGAATAGAGTGAATCTGGATGATACTTTGGAGAGAAATCTGAATGAGATGTTTGGCGACGTTAACGTGGACATCGAGGATGACCTACCACAAATGTCTACCCAAGTTCTCACAAATATGCTAGAATCTCCGCAGAATAAAGAAGAGTCTACTGATGTTAACGTTGATAAAGAGTTACCAGGGAGCAGTAAAGAGAAAACATCGCCAAGGAGGACGAGAGGCAAATCAACCGAAGCTAAGTTAGAGGTATCACCTTTAATAACCACCAGGAAGTCACGCAGATCTAGCTTGAAGAAAGCTGTAACTAACGATGACTCCCAAAATGATTCCCCAAATCTCACCACGAAAAGGAAACGCAAACTTCTGTCGGATTCCGAAGAGATTGCTACTATCGGTGAAGACAAGGTTGACACGGAAATTGAAAAGAAGTCGACCAAGAAAACATTAAACGACGAGAACAATATTTCCGCTGAATTATTGAAATCTTCGCCAAAAAATTCGCCGTCGTCAAGATTTTCAAGAACGAATAAACCTGAGGAGTTGCAGGTGCCCGAGCCTGTTGTAGAGAGCGTAGAATTACCAAGGGGTAATAAGAATGTTGCAGTAGAGTTAGACAGAGGTGACGAAGTATCTATCACATCGGTTAACATAGGACAATACGGACGTGCCATTACACTGGATTCTGATGAAGACATTATGGCAGGCTTGCCGGAAGTTCAAATCTCAGGAACCCTGTCGAATCCAGCGAGCCCGACTTCGTCGACATCGACAGAGTTTAGATTCACTACTAGGAGTATGAAATCCAAGTCCGGTACGAAGAAGACCGAACCCAAAAAGAAAATATTACCGAAGAAATCAACGCGAAAATCGGTTGCACGTACAAACGCAGAGAACAACGAATCTCCCAAGGTTGGCAGACTAAGATCCGCAGCATTCTCAAGCAGTTTTGATAATTTCAACGTAAGTAGAGTGCCGGTGACGATATATGAAACCGACGCGGACATAGTAAACGAGATTAAACCATCGTCTTCCTGTAAATCTAAAGAGAGTGGATCGCTGCAAACAAAACCAAGCCCTTTGAACGCAGAAGTAAGACACAGTTCTTCCATTCAGGACAACGGAAGGACTCGCAGCTCTAGCAACAAGTATAGTTCGTCTGTTTTTCAGGTTGGCAAAGAGGCTTTGGTTACAACGGTGGCTGAACCTGTGAGAAAAACCGTTGTAAAGACATCGCGGGCCGTTAAAAGGTCGCTTAGCTCGACGGATGTAACCGAAAGTAACAATGCGAAAAAACGTAAGGAGAATGTCACTGAGGAAGCGTCTGTGACTACTAAAGGTAGAAAAAGTACCAGAGGCGTTGCCGCTACTAGGAGCAATTCTGCGAATATTCTGGATTATATGTCAAGAAGAGATTCGCCGGTGTTGAACTCGGACAGCTCGCAACAGTCGGTTAGCAGTAGTCAAGAAAGTTACGGGTCTAAACAGTTGAAGCTAATGATCAGGAGATTGTCTTCCGATACTCCGACACCACTGCCCCTTATACCTACGAGATCAGCGAAAGAGGATGTTAGTGTCAATAGTGCCACAAGCAGTTCATCTAAAGCAGAGAATGATAAAAGTGCAATTGTAGAGGAAAAAGTATACCCGACCAGAGGAACTAGAAGTAAGAGAGCAGTGAGAAAAAGTTACGTCGAGGATGACAGTTCGGAAATGGGAGAAGAGTCGCAGGAAGTAGAGATGATTATGAACTCTTGGGTGAACGAAGAGAATGTCAAGCAGGAAGAGACGAATGAAAGTACGAAAGGTGTTAGAGGAAGAGGCACCAGGGCTAGGTCAATGAATGTCTCGTTCGCAACGTCGACCCCTACTAAGATAAAGCATAAAATTTTATTCACTGGTATAACCAACGGTTACAGCAAACTATTATCAAAATTGGGTACGTGTTCCTTCGTCTGTAAACATAAATTATGGTTTAATTTAAAAAAGTTAATTGTATTTCTGTTTGTGCTATAATTTTACGTCTACTCGTAGGATCATCTCAGGTGGAAGACCCAGCGAAATGTACTGTGTTGGTCACAGACAAGGTTCGAAGGACCGTCAAATTTCTGTGCGCATTGGCGCAAGCAGTGCCGATAGTTTCAGTGAGCTGGTTGGTCGATAGTGAAAAAGCTGGACGCTTTACAGAGTTGGATAATTACATATTAAAAGATCCTGCTGCGGAAGCTAAGTTCGGCTTCAGGTTACGGGGAAGTTTGGAGAAGGCGAAGAAACAAAAATTGTTGGAAGGATACACCATTGTTTTAACACCCAACGTTGCCCCACCGCCAGTGCAGGAGTTGAAAAGTATGTTAGAAAACAACACTGACTTATTGTTAGCTTAACGCATTGTCAAAGTCGACAGGAGTTTATTTTCATTAGGATTAATCGAATTTCGTAACAGTTTTAGCTGATTATTCTCTTCAGATTTCACTGTGTTCGTTATATTAATCGATAACTTTTACAGGTATAATTAGTTCGTGTGGTGGTAAACCATTGGTTCGACCACCATCATCATGGCCACAAAACGCAGTTATCATTTCTCGCGAAGAAGATATGGCAAATGCGAAAAAGTTTCTCGCGAAAGCTTCAAAAACGGTTACTATCCAGTCAACAGAGTTTATACTAACTGGTATTTTGCGACAAGAGCTAGATTTCGTCAAGTATAAATTAACGTAATGTGTTACCTCTTAGAATAAATATGTGTCACGCGAGAGATTATTGTATATAATTCGTTTAACTACTTCGTATGAATGAATTTGTATGTAACGAATCACTTTTGTTCAGCGAAACTACCATATTTTGTAAACTGTGTATGTGAACATCGGTATAGTCCATAAAAAATATGAAAATATATAAAAGTTCGATATTTTTGTACATTTAATTTGTTGTGAAAGTACTAAAAATACATTAGTAATATTTTTTAAATATATGAGTATTGTGATTCAATGAAATTCTCAACCTGTAACTTTATACATAATCGTGTATATTTCAAGAATATTAATCAACGTGCAAGTATAAATTTAATACTGTATTTGATTGGATAAGGTATTATTTATCGACACAACGATATTTATTATTTTACTAAATATATTTTCAATTCGATATAGGTACATATATTTTAGTCATCTCTAATGCTTTCAACTTTCCAGTGAACGCAAAATAAAAAAAAGGGTCTTACAAAGTTAACAAAAATTTAACTGTACGATTTTCAATAACAAATGCGTTTTTCTAACCGTTTGCATTATACGAAGTATTTTTGTGTGTAGCTTGGTTTTCAAAAAAAAAAAAAAAGGGAAAGACCCGAGGTACGTGACAATCTCAACATCCGTCCATCCCGTTTTCTGTTGCTCAAATGTTACGATGCTCGAATGGAGAGCAATTAGGAAGATCGATGTATACCTCGGATCTTTTCTTCCAAAAAGGGACAAGCTACCGTCACAGAAATGACTATCTCTTAAATTGAGCAATTTTTACGATAATACCCATTAAATGAAATACTTTTTAAGAGGACGCTCGATAGCTACAATGTTTACAATGTGCGTGAATCCAATACAAACATTACCCAACACCCTACCGCGTCATGAAAACTTCAGATTTAGGTGACCCTGTCGCGGGAGTAGTCTAACTTAGGAGATGATTACCCTACAATCTACAATATGTATATAATATTAAGATGACAAACAGCAATGATAAAGTTGCTTAGGTATACTAAGTACTAATTATCTTATTCTAAGTAAGAATCTACGATCAGCGACTAAATGCATTGTTGAGAGTAAAAGAAAATGATGATATTCCGTTTAATATAATATATGTATGTATATCCAAGGAGTTATTTTCCGTCCCTATTCTTTCTGCATTGTGGGGAATGCAGTATGTATGCGCGTATGAGATATCCAAGAAGTTCCAGTCTGTAGTAGTGGACAAACTAATACTTTTTTTAGAAAGTAAGAAGGAGCAAACACCAATGACCTGAAACAGAAAGATAATTGTATTATAAACAAAAAGTAAAAATAATACACCGGAGTAATTTACGTTTCTCTTTGGAAAAATAATCGTCGCATTCTTCCGCGCGTTTATCGCATAATACAAACAAAAGCCAACAAGTGTTCACGTAAGAAATGAGTCACCTTTAAAATGGTTGCGCAGTAGTGAAACAAAAACAAAGGAACCGTAACGAGAGAACGACCTGCTATCGCAAAAGTCATAACTAACCGAAACAATGCTATTATTCGGCTCGAATTAGACTCGATTTTGAGTTGACATTAACTTATGCGAGTATCTGCACGTTAGAAATTGTTGATCGAATGCAGAACAAACATCCGACGCGAATACGCATTAATCCGGCCAAGGTTGCGAACCCTTCCGGCTGCATTCGAATCGATAAAACAAATCGCGCAACAATGCCTGGATAGTTCGAAATGCGAACGCGATAGTATAGAAGAAATTGATTACGTACAATTTATGCCTTGGTCTTTCCAGCATGCCGTTTATTATGCTCCGAGTTCATCAATTTGGTGACGATCTTTCTGGAATGGCCGCTCGGGTCGAAATGGTTTGTGTGTGTCAAGGCTTCGCGTTTACTCCGTTGTTTACCGCTATGGCCCGTGAAGATATGCTTGTCGTAATCGTAGATGAAGTGCTCGTAATCGTCAACGAAAGTGTAAGACATAGCTCTCGGCTCTTTAAAAAATATGCTCAAAAACAGCGTTAACACTGCCGAAAAATCACGTTCGAAGTCGCACTTGTTGTTCAATAGTGTCGCGAAGCGGTCCTTCGCGGCTCCTTATATAGGTTGCCCGAGCTGGCGCCGCGCGTGCGCGCAAATGTACATATTTATATATATAGGGTGAGTCAGAAGAAACAGACATCTGAATAATAGTTCACACGCGTCCGCGCGGTCGAACAATCAAAAACAAAAATCGCGCGGTCGAAAACGCGCGGTTTCCGCCGTGTCTGAACGGGCTCTAAGTTTCAGTTTCAGGACAAATACACTATATCAGAGAGATCCACTATATATTTAGTACTTTTATACTCAGAATACGCCAATATATCGAAATCGAGCATAAAAATTGGACATTCCATTAAAAAAAAAACACAAAAAATTCCCGTAGAGTGTCGCCAGATGAGAGCCAAACAGCTGTCACACATTCTCCTCCTTTTCCCCTTCTACTATCCCATTCCAGCTCCATGCGCACACTCCAACGTCCCCCATCGTCCGTAGACCACGTGCCCGTCCCGTAGACCAGTAGACCACCGTAGACGTAGACTGACGTAGACCACTAGACTGGTGATCAGGGAGGAGAGGTACTTATTTAATTCCCCTCGATTTTCTCAATCTGGCGACACTGCGTAAGTAGACACCTCAATCATCATAAAGTCAGAATACTTCGAATACAGTACCGTGTCATGGTTCCGCATTTACAGTTTCCTTACTCAGTGATATTTCTGGTGATAATCTCGGTCTTGCATTGTTGTTCGGTGTTCGGTGATACAATGGAAGAGGAACGTGAACAACAGATGATTGAAATTCAGCCGGTTGGTTACCACCCATATGGCTGGGATGTGAGAATCGCTCAGCGGCGTAAGTGGACAACTTACGAAAACTTAACTGACTGGATGTTTAATGTAAACAGTGGTTCTTTCCATATTGCTGAACATCGTTCGCAAATTCGTAGTACCTGGTATTTTATGGTTAAGTCTTGTCCGTTTAACCAGTTGAGAAGATTCCCGCCAGATGCAATGTGGGTTAATATGGAGAATCATAAATTGATTACATTGGTTGGTAGGTTATTAGCTGCTATTGACATACCCAATCGGCTGATCGAGAAGGAGATGCGTATTAGAGCATCGTTATCCAAAACACCTGATCAAACCGCTGTTTTGTCATCTACTTTCGATGGCATAACCAATTTGTCTGGCGCTAAACAAGCGTTTGACACAGCCGTTAACGCCTTGCGCGCCATAATTTATTCGGATTATATTAGTACTATGACTGACCACGGTATATACAACCGTGAGACGTTTGAGCGAGCATTCAGATTACAATGGGCTAACGGTGAATAGGTTAAGGTTACTTTAATTTCAGTGATCTATTTCTGCTTTGTACTTTCGCCGCTGTTGTTTAACAAAAATATATTTCTTATTCCTAAAAAAAAAACATAAAACGGTGTACTGTTTCTTCTGACCCACCCTGTATAATTTCGAATGCGTCGGTTCAACCGTTATAAGTTTTCGATACACTTTGCTGCAATATAAATCGACTTAACTCGATCTGCGTGAAGTGTTGAACGCGAGTTTAACAGGTGTCCAGAGTTACAACGATTGAAATTTAATTAAAAAATCCAGTACGCGCAACAAGGACCAACAAAAACATTAGCAGGAATGGTTCGTAATCTATAACCTCTATTTCTAAAAAAGTCGGACGCGCAAATAGTATCGCGCAATCCACGTTTTCGCCGCATCTGCAAAGCGTTGCGCAATTCGATATGATCGATTAAATACTTGGGGTCAATCGCGGTGCTAGTTTCTAAAAGAAAACATCCGAAACGTGCAGTTTGAACTGCACGTAGTGCAGGCCGATAAGCGTCATACGTGTACACTCGTATGTATTTACGTACTCGGTCGTAATCTTCATGAATATTTTTTAACCTTATTGCATGGTCTATATTTCTGTCAAGAACAATGATGGAATTATTCAAGCGTAACTGCCTGGTAACGGTTCGCAGCCGTATATCAAATTTCGAATGTTGTCTGTTCGGTTTGTTTGGCTACAAACAGAACAGAACAGCCGGTGTAACGCGCGTGCGCAGAAGTTACATTGGCTTCTATGTGTATAGAAGTGTCCTTATCGTTGAGAAAACGAAGAACGGTTCACTGTTATCATTCCCGTCAAAACGCGTGGATAAACGAGACAGGATATCCACGCCATTGACAGTAGAGCATTATCGAATGTCTTTCCTCTATGTATTGCGTCGCAAATGTAAACATTGTACAGCGCTCAAGGCGTAATTGAAATGATGAAATTTCTGGTTATCAATAATCAATCTATATATGTACGATATCGACATGCTCCAATTGTCGAAGACGACGCGCAGATTTTAATTAGTCATCCCACGTGAAAATGGGTACGTGTGCCGCTGCACATATCGCTCGCAAGCTTGCAGAAATGTTTATTTATGGCCCATGTCTCCGAGCGGTACGTATACACCGGAACACGCCACAATAGGAACAGGTGCGTTTACGACGATTACGAAAATACTCTATTTAGTTTGACCTTAATCATTCGGTCGTGACATCTTGCGCGGATGCGTTTTCACAGGCGTCGTTAAAAGGAAGCGCCGGTACAGATGAATATTTATGAGCCTGAAAATCAACAGCAGAGGTCTTTACATTCCCGTTTTCGCTTATCGAAGGCTATTGTAACTCGCGTCGAAGATATTATTGGCTCGAAAGAGAGTATATGCTTCCAAGGTTGCCAATAAAAAGCCATTCGTGGCAACCGTGTTGCACAGATCGACACCGTTTAGGTTTCAGTTCCGGCGATCTGTACTATGCTATGCTGCGAAATGCGACACCTGTACATTTACTGTCGTCAGCTATCGTCGTGAATGCTAATCGAGAGTTACTCGAAATTACCAGAAATTGACAGTCAGCGGAATTAAAGTCTACCTAAATGGTTCATGTCATAGCTCGTCGGCTGATCTCATTTCCTGACTACCGAATGTCGGACTAGACGAGTATGTACCGGTTAAAAAGTTGACAAACAAGTTCAAGGGATGCTTGGTAGTTCGAACGCCATCTGGAACGATACTTCATGCGCCTCTCCAACTGCGTATTAGATTATTTCAAATTGCTTTTTTTTAATAAATCCAACTCGAAAGTGCAATCCACTTTCTCAACGCTATTAATAGACCGCGCAATTTGAAAAATGGAAATCTCTCCTCGTAAGTGGGAGATAATTTAATCTAGACGTTTCTATCCTACGATAACTGTCCCGGTTGCAGTTTGCTATATGTATGCTGCTTTATGACTGAAGCACGGGAGAATATGCGAACGTCAATTTTTATGGAGTGTGCTGTAAAAGCTGGAACAATTTAATTTACTTTACCACAAGTATATCTTGATAAATAAAATGGGAATCTCGTTTGCCTTTCAATACAGTCTATAATCAAGTATAGTAAATTGTTCAATATGTTTGTTGAGAAATTATCTAAGGACGGATGTTTTATATTGTATAACGTCGTGAATTAATTGATAATATTATAAGTAAATTTATAACACCACAAAAAACTTGTTAAGATAATAAACAAATTTATAATATTATGAGTCAATTTATAATATCATATATAAACATAAAATTTTAAACAAATAAATTATTGAAATTTTTGCGATGCTTACCTTTAGACAACTTCGAGAACGTTGCCCGAACATTCGCGAATTACCAATTCAATTCACTGAAATTAAAATGTAATAGAGTTCCACTGCACATCGATCAATAGTAGCTAGAATTACTCTAGCACAATATCTGCCCAGTACGAGAATCGTTTAACAATCAATGAAACTCAAAAGAAATCAGCCAACGACGCATGATCACGTGCAAAAGTTGTATTGAGGAAGTCCAGGATCATACAATTTCGTAGAAGACAAACTTACAAACTTACAACAAGGATATTTTCTCTAATAACAAAGAAGCTTTTAAAATTCATTAATCGAAGACTCGACCAATATGTTCGATGAACATGTTCCCCTGTTACAAGTCGGGGATCTATGTATACTGTTAAAATCGAAGGGAGATTTGAAAAAGGTTCGTACGGATTCAGTCGATTCCGTATACGTCCCCGCCCTTCCGGAAGTCTGCGTTCGCATAAACGGTGTCATTATTTATGAAAATAACACACGCGACGCTCCCACGAACTCTGTACCGCGCTGTTTTGTGACCTATCTTCTTCAGACCGTCTACCACTTGCTTTGGTATACCATATTCGTAGGAGATCTCTGGGGGATAGAGTTGATGGTGTATTCTCGGCGCGTCCATGGTTTGCTTTACCGTTTGGCCCATCCACAGGATCTTGGCCACTATCTGAAATTATGAAAGGAAATTCCATAGAGCGGAAAAAAGGAATCTTTTTGGGTAGAATCAGGTAAAACGGATGTTAAGGAAAGAAGAGGTTCAGGTACGAAATCTGACCCACCAATCTGAGACCGATGGATCCTTTTTCCGAAAGAAAAATCGGCCCCCTTTTCCCTTAGAATTCCGTTTTCCCGAGATCTTTTCTGTTAAAATGTTACAAATCTATAGCACTCCAGAGAGAATACTGACTTGTGAAACGGTTGTAGTGATTTTAGTTCCACCGGAAGCCCCAATAACCATTTTCACATCACCGTTCGGATCAACGAGAATCGATGGTACCATCGACGACAATGGCCTTTTCCCTGGTGCGATATAATTGTTTGGACTAGGCGGAATACCAAAGTAGCTGACTGTAGATGGTACACCGAAATCGTTCATCGCGTTGTTCATCAGTATTCCTGTACTGTCGCTAACCACTCCGCTCCCGAAACTGTGTGAAAAACAATCAAATAGATTTAATATCGTGGAGAAGTGATTAAACTTTTCCTAATTCTTTTTACATAATTGTTTTAGTAGATTAAATGATCCCTAGTCTGTTCATCATAAAGGGTTCTCTTTCTATAGAGATTTTTTAATCCTTAACTGAATTTAAATGCTACTTAGTGGTCTTAAAAGTTGCTACAACCCAATGCATATATATGTACTGTCCAGAGAAAGAGTGTAAACTAGCGGGTTGGGAACGGGGAAAGAAGCCCGACCATTCAGATTGCCTTTGCGTTCCTTTAGCCCTGTTCCCGTCCCGCTAGTTTACACTCTTCCTCTGGACAGTACCTAATATATTCACTGCAGTGAAATAATGAAAGTTTATCTGAATCTTTAAACAATGACATAAATGCCTTTTGAACAATTGTCAGCGTTTTAACAGTCCATCTCCAAGGATTACATCTCCAACAGTCCACGTAAGGATTAGCATTTAAATACAATCTCTTATTCGTACTGAATTGCACCACAAGTCAGTAGCACTATCAAGTAGCAATTTATTCTGCCAATTAGAAACAGAACATACTAGAAATTGATAGTGCTAGTGGCTGCCACAGCATCACCGTTCGGCGCCAGTACAGAAACATGAGCGGTCCCCTGATCCTTCGCGGTGCTCATCGTCACGGCTCCATAATGCTTAGGATCGTCCCACGTTTTATGATCGTCTATTTTCATTTGCGTTAAGTATGCGTAGCTCCTAGACGTCAAGTTCTTGGTCAACTAAAACAGAATTATAGTTCGATAACGATCAAGATCATTCAATTGTTCGCGCTGTTCTCTTCGCGAGGGAAGTTTGCCACAGATGTTAAATTACTTTTCAGGCAGTAATAGCCGCGAGATCCGACCACAATGTTAATTGCGAACGTTTCCGGCGAACTTCCCTCGGCAGACCTTGAACTACGAATGTACTCTCGCTCGCGGCAAGAGCCAGTTCGTTAAACTAGGCTTACTAACTTCTTCCATGTCAACGAACTGTTTATCGCTCATCTCGTTCCTCATCGCGTAAGCGTACTTGAACGTTTCTATCATGCGATGGTACGTAAGAATTGTGCTGTTATAGTCGGCTATGCTGTCAGGAGTGAAATGGAAGTTGTCTAAAATATTTAAAATATATGTGAGGAGAGCTCCACTGGCTGGCATGCCAACGGTGTAGAGCCTAATCCCGTTTAAGAGGTCCGCTTTCAATGGTTCCTCCCAGGTGGCTCTGGAATTAAGTAGAATTTATCAGCAATAATTCGGAACATTTTCAATAATTCAGAATAATTCAGAAGTTTACCTATAACTGTTCAAATCTTTCATCGTCAATATCGCCCCTTTCGATTGCAAGTCCTCGATCAGAAGCTTGCCCAAGGTGCCATTATAAAACGTCGGTGCCCCATGGACCGCGATGGTTTGCAAAGTTTGACAAAGTTCCTTTGGCCTGATGATCGTTCCTGGCCTGTAGAAGTCATTGGTCTCTGGGTTGACGAACAACTTTCTAAACAGAATAAAAGTTTGAATTCGGAATCGGACTGAACGATGCTGTTAGTTAGGGTATCGTAACGTTGCGTTTACTTTAGGATCGGGTCGTTGTAAATGTTCTTCGTATTGAACTGGAATCCGTCGTGTTGGATTTTTGTCAGATTGTAGCCCTTCTCGCACAGTTCGATGGAGGGTTTGAACAATTCGGCCCATCGTAATTTACCAAATCGTTTGTGGGCCTCCCAGTAGCCAGCCAGTTCGCCGGGAACTGCGATGGCCAACGGTCCTGATGGCATTCATAATTATGAATTAGCAATTGCTAGTATTCTGTGTTGCTTGGAAAGAGAAAGGGAAACAAAGAGGTGTTGTGTACCAATGAAAGATGCTTCGCTCGGTTTCCCCTCGTACATCGTCGCGTTGGCCGCCAATGGCGCCTTGTCTCTTGCAACCAACGTGTACGCCCTTTGCGTTTCTTTATCGTAAATCGTCATGAAAAAACCACCACCTATTCCCATGCTTTGCATGTTCACCAACCCGTTGCAGATCATGGAGGCTATTGCAGCGTCAACCGCAGAACCGTTCTTCTCTAAAATCGATCTACAAGAATTAAACTTTGTTTTAAAAATATTCTACATTTAAGTATAAGTAGATCGTTGTATCTTAAAGTATGCTAGACATCAAACAAAATGTTAATGTAGGAGTTATTCAGCTTAACTTATTTATTATGCAGGATGTACCATTTTAATATGCCACGATAAGTATCTAGAAAAATACGAAATACATGAATAAGTGTTTCGAGTAATCTTGACCTTCGTAGACCACGTCAAGGTCATCACGATTTCAAATAAATAACAGCATGATCCGACCCTCTCGGAACCCTACAACTTCTGTCTAAAATAGTTTCTCATATTTTACGTATTTTCGGAGATATCTACCCTGGAAGATTAATATGGAACACTCTCTGTATATTTGTAATATAGTATGTACATTCTTTAAATGTACAGGGCGCTGAAATTCTTATATTGTTCTTATTATTGATATCAATAAAAGTGACGCAGGAAAGTCAGCTATCAATTGAATGTACGGTTAAGATTGCGCGGGTCTTGAGATAACGCATTTTAAAAATTTGTTTTACGTACTTGCCCACAACTGCGCATGGCGCCCCGTCCGCGCAAACGGCGGCACGTTTGAAAGTTCGTAATTTGCTTGCGGACGGGGGTAACGCTGTTTCCGGGTCTGGCGGCACTTCTTCATTTTCATGAAATTCCAGCTCTCTTTTCGCTCCATAAATACTACAAACCACTATTATCGCTAGAATCGCTGCTGCTAATACTATGCCGGCTATTATAATATTTTTCGTGGTGAGGTAAAACCTGGAAATTCATTAATCCGTTATTACTTTGTTCTTGCCCCTCTACACGCGCAATGCACGTATTTGAATTTCGAACAAGTTTCCCGCCCAATGAAGCATTTCAGATTTCTACATAATAATAATAATTTTTTATCTTTCTAGCCATAAGTTTGCTGAAAAACGGTATGGACTATTTATTCTGCGGTATTACAAAGGTCATTTCTGACAATTTTATTATTATTTGAATTGTTATATGTATATTCCAGTATAGAGAGCGTCAACCGTTAATTGACGTGTTGCATTCATACCTTTTTAAAAATTTCGCTTGTTATTAAATAATTCTTTCAATAATCGCATTCAATCGGATTGTTTGACAGTTGGCCGACAACAAGACAGTGGAAGTGAAGTTCCTGTCAAGTTTATGTTCAAAGATGTTTGGTAAGTGTTCTCTATCATTATAGTATCCATACTTATTAAACGAAACAGATTTTCAATTGCTCAGTGCTCAGATGGGAGTGCAACGAAGCTGACGTGTTGCCTTCATACCTTTTTAAAAATCGCTTGTTACTAAATAATTCTTTCAATATTCACATTCAATCGGACTGTTTGACAGTTGGTCGACAACAAGGCAGTGAAAGTGGACTTCCTGTCAAGGTTATGTTCAACGCTATTTGGTAAGTGTTCTCTATTATTAACAATTTAAATAACGCCATACTTTCCTTAAATGCAGGACTCTCTATTGCAAATTGCAAATATCTCCGTCAATCACACTCTATATGAAAATGTTAACAAAGTTTTGTAAATTTTGTTCTTTATTGAAACTTTTGTATAATAGCCAATTAAAAATACAAATTTAACATTTATTTTTTAAGTTTACAATTCGTTATCAATACATAATAGTGTATAGTTATCAAAAATTAAGGTTATTCTTGTATATTGAAGTACAATTCATAATTGTCAACAATACCGTTGATTCGAAGTTTTACATTCAGGATTGATAAGTTTATCAGCAGAAATGAGTAACTCAAACATTCTCTTTCTTTTTTAATAGCTTTGTGAGATTTTATTTAATACTAGTTCATTGGACTATAAACAAAATGGTTTTGTCCGATTTGGAATTCAAATTCCCGCTCGAAACAACTCACTTGTTGCCAAAGTGTTTGGCGAAGAATCCGGCCGCTCTGTTGCGGCCGGGCGAATACGAGCGCAAAAGCCGAGCGGTCCCGATGTCGTCCGAGTCGAGGAAATTTCGTTTGTCATTATCATAATACTGGCGCACGTCGTCGGTACTTGCGCACGCGGAGCTGGTGCTGGACGATGCCGAGGACGTCATGTTTTTTGTCTGCTATAAAAGAAAAAGTGTCGAAGAGACACTTGAAAAATCCGAATTGTTTCATCGGAGAGTTAGTTGTTTACAAAACCCGTTGAGCGAACGGCTATTGCCATCTTCCGTCGACACGGTTAAACGCGTCGAGTTTGTCAGGTTCCCGATCCGGCACCCGAATGAGCACTCACTTTGACGATTAGACGATTCTTGATCACCATTTATAAACGAATCCCTTTGTGTTTCGCACGGCTCTGCTTCATTTGGAATCCCTTAACCATTTCGCTCGAGTCACCACAGACAATCGCGTATCGAAATTCGCGAGACACGGTAACCGCATCGTTCCGCGGCGAACAGCACCAGCTGACCGGACGAAAATCAATCTGATCATGCGCGTTCCTAGCGAAATTTCCTTCGTCACGTGCACATGCGACCCTCGGCAATTTTAGATTCAAAAATGTTAGTGATTTAAGGTAAAAACATTACTATTGCATCGCGTGAACTCGCGTGACGCAATAGTAATATGCTTGTGCTTTTAGCACCTGTCAGATAGCGTATGACTTGCGGTGGTGAGATAAACTATATTCAGTTTGAAGTAATGGCCTTATTTGAATCACCGTGCGCGGGCTATTAAATTGATGTATTTATGTCGTCGACTGAGCGGTTAATCCGATTAAGTCTCGAAAATTAAGGTCCATTAACGGAGGACATATTTTAAAATTGATTTCCAAATTTTTATCAACTGGTTTATCAAATTTCAATTTAAATAAACATTTAAACTATTTTAAGTTTCTACTGGTCAGATAACCATGTCCTATACCTTTGACAGCCAGTATCACGTATACATATACGTGACTTGCATTTCAGCAGCGATGATTTATCGATTGCAGAGAAAATAGATAAATGCAATTATTCCCTGTTGTTTTTCTGAAAATGCATATTTATCAGGTAATGTATAAAATATCCACCCGACACAAAATATCTTTATTTCGTTTCAACGAAGATAGGAACGTTATTAAATTTTTTCAACAATTTGTGTATTCAATTGCAAAAGATAAAAATTACTATAAATACATAAAATTCGCAATCCACTGATAACATATGCGACAAACGTGCTGAATATTTTTTATTGCTGGTCTGTGTTTCATATTTTTACCGATTGAATTCGAAGGTAGATATTTCTCTTTTTTCCAAATACACTAAAGTCCAATCATGAACCAGTTTTTTAAATATGTAAACTTTCGTTTACTAATTTGTTTTTTGAGTAATATTTTGATCGATTGTTATATTCGATTTGATGGAAGTTTTAATGGCGAAGCGTATCATTTACCACTGATTGAAATTCGCAGAGCGATCAAAGGATCACAAACCAGGCAGGGCACGATAATGTTTAATTAACGAAATTAAACGGCGGCTCACGATCCGCCGATATTAAAACGAAACAATGAAACCTGCAATTAAGACGAGTTACATATCTAGGTCGTAGTACGCGCGGGGTGCGAGCTATCGGGAAGTGGCATGCAATTGCGACAATTTATAGCGGATATTCGACAATTATAGGAACCGCTAAGCTCCGCATAATACGATTCAGCAAAACGCGGACACATAGAACGACGGGACCACGCGATTGCTTCGAACAACATTCGCTCGCAATGCTTGATTCCGCGTTTTCCATCTTCCGTCCGTTTCTCACGTTCAATTCGATAAACCAAATAATACGATAACAAACTTGCTTGTCACGTTGAAGAAAAAATATTCCTCACAATCGTCATCGCAACACCTTAGTTGCAGCTTCGACATTAAATTATAATTACCCTATACAAATTTCTTTGATATGTTCGAATTTGTTTCTGAATAGCTTTGCTTTGGCAAAAATAGGTTTAAAAAGCTACTACCTTTTCTTTTAATAGAAAATTTCGAGTTTAACATTGCTGAAATTGAATTTTTTCAATTTTTTTCAAATTTATTTGCATTGAAATGTTCCAACTGTTTAATAAACCTATCTGTTTTAAGAAAAGTACAGGTGGTTTGAGAAGCCTCCGCCTTTTCGTTCAATAGAATTCAATTCAGTATACCTCAAATTGAATTTTTAGTAATTCAACTCCATTATAATATTGGAATATTCATCTCCTTCTTAAATCACATTGCTGTGAGAAAAGCACAGTTCGCTGGGAAATGTGCAATTAAATATTCCTTCTTACAATATTTCAACTTCAAAATTTTCATTTCCCCGATTTTAGTGATTTTAGTGAGTGCTTACCTCCGTTCTTTTCTCGTTTCCTCGATTTCCTCGAAGCTGTTTCTTCTGGTCATGGTGATTCGCGGCTAAAGCTCTTTCAAAATTTCGTTAGCTGTAAAATGACGACACCGCGCGAACGTTTGTCACGGTACTACACAACTAATACGGTCGCGAACTAGATAAAAAACTGAACTGTGTAGGAAACACGTGTAGAAACGTAGACGTCGGTATCTAATGTTCACGTTTCGACGAAAACGTCGTGTGCGACGATGACATACGGGTGTTCGAGCGGCTACGTCCCCTGGAAAGAACCGTAACAGTAAAAATACCATAGAAAGACCGAATCTGTGATTTAGAAACGATCTTGATGCACCGATTAAAAACGCGCGAACTACTAGAAAACATGTAATAGCAGAACAACAACAACAAAAAAACAATCAGCAGTCTCAAATTCAGTAGTCAACGAAGAAAATATAGTTCCTTCCCTCCGATCGGAAAACGATCCATGAAAACGAGAGTGTACGCAAAGTTTCCGAATCTGTCCATCAACGATCGTGGTCAACAATGTCAACCGGTTCGGCGTGTCAAATCGGATATTAAACAGGCGGCGGAGGAAATATCACTGTACCTTGTTTAGCACTGGATCTGTTTCCCCGGCGACCTTGATGGATTCATTATCCGGCGTGACCCAAGTTCTCGATCACTCTCGATCACCGTTAATGAGATGCGAAGAGAACCGACGGCAGTGTAGCGCGGATACACACGATTTAGGACCGAGGACCGAGTATGGGAAAGCGGAATGGATACAGAGCAGATACAGAGAGCAGGCTGTCATCACACATCGGCCATCGAACACGGTGTCGTCGTCTCGGCACACGGTTTGCCCACACAGTGCACTCTCTTCGCGGATCAGAGAGCGAAAACATCCACGAAACATGTTTGCGAGGTGCCGGGCACACCGAGGGCGGAGAAGGGAGGATTGCTTCTTGCCGGGCCGAATTAATGCCCCTTATTTGAATTCCAACCGATATAGGGGACAGGGTTGCGGCTCCGTTTCTAAATGGGGCCCCTTGTTCGGCCACCAGCACACGCGTGCCACTTTTTGCGGCTTCATCTCTTCGCTGAATTACCAGTTTTTCTGGTCCCCGAGAGACGATCCGGCCCAAACCAACGCATCGCGTTGCACGTGAATTCTGTGTCAAAATCAAAGAAGCTTCGATAGAAATGAGATAGGGCGATGATTTTTTTAAAATTAAAGCTGAAACACTGCAGAATATGGGAAAATAGAGATTATGGTACGAACGTTTTTTAACCTTGAAAAAATTCGTTAAACTGATTTCAAATCTGGTCTCGAAATTTGTCTGCGACTTCAGGATTTTGCAAAAAATCGATTTTTGTGAACGAAACTAATAAAACCACAGTCAGTCAGAGTCTAGCTTTGGAAGAGAGAGTTCAAAAGATATCTGCCTTTTTCTTTATTACAAAATTACCTTGATTCCCAAAACAACCGACACTAGGAGTTAAAAAATTCGTTGATGAGAAGTAAATTTAAAAAAATTAAATACTTACCTCACTTCCTGATATTGAAAATATAATTATGGAAAATAGATATCTAATTTAAATTACATTACGGTCACACACAGCCTACAAGGAGTGCCAGCGAGATTCGCAATTCGGCTTCGGCCGTGTACACTGCACACCGCGCCAGACCAGATATCTCGAGAAACTACAGTTCTGTTCGTTTATACATATAGTTTTTATTTACGGTAGACTATTGTGACGCTCCACGTAATTTCTTCAAAGTATCTTCGCTTTCCCACCATTTCATATGGTACAGATCCGTCTTTGAAAAACAAACTAATCGACTACTCTGAAAGTGGAGATTACAGGCTTTAAAATGAGTCCAAAATCATATTTGTACGATCATTTATCACGAAATTATGAGAGTTTAATTTTATTATTTTAATTTAGTAATCTTTAAATTCGACAAGCGTATTTAATTTGAAGTATTAATCAATAAACTTCAATTATGAAAACTGTTGATGCGGTAATGTCCAAAGAAGTCAAAATACGAGATTATTGATGAAAAATGTATAGCATATCGTTTGCTTTAAAATAAATAGAGCGCCGAGGGACACAGATGTGGGAGTAGCTGTATTTTAAACAATGCTTTTATTTTCACTAACAACATACATTGAGTCATCATTTAGGTGGCAACACCCGGTCCCGACAAAGTTCTTCACGCCAGAATGGTAAAAAATAGTAGATCCTCATCCCTCTGCTCTAATTGACAAATGTATAATCGATAGAAGGACGCGTCTTTCTATTGTCTTTGTACATCGAGGTACATACGTATGCTACAGGTAATCCGCTTTCCGAACCCCAGAGGTTTTCATTGAATCGTTCAAGAACAATGTTCCCTTAATAAATCCTCTACAATCTCGCGATCGAGGGAAATCCTATTAACAGAACGAATGTATCCTCTGTTCAAGAGAAAACAATATTTCGTATTTTTTTAATTCAGTGGGAATTCGCCTACATACTCGATGCCTGCATGCTTTCCCACACTTTCGCATACACATATTTGGAATATCAATTCCAACAACCACGAAGATTAACGATCGGTGAACATTTGACAAAACTTTCTATTGCCAAATTGCAAATTTGTTATCGTGTACGAACGCAGTAGTCGGACAGAGTTCGCGAACAACTGTGCAAATATTTTTCGTAATATATTTCTCCGCTCTCCTCGATCACATGCATTGGCTGATCATGCGATAGTCGTTTATTATCAATTATTCCGATCAATGAACGTCCGATCAATGATCGATCCGCGTCTCAATTATACCGATTTTCTTACTTATAAGTTCAATTATAGACTCCGACAAATCCATACACTGGCGTGTCCTGCTGTTTAATTATGAACATTATACGCGCTGTAATATGGACGGAAATAAACATTAGGTATGACGAAATCGTTCAGGCAATGAAATTATTATCGTTTCACCATGTTTTATAATTAGTTGTACACAGGAGAGATTTATAAAACACGTAAATCTTGAAAAGTAAGATGATATGTGTGTCTGTGGTCGCAAGGTAAAACGCCGCATGTCACAATTTCAAAAAATTTTAGTTTATGCATTCATTGGTCTTCGTAGTATAGGATTGACGTATTTACCAGAAAAAAAGTCATGAAAACAAATTCGAAAGGCTCGAAAAAATAATACAATTCAACCGATGTTCTATGTCGAAGCATTAGTGATCAAAACTTTAAACGACTATATCTCGAAAGTGAGAGTGTGTGACATGCGGTGTTCTTCCTGACAACCACAGATGTATAGAAAATAGTAGACAGTTTTTTATAGACGCGGAATTTTGTTTTCGTCACGATTACCAAAATGTAAGAGATCGTGTAATATAGAATGTAGAGATTTTTTGTTACGTTTGACCATCGATAAAGTCTGAACTGTTTCACGCTAATCTAATGTTTGTGCAATCCTTTGATGTATTATCGTCGGATTTAGTCGAATTTTTCGGACGATTGTAATTTCTTTAGCAATTGTATATCGTCGCGTTGGTCCAGCAGATAAGAGTTACTTTTCTGTGCGAGTACGAACTGGGTCACATGCCCATGCCACCCACGATATCAATACTGAGTTTGGCAATGGCAATGGACGGTCTATTTATACATAAACAGATCGAAAACTTCCGCTCCGGAAATTTTATAATGGGAAATCGCGTATCTTCGTTAACCATAATCTCTAGGCATTGCTGAAGGATTCTTTCGTAAATGTGTTATCCCTAAAGAAAAAATTTCGAGTGTTAGAAACCGTCTCCAAAAAATGTTTGAATTCAAATATCAATTTTACAATTGGTCTGAAAATCCAACATTTCAAAACATACGGCATCAAACATGTTTTTTAAAATTGATGCAGAAAATTTTTATTTTGCATAAACATCCGTAGTCTAATAATTATATTCTTCCATTTATGTAATGAATTCCTAAACTTTTTTAGAAATTCTTTGTGGTTTCGGCTATGTTTTCATTAGTAAAATTTAAATAAAATATTGGATACCTCGCACTACTAGCGTGCGTATGTATATTGTATATCGAGTTCCGCAACAATACCTCGTAAATTTCGGCAGTTCGGTAACCTGACCAATCCAGTGATAAGATGTTAAACGAGTTTTTTGCGCATGCGCGTCCAGCACAGTAATGTATTTACGTATCCATTTATTGTGGAGAAAGTAGTGGTACAAAATTGATTAATTATTATCAGACTGCGGACCTTTGTGCAAAATAAATATTGGCTGCAGCGATTGCAAGAAATAGAAACTAAACTGAATGGTATTTCTTCCCTTAATGATTTTAATAGAGGTGAAATCATATATTGACATCTTCAATTTTTAAAATTTTTCAACAATTTTGAATTTCATCTTTTCAAATTTGTTATAAATGCATAAAGATCCATAGTCTAAGTATTATTCATATCTGATTGGCATACACATATTATACATTTATTTTTCAAAATCTTTTGCGAAATTATGCGGGGTGATCAAAGTACCCTATTTTAGCTAAACTTGTACTTTACTGAAATTATCGCACGTCGCACAACTCGCACATGCGCGAGAAAAAATCCGTTCAATATTTTACATACTATCACTGGACCATAACCTAAAAGCGATGTGCTGCCAATATTCCCCTTGTTTCTCTTACACTAATTGTACGCGGCAATTCGTGCGGTCATGTCGCTACGCAGAGTCAAATCTTACAGGATGGGACCCTGGCCAAGGCGGAATCCGATTTCCATAAAAATTTTAGGCGATCGAGGATGTTCTTGTAGGATATCTCAGGTTATCTCGCACTGCACCGGCACCCAAACAAAAAACACCCCAAGAAAAAAGAGTTCTGTACTCTGGACGTTCGCAAAAAGCGGGGGATTAAATAAGAACGACTTGAAATTCGAAGGTGAGTGTGAGACAAATTGTAACAGCATTTACTTGTATACAGTAGAATGTACTTGTACATAGAGTATAAATACATAGACACTATTGCGAAGAACGTGAGGCGCGTTTTCAAAAAGTATAAACACTTAGGAAGGAGAAAATTGCCAAAGAATTCATATTTTAATGAGTAGACAGCGGATTTTATGCATTTATAACAAAAATGATGTAATTCATGTGTAAATTAAGACAGTAAAAATATTAGACGAATTTAAAAATATTATTATATTATTTTCAACATATTAAACATACTAAGAAAGGAAATAAATTCCTATTTCACTCCCATTTGTTGTAATTCACACAAAAAATCTTTACTTTGCATAAAGATCCACTGTCTATTAATGAGCAATGTGAAATCAATCATCTACAACTTGCAGAAAAAGACATATTTATGATAAAAAATGCTGTAGAGCACCATGTATTAACGAGAAGAGATTTAATTTACGACTTGTTAGATAAACATTCTTATTGGTGAGTAACAAATTTTGCGCCATTGCCAAATGTGAGAGGTAGCTGCATAATGGAAAACAATAATTATCTTTTTTACACAGGTATAATACTTATCAATGAAAAAATTCAACAATTAGCATAGAATAGCATAACATTGTTTGTTTACATACCTAACTTTTCTTGTATTTCTAATGCAGGAGGCAGAGGTAATATCATAGACTAGTCGCTATCGCTACCCACAATAAGATTTTTCTTCCTTCGAGTCGTTTCTTCTTTTCTTCTGGTTCCGACTATGAATTTTGCTCTGCTACTTTCGCCTTTGCCCTGGCTTTTGCAGAATCACCTAAAAGCATTTGTAAGTAATATGTAAGTATTTTATTTTCATTGTATTATAAAATTCATTACATCGTAAAATGTTATATTATAAAATTTACTAAAAGTGTTCTAAACTAACTGTTTAACTGCATGTTTTGTTCAACTTTTATTTATATTTTCATATTTTTCAATCATGTTGATGGTACTTACCTCTAACGTGCCATCTTCTACAGTGTGCAAACTTTATATTGTATTGGTTCTGCAAAATTTATATTTGATTAATAAATAACAAATATATTTTTTATAAATAGGGAATAGGGAGAATGAGCGACCACAAAGTGGTCGGGCGAGCAGAGATATCTTTCGTTGGAAAAGGATAGCATATGTCATATGGCATTCCCTTTTGTTCTATATTAGAAGGACAAGGGATAAAGATTTTCTTGTTACGAGAAAAACATCGTCGTCTTATTTCGAAAGAAAACTGTATCAATGATTGTGTAGATACTACGGTATTCAAAAATTGCCGAATACAGAAAAGAACAGCACGGAGACGACAAAGAGGGACTGAGGGCAGAGTCGGGCAAAAATTTTATTTAAATAAAAATTTCGAATAAAGCGGATTTTTTCCAAATGGGTTTTAAACCCATTTTATTCAAAATTTTTATTCAAATAAAATTTTAGTTGTTTTTATTTTAATTACAATGACAATGCAAATAGAAAAGTTCTTTATTTTTAACTCCTTTTTTACTAAATGGTATTCATAATTGCTAGTATTCTGTGTTGCTCGAAAAGAGAAAGGATTACAAAGAGGTGCTGTGTATACATATACCAATGAACATAGGCTTCATATGTAGCGTTTTGGGCGCGCATGCGCGAGAAAACTTGGCCAATATCACGTCACTGGTATGTATGTACAAAGTATAAATGCAAAGAACGTCAACCGTAAGTTGCGCGGGAAAGATTAACATATCTCGAAACAGATATTCAAATGCACAGTGCCCGGATGGGAGTGCATCGAAGTTGACGTGTCGTCTTCATACCTTTCTAAAAATCGCTTGTTACTAAATAATTCTTTCAATATTCACATTCAATCGGACTGTTTGACAGTTGGTCGACAACAAGGCAGTGAAAGTGGAGTTCCTGTCAAGGTTATGTTCAACGCTATTTGGTAAGTGTTCTCTATTATTAACAATTTAAATAACGCCATACTTTCCTTAAATGCAGGATTCTCTATTGCGAATTGCAAATATCTCCGTCAATCACACTCTATATAAAAATGTTGACAAAGTTTTGTAAATTTTGTTTTTTATTGGGACTTTTCTATAATAGCCAATTAAAATTACAAAATTTATTTTTTAAGTTTACAATTCGTTATGAATACATAATATTGAATTGTTATAAAACATTGAGCTCATTCTTGTATTTTGAAATACAATTCATCATTGCCAACAATAACGTTGATTCGAAGTTTGATATTCAGGATCTGATAAGTTTATCGGCTGAAATGAGTCGAGGAAATTTCGGTTGTCATTACCATAATATTGACGAAGCTTGTCGCTACTTGCGCACGTAGAGCTGGACGTTGTCAAGGACAACCATTTTTTTATCTGCTATAAAAGAAAAAGTGTCGAAGTGACACTTGAAGAATACGAATTGTTTCATCGCAGAGTTAGTTGTTTACAAAACCCGTTGAGCGAACGGGTATTGCCATCTTCCGTCGATTCGGTTAAACATGTGGCGTTTGACAGGTTCCCGATCTGACAACCGAATGAGCACTCAGTTTGACGATTAGACGATTTTTCATCATCATTTATAGACGAATCTCTTTGTGCTTTGCTCGGTCGTGCTTCGTCGAGAATCCCTTGACCATTTCGCTCAAGTCACCAAAGATAATCGCGTAAAGAAATTCGCGGGAAACGGTAACCGCATCGTTCCGCGGCGAACAACATCAGCTGATCGGACGAAAATCATTCCGATCATGTGCAGTCCTCGCGAAATTTCCTTCGTCACGTAATTTGAATATATTTATTGTATGTATATTTTCAATCATTTTCATTTACTGATAACCAGACTGACAACAATCTTCATGTAAACACAAACAACTTTATCAGATATAATTTATAAAATATCGCGCGCGTACCCCGATATAATATATTCTTCATTTCATTTCAATGAAGATAGGAACGCGATTGCAATCTTTCAGCAATTTTGTATCAAAGTTTAAAAGATAAAAGTTACTATCAGGTCGTTAAGTATGATACTTGACAAATGTGTTTGAAATTTGTGTTTTATTTATCAAATAAATACATAAAATTTGCAAAACACTGATAACATATGCACAGAAATGCAATTTGCTCTCTGATATGCAAGAAACGTACTGCACATTTTTTATATTCCTGTCTATTGTTTCACATTTTTACTGATAACATTAAACACAGTTTGTCAGATACGGAAATACAAAAGCGAGGGTTCTGTGACGATATACTTCCGGTTCGAGCGCTAAAGTCTGTTTCTCACATTCAGTCACCGCGATTTTTGTCCGATATAGCAACCTTTTTAGATTTTTCAATAGAAATAACTTTATTATTTTAAATAATAATTCATTTAGACTTGCTCAAATAATAAATAATTATTTGCGTTCCGTAATTTGACGATGCCCGAACGTATCTACAATAATTTTCAATCTTCTCATCTCTTGCGTCCTCGCGAATACTGTCCATTTTTTTACAAATACAGATG
Organism: Lasioglossum baleicum; assembly: GCF_051020765.1. Lineage (NCBI taxonomy): Eukaryota > Metazoa > Arthropoda > Insecta > Hymenoptera > Halictidae > Lasioglossum > Lasioglossum baleicum. The sequence continues at coordinate 11,992,941 of NC_134929.1, forward strand.
TTTATACGAGTTAGCAGTCATCAGAAGTCATGAACAAGTTTTTTAAATATGTAAACTTTCGTTTGTTATTTTATTTTTTCTGCGTTATATTTTGTATGTCTGAGCGTTGTCCGATTTGATGGAAGTTTTAATGGCGAAGGGAATCATTTACCAGTGATTGAAATTTGCAGAGCGATTAAAGGGTCGCAGATCCGGCAGGGTACAATAATGTTTAATTAACGAAATTAAACGGCGGCTCACGATCCGCCTATATTATAACGAAACAATGAAATCTGCAATTAAGACGAGGTACATATCTAGGTCGTAGTACACGCGGGGTGCCAGCTATCGGGAAGTGGCATGCAATTGCGACAATTTATAGCGGATATTCGACAATTATAGGAACCGCTTCGCTCCGCATAATACGATTCAGCAAAACGCGGACGCATAAAACGACGAGACCACGCGATTGCTTCGAACAACAATCGCTCATAATACTCTCGATTCCGCGTTTTCCATTTTCGTTTCTCGCGTTCGATTCGATAAACCGAATGATACGATAACAAACTTGCTTGTCGCGTTGAAGAAAAAATATTCCTCGCATTCGTCATCGCATCAATGGAGTTATAATTATCCTATACAAATTTTTTTAAAACGTTAGAATTTGTATTTTAACTATCTTTGCATTGCAATTGATATTTTCAATTTTTTTCAGATTCATTTGCATCGAAATATTCAAACTGTTTTTATAAACCTTTTTGTTTGTATAAAAGTACAGGCGCAAGGTACACAGTAAAGATACAGGGTAATTAAATTTTTTTGCGATTCATCTTCATTTTTACATTGCAACTGATAAATGTTTAACGTATTACTTCGCTTGGAAAATCTGCTCTTGTTCCGTTAAATTTACAATTTAATCTATTTTAAAAATTTCATTTCCCTATGTTCAATGATTCTTTATATCACTCCGTAAAAATGATTACGATATTTGTTTGCTTGTCTCGGTTCTTTCCTTGTTTCCTCGATTTCCTCGAAGCTGTTTCTTCTCGCGATGGTGAGCAAAGGAACATCAGAATCGATCAAACCCTAATAGGTATACATATTTTTCTTGAAGTAACAATATTAATTTTGTTAGGACCCCAGCTCTCCTGCCTTTTGTATTCTCCAAAATGCATTTGACCAAAATGCAATCGATTGAATAATCTCATTACGTTCAGTGTGTAATTAATAGAACTTGTCCCGACAATTTTGGCCGACGAATTTAGAAATGCTCTTTAAAAGCAGCCAAAGTAGCTTCGTTCACAGTCAATAAGGTATTCGAACGGTGAACGGTGGCATACTAATTTCACAGGGAATCGAGTTGCCATTTCATAGAAACGATAGACCGTCGCCGCGACTGGAAAATCTCCCGGCCGAAATTAACTTTGAATCCTGATTACACAGATAAATGAGTTTCGGAAGTTAGCGGTTGTACGGCCATCGGTATGAAACGATCTCCGGGAACCGTTCCTGGACGACGGTCCTCGACAGGAATTTATTATAAGTTGCTTTGCAAGTTCGCCGATGACACAGCGATTCGCGAAATGTCAGGCTTAATTATCTTACTCACAATCAGAATCTTGTTAACTAATTAACTTACGCGTCGCGCAAAATGCTGTCATTATTATACCAATACATTGACTGGCTGGATGTACATAGGAGCACTTAACAGTTGCGACGAAAATTTATAATTGATACGAAATGGTTATTTTAAGATTGATCAATAAACTTCAATATTTAGAGCTGTCCATGTGGTAATGTCCAAAGAAGTAAAAATACGGGATTATTCATGAAACATGTACACCACGTTGTTTTCTTTAAAATCAATCGAACGCCGAGGGATACAGGTGTGGAAATAGTTGTACATATTTTAAACAATGCTTTTATTTGTACTAACAACATACATTCAGACATCATTTAGGTGGTGACACCGTAACTACGATTAACATTAATGCAACACCCGGTCCCGACAAAGTTCTTCACGCCAGAATGGTAAAAGAACACGCGAGATCCTCATCCCTCTGCTCTAATTGACGAATGTATAAGCGACAGACGGAGGACGCGAATCAAAGGCAAACAACGTTCTTGTTTTTCTATTGTCTTTGAACATCGAGGTACATATGTACATACGTATACAGGTAATTTGCTTTTCGAACCCGAGAGGTTTCCATTGAATCGTTCATGAACAATGTTCCCTTAGTAAATCCTCTATAACTCGCGATCGAGAAAACAATATTTCGTATTTTTTAAATTCAGTGGGAATTTGCCCACATACTCGATGCCTGCATGCTTTCCCACACTTTCGCATATACACTATCCCACGAGAGAGTAACCCCGTTCTGCGCAGCTTTCTGAGCTGATCTAGATGGTGAGGGCTCAGCGAGTCTATCATCTTGCACTCCACTACCCACTCGCCATTTTCTTGAAGCAATTAGGGCGAAGATGCGCAGCGACGGACGAAAATTCGTCTTTCCGCAGAGTTACTTACTCTCTCGCGGGATAGAGTTTAATCTGGCGTTCTACAATATTTGGGACATCAATTCCAACAACCACGAGGATTAACGATCGGCGAACATCTGACAAAACTTTCTACCGCTAAATTGCAGGTTTGTTATCATGTATGAACGCAGTAGTCGGACAGAGTTCGCGGAAAACAGTGCAAACATTTCTCGTAATTGATATATTTCCCCGCTCTCCTCGATCACATTTATTGGCTGATCATGCGGTAGTTGTTTATTGTCAATTATTCCGATCAACGACCGTCGGTTCGATGAACGATCCGTGTCTCAATTATACCGATTTTTCCGCAGACGATCACGAGTACTATACTTGTAAGGTCGCGAGCCTCTGTCTGCTACGACGGACACATGAATTTCAATTACAGATCACTATTATCATACTCGAACGTGTCCGCGTTTTACTTTATTATAATGTCGACGTGGAATTTCAAACATATATTTCTTAGCCAGAAATTTGATATGATTCATTCGGTTGCAATATAAATTCGTTTGACTGCAAATATAAGTACATATGTTCGAATTTTAATGATTTACTTGAGACTCATCGCTACAGATTGTACAGAAAATATTAATGTTTTTCATATATTAATATCTGAAATCGTCATTATTGAACTGCGGAAACGAGTCTTATAAAATAGGAAACAGAATTAAATTCTATATCGTCATCACTTCAATATGAACACATAAAACGATTGATAGACAAGCTCGGTTTTTGTTTAACGCTATATTCCCCCGAATATCTTTCCTTACATCAATTTTGTTCTGTTAAAACCAGAACAAAAACTTGTACTAGATTTTAATACATTAAAAATATTGGTTTTTTGTACTCGGATTAATATAACTAAAGCTTTTAAGGATTAATAAATGCTATCATTCATCGGCAGGCGATCGCGCTAGTTTGTCATTCTTCTAAAAGCTTCAGAATGAATAGTTAACGACGAAGAATGTTCCTCCAGGGATACAATCATTCTGAATGTGTCAATTTCCGAGACGAATGTTGCAAAACTGTCCTGGCAGACGATTGTCACGCTCACGCTATTCTTTCTCTCGCTCTCTCTCGCTCTCTCTCTGACTAAGTGGAAGTATAAAAATATAATTTCAGGATATGTCGATAGGTTATAAGCGATATCAAGCATGAAGGGAGACGTCGGGACCATTTTATTCATCCTCCGAGTACGACGGATGCCCGGTAAACGACTAGGACGCTTAACATTAGATTTACGAGGCACTAAAAGTGACTATTTTACATTGCTTTATAAAAATAATGAGAATGTATCTATTCAAATTTCTAGCCATTCTTTTTATACTATATGTGCCCAAAGAAATCAATTTGTTCAATAATTTCTCATGAATGAACCTTTACAATTTCAATGATCGTAAATTAATAAAATAAAAGCCGTGATTTGGACAGGTCCCGTAAACCTAGTGTTAAAAAGATAATAGTTCCCTCTGGACTGTGGCACACGCGAAACGCTTGCGTTCTCTTCTGGTTCGATCGACACAGTATTCGATCGTTCGAGTTTAAGACGACTCGAGGAGAAGATGCTTGCGTTGCTCGATCTCTTCGCCATCCTGACGGACGTCCGGCTTGCGAATCGTTTTCGATTTCCGCTTTAATTCCCTACCACTCTGTCCCTCTGTTTCAAATTCTATCCTCGCTAGACTGTTCCCTGCGGCGATTTTGTTTAAGATTCCCATCGTGTCGTCGACGCTGCTACAGCTTTGGCTGCCCCCGGTGCGATCGTCGACGCCCTTCCTGTCCCCCATCTCTTCTTGTCTCTGCGGCCGGATGTCATCATATTTCTGTGCACAACGTTTCCCGGGAAAATGGACATTGTTACCGTGAAAGCATTTCATTTACAAACTATAAACAACGGCGAAACAACGGAAACAATCCGTCTTTGCGCTGCGGGATCAGAGCTGGGTATATTTTAAGATCTACGGAGATCTACAGCTGGCTATTTGTCTCGACGATGATTATATTTTTACGTATGTACTTATAAATTCGTACTTTTATCAATGTAATGACAGCATATATTTTCGAATGCATTGATGGATGTAGCTCGTCATTCCCTATCAAAAACGATTAACCTGTTTATACCGAAAAACTGTTAGTTTGGAAGTACAGTAATGTCTCTATCGACGCAAAAAAATATCCCCTTCACTGTAGTAGTCTGATCTTGGCTCGGGTATATAGGTGTAAACCACTACTAGAGTCCCGAGCAGTGTCGCTAGAAAGTGCCGAAACCAGCACTCGAGGGGAATATAAGTACCCCCTCTCTGATGACCAGAGTAGAGTAATATGTGACACGTTGCGCTTGCGCGGCGCAACACTGCTCTGGTCATCAGAGAGGGGGTACATCATCTCACCGTGATTCCCCTCATCTGGCGACACTGGTCCCGAGGCTTTTGCGTCGATAGAGACATTACTGTATTATCTCCGTAACTGTCACCAAAATACAATTTTTCTACCTGCATTGTAACAAAATACGTCTAATAGGTTGAAAACAATATAACGGTAGTTTTAAATTCTTCTAATGTTTTCACTATTTTAATTTACACCTACTCATTTTTTCCATAAGTGTATAAAATCCGCTGTCTAGTCGTCACATTTTATCCCCAAAGTTTCAGGCGTGAAAGTAGAAGCGTCGCGGGTCGAGTTCAAGTCCCTCTTTCTTTTTCGATCGCCGTCCTCCTCTACGTTCGACAAACCAAAAAGAATGTAGCGCGTCTACTAGAACTGTCGCGCGGCAGACCCGACGCGACGATACGACAGTTACGGAGATACTACTTTAATAGGAAAAGTTTGATAGCGGGAAAGGTTGTTACCAGCATTGTACCCCTCGGTATCGTGGCAGTGGTTCTGATGATGGATGGGCGTACATTATCACTGTTGCTGATGGCCGATGGCAAAGTGATCAAAACTATCTCCTCCTCCTCCTCCTCCTCTTCCTCCTCCTCCTCCACACTTGTCTTGCGGTAGAATTTTCGCGTGAACGGCCACATGTTCGATGTAGTTTTTTCGTTCAGTTTCCCGAGCTTCTGCGGGGCACCCGTCGTCCATACGCATGTCTCGCTGCTTCCCGTGCTACTGTCGCTTTCGGTGCTGTAGTGACGGAGTCGTCGTTCTTCGCAAAACACACCATAATTGTCTAATTAAATGACACGTTTTCGTTACCACCCTCGCGGGCTGAGATTCGTAGTGGTGCATGTCGAAATTTTCTAGTAGCCAGTTGAAATGAGAACGTTCTACATATAAGAAAGCATAGAAAATGCATTGAGTAATTGATGCGTCAAAATATAAGTGGATTTACCGGTGGCTTCCATGAAATCGTCAAAAGCATCCACTTTCAGATGCACAACCAGTTAACCTTAGAATAAAAACACTGCTTCTCACACATAAAAATATTTCACGCACTCGATTAGATCAAGAAATACGATTGTGGATCAACGCGTTAACACTTTACTTAACAGGACGGCATATTTACTGTCACGTTGCAGCGCGCTGAAGACTGGCGGCTTCCTCGCGAAAGGGGTTCCTCCGTCTTGAACTTCCTCGTGACAGGCCTCTGTTATGAGGATCTTCGGGCTCTTTTTTGGTGTGTCGTATATTGGTATACAACAGCTGTGGCCCACGTTCGCTCTGATGCAGTCGTTTTGGTAGTGAGGACCCATTAAGCTGGCTGAGCTCGTGCTCGACCTCACGATCTTACTGCTTTCGCCTATTCGCATAATATTTCGATCGTATCGGCAATAATGAGAATTCTGTGATTAAAGGTCTACGAGACAATGCTAAAATCGATTCGAGAACGAGGGACAGACGAGGGTGAAATAAATCAGTCTTAAGAAAGGCGACCACATTTCTGAAAATTGCACAGTTCGATGATTTGGGTCTAATTTTTATTAATTTCTTGTCGTGTCGAATTAAACAGATGCCAATTTAAGCTAACCTCCGATGAGTACTTATTTGTCCAATACAAAATATTATAACAAGTACTGGTGCTTTGAGAGAGGAAATAAAAAGTGCTTGAACGGATCAAAGAAACGAATGATGAAAGATGAGTTGAGTTCTCGATTGGAATCTCGATCGCCAACCTAATTCGAAAGTCGGCACACGAAGCGTGTTGCACGATGCAGCGGGTTGCATCTTGGCTCGACTGGGGCCTGCAGTCAGCACCGCTTCGCTGAATGTTCGTTGCAGAGGGGAGTTGGATACAGAGGAACCAGTTCCACTTCCGGACGGTCTTCTTGATCCTGCCGCACTTGGCGTCCGAGCGTCAATTTCCTGTATCCCGAATCGTTTCCATTTAAATCTGAACGTCGCTTTATACAATATCATACGAGCATACGGAATTCGACAGCAAAATTCTCCGTGCACACATACTTTTCAAATATCCTATTTTCGATTTATGTAAAGAAAAATTGATACAGGAGAATCTCCGTTTATATGTATTAACCCTTAGCACTCCGAATTATTTTTCAAATTTGTTGCCAAAAAACTTATTTTAAGCAATTTTGTTTGCTAATTATGTTAAATACACCTCTCATGTTGTAATTTATGTTTGTGGAACTGATATTTGGTTTTAACTGAAAAATATAAATAAAGGAAGCACCAAATACATATAAGAACCCGTTTTATTTACATTTTTCTTTCTCCGGTGTCGAGTCACACTCGACAAAGGAGTGCAAAGGGTTAATGGAACCAGATTTGCAGGAAAGGAGTGAACAGACAACTCAAACGGGCAGGTTTAGTGTACGAAAGAATTATATTTAGAGGATTGGGTTATTACTTGCTGAAATTCCGACTGGGTTGTCTTTTTCCGCCAATAGTTCTGTATGGAGTATCGCAGGGATTGCGATTTCATGGCATAAACGAGGCCATTGATAGACGGGGTTAAGGCGAGCAGAACAGTGGTCGTCGAAGCCAGCTCCGGGTAGTCGAGTAGCTGAGGTTGAGTATCGACATCGGAAACCTCCCAGAGGATCAGACAGCAATACGGGACATAAAGCACGTACAGAGGACTGAGCAGTTGGATCACCTGAAAATTCAGTTCTCTGTTGAGTAGGCGAGAAAATGTTGCTTCACGCACTTGATTTCAACGATACTTCGCTATCAACCCCCTTGCCGTACAATCTATTTCACAGCTGCGTTAGCTAGAATATCTTTGTCCTCGGTAACTCCTCGCCGCGCCGCACGACTTTGCGGTCACAATAATTAGAACTTCTCTGTCTTGAATCATTTTCCAAATGAAAATGGAACATGTTTGTATGTACGTTTACGCAGTGGTAGATGTAACGTTAAAGACCCAGAGTGCTCCAGATAATAAAAAAATATATAAAAAAACTTTTTAAAAACCATGCTTATATTAAAATTGCACTAAAAAGGTGAAAATAATTTTTTTAGACATTAGTGGTTATAAATAAAAGCGTGAACCGCTAAACTATAGTGACGTAATCTTCGTGGGCGCTCCAAGCTTTTATTTATAGTCACTAATGTCTAAAAAAATTATCTTCTCCTTTTTTATTTTCTACTTTTTAGTCTTTTTTAAATGGAACGCAAGATGTAGTAATACTGGTATGAAATAGTAAGATATATATATAGAAACGCAAGATATGGAAATACGCAAGATAGAATGAGGGGATGACTCCGAGAGACGACGTTTGGAGTGACAGAGGAGTGGGGATGAGTCGGAGTGGAAACGCCTAGTGGAGTAGGGAGGGCTGGCGCGCGGAGTGGGGATCGCTGAACGATGATTTTTTTTCTTCTAGACGCACAGTTTGTTAAAAATTTGTCTTTTATATTGCATTGTCATCCAGTTCTGAGCTGTGTTCAAAGTTTCAAGTTTCTAGCTCAGGCAACAACTCGGCAAGCTCATATAAGCGTGGAAAATGAATCGGAAATCCGCGTAAGTCGCGAGAGCTGTCCACCGCAATATCCGTCAGGCGAAGGGAATTATGTACGACGCGGCGCAACGAGACGAGAGAAGTCGTGCGATTAGTATCACGCGAAGGATGAATTATGCGGAGTAAACAGATATTACACGGGGGTGTATGCACAAACCGTGGTTGCCGCGCTGTGGGACGGGCTGGCCATCGGTACCGTGACTGTCGGTACAAGAAACGGATTCTGTTGATGGGTGATGGCTACTTGAGCGTCCAGAGCGACTTTGATAATTGCGCCGGCGATCCGGTGCCGGTGACGACGGGCTATGGTGAGCACATGTAAATTCCAGACAGTGATGAACACAACTGGCACAATCAGCCCTAGGATCACGTAAACCACCCCATAAATCGTGGCTGTTATGCCCCACAAACTGTTACCGAAATCCGGCGCGCAACAGCCTATACCTGGCCTGTATCTGCGACAAACAATACCAAACAAGTGCATCTTTCATTATTATACGTGCGCGAACATATCTGATAAAATTTTTAACACTAAACCTACCGAACACTAAAAGCTATTAAAATGTTCTACCTTACAAAAATGACAAGGCTCCATTTATTCAGATTTTGTGTAATTTAATAAGCATGAAAAAGTTCATCGAATCAATTTCCATGTACGCAAATTCATAATTTTAACGAAGATGAAAAATATAAAACCGGCCATTTGACCGGCAGCAGTGGTAGGTTTAGTGTTAATTAACATAAACAGCGAGTAGAAGACTGTCGGAAGGGATCCTATTACATAATAAGTAGACTGCGGATCTTTATGCAAAATAGAAATTGTCTGCAGCGATTGCAAGAAATAGAAACTAAATTGAACGCTATTTCTTCCCTTAATGATTTTAATAGAGGCGAAATCATATATCGAAATTTTCAATTTTAAAAATTTTCCAACAATTTTGAATTTCATCTACTCAATTTTGCTATGAATGCATAAAGATCCGTAGTCTAATAAAAAGATTTTCAATAATTGTGCCGTACCAAAATAAACCTTACACTCTTCTTTTTATTATAATTCAAAACTAAATTATTAAATGATGTTACACAGAGTGACTAGTTATTCACAATTGAAATTGTTGTTGCTATCGAAGGGAATAATCGCCGGTAGGTAATGCGTTAAGTGCCTTTCAGAGCATAATACACAAAATTGCTAAGAGAAAATTTAATGAACCACGAAGGAAGCGTACCTGTAGAATGGGACGATTCCCCAAAAAGGCAGCATGCACAGCGGTACGGTCACTATCCAGAGTCCAGCCAGTCCGTATGCAACGCGCGGCGAAGAGATCAGACCAACATAGTGCAATGGTGCTGCGACCGCAATATACCTAGACAACAATCACATTATGCTGCAACCGAATTCTAACTGGCATAAATCCTTAAGGGGAAATTGCTATTTCTTGTTAAAACATAAAAAACGATTTTATTGCTTTTACAGAGTCTTTGTAGTTTAACTCTGTAGCCGAGTCAAATCGCCAGACCTCTATGCGATTTTAGCCGGGTTTAATTGCTTCTTATCGATCATCCCGGATGCAATATTCACGCGCGAATGACCAAGTCTCCGCTGGAAGAACAAGTAACGAGACACAGGGGAGAAGGTCGCAGGGCCCCGAATGTATTACGACCGTCGACGCGACGGTTTAAATCCACCGATTGCCAATGAATAAAATATATTTGCCCTTCGATCGACCTAAGATCTGAACTCTCGTGCGGCATACTCTCCGGTAGCCTCCGCATCCACGCGCGTGCCCCCCCCCCCGTATTTTTGTCCACAAGCTTCCGGCCTGATTTCCGAACCACTCAATATCGCCAAGTGTTTGTTATATTCTCGGTGTTCTGATTACTTCGACGCGACGCAGAGTCGCCAGATGAGGAGAATTGTCTCGAATGGAGGGGAATGCAGTTACCCTCTCTCTCTCTGCCAGTACCGGATTAGTCACGTGACATTGCGACACATGCACAACAGAGACGAAACGCGACACGTGACCAGGCTGTGGTGGAAGCGTGGGGGAATAGCGTCGTAAAAAGGGAATGTGGAGTAGAAAGACAAGTTTTAATCTGGCGACTCTGCCCCGACGCGCGACGGTGATCGCGAAACGGGGGCAATTTCATTCCGTTTCTGGGTTAGGACTGTTATCAAATATGTGTACACTGGAATTTCATAAAGCAAAAATACTTAGAAATGTTGCACTCATGGTCTACGCTTTGTCTTGCAATATCTGTAAACATTTTTTTATACAAAATGAGACTACCTTCGAAATTTTAGCTAAATCGGGCGCGACCGGTTTTCGGAAGTTTCACCTGCTCCTGATGGGAACAATCGGTGGTATTGCTCGTCTGCCCGTCGGGTTTCAGATTGAATCGAAGATCTCTCTCGCGTCAGTGAACGGTCGAAGAGATACCGGCTGAATGCCAGGAGCCGCTATCGACATCTTACATCGCACATCTCGCCGGCTTTGTGCGATGCAATGCCGCGTCGTCTAGCCTCGTCAAACGTCGCCATGAACTTCGGGGGTTGAACTTGATTTTTCTATCGCGAATCCTGCCAGATAAAGGACCTTCGATCCGACAGCTTACCGACTTCAAAGCTGAAGGAGCGGCGACCCTTCTCCGACAAGCCAAATCGCCTGTTCTCGATAATGCTTCCCCCTCAGCGGACAGGTCGATTCGCCGAAAAAACGGGGACGAAATTCGTATCTCTGTTTGTTACACTTCATTCATTACTAGACTTCATTCAAAACTGGCTGCATTATTTATATGAAGCTCTAGTTCAGTGAAAATGTGTTTCTTCTAAGAATTTTAGTAACACGAGGATAACGCAATAGTTAGACTGCGGATACAAAAGTTCGACTTTCTGCCGGTTCTCGAAATGTTAAACGAGTTTCCCTCTATGGATTGAGGATTAAGCACGGTGCAAAAGTGAATTGTGCACTAACCTGTCGTAGTTAATACCTGCGACGGTCCATAAGGCGATAGGGTGGAGCACTGTGAACAAAAATCCAAGTGCGTCACACCAAACATCGCCAATCAACCAAAATCCACTGGCGAATGCAAGGGTGATTAGACTGATACCGAATTCTACCAATCCCAGATGAGTTACCAGCAACGTGTTTTCAACGTGCTGATAAGCCTGCGAACATATTATACCGTTTTCATTAAACATAGGTCTTAGAACAATAAAGTAAACACAGTTAGAAAGTGATTTAGACCGGCGTGAAAAGATGAATTCATAGGTAATGTGTAGACTGCGGATTTTATGCGTTTACGACAAAAATGGTTAAATACCTACAATTTAAAGCAGAGGGAATATTATAAGAAAAAGTAAGAATATCAGTGTATTAGTTTCAGCTTAATAAAATAATTAAAAGAAAGAAATCTTTATTTGTCTCCTGTGTATCGCAACCAACGCAAACATTTTTTATTTTGCATAAAGATCCACAGTCTAGTAACGCGAGTGGGTTTGATTAGAGATTGGAACATTTCCACAAGGAACACTATAACAACGAGTCAGACTCGAGCTTTCGAACAGAATTGTCTAACTATTATTGATTCCCTTGAGCCCCAAATAAAATTCTACTTTGTTGTTGTCGATGTATAGCCATTGGAGCATTCCATAAATATAAACTTTCTTCTATTTCTAAGAAATTATGAACGCCAAAGAAGATCTAATCACTGCAACCGTAAAACGAATCGTAATACAATGTGTTAATAAAACAATAGTCTAGTTCTAGATACAGTTAAAAATGATTTAAAATTAAGAATGAAGGCAGAGACCAAAAGAGTTCGACTAAAATCATTGTCGTCAAATATGTCTAGATTGCACTCGGCAGAAATTGAGTGAAACTCGGCAAAGTATTGTTGAAATAACGATTGTGACCAAGGCTTAACATTCGGTCGAAACAATTCCAAAGACGGCGCGACGAGTCAATTCGAAAGGATCGCTCTTCGATATTACTACATATCCATGACCGAAGGGCGCCGAACGACAGCAGCGAAACTGGGTCGAATAGAAACGCGTTCAGACGCTTTGACGAAACTCCTCATAAGATTTGCTGCACTGTTTCCTCCACGTAAATGTATATTACAACCATCTCTTTGAAGGCCTCTCCCCATAACGCCAGAGGTATACAGAGCGGTAGAAAGTTGAAAGGAAACGTTAGAGTCCTCTCGTGCAAAATACGCAATAAATAAATATGATTTTTGAAATTTGATATCGTCAATAGTCTATATTTCAGCGACTGGGATCAGTCACATAATCACAGAGAAGATAGTACAAAATCATAAACATATCGAGTGAATTTAATAATTCCATCTCTCACAGCACAAATTAGTTACTCCCAAAAGCAAATTAACTCGGAAGTCTCACCGACATCGAGAACCAGGGCGAGCAACTCGTTCGCAACCCAGTGCACGAAACGCGTCCAAAATCAGTACATACATATATGGCAAACTGCTCGAAGACCGATGAATCGGCTCGAAAGAAACAGAAACATTGCGGACACAAGAGTATTGATTGGGAAGTGGTCGGCTATTCTTTGGGCCGTTACGCGCTATCGTGCCACTGGGTACGAAGTACGAGGTAACGTTTGAACTCGTTAGCACTTGGTCGCTGCAAGTAATATAATAATTTTTTACTCAAAATTGGTTTACCCAATAATTGGACGACCATGCTCAGCGACCAAATGCAGCGAGTCTTCGAAAATTGTCAGTTCTTTTTTATCACGGCGCACCGCACCACAAAATCTGAAAAAATCTATGAACAATACCGACCCCTACACATAAAAACAGGGATCAAAAATAACAGTTATTCTAAAATTTTCTACGATGAAAACCATTAATAAAAAGTTGATTGTTATTGAAATTTAAATTCGAAGAACAAAATGATTAAAAAATATCAATTTTTATACTTTTTGGTTACAAATAACAGTTATTAGTGTCCAAAATATTGGATCCTCCTTGATAACTGTTATCGATGAAGAAGAACTGTTTCGATTGCTCAAAGCAGTTATCAATGAGAGAAATTTATTTCGATCGCTCATAACAGTTATCGATGATCGAATTTATTTTCACTTGTTCATAATAATCATTGATAAGAAAATTCAGTTTGGTTGTTTATTTTCGGATGGATCAAGTCTGTAAAATTCATTGAGAAGGTTTCGTACAACAAGACGAATCAACAGTCCATAAGAACAACACAAAATCTGTTTGTTTGTCACAACAAATTTTGATTGTAGCAATTAATTATCTACCATTTGAAAGTTGTACTATTTAATAACAACTACTTATGTATTACAAATTTCCTTCATCAATAACTGTTATGAATGATCAAAATCAACTTCTCTCATTGATAACTGTTATAAGTGATAGAAATGAATTTCAACAAAAGAAAAAATATTTGGTTACTTATAATCCTTATTTGTAACCAATACGATTTTAGTCGATGAAATACTTGTTATTCTATGACTTTTTCTTTTTGGTTATAACAGTTATAGTCCCTGCATAAAACAATACCGACACCTATGCAAAATCTGCATTTTCCGATTTTTTACAACCAGACTGTTCTACTTAAAAATCTGAGATAATTACAGAATATGTATCTAGGTATATGACATCCGTTACATTCGTTTCAGAATTTTCGAATACAACTAAACAGGGAAAATAGGCCAAAAACTAATCTTTTCCATTTTACCCCATAACTAGCCCCCCGGTCGAGATGTAGGATTAAAATTTTATACAACATAGTTTTTCTTGAAGCCGTTTTTGTTTTTGTTATAGCGTGCCAATGGGCAAGCATGAATTGACCTGGGGTATTGAACTAATCTTTGTACTATAGAATAGTGTTCCACCGCGTGGTAAGACGTCGTTGTCGACCTGCCACGGTCAGCAAGCATAACAGTGCAGCGTATACGGCTATTTCCAGGGTGGCCACTTTCCTTTCGCGAGTTCCATTTCTCCCTCGAGAAAATGTGTCATGCTTGCGAAAGGAGTGGCACCTCTATCGGAATGGAACCGCTTTTAAAAGCCAGGATTATCTGCGATCGGAAAAATCGCGAGGCTCCCGATCTTCGTCTGAAATGCCGTTAACCCGGTATGTATTCATTTCCCCGACGGGATTGGAAACGAGGGAAAAATCACCCTCGGAAATTCCGGACGGCAAGTGGACCGCGGTATATCGCGTATCATCACCTCGAATTTTAAATCGTTTGCGAGGGCTGATTCAAAATACGAAAAAGAAACGAAATAAAAAGCTTTTGCTCGAGGTTTTTATTTTGGAACATCACCATCTCGCTATGCCATCCTCGATTTTGTGCAATGTATGTACTGTTTGTTTTCTTTGCGAGACAGTAAAATTGATTTTGGTTACCATAAACCAAACGAGCACTGATAGTGACAATAATTTTAAAAAACAGAACGTAATAGGAAAGAACAAGAAAATTCAGAAGTCTGTAGTTTTCAAACGAACTTGAAATCAGCTAAATGGTGACTTAACTCCTCCCCCCAATTGTATTGGGTTGGCAAAAAAAAAACGTGGTAATAAGTTCGTTCGGTTTTTTAGAGTGGAATAAATAAAAAAAATCGAACTAACTTATTTGCCAACCCAAGAAATCTATGTTCGGCACACGTAAAAAAACGTAGTAACCATTTCGTTTCCTGAGACTCGATACTCCCGAGATTCTCACAACAATCGCGGGAATACTGTATACCAGAAAAATATCAGTTTAATCAAAATTATTCAGCAATGAGCATTCACACTCGTTACACCATCGCCAATCGAACATGTTAGCAAATTGTAAGACAAAGATTATGACAACCAACGAAACACCTGACCACCATTCCCAGGTCAGCGAGCACCATCACATTTATCTTTCGCGCGCTATCAAATTTCACAGCGCGTTCTCTGACGCTGGGAATAGGGCAATCAAAGAAAACCGATAACCCATTGAATAATTCCTACACTGTCAGCGATCAATTGTCTCCCAGACGTGAGATCCATATACGGATGTTCATATGTCCTGCGTTCTTAAAGGATAAGGCGGGGAGTTTTTTTTTTTTTTTTTTAGTATTCACCTCTTTGTGCAGCCAGAACATCACGAACAAATTGAAACCATTAAGAAGAAGACCGAGAATAGAGCACAGGAGCAGGGGAACGTCAACGACCCAATCGATCATTTTCGCGTACTGTAGCCGCCTTCGAAAAGGTTGGGTTCCTTGGATCGAAAGAGGAGGATCGATCTTGGTGTTCAAATCGCTCTTCCGGCTCTGTCACCTGAAACACCTGATTGGTAGCTTCATGTTAGTCTTAAATAACGAATTTATACGGAGGTACCATTCTTTCATCAAGTTTCACAAGAAAAATGGGGATTTTTCGAACATTTTTAACGATTTCATATTGGAAAGCTATCAAAAATGACTCGAGGCTGAGAAACTTTTTGATATCTATTTTAGCATGATTCGGTATTGTGAAAAAATAAACTTCTAATACTACAGATTTTTTTGATACACGACGAAACAAAAAGGTTTATGAGATGATTGACGGTTGTTGCCAATAATATTTAAGATGTGCATACTACAATTTCAATCCACTGATGAATCCAAAGATGTTTTAATTGTTTCAAAGTAGGACCGTGTTTAGAGACGCAAAATGGTACGGACTTTCTGCACTTGATGGAATTTAGTTCTCGGTTAGAACAGTGCTTTAATTCGACGCAACTTCTTGATCAAGCACGACGCGACGCGAGTTAAGTATAATTCAAATGGTGTTCAACGTGCTAACATTATCCACGGCGACCATCGAACTTCACGGTGATCCGATTATCGCGTGGGCAACTTTGTTATCGCGGTAGATGTCGTAACTATGCTAGCTCCACGGATTAGCGAACGCTTTTACTTTGGATTAGCTCATCTGTTCACCCTTCCTTGTTCCCCGAGGGAAAGGGTTGTTTGTTGTGTAGTTTCGTGGGAGTTTTATGTATTGTAGTTCACGAAGAAGTCTCCGAGAGAAAGAAGAAATGGACAGTTTCACAGAATTTAAGTGAATATTAATTGTATTACTTTTGCATCCGATTAATTGTATCGTCACTCTTTGACGGTCCTCTTGATTTTGACAGTCATCTTGATTATGTTTTTCTCCTCAACTATTTTCTATATTTTTATTGGCGATATACATATGTATACAGAGTGAGTCACCTAACTTTGCCACCTCAAATATCTTTGTTGTTTTTAAAGATACATAAAATGTCTGAAGGACAAAGTTGAATGGTTCAGTGGGGCTCACATATCAAAAATATTTTTGTTTTTATGTGATCTTTTTAGAGATATCAAGGCCACCTTCATTTTTTAAAATGAAAGCACCTTTTCATTAGGAGTTCAGTGACTATAATTACCCATGCACCTATAAACAGAGCATTATTATTTTGCATTAACCAAAAAATTCGCAGTCTACTCGTTAATCACTCATTAATTTTCGAAGCCCCTTATTTGTAGACTTCATACTTAGGCTTTAAAAACAACAAAGATATTTGAGGTGGCAACGTTAGGTGATTCACCCTGTATACAATACAATGATATAAAAATTGTGGAATTCGGTAGGGTGTACGATGGTGATATTTCTGATTGCATGTGTGGAAAAGTAAAGTTATTTATTGGAACCTGAGGTTGTGAAATTTATTACGGATATGCGGGATCGAGTTGTACAGTTCGCGTTTCTTATTCGCCCTCGAGAATGCATGTACAATTCCGAAAAGATAACCGCAACCCTACTATTTGCATACACATTGTCGTAGTGCTTTCTTTGGCAGAAAGGATTGCGACTATAACTGGCAGAGAAACGAATGCAGGTATCGAACCAACAACTTATGAAAGTTAGAAGGTACCTGCCTCTCCTCCAGTGTTTATTCTTATGATATTGACATTCGAATTGTATGTATGTATACACATCGTTTCACAACTACGTATCGCGGATTCCATTGCTGAACGGTACTCTATTTCATTAGCGTTCCAAAGAATAAGTCCCAAATTGCAGTGTTTCAAATGTGCAAATTCAAACGAAAATTCAGGGTTGAAGCTGCTATCAAATTCCAACTATTGAAACCAACATATTCAAATTTGAATGGATTGATACTACATCAAAATACGAAGCGTCCAAAGCAAACAACTCGGAGGCAGATAGGCCTGTTCTAACGTCTCTAATTAGGGTACTCGGCCACCAAAGACGGCGGTGTAAGTTCAACTGGTTGAAGTTGTTCGGAAGTTCGCTCAGGCGGAGGATGTTCCAAGGAGCATAAATGGATTTTACAAGTGTTACCGGGCAGTTGAGTCACGATATTGATTCATAAGGAGGCATGGGTTTGGTCAAGGCTGTTCTCTATCAGGACACGAAAGGTCGACCGTCGCGTCGTGCGGCTAGGTCCTCGATTCGCCGCCGAATATGTCAATTAACGATGTCGGTTGCCGCAGAGATACATTGAATAATACATCAGACATTACAGAAACGCATACAGAGACCGCGCCACCTTCGATTAACACGGAATATTGCGATCTGATTCCGAACGCCAGCTGCGTTTGCACGACAGTCGCTACATGTTGCAGAATTGTACATGTGGACGGAAAGCCCGGGGAATTAATTTTCTTCTCTTATCCCGACGACGGTCAAGTTCGATCAAGATAGAAAATGATTGCGCCGTATCCCCGGCTCCGGAGTTATTGGTTCTTATCCTCGGAGACCAGTCGTCGTGAAAGTGAAATTTAAAAATTCAATCGCCAGCAAATACCTTCTGTTGTTTCGTTCTCGGTCCAAGGCTTGCGATCCGGATCGCTCGAATGGGGTTTCCTTAGGACCGTAAGACGCTTACTCGCTCTCTCTCTCTCTCTCTCTCTCTCTCTCTCTCTCTCTCCATCTCTCTCTGAGGAATTGGGTTAAATAACCCAGTGGATGGACCCACATTTAAAAGTCGTAAACAATAACTTTTATATTTTCTCTGTAATTCAATTTCTCAAAATATGTGTAGCAAGTCATGTAGTAAACTAATTGTCTCTACTTCTAAAAGGAAATCCAAGTCGTATGGTCCAATGTTCAAAAGCTATGGTACATTAAAATGTGTGCCAATATTATTTTGATTCACTTTAAGAAATCAAAATCTGGATGGAACAACGTGTATAGTCTTTTAACGTTCCACCGCTCGGTTAATCGTCGAGTAACGTTCTCGATTGTTCGTCGAAAAGGAATCCTATTGCGAACGATCAATTGAGCAGAACTCGGTGCGAGCCAGGGAGATTGTTAATGAACCGCCCGTCAGCACTTCAAGAATTAGACGATAGGGGCTCGCAGTTTCGCGGGGCTCTGCGCGCATTGTGTTCTCTTTGCAAATTTCCTCCGGACGAAGTAAATTAAGGGAATGAGATTTCCATAAAATTACCCATGTGCACGGTGTATGCAAAGTGCTCGCTACCAGACCCCGGCGCGACGCGGCGTTTGTCTTCTACAATATTGACGAACGGTCCGAACACGTGCACCCTTTCGCGAAACGAAGGAATATAGTAGTGTCCGATTTTTAACAATAACGAGCAAACATAACTGCTTTCAAAATAAAACTCTAAAGGTATTCATCAATGGAAGCACCGTTGCAATTAACATATTCTGTCAAGGAGTTGCAAGTTTCTCGATTGTATTATAATACTATGTCTCAATATCATGTTTGCCTCAATTGAGAGAAAACCATCCCTACCGACTTGTGGCCCCACTCTACCTTCCCCTTCTACAACGTTATTCCCCAGCGAGATACTAGCGAACGTGACGAAGATGCGCGCCGCATGGAAGAGACGTTGGTGGGGGAAGCAAGCGATTGATGGGCCCCAACCGTGGGGCCCAGTCATAGACTGCGCGGCCTGTACGAAGCGTTGAAGCCTACAATGGCGGTCTGTTGGATATCTATCTCACTCGCACACCGATAGTTGGTGGGGGAGCAGCGAGAGCCAGTCAACTCTCACTTCCTATGCACACCCCACTTTCATTGGGCGAATCTCTCCCCACCAACTCGTCAATTAGAAAGAGAGCGCACCCCAACAGGCTATTGCTCTCTCTCTCTCTCACTCTTTGTATCCCGCGTCGCCATTGTAGGCTTCAATGCTTCGTACAGCCCGTACAGGCCGCGCAGTCTGTAGAACTGTACAAAAGGTCTTTGATGATTAACAAAGCAACGATAATATTATCCATTGCGGAGAGTTACATGTTAAAAGCAGGTATTTACATACGGATATTTACATTCGGACATTTACCGTTGAATAACACATTTCCTGGGACGACAGATATGTCCTTTGTGAAACTATTGTATGTATATGAAACTGCATCGTTTTCGAATGCAATATCTAGTTTCATTATATTTCTTTCCGCGTAATTTTCCAATTTTAAATACCAACACTGATTCAGAGTAATAATCGGACACTTTTAAAAAGATGATGCCGAGGTTTGAATTAGGCATCGTTCCGAGTTCGTCAACGAGCAAACGATTTTCTTCAAATCAATTGATTTTTACTTAAGAAGTAAATGGCTCCTCGATCGATTGATGTCAATTATTAATTGTTTCCTATCACTTTTTTGGAGGTTCAATTCAGGTTGTCGTGTTGCGAAGTATCGAACGCGTAATACTGTGACACGGTGTTTAGTTCACTCCCACGCCAAGAACTTTTAATTAGCGATATCTAATTCATCGCAGCATTGTTAGAACTTTTCATATCAAAAAGTTTGAATTCTCGCGGTTTCTGCTTACTTAATCGCGTAAGATAAACTCTGCTGAAATTGTTATAGCCGGAGTCTCCAAGAGACTGTTAATATTTTTAACAAATTGAGCCAACCTACAGAAGTTTTTAATAATGAACATAGCAACAAGAAAAATGGAATATTTGATTTTAAAAAAGTTTCCTTCTTTCAATTACTCGCATATAGCACTCACGATATCAAAACTTTAAATTTAGTGTTTCGAACATAAACGAAAGTATCGTCTAGAAGTAACTATTTATTTTGCATTGAAGTAGTTATTTTACTGAATATTATTGAAAATTTATTTAGGTGAGAGTAATATACAGTTCCGTATAAACAATTATGTAGAAAATGGAGTGAAGTATTAATTATTTCGGGGAGTAACAGGATGTTAAAAATGTTAAATTCTGTTCAATTTTAGGGTTTTCGAAACATTTCAGAATTTCCGCACACGTGCTAGCGAGATAATTAACATTCATTTTCGCGCCGAGCTAGCGATTTCATGCTATTGTTCTACGGAACAATATAACAGACATTGATCGTGCCGGAAATTCAGACTATGCGCTCACTGTTACGTATACATAGTTTGTTTAAATCAGACTGAGGTAGTTTAACCAGAGTGGATGTGTATCAGGCATTCTAAGTACATCTAATAATGTTTTCAACAACACTAATTATGCAGTAGACATAGGCATCTATTTTCTGAACATAAAGATACAGTTTTAAATAAATCGTATACTTTTTAGATGTTTGTGATTAATCCAGTAACTTTTTCAGTTGAGTGTACACACCACGAAAAGAAACAGGGCCACTACAGAGACAAAATAATGACATTCGACCGTTTCAGCCGTTGACGGTTAAAGCATGAAGGGCAAAGCCACGCGAAAGAGTATTTTCGAGGGACACCCCTAAATATCCGCAACAAAGGATTCACGTTGACCTTCACCTCGCGCGGGGTTTACTATTTGGAAATTGACTTCTCGAAAATAAACCGCGTTCTGTATCTTGCATGCCCACGCGAAATTGCCGGCATGCAGAACGAGACGCAACGTCGCTTCGCCATTGTTCCGTTGACTTGGCGTGGGCTCGGGAATATGAAATGCCCTTCTACTTCTACAGCTGCTGCCACGGAAACAGAAGCGTCTAAATCAAGTTGTCCAACGTCTGAATAAATTCAATCTTGTCGTTTTTATGAGGCAACATGTGTCGGACACTTTTTATTCTTAAACCCACATGTATTGAAATTGTAACCTTGTTTCCAACTTCGCCTATATATTCATGTTTATTGTAAATCTGTATTTGTAAATCTGTATTCTGTATTTCTCTTCTTAATTACTTTACAGAAAGCACTGTGGTTCCGTGAAACATATTGTCATAGCATGAACTAACAAACAAATTAATACCCTGCTTCGCGGAATGTTCACGTTAGCTCCCGTTCGGGAGCAACCACTCGAACGTGTTTCCCGGTATCGTCTTAAACAAACCAAGACAAACAAACAGGGGAGATGAATTTTAATCAAACAAGATATTTAATGTAACTCAAATCCAATCGTGACTCCGTGTCGCTAAATGCTCATGGGCGATCCCATCCGCGAGCAACAAGAAATGCACTCGAACGCGTTTCCTAGCATCATCTTGAACAAACAGAGACAATGAGAGCCGTCGTTCTCAAAGGGAGATCGCGTGGGTCAACAGGTCCTTCAAAGCAGTTTCCGGTTCGAGGATGGGACAAGAGGGAAGACGGATTGCTGGCTGAAATCGAATGAATGGCCCTAACTTTATTGGTAGAACGGAGAATACGTTGCGTTGAACGAGGCGCAAGGTAAGGCGTCGCGACGCGGCGATGGTTCCGCCGGAGCTTATTGGAATGCTTGAAATCCCAGTCGCGTGTCATGTATCGTTAGGTACTTGTTGCGCGGAATACTTTACACACCGAGTCCGCTGGGTGCAATCACGCGCTGAACGTCCACGGAGATCGATAAGGAAAGCACTCCAGTCTTTGCAGACAACAGTGGTGTCTCCGTAAATGTCGTATCGTCGGGTCTGCCGAGCGACAGTCGTAGCAGACGTGCTACATTCTTTGTATTGTAACCGTGAAGTTGGATCCATAACTATTTTTATAGGGTACAGCTGGATAGGACGGTCGAAACTGTGCCCTAGGATCAAATTAAAAGGCTAATCCACTGGATAGAGCATCAAGAAAAACCATATTGTGTAAAATTTTAATCCTATATCTCGACCGGGAAGGGAAGCTGTTGGTTAAAATCGAAGAGATTAGTATTCCGGCTATTTTTAAGTAAAATATCCTGGTTGTAAAAAATCAAAATCCTCGAAACTATCGGAAAAATGCAGGTAACCTAATCCAGACCTTCGTATGAGCTAGAGCTAGTAGTTAACGAGATACTATCGACATAATGTTCTACAATAAAATGGTGACGAATCACTTTGTACGGTTAATAAATATCTGCTTTCAATCAAGGGCCGGATTAAAAAGATAAGACACGAAGTACTGTGACAAATGGTAGGTATCGCAGACACGTGACAGCGGTAGCTGGTCAAAAATCGAACCGTGACACGCGTCTTCAGTCATATACACGTAATCGATAGGAAGAGGACAAGCAACGGAATCCACCCCCGTATGTTTTATGACACGAATTAAATTCTCATTTTGATTCACCTTGAAGTTGTTCCGAAACGATAAGCCGGGTGATTAATAACGATCGAACGAACAAGATGGCGGCGGAAAGAGTATAGAAGACAGCCCTCGCGTGTATGAATGATGGGATTCTTATACCGAGTTAATCCGCTAGAAGAGAAGAGGAAAAAAAGCAACCCTGATTAGGGTTGAGCCCGTGTTATCGACAAACATACACGCTGCTCGCGTGATCGCCAACGGGGGTGGGTTCGCGTAAGGAATCCCGACTATTGCGAAGGAACGGGGAAGGACACGTCGAATAATTTCAATCGATCCGCGGGAAACACGTCACGGTAAATACGAAATTCGGAATGCGTCGCCTGTGACCTAGAAATCGACACGGAATTTCAACCCTCTGCAAAGATTTTTTAGCATTCCTGAAATTGGAGTCTGTGGTCCTGTGCGACTTCATTTCAAGTAAACACTGGAAGCTGTTCGCGTTCCATAGAGAAATTGTCAAGACACGCGTTCTGTATTTTTAATGACCAATTTAGCTACCCAAGAAGTTTTCTAAAATAAACCGACCACCTGCAATTGCTTAAACTTCTGGAATTGGAATCTGTGGTCGCGCGAAAGAGGTCGCTCCAAGTCAATAGTGGAAACAATTCGTTCCGCACGAAAATTGTCCAGAAGAACACTTTTTAATAGTCAATTTCACGGTTTGCACTATAACATCGAGATTTGTTTGGAAAGTACGTGAATTAACGCTAGAACTAGAGGCCGCGTTAAAATGATAGATTATAAATACTAAATAAATGTAGCTACTCGACCAACGCCTGGTACTTGAATAATAATACTCCCTCCGTCCCATAATAATAATAGCAGTTGATGAATTTAATTTGTCCCATAATAATAGTAGCGAAAGAAAATAAATATAGAACGCAACATTTATTATCAAAAAACTAGATTGCATTGAACAATAAATTAAGAATATTACTTCTAATTTTTATTTTAAGTGTTCAGATAGTTTTTCGTTACTGCATTTTAAACTTGTAGGTAGGATTCCTTGCCTGCGAAGTTTCGCTTTCCCTATATGGTTAAAATTATTGGAGCCATCGTTCTTCATTGCTTCCAGTATAACTTGTTTTCATTTTGACCTTACTTTTCCAACGGTTTGATATTCAACTGAAATAAAACAATTGATTTCGATCAGCGGATGAAATTAGAAAAACAGTTACAATTCGTAATAATTAGGTGAATCTAAAAATTGAAAGACTCGTCAAAACAAATGACAGATGTCATGAAACATTAATTTTGATTGAAGGCTTCGCAATTTTGCGCTACAACATAACTTACAGCTGCATTCGCCAAGAATTCCCGTTTAAATATTCCCTTGCTACTATTATTATGGGACAGAGGGAGTACAAAATAAAACAATTGAATTCCACTTTCCACTTACATACATACGATAGAAATAAAACAGCGTAATAGCTCGAAACGATCAAGCAAGAAGAAGTACGACTCAGATCTTCTCGCTGTAGCAATTTTCCAACGTGAAATGAAAATTTCGTGTCCATTCACGCGCCATTGCGTTCTCTTGAAAGCCACCCCCACCCAGTTTCGTTTCCTCCGGAAAAATAAAATGCGTTCGAAAGGAGCAAAGCAAGCGTTTCTGGCGATGCACTTCAAAATTTCGAAGCGAATGATCGAAATCCAAGGAACCTCTACAGTCTAGACACAATGATCTTCGAGGTCGTGCACAAGGTAGAAAATGGAAGACCATAAATTCTCAGTCCACTCCGAGGTAGCCTCTGCGGCAACACATCGAAAGTCGTCCCGAGCCATCGTTTTATATCGAAAGAAAACTATAGATAAAAGAAAATGATGTCACTAGCATGTAACCGACGCGACACGTTAAATTCACGATCAAGCATTGTGCGCAACAATTATTGTGCAGCATGATGTTACGCAAATCCAAATCGTATTCACGTTGACATAATTTGAGCAATCGTTCAGTCTTTTACTCCGTAGTGATGAGACTCGTCTGACAATGTTTGTGCACAGCTGCCATTCACAGTACAACACAGTACAAACTCAATCCGTTTGTGTGCACAGAATATCAGGAACTTTTGATTTTACACAACAGGTTGCGGAATTAGTCAATCACTATCATTCGCGATCAATCATGTTGCGCAAAATGCTTGATCGTGAATAGGCCCCTTTAGTCAAACTGCTAACAGGAGATAAAAACATAAATACGTTAGAAAATACGAGAAAGAGAAAAGGGGAAGATGAACAGAGCTAAAAGGTGTTCGAATATGTTTTAATAGGACCGTAGAAAGTTTCATTAGTCAAAAAATGAAATCTAACCCGGTGCATTGCGTGCATCCGAGTGGTAAATGTCCTCTCATCAGCGTGCACTATGCATGAATTATACATACATATATGCACCGTGTATGCACTATATTAACCCCCTCAAAGCTTTCAAAAGTTCGAGTCGAAAACCGCGGCACAGTTTCGCGGAACTAGATCCCGCGCTGAAATGGAGCTTCTATTAGAGAGGCGAGCATATATCGTGTAGTGACTAAAAACGCGTGATCATAGGGACGAAGAGGTCTAAATTCCGTTAACTTAATCGCCCTTTGTGCAGCAACTCCGATTTCGACAAAAAAAGCAAAAAACCGAAGGCACGCCCACTTTCGCAAATTGCCGATACGAAACAAGTCTGTAACAGCGAACTTTATTGGAAGGAAATTTGTTAACATTCCGAAGTGAACAGACGTGGTTTGCTCACCCACGCGAAGCGATGCGGGAAATCGACAAAGGGCACTGGAAAATTATAATTATGAAAATGCGAAACCGAGAAGAGAGCGAGGTTCGTTCATCACAAAATTCTACATTTCGACAGTTATCGAAGTCTCTATATAATTTAATATGTAAGTGGCATTTTAGTCGTGTAAACCTTTTTTTAGTAAGCCACGAAAACTTATCAATAAATGGAAATTTCGTAGTTATTTGGCACTTCGTTATTCTGAGTGTTAGCGTAATTTTATTCCGGTATAAAATCCTGATTTCACAACATTCTGGTCAAGTACTTCTGCCAAGTTCCGCGAGTTGGATAACTTTAGAACGACTACGGGTCAGTTGTTATCCAATTTTTTCGCTAACTTGTAACTAGACTGCGAAACTTTATGCAAATCAAGATCCTGGGGAATCGGGAATTCCAGTACCGAAGTACGAGCAGAATAGAACGATAATCAATGAATTTCAATTGATGTACTTTGAATTTTGGAAATTTTCGACAATCTTCGTACACTGAAAGTTCAATTTGTTCTAAGAGAAATTTTCAAAAATTTTAGTCAAGAAATATAGTCCCAAGAAGTAGAATGTATTATCCATGTCTCGAAGAAGTTTAATCTCGCTTCGAAAACGCCACTTGGTGTTTAACCCCATTAATTTCTCAGTCGCACTTTGCTGCCCGTTATAAAGGGATGAAAAGCATTATCCGTGGTCTTGCATTTTAATATCTGCGTAACGATCAGCAAGATCCGGCTCAGCACGGTTCATCCGCGGATAGAATTAGCCAGCAGACCATGACCGTGTAAAAAGTGTTGTTTAATCAGTTGCGATTACAGAGAAAGGGGAATGAAATTGGTATAATCGAGTCGAAAACGCGTTTCAATTCCTGGCATCGAATTTTCCATGTACATACCAAGAATGTTGAACAAACTTTACTCACTTTCATAATTTTCATTTCTACGAACAGATTGCAATGACGTAATGATAAACGGTAACAGTTCATTGGAAATAATGACGAATATGTACTTAATTAATTACGATATCGTCGATGTTTGTTTTATTGCTAAATAAAATTAACTTAAACGGAATGTGCGCAAACGCTATCGCTTGTTATATTAATTTTCACGATCGACCATAGTTTATTAATATAACGCAATCGTTTCATCAATTCGCATTCATTTAATGAGAGTAAATATGTGTTACAATGAAAATCTTGTAAAAGGAGTTCCTGTTGAAACAAAATGGTGTGTGTACAGCCACGCCAGCCCCGACTACTAAAAAATATCGCCATTTCTGTAATCCCGAGGTTACAACTTTCTGTTTTACAACCAACCATCGAACCACACTGTAAAGTAACCGTAGTTAAATTACATTCCTGCGAACCCACGGGAAATGGAAAAGTTTCGACGACGTTGGAGACGTAAGAGACTCGCGCAGGACACGTGCGCGTAAACGACAGGTCCTGGGAGCTTGATTGCGGCTCGTCGAGCTGGAAAGGATCCTAACCACGTGCTCCCTGCCGCGACACGTCCTTCTAAAACCGCGTAAACGACTCCACGTTCAAGGCTGGATTTTTTGACCGTTTGTTAGCCGCTTACCCAACTTTCCTTTTACCACGAAATCCGCGTGTTGCATAACGTTTTCGTGAAAATTGAGTTGTTGCGAAGAGTATCATTTCGTTTGGCTTTGTGCAGACACGATATTGAACACCGTTTAGTTTGTCCGAAAGTTTGCATTTGTGTCGCGACGCCTTCGTCCTCGAACCACATGTCAGTTATCGAAATAGTCGAGGCCGTTTGCCCTGGAAATGTAAATTTCATTTTACCACGCTTATGTTAGCTTGCCGAGTTGTCGTTGTTGTATGCATCAAATCTTGTAATCGAATTTTAAACCACTTCCCGATGAGCTAGAGACTTGAAAGTTTAAATATAGATCAGAACTTGATGACAATGCAATATTAAAAAACCAATTTAAAAAAAAACTGCGCGACCAGGAGAAAAAAAATGTTTATATTAACTGTCACACCTCGCCGCGTGACGCTCGGTAGTACATCATCGCGTTCAGCGATCCCCACTCCGCGCGCCAGCGTTCCCTCCTCCACTACGCGTTCCCTCCTCCACTACGCGTTCCCACTCCGACTCATCCCCACTCCACTGACCCATTTCGCACCGAAGGAGCTCAGTCAGTGTGGTGTTCTGTTGTGTTCTGTTCATTCAGCTCCATTTCGGACAATTTCGGACTCCATCAAGAGACGTCGCCCCTCATTCTATCTCACGTATTTTCATATCTTGCGTTTCTATATATATGTTACTATTTCATACCAGTACTACTATATCTTGCGTTCCATTTAAAAAAGACTAAAAAGTAGAAAATAAAAAAATATATAAAAAACCCTTTAAAAAATCACGCTTATATTAAAATGCACTAAAACGAAGATAATACCTTTTTTAGACATTAGTGACTATAAATAGAAACGTGGAGCGCCCACGAAGATAACGTCAATATAGTTTAGCGCTCCACGCTTTTATTTATAGTCTCGCTAATGTCTACAAAAATTATTTTCTCCTTTTTAGTGCATTTTAATATAAGCTTGGTTTTTGGAAAGTTTTTTTTATATATATATTTTCTCTGTCTGCAGAGACTCTGCAAAGCCTCCAAAAATGTACTGTTGTTGCAGATCTTTCACAGAGTGTCACAAATCAAAATTTTATGTCGTGTTCAACCAATGGCTCGCGAAAAGAGAAGGCGCGCCGCGCGGTGTCGTCTCGAGATTAATGTTGATCGCGGCTCGCTAGCAGATCAACGACAAAGATCGATCAGTTTCGGGTTTCGTTACAGGATTGCGCGACAGGCACTATGCTTGGTGCATCAGCTACCATGTACGGTGGGATCGGATCGTTAATGAATTTTAATTAATACCGTTTCCACAGTCAGGCGCTGATTCCCATCGGCGCGTTTAATTACAAGATGTCCTCTGAAAGCTGCTCAAGCGTCATCCCCGCAAATAATAGAACGGCCGCGGCCGATCGGGAGGAAAAAGCCTGTTCTCAGAGACTGCGACAAATAATTCAAGCTACCCTGATATATCGGAGCACTATAAATATTTGTCGAACTGTGTGGTTCGAGAAGAAGACACAGGAGCCGAGCTTTTCGACGAGTGCGAACATGCGAGCTGCAATCGTCGCGACAAACAGAATGAGAGACAGCGTTCGGAGCGGAAGCTGGAAGGCCGATTTGTGCCCGGTGCGGAAAAATTCGCAATCATGTTCGTTTATGATGGGTCTCGTTACAGGCCGTCGACTACCCGACGGCAACGCGCTCCAAGCCCCGAGGAAATGCGAAACTCCGAAGAAATAGAGGACCTGCCATCGCGGTGCGTGTATATGTAGCTAACCGGAATGGTTCTCGCCCCATTACAACTGAAAATATGGCTGACAGCTAGCCCCCAGTGCCGTTACCCGACCGAAGCAAGGATAACAGTTTTACGGTTGTTAACATCGTTCTTTGAGCCCCTTCCTCACTCTACACTTTATACATACATATACACTCTACCGAGTTCATCCCTCCTCTCCTTGCTGATCCGAGACGTTGCCACCCCTCAATGGCACATTTTGCCTAACATTGGAGGACAATGCGAGACGTCCAACTTCTTGTGTTTTGCATGCTTTCGGTTGGCGAATCTAGGGGGGCGATACTCTTCTGTGTATCTTCAAAAGTGTTACTTGGAGGGTTTTATGTATTTATGGAAAAAATGAGTAGAGGTGCAATCGAACAGTTAAACAAAATTTAAATTGTGAACATTAGCGTGTGTTATAGATGAGCATCGAGTCCACACAATGTAGCAAAGACAGAATAATAAGCGCATCTAGGCCACGCGTCTGCCATAGCTTCTGATTATTATTACCAGTCGTAGAAGATGGAAGTACACTCCCGACGTGTTCGTCTTTTGCTTCAAACTACTATACCTTGACCTGATCAAATATTTACAAACAATCTCGTAGTCTGTGTAGCAATTCAAACGGTCTTTAGCTGACCATCGCCAATGTAGGATGCACTTGAATTGATTCAATGACAGAGCGTACCTGCATTTAAATCACTTAGCGGCCTAACAAAGTAGCAGCTAGTAATCAGCGTTAACCTTTTAACTACGTGTGTGTGTGTGTGTGTGTGTGTAAAAAGTACTGGTTCTCTATTACCATTGCCATCGATCCCACTAAAATTGGTTTCTTCGCTGAAGGGGGGTATGCAATCCCGTAAGCCTAATAAAATTGAGTAAATCTAACATTTTTTTCTCATATTCAGTAAAAAAACGACTGTTTAGGTAGTATTAAGCAACATTTTAACTTTATTTCCATATTTTTTTTATCGTATAAGATTTTAACCCCATGACCTATTCCACAGTCTAGCTGTAAATACAATTGCTACGAATGTTGCTGTCTAAATAATATTGCAACCCCGCTGTGTTGCAAAACCGCTTTAATTTATCTCATCGATTTTTCGGTTATTCTACAATTCCTACACAGCGTGCACTCTATTACACGGTGCACCGAGAGAAATTGAATGGTTAGTTAGAAATCAAAAATCCAACGCCACTATCCCCAGAGGCGTTTCAATATATCCTGTCCTGTAGCGAAAAAAAATGTGCGCCAAGTTTTGATTGTGTAATAACTATCGGAATTTCCTTCGGGGCACAGTCTGTGCTCCGAGATATCGTGAAAATATTCCACAATCACGGATAACCTTTTCAGCTATCAAAAGTTTTCGAATATTCACGATACCATCGGCAATGAAATTACCCTTCGGTATATCCTTTACACGCTTATTCAATTATTAAATATGTGTCAGGATATGAACCATATCCGACTTGGATTTCATGAGAATCTAAATCAATTAGTTTCCTACACGAAGAGAAAAAGAAATTTGGAATAAATTAAAATTGGTCTGAATTTTGCAGAGGAAATACTGAAATACCTTTTTATACGTTTCGCGTTTCGAAAAGATTAAAATCGTTTGATCCACTCCTTAGAAAGTTGTTTTTTTTAGAAGTGTCTGAATATATTAGGTGTGCAAATAAGTTCTCTCGGCCTTTTTCCGTCAAATTCAATATTTTCTTACTTAAAATACAATCTTGTTTTTATCGGGGAAGTAGTCTCCATTTGCTTCTACACACTTCTACCACTTCTCGGGCAGACGACGAATCCCTTGGTGAAAAAAAGATGGCGGTTTTGACTCGATGAAGTCTGCGAGGCATTCTTCGACTTCTTCAACTGTCTGGAAGTGTGTATCCACCAAATGATGTTGTAGCGATCTGAACAAGTGATAATCTCACGGAGCTAGGTCTGGTGAATATGCCGAGTGTGGCAGAACTTTCCAGCCCAACGAATCCAGAGCGTCACTGGTCGTTTTTGCTGCATGTGGTCTCAATTTGTTGCTTTCCGACAGCACGTGTGGAACCCGGCGACCCCGCTTTTGAATTTTTCCTAGCTTTTTCAGCCGAACCGAAACGTTTTGTTGCGTTACGTCTAACCCAGTAACAAGCTCTGCTTGCGTTTGGCAAGGATTTTCTTCGAGTAAGTGTTCCAAATCCTCATCAGGAAATTTCTTCGGCGCTCCTACTCACTCGTCATCTTCGAGGTCGAAATTTCCACTCCGGAATCTTTGGAACCACTTCTTGACGGTGCTGATAGGTACAGCATCTTCTCCCAATGCCTCACATACAGGGTTTTCGTTTATCTGATAACGGAAATATCTTGCGACGCACTCAAGTTACGAAAAAAATTTGTGTACAAAAATTGTTCGGTATGAAGGGTACAATCATATAGTCTAATTTTTTTGAGTTCTTACGGTTTTTGTTATTTTGATTTTATAATAAAAACCGCAAGAACTTTCTTTCCAACCTAATAGAATGATGGGGAGGGTGAATTTCAAAGGCAAATTAAGTTTTTTAAATGGAATGTTCTATTTTTTATGCCATAGATCGATTTAGTATCAAATTCTGAGTATAATAGTGTTGACTTTCATATGTCCTAAACCTAATAGTTAACGAGATATTATCGAAACAATTTTCTTTCTTTTTTGGATAATATCTCGGTAACTATTAGGTTATACTCTATCGACCTATGGCATAAAAATGGACATTCCATTTAAAAAACTTAATTTGACTTTGAAATCCCCCCACCCCACCATTCTAGTCCTCAAAAAAATTACCCAATGATTGTACCCTTCATACCGAACAATTCTTGTAAACAAATTTTTTTCGTAACTTCAGTGCGTCACGAGATATTTCCGTTATCAGATAAACGAAACACCCTCTATATCATCTCCTTAGCCCCGAAACTGTTTTCTTTTTCAGTTGATATGCGAAAAGCATACAATGCCTAATATGCGTCTTTCGGCAACTCATTTTGTTTATTGTGGTTACAATAATATTTTGAGGTTATGTTAAACTATTAGTCGGGTAATTTACTCTACTAAGTTTAGTATTATAAAATCCCCCAAACGGGAAAAAAATGTTTCGGTTCGAATACTTAATACAGCCGTTTTTATTCTCAGGCCGAGAACTTATGTGTACACCTAATGTTACAGCGACAGATTGTATATCTTCAGACGTTCAAATTACAACTTTCGATATTACACGACGCTGTAATACAGGTACAACACTATCATCGAATAGGGGGTGGCAAACGCGAGCCCCGTATCTTTCGTCCCATCGAATTTCATCAAACTCTCGAACTCCTCCGATCGAATCGTTCGCATCGCGGCTGAATGAAAAAGGATGTCGCTCGACAACGTCGCTGGAAAAACGGGCTCAAGGTTAAAGCCGTATACACAGAACGTTATGAGGCAGCCTTAGGTACTTATCGACCGTGGCCGATCGACATGCGATAACGAAACAAAATCGAACAGGTCCTGCCGCGCCGCGCCGCGCCGCGGTGGAAGGAACCACGACCCCACCGAGAGAGAGTGTAATTTAAAAACAAACTTCAATAAAGTACCCGTTAGAAAATGTTCATAATTCCCTCACGCTTTCCATGCAGGAAAAACCCGAACACCTAAACTAAAGGGTGTACTAAACGAAGAAAGCGAATCTCTATTTTGACGAGAAAGTGTCCTTTTAACTAGAATTTTCCTGGAAGCACCCTTTTCAAGCACTCAAGCGAGTAGATCTTGTAATGTTTTCATCTTTTCCTAACGTGGTGTACAAAATTGACAAAAGTGTTCTACAAAAGTGTTCAGCTGTTTAGGTTAATTGTTTACGGCCCCGTCGTGTATTTCATAATGCACCTCTGAGCATCCCGTGAGCCCTACTCGTTGATAAATCACGTTATGGCAGCGCTTTTAGCATCCGCCCTTTGTCAAATCATCCCCCACTCACCCTCTGCGTCTTTTCTACGTCGATTATCGAGGAACTCGATCGATCTAAAAGGCCGAGCCAAGCAAAATATTATTTCAGTAGATGGTTCATTTTATTCGAATCGTTTGCATACTTCGAGAACAATGCATTCGATTTGTAATTTCTTTATTATTTAAATAAGCCCTCGCTCGTGTCAGAGCATTTGATTTGAACAATAAAACAATTCACACATTCAATTTCCACTTCTCCTTGAAAATACTATTTTCTTTGAACTGTATAATAACGATTGCGTTACGAACGCTGCGAACAATCTTGTTTTATTTCATTTTTCCATTTATCTTATTTGATTTTCAGGAAATGAATTCACGGAGTTGACGCGTTCGCTGAAATCGACACGCGTGTATGGCAATCACGGTTTCACTCCTCGCGTACAAGAGAAATCTAATTAATTTCGCGCATGTAGTAATTTGAAAATTTTATTAAAAAAAATTAAACCGACTTCGAAAGAACGCACTAAAAAGTATGAAATAATTTCCATTTAATGAATACACATGAACTTAAATACAATACAATCTTTTCGGAGACGGCGCAAAATTGAAAATTTTCCAAATGACAGATATTGCTGAATATTATTTCATTGGAATATGGTCAATTTGGAAATCAGTAGGTGGGAAGAGAATTAATATGTGAAAGCATGTAGAAGAATTTAAGAAAAGATTGTATTGAATTTAAGTTCGTGTACTCACATAAATTAAATGGAAATTATTTCATACTTTTTAGTGAGTTTTTTCGAAGTCGGTTTAACCGGTTAACCGGTAAGTCGGTTTCTTCACATTCCTGTGACAATTTAGTTTTTACATTTCGTAAGAGGACGTCTCGTGCGCAACAAGTTCTAACACCTCGTGGCGGGAATCGGTAGTATTGAACGAACGAGGTTGCAAGGAGCGAATTTCTCCTATGTAGTTATTTCTCTTTAGATTGGTGCATATGAAATGGCGGATTTTGAAATAAATATTATATTGCCAATTTCTGTAGGGTGCCGCAATATTGTTGTACGACTAGTCTTCATTCTGACAGCAAGTTGTCTTGCTGTTACACTTCAATTTGTTTCCACTAATCTTTTCAATACACCGTTATTTACAGCCGTTTTGGGTCTTCCTCGCGGCTCATTTTTTAGGGAAAAATCTCCAGAACGAAACTTCGCCAACCAACACTGCACTTCCCTCTTGTTCACAGTGTTCTCCCCATAGACTGCGGATTTTATGCATTTATGACAAAAATGGACACGTACAATTTAAAACAGTGAACGAATTAGGACGACTAAGGACGTCTGCGTATTAATTTCAGCTTAATAAGACGATTAAAAGAAGAAACAAATTCCTATTTGGCTCCTGTGTCTTGCAATCAATGCAAACATTTTTTATTTTGCATAAAGATCCGTAGTCTATCTCCCCAAAAGCTGACATTACTAGTGTTATTGATATTGATTGATATTACGAGTAGTTTTCGCAGCATTCCTGCCAAGTTTATACTCATATAAAAAAATTACGCGAATATCAGAAAAGTCCATATTTAAAGAAAATTCAAAATAAATTTCGAAAATTCACAGTTCGGAAGAAAACTTTCTCATGAAAATATAACTCTGGTAACAGACAATAAGACTATAGAAAAGCTTATGTCAAAAACGATAGCATAACGATAGCAGGGAGACAAATATTCACATGAAATAAAAATCCGACATTTCATGTGCACCAACCTAATGTAACACCACAATTTTAGAAGAGGACGGATATTCTTGACGGATATTCTTGAACAATATCGTAAGTAGCCGTGAAGGTCAAAACAACCGCACTGGTAGCAAACGCATTAATTATTTCTCTCTCCATCGCATTGACGTTTTTTTATCAGCGTAGCAATTGGTCACCGAGGAACAGCTTAAATTGGAGAAACGGCTGGGGGGGCGGATGAGGGATATAGGTCGTAACCAGAAGAGTCCATAAGATCAAACGTATGGCGATCAGTGGTCGCAAAAACGCCGTAAGCAATTTTTCCCCTAAATTCTCCTCCCTTGGCGCGCGTCTCAGCACTCGAGGATCGCCTCGAGCCACCGTTTTCGCTTCCCCTTCGCAACGAACAAAAATGATCAGCGCGGCGTTTCCCGAATTTGTACCAGCAGAATCGATCAACGTGAATGTTTCTCAAAGGGGTCGCGACTGAGGTACCTGACTCCTGGGACCCTTTTTTCTTCTCCGACATTCGCGGGAGTGGGAAGAAAGGGTGTCGCGTGCAGGATGATACAGTTTCGCTGTCAAAGGGACGATACGTAGTCTCGCACGAGTTTTGAAAGGGTACACCACGAGTACGTGGAGAGATTGTTACCACCGGGATCCTTCTGTTCCGACTGAAGACAAGGGTTGTATTTGCGGAGAGCGTGGGTGGTGCACGTCGCGACATAGATTTTACGTAAGAGACTGTAGAAAACCGTGCGTATTTGTGTTGCTCGAAAGAATTTACCCTTCCCGTGGGTCGTGCTTTATTTCCTGAGAAACTGCTCGTCCCTGAATTCATGGCTGGAGAAATTGTGGCAATGGAACTAACGAAAGTGGAAACACCTCTCCTCACCTGTGACAAAATTTGGAAAATGCAAAGCAGATACTGTTTCTCTTAATGTTCCTTCGGTAAAAATGGATTTCTGTTGTTTATACAGGGTGAGTCACCTAACGTTGCCACCTCAAATATCTTTGTTGTTTTCAAAGATACGTCAGACGTCTGGAGGACAAAGTTGAATGGTAAAATGGGGCTCATACAATACCAAAAAATTTTTGTTTTTATGTAATTTTTGTTAGACATGAAGTTCACCTTCATTTTTTTTTAATGGAATGTCCTATTTTTTATACCATAGAACAGCGGTTTCCGACCTTTATGTTACTACGCGTCCCTAAAAAGAATTTTTTTTTCCGCGCCTCCCTATTTATACCCGAATTTGTACTGTTACGATGTGAAGTTTATTTATTTCTAGATATTATGGTGTGAACATTAATTTTTTATTAAAAATTTTGGCGCTTCCCCTGGCAATACTCCGTGTCTTTCCTGGGGGCCGCGTCTCCCAGGTTGGAAACCGCTGCCATAGATCGATAGAGTATCATATTCTGAGTATAAAATTGTTATGTCCTAAACCTAATAGTTAACGAGATATCCAAAGAAAAAAGAAAATTGTTTCGATAATACTCGTTAACTATTAGATTTAAGACATATGGAGGTCAATACATTTTTACTCAGAATTCGACAGTCTATCGATTCATGATACAGAAAGCAGGTATTTCCATTAAAAAAAAATCAAGATGACCTTGAAATCTCCTCTATGCCTCCACCCACGCAGAACATGTTTATGTCACAATATGGCCCCCTCTATACCGTGTAAATTTTGTATACAGGGTAGGGGGGCAATAACTATGTCCACCTTGAATATATCCGTTATTTGTAACAAGCGGTCAAGCGATCCGCTGCCGGCGGAAATAAAATAAGGTAAATCAGCATACGGGGGGATGTAACGATTTTCGTTTTTTTGCGGCCGATTAAATGACTAGTGATCGAGCACCGTAGCTCCTGGAACTTATTACTCTGCCGTAGCAGCGAAGAGAAGCGCGGGTGGAATGTGGGGCTGCGCCGATACGAACGTGAATGCTGCCAGCAGAACTAGGGATAATGGAGAGAGAGAGAGAAAGAGAGCGCGGAAAAACAGGAAAAGTGTTGTCGAAAATAAAATCCAGTATCTCTGGAGAAACACGATATAACAAGCCGATTCTTTCCTCGCGACGCGACGCGGCGCTGAGAGCGTACTAATGAAATTATTGGCCACGCCTAACACTGATTCTTGTCGCCTTCCCGCTGGCCAATCCCACGAATGGAAACAGTAAACTTGGACTCGTTATGTTCTGTCGAAAGTACTCTGGTCAGGAGACTAAAGATCTTCAATTTTGTGGAATGAGGGAGGAGCTCTTTTTTTGTTCGCCTAAAGATGTTTTATAATCATGTTTTATTCACTTTCATTAGAGTACATGTTTTCTTTTATCCCTCATCCGTCCCTCAGTTCACGAACTGAATCTGTCCCTTGGTGCCAAATTGACACAGTGATAAAGAATCGATAATATAACAAGGTAAACAGAGTTATTTTTCGATGTTTTTTTATTCAAATTGATTATTAAACATTTACATCTTTGGTTTTTCGGTTGTGGGTTTTTCATTAAAAATCTAAAAGTCACCAAGTTTCGACCAAACCTACAAATAACAGAACAATGTACATTATATAACTCATTTCGGGGAAACTGTGTCGAATTGACGCGAGGGACGAATGAGGGTTAAATTTTAGAAATTTGCACTATGTTGATCAGCAGACTGCAAGTTCATACAAATTCATATTTTTCATATTCAATCTGTGCAACTTAAAATAATGGAAGAGGTTCTTTAATTCGCTAAAAGATTCCTTGTGGTGAAAAAATAGTATTTTGGAAGATTATTCATCCTAGGCGAAACAAACAATGAGATTAACAAGACTGCAGATATTCCAGATTCACGTTTAAAATGAATAAATCAAATGCAAAACGGTGGAGGCATTAAAATTATTGAAATGATTGAAAAGGGAAATAAATGTGGCTTGTGTTGCGTGCGCGTTTCCTATCCCGTAAGATGGTTAACTCGCACTTCGCACGCCGAATTAACTTTGTGCATCGGTGGCTTTGGCCTTCCCGAGACGATCCTGGACGATCCGCGGCCTTCCCGAGCCCTCTAGTATGCGCACACCTTAAAGGTGCTATACGTTACGCTGGGGCGTTTACAAAAATAAAAGAAGAACGCTGATTCGCTGGTTGGAAAGGGGAGGAGTTCGCCAGAAGACGGTGTCTAAAAACTAAAAATGGTTTGTAGAAAGAAAACGGTTCTTGTCACCTTGGGACCGTACTAAATGAATTGGGGGTGCAGACCCTTCGACTGTGGTTTACGACGGCGAGGTCTCTGTGGGACCTTCTTTGTAGTAGTGTGAAATAACCGTTGACCGGGATTAAGTTTTACGGAAATATTGCAAATTGCGCGGCTACAATAAAACCTTGGGCTACGTCCCAAATGGTCACCAAACAACGACTTTAGGTTAAAACCGGTCTCCTAGTCATAAATCCAGGTACGACGGCAGACCCTCCGTACCGCTATTCCTTTCGCCAAGGCATACGGGGTTCCTTGCAAAGAATTATTCCCGATAGGGTACGAGCTCTCGTCATAAAATGGCAACGGTACGAGAACAATTCTTCATACTGCGACTCGTTGAATTCTATCAAAAACGTTCGCTACGCGCCAGCTTGTCTATCTTTCAACGAATGCAGGCGATATTTATTTTGCATTAAAATTCGTAATTTATTGATTAATCTTTTACCCGAGGGACTCGCGATAACTCTTCTCGTTATTTAATGTTTAATCTGTTGCATTTTTCGATTTGAATACGCGCGGATTATGTCCGGGCGACGCATAAACAGACCATCCACACGAGTATACACAAAACGCTATAAAATACATGCGAATTCGTTGCCAACGCGATGTTCATCCCCAATCTCATGACATCCCATGGTTTTTGCGGGTGAATTGAATTTGAATATTTAATATTG
Organism: Lasioglossum baleicum; assembly: GCF_051020765.1. NCBI lineage: Eukaryota > Metazoa > Arthropoda > Insecta > Hymenoptera > Halictidae > Lasioglossum > Lasioglossum baleicum. Next base: position 12,031,612 of record NC_134929.1, read on the forward strand.
TATGCTACACTCGCAAATTCACTCTTGACACGGTATAATTTTGTATAAACCAGGTAGCGAAAACAAATTTCTATAAAATTCTAAAACAACAATAACACCCTTGTTTGCTATCATAGACGCAAGGACAACAGAAATTTGAATTTTCCCGCGCACAGAAACGCGTCCGAGGGATTAATCGAGAATAACTCAGTTTCAGCGGGAGACGGAAACGCGTCGAATAGGGTCGCTGGGAATGAGATAGATGGCGATGACGAAGAAACGATAGATGGCGATAACGAAAAAACAATAGATGGCGATAACGAAGAAACGATAGTTGGCGATGACGAAGAAACGGAGAACAAAGCCGAAGAGACGCAGACGTCAGGAGTTCGGTTTAGCGTGGAGCCGGCCGCAGGTCGCCGTCGTTGTAACTTTTATCAAACTCGTCCGCGCTCGCCGTTACGGATTTCGAACGGCATTTCTTAAGATTTTACGCCGCGTTAAATTCGCGCCGACTACGCGAGCCATAATGCAATATTTTACGACGATGGGGAATTCTAGTGAAGCCGGGGCAAGTGAAAAGGTCACGGAGAAAAAAACGGAGCTCACCGACGCGTCGCGCGAGTAATAGACGCGACGGAAGACGCGCGCCTCCAAAACCGGAAATTGTCGCTGGAGGACTCCATTTGAATCCGCCATCGTGATTCAAAAGTCAAAGATCGCTGCCTAGAATCGAAACTCCGGGAATCGACGACTAATTTTACTCCATCTGATCTTCTTTTTCTCCTCGCCTCTTTGATCATAATTTTTTTATATTTATGTAGCATGTTTCATGAACGCTGCATTCACTTGAAATATCTTTGAACGATTCGCGAAAACGGCGCGATTATAAAAATTGTTAGATTTAAAAGATTTAAAAATATTAAGTGTAAAAAAATGTAGAGATTGATTTGATTTGATTTTCTTTTATTTTACGAAATCCCCAATTCTTTGTAATTGATTTCGATACAGTACTGCAATTTATTAGTTCTCATGAGTAGACTGCGGATCTTTATGCAAAATAAAAGTGTTAGGCATTGATTTGTGGGGAGCAGGAATAACATAAAAATTGATTCGATGAATTTTTTAAATCTTTCACTGTTTTATATTTCGTCTAACCAACTTCTTCCTAAATGCATAGAGATCCACGGTCTACTCATAAGTAAAATGATCAGTGTATCGAAGAGATTGATAAATAAGTTTTTTCCTCGTCGGATCGCCTATTCGATGTTCCGTTTTTATAGGGCACAGAGACGAAGAAATAAAAGGCGAGGGTGAAAATGCTTCTGATGGAGAAAATAGCGACTCTGCTGGAGAACCGCTGGAATGTTACTGGAAGATATTGACTTACAACTTCTGCGTTCATTTAACTGCGACCTTAATTTTCTGGTCGATCTCTGTTTTCACACTCGCGTTTGGATATTATCTAAGTATTTATGAATGAATGTCTCAAAATTCTACATAAATATTTAAAACTAATTCGTATAAGATAGTATTATACAATATACACACATATACTGTAATATATACAATATTATTACAGTGTAGAAACATTCTCCAAACACAGGTTCTATTAGAATATGTAATTAAACTATGGAACAATTTCAAGGAGTCTGTTACAAATTTCAATTTGATTATTCAACAGCTTATTTCCACTACAAAAGTGTTCATAGTGCAACCCCTATCGCAAAATTGATTGCACTCAAACTTCAATAGCAATTTTAATGCCAACCAATTTCATCTTAATTGCGCTTTAAACAAAGCCATGCTTCAATTTATATATTCAAACCAGCTGCTTCAAGCCCGAAAACAAATTCGCATTTTCGAATATGTTATCGCTTTGCGAAAATGTGAAAAGCACGCTTCGTTGCGTGAACAAACGAATAACTGTTTGTTTTCTTTAATTTCAAAATACTACAAACGAAAATTATTTTTCAAATTACTTGGAACAAAACCTGTGAAAACGAAAAATAAAACATTTCACAATAAAAATTCGTTGAAAATTGGAAGGCTCGATAACATTGTTGACTTCTGAGATTTTCATATTTATGATGAAAATATTATCTCTGAAGGGGGTTGCGCCGATCGATTAATTCTATAAATTTCCCACCGAATGGACTTACTACTATACAAATTCCCCTTTGATTTTATAAACATTCCGGAAGATAGATATTTTCTACTCGAGAAATAGATATGTATAGCATAGGTGAAAGCTTTTTGCCAAGGTAATTTTTCCAGTCATTTATCTTAATGAGAGTCGTCGCGTCGAAAAATACGCACTCGACCAGCGAAAAGGGCATCTATGGCAAGCGAATGAGTTCGAAGAAAAATCTCCTGTTTCCGCATGATGCTCGCAACTCGCAACCACTCAAACTATACGTTGACATTTCGCCGAGTGTTTATACCCGTTGGAACAAACACGGGAACTTTGTTTCCTTGTTTCGCGCAATTATAAACTTTCTTGAGAAAGTATATTCGCCATGTTAACGGAAATGATCACATTCTCGTATATCTCGGTGCCAATTCTCGACACGTGTGGCAGAATGAACAACGAACACTTTTTTTCACTACTTAATTTTACAGTTGTTTTTACAATTGTTTTGTGCTGTATCGATTGCTAGAGCGTCGGTTTATTTCGTTCTCACTGGCCGACTCGATTAAGGGCTGGCTTATACACGGTACAATGCAAATTTTACATTTAACGTTTCGCGTTATATTAAACGCAACAATATTTTCAATGTTCCAATAAATTATCCCACGCTCGTCGGCGAAATCCGATATTTGAGCTTGCAATGCCAAACAGTTGTGCTACTTAACAAGCAGATAGGTAAAATGCCGTCGTGAATAACGCAGTTCATGAATTATGTGAAAATTCGTATCTGCTCGAGCATTGCGCCACTCTCTCAAATAACACGGTGCTTCAATTGCACGATTATTAAAGTTTCTTTCAAATGTGAAACGTAAAACGTAAAGTCAAGTAAAATGTAACGAAATAAAGTCGATGGATGTTGAAGGTTGCAAACGCGACTGTTGGAGTTACAGCCTCTGCAACGAAGAAGGGTGGAATTTAAGAGCTACCTTGGGAACGTAATTTGAATTTGTAATAAGATAGATATCATAAAATAAGATACACGAAATTTCGGGAAATCGGATACCCGAAAAACGATCCCTTAAGATATTGAAACTCGATACTGGAAGCGGATACTGTATTTACGAAACAACCCTTAGCTATTCTTCGATTGTCCTTCAATTGCATTGAATCGAAAGATATAGTAAATATCCACATAAATGCATAAAGATCTGCAGTCTACAAATCGCATATCTCTTCTCTTGAACGATCGTTACGTAAATCCGAATGATCTGCGAAGAACATCAACTTCATCGAAGCTGATGTAACTGGAAAACCGTGTCTCGGTATTAAACTACGGAATATTATCATGCCTACCCACACGAATCAGCCTCTATCCACGTTTCTATATTTTACCAGAATAAAATTTGCAAATCAATTCCAATGGGTTGTCCACGAATAATCTATAACTATCGTCGTTCTCTCTCGGGTATGCATGCCCGTTCGTCGAAGAGTCGAAACCTCGAAATATTGAATTATTTAAAAAGTCTGCGTTCCGACCACTGGAACTAGCTAAATAGTGATTCTGGAGTCCGAAAGTCATAACTAGACTCCGGATTGTATGCATTTATGACAAAAATGGGTACGTACAATTTAAAGCAGTGGAGATGTCAAAAATATTTAAGGACATCAATATATTAGTTTCAGATTAATAGGATAATTAAAAGAATTAAAAGAATATATAAATAAAATATAAATATATATAATAATAAAATAATTAAAAGAATAATTAAAAGAAGAATACAATTTTTATTTGGTTCCTGTGTCCTACAATCAATGCAAATATTTGTTATTTTGCATAGAGATCCGCAATCTAGTCATAACTGAATGAATTGAAATGCAAAACGGTGAACATTTCAGAGCTACGGTGTTCTGTTGTTTCCAATCTATTCAAATTATTAGGAGATGAAATACATTTTTATTGGACCTCTAACTCTCAGAATCGATGAAGACAACTTTTATTTAACTATGTCCTCCACTTTAAGGCGGTAGAATCGTTTCCAGGATTGCAAGAGTGCTGGATTCGCCTTCTCATTTCTCGATGATACATTACGAGGGTTTTCAGTAGTCAAAAACGCTAGATAAAAGATTGATCTAGTTGATTGGTTTTTGAAAAGTTCTTTTTATATATTTTTTTCCGTTTACGAGGCGTAATCTGCATTATTCGGCAGCATTTGCAGTTGTATGCTTCCGAATAATGCAAATTACGCCTCGTAAACGAAAAAATCGTTTATTATAACCTAGATCGATCTTTTATCTAGCGTTTTTGACTACTAGAAACCTCAGGTTAACACCAAACCTACCAAGACTCCAAAGTAACTGGTACACATGTTCCCTTATAAAAATGACAAGATGGATTTTATTTAGACTTTGTGCGGCTGCTATTGTAATGCGTGCACTACTGAAGATATCTATGCAATCGTTTCTTATGAAATCAGTTTTATTACTTTTCTAATTGTAAAATAAGAAACCTGGAACCGGTCATTTTGACCGGTGGTGGTAGGTTTAGTGTAAAGAAATCAACTTTTTTTTTGATGGAGGGAGGGGGGAGATTTGGACGGCACTTTGGCTGATCGTGATCATGCGACTGCGGCGTCTAGAAATGGCCGTAAGCATGGGACCCGAGCGTACCGCTATTGATCCGAATACAGAATCGAAACCGGACAACAACGTCTAACAACGTATCGATAGCACCGCGTGTCCCAGTTTTGTCAGTATAGCGGCCGGGCACGAGCGCGGGAGGCCGGCCGGCCGGTTATGCTCGGCCCATGCAAAAGGATACAGAGATCTTTCCTCCTTTCCAACCGCATGTCGTGATCGCGTTGGCGGACACCGCTGACAGTTGCCACGTGCTCCGCTATTTTTATCGTTAGCGGATGACGTCTGGCACGATTCTAAGACGACGAATCTCTCCACTGTCTCAGGCTCCTTCGAGGAAGTACAACATCCTAGGAGGCATCCTGTATTTGTTCGATGCAATCCCACTGATACAGGAATAACACCATCTGTTAGAAACGTATCAAGACTTTCGCGATGACCCAATTTACAGGGTGAGACACCTAACTTGATCACCTCGAATAACTTATAAATTATGCGTTGCATGAACAAATTATTATTAGATGTTACATGGTATCAAGCAGAGTTGTGCTAATTCAATTACATTGCAATTCAATTATGCAATTGAGTGTATTCCATTTCAATTATATAGTAATACAATTACGTCGTAACTGAATTACATAATTCAAACCTTTCAATTAATGTGTAATTGAAATACAATATAATTAAAATACAGCTCTACAAATTATAGCCCAGAACTTTGAAGAAGTGCGATATATTTTTGTTTTCCTTTCATGTACTTGTTTACTGTCTGTGCGGCGCGGCGTAGTTTCTATTCCTCGTCCTCGTTCATTATTATGAATTCGTTACGTATTCGTAACGCTATTTCATGTTTATGTTTTAAATTTAAAAAATGTGTAACGCAGAGGTTTTATTTCTGTTCAGATATTATAAATTTACCTTCTGTTTGAAACCTTCAGATGGATTTTGCAACCTCTTCTTACCTATCACTTTATTATTCTTTAATTTTTTATTTTAATTTTAATACATCGTAATTCGTAATTAACGTAACTTAATTATTAGTATTTTATAATTGTACTCCAATTGCAATTACGAATTACATTGTAATTTAATTGAATGAAGATCTGAATTATAAATTACAATATAACTGAATTACGATGTAATTCAATTACATACTTTGTAATTATAATTCCTGGAGTAATTCAATTACTTTGTAATTATGATTCCTGAAGTAATTCAATTACTTTGTGATTATAATTCCTGGAGTAATTCAATTGTAATTTTGCACAACTCTGGTATCCAGGGGGGCATGATGCGGTGTACACGACTTCTTTACAAGTAGAGGCGCTTAAGGGATTCTCGAAGGTCAACGTTGATGTTTCTTAATAGAACCGTATATTTATTTATGCAACGATCGATGCAGTTGTCTATTCTCTATAAAAAGAGTGTTGGGCATGTGGAAAAATGATGAGTTTTACAGATATTTGAATTTATACATTATAATAATTAGACTGCGGATGTTCTTATGCAATTTTCAATTTTTGTAGGCGAACTTCAAGAACGATGTGTCATATAAAATCTTATGTTCAGTGGTAGTAGTTTTTGTACATCCGAAATAAATAGAAATTCCTTTTTGTCGATCGTAGCTTACTGAATAAACTTTTCGTTAATGTTTTTGAAATTTAGAAATAATATCATAGTGATTGAACTACATGTTGGTTAGCACCACACTGAAGCCATGTGAACGAAATAAATGCAAATCGTACTAAATTCTGTGGAATTTTATTTTCTAGAATTTTTTCGAAAATTTTTGGAAGCCATAAATGCATAAAGATCCGCAGTCCAATAATAATAAGCGATTCCAACAAGCTTCATTAGATTAGCATGAAAACGAAAGATACCAAGTAGACAATTATTAAGCCAGCTAATTTTCCGAGAAGAACCTGTCATCGACGAGTGAATTTGTTAGATTAATGGTCGTCCAGGAGGATGATTTCAGCCCTTCCATCCTACACACAGACTAAACAAGTGGCCCGGACGTCGAAACAGTAGATAAGCTCGCCGATGAATAATATCGCAGCTAAATGGGGATTGGAGAGCAACAATTTGTCAAGCAGCGAAACCCTGGTCAGAGAGGTTTGATCTCGGATGGACGAATCCCTGGTGCAATTGGACGCCATTCGACTCTACCGAAGATTGTGTTCCGTTAAATTGGAACATTCTGATGGAACAACGATCGCTCAGGGATTCCATTAATGCTAGTTCCATTGCTAGCGAGAGCAAGTTAAACTAAGTAGAAGAAACCGATGCACCTGGTCAGGGGAATCGAATGAATCGACGCGACGCGACGCCAAGAACCCTTGGTAGATTCTCCCGTGTGACCTTGGCACCCTTGGAGCAGTCTACGTGGCGGCTTGCAACCTCTGAACAGTTCAGAGTGCTTCCATCGATAGCAAAATTCCATTTAATCGGAGCGACATCGATTGACGCGGCTCGTTCTCTTAAATTCTTTTTTCTTCTTTACTGTAAGCGACGGGAGCTCTTCAAAAATTGATTTTAGGAAGACTGCCCGATGGATTGATTTAATTCCTGTCTTATCGGAAAGGTACCTTGTCGATTATCTAAAAAAATATTAGAAAGAGTTTATACTGCTCTGCTGTTTTACCGGTTTCTTTCTAATCAATTCAATTCTCGCTTCATCAAACACAGTATACCTACCTGTTGATTGTTCGAAAAAACTTTCCTCCGCGAGAAGTACAGCACAGCAGTAGCTGGTAACTAAGAAAAAAGAAAGATCCCAAAGCATACCGCAAACAAAATGATTAAACTCGGGAAAGGTTCGCGATGGAATACGCAAGAACCGCACAACAGAAAACCGCCATTACTCTCCGGACCCGCAATGTTTCCCAGCGCTCGAAGGATACGCTATCGCAAGGTGTACGGACGGGATAACAAATTCCCCGAGAATTGCTTTATCATACGCAACGAAGACAGAGCGATATATTTTCTCAACAAATATACAATTCAAGCAGCCGCCATAAATCTCGCGGCGTGATCGAGTTTCGCGAGTTCTAGCGAGTTTTCACAGCTCCCAAGATCCGTTTCTTCAGCCGTTGCACAACCAACGCAAGGGTTTCGCGAAGTTTGCTTCTCAATATTTGCAGAGAGAGTGCTGTCGCATCAGCGACCGGGAAATACAGAGGAAAAATTCCAGTTTTTTCGTGGAACCTTGGTCATTAGAAACGGAAGAGATCTTGCGCCGCGACCTTTTAGGAACGGGCCTTGACATATGGATGTACTTCTGCTCGTCTGATCTCGAAATTGTGTACTTTGAAACATAGCGCCGCGCCGAGGAAACCTCGCAAGAATTTCCCGATCACGGAGATAATGGGCGACCTTCGGCGCGGAGTGCCCGCCATTTTGGTTCACGTTTCGACACGAAGTTTATTGGATTTTGTAATGAACCGAGAATAAATCATGGAAGGTAGAAAACTCTTTCACAACGACAACTAAGGAGTTGTCGTAGTACTCGCTTTTGAGTACTGTAATGATGTACGGAAGAACGATACTTCCTAGTGACTTGTTCTCTATTCAGTTTCGAGAAGAAAATGATTTAAGAAGCCAGGAGACTTTACGGCATTCTCCGCGGTATAAAGTTCGAGAGTTAATACTATACAGAAGGGTTCGTAAACTTCTGTTTCTCAGACGTCGGATTAATCGTACTCTCTGTTCTACTTACTTCAATACCTATCAAACGAAAGAGATTGGGAGGTCAAGATACAGGTTTATTCGTTCAACGTGGTCCTAAAAGTCCTTTTAAATTTCTTGTTGTCTCAAAATCTTTGTCGGTAACAAATAGATAAAACTATTTATTCGATCAATTTTCACACACGAACCACTGCTATTTTGTTGCATAGGAAAAACTTGTACATTAGCTTTGGGGGTATACGATTACCTCATTTTATTTTTTCTGAATTACTCTTAATTTTTTAAAATACGTTGAAAAATGTGACAATTGTAGCTTCATTCTGAAAGTCTCGCTGTCTTTAAGTATTTGATGCACATGTTTAAATGTTTATAAGGTTACAATAAGGTTTTCGACAGAATTAATGAACGAAAGAATTGTTTGACACGAATAATGAAGGGGCGACTTCGTTCTTCGTTCTTCGTTAATCGAATAACTTTTTATTCGACTAATGCAGAGGTAGGTAAACGATTTTCGGTTGCAATCCGAATCGCACTAATCACGGAAGCATTGTCTGTTGATAGTACAGCGTTACACGGAAGTGTGAGTGGCGCGAGTCGATCCAGGAAATGTGAAATCCAATAAAGGCTCAAAGAGAGAAAACTACGCGGTTGTTGTTAAAAGATGGAACTGTGTTGAATTGCAGTCTACAGACCGTTGCAAAGTGCAAGCCGTAGTGGGTGTAGCGGAATCAAAGAGCGGCCTGCAATGTGCAGGGCGAATCCAAAGAGTTCGAAGTTGCACAATTAAAGACCGCCAGGATGGTGCGCGCTCGGTGCAGCAACAAGCACCGGAACTATGCACATTTAGCAAGCGGGGATAGTCATTTATAAACTACTACTCTCACCGAGAAGAATTCAAATGGAAATGCAGATTCACAGTTGGGGGATTTTATGAAGCTCATTTTCCCCAAGATCCTCCCGAAATTAATCCTGACACTCACCTCGAAACTTTCATCTGTAAACCCCGATTGTTGTTACAGTGGGTGTACAAAGTATGCGTACACCTTTCAAAAACTAATAACTTTTTTACAATTGTGTACCAAACGACCTTATTTTTTCTAATCAATTAGAAGCATCGGTTTATGAAATGATATGCAAAACAGATTGTCAAAAAATTATCAAGGTTACATGCAAAAGTAAAAGAGGCATTTTTTTAAACTTTTTTATTTGGGCCCTTAATGAAAATTTAAAATATATGTTTTGTAAATTTATGTCATTTATACACATGGTAAAAATTTTATCGAAATCGATTAACACACGCACAAGCTACAAGCGGTTAAAAATGGTGAAAATCGTAGTTTTACACGACTTTTAATCAGTTTCTTTATTTCGATGCGTGTCGTTTTCTCCTGCGTCAATCGATTTCGATGAAATTTTCAACATGTGTATAACTAACATAGATCTACAAAACATATATTTTAAATTTTCATTAAGAGGCCAAATAAAAAAGTTCTGAAAAATGTCTTTTTTTATTTTTACATGTAACCTTGTAAAATGTAATTTTTGGAAAATATTGTTTGCATATAATTTAATAAACCAATGCTTCTAATTGATTATAAAAAAGCAGGTCGTTTGGTACAATTGTAAGCAAAATTGTTTACAACAAAGGAAATTGTTGGTGAAATTGTTTTTGTACATCAACACCTTCCACTCATCCAGAAGAGAAATAGTTTGAAAGAAGCCTCATGTCGCAAACAAATAGTTATTGAGATATTAGCTGTTAAAGTTTTTGCAAGATTTGATTGTGTGGAGTTATACATATAGAGTACAGACAAAAGCCTATTACTACAGTCCACCCGATCGTGTCGATGAGACAGAACATGTTCGTGAGCTTGCCTCAAGCTAAACGAAATTTAAAGGGACATTCGTCGATAGGCCCGTTTCACCAGGGGATTAGACGATGTACCTGTAAACGACATTATAGCAAGCAAAGAACTCGTGCGAATCTCCAACCCCAACAGATGGACAACACGTGCGACGGACTCATCGAAGCGACGCGACGAGCGGATTACCCTTATAAATCTCGTTATTGACGACCGAAGACAATACCAAAAAGAATTTCTGTGACACCTGACCCACTTCTCAACCTAAAGTCATTCCGACACACCCTCGTCCAATTAACAAACGCGACATTTCCCCACCTATATGTATAAATCCACTCTTAACCAATTCACAAAAACCGAGGTGACAACCGCAGTACTATTTTGACCGTGGTCGGAGTAATTTCTTCCCTTCGCTGTCACGATTTTCGAAAATGTGTCGTTTTGTGCTTCACACTTATTGACGTACATATTCGCGCAAATGGCAGTGTCCTTTTGATCCGACGGAGGAACAGAAGATTCTGAAAAATTTGTAAGTAGCTATATTTGACATTAGTATTATATGTATAACCCAGGATTAATATTCTTATGTATTAATGGTCTGCCTCATCGACACGGTCGTGTGAACTGTAGTAGTAGGCTTTTGTATACGTATAATTCTACACAATCAAATTTTGCAAGAACTTCAACAGCTTAAATCTCAATAACTATTTGTTTCCGACATGTGGCTCCTTTTAAACTTTTTCTCTTCTCGATGAGTAGGAGGTATTGATGTAAAAACAAACTTTGACAACAATTTTCTTTGTTATAAACAATTTTACGGCAAGTTTCTCTTACAAATGTCCACCGATCCAGAGGTGTAGATTCACCCCTACGATTTATGACCATTACTTTTTATACACCCTGTACACCGAGAACAGTAGAACTTTTCGCTAGGCGTGCATTTCTGAGAAAGTATATTCAAATAATCAAAACACTGAATTCCACTACATTAAAACAATATTATTTATTTAAAAATAACGTCAGAATATAAATGAACGTATTCAAATAATATGTGACTATCGGAATATGTAACAGCTGAATTAGCATTCACTTACGTCTGACTAAAATAAGATCTGCCGGAATAATGATATTTAAGTAATATACGATTAACGGAATTATATCACTGCTGAATTAACATTCATTTACGTCTGACTAAAATAAGATTTGCCGGAATAATAATCGATAAAATTTCCTTCTCGTGTCAGTGAACCATAGGTGCCTACAGCATCACAAGCGGAAGATTTCGAAACGTCTTCAGGCACCAACAGTAGTCGAAAGGTTAATGGAAACGAATAACACACGTATTCATTTGATTCCGTTCGAAATCCTTACGACGAGTCTGGAATGCAAGGGTGCGGGATTCGCCTTCTTATTTCTCGATAACACAAACATGGGGTTTTTCATTAGTCAAAAACGTTATCGACCTAGGGCGCTATCTCTCTCAAAGGTCCTAGTTTTTCGTTTACGAGACGTAATTTGCATTATTTTACAGTGTAATTTGCATTATTCGGAAGCATATAGCTACGCCTGTAGCTATAATATTTTCATAGATTACGTTATAGAACGATCTTTTATCTAGCGTTTTTGACTGCTGAAAATTCCGTGTTTGTATTATCGAGAAACGAGAAGGCGAATCCCGCACCCTTGTAATCCTGGAAAAAGGAGTCTACCCCCTTAAAGAGCAAGACGCATGGATAAATCGATAGGTTTGGGACTCGCAGACATTGTAAAAACGGCAGCAAAGTTTTCGGAGTAGGATCTGGCGCGACTGCCGGTCTCAGCAAGCGTCGTCCCTTATCGGGAGCAAGGTGCCCGAGTGTCTGGCCAAGTAGTTTGTTCTGTATCCGAGCCAACTGGGCTCTCCCGTACATACGGAATCCCACCCTCTTGCACCCTCCCGCATTCCGTTTCGTTTCGTTTCTTGCATCTAACTGCGTCGGGAAGTTTTCGCGCCGTGCCGCGCCGGATACGCGTTCTACGAACCTAGTCTCACTGATGTAAACTGTAAACATAAATCCCCGCCAGCTTCTAGAACTTGCTAAGTGCGTTTGATATCGATAGCGAGCCGTTATTGACAACCAGATTTGACAGTTTGACGCCTTGTCACGCTGGAATTACACGATTCTCTGTTCAATCTTGACGGATATTTACAGAATTTTCATGTTTGTTTCGTCTACGACGGCCTCACACTTTTTCCCCAATATAGATATTTTATTTCATTGGAGAAAGGGGCAAGAGAGAATGTGCATGATATATGAGAGACACCTGGGGAAGCTAAAGCATCTGACAGACGACTGTGGAGGTGTAGAGAGAATAAATATAAGCATAGCAAAGATAGTACAAGATAAACGAGTGAGAGAAATAGTAGACTGGCTCAGGAGTATCGAGAGAAAAAGGAAAGAAATAATCAAAAGGAGAGAGAGAGAGGCAATATTAGATGTAAGACATTAGGATAGATTAACCCTTTGCACTCGAAGCAATTTTAATTCGAAAAACAGGACATTTCTTTCAACCCAGATCATTTTTAATCTATGTAATCATTTTTACATTGTGCACGTCGAACTTAACCAATTTTCTCATATAATAGATGAGCTTTTCACAATTTGTAGAATACAGACAGAACTGTGTGAATACTGAAAAAAATATAAACTGAGCTTAGGTGTATTGTCATTGGGTCTATAATGCAAACTCTGTTTACGTGCTTTTATGTTTTTTTTCGATGATTTCTATTTTTACTCAACGTATGGCGATTAACTTCATCAATTGATTGAATCGATCATCGATTTTTCAATGATTATCTTTTTTAATCGTACACATTAATCAATCAATATTGATTAAAATCTTAATCGATTAATGCCCAACTCTGGCATGTGATATGGATGGATGAGTGGAAGAATCGATAGATGGCGGGATGGGTGAGAGAGAGAGAGAGACATAGACGAAAAAACTGTAAACCAAGTCCAATTTCTTGGCGGCGAGGCCGAAATGAAGTAAACACTGCTACTACTACATATTTTATTTCAAGTTAAATGTGTGGTGCGATGCTTAAGAACTCGAAGATCACGTCAACTTATGTAAATTTGGGAAGTTTGCCTGTGTTCCCAAGGCTAATGGAAACGTTAACTTTGCGCGCGAGGAAAATAACTGACTAGGCAGTGTCATCGTATTCTATCTCTGAAACTTTTTGATTTGATAAGCTGAAGTTGTCTGTCAAAAGTCGATCCGACGCGACACCGACGTTTCGTTGATGGAAGTTTTTGACTTGCTGTCATTGAATTATTATTGTGGACAAATGGTATTTTCAATTTCCTCTGCGAAGCATTTATTGAATTCGATAAAGAACAACGCGGGATCGCCGTTGCCAATAAAAATTCAACGGAAAAATCTCATCGCGGTTTAATGGTTGGCCGCTAGACTGTCGGAGGGTGGTTCGACGCCATTTTTATGCTCGAGTATGTGCACTATCAGCATCACGCTGAACCGTTGACGTTCGGACTGCGGATTTTATGCGTTTATAGCAAAGCAGAAGAACAAACATCCTGCACTCTTCTGTTTCCAGTTTGATGAATTAATGGCTAACCTAGACTTTCCTATGAGGTCCCTATCGCAAAATTACCAAGATCAAAACTTTTCAAAACAATCGCAGAGAACAGAAGTTCAATAATAATGTATTTCTTCTTTTAAACTGTTGCAAGTCAATCGTAAGAAATAGAAATTAGATGAAAATGTACCTCTTCTTTTAATCATATTAATAAGTTGGAGATAAGCTAATATTCTTCGACGTTTCGCAATGTCTTCGCAATTTTGTTTTCCAGTTAGCCATTGTTTCTATAAGTGCATAAAATCCACAGTCTAGTAATAAAATGCTCGTTTTGTATTTCTCTCATACGCGTTTCCCACAAAAGCATAAAATCTGCAGTTTAGTTATTAGGTGCCTGAAAAAAAAACAACGTTACTCGAGAGAAGAGTGAACAGAAAGTAGAACTTGATCAAACGATGTTCGTTTATTGGCCGTTGTTCAATTTCATGTTTGATAATCCACTGGCAACAATCGCGTTGTTCGATATGTTATTCCACGGTTTGCATGTGGCAACCAATGCGGAGACCGGAAGCTGCCGCGCATAATTTTGCGTAAGGAGAATTACGCTGGCAAATGGCGCAAGACAAACAGTGGGCTTAATTGTGATCCTTATCGGGCCCGTCGTGAAATATGGAACAAGAATCGGATTGTGCGTAATTGTGTGCGCCGGTATTCGCGTGCACACGATCCCAGACAGCGGAATGGCAAAGTAATACCCGCCAGGATTAACAAATCTTCTCCCTGTAACGCGAATTTTTCCAGCAGAAATTCAAATTCGAACTTTTCCCGCTAATCGAGAGAGCTCGTCACATGCGCGATTTCAACGAGAATTTCTATGTCGGGTATGCAAACAAGAACTTTTCCATCCCATTTTTCCGTTTGTTTCAAACGTCAACGCAATTCGATGAATAAATAGAAACTTCGCGAAATAAACTGCGCGAGGTCCTCGGCAAAATACTTACAAGTAACACTACCCAACTGATACTCACTGATTTGAATGAAATTTAACGTGCTTATTAAACACCGAAAAATATTAAATACGTGTTTTTTTGTTTCGGCTATATACGCTTTTCAGAGGTAAGAAAGCACCTCTCAACCTCTGGAGATGGAAACGTTTGTGGCTAATCATTTCCAAACATTCATTTCACATTTTCACATTTTTCCAAAAAATAAATACTTCCCCAGATTTGAGTATACGGCAGCTCGAATTTGTCATGTTTGATTGATTATAACTCGATAACTGTCCATTATTGAGCTTTGTACCTATTACATCTTTGATTCAGTACATCATAAGCTACAACATATGAAAAATCCAACTGATTTTACCGGGATAGATTTTCCATATGATTAGTGCGGGGTCCTTTCCTGACCCGACCCGAACCTGAAATTTCGGGTACTCGAACAATCCTAAGAATCATATTAAACGCATATTTGTTTATAATCGAGATCCGGTTAATCAAGGTCCTACTGTATTTGATACGATTATTTGAACACTTTATATTGGTCACTTATAATATGATAGTATTTTGGAAACCGCGTGATTTTCGAAAAATATTGTAGTTGCCTAAGTACCGTTGTCTAAACCCTTGAAAATTTAATCGAACAATTCATAATCCTATTGTATCATACCTGGCACGACGCGACATGTAGAAGATAAAACGCGTTTTTGGGGTTTAATTCTGTAATTCGACTATAAAAGAACTGTTCACAATGTTATACACAAAAAATATGCCATCATAGTCGGGAGAGTCCAAAGAATCGTCCCGCGTAAAAATAGTTCGCATATCTTTTACGGTTAAAGCGGGAAAAATGGTTAAAGTTGAAGATTCTCATCAGGACATAAAAATCTATAAGAATCGCCAGTTGCTGATCGAAACGCACCATTGGTGTTGGACGATTTCTTCAACGAAGACCTCCGTACAATTTCGTTTAGCTTCGCCATTTTGACCTCGGAGCGAATCGCGACATTTCAGGATTTCGGTTAGATCGCCGAGACATTTAAGGACGAAACGGTCTGTCCGAGGTTGGCGGAATGAAACGCTATTCCGACGACATTGTTCGCGAGAGGGGAAGACTATAACGCGGGAATTGAAAGAAGAAGGAGAAGAGAAAGGGAGAGAGAGAGAGAGAGAGAGAGAGAGATATCAACGTCTTTACATCGGCGCTCATTCGCGAAAGGTTGTAGACCTTGCCCGTGTATTATTAACACATTGTACATCGATTTTGTCTGCCTGGCTCCATAAACTCATTTCCATTCCCGCGAGTGCGGAAACGCAGCTCGTTGAAACGAATCGATTCTGGAAACGTTCGAGGATTTTTAACGACGCGTGTGTCGTTGAAAAACAGAAAACACGAAAAAACGCACACCGAAGATCGTTAAAATTTCGATCTAACACCCACTGTCTCGCAGAATTGCAAATTGTCCCGTAAACATCGCGATTGTCCCGTTCAGAAGCGTTTGTACATTTTTCAGATCAATCGACTTGTCTCGTTGGACTGCCATGAAACTGGCAAAAGGAACAGCAAACCAGTACTTTGGGACACGCTCGCGATTGTCAGCTGCTTGTTATCGCATTCATTTATCTAAATTTAAACATTAGCTTTCCGACGAATACATCCAGAGTAGCGTTACCTTCGTAATACTGACTGTATCGAACAGATGATTTTTTCCCGGGCTTAACGAGTGACGTAAAATTTTTGAAAAAATATGTGAGACAATAATGATGTGCAGCTATTATTTGGTACAAGGTTCGATCGATTGTCTTTGATAGTTTTCGGGAAGAGTGCTTGCAAAGTTGTAACACTCGTATCTCCCTGTTACCAATAGTCTGAAGCTTTTTAACGTAGCGTATTAATTTCGGTCGAGCAATCACTTTTCAGCTTTTGTTTGTTTCACGGAATAAATTAGTTCGACTCTGCGGAATTTTATGAATGTTAACTTAAAAAATGCATTATAATCCTCCCCTCTTTTTACATTGAAACTTTCAAATTCGCAGTTTGGTTTGACTAGAACGTTTTAGGTCTTCGGTCTTCAATTACATATTTAGAATCGTACATTTTTATAGAAGTTTAGAGAAGTTCCAGCATAACACACACACACGCGCGAACACTCACGCACACATCGTAGTTCTGAGTAATCTATCTTCCAAGGAATGATCCCGAGAAACGTGTGTATTATGCAATAAATAATGAGAAGAATTGAACTACAAAAAGCCCTCTTCTACTTGAGGACTATCTATTTATATCACTAAAAGGTCTAGTTCCATATGTCCAATAGTTATTCCGAAAAGAATTCGTAAAACTCACTTGTTCTCACAGTCGATACACGAGACACCCTCCCCCTAACACTAATCGCAGCACGACCGGTCAAATCACCGATTTGGATGCTTAAAACAACGTATACATGCACTACATATCTCCACGGTTTCATAACTTTTAGAATTTCCAGTTTCGGGTTCACTCCTTGATAGTAAATTTTTAGAAAACGACACACACATATTTCATAACCTGAGTAATCACTCGAGGGTTAAAAAAAACAATAAAGAAAGACGGAACTCACCCAAATACGATTACACAGTCCGGTCCGTTCGGCGAGTGGCCGATTTCGAGTGTGGTTTCCAAAGTTCCTGAAGTTTCAGGAAACGCGAGATTCGCGGGCAGAGCTCGTTTGCCGGAAGATGAGGAGGTTTTTGCGAACTGGCGCGGCGCCGGCGGGCAGATTCACAGAAGGTTTTGCGACGTGGCGGGTAGATTCGCAGAAGGTTTTGCGGATTGACGAGCGGATTCACAGGACGTTTTTCGAGGACGGTTTTCGCGCGCAAGTTGTGTCGATCAACGACCGTGCTGGTTCCTCGTCGAAATCGCGCGGGTGAACAAGTGGCGACGAGAGAGGGTTGCTACCGTTTGGCCGGGAAAATCGAGCACCCCACCTTATATCTTCCCTTCGATGCCACGTGCTGAATCCGACGAGAAAGAGGATCGTGGAGGGCCCAGGGGGAGTCATGCAGCCAGAACCACGTCGGCGCGAAGCGTCGCGACGCCCCGCGAAGCGTCGCGCACTCCAACGCCGACGCACAGCCCGCGAAACAACCGAACGATATCCACCCCTCGTCGCTCGATCGCCGGATCCCATCGATCTCTATCGGCTTGATAACATTTGCCGAAATACACATTTCAAGTGTTATTTAATGTCATAGATCCTATGTCGCTTAAAACAAATAGTATTTTACATACCGGTCATTTTCTAATGGTATAAACTTTAAAGCAAGGATCAACCGACGGCAGTTTCATTCGTAAGTAGACCGCACGCAAAGATGAACAGGTGAAATACAAAACTGCAAATACTTTAGAAGAATTTAAGGATATTGTTGTGTTATGTTGGTCATTTCGAAGTGATGAGAAATGAGAATATATTTTCAATTTAACTGGGGACGACGAGTGACGTTTCGCTTCGATGGTACAATTGTCTGGGGAGAGGTGCTATTTGATTTTGACTATCTTGAAATATCTCGTCCATCAAGCGAGAAACCACCGCTCGATCCTTGGAGCTTCGTCCATTCTCGCTAGATGATGCAGGCAACTCGCTTCTCAGACTTTAATAGACTTATGACAATGAGTGACGTTTCACTTCGACGTTAATTGTGTACGAGAAGCCACTACTTCCCCCAAATTTCGATTATCCTGAAATATCTTATCCAGCGAGCGACAAATCACCCCTCGATCGTTCGATCCCGGGAACCCTCGATCCCTACCAGCGTTACAGGCGCGACTTACATGAAACTTTGATCGAGTTGGTACGATGAACGAGATGCTTTGCTTCGATGGTTTAGGGAGTGGTACTGTTCGCTACAGGTTTTGGTGATCTTGAAATATGTTGTCGATTCAACCGAAAAAAAAACCACCCCTTGATTGTTCGATCGCCTGTGACTCACCTCGAACTTCGATGAACTTATGACGACGACGAGTGACGCTTGACCTTAACTGCCGAGTCCTTCTATTTTAGGGGGGTTGAAAAATTCATGTACTTTTTACCTCGGTCTCATCGCGGATGCGATACTTAATGAGATACTTTTTACAGCTGGAGAAAGGGCATCCGAAACAAATTCTGCTGGGTGATTCGTTATCGGTAAACTGCGGATGTTCGTGCAATTTTCAGCGTTCGTAAATTGTTAAAAAAATTGGCAATTGTAAAAAAAACGGCGGTTTTTATAACATAAAATAACACTTCTTAAGGGGGTAGATCCGACTTGGCCCGAGTCCTTTTGCTTGAATATTTTTTCTAATTTCATTCGATTTTCCTCGAAGTTATCGTACTGTGGCAGTTCTTCTTCGGATAAGCAAAGTTTCTCCAAAAATGTTTCATAAGTGGCCCGTACACGATCAATAATATTGTCAATGTTCGCGTCAATATTAACGGAGGACCATATTGATGGAAATATTGATCGTCTAGGAGCGTATTGAAGCGTCCTATCAATATTGACGGATATTGGCAAGTTATGCCTCCTAAACGTAAAAATAGGATTTTTGAGGGCGATTGCGGCCTGGATTGATCTTTTATCTAGCGCTTTTGACTACTGAAAAACCGCATCTTTGCATTATAGAGAAATGAGAAGGCGCATCCCGCACCCTTACAATCCTGGAAACGAGTCTACCCCCTTAATGGAAGACCGTGGCGATAGCGTGGGGAACAGCGTTACAGTAGAAGGGGGGGGGGTAGAGTGGAGAGATAAGTCTTAATCAAGCTACTCTGCCACGAGACGGATCACTATTGCGTTGACCATAGTCGGGATCACCAAAATTTAAAATTCGAGACAGTGTAAAGTACCGCCAAGTGCCGAGGGTCAGCCAAGAGTTAATTGCTGCTGACCAGCCGCCGCCTTATCGCAGTTACCGCTGGTAAATGCTACTCAAACCTCCCTTTGATTTCGAATATTTTCATAGAGTTCGTGATCGGTTTCTACCGGCAGCCGTAACATTTTATATCGTTCATTCATAAGAAAAGGGACACAACTCAAAACATATTTGTAAAAAAAACTCGCTCTCCCGTAAGATTTCCTTTCTTTCACTTATATCACTTTTTTTTATAAATTAACGATATCAGAATGAAATCCATCGTAAAGTCGCAATCTCGGGTGTCCGGCGCCCAAATTTATGCAGAAATTCCTAGTTCTTGGCGTAAAAAGAGAAACCGGTTGTCCTGCCTGAGAAATCTAGTTTATACAGGGTGTAACACGTAACACGTTTTACGATTTTTCAAGTGCTCTTGCGATAATCTGACAGAACAATATTTTAAACAAAAGTCGATCAGTTTTTGATCGGCTATACATTACAATAAAAAAAGTTCGAAATATCTTTTGTTATTGCCAAGGCCACCTTCATTTTGTAAATGGCACTTCAAGGTCATCCGAAGGTCAGGGTCGTCGAAATTGTCTTGATACAGGCTATAATACTGTTAAGTCAAAAATACAAAGTGCCAATTTAAAAAATGAAGATGGCCTTGACAATAATAAAAAAATTTTCGGACTTTTTTTTATTGCAATGTATAGCCAATCAAACACTGATCAACTTTCGTTTGAAATGAGTGAGAAGCGTTATGTGGGACACACTGTATACCGGGTGTGCCGAAACCGATGTTGTAACGATTTCGGTGTTCATCCGTTTCCTATCATACATATGTATGTATGTCGGTTTTGATACAGCCTATGATTCTGTCCGTCCGTTGGAGGCACGGATAACTATGTGACAACCGATAAGAAAAGTTTTTACGTTTCGTTATGTGTAGTTATATAATTAGTATCTTGGAATGCAAAGAGATGTATCTATTCATTTCTCTCGACTATTTTCTCAACGAGATTCTGTACTTGGAAACAATTTGTAAACATCGATTTTAATTCTAATAACACATAAATAGTAAGGTGGTGTCTCTTGGACCCCGACAAATCGATAAAAAGTGAACAAACAGATTTAATTTCATTCATATAAACATTCTTTTCAAAAATCTGAAGCTATGACTAACATAGATCTACAGAACATATATTTTAAATTTTCATTTAAGGAGCCAAATCAAAAAATTTTTAAAAATGCCTTTTTTATTTTTGCATGTAACCTTGTAAATTGTAATTTTTTGAAAATCTTTTTTGCATATTATTTCATAAACCAATGCTTCTAATTGATTATGAGAAATAAGGTCGTTTGATACAATTATAAAAAAGTTATTCTATTTTAAAGGGTGTTCGAATACTTTTTTGGCTCACTGTATGAATTTTCTAAATACGGACAGATCGTAATGTCTTGCTAAAAGTAATTTTATTAATCGATTCTACGCTTTGCTATGCTGCGTTTATTCGACAGTAGTGATCAGTTACGATACGGAAGCATGTTGGGTTGTTAAGGGTTAATAGACGACACGAATGTCCGCGTTTATCTGACCCGATCTGATTTGCCGGGAGTCGCAACCCCTAAAAGCTCCATTAATTCGACCGATAGTTTCAGGCGATAGATCGAATCAGGCTAGTGACGGAAGTTTAAAATGCTCTGACTTTATTAAGCGTAACTAGATCGTCTCGTAAACTTCGTCCGCGTCCCATTAACTAATTGTTTTCGCAACGTTATTGTTTCCTGGTCGGGGTAAGTTATGGAAATGAGGCTGGCCGATGCATCAGATAACTATGCGATTCGATTTTCTGCGTCTTCGGAGCTGCACGTGGCTTTTTATTCCTCGGCGCGGCGGGGCCAAGGAAAAAGATTTCCATCCGCAATGGCCGACATTTCATCGATTCTATCAGAAACTTTCTGCATTTCTTCCTCTGCGTGCAACGATCGAAATGATAGACACGCTTATTGTTTCAGCAATACACACAGATGCAGAAAGTGTTTTCCATTATACATTACACGTTGAGTGTAAATTGAAATTTTCCAGTAAGAACAAACTGTGATATTTGATTTAGCAATTGCTACACTGAAAATGCCTTCGTTGTTGACTAATTAGCACGCTTGCGAAGACAACATTGCCGAATAATGAGTCTAAACTGCAATGGCCACGCTATATCAATTTACAGTAATAATTACTGCACCATACCTCTAATCTTTTGATATACGCAAAAGAATTAAAAGAAGTGAATACGGTCAATTTATCAAAATCATGGAAGTGACACACGATTTTATTTTCGTATCAGTACTTTGCAATTGATGCTAGACGTTTTTGTTTTCCATAAAGATTCCCTACAAGGAATTCAGTTTGAGTATTTTTTTCGATAATTTGTTCCGTTCTCCAATTCGAAAAAATTCATGATTTAGATAATCTTATGTGTAACGTTATTGAAGTGTACGAGAAAATATTTGCGACAGCATAAAAATCTGCAGTCCAGTCGTGCATGAGTTGCTTATTTGCCGAAGGAATTTTCATCGTTCGACGAAGGTTAGCTTGTACAACTAAAAACAATTAGAAGATATGTAACAATCTGCATACCAGACTTTTTTTACAGTAAGATGTTACGTTTCGATGCTCGAGGGCTTCACAATTGCCCATTACGCGACGATGCTATTAATTCACCCTTGCCGATCGGTTAGAAATAAAGAAGTCAGATGTAATTTCAGATAACTAGACAGATAATTTATTAACAGTGCAAGGAAAGCTATGTTACATTTGTTTGTTCACAAATAAACAAAGGCAAAACTAAACTCAAAGAATCGAGGCCAAACAAGTCTCCGTACATGTAACATTATTATTCATAATTTGCTAACTAGTAGTCAGTTGGGCCGCGTTTTAATTTAATAATTTCTTGCACCCTCTTTGGGTTTGTCTGAACAGTTTGAAATAATTTTTACGTTGTACTTGGCTGAATATTTTCCCATCCCAACAATATTTTATATTTTAGGTCTTCCTTGTTTTTAATTGTGTATTTTTTCAAATTCCTTTTTATTTCTCACCACAAATGTTCGATTGTGGAGGTGTATGCAGCTGTTTCGGGACATTATACATGTACAATAACCATTCCTTCACTTCCTTATAATGTGCTTAGGATTGTTATCCTGCTCGAAGATAAACGGCTCTTCAAGATGTAATTTTCTGGCACTATTTTCCAAATTTTCTTTCAACATGTTCAAATATTTATGCTGATCCATTATGCCGTCAATAAAGACTAAATTTTCCACCCGTGCTGCACTCATACAGCCCCTCACCATCACGCTGCCGCCTCCATGTTTAATTAAACGTTGGAAGTATATTTTTCGGCTTCATCTGTTCATTTGGTTTTCTCCACACTTTAACATTTCCACATCCGAAGTAAAAATATTAAATTTACATTCATCGCTAAATATTACGTCGTTCGAATAGTCATTTCGTTTTCTCGAGGGAAAATGAAAGCCAATCGATAACCGTTTAGAACAAGTTTTATGACGTTTTGTTCTATGGTGAAAAAATTGAGTTATACGACTTTTTACGATTTTATTTGAGATGCAACTTGCACACCACCTAAAAAATGTTGAAAAAAGCGAAGAAAAGATAATAAGTCTAGTAATAACTAGACTGCGGAAGTTTTTGCAATTTGCAATTTTTCGAGTCATTTTTTCAGAGAAGGGGGAACCAAATAAAATATTATTTTCAGCGGTAGTAGCCTTTGTAGATCTGAAATATATCAAAATTCGACTAAATTCTGTCGAAGGATATATTCTGGCATTTTTTGAAAATTTTCAGAAGCTGTAAATGCATAAAGATCCGCAGTCTCGACACAAAAAACGAAATTACTTTCCGAACGACCTGATATAACATTATTCCAAACGCGTATACCTTTGCAAAGTCAAAACGTTTTCTTTTATTAACTTTTTTTACGAACGGTTTTCTCCTGGCTGTACGACCATTGTATCCAGCTTTTCTTATAACATTTCGAATAGTTTCAGGCACTACTTTTATATTATAGTCA
Organism: Lasioglossum baleicum; assembly: GCF_051020765.1. NCBI lineage: Eukaryota > Metazoa > Arthropoda > Insecta > Hymenoptera > Halictidae > Lasioglossum > Lasioglossum baleicum. The sequence continues at coordinate 12,055,444 of NC_134929.1, forward strand.
TTTTCTATCGTACTGGTCAATTTTCGTGCACTCGTTCGTGGATTACAATAAATTGTTCGTAGGATTGCACGTTTATGCGTAGTATCTAATTTTCGTGGTCGACCTGTACATTGTAGATCTTGAATAGATTTAGTTATTGCGTATTTCTCAAGAATGTATCGTACTGAAGAATGTGTGTGCGTCCTTTTTACTATTTCACCTGTTTTTCTAATGGATAATCCATCTTCTCTTAATTTTATAATTAAGTCTCGGGTCGCAAATGGTATTTCCATTTCGGAGAAATTATTTCACAAGAACGTGATCTATCTTTACTAACAGCCAAGCAACTATATTATTCTTGACCACACAAAGTGTTTCCTTGAGAGTTTTGCTTGTAAATATTCAGCTGAACCGTTAACAATGCAAATACATAAATGTTCCTACACGCTCAAAGTCCCGAAGACTTTTTACCTCATTTTTGTTATGTTCGTAATTTTCGTTCGTTTATTCGTTGAGAAATGCATGTAACAACTTTTTCTTTGCACTGATAATTAATGTTATATTTCTGAACACATAATAACGAAAAAATTATTTGTTTTTTACCGTTTGCTTTAAAATTATGCAACTTTAAATAAATTCTTCTACTGACACCGTACTGTAGAATCTACAGTATGCGGAGACTTTCTTGACTGACTGTATCTGTAACGACTCTGTCGCTGCCATACCCTTGTACGTACACATTGTTGTACTTTTAGGTAGTTTTAGGATTTTCCCGCGGCCCGTCATAAGTAAGCCTGGCTATTATGGGTCTTTGCACCAGGTAGCCAGAGGTTCGTACGGACGGGCCCATGGTTTTCCCACTGGTGAAGACGAAGGGCTTTTCTCAGGTCAGTTTTCTTCCATATTTTGGGAGAAGTTCCCCCTCCTTGTCTAGAGCTCTATACATATATAGTCTTTCGAAGTTAGCGGAGCTATCATTACGTTCTCTGCCAGCGTCCAGTAAGTAGGATTTTTCTGCGTTCACATTTAGTTGTACATACGCGTGTGTAAATAATTCCTTTAAAATTTATCGTACTCCTCACGTCCATGTGCTATAACTGAGTACAGATAAACATTCTGTTATTATGTGTTGAACGTGTAAGAAACGTGTTTATATTGAAATACTTTATGACCCTATAATATGTATGTCAACAGGTAGACACGTGTGCTTCAAAATGTCGAAGAATATTCGTTACACAAGAGAGAATAAGTCTCTTTCATGGCAGCAACGAGTATTTTACGAGAAAAATGGATATTTGGTGTTTCCCCGACTTGTGCCGACAGATATCCTGGATAAATGTCACAAAAGGTAAGCTAATGATTAATAACCAGCTAGACGGACTCTCTTAATGTTTCCTTTTCACGCTTTCTCTCGTAGCACATCGTTCTCTTACGTCGTACGCCTGTATTTCAGCCCCTTTTAGTTATTCATTTTCGGTTGTAGTAGAAGTGCTACTAATTCTGTGTAGTAGTGCGCCGAACACAAAAGGGCAGCGATTCAAATAGAAAGAGGGACTGACTTTCGACGCTTCGATTCTCTGCGCGTCTCTTTCTTTTCTGTTCACGCTTATTTTAACATTATTTAGAGACTTAAAACCTCCATTTTTGCTGTCCATCGTTTAGTTTTTCCGAAAAAAATGTTTGCATGCGACGCGACGGGGAAATTAAGACAGGCTTTAACTTGAGAATGCTATTTTGAAACGTTTTTGAAAGCAATAACAAATTTTTTCGCGATCGAATCTGCCATGGATTTGAAGATTAAAGCTTCCTCGTTGCAACGAGTTCTTGAAACTCGACGTACAATTCTCTTTCTTCGTTGCTTTGTGAAACAAAAATGAGGAAGCTTTTTCAGAGCCACTCTATGTATATGGGAGTATACAGGGTGACAAAAAATAACGGAGTTAAACATTTCTTATTATAATTCTGTCAAATCGACGAATTTTGAAAAACCAAATGATAACAACCATAACATATAGACCTTTAGTATTCATATATTTAAGAAGTTTCGAAATGGCCACCCTTTGAGCCGATCCAGAGGCTCAAACGTGTTTTGAAATTTTCGGCTATGGGCCACAGCTCTTCTGGCGTCATTCGGTCCCACACCCAGCGCAGAGATTTTTTCAGCGACTCGAAACTTTTATGGGGCTGAGCACAGGCCCTGGCCTCCAAAATCGACCAAACGCTGGAGTTCATAGAGTTGAGATCCGGCGAGTACGGCGGCCATTCCGCAGATGTGATGAAACCTGGAAAATGAGATTTGCTACGGTTTTCGTGGATCAAGGGGTCAAAATCAACCAAGAAGTGTATCGGCGGGACATTCTCGAAGCCGTCGTACTTCTGTGGGCCCAACAGCACCTCGGCGATCCAGAATGGACGTTATAGCAGGATTCTGCGCCGGCCCATAGGGCGAAAACGACTCGGGAGTGGTGCAAATCCCATTTACCAGGTTTCATCACATCTGTGGAATGGCCGCCGTACTCACCGAATCTCAACCCGATGGGCTACAGGGTGTGGTCGATTTTGGAGGCCAGGGCCTGTGCTCGGCCCCATAAAAATTTGGAGTCATTGAAAAAATCTCTGTATGTACCAGGAGTGGGACTGAATGACGCCAGAAGAGCTGCGGCCCATTGCTGAAAATTTCAAGACACGCTTGAGCCTCTGTATCGGCGCAAAGAGTGGCCATTTCGAAACTTCTTGAATATATGAATACTAAAGGTCCATGTTATGGTTGTTATTATTTGGTTTTTCAAAATTCGTCAATTTGACAGAATTATAATAAGAAATGATTAACTCCGTTATTTCTTGTCACCCTGTAATTGTCGAAATGTATTTAAAACAAGTTTAACCCTTGTGTAGTCAATCAAAATGCGTAGATTACTTGAAACCTTTCTGTATTTAACATGTTTGCACAAATTCTCATTATAAGACTATAAATTAATATATCAGCGAGCAAAGAATATGGACATTCACAGAAATTTTGTAATATTTTTTAGAGGAACATTAACACAAATTGTTGAAAGAAATACAGTAAATGGGTACCCGGGTATCCGGTTGACTACACAAGAGTTAAGAAATTCTGTGCTTGCAATTACGTTGCAATAGATCAGGAAAAATGCTGAGCAAGAAAGCATCAACTAAATCTCGACCGCGGAAGTCGTGTCTCGTGGTTTTCACAAGCAATTATTTTTCCAGGTTCGACGACATCGTGTCTGGCAAAGCTCCATCCACTGGAATAACCGTGATGCACGACGTAAAGGACAGAAAATCGGTCAACAAATTGCAGGACATTGCCGAGGACAAAGTTTTCCGGGAGTACATCGCGTATAAAAGTATCCTCGATATTGTAGAAGCCGTCACCGGGCCAAACATCATGGCCATGCACACTATGCTGATCGCGAAACCACCAGACGTAGGATTCGGGACTTCCAAGTAATGTTGATTCTCTTTTTTCCATTACCGAATATAAAGGGATCCAATTTTATCAAGTTCACCCTGATAGTTCACCGGTTCTCCTTCCTTTTCTTTATATACCTTCCTCAAATTTACATTTTCGATTTACATAGTAAAAGAAACACGTTGCGCTGTTATGTGTCCATGCGTGTACACTACCGTCCGTAAGAGTATTTGACCACTTGGGTTATAACTTAAATTACTTTGAAATATATGATTGACATAGAAGCACTATACTGCATTACATGTTAAGGATTTGACCACTAAATAGATGAAAGTTATTAGATACTTCGTTCATCAATATAATATATCCAACTCACTGGGCAATGGCGGCGCGGCGTTTACAATTCGAGGCAATCTAGCAACAAGCTTTTTTAATGTTTCTTCCTGGATTTCGTTCCAAGCACTTTCGAAATAAGTCCACGATTGTTTCTCTGATTTCGGACACTTTATTTTCTTTCTATTACCTAAAGGCCCCAATAGTAAACAGATAGAGCGGAGAGACACTTGAAACCAAGTGTCGCTAGACCAGTTTTCGTTCAAATTTTCTTATTTTTTTATTCACAGTATTTTGATAAAACTTTCAGTATGCATATAAGTTACCGAAATCTACAAAACTCATTTTTTAAATTATATTTACAGACTCACATAGAAAAGTTGAAAAACATCATTTTTTAAATTTCGTACGATTCCTTCCAATTGCAATCTAAACAAACTTTTGTTTACTCATTCTCCAGCGAAATAGTCGGTCTAACAACTTAAAAAATTTCAAGTCCTTCGGACCAATTTTAAAAAAGTTATGCGATTTGTAAGAGTGTCCACTTAATATTGTCCCCGACTGTATATTACGACAAGAGAACAATGTACCATATATTTAATCTAAACAAACGACATGGTACCCGTAATAAGAACCGAATGTTTGCCGATTTCAGACACCCGCCACACCAGGATTTGTACTACTTCCCTTTCCGGCCAGCCGATCTAGTAGTTGCTTCATGGACCGCCATGGAACCGTGTATCCGTGAAAATGGATGTCTCTACGTGGCCCCGGGCACGCATACTCTCGATCATTTATACAAACACGAATATCCACCGGGAGCCGGACCGAAATCCGTAAACAAATTCTATCATGGGATCCAGGTACGAATTTGATCGCGTTCAACCATTGAAAATGGCCAGGGAAAATATTCTTTCTTATTTTGCTCATCTATTTTTCTTCTTCTTTTGAAAGGACCTACCTGAGTCGACAAAATGGCTACACCTTGAAATGGAACCAGGTGATACAGTCTTCTTCCATCCCCTATTAATTCACGGATCTGGCGTGAACACGTCCAACAAGTCAAGACGAGCTATCTCTTGCCATTACGCAGCAGCAGAGTGCCATTACATCGACGTAAGTGGTGAATTAGATGAAATTTTGGCTGCTCTTTTTTCCTATAAATTTTTACCTTTTTCCTATGTCATCCAGTAAATTTGGACGAGAAGATGTGAGATATCCTAGTTTCGATCCTAAATGATCAATGGTTCACAAGTTATAAATGGTTAAAGTTGAGCAATTGAAACTTTTGTTTTAAGAGACTGGAAAATTGTTATTTTAACACTTTATCTACCGGAAGTCTATTAACACGTTCGCTGCCACCGTCACGCACATGCGATATCTATAATCGTGCAATTTACTTAAGGGGTTAGACTCGTTTCCAGGATTGCAAGCCTTCTCATTCTTCGATAATGCAAAGATGGGGTTTTCCAGTAGTCAAAAGCGCTAGATAAAAGATCAATCAATTATAGATCGCCTCTCTACGAGGCGTAATTTGCATTATTCGGCAGCACGTAGCTGTCGAAATAGCTACATGCGCAGCTTTATGCTTCCGAATAATGTAAGTTACGCCTCGTAAACGTAAAAATTGGACTTTTGAGGGCGATTGTGGCCTAAATTGATCTTTTATCTACCACTTTTGACTATAAAGAAACACCATCTATGCATTATCGAGAAATGAGGAGGCGCATTCCGCACCCTTGCAATCCTGGAAACGAGAGTCTACCCCTTTAATCCCTTGCCCTACGATTTATTTTACGATTTGAGTGATTAGAACCTTTTTGTAGATCATAATTTCCTAAAAAAGGAAAACATTTATATCTATTGTATGCCTATATATTCTCCAATAGCTATACATTAACAAAACCAAAATAGAATTTTATTTCGGTTTAAAAAAAATTATTAACATACATTTTTATCAGAATCTTCAACACGAGTCGGACACGATATTGTAAGGCAAGGGGTTAAAGATTTTATGCACTTTGCTCTTTCAAATCATGGTACAATAATGTCCGACTGGAAGTCTTACTGAAAGCTTGACTGTATGTCCCTACGCTGCCCATTCCACTGAGGAGCATACCCCGCGAGGGGCTCAGAAGCTCGAGCTGTAAAGCGTAATATTTGGTATCATTTTCATTAGAAAAATGCCACGAACATGTTGGTCAAAGTCTCATCAAAAAATAATGAAAAATAAAGTTTTGTTATTGGATTAGTTATGTTTATACTCCTCGGCGACCTCTCGAGCTTCGCTGTCCTCTGTTACGTACGGCGCGGTCTTTGAAGCCACAAAAAATAGTGTCCTGCTCATAAATTTCGTAGTAAAACTAAAAGACAATTCACAAAGTCTCCTACATTCCCACGAATCTCTAGAACGTTCTAACCGAGTTTCAACGAATAGGTGGAGAACACCGTGCAGCAGAACATCGCGAAGGAGATCGAGAAACACATAAACAAGGTGAACCCTGGGATCGAATTCGAGTACAAGGACCTGTGGCGTTTCAGGGCCAGCCTGGTGCGCGGAATGAAGTCCTCGCTCTGAGAAACAACGCGTACGGTAAATACGGTTTTGTATTTCATGGTGGTTGCACGTGGGAGTAATAGTTCATCAAGGCCGAGACGTAATATTTGCACGGCAGTAGGATCGACTCGTTGCTCGGATAGACGATTAGGCAGAGAGGAGGTAGAAGGGTCAATAACGGCATGACAGAAAAAGATGCAACGACAACAGTGTTGCCGCCATTATTATTTATCGTATCGGTATCACGCCGGTGTCTTTGATGAGCGTACGGCGGCTGGAGCGTGTAACAATGCTTCGAATGTGGATCTTTGTAGGTGTTCTCGTGGCGAACGCTGGCGCTCGAAGTGCGACACGCGGCGAGACAAATTTGGAAACGGTCCAGATTGCGGAGGCGTTTCTTCACGACATCTTGGTCCCTGTGCACCTTGTTGTTGTCCCTCGACAACCCTAACAGCATGTCCCGTCTGCCCTTTATTTGCTGTTGATAAAAGCAGTCGGTTAATACTCTGTCCATCGACCGGAAGGAGCTGAGTGGAACGAGAAACCACCTTGCCAGGGTGTAAGCAGCAGGACACACAGTACTCGTAAATCGCACAGCACCCTTGCGCGTTGCAGGTCTTGCAACTGTACCTCTCTCTCTTCGTAACGAGGACCTCTTCGTTCTTCAGACTTTTTTCTTCTATGTTACAACAGCCGTTCGGCAAAATATCTTGTCTACCGCATACGATACCCCGCTCATCCACTATCAGTGCTTTTCCCTAGCAAAAGAATAACGTGAAGTTACTCAGAAATTAAATATCGTTAACAGATATCAAATAGTGAATGTGTTTAGAGATCGTTCGTCCCATGTCCAATAGTCCAAATTATATTCCCACAATCCGTTCTCCGTTTTACGAAGCAAAATTTGCGTTACTTATAGGATGACCCGATTCGATTAAAGTAGTTTGCCATAGTTTTCAATATACCTGAACAGAATTGCGACAATGCTGAGCCACAACCTCGCTGTCATTTAAGTTAGATATCGCCTCTACGTTTAACCCATTGTCATTCGTCTCTTGATCGAGAGTTGCCTGCCACGGCGGTGGCTTACCGGACACTCTCAACTCGTCCAGTAGTACCTCGTCGTCTGAGATCAAGTCGTCGTTATTGTCGTTGACCATCATAGCATCCATATCGTCCAAGTCATTATCTAAAGCTAACGTTTTCCTCTATGGATAAAATGATATCGCGTTCTAAGTACCAAATCTGTGATTGTTCTTTATATTGTTAATTTACCTCACTACGAAATAACGAAAAGGCGCAGTAGGTAAGAGACAAAGCGAAGATCAGTCCAAGTACGAGGCGGCGTCTAATGATCCTGAACAGACCACCGCAATTCGGCATCCTTTCCACTTGTCCCAACGTGACCCGACGATCTCGATCGACATTAAATTCCGTGCTTATTTAGTGTCCAGGCACATGATCGAGAGCCAACCGACAGCGCAAAATTGTATCGTTAGATCTGGTCTAATCGATAGAGATCTACAATCGAATGAAACTGCGCAATCATTGTTATGCTATAAGATGCAAATTGGGCATGGGTTTTTGAATATAACGTAAGCGAGAGGTAGGGAAATAAAAGGGAGGGAAAGAGACGAAGAGGTTATGTTGTCCTTCTGACAGTCGCAAACATTCGTGAAGCGCTTACCGATCTCGGCGCGCAAGTAATTCCATTGATGCTACATGAGCTCCTTACGGGTCAATCGCACGTCCAACGACACAAATTCAGCGGTTCTCTTTTCTAAATTAGAAATTTATCGAAATTCTTATCACTCGACATGCAAGAAACGATACACGATGGAGTAGGTGGGAGTAGGTACAAGTGCGTTGACCTGTCCAACGTGCACGGATGACGTTAGCGAGTGGCGAGTACACGGTTACTATGATAGATGTCTCTGCTCGTTGAACAAAGTGTTGTTACCGACAAATTTTCATTTGAAAACACACGCGGAAATGTATTTTACAAATAGACAACTGGCTTGTATATGTATAGATGTTCACAATTTGAATCTTAGAAAAATAAAATTGCCGGGACAGTTTATTAAGTGCCTCAGATGCAATCTAGACCTATATTTATAATTAATCACTGTAAAAAATGTAAAAAATAATTGGGTTAGAGCTTCGGGTGAATTGTACAACAGTTAAGATTTTACATTTATAATTAGGATTAATGAATAATCTAGCTATTAAATATGCTATGCTACATGCACATATATACAGGGTGGTTCACGCAACTTGCACACCTATGTAACTTCCAAATCTCCGAAACACTCTTCCACTTGTAAAAAAAGAAATACACTACATAATGTACCCCTTCAAACCATGCAACTTCTGTATACAAAACTTTTTCGTGCAACGCATACTTTGAAAGTTATATAGGTGTGCAAGTTGCGTGAACCACCCTGTATATATGTAACCTTCAATACACTGCGTGTAAAAGATGTTTTAATAACTTCACTATACTAATGAGTTTTTCTTTTGGTGTATTTTGAACGCGTCTTCCCTCGTCAATATGTATAGTTATATAAAATTTTTTATCGAAGATATTGTATACATTCACTTTCATTTTTAATAAAGATATCTGATTGGAAATTGTATCTTCGAAGTGAATGTCGCTGCAATCGTGTGTGTGTGTGCACTGACGAAATCCACTTTTTTAAAACAAACACAACGTGTCCTGCATGAGCCCACTATATAATTCTGACAGAAGATATTAACAAAACACAGGACTAAAAGCAAATAGCAGAAGAGGAATACGTGCGATGACTTTTAGAATCGTACAATGGATACTGTCTATAGTAATATTCCTGATTGTTCTCGTCGTAATTACTTTATCCGTTATTCATCTCGGCAGAAGAGACCGTCAGTCAGTTGAACTCGAGGATAATATCAACTATAAAAATAAAAATTCTTTCCCTAGCGTATTAATCGAATAAACATCTATATGTTAAATTCTGAATATTACGACAAACAATGATATAATATTATCTCCAACAGAGCCAACGAAAAAGGAGGAGGTAAATGAATCCCACGAGTGCATTGGACAAGATTAACGTTAAGTGTCGATGATAATTAGTCAAGTTAACTTCGCGAAATAATGTTATTTCTTAGAACGACACATAAATGGAAGAATTCAGTGAACTCGTCAATTTAATAATAAACTGTTCAATCCGTTTAACCTAATCATAATTCGGCTTCTAATCTTTTTTAAAATGGAAACGGTGAAGAAAAATTTGTTTCAATTTCACTGGATAGAAATTTTGATAATAACTCGACGAAAGTGTAGCTAATCTTACATAACAAGTCATTTTGGAGTGAAGTCATCGGTCTTCTGAAGTCATTTCTGTCTGATACTATAGAGATACTAAAAAGATAACACGACTGCGATCAAACATGTTTTCGTTCTCGAAAGCAATTCCGGAAACCTGTTCCGAAAAGTTTCTTTTATCTAATTATACTTACTGGACCACGAATTTTTTACGCAAATTCTCATTTTGATATTCAATCGTATGTTGATTAAAATGGGAAAGCATTTCTGTCTTTAACCAAAAAATACCTTGTTGTAAGAACACGTGCCGGGATCTCTTGCCATTACGCAGCAGCAGAATGTCATTATTATATCAACGTAAGTGATGAATTAGATGAAACTTTTGTTTTAGGAGGCTGGAAAATTTTTATTATAACACTTTATCTACCGGAAGTCTATTAACACGTTCGCTATCACCGTCGCAACGCAAGCGACATTTTATAATCGTGTAATTTACTTAAAGATAGCCAAATTAATTTGATGCAGTTTGCTATTTAAAACCATAGTATACAGCATAATATTCAGAGTCTTCGTGACTTTATTACCGACAAATTTTCATTTAAAAAAATGCGGAAATATATATATTTTACAAATAAACAACTGGTTCGTGGATGCTTTACAATTTGAATTTTTGAATAATAAAATTGCTAAGATAGTTTATCAAGTGCCTAAGATACAAAATACAAACTAGATATCTAGCTACGTGAAATTAATTATTATTATCAAACATAGAGGAAACTTCATCGGGACTACAAGCTTATAGACATGTTTAGTCTAGGTGCACATGGCAGAAAATGTTTGTGAAACTATTGTAATATTAAATTTATTTCTTTCAAAATATATTACAAACTTCACCCGCGTTAATTAATGTTTCTATTACATTATGCTAAGCGTAAACTTGTTTTAACTATCGTATTTTGTCAAGAATTAAGATTATCGAGGCACCCAGGCGATCGCTCATTTGGTTTGATCCACTCAAGACCGGTGTTAGAGCTGATCTGAACGTGGCGCATCGCGCGTCGCGTCGGTCACGCAAAGACGACAATTTTTACAAGATCGATCTTGGCTTTCATAGCCAAGACACGTATTTGTCTAATAATGACATGCAGATCTCATATACCCAGAAGCAGGCTGCATTTGCAGGAAAAGCGCGAATCAGGACAGGTGAGATCCCTCGATAAAGACCGACAAACCCATCTTTCCTCGTTATGTCCACGTAAACAGACCTCAATCCTTGGGGATACTTTCCTAAAGAGGCCGTCTGCATCTTTGACTTCATGGTATCAAACGGCATCGAGACCACCCAGTTAATTACACCTGCGCAACCCCCTGCTAAAAGCGGCTGCCATGTTACCTGGAAGACAATATTTTTTTACCTGTACAACGTGAGAAAAGGTAAATACCACACACTTTTAGAAGCTTAACACTCAACCTACCGAGCTTTAAAAGTAGCCGGTTTACATGTTTTGTCTCATAAAAATAACAAGATTCAATTTATTTGAACTTTGCCCGGTTCATATTATAATATCTGTGCTGCTAAATACATGTTTGTATTCATTTACCACGAAAGCAACCGGTCAGTTGACCGATGGTGGTAGGTTTAGTGTTAAGGGGGTAGACTCTCATTTCCAAGATTGCAAGGGTGCGAGATGCGTCTTCTCATCTCACGACAATGCGCAGTTTTCCTCAAAAGTCCTAAGTTTATGAGGCGTAATTTGCACTGTTCGGAAGCAGAATTCATAAAGCTGTGGCAGCTACCTACATGCTGCCGAATAATGCAAATTACGCCTCGTAAAGGTAGAAATAGGATTTTTGAGGGCGATCCCGGCCTAGACAAGTGATCTTTAATCTAGCGCTTTCGACTATTGAAAAACCCCATCTTTGCATTATCGAGAAATGAGAAGGCGCGTCTCGCACCCTTGCAATCCTGGGAACGAGTCTACCCCCTTAAATACAAAAACTTAATCGTAACCATAGTTGTAACCTGACTAATTGTCAGTGAAAACGCGGGTGAAAAATTAAGCAAGACGATATTACGCATACAGTTACTCGCATTAATATTCGGACGCTCTAAAAGAGATAACTTTTTTAATATTGTACTATACGATTTGAACATTTTTGGGAAGCTAGAGAAATTAGTTTACTACAGGATGTGAAAAAAAATTAATTACTCGAATATTAATTCGAGTAACTGTACATTGAGAAAAATAGCTGTAACCGCGCGCCCATTACTATGCTAACTTATTGTATCTGTACTCAAAACTGTAGCCGAAAAACGTGTTTTTACTTTTTACGCGTAACCCGCGTACAACCAACAATTCGCAAAAATATTATGTATTATTTTCGATTTCTTAATAATTTTATCGAATTGAAAACAATGCAGCAGTATTTCGAAATTCTTTAAACGTTCTCACTATTTTTTGCATGTGACCGCGGGAATCAATCCATATCGTATAATCTGCAATGCAAATGTTTCAGAAACTTTTTTCAGTATATCGCTATAATAATACAATATAGTTCGCTTCTCGATAGCTAAGCATGTTCGCGATCGTGTTTCAACAGCGACTCTCTTAATAGTTCGTTCACTATACATACCGAAAATGATACACATCTTTCGTTATGGTACATATATACTTATTTTATTCAAATTATTAGTTAATTACATGTTTAAAATACAGTAAGATTATATATATTGATATAAAATTTATGTCCTCATTTTCTTTATTACATATTCGCAAACAAATATCAAACGATTAATGCAAATGAACCACGTTTATGCTGGTAGAAAGCTTGGCGAACTGTTGGGAGTTGGGAAGGACAACTAAGGTAGCGAGTAAGAAGGCAATTTTGTTGTTTGTTTCGTTCGTATTCAGAAAATCGACTGTTTTGCATTTTCCTTGAGTATCGTAGAATTAATATATGTGCTCTCAGAAGTATTTGTTTGAATTCGTAAATTGGAACGTAATTCGCACGACTTAAAGTAAGTTTCAACAGTTTCAGGTCGGCAAATTGAATGTTATAGTAAAAGTGTGACCAAAAAGAAATCTTACATTGTCAGAATCGTTGACGACCGCTCGCATGATTTCCTCGTACGCGAAGAAATAGAGTCCTGTGGCAGGTACGTCGCGGAGAAAGGTTGCAGTGGTGCCGACGTACAGATTTCGAATACCGCCATGTTTCCACAGTTTTATCCCACAATCCATAAAACCATTGTATCTAGCATGGTCCACCTTGAGTAATTCCGGGGAATTATTCTTTTTAGGTGATACATTTTTCTATAACAAGTTGACAGCGACGCGCATTCGATATCTCTATAATATCGCGTTAACGTTACTACTGGCTCAGGTATTTACAATTAATAAACTCTCTAGGCAGCGCCCGCTCTAGCGGTTACGTCGCCCCGGACAAAAAGACAAATTGTCGCCCCTTAAAACGAAGCATGCTTTGTCTAAAATATTGTACGCGCTGCAAACGGCTTTCCCAAAAATAGTTTAGCCCTCGCTCGTCTCATAAACTGACCCGACTATTCGCGCGGCAAATATGTTTGTATCGCGCGTGTCGATGGCCGCTACAATAATTAAATTATAAATGGAAACGTGAAATCTCATCAATTTGTTTATTCGATTGTATTTCGCACTGTCCTTCGAATGAACTATTTAAGTATTTATTTCTACTTATTTTTACCTGCAGTTGCAATAAACATTTGATACGTTCCGCCGGAACGGTGATAATCGTCGTACTTGCGCCACTAATTAATCCTGCGAACAAAACTTGCGGGCCAGTAAGTTGTTCTTGATCTGGTTCGGAAACGAGATCTTTACCGTATCCATAACCGAGAAAACCAACGGCGAAAACCGGCACGACTGTTAGAAGGGGCGCCATTACACCCTACATGCAACCAATAATTATTGCTGTAGTCGTATAGTCTGTCCAACGAGACGAGATGTCGTTTACTATCTGATTGTGAGAAGCGAGAATGGTAACACTAGAACTCTTTCGCACTCGAGTGGCTAAATATGTCTATGTACATTTATACTGCCTCATCTCGTTCGATAAATTATGTTTATGTTCTATAAAACTTCAATTCCATTTTTATTTAATTTTTCTTTCGTGTGTCGACTAGAAATCTACTTATTTGCAACAGTATATAATTAATCAACTGTTAGAAAAATTAGTTTAAAAGTAATGAAGAGTTGCGGTTTTTTAACCCTTTGCACTCCGAATTATTTTTCAATTTTGTTGCCAACAGTCCCCTTAAACACTTATAAAAATTCTCTATAAAAGTTCCCTTATAGAAATAACAAGATTGATTTTATTTAGACTTTGTGCGGCTCCTATTATATAATACCTGATCTAGTAAAGATATGTATATACAATCAAATCTTATAAAATAATTTTTATTATTTCAATTATTGTAAAATAATAAATCTGGAACCGCGGTCATTTTGACTGGTATGGTGGTAGGTTTAGTGTTATTTGAAATTTACTTCAAAGGGCAGTTCCTTGATTGCTACTTATATATTTAAAACAATTTTGTTTACTAATTACATTAAATATAGCTCTCAAATTTTGTTGTGATTTATATTTGTCTTTAACTAAAAAATAAGACAAATAAATAAATAATTCTTTCTCTAATGTCGAGTCACACTCGACAAAGGAGTGCAAAGGGTTAATGTTGTTCAACTTTCACTGATATTCTCACGTTAACCTCGAAATATCTCGGTGGATCGCAAGAAATGGAGGACGGGGAAAGAACAAGGGGTGCAACGAAGCAAAATATTTTCATTCGTAATTAGATAATTCTTGTGTAAGAAAGGCATCGATGCTTGTGGACAGACAAAATGATAGAACAAGTTCATTTTCATCCCTCATTCGTCGCAGACTCGCAATAGGCATTATCGAAATGTGTACCTTGTATAAACTAATTGATCCCTCCTGCGACATGACTTTTCTTAAGGCGTCCCATGTGCCTTTGTAATGATTCGGCTTGGTTTGCATTAGAACCTTAACTGTATCCAATGGATGTCCAGTCAACACTGTAAAGATTCCGCCGACCCCACCAGCTACAAATGGACGATTTCGCATCCGATTAATTTTCGGTTCATAATTCGATCTCGTATTCTCTCGTAGCTACCTATCAGATATTTTAGGGTACTCTCCTGGGGCATCGTAAGCAGCGGTCACGCGCACTTTTTATTATAGTCGACGAAAAGAAAACGAGATTAGGCAGCACGCGCATTTTTCACATGCTCGAATTCACATCTACTAAACAGCGCGAATCCTGTTCGATTCAGCGTTATATTCGTCGCGATCAATTGGTAACATGAACTGTTGCTAGCTTCTTCCGCATTACTGATCCAATATGGCGGTGTCGTTGGACCCCGACGGAAGTAATCGTACCATTTAACACGTATAAATACAAAAGTTTCTGTTGCTTGTCGATACAAACAATAGAAAAAAGAATCTATTCATAGTCTATCAATTTTTATTTATATTACAATCTGCGATGTAGTACAGAGTAAGATACATACATACTGTAGATCACAGTACTGTTCAGCAAGCCTTGCAGCAGGCATGGGCACAAGTCGATTTAAGTTGTTTATGTTTTGAGAGGTAAAATACACTGCCCGTACAGGCGATAGCTGAACAGCAACGAATGTATAAACTAAATACTAATCATTTAGTTAATCTAATCTTCT
Organism: Lasioglossum baleicum; assembly: GCF_051020765.1. NCBI lineage: Eukaryota > Metazoa > Arthropoda > Insecta > Hymenoptera > Halictidae > Lasioglossum > Lasioglossum baleicum. Next base: position 12,070,791 of record NC_134929.1, read on the forward strand.
TCGTATCCAACACCAGGGATCCAGTTTGTTTTAGGATTATGGAAAAGCGAGTGCTTGCCATCGCCCCATGGGAAAGGCTACAGTAGAAATTAAATCTTGCTAATATTGTACTCAAAAAAATGTTATGTATACAGTGTGTCCTACGAAGTCTGTCCACTTGAATGTCTTGGTTATTTGAAACAATACGAGACAATGTTATGTACAGAAGTTGTAGGGTTTAAGAAACTACATAATATGTACAGAAGAGGCGTACAGAAGATGTAGAGGTCACCTTTGTTTTTTTATATAGAATGTCCAATTCTTTATGTTCGATTTTGATAGATTGGCATATTATTGAGTGTAACCTTGTTGAGACATTTGACTGTTTTCATTCTATTACTTTCATTATAGAATGTATTCAAGGATATGTGTGCTCATTATGTAAAATTTAAATTGAATACTCTCCATAATGAACGTAATAGAATGAAAACAGTCAAATATCTCGGCAACGGTAAGTTTTAGGACAAAAACACTTAAAAAATTTGACATTCCATTTAAGAAAACAAAGGTGATCTTCTGTATGCCTCCACTTGCAAGAAAACCAATTATACCGTATTATGTAGTTTCTTAAACCCTACAACTCTGTACGTAACACTTTCTCGTATTGTTTGAAATAACTAAGATATTTAAGTGGACAGAGTTCGTGGGACACATTGTATGTAGAATAAAAATGAATTTTTAATTCGTACCTTTCTCAAGACCTTTAAATAGGGCATTTCGAGATATTCTGGTCTGTGGTGTCCATTATTCATAGAGTTCATGTAACAATTAGCCATAGCGAGCAAAATAGCTGGGAAAGCGCCAAACAAAGACAAGTTCCTCCATAGACGGACGGCACCTGGAATCGAAGACGTTACATAATATATGTTCATAACCTTAACAGCTTCAAATTGTATTACTCCTACACGAATAAATTAACTAAATAAATCACGAAAGTGTTTCTTACGATTACGTTCGATTGGTTTTATCGATAACATAAAAACGTAGAGTATTCAATCTACTATACATAACCAATATTATTTTCTAATTATACATAACTTACCTTCACCAGGGTCGTGAGAACGTTGCTCTACTGTTTCTACAGTTACAATATTTCTTCTAAAGGTGTGGCCAAATTGGCCCAATTTTAATTTTGATATCCTGGACATACAGGACATTGTTAGACAATGGTTTTTTCTCTGCTCACTTTCCTCTTCCTCTATCGACGAGAAGAGAACCACAAGACCACGATGTATGAAGTATGAAAGTGGATCGACTCTTTATGTCGCAGTTCAAGATAACTGTTTTACCGATCTGGTAATACAAGACCACAGGCATCGACTAAATACTGTTATAGACTGCCTATCTGCCCAGTCTTACGGTACATCGTGACCTCTCCGTGACACGCAAACAGCAAAACATTTTTGTGCCACCTTCTTCGCTATCATGTTCTCCTAATACAAAGTTCGATTTTTTTCGAAAATTTTCGAAAACCTCTAAAATTGTGTTTTGTATATTAGGGGAACATGATATCGAAGGAGGTGGCATGAAATTCAGTAGTGCAACTCAACGACAAGCCAGACAGTGGAATATTTTTGTTTTTCAAAGTTTCGCTATTTTACCAATTCCAAATCAGTAACTTAATGACAAGTACATTTTCGCGAAAATAAGTAGTATAACTCTACGACAAGTGGGACGTTCGGGAGAAATTGGTGATTCAATAAATATATAATACGCAGATATTATTCATTTTAATACGCATAGTATTTATTTACAATTGCTTAAAGTGTAACAGCAACGTTGCTTGAACCAGCTCATGAGAGCAATTGCTCCAATTGTAGTATGCATTCTTATAACAGACGATGTATTAGGAGTTGGTTTTTAAGGTTTAAAATATTTAAAGTAAAACTAATAGCAGGGACAAATAATTCTTGGAAATATAGTACGTAAGAAAGTACATATTAAAACATATTTTTGGGAATATCAAGAATTCCTATTTCGAATTTCATGTGAGATATCTCTCAATATGTAATTTCAAAATATTTCATAAACGAGAGCATTATTTCCGTACCCTTGCTTTCAACATTTTTTAAAACAACGAGCGGCAAGTGAGAAGCCCCAGGATGCGAGGGGCAATCGGGAAGTCCGCTCATATTTTGATTGTAATTATTCAGTAATATAACAACAAATTAAAATTCAATGCTTCTTCCTGCTGCAAGAGTAAATTCCAGGTTTGTAAGTCGGCAAAAATGGTACGTAGTATGTCCACTTCCATCTGCAAAGAAGAAACTCAATGCAGAATTTGATATGCACAGAATTTATACAGTGTGATAAAAACTATATATTTATACAATTAATTAATAAAATATAGCGATGGTAAAAAGGTTTGTCTACCTCCTGAGAACGTGCATTCCAATTGGAAAATCAAATGTATTGTACGTGTATTCTTCTTGATCCTGTTTGTCATCACTTTTAGTGTTTAATTCCATTTCCTTTGACCAAGCTATCAGTCCACGTTCCTCGGGAGTACCTTGATTAACAAAAAACATATAATTCTTTAATAATTACGTTAGATGTACTTGTAAATAAACCATTGCATTTTGTCAAATTCAATATCTATATTTACGGAGCACGAAGAACTTGTTTTACCTCAATTCGTTATCTCCCCAATTTTGAATAACATAATGTATCTCGAAGATTTTAAAATTAAAACTGTTACCACTTTGCTAAAAAGCAAGCGGAATATTTTCTTAAGCTCGCTATAATTGTTTTACAGTGTACCTGGTATAATATTGTCCAGCAAACATCCTATCACACCGCCAACTAAAATGGTAGTGCTGAGTAACACCGTAAGTACACCATCTGCTATATCATTTCCGGTTTGTATCACGTCCGAGTGTTTGATCATCCACTTCGACAACACCTGAAGCGATTCGTGAACAAGATTATCTTTATTTTACAACAGAGAAAACTACATTAAAGATCCCAAGAAGTGTCTCACCATAGGAAAGAAAATAGAGAACCCGAGGATGTAGAGATTCCTCGCCGAGTTCAAATCCACGTACTGCAATGCGGAGAGACCTATCCGGAAGAACATATTTGCACAGTTGTCGATTACTTTCTTCCTTGGAAGTAGAAACATTAGTCATTTTACCACACCGAAGGCACAAATCATCCCGAACATCACACAGAATATTCCGCCGACTATCGGCTCGGGAATGATGATGAATACGGCGCCGAACTTGCTAATTAGCCCTTGTAATATCATTAATCCGCATGCCCATTGGATCACTCTGCGGCTACCGACTTTCGTAACACCTGTATAGATTTTAATTAAGAGTGGACGACATTTCATCATTTACGTATACAATAGGTTGTTAGATCATACCACCGACGAGGTATAAGGATGGACATATCATCCAATTTATTTTTGCAGCCCACTTACTTCGTCAGCCCACAGTACGACGACCACTGATTTCTGTACAATTTTTGTATTAAACATATTTTGGTTCCTGAATAAAGTCAGTCTGGCCGCCTTTCGCTCGCAAGGCAAGGTGCGTCACCTTGTCGGACTCACCAAAGGACTGTCCGGAGGGACTTTGGTGATCGGTGCGTCACCGACATCAAGGATCCACAAAACCCGGCCTAGGTAGGGAGATCACGGCAATAGCCGTGATCAAACTCTGCTCCTGTCTATATTCCGAATCCGTCCTCCACCGTCTACAGGTTCAGGTAGCACTACCGCGGTCAATCATTCTATATCACGGGCACCGTATCACCGAGACCGCGCACCGTATCCGACGTATCGTAAACGTCGTACTTTGTGGGGTCACGTAACCACATTACCATTTTCATTTTGCCTATTTGCATGCAATTGAAACGATCCAGAACGCGAAACAACGATTCAGAACAGAAATAGACTTATTTATTTATTTGTGGCACGAAGATTCTGGCATAAACTCGTCTAAATCGCGTGGAATAAAAATAATTGGGTTACTTGGCCCCCGAAAAGTGGATCGCAAAAACACATTGGATGATAAGTCTGTAGCTTATACCTAGTCGGTGATCATACTGTGCTCAGCAGCAAGGAAATTCAGAATTTTTCATTTAAACGCAACGCCTACCTATTGTCCCAACATTTTCTCCGAATGTGTTAGTACCATTTCCGCTACCCCATAAGCCAGCCAACATGGTACCAAGGCCCTCCATGCCGATACCACGGTTAATCGCATGAACCGGAGGTGGAGGAGCACCTGGAAATTAATTTTCATTCGTTGTACCGACAACAGTGTTTCTAGAGAAATCGATCTAGTATCACGCACCACACATCCTGGAAGTCGTAGGATAATAACTGATGGATTCCACGGTGCAGGCTAACACCCCAGCTAGCATACCGAGCACACCGGACAACGTTACAGTTGGTATACCCCATTGACCAGGATAGGGCACCCTGAACCAAGGTGACTGACTGAGGATCTTTAGTTTACTGTCCGATCTTGCTGGATGACCCATTGGAAGAGCGTCAGTTACAGTTAAAATTGTGCAGATTATCCACATGACCACTATCGTCAGTAGCACCTGAAACACATGAATGAATTCAGTCAATGAATTAAAATCGATTCTAACGGGACATCTACGGAACACTAAACTATTCTACATTATATGTTAAAACTAATCTCGATCATAATACACGTCCAAAGTAATCAATTTATTAAATTCCCACAGAATCTTCGCAGTCTCGATAATCGTAAATTAAAAGGTCTGGAACCCGCCATCTTGTCGGGCCCCATATCTCGAGTGTTGACGACATGAAAAGAGTCGGCTGATATTAGAATAAGTATAATTATTATTAGACTGCGGATGTTTATGCAATTTTCAATTTTTGTAGACGAATTTGAAGAAACTGGAATAAAGTAGAATCTCCCTTAGAATCTCCTCTAAAACTATAATTGCATAAAGATCCGCAGTCTAATTATTTGTATACTATCGAGCAATCCTCATTTCTTGGTAAATAATTACGTAATAAAAATGTTGTTTTCCTTACCGGGAACAGTTTAAACAATTCAAACCACACGACTCGTATCCCCTCGCCTTTGCGGTACATCAAAATGGGGAACGAGACGTTTACCAATAATTGCGAATACACGGTTAACATCAGTATCGTTCTGAAAACGGAACAATGCGCATATATGTATAATTTCGTCGTATATTTGCTGATTTTTCATTTGATCGTAAAAAACATTGTCATACCCAGCGGCAATGCCCCAATGTTGCGAAGCTGCGTCGGCTGCGTTCTCGAAAAGGGACAAGCCGACTAGCGAGACAGTCGGCACGATCGTAAGAGGCGTTATAAATTTTAATAAATAACCGATAATTCCTAAAAACATGCGTGTTTCGTTATAGCAAAAGATTTTCGAATTCTGGGTATGATTTTACAGCGTTTCTAGTACCTCCAAATCCAACTACCACCTGGAACAACGAGGAGACGGCTATAGCACCCGAGAGCTCCCTCATCCTGACCTGCCATAATTCGGTTCGATTTTCGGCAGACATTTCGTTCATCACTTCCGGCGCAGGACATTTCCATTGCGGAAGATTCAATATCGCCAGGGTCGGGACTAAGAACGATATGGTCCCTCCTTGCACTAAAGGCAGCCTGAAAAATAAGGATTCTCAACGCAATCGAAGATTCTGGTTCTCCATGAAATTACTCCATTTATTTATTAAGAAGTAAATTCTTACTACAATATTGCCACCACCCATGTTAAGTAAAATTTGATTTTTAACATTGAATTAATTCTTATCCCCTTAGTTTTCAATTTCTACTCCGGGAAATAATCTCCGTCGCTTTCTGTATGTTTACACCAGCTTATAAATAATTATGTAATCCTCAATTTGATGGACAAAAAAATTGAATGTAAAATAAAAGTTACTATTAATCGATTGTGAGGGCCACGAATTAATTTTTACACATAATACTTCGTCTTTGTGTACAAATATTTACAAAGGGCCACCGTGCGTACATTCTCGACAGCATAATTCAATTTTAAGTTGCTTTTCCTAATTCTTTGCGTTTATATTTAGCCAACGATCTTTTTTTTTTTAATGTCCCAGGCAGACACCTCGAAAGCTAGATGTCTTGAAATGGTACCTTTCTAAATTCGCGTGGGAGAGTTAATTAATTTCTCCGTGCTGTCTCTAACAACTGCGTTTACTTTCCCTAAAGCTAAAAACTTGGCTGATCCTAAATACGCAAAACCTATATAAGAAAAAAGATTCCGCCGATTCTGCCGCGAAGCGCCGCGCCGTAAGTTCCGGAAGAATGATTCGTGGCTTCCGGTATTGCACAGCTCCTCTCGCTTCGCGCAATAAAATTTGAAAATCGAAACAAAAAGGTAATAACTTCCAAGAAACTGTCAGGGATCGCTAACGATCTATAAATCTTGTTAAATAAGAATACAAAGCGATTTCGTCAGCAGTAAAATTACGGAGTATAATGTCGGAATAAGTTGTTACATCGTTGGTAGGTGTGGTGCAGCCGATGCCGAGTATCACCATGTTCCTTTTTGAATTTCAAATTCATGCAAATTTTAGTTGCACGTACTTTTAATTACTTTCTTGTTAGAAAAACTGTTTGTCTTGTTTATCGGTAGATGCGTCAACGACTATAAATCAGTTAACGCAATAACGTGTCTATCACCTATCACTTATCCGATCAGTGAAATACGTCAAATATTTGAAGGACAAAGTTGAATGGTAAAATGGAGCTCATATACGATACCAAAAAAATTTTTGTTTTATGTAATTCTTTTTAGAGATATGAAGGTCACCTTCATTTTTTTAAATGGAATGTCCTGTGTTTGACACCATATATGTATATTGATAGAGTATCAAATACTGAGCATAAAAGTGTTGACCTTTATATGTCCTAAACCTAATAGTTAACGAGATATTATTGAAACAATTTTCTTTCTTCTTTGGATGGAAACGCTTTTATACTCGGTATTTGACACTCTATCGATCTATGGTATAAAAAATAGGATATTCCATTTAAAAAATGGAGGTGACCTTCATATCTCTAAAAAAAATTACATAAAAACAAAAATTTTTTATTCCATTTTACCATTTAACTTTGTCCTTCAAACATTTGACGTATCTTTAAAAACAACAAAGATATTTGAGGTGGCAACGTTAGGTGATTCACCCTGTATATGCATCGACTTTTGATTCGTCGTGCACAACTTTAGGAATCAGACGCGAAATCCTGCGACGTTTCTTCTGGAAGGATTAACTTTGCATTTATTACTTATTTATATTTTATACAATATTATATCGACGATCGATAAGCGACTTGCACACAATAATTTTCGAATGCTGTAGCCCGAATAGAAATGTTCCTTTTAGACTGAACGTGTTAATAATCTTTTGAATTTATTGAGTGGTTCTAAGCCAGTATTATAAACAGCAGCTATACAGCTCGATGAGTTTTTCAGTCCTGTGGAATTACAGACTGACGTGCCACATACATATGTGTACGCGATCATAAGACTGGAGCCTGTTAACTGTACCTAATCGATTTAATGGGCTAGAATGATTCGCCGCCGCTTTTTCCTTGCCGGGTTTCAATTGCTCGAAAACAAACAGAAGACAGAAGAAGTTCAGAAGCGTGGATATTGTTGCATAGCACTTCTTATACTCTTCTAACATTTGCTCCTTTCAGGGTTTGATGGTTTGTTAGAACAGTTGGTCAAACTCATAAATTTTGTAAATTGGTTACCAATATAATCTTGCGGTTTTTTCTTGTGGGTTTAAGAATTACGTACCTGCAGCCCACAGTGGTCTGAATGAGCGTCACCAAACCCGTGACGAAGATCATGGTTGAGATTATGTAGCTCCTCGAAGGATCGTCTTCCGCCATGCAGAGAGCCGGCGTTAAGATAAAAGGAATGGAGACGATGGCTCCTATCATCGTCAAATAATGCTGAAAAACCGGGACGAGTTTACTTACGAAGCTGAATTTGATACGAGGCAATTAAGTGGAGTTACCATATACAGGCGATTACACGTGTGTACAGGGCCGCCGCGCGCGTGCGGGTTCAATAAGAGGCGCCATAAGGTGTCGTGAAACATCCAATATAATGAAAATTACTAAATAAGGACCAAGATAAGATTTAGCAACTAAAAAACAATAGATTGATTCTTTAATTTATATTGTATTATTTTTATTCGAGCAAATATGTATGTTTTATATTAATTTGTTTTAGTTCCATTCACTATTCAGTTGTCATTCGTATTTAAAAAGATAACACAAGAGTAATAATTAGTTTAAAAACATATTATTTTAAAAAACATTTCTGCTAGTTTGCTCCAACTGTTCCACTACGCCAGAGCTGATCAACACTAATTAAAAATATTGTGGCGCGCAAAGCTCGAAGAGTTAATATGTAAATAATTATATAATGTATAATAAGAGGATAATATTGTCTTTATGTTCTATATTTTCTGTGGTTCTATGTATGTATTTGTTAACTAACTATATAAACATTTTTTGAATTGAAATTCGTTATTTTGTTGTAATTTACAAATCTTGTATAATGGAAAAGGGCGCTTTTCTTTTGCACACTGGCGACTCTTATCCACTCGGCGGCCCTGCGTATTGTATAGCAATGTCTTAAAGAGTCTCTGCGAGATTGTCTTCGAACTGTTCGTCGTCGACAGCAAGCATCGGAATGGGACTTCTGATAAGTTTTATATCGCATCGAATATGCATACATTAGAATGGTCTACAAAACGATCCAACTTTTAATTTGACGTCAATCTTTAGAGATTTATTTTTAAGTCGCATCAACATCTGTGCATTTATCGTAGATAAATAACGAGACGTACAATCTGAATTTCTAGGATGTCTAACCAATAGTCTCTGTTATCATGCTTTTAGGATTAATCTGTTTTAATTAGACAACGAACCGATACGTTTAATCGACCTTAATACCCGAGATTTAATCTTCTGTATTCGATGCGATGAATTTACAAGGCTATCGATCGTTTGTTGATAGAGTCGGACAGGTGTACCGGAAGGTTAACGCGAGTACACCGATTCAATTGACTGGGAATAGTACCTGTAGAGCCATAAACAGGCAGAGATACCACGGTGGAACATCGTCGATCCCGTATGTGAGATTTGCGCCCCTGACAGGATCGTCAACTTTCTTGCTTTCAGGTGGAAAGTTTGAGCCGTCTATATTCTGAAGCAACAACAAAAAGATAATTATTATTGTCATATCGCTTAATATTAACAGCAAACACTATCAGCAATTACTATCGTCTCATTGTCAGTAACATACAGTGGGTGTAAAAAGTATTCGTACGCTCTTTAAAACAGAATAACATTTTTATAATTGTACCAAACGATCTGATTTTTTATAATCAATTAGTAGCATTGGTTTACGAAATGATATGAAAAAAAAATTTCCGAAAGTTATAATTTACAAGGTTACATGCAAAACTAAAAGAAGCGTATTTTAAAACTTTTTTATTTGGGCCCTTAATGAAAATTTAAAATATATCTTTTGTAGATCTACGTTAGTTATACACATACTGAAAATTTCATCGAAATCGGTTGACGCCGGAAAAAACGACACTCGTCGAAAGATGGACGATTCTGTGGATTTTAAAAAACTACGATTTTCACCAGTTTTAACCGGTTGTAGCTCGTGCAGTGGCGCACCCAGGATGTAATCTTGGGGGGGGGGCCGAGTTGAACCCAGCCCTAGGTTTTACGTGATGACCTTTTTTTTAAACCAAAATATCTATCAACGGTACCCAGGGCTATTCCGCGATTTTTATTTTGGAAGCTGAATATTTTTTTCTTGGTGGGGGACTTGGCCCCCTGGCTCCCCCCCTGGGTGCGCCACTGAGCTTGTGTGTACGTTAATCGATTTCGATGAAATTTTCAGCATGTGTATAACTAACATATATTTCAAATTTTCATTAAGGACCCAAATAAAAAAGTATTAGAATTATTAGAAAAGATTATAATTTTTGGAAAATCTTTTTCGCATATCATTTCGTAAACCAATGCTTCTAATTGATTATAAAAAATCATGTCGTTTGGTACAATTATAAAAAAGTTATTAGTTTTTGAAAGGTGTACGAACACTTTGTACACCCACTGTATCTGTTTTAACAAAATCGCTTACACAAATAATAAATAGTGTCTGCGAGTATGCAGAAATTCATCTGTAGGCGAGTGCACTTGGGCGTGGAAATACGGTGCAAAAAATGAAGGTGCAAGGAGCTAGCAGAGGACACCATCCTCGTGCGATAAATATTTGTTATTGTAATAAGGTGCTCGGTTACGCAATTACGTTAGAGAACTCGATGGGAATAATTGTATCACTCATTATCGGAGAACTATGCTGCCGCATTAATCAGAGGTTGAAAGACTCGATTAAAGGAAGTCTTACTATTAGATAATCCAGATCTTATGTTTATGCAAAGAATTCTGTTTGCCTAACGAGTTAACGCCGACGATTTTCTCGGTTCACGGTCGTTGAAAATCGTGATTTTCCGAATCGGTTTCGAGTTCTAGAAAACCAGTTTGCACGAGGTAACACTTTTACGCACTTTAGCTTTGATCTCCTTTCAAGACAAAGTGCCTTTTTCCTGTTTCGCTCGTGATTAGTCTGCAGATTTTATAATATTGGAAATATCGATGGAAATATATTCAAAGAATGTAACGATCACTACCGAACTAGTCAAACTGACTTCGTATTGCTTGAAATTGTGAAAATGTTTCATCAGAAGCTTTTCGAATGAACTTCTTTATTGAAGCATATCTTGAGAGAAAAATTGTGCGGAGCTCGAATAGATACCATCTTGTCGTTGTTACAAAGATACAACATAAATCACCTACTGGTTCTAGTGTTGAGAGGTTTAATTAAAATGATTAAAGAAACGGGGAAACTCCTTCGAGGCTATTGTTTGCTGCAAACGATGCCGATAATTATTAGTTTGCTCGAAGATCCTGTTCATGATCTCTTGCGAACATAGATTGCCCACTGGCCCATTCATTTCCATATTCCATTGTAGATAATCAGCATGCAAATACAGATTTTTCAATAAGCTTTAATAAATTGTGCATAATCTATAAACCGACGAGTTCCGGCGTTGAATCGAATAACAAAGGAATTGCAGTTTGGGAAAAATCGGGAGGAAAACTTGATCGGAGTCTAGAGATATCGGTCGGTTTAAATTGGAATTACAAGTAATCTAATCGATCGTAAGTGCGTGAGAAAAAAAGGCAGAATTGTTTTTGTGGTAGGACGCTGCGATCGTATCGTACGGGCGAGATCGTATAATCGTAATCGATGGAACACGTGCTGATGCCGCGCCGCGGGATCTGATTCTGTTACACGAGCACATAGATATGTACATCGAACAGATTTCGTAATCGCGGATATTTAAGCAGGGTAGATTTACTGTGTTCGCACTGTTTGCAGATATGCTTCGCTCAAGCTCTTATAAGCCCGATTGCAACCTACACATGTCTACATCAATATACATGGTGAGGCGCCAGAAACAGCCCCCTGAATAACTCGGCTGCTATTGGTGTTAGGAAAAAATGCATCAGATGGAACTTGCCCGGTTTCGAGGGGGCAATAATCTGATGTTAGTAGCATTTTTGTAGGTGGACGCGTAAAGAACATATGAAGGTCAACTTCATTTTTTTTAATGGAATGAGGTATTTTTTAATACATCAATCGATGCAGAGGGACATTCGTTATAAAAAAGTACTAACCTATGTATATCGAAAAGTTAGTAGTTCAGGAGATATTTCAATTTAAATAACTCTAAAATACCATTATTTTTGTACGACGTTAGTGTTTAATTATTTGTGTAACGTCTTAGTACACGACGACAGTAATGGTATCTTAGAGTTATTTAAATTGAAATATCTCCTGAACTATACTAACTTTTCGATATACACAGGTTAGTACTTTTTTATAACGAATGTCCAGCTGCACCGATTGATGTATTAAAAAATACCTCATTCCATTTAAAAAAATGAAGTTGACCTTCATATGTCGTTCGCGCGTCCATCTACAAAAAAGCTACTAACATCAGATTAATGCCCCCTCGAAACCGAGCAAGTTCCATCTGATGCATTTTTTCCTAACACCAATAGCAGCCGAGTTATTCAGGTGGCCTGTTTCTGGCGCGTCACCCTGTATAAAGTATCTCCGTGGATCCGTGGATCAAGTTTACTGCCCAGTAATTAGCGTTCCCCGCGCTGTCGTGGATCGTACCACACAGACACATTTTGTCATCGAAATGTTATTCTCCCTCGCTGCGATTGATATTAAGATCCACAATGAATACAGTTTAATGTTAAATAGTAGCGATAATTCAAAGCTTCGGCTAAGACACTTGAAGACTTGAAATGAAAACCAGGTTAAGTGCCGAAAATACAAAAATCGCCAATAATATCCATTGTCTAGCAATACTAGCATTGGTATTATTTGTTCGAGTTAATGTATTTGCTTCAATTTCAATTTCAATTTCAATTTTATATTCAATTTCTATTTTTATTGCTATTTTAATTGTAATTGTAATTTCAATTTTTATTATTTTTATTGTGATTTTAATTGCAATTGTTATTTTTATTACACTTTTTATGTCAATTGCAAATGCGTACTTCTAATAAAGCTACTTATTGGTTTAATTTTAAACTCGTTTTTACCGAAATCTATTTGTCCTCTTCCCTCCTTTTATTTGAATTAACATTCATGCCCCAGAATGTTTTACGAACGTCTCCTGAACGTGTTCTGGACGTCAAACAGACGACTTTAAAGTTGTCTTTAAGACGTACTGTGTTCTAACACGAGACGTTCTAAAGACGTTCGGGATATCTTTAAGACGTCTGAATGTCAAACTGCAGACGTCTTTGTGCTATCTGGGAATGCTAGCACACTTTTCACGTATTACTCTTTGGCACCATGATTTTCTATATTGGAGTTTTCGAATTTAGTTTTCTTCGAAACTAACTTATCCCTTTGTCGCTTAATAACTATGACAGTTGAAGAAGCGACGTAAAACAATCAAACAAAAGGCACTTATCCCGGTTTTCACTTCAAGTCTTCACTTTTAGATCGCTTCGAATCACGGTCCGAGCTGACGCTGTCGGTTTCGTCGGGTAAACGGGAAACTAACAAGTAACATTAGCAGTCCTAAAATAAAGATATGAGATGGAAGTCCGAGTTTCCTGAAAACCATCCTCGAACGCGTTCACGCTAATTGCTTCAGCGTTTGTACTACATACGTACCGATTCACAGCTACTGGGTTTGCAGTACAAACAATGAGCTGTAGCTGAAAGTTTCTAACAAGATACGTATATGTACAGGATGTATAAAATTATATGTCACAGCTTTCTTTCTACACCTTTGGATCGGTGAAGTTCTGTTAAAAAAATGGGCCGCAAAATGACCTTGACCTTGAAAATCAAGATCAAAATTTTGTCCCATTGCATCGTGTAGTACTCATCGCGAGAAACAAAAGTCTCAAAGAAACCATGGGTCTCAAACAATGTTGAAGTTCCATATTTTCGCATGTTTCCAAAGTAAATAGATAGCAGAGGCACAGATGGATTACGCCGCAGTAATGATCCGTCTTTTAGTGTCTTATTGTTGATATTCAGATGCGATGGTTCGCTACCGTAATATTCGAAGCATGCTTCGTGCTACTGACGAAGCAGGGGGAAATTATTCTTTAGCTCGAGAAACTTAATATATCGCAATATAATGATCGGCTGCTCTTTTCCTTGCGTAACCAGAAATTTTTGCCTTCCTCCTGTAAATTATTGCCCTTTTCCTATGTTATCCAGTAGATTTGGACGAGTAGATGTGAGAAATCCAAGTTTCGATTCTGAAGGATCAATGGTTCAAAAGTTACGAGTGTTGAAACTTGAGCGATTTGCAGTGTTTTTGACAGTTTAGCGCCGCGATGTTGTGTGTACTGGCGATCGCATGACGCTTACTTAATGTTACAATAGCGAACCATTGCATTTGAATACATATCAACAAGGCACTCAAAAGACGTATCATTACTGCGGCGTTTACGTACGATAGTAATCCAAATGTTGCCCTACTATCTATTTACCTTGGAAACATGTGAAAATAAACACATTTTAACAGTGAAATTATTCTAGAAGTTAAATGGAACTTTAACATCGATTTTTAAGAGAACAGTTGTACAAGCGGCATTAACAATTTGAAAATAAAAATACAAGATCACGTTTTCGGAAAAGTGTATTAATTTGCCGATAGGTGTATACGAATGGCCGAATTACTGCTTGAAAGGGAGCATTGTCGCCGCGCTGGAATTACTCTTAATGATTTTAATCACTCGCGCGAATTACATTTGAAGGGATTCGCGGAATTTTCGGGATCGATATAGCAGCAACGACGATTTTTACAAAACTGTGTGACTGACTTACGAGCTCGGTCATCTGCATCGTTGCCTCAGGCATTTTGGGATCGCGTTCTCACACCACCACGAGCTTCTAATACTCGACTAGATGAACTTTCTATTCTTAATGAATAATCCTTAATGAAATGTATTTAAATTTGGTCTAGTGCCATGCAGGGCACACCGGATCGTCCGACAGAACGATGCAAATCGTCGCGGAAGTTGCTCTGCGGTGCGGATCGAGCGGACATCCACGTTAAACCGATGTTAGCAACCGACTGTGTCAATAGACGCGATCGCTCCTTAATTTATCGTTAAATGCTCGCTTAAAGACGAGGCGACCGCTCGCCGAGATTCTCTATGATTTCGGTAATCGACAGCCCGGCGCGACGAGGCGGATAGTGCGACGATATTCGTAATTCGATTACGCTTAATTGACGATAATGATCGTTATTGACTCGTCCCCGAACGCCGCAGGACGAACAGGCACATCGATCTCGCAGCTGTCGATTTGCTAATTGACGAGTACAGAATGCCTTGTGGAATGCAACTCCCTTTTTGCTTCCCTTTTTGCTTCCCGTTTTGCAATCCACTTATCGACGCATTCGTTATAATCTACAAATACTTGTATATTTGATTTTGATTATATTTCACATTTTCAAAGATTTATATCAGCTTGGAAAGCTAGTCCTTATTGTTAACGATTGAACAGGATCCAATTTTTTAATACAAAAACACCGATTGCGATCTTCATCCTTTTTTGCAATAATTCGGAATAAAACATCCGAACTCAGCTGTGGGCATCTCCGTATTTAATACTCTAACAATAAGTTTCAAAAACTATGGAATAAACCCAGATAGCACAATGACGCCTTTAATACGTCTGCAGTTGGACATTCAGACGTCTTAAAGATGTCCCGTATGTCCTACGACCGCCTTCCGAACGTCTCCTGAACGTCCTTTGTTAGAAAATGGTACGTCTTAAAGACGACTTTAAGACGTCCCTAAGAAGTCTTAAAGGTGCATAAAAGTTAATTAAAATAAAAGAAGGGAAGAGTAAAAATAGATTTCGACAAAAACGAGTTTAAAGTTAAACCAATAAACAGCTTTATTACAAGAACGCATGTGCAATTGACATAAAAAGTGTAATAAAAATAACAATTACAATTAAAATAACAATAAAAGTTGAAATTGAATATGAAATTGGAATTGAAAATGAAGCAAAAACGCTAACTCGAACAAATAATACTGTTCATGGTCTTAAGACGTCGTTTTAGAACGTAAGACTTTCGGACCTAAAGTAGACGTAAAATGGACGTCTTTAAGACGTTGTGTGCTATCTGGGAATTGCATGTTTCAGGAGAACTACATTTACATCCGCAGCACAGGAAATAATCTGTACAATTCGATGCAACATTCTATGAATCATAGAGACCGCTAAGTAATCCTGCCTCATAAGAAAAACTTATTGCAACCAGCGATTGCAGTAATCTAGAAAACGTGACATCTAATAAGCCAGGAATAATTCGCTGGTTACTTTTTTTTCTTTTAAATTGCCAATTACATAGCCGCGAGGCGCACGAATTATAAAATTAAGTCTTAACTACGCGTATCTATTGGTTGCCAAGGAATTTCAGGTGTATCGATAAAAATACACCATTGATAAAAATAATATTATCTACGGTTCAATTCGAGATCGAATAATAAAGTACTGATAAGGTCTCACATGTAGGCAGCAGTGACCCCCGTACACGCAGATCAATGATCCACATTAGATTAGGGATTGGATTAAAACTATTGAAATATTGCCGATAACATTCAATTATAGATAACGCGCGATGTCATTGTTGAACATTTCGTTTAAGTTTTTTGTATTGTAGTCTTGCTCAATTGCATCCGACAATTTGACAGTGTGCGTAGGCTGTTATAAATAAACGTTGATATCATATTTCTAATTATTGTTGCCACGTGCAACGAAAGATATTTATTACAATATTACTAAAAGCTAAATCATCTCTAGAGCATGCTACGATATGTCGTGCTTTATATGTTGTTAAGTAAATTAATCGTAAATAATAACGATATTTGTAGTTGACAGAGTTTATCGTAACGGGGTTCGTTCAAAGTGATTTGAAATTCCCGCTAAATGAAACACGCGAGTGGCGCGCATCGACGAAGCATCGTACAATACGTAACCTCGATCTCGAGATATTTATAATAGACCATAGGCTGTGTAGAGCATAACCTATCGCGTTGTTTCTCCTACGTTGCGTGCCGTAAATAGTGATCTGAGAAACCGGTGTTTCATGTTTTTCTCATTGTTTTTCATAATATTGTGAGAGAGCAGAAATAAAAGCCCGAAAAATGGACGAACTGGTCGAGCCGATGGACGTGGAAATGGTCCCCGCTGACGATGACAGTGAAACTGTTTATCCGGACCAGACTAACGTGAAAACACTGAATGCGAAAAATGTGCAGTCTCCCGAGGTAAATTGATAGCATACTTAATATTAAAACTATCAAACAATCGAGACGACTAGCCTGTTACTAATATTTAAAGTACTAAATATTACAAATGCGGTAATATGTACGCGTATAAATCTCGTGAAAAATGCTCGACCAAGCCTTTGTAATTTAAGAAATTTATGAATTGTAAAATAAAAAATCTAATATCGATCCTTTCACATAGTCCAGCAGAATTAGTGTTAATTTGTACATTGAGTTTAATTTTACTCCAATATCGAATTGTAGAGAATGCTGTATGCTTCGAAGTGTATAATATTTAACGTGGTACATTTTATGAAACAGAACAAACCGGAGAGCCGTTACGAGAATCGTGGCGGAACATTTACAACAGGCATCGATATATTCAGCAAAGAAGAACAGTTGAAAATGGAGGAAAGAGCAAAGCGATTTGGGTTAACGGAGAAGGTGAATAGTACCTTGTCGAATCAGGAGCAAGACTTATATTCTAGGTGAAAATCCATATTAATGTTGATTCGATCGGATGGCATGCAACGATAATTATCGAGTAAAATAATTATGATTTTTAGTATGGGCATTGTAGAAGATAACGAGAACACCAAGAACTTCAGACGGAATGTGATACACATGAGAGGAACGGAGGAGATGAGCACTAAAGATGTGTTCAATTATTTTGAGTATTACGCTCCGGCATCCATAGAATGGATCAATGATGTTTCGTGTAAGAATAATTTATAACCGCTTCTTAACTTCTCGAATGCCAATTTTTGCAGAAAGACTGCTATTGGTATAAACGAAATGGGATACTTCATTCGTCATGACTAGACTGCGGATGTTTATGCAAAATAAAAAATATATGCATTGATTGCTAAACACAGCAGCGAAATATAAATTTCTTTCTTTTAATTATCTTATTAAGGTGAAACTAATAGACTGGTGGCCTTAAATCTTTTTAACATGTCCACTGTTTTAAATTGAACGTACCCACTTTTGTCATAAATGCATAAAATCCGCAGTCTAGCCATGACCAATGAACATATTACAAAACAGCTACTCGTTGCGAGCATACACTATAATGCTTCTGTTTAAAAATATTTAGAATGAGATTTCATATGTTTAGCCGTCGGACCAACCGCGATCTCCGGAGGGTTAAGTAGAACATGATACTAACGTAGAATTGATTGCAGGCAATGTGGTGTGGTTAGACAATGTGTCAGCAGCTAGAGCTATGATAGCATTGTCAAAAAGAATTGTGGGTTTGGACAAACAGAATCAAAAAAATGCTCATACACACGAGGAGAATAATCCAGACGAGGAGAATAATGTAACAAATGAAAGTTGCACGGTGGAAATGGACGAGGATAACGATAGTACAAAAGACATGTCGCAGGGTGATTATATAAGCATCAAGGATATAGACTGTCCTGTACCTCCTGGTTTATGGAGAAAAGGTATAGATTATGCAAAATCCAAAACAATACTCCTCAGATTCGCTACCAGAGCCGATAAGAAACAACCGAATGCAGAAAAAATGAGTGACTACTACAAGAAATATGGTAATCCCAATTTTGGAGGTAATGCTAGCCATTACAAAAAAAATTTATCAACGTATAATGAACACTGGTTAAATCAAGGTATCTTTTTACAGGTGTCAAAGGTATTTTAACCGAGTCCCGTAAGAGAATGTATAAACAAATCAGACAAAGCAAAAAGAGATTCAAAGAAGAGGTACCTGAAGATTCTAAAGACAAGAAACGCGTAAAGAATCCGTGGGGGGCATTATCGGAGAGCTGGGGTCTCAACGACTTTATGGAAGACGATTTTGGGACGAAACCCGAACAAAAAGATCAGGGTCGCAGTGTAAAGGAGAGACTGGGTATGAAGTATCCAACGAAAGAGCCGACACCCGCAGAGGAACCAGAAAGCAGCGAGAGCAGCGATAGTGAGAACGATTGGTGCAAAAGAAACAAAGTATTACGGATGCGAATGCACGCGGATGACGAGGAGGAGAAGATACACAAGAAGCGCGCGAAAATCCGGCAGCAAGTTAGTAGATTCTTGATTTTCTGTGGTTCACTACAAGTCTCGTCTATTTCATTCGTACAAACGATCAGATCAGAGTTATTAGTAATTATTACTAGTTACTTGATCATAAAGATTCTACCTTACACTATAATTTAGATTATTTCAAAATGAATAGATTGATATATTCGTTGCCGCTAATTGTACGGCAATCATTTCTAAGCGCAATCGATAGCGCCGGTCATGGATGACCATCGAGGCAGTTAACGTGTCAATGGCTGTTAAAGACTACGTATCCGAAGGGAAATTTGTTGACATGTTGTTATTTATTTATAGACGCTGTTGAACAACTTAACCAAGGGTAGTGATTTACGATCAAGGCTTGGCAGACCTCGTCAAGAAACGCAGTTCCGTGACGCAATCCAAGTAGTTGTAACGAACACGAATGCAACGAAATCGAATTCGTTGAAGCCTAACGAGTCGGAGGTAGGTCGTTAAAATCCACTTATGTTACAAATTTGATCGGGCGAAGGTGGACCGTTAAACACAGTTTCGTTTCATAGGAGGAAGATGGTGAAATTGTAGAAGACGACAAAGTTCGGGAGAAAGAGGAAGGCGAATGGCAAGAGTCCGACGAGGAAGAACAAGAGGAGGAAGCGGAGGAGGAAGACTATAGCGACGACGACAGCGATGGACCGGCGAAAGAGGTTCAAGGGCCTAAAGGCAGTGTAATAAAAGTGGTTCAGCATAAACCACGCGTCGCATCCACCGTGTGGGCAAGATTAAACAACGTGAAAAGCGAAGTCACCGACAGTTCTGTCAAAGACAGGTAACGATTTCAGTTAACGAATGCGGAAAAGGAAAGAAAATTGATCTTCTAAATGCAAGAATTTTTTACAGGCAACCGAGGGAACGAGATTTGAGGAGTACACTGAAAAGTGGTGATCTGCGATCCCGAATCGGTAATCATACAAGAGGACGTTCTCCTTTGAGGATAGAAGTGAAAAATGACAAATACACGGAAGGCAGTGAGTCGGAATAATTGTTAATTATTCGGACGAACGAAAGCGAGAGACACGGTTGTGATGTTACGTTTCAGTCATGAACGTGGTATGGTGCAAACTTTATAATTGGTGTATAAACAAAGTATAGAAAGTGCACTCATTACTCAGGTAACTGTTGACGGACATTGATTAGGATATTTTCGGACAGCTGAAGTAGACAAATGTCGAATGCAGTTGAATTGTTACATCGATGGTGATGTTCGTTGCGTAAGGTGTTTACTTATGCTTTTACTCTAGAACACAGTGTATTCTATGTGAAGTTTATGATTTGACACTGCCGAAGATTTAAGAACACTAATCTTCCTAAATTTCTTATTTCCGCTGCGCAATTTGAATTCGTTTTTTTACCATATTGGAGCGTTGTATTTGACATCATCTTCACGATCTTGAAACGGTATAAAACGAACGGGTAATGAGTGCTTCCAGGAATGTATATAAACATTATCTAGCATATAGAGAGATAATAAGGAAAAAACAGATTTTCAGTAACATAATCAGTACAGGGAAGTAGAATGTATTTTTAAATATTTGTTTGTGTAATTTCAACATGCATGATTAAAAATTAGGGATGATCAGACTGTAAGTATTTCGTCTAGGAGAAAAAATATTTTCAGGCAATGCCCGATGGAGAAAAAGAAACAAATTTTTTTATCCCGTTGAAAAGGAAATTATGCAAACAAATATTTCATTGAACGTGCATTAAAAACAACATCGTAATTTTAGAATTTAATTTCTCTTTCGAAACATCTCGGTAGTAAAAATAATTGGAGAAGGAAAAAACTTCAAGATATTCAATTGTACATAAAAAAAAAATAAACTTGTACGCGATTAGTGCGATACGTACAGAGCATTTAGAGTATATTTTCCTTATGTATTTTGCAAATAATGACATACTTCGAGATCTGTGATTTCTTAGAAATGTACGTTTAAAATAGAGGAAAAAATAGGAGAGAAGAAACGATTCGAACCAGTAGTTCATCTAACGTTTTGTTAAACAATAAACAAAAGGTTGAATGTAATTTTTTACATATCCTTTGTGACAGAAGACAGTCAAAGAAACGATTGAAGTCGAGTGAATAGGGTTAAGAATAATTGTGACATCGATTCCGAATAATTGACCAATAAAGCCGCTTTTATATTAGCACAATAATACTTTGAATAGTCATTTAAAATACAATAATTGATAATTACGATCTCAATACATATATACATATATCAATACGTATATGTATAATATATATATACATATATATCTCATTTACACGAATAACAATTATTCGGATAAGTGGCTGTAGTTTAATTGAAAAAATGAAAGATTTTTCGTTGAAGAACACAGTGAATTATCGGAATATAATTCTTTAGCCGCATTCATAGATTTCTACGTCGCTTTGAATCTTTATACTAATATGCTATACCTTTTCGTCTAGAACAAAACTCCTTTGTTCTAACGTTTTAACACTAGAACTACCAGACAGCTCGAACATTTTATGTATTTTATAGATTTTTTATCTCACGATCATTGAAATCATAGAGGTGGTTCCGTAGGAAATATTAAATGCATTTATTTGTGCGCGTATTCGAATAAAGATCGTCTCGAATCTCGACGAATGTTATATATTCTCTCAATTTTTATAATCGACTAAAAATTAATCACTCCGACTGCTCGGTACTTCTAGCATCAAACCGACTCGGAGAAATGCATAAAATTGCTCATCGACTAGAAACAAATTGTAATACAGTCGAAGACACTAAGATTTATGAATGCAGCTGGAGGCACGAGGTAATTCAAATGCATTAACAAACGAGATACGATATTTCTGATATGACTGAGCGTTTTCATATAGCTATGTGTTTTTTTTTAAAGTTATAGCTACGTGCTACGTTTAAAACGTGAATATTGGAAAACCATTTTCTAACTAACGCCACTAGCTGTGAATCGACAGTCTAACATCGTGTCTAAAGTTTTCATAACATTTTGTTAATTGCAATGGTCTATTTGCGCGTGTACTAGCCTCTGAATCCTACGTTTGCTCGTCTCCGCTCATCGGATCAAAAATATCAATCTCGTTTGTTAAAAGGCAATCGTGCAAGACATCGTAGATTTCGTTCCTCTATCTTACATAAAAACTGTTAATAATTGTTCTCTAATTACTGCAACTGTCTTTGTCGAAAACCACGCGTTTCACCGTCCGTGCGAATCTTTCTCTCTCTCTCTCTCTCTCTCATGCTCTTTCTCCCTCTTTTCTCTCTCGCTCCCATACGTACTCGCTCTTCTCGCGACTCTTTTTTTGGTTTTTCTCATATCACTGTTTTTATCATAAATGACGTATAACATTGAAAATTCATAGACGAAATATTTGTTTTCAATATTCGGAATATATAAGATATGAACCGGCAACAACAACAAATACACGCAACGTTAAGTATATATATTAGGCCTGATTGAATTGATCAGATGTCTATCAATTTATGTTAAACGCTACGATCTATCGTTGCTCGCATTCGACTTGCATCCTGTGCCCGTTTTCTGCGCGATAACGGTGATCCATTCAGATTCGTCGGTTAAATAGTTCAATTAGCTACCGGCGATTAGCTCCTTTCACGGTCAATTAAAACATTCGTTATCTTCAGATAATCGTAAAACATACTTCCACGGAAATCGCGGGTGTGCGCAGAGTGCATCCTATTCGACGCGCGTGCATCTTGATCACGGTAAATGTGAAATATCTCCTTTACTGTTTGTCATATATGTTTCTTAGAGAAATTTTCCTATCGGAAACCTGTTGTTAGATGTTTTAATCATTTGATACCGAAAAGAAGCTTCGTAATTAACACTCTTGAATAAAAATCGATTGTTTTTCCCATGAATAAATGCATTTTAGAAGACCAATAATTCGTCACCGTTGGACAAAGTCGTAAAAAGAAGTCCCGTATTCTATATATTTTTCCGTGTTTTTCCTGTTTTATGCAATTTATGAACACTGCTGTTCAAAGGCTTGAATATAAATGAACCGTGCTCGCGCGACGATCAAGTGAAAAGATCGAAAGCGATTCAGTGGGTAATTGAACGCTGCCTGAAGTATTAATTACAGCGGCGGGTGATAAAAGGCTGATTAAAATCCGCGAGGAAAACGAAACTTTTGGACAGCAGTGTGCGTGCTCGAACGAATGATTTGAGCGTGAAAGGCGATTTGGAAGACCGATATCGCGAGTCGGGCAACCGGTCTAATTAATTTCTCCTCGGTTTTCTCGAGGCAGCTCGTGAAAATTATTCGACAAACATATGTCGCAGTGCTAATCGTCCGACGGTTTCGTTTAAATGCTATGAGACTGTGGATTAACGTTGGATTACATACACGTGTATATATATTCACGAAAGTCTGATACATAGACACTGTACACGCAGAAATGATTTTTTGAATATATTCGCTCCACTGAAAAACAGTCCGCCATTAAACGCGCTCGGAATTGCTAACACCCTTTGTGTCCTGGACCATGTTCTCAATTCTCACTGCTCCGCAAATACAAGCAACGCAAGTACTCGATACGCGGTTTACGTTTGCGGGTAATGGCGGTGCTCGAAATTAAGTTAACACGCTAAGCGAGGCGTGATCTATATATAATTATGTAAAAGTTGGACTTTGAAGTTTTTGATATTTTAAATAGATAGACAACGGTGTATAAAGTGAAATCTGAATAAATAATGATTATTATATCGAGATAGACTGCGGATTTTTGCGTTTGTGACAGAGATGGATAGGCACAATTTAAAATTGTGAAATGATTAAGAGAAGATATAGACGTATTAATGTATTACTTCCAAATTACTACAATTATTAAAGAAAGTACTTTTTACTTGGCTCCTGTTCCTTAATTGTCCAGAAACTTTTTATTTTGCATAAAGACCCGCAATCTAATATTATTAACCCTCCAGGGAAGACGTCGGCACATCACGCACCTATACATTTACGAATATTTAAAAATTGATTGCCCATAGTCGTACACTTTCATCCTGTACCATTTACTTTCAAGACCTCGACCGCAGTTATGAAAAATATCAAAAATTCGAAACAATGATGTCCACATACAATATCTATTCTACAGAAAGAAATCGAGGAAAGAGCGATCAGGCGTCGTCCTCGAAGGGTTGAAAAGGGTTTATCTTTGCTGAGAACGAACAAAATAAAATGCTCAGCGTGTGCTAAATCAACAGTTGAAAATGATCCTTGCACATTAGGTTCGCAGAAGCATTTCAATGTAAACTGTACGTTGAAGAGCTTCCAGGACGCGAAGGGTGAAAGAGAGA
The DNA here is from genome assembly GCF_051020765.1 of Lasioglossum baleicum. Classification (NCBI taxonomy): domain Eukaryota; kingdom Metazoa; phylum Arthropoda; class Insecta; order Hymenoptera; family Halictidae; genus Lasioglossum; species Lasioglossum baleicum. Next base: position 12,095,152 of record NC_134929.1, read on the forward strand.
ATCTTGGAAGGATACGAGGAAGAAAGAGTTGATCATCGATTGTTGATTACGCCACAGATTATTGCCCTTACAACGAAACGAAGTAACACTGAATTGCATTAACTGGAAAACTGGTTACAGTTCGTAATACCCGTATAATTGAACTTGCTGGTGACAGTATCGCCGCCATTCCTGGGCTTCTATCGAGAACAATTATATCCCATTGCGCGAAACTAATATAAAGCGAACGATTACAGCTGTATCGGATCATTGCGCTTCGCTCAGAGACTTTCTTCCTCTATTCTCCTGCAAATCGACTCGCATTCGAGGCATTCGAAAGCACTGAACTACACTGTCCGTATATCCGCTAAACACGCCTAATCACCGTTGTTCGCACGAATGATACTTAAACTCGGTAAATTCGTTAAAAAATCGACCGGCCTAGGTACAAATCAACTAGCTAGAACTATATCGGACAGACGACAAAACGTCGCGTTTCTCTTTTCTTACGTTAGAATTATTGACATCAACCGAGGCGTCTTCGTTGCAAATCGTTAAATAAATCAATCATTTTCGTAGGAAGTCACAAATCAGTCGTTCCGGCTACTCCGCAGTTTCGAACAGGTTCGAAGTGCAAAGTATTTCTCATAAATAGACTGCGGATTTGACATAATCGAAACGGATGGGTGCGTCGTTTCAAACGGTGGTAAGATTAAAAGAAATTGAGAACGTCGACAGATTTTCTTCGGACTTGATAAGACAAAAAAGGGCACAAACAATGCACAGCATTTTCATTTTGCAGAGAAATCCGCAGTCTACTCGTAAACGTTCAGTACGATCGAGCCGAGAAATACGATCGTTTCACGCATCGAGAATGACGCGTACATGCCGACGATTGCAAAAGTGGCCCCGAGTCATACGTTTGTCGTTTCCAACGTGAAATCGCGAGGAACAAAACGACAAATTCGATTCTTCCGAATTTTTTCGACGGGCCCCTTTGGCGACTATCGGCACGTATATGTTCGCGAACTGGGTCCTCTTCGATTTCGCGGGTGAATCGCGAATTCGCAATCCGATTCTCTAATGGGAATCGGCGCGTCGTTTCACATAATGTTGGCCGATTACTAATTTCCATGGGTGAAATCACCGTCTAAAAATCCAGACGACGTCAACGTTACGGTTATAGTAACAAGGACACGATGTATAAAAAGCCGCGTGTTAGATCGTTGCCTTCGGTGGAACGCGCGCGCGTTAGCGCCTCTGTTCAATTGGAAAGTAAAAAGCAACGATCTCTTTTCAACAACAAATAAAAGAACTAACCCCAAACGTAAAATGGTCATATTATTGTAAAAGCTGTATCAAAAATCGTCTCGTGTATATCCGTTCAACGGATATCGAATTCCCGAAAATTAGTCAAAAATTCTCTCGTCCGTTTCGAATCGACGCGACGACGACTCCATTATTAGAGAGTCTTCCCGAGTCTTCTTGTTCTTATCAATTCTCTGTAATCTCTTCCGATCGATCTACTCGAGTACACTCTTATTTCTCTGTGACTCTCCAGTCGTAAACGGTAGCAAGGCTGAATCGATAATCCGATACTCTTCTCAAGGCTCTGTAAAACAAAACACGCTGAGAAATCGAAGAGGACACTCGCCAGGCAAGTGTACAATATTCTCTTTCAGTATCGTGCTCGAGTCATCGGTAAAAGGGGACACCGTTCGATTCGGAGGCACCCAGGTGTCGCCTTTTTTAACCCAGATATGCCTGTGCGTCGTCCTTTCAGGAGGATATCGCCCCAGCGCGTGTTCTGCAATCTTGCTTCCGCTTCTTATTGTTTTTGTTATTCGTACGACAACTAATCGAAAAACAGAAATAACGACGAGAAAGTTCACGTATTGGGCACATCTGGGCTAAGCTTCCGCAGGAAACTCGCAGAGAACGCATCGATGCCTCGAGTATAACATAGAGACAGGCACCATTTTATTCGAACAACGAACTACGAATAGAAATAGTACGTAATAAATAGACTACGGATGTTTATTGTATTTACAGTGAAGTCTCTTTCTAATTTTGATGTTGCCTCTACTCGGACTCTCTTCGTCAAGAAAATAAGTTCAAAACCCCGTAAGATCGGAGATCGCATAAAGATCCGCAGTCCAGTGATCGATAAGTATATTATAGGCGAGAGAAAATCGTTTGTCTTGCACTCGTTGAATCGCGACAAAAAGTTTTGCTTGCCCACCTCCCGGGCGGAAGTACGAATTACACACACACCATCGACGTGTTTGTCAAGAACATTTTATTGGATGCATCGAAGAACGTGAGATCTGATAGTTCGAGGGAGGCAAAGTGTTTCGCACTGAATATCTTTCGACGAATCGTTATTAATCCTTCCCTTTTTTTCTTGCGGTTTTCCTCTACCGATTATTTTCTTCTTCTTTTGTTTTGTTTTGCGCTCCTGCTAGTCTATCGCTTCGCATCAAGCATTCTCTCCTGCATACTTTCTCGCTTTCACATATTCTCTCTCTCTCTCTCTCTCTCTCTCTCTCTCTCTCTCTCTCTCTCTCTCTCTCTCTTTCACTATTTAACAAGATTCCTCGACTTGGACCGTCATCGACAAACGACGCTCCGCATTTTTCCCGTAATCGCGCGTACGCACGGATACATAGAGATTTCCTTTCGGAGACAAGAATAAATATGTCTTTCTTTCGCTGTTCCAAGCCTTGTCCTCGTCGCCCGATTGTCATCAATTAGCAAGGTTCTCCGAGCCACGCTAACAATCTCGTAGACAATGGAACCCCTGCACTACCAACGTGTTCGACAACCAATCGGACTGCTCGATCTTTACACGTTTCTCATCTTCTTCTTTTCATGCGAATCATTTCGAAGAAATCAAGCGCGGACATCGAGCTAAGCGAAACGAGATTTCAATTGTAATTTTTGCAATCCTTGAAGTTTCGCGTCGATTCGTTGCCACTTTGGTTTCTCCGTTGCTAGTCAAAGATTCCTCTACTATTACGGCTCATTCGATCAACGTTGCGCAACATTTCACACTTTGATCGTTCTCGAAGCTTTCTAGGCACGCTTTTCCACGCCTTTGCTCGTGCCTCGATCAAAGCTTGCATTTTTCCGCGCCGGTCTCTATCGTTCTATCGCGATCGGATAGAGTTCGCCCGTCGACGATCGCACTCGCGTCAGGGACTGGAAAGGTACGGGAAATAACTGTATCAAACTGTTATCTATATATGTTCTAATTGAAACAGTTTCGAAGAACCGACATAATGTTACAACTAGTCTGCGAAACTTATTCATCTGAAATAAAAATTGTTTCCGTGCATTGTGAGCAATGTCGTTTGATCTTTGCACTGTTTGAAGTTGCACCCATCCATTTTTGTCATAAACACATATAACTCGCAGTCGAGTTATAAGATTATTTCGGTTTTTCGTAACTGTTTCGAGAACCGAAACCGATGTTACAACTGTTTTCGATCCCTGGCTCGCGTACAAATGGAACGCGCGATCGGATCGGCGCGTGTCTCATTCGCCCGGCACGTTAATTAGGAGTACGTTGAATACCAAACAAGAAATCGTTAGAACATTACAACACGTACACTTAGAGCGAAGAAACACGAATCGAAACGAGAACATTTTACAATACACCTAACCGACATGGTGAGAGTTTGAATATCCGGAAGCCCCGCGTGCAAGATGGACGTCGGTCCTCTCTGGAGGGTACTAAACGAGAAGAACGTGCCTCAGAACAATTGCGTGTCGGAAAATGATCCCTCAGGGATATCGGCTCCGTTTACGAAAACAAGATCGTAGGACGTAAAATGGAACGAAAGAAATATGGGCGTGGCATGCATACGTATTCTAGCGTGTATAGTTGGTTCGGAAGTGTAAAAAAATATAGAAAAAGTACGCATAAGACACCATTCAAACAAACACCATGCGCTTCGCACAATAATGGCAGTATATCAGTGTAATAATACCAGTAGATTGTGAAACAAGACGCAATTAAATGGCTTAGAAGAACTGGAAGCTCCATCGAATGCAATTAACTATGAATAAACGTTTGGGTTTTTTTCTCCGATGTTTTTCTTACTGCGCCACTCACTCGCTCTTTCTCGCACACGCACGAGTTCTCTCACTCCCTCTTTTTCTTCCAGCCTTCCTTATCTAGCGGTATCTCTCCTTTTCTCTCTCTCGCTCGCTCCCACTCTCTTTCCTCTACAAGCTATACAGTTCATTAAAAGGCAGAAAAGGATTTCTGCAAGGTACGTAACTACCGTAATAAGAATGATGACACTGGATTACGTAACGCAAGGAAACTATCTTCGCAAAATACTTCTCGATGACTCTTCCTCAATGGCTGTTTGGTTTTTTTGCCGCACGCTCGACAACGTCGCGTCAATGTCTCTCAATGAAATGTTGTTCGCGAGAAGATTTTCTCAAGTGACCTCCTAGGATTTCGATGAAACACACGTGTAACGTAGAATTGAAAAATCTATTCGGTAGAGCGAAGATAGCCCTCGTAATTCAGGGCGAAAGAAGTAAGTGTCGAATATATTCTTGAGTTCTCTACATGTAGTGTATGCAAGTTTTAGCGGAATCGAAGGAGACCGCTTCAGCAACGCTCCTTCCAAGTCCTCATAACAAGGATATTCAATTGGTTTCTGCGCAAACTGCGCACTCAGACTGCGGATTAGTCATAAATAACTTCCGTTTGCGTGTAGCGAAAGTGTGCTAAATAATATTTAAATAATAGTGATAACAAAAATTATTGCTACGCTTAACCAAGACGAAGGGTACACAATAAATTAATGTTAATAACCGTAAAGCGACTTAAATCAAAATAAATTTAAACGAGACGAACAGAAGTTATTTGTGACTCGATCTTTTAATACTTTGCTCGTATACAGGGTGTCTCCACGTGTGAGATGTATTTCTGTGTTAATTTATTTATTTGTTGCTACGGTTCAATCGTGTTCACGCGTCTCAAAACGCCCTGTTTACTTATTTTCGAAAGGAACAGTACGAGCACTGTTCGAGAACAGATTCAAACGTGATCAATCGATGTCGCAACTTTCAAGCGGACACCAGTCTTAACGATGATACAACGCATTGAGAGGCATTGTATTATTCTTGGTATTATGGACATGCACACCCTTCTTGGAGTTTCCTCTCTTCGCACATATACTCTTTCTCTCTCGCTCACATGATTTTCTCGTCGGTCGCTGTGCTACGTGGCTCAAAGTATATTCTTCGCACATGAACACCGCGTCCACTCTCACTCGGCAATTAAATCACAGACAATGGTATGACAGTGATCAACAATATATAATCGTCAACTAGTGTTTACCTATATAAATTCGGGATAAATAAAAGTTATATTGTACAAATTAATATTATGCGTTCAATGTAACAAAAAACACTGTATTTTGTATTCCTTCCGGTAGAGACATGCGAATGTACAAGTGTGTATGCGCGGACACTGCGGTTTTTTGTTTTTTTTTCCTTTTGTTTGTTTTTGTTATCGTAGTTTTGTTTGTTTGTTTTGCTTTACCTCATTCACCGCTTCCTTTTTCGCCCGTTAACCGCTGAATCGACCTTTTTTTTTCTTCTCGATCAGTGTCGCGTTCGAAGAGCTTCTCTTTTCTTCACAAATTCGATCGAGCGAACAACTGTAAATGAAGTACACTTCTGTTATTACGACGCCACGTCTTCGCCCCCTTTTGGTCATCCTGCACACTCGTTGCAGCTGAAACGTGTCATTGTTATTATCGTGTTGATCGTTGATCGCCGTGAATTCGGCGTAAACGAAGCGAGTGTTGGTACCAGTAGACTACATAGCGTTCTCCTGATGATTCTTCTTGAATAGGAGAGTTTCTTCGAAGATGAATTGCTTTAAAACTTCCTTTGGAAGGTCGTCCAACTCCATATCAAATTTAAACGGTTCTTCCGCGACGGGCTGGAACAATTTTAAACGTTTCGGATGCAGTACAAAATTTTATTCGGTCAAAATCTGTTAGAATAGTGAGAGTACCTCATCAGAGGGATCGTAATATTGTTCCAAGTATGGATGGGCGAGTGCATCTTCCACGACGATTCGCTTGTTAGGATTAAACGTCAACATCTTGTCTAAAAGATCCAAAGCTCGTGGCTCGGCGTTCGGGAAAAGAGTCGTCCATGGAATCTTTGGTTTGTATGGTAATGACTGAAGGTAATTCCGTGCCTAAAGCAAAGAATATACAACCGATAAAACGAATCCTTTGCTAAGCGATGGATAAGGAAGAACAATTTATACTTTTTCATTGACGATGCAGTCAAGATCCTCGGCAGACGGCGAACCGAGAACTCCTAATATGTGGTTCAGTTGGTCTAAGTAATGTTTGCCTGGGAATATCGCTCGTCTCGAAAGCATCTCTGCGAGTATGCAACCGACCGACCAGATGTCTATCGACTTTGTGTAGCCCTATGAAATGAAATCATCAATATAATATATCGAATAAAGCTTCGAGTTAGAGATTTAACGTATTTGTTGTTTGTCGTTTGTACCTTGGAATTCAGCATTATTTCTGGAGCTCTATACCACCTTGTCGCTACATATTCTGTAAGGAAGCCGGCATGATTGTGTTCTGGATCGGCAACTCTGGCTAGGCCAAAGTCACAGATTTTAAGGTCACATGTGGTATTCAAGAGAAGGTTGCTAGGTTTCAGGTCTCTGTGCAACACGTTCGCCGAGTGAATGTACTTTAATCCTCGTAGTATTTGGTAAAGAAAATAACATATATGATCGTTGCTAATAGCCTAGAATCGAAAGGGGTAAAAATCTGTTGCCGTTTCGATCTGTAAACTAGCTTGTATTATTACGCTAACCTGTGTTTTAAGAAGTTTATAGAGATCGGTTTCCATCAGGCATTGAACAATATATACATCTTTCATTTGTTCTATAGTAGGTGCCCTTAATATATCCCTTATATCTATTATCTGTGGAAAAGAAAAGAAAAGTTCAATAGAAATTATGAAAGCATTTGTGCTGCAGATTAATTGTCGAACACTCACATTTTCATGCTTAAACCTGGTCAAAATTTTTATTTCCCTCAATGTTCTCTGACTGTACGTCTGATGTTCGAAGGGTGAAATTTTTTTAATAGCTACCTTTGTTTTTGTTACATTGTCGTAAGCAGATCTGTAAGTACAAGATACAATATCATAAATCTCTTGAATTTTTTAAACATGTTTTCAATCCAAGAACGTTATCAGATATGCCTTGATCAACGACCACAAGACAGGAAGCGATGAGTCGAGATAGAAAGAAGCTTTTCCTTAATTAAATGTAATTAAGTGTAACAATGTTTTAACAAAATTCCTAACACTATCGAACGACAAGGTTTAAATTTTAAATGCCACAAAGTAAAAGACAATATACATAATCGCACGAAGATCGTGACATACGAATAATAAGAAGAAAGTTCCACGATCTTCTGCTGTCAAAAACAACCTAGCTTTCATTCGATATTTCCCGGAGAAATCATAATTTGAACGGTAACGAGATGTTCGCTGGAATCGTGGCGTTCATGAAAGCAATTGCGTTAACGGCGTATCGATAAGAACGATAAGCGAGTGATAAGGGACAGGGAACAAGGAAGTCGTGACGCTGCATGCAAGCGATCAGGGGTTCGAAAGGGTGTGACAATTGCGTTCAAAACTGGCGCCAAAAGGCAAGAATACATAACGATGAGTAGCGCTTAACAGCGGGTGCACACGATGCCAGGACAGATGCAAAATCACGAAGACGCGTCGTGGAACAGGAGTGAAGCCGTAGAAGCGACGATTCGCTTGACAACTATGTTTTTGATTGTTTATCTTTCGGCCTGTCAGCCAGTCGATACGCGGTCGGAAGTTCTCGCCAGTAACTAGGAGAAGTGACTCGAAGACACTTACACGACCATCCCATAGGCACCCTCACCCATGTACGACAAACTTGTGTACCGGGGGCCAACCTCGAACGTTTGTCCGCGAACGACCTCGCAATTCGGATTTACACTTGCAGAACCTTCGCCCGCCATTTTGACAACTATTTTGCGGCTCCGGCAAAATCGGAACGAGCCTTGCTTCTTCGCCGACTCGCCACGAACGACGCTGCAACTAGATCGACTTGCAAACGCTTCTCACCGCTGCTTATCAAATAAGTTGTTCGAAATAGTTCTCGGACTAGCCGGTAGAGACACGTCTGAACTTTCCCCGCGAAATTCAGTCGCGTATCGTTCCAGTACAGTGCTGGGCAAAATAGTATTTGAAATAGAAAACAGTTTATTTTACTTTTAAAGCATACCTATAATCATGCAAATAAATTGTTTTATTTAGAAGAAAAATATTGAAAATAGTGATACTTATTTTGTAGGACTGTGTAAAATATAGTATTTCAAATAGTAAATAGTAACTTACACTTTTCTGATCTGTTGTTGCGTGTAATGTTATTACGACATTATCGTCTGTTTATCAACATAGTCTAAGCGACGACAAAATAGTATTTTAAATATTTTTTCTTGAAATTTTGCCCAGGTCTGTTCCAGTGTCACACGTAACACTCAGAACTGGGTAAAATACTATTTCAAATAGTAAATATAGCAAGTAGTTCATTTAATTTGAAATCATACGTGCACGTTTAAAAATAAAATATTTTATTTGTTAGAAATTATTAACCCCTTGCCCTACAATATCGTGTCAGACTCGTGATGATCTTCTGAACATAGAGTCTAATAAATATATAATATGTATGCTATTAATTTCTCTTTTAAACCGAAATAAAAAAATTCTACTTTAGTTTTGACAACGTACAACTATTGGCTATTTCCAACGTTTTTAGGAAATTACGAACTACAAAAAAATTTTAATCACTGAGACCATAAAATAAATAGTAGAGCAAGGGGTTACAATAGTAATAGTACTTTGAAATAGTACTTTGTTCGAAGGAATTTCAAAATAGTGAGACAATTTTATTTATTTTTCCTCTTATTCGTAACGATCAAATATTATGTATTTCTGAAAGTATCAATGTACGGGTTGTATAAAAAGGAAGCGTAAAGCCGGTCCTACTTATGAACCGCCTTGTATATTTTTCGTTCTACAAGCATCACGAATAGACAGCGGATCTTTATGCAAAATAAAGATTTGCCACTTGAATTGCAACAAACCGGAATGACATAGAAATTTATCTTCTCTCTTAATATGTTCAATAGGTTGAAAATGATATAAAAATATTCTTAAATTTGTCTAATGTTTTTCATGTTTTAAATTACATCTACTCATTTTTGTCATAAGTGCATAAAATCCGCTGTCTAATCATGAATAATGTGTACCTACGAGTATACATTTTTTGCTACGAAAATATTCTTTATTTTTTTACCGTTTTGTTTATCACGCGTACAATATGTGTGTAAGAAGTAGTATAAAAATAAGTTATTTACTCCATATCTTCCCAATCACAGAAATTCAAATCTTCCTCGTCGAGTACAAGCAACTCTTTCGTTTCATTCGTTGTTCCGCAAATATCTTGCAAAAGTTCGTTTGTACTTTCATCGGTTTCAGTCTCTAGTGAAGTTTCTATGCCAGTTGCACTTTCAAACTTGGGACTACTTGTAAAGTAATCTAAGGTTTGCTGTTTTGTATGAAACCCGTGTTTCCTAATATTGACATCTTTAAGAGAGAAGTCTTGGTCGAGACCAACTTCGTTTAGCACGTTCATCTTTCTCTGAATTAAAGGCCACAAGTAGTCATCTGCCGTTTGTTTAGCGACTAAATACTGAATCAGAACGTCTTCGTTTTGACCGATTCTATGCACTCTATCCTCTGCTTGGCACAGTACCTGTATGTCAAAATATATAGTATTCATTTAAATGAAATAGCATCCTATTTGCACACTTTCATTAGCGAATAATAAAATACCCCAGGATTCCAGAATAGTTCAACAAAAACTACGAGTTGAGCAGCGGTTAACGTGATTCCTGCGTTTGCTGCTGTAATCGATAACACCGCAGCTAAAATATCCTCGCAATTCTGAAACTCGTCAACTTGGTGCTTTCTTTGCTCAGGTTTTGTATTTCCATCGATCCTCATATATCTAAAACCATCGATTAATTAGCTGCAAAGAACTATATAAATAGGATTTATATATTTACGTTCTGTATAATAGATTGAAAAACTGTTACTTTATATCCATAGATTCTGCAACTTCGCAAACAGCATTTAGAATATGTTGGTGGTGGGCGAAAATAAGGCATTTTCGTTTATCCTTGAATAATTTGGAAACGTAGTCGCTGAAACGTTAGAATTGTTATTGTTATATTTAATATCAATGTTGTAAAGAAAAACTGTTAGATACCATATAGCTTTCTCCTTAGCGAAACTGCTTTCGTTGTAATACTGCAAAAGAGTATGATGTCTTATCTTGCCACTCAAAGATGTACTTTGTAACTTTTTGGACATTTCTTGCATTTCTTTTGTACCGACTTTTATTAAGTCTGCATCCAATATAACAACTTCTCTAGAATTTAATTTTTTGATACAATCGATACGTACAAAAGTAAATATAACTAGACTTTAATTCTTACCTTTTCTTCGTTGGTAACGCATCCAATACATCATTTTTTAATCTTCGAATTACACAAGTGTGTTTCAACAATAATTGCAATTCTTGCATGTTCGACGATCCTGTGAAATCCCATCCGAAAGAAGATTTTTCTCCGGCGCAATAACGTATTCCGTAATCTTGATACCTATACAAAAATAAGAGATAGACTTTGCTTAAAATAAACCTATATCTCATTTGATAAATATTCTATATTACCCCATGAAATTTCGCATTATAAGATTTATTTGAGAATACAATTCTATCGGTCTTGACAGTGCTGGCGTTCCAGAAAGTAGAACAATGTGACCCGCGTGAGAAGCTACGCATTGCGCAGCTTTATATCTAGCCGTTTTAATACTTTTCAAGGCGTGAGATTCATCCTATAAACGAGTACAACTATTTTAGAAAATGTACTCTTCTTTCGTTACATGTAAAAATTCTTGGGAATCCCGATATTTTCGAGTTCTGGCACCCCTCTAGTAATCAGGTTCTCTTTTTATACATACCAGAATAACAAAACCAAAAGTTTTACGTTCAAATGTGTCTATTGCTCGTACTAAGAGTTCATAAGACGTGATAACAATCTTGTGATCGTCGATAAAGTCTTTCGCGTTTGTAAAATGGTAAATGTAATGCGTAGGCACGGATGGTAGAAATGTGTATATTGCTTCTGCCCATTGATACCTAAATTTAAAAGCGCCAATTTACTAAGTACGCACACAAAAGAAATATAATTTGTAGAAATTAGTAGATGATCTACTTTCATACTGTACCTAACCGAGGATGGTACAACAATAAGAAGAGGCCAATCTTGTTTGAAATAATGTGCAATTCCTAATGCTTGAATGGTTTTCCCTAAACCCATATCATCGGCAACTAGACATCGACCACCTTTCGATATTCCATAACTAAACAAAGTGGGAGCACAGTATAATTATTTATATATTATAATTAATTACAAGTACAGTCTATTAACCTTTTGCGCTAGAAGCTATTTTAACTGCAACATCAAACATTTCTTCCAAACTAGAATATTTCCATTTTATGGATATGAAACCGATACAATACTTAAATGTTTAGTAATTTATTAAATACAAGCAAATTTAACAATGTCAATTTTTAATGGAATAGAACGAATAATAAGAATTACCATATCCCTTCGCGCTGAAAGGGCATCAGTTGACTCAATAAGTGGGAATCGATTTGCGATAAATCAATGTCTTTAGCATTGCTGTCTGAAATACCATTTTTCCTAAATACCTATCAACATATTTTTAAATGATATTTTGTGTTAATAGCTAGAGATGTGCGAGAATCTGGAAATGTTAGGACAGGTTGGAATTTGTCCTGACCCAACATTTTTGGGTTCTAGCACGTGTCTATCGATAGCTGCTGCGATACATTGTTAATATAATACCTGAAGAACCGTCTTTGGTAATCCTGTTATTTGTATATCCGTCTTAAACTTAATTAGTTTTTCCATCAAGTTTTCGTAATCCTTCAAGTTGAAATTCCATGCTTTAGTTTTTGCATCTGGAATTAATCGATAATAACATTATATACGATTCCTTGCGGTAATGTACAATTTCCTACATCGAATTAACGGCTTTAAATACATTACCATACGATCTGCTTGGAACTGTTTTGCATACTTCGATGATTGCTGGGAGATAGGATGACGTTTCTAGCATAAACCTGTCGTCGCTTACCATGCAACATTTTCCAGTTACACATACTTTCTGTCCGAAGAAACTTTTAGTTCCTATAGGACTAAAACGTTCGTTTCGTTGATTGAATTTTGTGTTACTCTTGAAAGAATTGTTCCCAAATTTTGCTTTAAAAGAGGCAGCTCTGTCCCCTCCATTTTGAAACGGCTTAGATGTACCGAATGACTTATTTTCGTTATTAATTGTGCTAGTAGAGGGTACATTATTCTGCGTTTTAACGGTGCTGGGCGCATTGTTCTTTCCCTGTGCTTGTTGTTTACGTTGTAAAGCCAATAGACGTTTTCTCTCGATTTCTTCCCGAGAATAACTCATATTTGTAGTTTCATAAATATAACATTACAGGATACAATACTTCTACACATAACCATGTGAAACAAATGTAAACAAAGAAACGAAAAGTTTCAAGAACACGTTTATATCTATATACATTGACATCACAACCAGCTGTGGTAACACACTTTACGCTAATATTGCTACTCGTGTAAAATCTGTCAAGTATTCTCTGACATAACTGTCTATCTAATGTATCGAAAAATGCCTCTCTGCTTGCTGCTGCAAAGGATTTTAAATTGTCTCCACACTCCAATTGTCTGTATGTATACATTTATCCTCTCTGAACATATAAGCAGTAGAAGTAGAGGTGGAGCAAGGTGGAGAACTATCGATGAATTATCGATAATTATCGGTAGCAAAATTTGAATTGGTATTCGTACAGTTGTAATCGTTTTACTTGACAAATATTGCTAAAATCCGATAAAACTGGATAAAACTAATAAAAGATCAAACTTGAAAAATGTTTTCTTCTAGATTAACCAACAATATCAAAATTCATTAGATAAGCATTATCGATCAATGGCTTTGTATAATATCGATCTTGAAATATATACCCTGCCCTGATAACCAAATTCTCGATTTTTGCCAGGGATTCTCCGCGCGTATTAGTAGCTATTTTTGCCGTCTAATAGCGGAGGGCAATAGCAGAAGGCAAATTGAAGGCAGCCAGCCGGCCGAAGCTGAATTTGTTTAAGAGGGCAGTACCGTCGCGTCTACTGATCTGATTGGCTAATATCGTTTTACAGGGCCGCATCGTCGGCGAGGGTAGTTCGCACTGATGTGGCAGATGTCAGCAGCGAAGTAATCGAGCGCACGAGGAAGAAGATCGATCGACACCAATCGATACGATCAGCGTGTCGTTCGGAATAACGCATACGGTCGTGCGCAGGCGCGGCAGCTCCCCACTACGCACAGATGCACATTTTGTGCACATGCAAATTTTACTTATTCTCATATTTATGTTATTTTTCTTAGACTGCGGATCTTTATGCGAAATAAAAATTGTCCGCATAGATTGCAAGAGATGGAAACTATAAAAATTGCATTGCCATACCATTTTCTCTACAGTTCAATTTCAATTCATTACATTTCGAAATTTATTGAAATGTGTTTATGGAAAAAAAGTGTCGTTCGACGGAAAAGAAAATTTATATTTTTTGTATGACTACTATACACTTATTTTAATGTTTAAATATTAATAATTTTAAATTCAGACTACTCAATATCAGAAGGGATAATAAATGAATGAAGTAGGAAATAATAAATATTATATTTTTTCATTTAGTTTGATTATTTTTCTTTATTAGTCAACTATTAGTCAAATTTTTACAAACCTTGACTTGCGCGAACACAGAAGATGATTTGCAGGACAAATCTGATAAACAGGTTCTGGAAGATCAGCTTTTCTTCGTAACTCCTCCCGTGAATCGCTCGAGTACAGTGCTGCTCTCACCGCATTTCTTCTTGGTTGAAAATGGTTGAAAAGAGGATTGTCTTATTATACAGACCTGCACAGACCTGGGCGACGCTGGCTCGAAAAATACATGTTGCTGTTGCTGCTTCTCACCAAAGAGGACTGAAGAGGACTAATCCCAACTAATCCTGACTAATCCTCTTTGCTTCTCACCTTCTCTTGCTCAGTAACACTCAATTACACTCAGTAAGACAGTTCCAGTCCCCACGTCATCCACTCCGACAAAGGAGTTGCAGGCTGCAACAGGCTGCAAATGGCTGCAACTTGCAGCAACATGTGTTTTTCGAGCCAGCGTCGCCCAGATCTGTTATATATTCGCCAATCACATCATCACATCAGTACGACTCGACGGTACTGCCCTCTTAAACAAATTCAGCTTCGGCCGGCTGGCTGCCTTCAATTTGCCTTCAATTTGCCTTCAATTTGCCTTCTGCTATTGCCCTCCGCTATTAGACGGCAAAAATAGCTACTAATACGCGCGGAGAATCCCAGGCAAAAATCGAGTTAATCCCACCTTGAGCAACTCGAACAATAGCGCAGCTCGGAACGGGCCAATTCTTAGCTCTAGGTAGGATTATCCCTCGGCAGGCCTGGTTATCAGGGTATGGATGAAGTCAATCCATATCGATGACATCAATAAATGTTTAAAATTCAAAACTCCAAATTGTATTATATTGTATAATACACTTATCAAATTAAATTTCACATATTTTTTTCCAAGTCGTTACAAAAATAAAAATAGTATCAAATGCAGCATCTGGAAAGATCATGAATGAAATAATTATATATATATATGTATATATCGATGGTGTCGACTATCGATAGTTCTCCACCTCTACTAAGCTATATATATATATATATATAATATATATATAAACTGACGATGGATGCCGTTGGATGTCGCGTCGATAAAAGTCAATAAAAGTTTCATCTCTAAACATCTCTAAATGGATAAGTACTCTGTGGTGAATTTACAAATATACATAAACAATACGTGCGCATCCTTTGTAAATTTCGTCGTGATCCGCACGATCATAGATTGTTCCTTTTTTTTTTTATTTGTTATGTCTTCACAGTTTCTTGACGATAAAACATTTCTTTTTGGAAAGCACCCGTGAAGTTGAAGGATTTGAATTTGGTGTTCTCATGTGTATAGATTTTGTGCGTCTTGGACTTTTCTCGTAGACTTTTGAATTACAAAAGTTTTGTGCATTTAGAAACGTATGTGTAAAATTCAAACGTTTTTTTACAAGTGTATGATTTTTCGATGAAACAAAATTAAGGTTTGAAATATTTACTATGTCATGTTCGAAGGAATGTGGGACAGAAATACCGATATCCTGTACGTATTTTGCGTTAATAAAGGGTAATTAGTAATTGGTTATGAAAAATATAAAGCCTTAATTATTTTTTAAAATTTCAGCGGACGAACATGAATTCGTCCAACCGAAAAAGGCGGTCAAAATACCGGCTCATATGGCAATGTGGGAAAAATCGGAAGCATATTTTGTAAGAATCTGTATATTATATTAACTTGTATTATCTCGAGCTTCTCATGCTTTCTGAAGGAAATAAAGCTTCGATGTGTAAGACTAACAATGTAATAATTTTATAGGAATATTTAGGTTTTATATTAGCCTTAAATGAGGCTGTTCAAGGAAAAGCGCTGAATGTCGAATGCCCTCAAAGTCCTGCGATAAATCATATAATCGCAATGCTTAACGAGTTCGACGAATGGATAACTGAGATACCTCCAACTGATCAACCTCAACGCTTTGGCAATAAATCGTTTAGGACATGGTACGAAAGACTTCAAGAGGTAAAAATTGATTGCCCTTACATGGAAATGGTTAATCTATAATAATTTAGTAACATTCACATCGTAATGTTCCAGCATGGGATGAATCAATTGCAAAAAGTATTACCAAAAGAAATGCATAGAGCAGTCCCAGAAATAATCGAGTATTTGTACGAAAGTTTTGGTAACCCGACGCGTATAGATTATGGTACAGGCCATGAAATGGCATTCCTAATGTTTCTGTGCTGCATGTTTAAAATCGGCGCGTTTAAACAAGACGATAAAGTTGCTGTAGTCGTAAAAATATTTAATAGGTAATGTGCTTTTTGTATTATATGCGATACTTAATGTTATACACACTGTAAAGCCTTTTCTCTTTTTTTTCCAAGGTACCTTGAGTTGGTGCGCAGATTACAATTAACTTACAGAATGGAACCAGCAGGTAGTCACGGCGTGTGGAGTTTGGACGATTATCAGTTTGTTCCTTTCATATGGGGTAGTGCGCAATTCATTGGTAATTTTTTCATTTATGTATGCTATTTAGAAAATAATAATCGTTGAAAAAAGTATTCTTATATAGTATGCAAATATTTTAGGCCATCCTCAATTAGAACCACGTCACTTTGTTAGTCCAGATGTTATTGAAACACACAGCAAGAAATACATGTTTCTTGGTTGCATTGAATTTATTTCTAAGGTTTGTATGTTTGTGCTTAAACCACTTGTACTAGTAGTTTACACAAATCTATTATAAACATTAAATTGATATCGATAGATAATAAACATGTTTTCAATTTATAGGTAAAAGTTGGCCCATTTGCTGAACATTCAAATCAATTATGGAATGTTAGTGCAGTCTCATCGTGGGTCAAAGTAAATAGTGGTCTTATTAAGATGTACAAAGCAGAGGTAAATATTAATTAGTGATCTCTATTCTATAATTCAATGGTAACGATTAGACTGCGGATGTTTATGCATTTTCCAATATTGGTCGACTTTTAAGAAAGCGGAATGAAATAAAATCATATTTTTAATGGAAACAGCCTTTGAAGATACAAAACTAATGGAAATTGTATCGAATTTTATATTCTAGCCTTTTTTGAATATTTTCATAAGGCATAAATGCATAAAGATCCGCAGTCTAGTAATGATTATCATCGGATCAGGACGGGTCAAGAATTTTTATTCGGGATCGGGTCGCATTCTCGAAAATTTCGGGACTCTCGAGAATATTAGTGATTCCCGAGCATATTAGGGTTCCCGACCCGTCCCGACCATCGAGTACCTGACATTTTTGGGTTCTTGCACACCTTCGGTAATTATAAATTAACTGATGCAATTACATTACGCTTGAAACATTTAGGTTCTTTCGAAATTTCCTGTTATTCAACACGTGTTATTTGGCTCCCTGTTATCGATAAAACCGGCATCTGCCAATCCTGTTGGACGAGGATCTCGTCAAGTTCAACCCACCGAACCACCACCACCACCGCCTCGTAAATAATATCACAATATTACACAAATCTGTGATTGTCAGGAAGAACGCCGCATGTCACATACTTTCACTTTCGAGATATTGCCATTTAAAGTTTTCATCACTCGATGAAACTTTTCATCACGATGTTCGACTGTTTGACTTTTTGAGCCTTTCGAATTTATTTTCATGACTTTCTTCTGGTAAATACGTAAATCCTATACTGTAAAGTTCAATTAATGCATAAACTCGAATTTTTTGAAATTGTGACATGCGGCGTTTTTCTTGACAACCACAGAAATATGCTCTGTACTTGTTGGTGTAGATTATAACACTTATTTATAATAAAATTGTATATTACCAGCTTATACTATTTATTGTCTTGTTAGATTTAATATAAGTATGTTAAATATATTATTTGAATGTTCAGAGCTTCACTTAATTATTTCTTATGTCGACCTAATGCAACTGAAAATTTACAAATATAATAAGTTACTCGGTAAGAGCAGTATACATATAATACCGACATTACAACTACATACTTTATATACAAATTCGCTGTACACAATATTTACACAATATTTTTTTATTTTAAAAAATTTCTGCTAAATATTTAAAAAAATGTTTTATCGAACGAAGAGAACAAAATCACACACATTTTATGACAAATACGAAGACACAGAAGAATTTGATATAATCGGTTACGATATTAATATTATCGATCAGAGCGATTTCATTATGACTTTTGGTGCATATAATCCACATTCAGGGAATGCGTCCAAAACAAATAGAGGAAAACGAATTTGGTTCGACGTGTCGGGGAGGGGGGGGGAGTTCCACAGGGACAGGGATCATTTCAGCATTGTTAAAACTATATCAAAGTGTGGGAGACAGTAAGACATATACAGTTGCCGTGTACCGTGTGGCGGACATAAAAAGTGATAAAAGAATTAAAGAGTACATTAATTCAGCTAATACCACAACGGATGAAGAAGGATGGATAACTGAAAATATACACCAAGCACTTAAATATTGTGTGAAGAGAGATCCAAGAGAGAATCGAGGTTTATTCATAGCAGTGCACGATGTCGATTTGTAAGCGTTTCAGGAGTTCACGAAAAGCAACCATTCACGGTTGGTTTCTTCAGAAATTCTGGGAAAAACGCGATAGACCGAAAGAATTGGGTTTCAGTAGTATAAACATTCCGAATAATCCGTATATCGGTTTTAAAAATCCTAGAAAAGGAAATTCATGTAATATTAAGTCTTTTATTATTGCCACGGAAGGATACGATGCTTTTTATTGTAGTGAAGAGTGCACTTTTTTTCTATAAGTATTAACTTATATGATATATAATAAGTTATATTAGGTCGGAAAGAAAGTTCTTACAGTTTTTGTTATTTTGATTTTATAATAAAAACCGCAAAAACTTTCTTTCCAACCTAATATTAGTATTAACATTTTAATCAATAAAACGATCGATAGTATTTTTAAAATGATGTATTCCAATGGCGTTTATAATAAAACTTTATAACAATAACATGTTTATAAAAATATATCAAAACTATATATTACAAAGATAGTTCATCTCTTTTATACAATACATAAAAACGGCAATATATTATCATAAATATAAACTTTTAAATATCTACAGCTTAGATCGTGTAATTCCTTGTTCAACAATTCCATTCCTGATGAAGTCGGTAATTTCATTGGATTTAAAATTCAATTCTGTAAGAATCTCTGTAGTATGCTCACCGGGTTCAGGTATTTTTTCATGTACCTTTGACTTTCCAGGAGTGAAAGATAAACGTGGAGCAGGATTTGGAACGACTAAATCATCTTCCAATGTTGCGAATGTGTTTCTCTCTCTGTTATGCGCATTGTGCGCAACTTCTTTTATATCTAAAACAGGTGTTACGCATGCGTCCGTGCCGTCAAATATAGCACACCACTCAGCCCGAGTCTTTTGCTTAAATATTTTTTCCAATTTCATTCGATTTTCTTCGAAGTTATCGTACTGTGGCAATTCTTCTTCGGATAAGCAAAGTTTCTCCAAAAATGTTTCATAAAATTGCGGTTCAATTGCGCCAACACACAAATATTGCTTGTCTTTTGTTTCATAGGTATCGTAAAAATGTGATCCAGTGTCTAGCCTATGTGAAGGTATAACAGATTTATCAACAGAATTGTTACGTAGAAAAATCATGCTAAGGGGGTAGACTCGTTTCCAGGATTGCAAGCGCCTTCTCATTTCTCGATAATGCAAAGTGGGATTTTTCAGTACAGTCAAAAGTGCTAGATAAAAGATCATTGTAGGCCGCGATCGCCCTCAAAAGTCCTATTTTTACGTTTACGAGGCATAATTTGCATTATTCGGCAGTAAAGTCGCGATCCAGCTCCCACCGCCTGTTCCGAGCAGGGGCGGCAGAGATCGTGTAAAGTGTAAAGAAACCATCTTTTTATGATTGCGTCAACCGCACCGAATGTAAAAAAGGACAGCATATAAACACGGACCACGCTTCGAGCTTTACAGCTCGGGCTTCTTAGCTCCTCGCGGGGGTGCCCCCCGGTGGAAGGAGTAGGCGAAGGGACAGTGATCGTGGAGATCCTCAGGGAGCTAGATTGCGACTTCACTGTATTCGGAAGCATACAGCTGCGCATGTAGCTATTTTCATAAAGCTGCGACAGTTACATGCTGCTGAATAATGCAAATTACGCCTTGTAAACGTAAAAATAAGACTTTTGAGGGCGATTGCAGTCTAGATTGATCTTTTATCTAGCGCTTTTGACTATTCAAAAACGCTGTCTTTGCATTATCGAAAAATGAGAAGCTGAATCCCGCACCCTTACAATCATGGAAACGAGTCTACCCCCTTAATCAAAAACACTTACATATTTTTACCACGTGGTTGTCCCCATAATTCAGGTAAATTTCTGGTTCTGAAAAACCAACTACCTAAATATGCTGATCCATCTACCATTGATGCGTCAACTACTTGGCCAATGTTGCTTTTGCTGCGTTCTAATATTGCCAATACTATTCCAAAGGCACACATTAATCCACCGCCACCAAAGTCGGCGACAAGATTGATCGGTGGTGTTGGTTTTTCATTGAAACGACCAAGTAGAGACAATAGACCTATATTACAGTGAGAATAATACAATATAATCCATTGTAAAAATTAGAGCATTGTATCGATTCAAGTTTCTCTTACCAGATAAACCTAAATAATTAATATCGTGACCAGCCATATTTGCGTAAGGCCCTATCGGTCCGAATCCTGTTAATCTAGCATATATTAATCTCTTATTTGTTTTCATAAGATCCTCGGGGCCTAGTTTCATTTTTTCCATTACACCTGTTAATACAACTCTCTTAGTTTCTATAGTTTAGGAAAATCGATGTGGTACAAATAACAAATAGTTATTGAAAAGTACAAACCAGGTCTGTATGGATCTATAATCGCATCGCTTTGATCGCTTAACTTTTTAAACACTTTAATGCCCTCCTTAGTTTTCAAATTCAATGCGATTGATCTTTTTCCATGACTGAGACGATCGGGAATTATTGGGTATGCTTTAGCCTGTGAAAAACAAATGATAGATATAATATTACTATAATATAAATAATATAAAGAAGATAGAAAACAAAATCCTATAGTCATTGCAACATTTATTTCAAATGAAACATACGATGGTAATGTAGGTAAAATGAATTAGACTTCTGTCTAATTTAAACAAAAGAACCGTCATGTTTTTATTATACCATTTACACCTACCTTGTCTACTTTAATAACACTCGCACCGAATTCAGCCAATATCATCCCACAAAACGGGCCCGGTGCCAGTCCAGCTAATTCTAAAACTTTTATTCCTTTCAAAGGCATTTCTTCAGTGGGTAAGGATAACGAACTGTGCTCCACGCTCCATGTATTTACATTTACATTAACTGTTTTTGACTATCGATGATCCAGTTGCATATTCATATACGCGCGTATGCACGTATGCAATATATATATTCACATAAATTACATATATTACATAAAATTGTTATTCAAATCATATAGTAAACAAAACATCCTCTCTGACAAATGCTGACAAAGTGGACAAAGTATACTTCTGGAGAAATTTGACGATTCATTTTAGTTATACATATTCAGTTATATTTGAATGTTGGCATTCAAATCATTGTTAGTTGGCAACACCGTCGCGTGCAGTCTGAACAAAATAAATATTGTTGTCGTAACCTGTAAAAAAATAGATTTGATATTGTATAAAAGAGATTCGATTGATTGCAATATTAAAATGAATCCGACAGAACCAACAACTACTGAAACGTTAAGGTAATTTTACGTTGAAAAGATACTGAAGTGGTTATACAATTTTGTTGTGACAAGATCACGGATAATTTTGCCGGTTCACAATTTATACAACTCGCTTTTGCAATAATAAATAAAGAATTTGTGCAGGAAAGTATAATGCATTATCTGAAAATGATTTTTAATGATATAGATGTTCGATTACTGTACCATTTATTCATTAATTTTCAACGAATGGTTAAGCACAACACACGTTATGCTTATTTAACGAATGCGTTTATTTGATAAGATTTTTAAAGAAAATCAACAATAGAATGTTGTTTTTTACGTTTAATATTTACAACGTATTTGATAAAACATGAAACTATAAAATACTGTTGAGTTAAAATAATTAGTAGTTTATATATTTACAGTTCCAAAATGAAAGATGTCATCGATGTGTTAGCTATGCAAAGAGAAAAGAGAAGTACTTTGCAAAAAAGTATTACCATCGATTATACCAAAAGTAGCGACAGTTTCACAGTTTCAAGATTTATATTCGAGTGCGGTAAGTATTATCTATGTACATGGTACAGAATCTTTACTTTTGGTAAAACAGTATTATTCGACAGCAGATTTTATGCGTTTATGACAAAAATGAGTAGGTGTGATCAAAAACAGTAAAAACATTAGAAGAATAATAAAATATTGTTATATTATTTCCAATCTATTAACCTTTGCACTCCTTTGTTGAGTGTGACTCGACATCAGAAAAAGAAAAATATAAATGAAACAGGTTTTTATATGTATTTATTTGGTTCTTCATTTATTTATTTAAGTCGTATTGTTTAGTTAAAATGCACAGGTGTATTTTCGCAACTAAATTAAAACAGACCGTGAAATGGCAAGCAGGGCAAAATTAGCTCCACATTTCCAAATAAATTTCTATTTTACTCCAGTTTGTTGCAATTCGGTTATAAATTGTTTATTTTGAATAAAGAACCTTTGCCTAAATAGTACGCTATTAATATCTTTGATTCATTTGTGAAATTACAGGTTTGAAACTAGAAGCTCATCCATTAACCATTGCCACAGCTGCCACTTTGTACCACAGGTTTATAAAGGAGGCTGCCCCAGGAGGCTATGACAACTATGTAAGTAATTCAAGAACTAATTCTAATCTAGTCTTGTACATCTAGTCTATTTAAGATTTATAAAAGTTTATACGTATATATTTTTCAGCTGATTGCAGCAACATGTCTCTATCTAGCAGGAAAAGTGAAAGATGACAATTTAAAAATAAGGGATGTAATGAATGTCTCGTATAGCACGCTACACAGAGGATCGCAGCCTTTAGAATTAGGAGACCAGTATTGGAGCATGAGAGATGCAATTGTGCAGGCAGAATTATTAATTATGCGTATGCTGAAGTTTCAAGTGACTCCAGTACATTCGCATAAAGTAAATGTTCATTTAACAAAATAGATTATAGATGGTTACAGTGTACATTAGAAATTAGAATGTTATATAATCAAATACGTTCTTGTTTTAGTATATGTTGCACTATCTAAGGTCTTTGCAAGCATGGTTTGGGGAAGAAGAGTGGTCCAAGTATCCAGTTGCAAAGACCAGTATGGCGCTACTACAAGATTTTCATCATTCACCCGCTATACTTGATTATCCACCAAATTTGATAGCCATTGCATGTATTAATTTATCACTGCAGATTTATGGTGTTGTAGTACCATTAATGGACGAATGTGACCAGCAGCCATGGTTCAATGTAAGAGTTGAGGATCGTTCGAAATGTTAATTCTGCAAATTACTTGGTACGAAATGGAATATAATATGTATGTAATTTTCAGGTATTTTGTAAAGAATTAACCAGGGACAAGCTTTGGGAAATAATGGAAAAAGTCATGGCTGCGTACGACGAAGAACCAGAAACTCGAGATAACTGATGCATTTTAGTTCGTTTTTCAATGTATAAAATATTCAAACAGCTTGTATATTAACAAAGACTTGGCACTTTCCTCATAAAAACTGGTATTGACAAAGTACAAAAATAAATCGAGATCGTCTTTAAAATACTATATAATATTTTCGATCCTGTGTTTCGTACTTCTTTTTATATCATTGATCTCTCGTATATTAATAAATAATGTAATAAAAAGAAAGAATTAGAATTATTTTTCATATTCGCTATCGTAACGAGTTTGCACGTAAATGAGATTGCACAAAACCAATGCAAATAATAATGATCCAGTACACTATGGAACTTCTACTAAACGACTAAGATCGTTTACGGTAGCAAACATTCTAATAAATACGCGTGTATTTATATCAGCATTTTTGTTCGTCGAATCCTAAAATCATGAATGGCACGAACACCCTGTATAACGATAAATATCGAACAATAATTGTTGTATTAAAGCTAATGTTATACTAATATTTTGTTTCGATTACGTACTATTTGAAGAAATTACAAAAGCATTTTCGTTTTGTTTATAATGTTTTCATATATATATTAGCGAAAAAAACAGCTTGGAGATTCAACCAATAAGTATCGACGCGCGTGAAGCCTGAAGCATAAAGTGTGAAGCGTGAAGTTAGTCTCGCTAGCGATCCACTATTATTATACATATGTAGTCAAATATGTATATATATATGTAAGTATAATAAACATTATCTTTACTTGAATACAGAAAAGTTGCTTGTTTATTACTCTGAAAAGCGAACAGAGATTTATGAAAGTGTTATGCTCGTTTCATAGAGCAGAAACTATGTGTTTCATTCGTATAAGAAGGTTGAGCATGACATTGTAGCGCGGTGAATATTTACAAGGTTTGTCGAGTGAGAAATTTGAAATACGTTAATGTTTGTCAACAAACTATGAAATAAAATGACGACGACGGAGCAAATGGACATATCATTCCCATTGAAGAGGGAACGAGACGAATTCGACATCCCGGATACCGACGATGACAATACTAGTCTCGAAGATATTAATAATCTTTTGTCAATATCATTACCTTCCCTTTCGACGAACAAATTTCAATTTCCCACTGATCCAAACGATGAATTTCTTCGACTGACCACCAAGGCATGTTTCATGTATTTAATTAATTAATTTCTTCAAAATATCCATATCATCTCCATTAGCTGGTGAATAATCAATCTCGTAAATTTTTACAGTTTAGCGTTCGTCGATCTATTTTTCAATTTTTTACATTTAGATGTTTAATTCGAGCGAATGTTTTGGATTACAGGTTCGTGCGGTATATTACTCGTACCTTCATAAGTGTTTACTCACCAATTATATTCTTTATTATAAAGATAAAGACAAAGATATATCGTGTGAACAATTGAAGAAATGTGCGAACCAAATGGAGTTGCATGCTGTACGATCGTCTTTAGAAGCATCTTTGTATAGGCAAAATATGTTGAAGATGGTGAGTTTATCGTGTTAATGTTAGTTAGTCAATTTATTAGATCGATTAACAGTCAAAAGTAAGACACTTATAGATTTCAGATGTGAAGTCTTACACCTTGGACAAGAAAGCTTATAAGAAGTTAGTAATATTTCTAGAAACCCCACCGACCAAGGTGGACGTAGGTGTTCAGACCATTAATTCATGGGCGGAATTGGAGAAAATTGATAATATTCAAAGCATTTGCATTACTTCTAATTGCGAGGAGCTGTATTCTGAGGAACAAGAACCGGTTCTCAAAGTAGAAGAAAATCTAACCGATACAAACGCAATTCAGGAGGAAATATCTGATCCTTGTAGTTGCAACGATACTGCTTCACCTACTGTAAACTCTACCTGCTGCAACGACATAGAACAGAGTACGCTTAAAAATAAGTTAGACAAAGAACTCACTGATGCAATGGCAGTCGACGAGAAAACAGTTAAAGAGGAATGTGACATTTTTAATTGCACACAGGATAATTCGAATACTCAAATGTTAAACAATCCATCCAGTATTCAAAATGATGACGAAAACTCTCAAGATTCGCTTTTACAACACATGGAAGACATGTTTTGCGATAGCGACGATAGTAGCGATCTCATGACATTAATAGAGAAACATTCGGGAGTGAGCAAAGCTAATGTAGACAAAGAGATCAATAAGATATGCTCGGAATCGAATTCTCTTTTTCCACTGAATTCCACTAGCTCTACTCGCATACCTGAAAGCAACGATAGTACAAAGCTTAGCGATAGAAGCAATAACGTAAAACCACCAAATGTAAATACAGGAAAATATAGTTTTAGTTACTATAAAGAAATGAAGAATAGAGAAGCCAACAAATTGTTGGGAGTAGAGAATGAAACTCCCGAAACTAAACAGAAACGCAGAATGCATAGTATCTGGTTTGTAGAACGAGTATATCAAGTTTCAAAGTTAAAGGCAAAGATGACAGAATTGTCTTTGAAGAATTACGGAAAACATGGAAGAATAAAAGAAAAATTTCTCGAACTGTTCGGAGAATCGGACGATGAAGAAACGATGCCCGATTTACCGATCTGTATCGAAGAACACTTGACCGCTTGTAAAGAAAGGATAGCACCATGGATAGTAAAACATCTAATGCCATTTTACAAGAAGCGAAAAATAAAAAACAGACAACTATTTAAAGTGGTTGCGAAGCACATAGCTGACATGCTTATTATTGAAAATACTTTCCCTGGTCAGTGTCGATCGGTACTATACAAAATATACTTAATAAATATAATGTGGTACATCGTGAAATAAGTAATGTTTATTTTTGTTTTTCAGAGCAAGACTGCGTGAGCAAATATATAGAAACGTATTTTAAAAATAAAAAATTCATTAGAACTAAACAGGATGTATACTTATAAATATAAATTACATAGTCTTAATTCGTTAAAGAGGAAAAACTGTCTTAATACAAACAAGTTAATAGCGCCATAATCATTTAATGTTTAAAGATTTCGAATTTAGATGTAGTTTAAGGCAACAATGTACATATTATTTTAAAAGACAAGAACGCAATAAAGAAGTGTGTTAAACATTGATTGTCCAAAGGTATGCATACAAAAGGAATGCAGTGTAAATAGAAAAGCATAGTAACAATCTTTCTTGTAGAAATGTTTCCTTACGAATCATATAAAATTGTCGGTTGAAACTTTTTTTACAGCTCTGCTTCTTTGTTAATAAGTTCTATATATGTATATATATTTTTTGTTTCTTTTTTCAAATGAAGTAGAAACTTTTATTAAGACTTGTCTTGTTACTAAACATCGAAGCTTCAAAGTAGTATGTAAGTCACAGTCTTAATCTTCTTTTATATCTCTTAGTATTTATCATGATATACAATACTCCTGTGTATACGTAAGAGTGTACGTATGCGTGTAATCGCATTCGCAGATATATTATGTACACTAGTGTAGTCAAGTATAGATAATGAAAACTTAAATGAGAAACAGTAAAATAGCTTTCTTTTTCTATGCCCTGTACACAGTCCCTTTGACAATTACAAACTTTTAAGAAATGTTGCTTATCGCGTAAATTTAAAGAATATAAAAACACAACATAGAAGATATTGATTTTACTGTTGATTCCAGTACAATATTATTTCTGCATTCTATCCATCACAATAGAACAAGAAGTATATGCGTAACAAGGAGATTCAAAAAACACCTTAGTTATATATACTTTTATCATCGATAAACGAAGAAGTATGTTCTGTAAATTTTCGATTTCTTAACACTCCTTTCGCGTAGAGAATATGAAATTATAAACAATTTTTTAAGAGATTTATCTCCATATTTTAACTGAATTATATCTTATCCTCCTAGTTGCAATAGCACTGTTTATACATCGATTTATATGCTTTTTACAAGTTGTCGCAATAGGAAACTGTAATTCGCAAATATTATATTGTTTGTCTATTTCTCTTTATCTTATTCTAAATACTTTTGATTTCAAAATATACGTTCGCAATGATATCGCAAATATATACAGAATTTGAATGAAATTGTTTTTAAAACTGCAAGAGAAAACTAGCTATTACCGTTTCTACCGAACAACTTGTAAATAAATAGCTTTCATCTTGATATCTCAATTCTATGCTATATCTTGGAATTTATGAATTTCGTATTTGTATATTAATTGAACTGTTTTATTCAAATGTTACTTTGCAATCTCCGAAAGTAATAATAAATATCAAATTATATTCTTTTCTTCTTTTCTTATAATACGTTCAAATCATTACGATATCGCGAGACGAAACGGAAATAAAAAAAAAACTTTTGCTACATTGTTTCAGTGATTTACGATGATAATTGGATCCTTCCGAGCGTATAGTACATAAACTTTGAAACGCAACTACTTCGAAAGAAAGAAACTTTGTAATTTGACATCACAGCATCGAAAGCTCGAGTAAATATTGCATATAAATACAGAAGGATCTCTCAAAGAATTCTAGAATCAATCTTTAACATAGTCAAATATGACTTTAAATATTGAAGGTGGGGAGGAAAATATACTTGCAATGAGTCTTATTGTAACTTATGTATTACGTATTTTTCCAGGTACGTAGTTCTTGTCTATTACAGCTTCTTGCAGAAACATGTGTAAACATCTTTCGTTCTGTGCTAGTGGGTGTCCTGCTATTCTGAAGAAAAATTGTGATTTTCCAGTTTTAAAATTTAGAAGACACGATAACAAGTTATACGTTTTCAACACATAAATATACATACTTATTAACAAATTCCTCTAAACCTTTTCTTCGATCTTCGATAAAATCTTCTTCAAAAATACCATCATCTCCTCGAAAAGGCATCTGGCGTTTCCAGGCCTTCCCTGGTAACGGAGGCACTACAATCTATACGAATGAAAAATATATTTTTAAAAAGACATACAACAATTAATTACAAAGCCATACAAAGATTAATGCAAATTTAATTGCCAACTGACCTTGCTATCCCTTTCTAATTCATTCCTTAGCCATTCAAAGTCACTGTACCTTCTCCTCACTGTGGAATCTTTAACTTTGAAAACTGGTAGGTTTGTCTGAATAAAAATAGAAACAAAAATAGTATAGAAGTACAATAGTAACATAACATAAGATACAGAAATATTAGTACCGGCTTAAAATATTTCTAACATGAAATTGTGTTACTAGATAAACGTTTGGATTTAAAACACAAGCTGCTTGTATATATTACTGTTCACCGAATCTTTAATATAAGTTAATCTATGTTTCTATAAATGGACCCGAGGATCGCATACATTTTTGTATCTGCTCTTTTTTATCACCAAAAGTAAGATAACAGACACTGCCCATGATGCATGCGATTAATGAACCTAATAACATTATTAGAATGATCCCGAATATTATTCCTGCACTATTCATTAAAAAATAATGTTGAACACGAGGAAAATAGTTGATGGATGAGATTTAACGTTGGAAAATGAACAATATCGATGAGTGTATGCATTGGCCGCGGTACAGAGTTATTAACGAAATACAAAAGACAATCGCGTATCGCACGATTCATGAATTCGTGATGGAATGTAATTCGATTAAATGTAGGATGTAAAGTCCACGTAAGTTTGTTTCCTTTGATAATAATACGCGATGTGTTGCATTTAAGCGGCAAAAAGAAAATGATCGCGGACGATGCAATAACCAAGGTATTTTTTCGAACCAGCCGCGATATCAACAAAGGAAGATAAACTTGTCGGAAGGCTAGAATTTTACTTACCCTCATGCGAACTTCATAATCGGTATACCGTTTCTTGCCGACGCCGTGTGTGATTGGATTAATCACGTCAATTTCGAGGAAATTTGCAGGCGCTGCATAAGCGTCGTCTAGGGTCTGTTTTTTAACATTTAAACGGCGTGTCGCGTCCACAGTCGTATCTGCCATACCTAACGATTAGAAACTAATTAAACCGTTTCGAAGCCAGGTAGAAAATAAATCCAGCACGATGGTTAAGGAAACTTCGTCAAATGACAGCGGCGAGAAACTTGACACAATTCGTTCTCATGTGTTACGTCCGTGGTCATGGTGCACGAAACTCTACTCAGCGAGAAAACTCGCGGAGGAAATCGAGTCGCATCTTATCTTGTCGTTAGGATCACGAATCCGATGTAATTTTTCTTTCAAAAGATCAAATTATATTGCACGATCTATACACGAACATTAGCAATGTTTAAAAGGATCGGTAGGAAGGCTTTTAATTCTTTAAAATCTAAAACGTAGGCGCGCTAATTGAAAATCCCATATTGACTCTATGTACCGCATGCTCCGTGGAAGGAACGATGCTATTTAAAAATATTTAAAAATTGATTATGTACATACATGATATGTATATAATATCAGACTGTATCAGACCCCCGAGATACGGTTAATATCAGAGGTGGGTAAAATTTTGGAGTAAAAGTATCTCAAATATTATTTTAAATAATCGTTACAATTCATATAAAATAATACTATTCGAAGTAAACCGTAAAAAATTTCCGCAAATAAAAAATATTCTAAAATATAAAATAAAATATGTATTTTGATAATAATCTAAAGCATGAAATAGAGTGTTTTTATTTTGGTCAGTGAAAGAATAACATATATTTCTCGACGATGAAAATATAAATTGAGCGAATAAGCGAGACGCAAGCGGGAAGATATGTTATATCGCCATGTATAAAACACACGTACAACTCAAATACACGAATATTCCTGAAATGAAAATAAACCGGTAGCCGCGTAAATTAAAATCCGGATTCGTTAATCATACAATAAAATATAAGTAGGGACCCGTAGTACCGACCGGGAGGAGAGGGTGTCGACAGACTGGCGCGAATAAACGATTTTTTAAAGTAACGATTGTTTATTGTATAAAACAAACACACTCTCGACACAGATACTCCTGTGCACGTATATAGATCTAACGTAACATCTTCACGACAGTGATAACATTTTGATATTCACGATACAGGTGGATCTATATAAAAAGTCAGTTCGCTCACACTATGAGGTGCGAGACGTCCGCCGTGTACGCGGCTGGGGATAGTCTGATATCATCGGAGCGAGGAATTGGCCGTTGACGGATGTCGCTATCACCGGGCCAAGCCCGGCCCGGGCTTCGCGGGGTTAAGTTCGATCTAGCCACCGTGTCCACTGCTAAACTGACAGTCGTCGGATCGTTTAGGCCGTTGCTTTGGATCCTTCGTTGAGCCGCGATCGACGCTCGCAGGGTCTTCCGTTTCTGCATGAGAAATTGAACTCGAATTACAACCACGAACCACGACACAGAAAATCGCACTGGCTCGTTCGCTTCGGCTAATTCTAATCGACTTACAAGTTACGTCGCACTGTATACGTATCTCAAAGCGCAAAGAAACTCTTTCGGTGCACCTAACTTTCGGGTACTCATAAGTACCAGCACCCAAAGAGCCTACAGTCATACTTTATACTTCTAAGAATAGCTTAACTGATATTGGAAGCTCGTATCAATACGATAAAGCTGATAGAATTAAATACTGTGACCAAGAGCTGTGAAGGGTGAGCCGGGAAAGGCGGGAACGCTCGAATGATTTCAGCGGATTTGACCTTGAACGACCTTGTAGGTTTGTCAATTGTAGCAACCATTATGCCCATCTTCAACAATCTGAACCATGCCCATCTGAACAAATAATATTTGTATAGTACAAATAATAGAAAATACGTATGCAAAAGTGTCAGTAGAAAATAGACG
Organism: Lasioglossum baleicum; assembly: GCF_051020765.1. NCBI lineage: Eukaryota > Metazoa > Arthropoda > Insecta > Hymenoptera > Halictidae > Lasioglossum > Lasioglossum baleicum. The sequence goes on from NC_134929.1 coordinate 12,126,607, forward strand.
TCTGATTTCTTTACAAAAATTTCCAATCGATAAATTGTCTACAAAACGATGCTCTAGACCGGAAGACCCTCTCGAAGGAGTTGCTAACCATCCGTGGGCAACTTGGGTCGTTTATGCACGGAGCGAAATTTCATTCGTGATTTCTTTCTTTCCAATATTTATTTTCTAACGATTGTACATATTAAAATAGGGACTTCGATACGAGTTCCAGAAGTTTTTTCGATTTTTTCAAAGCCTAGAACAATGAAAAAAAAAATTAGTCGTTAACAAAAAAAAAAGCCAGGTTGCCCACGAAAGGTGCAAAAACATGCTTGCCCATAGAGAGTTAAAATCCACTGAAGGCATTCGGGTGTCCTTGTCTGGCTCACCCCATGTAAACAAAAGCGATACCGATGCAAGATATAGAGGGGGATGGTTGTTTCTCTAGAGATAATGCTATCCTGCGGCAATATAGAAGCCCGACTACATTCCTCATCCCCTAAAGCTGGTAGAAGCAAAAATTGGTGCTCAGATCGGTCGTAATTCGTGTCGTTACTAGCTTTCCGAGCTTCCTGCCGCCGCTCCTATTCCCTCCCGGCCGCCTGCGGTTTACTGATAAACACACAATTCTGAGGAGAGGACAGCGAAAGATACCGGAGAGAGAAAAAAGAACAGAGATTCGATTAGTCTAGGGGATCCGCCCTCCGGTTCCCTTACCTCGATCGCTCCCCGCCATTTGTCCGCCGCGTGTCTCGCCAATTCCATCTTCTTCTGCTTGCGGATCTGGTGTTTCTTGTATGCCACCTCGATGATGATTAAACCGATGCCGCCGATGATCCCCACGCCCACCACTATGAACACTCCGGCCATGTTCTTCAGTCCCAGCGTGTTTGGAGTGTTCTCCAGCTGCTCGCATTGTTGTACGTTCCCTTGGAGGATCCAGTGCGTGTCGAGGCTCTCCATGAAACCGCCTACGATATTTAGCAATTATGATCTATCGCTACCTGTCATCACTCGCGCATTCTCTGGGTTTGCTCTCGGCCCACTCGAGAACAAACTCAAGCCGTATATGTAGGTGCTCTGATCCGAAATACGGCGAAAGCCGGTCTCGAGCTTCCGTCTCGACGCGTCGGATCAACAGGACACTGCCATTTCCGCGAATTCGTCTTAATAAGCGTGAAGCACAAAACAACACATTTTCCAAAATCATAACAGCGAACGGGAAGAAGTTACTCCGACCACGGTCAAAATATTACTGCGGTTGTCACCACGGTTTTTCGTGAATGGTTAAGGGTGAATCAACGTGATGATTTATAAGGGTAGTCCGCTCGTCGATTCCATGAGTCCGTCGCACGTGTTGTCGCACGTTTTTTGCTTATTATAACGTCCTTTGAGGTACGGTAACATTTTATAATACAGGATTAATATTCTTATAACAATGGATATAAGGTATTCTTTCATATTTTGCAACTTCAAATTTATGATCCGAATGGGCAGGTCATGAGACGATGACGTCGTACGGGCCTAGCTACGAATGTCCATTTAAATTTCGTTTGCCGAGGCACGCACACGATTATGTTCTGTCTCATCGACACGGTTGGGCGGACTGTAGTACATAGTAGGTTTTTGTCTATGTATACGCATAACTCCACACAATCAAATTTTGCAAAAACTTTAACAGCTTACATCTCAATAACTATTTGTTTGCGACATGTGGCTTCTTTCAAACTTTTCTCTTGTGGATGAGTGGAAGGTGTTGATGTAAATAACAACTTTACCAACAATTTTCTGTTATAAAATAATCAAGCTGCTCGCCCTCCGCAGGCCGTCCGAGCGGGTTGGCCCGACCACTGGCGGTATACTCGAAATGGTCGATATAGCAGACAAAAATCGCGCACGGATCAGCTCCGAACCGGCCGATTATTTAATTTACAACCACCGTGCTCCGACAACTTCAACCCTGACAGATAGAAAACGCGTGCGACAGATCCACCGAATCAGATCGATGGGGATCATCATCATACATGCACACATCTTTTCTATTTTATATACATATATATAGATTCTGCGGCAAGTTTCTCTTACAAATGTCCACCGATCCAGAAGTGTAGATTCACCCCTAGGACACGGATGACTTTTTATAGATTACTTTAATTTATATATAGATTACTTTATTTTATACGTAGCGGAAATCTGGCCACGTGGTTGAATCTTTCGGTTCGAGTCGCGCGCTACAAGTCTACGAGCACTACGGTTAATTAGGTCGAAGTAAAACAAGATACTTTTTTCGCAATTACCGCTGGTAGGGAATGATACTTACTTTCGTGGAAGTCTAAGATAGCCAGGGTCACAGCATCCGCCCATAAAGAGCCCTTTTGCAAGCCTATCCCGTAACCGGATCGTCCAAACAGCTCTCCGGCAGTGACCAATTCGCAGTCCTGGGCAGCCTCGAATTCCAAGCGAGAGCTATCCCAGATGAAGGCCATGAGTTTCCTAAACAAAAAACAACAAACAGTGTCATAATGATTGCTTCCCGTCTATTATGGAAACACTGCCTAATGGCTAAATGCCTAATGGTTAGCGAGTCTTACCCAATTTTAATGTCCCTGATGGCTTCTTCGGCAGTGTCGTAATTGTTTGCCTCCATGGTGCGATACATGTTGGACAGTTCAACCTGTCGACGGAAGTACATGTCCACGGCCGAACCCTTTACCGTCGCACACGTGAGATTCTCCATGGTGTTTCTCAGCTGTAAACGGACAGGTCCGTTTAGAAATAAACAACTAATTTCGAAGCTTCTTGTTATGACTAGGGGAGAATACGGCAATCGCGGTTCGTGGGCAATGAGGTATTATTATTGCAAAATGACATGTCTTAGATTTGCAATTTTTCCCGCTCAACCATTGCCAGTGCTGGATTAACCGATAAGCAACGAAAGCAGGTGCCTAGGACATCGGGAGAAAAGGAGGGGAACCATAGAAATTTATATTTTATTTTATTTTATTTGAATAATATTTTGATGTATCGAGTTTGTTTTCCACGTGTCGAGAGTTATCGGTAAGGGTACTTCGTTTCATGGAAAAATATCCTCCTACAGCCCCGTGTACCGAACTATTGGGAGAGAGTACTGTTGTATCGCCCAGACGACCACCATTACCCCATTCTCCGCTACGATTGCGCAAGTTCTTACTCGAGCATCGTTGATTCCAGTTAATTTCGTCTTGGGCCGTTCCAACACCAAGAATGCAGCCAAGTTGGCAGTGTACGAGGCCACGATAATCATCGCGAATCCTGCCCAGACCATGCCTAGTACCCGAGCAGAGAAGCTTCTCGGAGTGCCTATTAAATTGCGGAGAGACACATTTATCATGCGAACTATTCCGATCCGGTCGACCTTGCCTCATTAATTCTGACATTTGGGAATGATCACCGTAAATACGAAGCCTTTTTCATTTTCCGTATCATCGAGCATTGTTATTGGCGACACCGTGGTCGGTCGGTAGGGAGTGCATAAGAATCATTGCGTGATTCCATTTTTGTCCTTGTTTAATCGATTTAATTATGCCTCCGTTGGCAAAGAAAGACATTAGCGGTTCTCTATAAATACGTTACTTGGAGGTTCAATGTTAATGATAGCTGGGAGACGCACGGGGACACACTCCATAGGCCATAGGATAATAAAGAATTCCTTTTACACTGATTACAAGTAAATCTGGAAACGACTGCACCGAGCTGTGGACATCGGGTTTTCAGGAAGATTGCTGCCTTGTTTAACAGCGGCCCGACGTCATTGCCCGAGGCATCATAAATCAGAGTAGGGAAGCTCTACATAGAAGTTTTCTCCGTACGGTATATCCGAGGATGTTATTTTCGCGTCCCATGCGATGCTAAGTACAGAGTACACGTTTCAAATAATAATTGGTCTGCAACGTTTGTTTATTCGTCCCTACTATCTTTTAGAATAGCATGTTTACGACTTTGTATTTGCGCTTTATAGTTTTTTTTCCGCTGTAGTAGATTAGTAGAACATCGAGTCAGACTCGTGATGAAGGTTCTAAACAGAGTCTAATAAATGTGTATGTTATCGTATGTTAACCCTCCGTGGGCAACCTTTAACGTTCCAACGATCATTTTCTAAAAATTCTAGTAAAAAGGTTAGTCGTGAACATAAACGACTCAAACAGCGTCGATAAAAATAAAGTTGCAGACGGAGAGTTAATTTCCTTGAAACCGAGATCAAATTCTATTTGGTTGTCGTTAATAACAGCCATTGGAGAACGTGTAGGCGCAATAGATATTAAATTTTTTCTTTATCTAGGAAATTGTAAAGTACAAAGAAGATCTAGTCCCTGCAACAATGAAATAAATCGTAGTGCAAGGGGTTGAAGGATTTCTCGATGGGAACGTCTGTAAAACGTTGTAGAGCGGCCAACTTCGAGGGATTGATACAGACCTTCTCCGATTCCGCTGTTGAGCAAGACTCCCCAGGCGAACCAAATTGCGCTGGACAAGTTGAGGGCGTCCTCTTCGGTACCGTCGGTGTTTGCTAGCTTGAACCTCCCGAAAGGCGAGAACCGGTCGAGGAGGTACAGAACTAGAGCCACCACGTGCACCGACACCATCACCAGTATCCAAAGCGTGTTACTGAACGGCTGCAGAAACGATACCAGGGTCGACGATCTTGAGGGCTGCAAATCCAGACGTAGAGAGTCAGCTTTATGGACCAATTCAACAGAAATTGTTACCCAATGAATATTTAACACGTTCTATGCCACGTTTACCGCTGATGGTACACGTTAAACTATCCATTCAGGCCGCGTGCACCACTGGTGGTACACCCTGACATATTTATTTAACGCGCTAAAAACATACATCCTATAACAAGTTCAACACTGTAGGATATATTTCTTATTTATTATAAACGGTTTATTTTTTATCAGTTTTTAGGAATTTGTTGCGGACAGACTAATATAGCGGCTTCAACGGAAAGTAATCGGAAATTGGCCCGACAAAATAAGCATCAAACTGGTAGCGTAACTTGTCATTAATTGAAGAATATACCTTCTTCTCGAGGATAGTGATACCCTGGTACTTGAAAGGTTTGCTGAACTCGATGAACTCCGCGCGTTCCGGGTTGATCGTCAAAGGAGCGACGATCATGTCTGCTCTTTCGTTGACTAGTTCTCCTATCAGTCCCGTCCACTCCTTCTTCCCGCCCGCTATAACGTTTACAAATAAAACGCGTTTCGTTTTCGTTCGTGACGTTCATTGTCGCACAATTCTTTGCAACAATGATTAGTCACCTGAGCTATTCTTGATCATATAGCTGCCGAACTGTCCGTCGGGAGACAAGGCCAAGCTGTAAGTGAAGTTGATAGTCTCCGATAGTTTCTCCAACAAGTCCATACAGTACCCCTTGCAACAATACGTTTTCGTACCTGGACACGACAGAGCAATTAGAGTACATTGGATAATAGCATTAGAAAACTGTGAAAGCTTTCGTTATTTACTTTCGTGTTCACTGGAGTTGAAGTGAGGACACAAAATCTCCTCGGGCTGACAGTATTCGGTATCGGCGATTTCGCGAACGTAGACGAACGGTTTCTCTTCGATCGTGAGCACCGTTAGATGCGTGGGGATCATGAAGCCTTCCGGCTTCGATCGTAATCGGCCCGGCCAAGTTATGTTCGATTCGTTCACCGTCAACTTCATTTTGGTGTTGTTCTGTCCCACGTTCACCTGCTAGATCAAAGTTTCTCGAATTGCTCGAATTCTTCGAGGAAACCACAATTTCTTCGCGAAACGATCCAGAAACGATTGAAGTAAATGCCTACTTCTTTGTAAACTTAAAATTGATCTTGACACATTGTCTACCATCGATTATTCCGTAATCTTTAAAAGTCTGTGCCTCATGGGACAGGATTTTTTAATAGATCCTTCAACAGCAACAGAAACTTCCATCGTAAATCAATAACTCATCCTCGATAACGTGATCTAGTAATTTCGGATTATTATGGCAAAAAGAAGATTTTGGTACAGCACAATGGTTGAAAAGCGTGGTAGGCATCCGGTAGATAAAGTGTTCAATTCATTTTAAAGATACTACTTGCTTTTAGATTCAGTATTTTCTGAAGCTTACAGTGGGATAGAAATATTTTCCAACGGAGACTCGTTCACCCTTTTCTTGAATATTTATGATATGATACTCCGCAAAGATTCGGTCCCCATTATCGTCGAAAGCTACTCTTCCGGTGGAGCCGTTCGGCAACACTTGCTTGCGGATAAACCTAAAATGATGAAACTCATGATAGCGTAACTCTCACTCGCTCGAATCTGGTTCTAGTAAAGATACAAGTAGTTACGTCGTTGCATATAAAATTTTTTCTCATTTTTTCATGAGAAATCTATACTACCGAGTGTCGCGCGACGAGTTGTGACGGTCAATATTAAAATCTTTTTTTCTCCTGAACGCACAGTTTCCTTTTTAATTTATTAATTTATTTTTTTAATATTGCATTGTCATCCAGTTCTGAGATATGTTTAAAGTTTCAAGTCTCTAGCTCATCGGAAAGTGGTTTAAAATTCGATTACAAGATTTGACGCATACAACAACGAAAACTCAGCAAGCTAATATAAGCGTGGTAAAAATGGAACATTTCATTTGCAACAATCTAATAGTACGTGGAAACTGTACCTGAATAGGGATTTCCCAGTTTCCCAAATGGTACCGGAGTCACCGCAGTCCTTCGGCGGCTCCGTAATCATTTCCGTTTTGTTCATTTCGTTCAAAGCCGACACTAGCACCCGCCTGGAACATGCATCTCGTCAAAAAACGGAAAAGGGAAAAGTTCATTTCTATTTGCTAATAGTTTCTTTCGTGGCGTGGACTCCTTCAAATTGGAACAGCCTTTTATGAGCTGTGATTACAAACGATTCTATCGCTTTCTAGAAGGCAGCAGAATATAAAAGCAGCAATTCCTTTGTTGTCTTGAATAATACGAAAGTTGGAATACAATCCGTATAAATGACATAATAGTACTGTTCAATCCGAAGGAACCAACAGATGCCAACAGGAGTCTAGTACATATACAGAAGATGTAACAGCGTTTTGGCTTGTGCGATTCAATTTCTCCGAGGCAATAGAGCAAAGCAATTAATTAATATGGAAAAATGCTAATGTAGAAATTATGGCATATGCTCCTGCATTACGCATGCGGCATGTCTACGAAAAAGCTAGACGCAAGAAAGATTGTGTTTAAGCGAAGAACAGAGCAACCGGCATGGCATTTTGCGTGAACAATCGCGACAAAGGCATTGTGTTTCTTGAAGTCGTTCTTGAATCGTAGGTCTTCTCATGCGCGTGTATCAGAGTCTTTCTCTCTCTCCCTCTCTCTCTTTCACTCGCTCATTCTCTCTCTCACGCTATTTCCATGGTGGAACGAACGACATTATCTAGACACAAAGTTAACGTCAATGTACGATCGGAAAAGGAACTGACAGACTGTCCTGGATGTGAGCCTCCTCCTTCTCCGCGTTAATTAATTTCAAGCCGAGAAGACCTTCCGGTGCGTTCGGCGCCTCTAAGGCTTGCTCCGTCACGATCCAAACGTATCCTGCGCCGGTCATGTTCAGGGCAGCGGCATCTCGGAAGATCACGTCCGCGTCGGTTTTCCTGTTGTCAAAAAAGGGGGGCGATTAATATTTGACTAGCATAAAACGTTCTGAAGAATGGGATACTTACGACGCGTATAACAGACACACTCTCGCCTGCGCCGTCTTCATATCCATCAGCTGCTGCGTGAAATTTTCCAGGCCGGGTTCGAACTCGATGATAGGATCCACCTGTTAGAGTCACCGATCGTGTTTAGTCGATCCCTTTCCTGGTCTCTAGAATTTATTACTGTGTATCCAGAGAGTTGGGCAATAAATAAATTTATTTAAATAACAAGTTATTTGTTATTTGGATATTCAAATAAAACGCAAAAATAATTATTTATTATTTGAGCAAGTCTAAATGAATTTATTTAAAATAATAAAGTTAATTGTTATTTGTATTAACAAATAATAAATTAAATTGTATTTTTATTCATCAATCCGCCCTCCGGACGGGCCCGACCACTGGCGGTATACCTGAAAAGGTTGCTATAGCAGACAAAAAACGCGCACGTGTTCATTGTATATGTATAATACAAAATACAACAAATAAGAGAAGACCAAAAACTATTTATTTGATTTCCACCTCAATCCAAATAATAAATAATCTTTTATTTGCAAACAAGAAATAATAAATAGATCATTTTTTAAATTATTTAAATAACTTTTATTTACATAAAAAGTTTAGTTATTATTTGCAATTAAAATCACACATTTATTTATTATTTAAAATAAAGTTTGCCCAACACTGTGTGTATCACATTGTTCTATACGTGTGCATCGGTTTGACTTCAACGCATTTTGTGCAAAATAAAAATGCGGCTTATCAATTGCAAGACATGGGAGCGTAGTATTTTTTCTGGAATAATTTTAACTCGTAATCTCAGTTTTTCAATTATCTTAATTTTTCTCCTGTTTTTTCGTTTTTAAATTGCACCCGCACATTTTTATTATAAATGCATAAAACTCTGCGGTCCTAACGAGTTCCGATTATCGGACAAATTAAGTTCTATTATTCAGTTGTAGAACTTCCTGGTTGTTTGTTCAAAACCTTCTGCAAACCTACCTGAACCTTTATTTCCACATATGCGTCTAAATTCTGCGAGGTGGTTTGAAACCGGCCAAGCAGAGCCCGGCCATCGGTGTCGGAGCTGTGGATGAAGATTACCTTCATGTAATTAAAGTGTTTCAATAGATCCACCCACACATCGGCTTGATGCGAGTACGGCGGCACCGTTCGCAGGAAAGAGACATGAATGTTCTGGAACAAGAAAAGAAAGAAGATACATCGCACAGTTTTTTACATCCTCGGGCACAGTTCGTAAACATACAATAAATCTTCAACGAGTGTGACGCAATAATTTCGATAATGCGATACTGACGCAATGGAGGTATTACTTGAGAATCCTGTTTGCAGAAAACCGGAAGAATCGCGGTCTATTATACGGAAACATATAATTAATCGTCTCCTTTTATAAATAACCAATCAAGTTGAAATATCATAAAAAATCGTTTTTCAATCGTTTCCGCAGTTCTTTCGCGTTTGTAGGAGAGTCCGGGCTCGAAACTAGTATTGTAAGTAATTGATAATCAAAAATGCAACTAACTCATGTATACTGACCAAGACATGACTTTTCGATAACCTAAACTTCAGTGCCTAAAGTAACTGTTTCTTAATGGCTTAAAATTCTACTTACTGAACTATAGATCTCTCTGCGAAAGAAAAAGTTTGTGTCTCAATTGCAAGACACAGGAGCTAAGTATAAAAACTTATATTTTTCATTAATACTTTCAATGCACTTAGATATTTTTAGAATGTAATTATTAGATGCGAAAACACACATTAGAAGAACCTATTAAACATATTCGGAAAGAAAATAAATTTCTATTTCACTCGAGTTTGTTGCAATTCAGGTATAACGTCTTTATTTTGCATAAAGATCTACCGTCTACTAATTATTTTAATTGAATCTTGAAGAACGATTGCAGGAGACCTTCGATGCGTTAACGAGATCCTTAAAAGTAGAAATGAAGCGCTGATTAAAACCTGAAATACTACGAATAAGTATCTGCAAGACCGTTATTTTCGGTAGAATGGTTTGAGGATTTCAATGTCGTCAAGATATTCTCCGACAGGATTAAGAATCGAACGGACAGCTGATAGACTCACTTTGTCGGAGAACGCAGAATCTCTCGACGATATCCCGATAACGGGTATGTGATAAAATCCGCTTGTGTAAGAAACAGCTGCCGGCGACAGATCTCCTGTTAGGGGATGAGAGACCACCACCGCGTATACCCTTTCCGCAATTAAGTAATTACACACGCTCAACGCCGTTTTAATTGGATTCGCGTCCATTTGGATCACTGTGGGCGTGTAGGACACTCCCCTCCTCACGTAATTCGAATCCAAGTTCAAATTCTGAAACGAAACAATTATTCCCTCTGATTAATTCACCCTGAAATTGCATTGAAGCTCGTAAGAGCTTCAAGCTACAACAATTCAAAATGATCTTTTCTCGATAGCAGATATAATGTAGTACAAGTACAAATCGCGTCCCCCTCGATATCATTTAACTCTTCTTTGAAATATTTACCGGTGTCACAAATAATTTCAGAGATCTTCGAGGGGATCGATTTGAATGGGACAGCCTGTATTATACAAATATGATTAATTCCCTTGGAAGCGATATTCTATTTTGTTGTTGTCGATATAGGGCCGTTGGAGAATACGTGGACATTTGATAAATATAAATTTTTTTTCATCTCAGAAACTGGAAGAAGTTCTGACCACTGCAACGGTAAAACAAATCGTAGTGTAAGGGGTTTAATTCGTACTCGAGGCTATTCGGTCGTGACGGAAATATCGAAATAGGGGGTGGCGGTAATTGGACGCGTGTCAAGGTTTTTTTTTAATGAATAATATTGAATTGGGCAAACGCGAGGGGGTGGGTGTCCAAGTGTTCCTCGAGGGATTTCGTCTGAATGGACCCGCCTCGAGAACAGTGGACCGCCTTGTATTACTTACTTTGAGTTTCTGCTCAAAATGATTTTTGCTCTCGTTCGACAATACAGCACCAATCTTAAAGTGGGTGGGATTGTTGGCTTGGAACGCCCCGTGTCCATTGTAGATTTCGTTCAAGACATGCGAGAAGGAGAAAGCCTCCCAAATCAGCAGGAGGAACAACAAGGCTCCTTCGTATCTCGCCATTGCGGGGATCGATCTACGGGGAGCAATAAGTTCCGATAATGTTTACCAACAGGAATGAGAAATAGTAAAAGCCGAATAAAAATACAAGTGTATACATATACAGGAAAATTATAGCTCCATAATTTCCGATTTAGATTAGCGTCGCGTCGATACTTTCGACACGTTACGAGCGATAACACGAGAATCTTATGGGAGCGAAAAATTATCAAAGTCGTCTTCTCTCCTTCCCGCGCGCCACAGTTTCTTCGAACGTACCGATTCGAGTCCAGCCACAGATCGTTCACGCAATTTTCGTTAAGGTCCGACTCATTTGGAAAACAGTTCACGCCCTTGTCGAGTATCCCTACAAACGGACGACCAGCGTCAACGTCGAGCGCGAAGGTGGATCTGAGAGACAGAACTCGGGGACTCATCGATCCGTTCGGATGCTGCGCACAGTCTCCGTCCCCACTATCGCGATTTTCGGTTGTTTTTGTGTTTTTCGACGGATCATTACGGCTGTGTCCTCCGTATTCGTCGAATATCGACGATTCGATCGGTTGCAAAGGCGTTACAAAAGCATCGTAAAGCGTTTGCAAAGCGATCGCGATCGAGGAAGCCGCATATAGGAGAATCCTTGGCAAGTCGAGCGATTGGGTAATTCGAACCGGTCGGGTCGTTCGATAATTTCATCGACGGCAGTAAGCTTTGCACGTTGCCGAAACAGGGAAACGACCGGGCAGATGTAATCGGGCAACATCGAGAAAAAATAACAAGCAACGTCTCTACCGAGTTTCCTCTTGCCTCGTAAAAATCATTTCGTATGTTGGTCGTCGATCGGGACGATGTTCATGGGGATCGGGATCGGGATCGGGATCGAGATCGGGATCGTGGATCGCTCGGAAGGAATCGTCGGATCAGGTACGATTGAAGCGTCGACGGAAAAGTGGGTCGACCGCAGGACAACAAACCGATAGCTCCCCTATATTGTTCAGGAGGCCACGTGGTGGCGACTGCCGCGAGATGCCAGTGCGTCGACGGTGGATATCGATCCCGTAAGTTTCCATTCGGTGGCGACCTCCCCTGCGTGCGCACCGCTTTCATCTCGGTTATTTACCAAGTGCCCTTAGTCCGAGTCAGGAGAATCCTGGGGAACGTGTAAATGGTGAGAAGGAGGACGACGGGTAGGTAATCGGGATCCGGAGAGGAAGAAAGGAGAAGAGAAAACGGGAAGAGAAAGCAAGCCACGAAGACAGAGTGCAAGAGGGTGGATCGGGAAGGGTGTACACCTCGGGACAGCTCGCACGGTTTAGAAGAAATAGCGGAGGGTATAGCCGGAGATCGGTGAAATAAAAGTCAAAAGAGAAACGGAAAAAGTAAGAAGGAGGAAGGTCCCGAGAACACTCGGTCTGCGATCAGAGTCGTCCAAGGGAACTGGTGAGCGGTGCCGTTCAGGATCGACTGTGGTGAGGAAGGTGGCAGCGTAGCGGCTGGGTGACAGGAAGACAGTTTGCCAAGTCCAGCGAGCAAAGAGAGGCCAAGTAACGTAACTCCAATGTATTACGGTCCCCCGGTTGTGAACGAAGCCACTGAAATATGTCGTTACCACGAGAATGGAGCCTGCAGGATTCGGTCGAGCGTAATCCTGTCGCCTGCGCGACAACGTCGCAGGAGATGGTCGGCACGACCGGCATCGACGAGAATATGAATCAACAGAATCAGCTGGGCTCGCTGTTGTCCATACACTCGGCGCCCGTGTTCGACCTGAGCACAGGTGTGCCGTCGCCGAAGAGACCGGCCTCGTTGGCGGTGCAGGCGACGGCCACATCGACGCCGGTCGTGCCACCCCATCTGCAGAGCCCGGACACCATCGAGGACGAGGACAACGACAACCTCCTGACGATCTCGAGCCTGACCGCGAGGCCGTTGATCGCAAAGTCGCGGGAGCTTCGCTCTACCAGGAGCACCGCCGCCAAGAAGAAGAAGAGAAACGAGACCAAGAAGCCGAGAAACATCACCTACGTCCCGTTGGACGGTGGCTACGGATGGGTCATCGTATTTGGGGCGTTCTTCGTTCAATTCTGGGTGGCCGGATTGGTCAAGTCGTACGGCGTGCTCTACGTAGAGGTCATGGAGACGTTCAAGGACTCGTCGGCCTCTGTCGCATCCTGGATACCGGCTATCCTGTCCTGTCTCTGTCTGGCACTCGGTGAGTAATTCCCTGTCTTCGATTCGAATCGATCGAACAAACGACGGCAGTTCGCGAAGGATAACGCGTTCGGTTTCCAGGGGGTGGTGGGCTTCGGGAAACGTTTCGGGCACGCTTAACGCGTTCACTGTCCTTCGACTCGGATCTGGGTCACGCCGAGTTTTACATGTGAGCCGTTCCATGCAAAACTGGCGTAAGTCGATATTTTGTCTGGTTCGTTTCAACACCACCTCTCAAAGGTTTAATAACTCTTGCATTTTAGCGCGAATCATAACGAACGCAACGTCGATATTATTCTCTTTATAAAACATCTACTCGATTCCTCGTTATCCAATGATTAACCCGTTCGCAACCACGCCAGTGACGCTCGAACTGGCCCAGAACCGCAATTGGCTAGCGATGATCCGTGTCGATTTGGACGTACCGATAATACCTACCAGTGCGTCATCGATTGCGGATGGGTTAGCTGTTTCGACTTGCATCATATTTGCATTAAACGGCTCCTGTATGACTCACGCATGGTTTGCGGCAATAAAAAGATAGTCTTTCGAATAGAAAATGCAGCTTTCCTCGAAGTAGATTGCATTTTAGATCGAGGAACGCTGGAAAGCGAACGAGTTATCGTTGCTCTGCCGTTTAGGAAACTCGAGCACGATTCTCGATAGATTGAATGTTTTCTTGGATATTCTAGCTCCTGTGACGAGCATGCTCTGCCAGAAGTACAGCTGTCGGGCGGTCGTCTTCGTCGGAGGATTGTTCTGCGCTTTAGGACTTACTCTAAGTTACTTTGCCACGAGCTTGATACACCTCTTTTTTACTTTTGGAGTTTTAACAGGTTTGTCCAGCGCCGTAGTATCTCGCCTAAAACATTCGCGCGAAACATCGAGATGCGCTATCTGTTCGAGACAGAATACGCTCCTCGTGTGTTTCGTAACACCGTGGTCGGCTCATCCTGTATATGCGTTTCGAACATATATCTGAACAACGCGACTCGTTACGTAACAGATCTGGCGTCGAACCATTCGAAATAGAAAATTCGAAAAACGACGTTGCAACCAATTATTTCATATAATTAGCTATGAATCTCAGCCTGAAACTCGGGACACGAATACGTAGCTCGTGGTCGCACCTTTTTCTTCAAACACTTTTTCCTTGAACTTTAATTGTGTTCCGTTCTCGACGGTGCCTTTTTTCAATCATAATTAGAAAACAGTCTGTAGAGATACAGATTTTAATGATGTACAATTACGTTTGATAAAATTCTCAATTTAAGAACTGTTAAACAGCGGATTTTATGCAGTTACGGCAAAAATGGGTAGGTGCAATTCGAAAGAGTACAAAGATTGAAAGAATTTGAAAGCATCGCGATGTACATATGTGTTTTCTGAGTTATCAAAAGAGGAAAGTTTCACCTTGTTACCAATTCCTTGGAATTGACGTAACGATCTTTTTCTTTCCGAACGAAATCAATTTCTATTTCTTCCATCAATTTCTTTCTTCTTTCGTCGGGGATAAAGAAGTTCTATAATCATCATAGCCGTTGGCAAAATTGCACAGTAAAGGGTTGATAATGATATTTTGATGTCATATAAAATTGAATATTTCGTGTTTACGCAAACTTGATAGTTCGTACGTCCACGCGGAAATACCAGGGATTATGTAATCGTTATACAGTCTCGACGATGCTGTCGTAAGCCTTGTCCCTTCGAAGGATGACCGTAACGTTTCCCCAACGTTGCTGTTAACTCCGTCAGTACTTGAGAGACCCGCTAATACCTAGTGTGAAAGTAACTTACACCTGAAAGGTTTAAAAGTCATGACTACGTAACAGCCAGATGTTAACTCTTCGCGGTGCTACAACTTTTTCATAAATCAACCAAACAAATTCCGGTTTTCTGCCAAGCTAGATGGACTGGTTTACTACATAGATGATACACGTGTAATGAAAATTTTTAGTGTTTGGTCGGAATTACGAAAATAATAGTAAAACTTTCTTTGTGCACTTGTTTATTTGGGCTAATTGAATTTTAAAAAATTGGTCAATTGTTTGTTTTTGCCTTCCTATTCTATTGTTCGGCGATTTTCAACATTTTTAATCATTTATAGCTTGTACTTACCAATTGACTAAATTCGTTGAAATCTTCAAACATGCGCATAATTTACATAAATGAGTTTAGAAATAAATGTTTAACATTTCCGTTACAAAAGCCCAAATAAAGTTGTGAAACACAAGTTTTAGGCACTGCTTGAGTGGTGATCGTGCACACGTTGAGACATGTCATATTGCATATAATAATAATAACAATACTGACCACGATTATCTTTAAAAAATTCTCTGAAGAAGAAACGTGAAAAGAGGCATAACCTTTGAATGATTTTGGAACCAGGTATCGGTGGCGGTCTATCGACGACGCCGGGCATCATCATCGTTTCACAATACTTCGATAAGCACCGCGCCCTGGCTAACGGAATATGTGTGTCCGGCACGGCCGCTGGCAGCTTCGTGTTCCCGCTTCTGATCGAGGTACTGGTGGAGAACTTCGGTTTCCACGGGACTATACTGCTTCTAGGCGGTTGCATGCTCCACGTGTGCGTGAGCGCGACCCTGTACCGGCCTCTGGAGAACAATTACGCTCCCGAAGCCATGGACGTCGTCGAGAAGTCTGAGAAGGTTGAGAGCGCAACCGCGAAAGAGTTAGAGGCGGCGAAGCAGCAGAAGCTGGACTTAATATTCGCGAACCATGACTCGACTACCAAGCATAATCTGTTAAACGAATTGTTCCACCAGAACGGCGTGGTGGCGGTCGAGCTGACCGACAGCGAGGAGGAGAAGGACGTGATCGGCGAGTGTCTCAGGATGAAGCCGATCTCGAAGATACGTAGCTCCAGTATATTGCACAGCGTCGAGGATCTGTCGACCGACTCGACGTGCGTGTACAAGGCCAGATCCTCGCTGAGGTCGTTGAGATCCTCGATCACGGCCGTCTGTCCCCCTCCCCAAACCGAACCCCACGTTCTCCCCGAGGAACCGAAGACTATCGTGCAGAGGATAATGCAGTACATCGATCTATCCCTGCTGAAGAACCCACAGTTCATCATGATGTGCTTCTCGGTCAGCCTGATGTCGACCGGAAGCCCGTACATGCTGTATTATCTTCCGGCGTACGTTCACGCGGCCGGCTACACCAAGTCGGAAGCGGGATACCTCGTCGCCATTTCCGCTGCCCTCGACTTGTGCGGAAGACTCGGACTTGGATGGCTCTCGGACTTGCAGTTGTTCGATCGACGGAAAGGATACATCGGAAGGTAATTCGTTAACCACCCTTCCGCGGGACAGTCTTGCTTGCGCGCTGTTCAGGAAACAGATTGCCACGATTAACAGTCGATTCGGAACAAGACCTGGATCTTAACACTCGAACCACCGAACCCGACAAAATCACGGATTATTATTATTTATTATGACATATTTTCTTGAGAAATTTATTAGTATACTTCTTTGTTCGACTACGCGTTTTTGTTACCATACAAATCCTACGAAGGATCCGAACAAATTGAATTCTGTTGTTATCGTAATGTCGTAAAGGAACGTACGCCAGTATCGTTTAGGGTTTGGTAGTTCTTTTGCGTGCAAGATCTACAGTCGGTCAAATAATTGATGGCATACACTTTCGATCAGAATAACTTCTTTACGAATCGACCAATTTATTCAGTTCTTCCGACAAGCTATTTTTACCTTTTTATTCTATTGTTCGGCGAGTTTCACAATCTTTAATCATTCATAACTTTTAAACGGACTGACCAATTTCGATGAAATTTTCAGCATGTACGTATACGAGTTGACAAATAAATTTTTTAAATTTTCGTTACAAGCTCGAATAAAAAGATTGCGAAAAGCTTAATGGTAGTAAAACTGAAGTCGTTTCGACCATTTATAAAAAAGTTATCCTTATTTAAAGTCTGTGTCATCAATTATGACTATAATTAACTATAATATAACGTTTAGCAAGAAAAATTCCAGTTAAAAACAGTGGACGATCTGCTTTTCGGTCAAAGGGTGAAGCATAAAAATTCCGCTTGCTATTGATAATAAAAAAAAAATAGATCAGATGGAACTCGCTTAATATATTAGATGAACTTATCATCTCTGGAGTCACTAATTTCTTTATATTTAGATGCAGACGTAGAGGATATTCCAAACTCAACCCTGTTTTTGTGTAAATGGAATGATTATATTCTGCTAGGACGTTTAAAGGTGAATACAATGACCTATATTATGAAGGTCGTTCAAGGTCGCTCAAGGTCAACTAATGTACACGGCATTTTTTTTGTTATAAGTAATTTCGCGGCAAGTCTCTATAACAAATGTACACCAATTCAGAGGTGCAGGTTCACTCCTATAACGGATGACCATTGCTGTTCTCACTCCTTATGTATAAGAGAAATCAAAATTCTATCATCAATAGCAAGATATTCGACTGACTTGTTTTACATGTTTATGCTCCAACCTGTATATTTCTAAAGTTTGAAACATATGATTTATTCGTCTCTGAAGTATAGATAATATTGAGTCATGAGACTGTAAAGGACTCAACATCTTAAAATTGGTCGAAATGTCACAGAATCCGTAGAGCTGGGACGAGGAGTGGTTACGCGACATTTGCGCATGAAGAAAAATTGTTAAAGAATGTATAGAGATAGGTGCTCGGTTGTCCCATGTAAGGTCAAAGGTGACTATAGCCAGCCATTAAAATTTTATCGAGTGCCAGGGAATTTGCCCAACGTCGACCGCAACGGAGTTACTCGTACGTCTTGTGAGAAGATAATCTAATTGATTGATTTATGTATTTTTTCTGTTCCTGTTTGACAGTGTCGTGGGTGCTGGTGTAGCTGTGCTGGCAATCCCGATGGCCCACTCGTTCTACGTGCTGGCATGCTCCGTTGGCATGTATGGACTTTGTCTGGGTTGTTGGTTTCTCCTAGTTCCCGTCCTTCTCGCTGACCAATACGGCACCGACAAAATATCCTCGACCTACGGTCTCGTTAGGATGTTCCAAAGTGTCGGAGCTATTTCTATTCCGCCTTTAGCAGGTATTTACACTACGCACAATGTCGAACAGTAAGACGCTTTTGAAAGATTAATGGTACAAGTTGATAAGTTCAAAGGTGCTCGAATATTCTGCATGGTAGTCGGCTGAGGTATCGTTTTGTTGCGTCTCCTCGTGCAGAGATCGTTTGCCGACGGCTATTATCCGGACCAAAAATGATTCCAGGTTACCTGCGCGATGTAACTGGAAGTTACAGCGTATGTTTTCTCTGCATGGGAACGTGCATGGTCATGGGTGGTCTACCAATGCTCCTGGTTTTTAACGAAGTATCGAAATCATCGAAGATGACCGTTAACGCTGAGAACGGTGATACGCAAGCAGAGGCGAATGTGAAAGAATAAAGATATTTTGCAAGTGTGATTTAAAAAACCAAAAAACTACCAAAAAAAAACAAACGAACACCGAACGAATGTGTAATAGAGAATTAATAAAAAAAATCGCAACATTTGTCGCTACAATTAATCCACTATGATGTATTGCTTGGTTCAGTTGTATTCGTACAAAAAAAAGATATATATGATAAATACCTCGTTCGCGACAGGTAAGGGTGATTTTCATAAACTTTTATAAATGCACGCCTTCTAGTTTTATTGGTAAATGAACCCTCTCGTTTACAATTATTCTTAAGTAAAAAGTACTCGATTATAGAACGAATATTGTTGTATGTACATTGTAATCTGCCTTATATAATATTTATATATATGTATATATATAACAGTATGTACATCATATTTACATATTACGTTATGATTATTTGTAGAAAACGAAGAATTGCGGCAGGGTCTGCGATGAAAGAAACAATCTTAGTAGAAAATACATATTTTTCATACAAAAAGAAAAAAAAAAGACAGATGTAATTTAAACACAGCGATCTTTAATAAAAGTGATATTCTTTTCACGTATACTGCCTTTGCTTTTCTTTTAGTATTTAGAAGGTAACTTGGCATACACAAAACAATGCTCAAAATACTCGACGAATACCGTGACACAGTAAAAAAATAAAGTATAAAGAATCGATCGTAAAGCATGTGTGCATAAATTTTATCATTTAGAACAGTCTTTCGCGTCTATTACTTTACCTACTTGATCCATGCACAAAATGATCTAATACTATTTCGATGCTTCGCAATGCAATTAACAGACTCCAATACCTGTATCGAACGATTGTATTGAAGTTAACTGGTAAGGTAAGAGATACTAGTGAATCCGATAAGAAGAGACATGCCGATAAATAAAAAGAATCATGTCGGTTTCCAAGCCACCACTCTCATTTTGTTATTTAATTCTTGTAATATCAAAGAACATGTCAGCTGTTTCTCCGGCGACAAACCATTGATCCCTTCCATTTCGTCATCGTCGTCTCCTAATCCATTATTACTCCCACTCTTTCCTTTAGTTTTCACTTTTCGCTTCTTCTTTTTATTTAATTGTCGGCAGTCAATGTCGTTAGCTGCGTCTGTTGCCTTTCTTATCTATAGTAAATAATTTTTGTATATATCTTTGTTTCTCTGTCATGTCATACATAGATATTTTATGATATGATGGCTTACTTTAGCACTTTTCTTTGACTGTTTGTCATATTCTAAAGCATCATAATAATTTGGTTTCTCCCGTTTAATTCGATTGGTCCGTCTAGTTTTCATTACCCCGCTATCAGGACTTGGAGGACTCTTAATAGAATTGCGTCTTGCATTAAAAAATGAATGACCGCACGGACATGCTTTGCAGGCAACGGGCACCTTTACAGACAAATTATAAAATTAATATACAGCAAATATTTTATCGTAACCATGATCGATACGTGCATAAAATACAATTTATTATTTATAAAGATAACATTCACATTTTAGTCTCTGTCAAATTAATTCTAAAATATTTTTAAACAAAGGTACACCAATTTGTCATTTTTTATATAACAGATTATTATGTACATTCGTTAAACATTTTAGTAAGAAATCGTTGAATTTCTCTTTGCTTATAACTCATTTTATGGTTATTCAATGCGATTGATTGCAACGAAGACACAATATTTTAATATCTCGTGTAATTTATATGTACGCACGCATAATAAATTACCTGCTGTTCACATTTTGGACAACCTTTGCTGATTGTTTTAGTCTTTGCCATATTAGAAAAGGTTATTTACAATTAAAAAATACGACTAGGAACATATATCGTTAAACCATATCACCAAGTAATGACATCACAGCACAAAAATAACTTATATATCGGTGAAGATACATTTTAAGAGCCCTCACTGTGACGTTAAATACTTTTTGCTTCCTTTGGCATCACGCTAATAGGTAATGACAGTCGTAATGAACAAAAAAGAGCACAATAGAAAATAATTCGTGCTGCAATTGACAGATGGCGGTGAAAGGCAATTAGGAGAATGGACCAATCACGGAATTTTAGTTGCTTTTGTCACGACGTCACGAGTGTTGTTTGTGTTGTCTCCCGATAGTAAATAGCAGAGATATCTTGTAAATATAGCTAATATCAGAGATATCCTCTCTGCTAAACTGCTAATATATTAGCGTGCTTTATCATTTCTATTATGTAATCCTAATTAATTAACTAAATCTTGAAATAACCAAAATAATGATTTATCATTGTTTCCATTTACACTTTATACATATACATATATATATATATTTATATACGTATGTATGCATACATGCATATGCACTATTGATAAGTAAGTATACTCATCACTTATTCATTAGAAATAAAAAAAGAGGTTACACTGACTTCGAGATACATAAACACTTTTGTACGTATTATGTATATATTTTTCGTAATTATATGTTATATCAGTGATTGTATATATATATATAATTGTTATCTACGTGTATACTTCTTGAGATGCACGCCATTGTCCTTGAGACACTAGTTTAATCTTTCTGCTCTAATCTAGAACTTGTTATAGCGAGACATTGAACCTTATTGTTAGGTTAAGATTTGTTGATACTGCCATAAAGGCTTACTCCTGAAGTATGCCCTGCATTTCCCGGTTATTTTCTACAGGAGAGTTTCAAGTCGTTTGAATTTTAAGATCATAAAATAATATTAGTTTGAATACAATGATTTTCTTTCTAATAAAAAATATTATATTCTTAATGAATCAATATATCTACGTCATTAGTTATAATTACTTTATATATGTAATAGCATGCTTTAATTTTCTCTCTCATTATTAATTTTCACTTCTCATCTATATAAGTTTATCAATTTGTACTTTGAAACTTTGAATACGAAATTATTTAAAGTATAATTAATTATTATATTTTATCGTGGCGACAGACGGACAAACAAAAAATGCCTTTCTTATCAGTAATATGTACTAATAATTTTCTCCGCGACGCGACGTTACGAGTATTTTTCAATACCATTCAATGATACGTCAGACATTCGAATGCAAGGGAACACTTGAGCCCTATCGAAAAAATAATCTACCATCTTTGATATATATCTCACGGATAAATAATCCACTTGTAGAAGTTCCTTACTCGACCTCCAAAAGTATAATTCGAGTACTATTTGTTTTGATCGAGTTAAAGATTTCACTATACATTTCACTCGGTTTACTACAAACAAATTTTCATGTGTATATTGCTATTTTGATAAAAATCATCAATATCTTCTATCATCTCCATCATCGATATCGATAGAGATAATATTTATACAATTATTTTCTTCCGTCTACCATAAAATTTTCAGCTGAATACAAAATCTTCTGAATTCCCTATTGATAGTTTACGATCGTGTCAGCGTTTCCTTCATCAAGGCAATTTTCTTATCAGACCCGCATTATTCGCTCGGTGTATGGAATATAATCGTATTCACGGCGAGACGAAACTCTCTCGAGCCGTAACACCAATATCGCCGTTAAAAAGTTATCGACACGCTTGTCTGACCATCGCATATCTACACAATCTGTTTAAATCTTATCGCATTTTGATGTTTCTTTACCTCGGACACTTTGTTTTTTTTTCGTCATTGGTGGTCAAACTATCGACGCACCTATATCCTCTATTCTTATCTTTATTTCTAGGAACCAGCCACTTTATCGTTATCTTTTTCCTGGTGGGTGGAATTTGTAACGAAACAACCAATTGAAACATAACTTTTTACATTCCATCCTGGAACTGATCGTGGGATTTGTTCCCTAAGCGATTCCTCCTTTTCCATCGCCTCTTTAATGTCATACGTTTTCTATTCTACTAGGAACTGCTGGTACCGTCCGACTTTGGGCATTTATTAACATTCTTCGACGCTTCAGACCGCTTAGCAGCTGTTGAATGTAACGGCCGTTCAAGGTTCCGCTTAGGAACGCTCGCTTTGTTTTCAGCACGCGTTTTACAACGATTCCCGGGATCGTTGCAATTGCTTCCGTGTTTCCGCGTTACAGTGGATTTTGAAATGCGTCTGCGTTCGCGCGCCCCTATACGTCGATCTTTCTGCATCCTGCCGGATAGTCTGTCGCTGCCGCCTGTTATCCGATTGATCGAATCCGGCGACACAATTCTCAGATAAGGACAATCGCAGCGACAGCACACCAGCTTCAGATCCCAATCGTCGATTAGGTTTGCCCCCTCATCCATTCGCCTCGGACAACTAAAATGTTCGAACTGCTGCCTCGTTTTCCGAACGCAACCGTGAAACTTCATTTTCGTACGTTTGTACATTTTGCCGCACTCGCTGAACTTTTGCCTTCTAGGAAGATCCTTTGGAATCGGCTCGCAAGCGTTTAGAATATCTGTTGCTAGATCTCCTCGCCGTGGATTATTTCCGCGAAAAACATCTTCGCAATTGTTGCAGAGCACGCGCTGCGACACATTTGCTTCGTTTAGCAGATTCGCGTAGTTGGGAAAATGTTGAACATTCGGACTGATATAATCCTGCAATTTGCAACGGCAACACACAAAGTTTCGCAGCATTTCAGACTGCACCGCGCATACACCAGCATTTCCTTTCTCTATTGGGTCGGTTTCGACTCTTTTGTTGACGGTCGTTTTCTTACTCGAAGGATTTAACACCTTTTTTAGCGGCTTCTTTTCGTCAGGCACCACTGACTCCCTTTCCAAAGTCACCGGTTTATTTCTAACGCACTCTTTCGGAATTTTCTTTTCTCTCTCTGCTCTAGTACTACTGTTCTTCCTCGAAACTATCGGTGATTTCGGATTGTGGCAACCTGTTACCTGATCAATTTGATTCTGTTTACCTTTCGTATTGCACTTCGATATATGCTGATCCGTTTGAACCGGTTCCTCATCCATCGGCGGCAAATTTGATTCGTGTTGTACCGTGCAGGGTAGATCTTTCATTTCGTCGCCTTTTTGTTTTGTGCACTTCCAGTGCTTCGCGATAGAGTATTCTGTTTCTGCTTCGTCGTCTGCATCGTAATGATTGACAATTTGTACGATGCCGTTTTTCTTGCAAGCGTGTTGCCGTCGCGGCCGTTTTACCACTCGCAACCGGCTAGACAAATTTTTCCATGGATCAGGAATACCCTGTACGAAAGGCAAACCCAGATCGCTCCAGAGTCGGTCAGTGGCGAAACATCTGACGTAAGAAGATATCAAATTCCTTTGCAGAACACGTGCCTCCGTTGCACCACAGTGTCCTCTGGAGGCTAAATACTCGCGCCACGTGTCCGGAATACCTCGTCTAGCGTAATTAATGTTTTCATTCGTATCAGGGTGCCACCTGACGATGTATGGTTGTGTCCGCAACAATCTCGGTGAGATAAATGGACCCCGCACCACGTCTCGAACGTCGCAACAAGCGTTGTTACTCCGAAGTTGCTCCGGAGATACCCATTCTTGCGTCCAACCGGTGCTAACTTTGAACTCGTTCAATTTACGCATTCGTACCCGCTTCTTGCCTTCGACGGAATTCCGTTGAGCGCAGTAAGCCTGCCGTCTCTTGTGATAGCACGACACTATAGATTGTAAGCAACAAGTGATATTATTAAACATTTGCGTGTACAGCATTGCTTTCCGTTGTTAACGGGAATACTATTGACAATTTCATATAGAGGTGTGCGAGAACCCGAAAATGTCGAAATGTGAACCCGATTCCCGAGAATAATCTTCGAGTAATTCGAGAATCCATCCTGAAGCCGTTTCGAGTTCCGACCCGACATTTTCGGGTTCTCGCACAGCTTTAATTTCATAGCAGCGACAACAGTATCCATCTCAATCGGTGCAAGCCTGGACCTGACAGAAAGACCATGTATGCCTAGATTCTACAGGAGTCTACAGTACGTAGTATCGTAAAAAAAGTAAAAAATTGGATGCCTCAACTATTATAGTAACATTTTTTTATCAATTGTGGAAATAACTTAGATAACGATAGGTGCGGCGCCCGGGGCAAGTGCGCCGCGCCGCGCCGTTTGCTCGGCGCTAAGGGCGATACTGATTTCATGATTTCGTAGTGTATGTATTTTTAAATCTATTTCTGTGATATCAACAGTAGTGACCTTTTTATTAGACTTAATATAAATATTTAATAATTGCAAGTGGCTTATTTTAAAATGGTCTCAAATCCTGCCATTTATTTCGTTGACTTTTTATGGCCTGAATGATTTCGTTAAGATTTTTATTTTTAATATAATTAACAACTATACACGCATTTGTACTCTAACGATCGTAAATCAGATTTACACTGAGCGTACATATTATTAAAACAGTGAAAAATATCGTGAATGATGGCAGTGACAAAAAGCAATAATTCAGAACGTATAGGGTCAATTCGAAGCAAAAGACATTGTTGGTTAGATTTTTGTGTGACACAATAAGTGTTGTAGCGATATATAGATCATTGTAGAAAAAGTAAATCAAGGTTTCTTACTGCTGGACGTGTTGTGCAATTTAAAATATTTCGTGCGATGATTACCTAACGCTTATCGGCATGATTGCGAAACGATAGCATTTTACAAATTGCTCTTACGATGTCATTACGGTTACGTAATCTCATTTTGATAACACTTCATCCCTTTCAACGAGTTTCTTGTTTATTTGAACAACGAACCGGACACATTTGTATTGCATAATAGATTACGGTCTCGTCGACGGTTTTCCATTTAAAACGTTATGTCTTGTTTGCGATAGTGTTCAGGTGTTCAAGTAATTCGTGACGTCATTTCATAAGATAATGTCAATATTTTCTTTGTGACATACATATAGGTTAAACTATTTTTTATAAATTTAAATAATTTGTAGACCAATCTACGCGAAATGGCTCTACGACTGTATTATATCTTATTCTTAGTCATTACATCAAGTATTAATTGATATTCAAGCGCGTCAATCATTTGAAAATATGAATTCAAACTGAGTTTTTGTATGCCGTATGCCGTATACAAACAGGGTTACCAATCGCTTGTACGCAGACAGCAGCAGACAGCTGATTACTTCAGAACGAAGTGGATTGTGTTAGTGAATACTGGTGAATACACACATTGCACAAAGTGGCGAAGTAGTGTTTCCAGGTGATCAATGTCAGTCCACACATAAATACAATGTCTGTGCTGCGTACGTTGCCTACGCTTAACAAAACTTCGAAATTAATATCCCGAAGTGTGCCAGCTGTTTATTATCATCCAAACGTAAGTTCTTTTCAGCTTAGTTTGCGGTATTGTCCATAACCTATCATGATGTATCTCTTGCATTATTCTTTGCAATCAATAGCATGCAATTGCGACGATTATTGCAATATATATACGTATAGGAAAAGCGACCTTCAAACGTACCCTGTCATATCGATCTAATTTTAAGTACAAATGTTCTTAAAATACTATACATAGTACATTTCGAGATTATTTAGTGCGATTCTTAGGTTATGGTGATGTTTTCCACAATTTTTTTTCGTGGATTGATCATTTAATTTGTATTTTATATTTCTATTCTTGAAATATCTTTATGCCTCTTTTTTTACAACTCTTAACATATAATGTTACAGGTATTGGATCATTATGAAAATCCAAGGAATGTGGGTTCCTTAGATAAAAATGATTCGCGAGTTGGCACAGGATTGGTCGGTGCACCAGCCTGTGGAGATGTAATGAAACTTCAGGTTAAAGTTGACAAAGACGGAAAGATCGTGGACGCCAAATTTAAAACTTTTGGTTGCGGTTCAGCTATTGCTTCGAGTTCTCTGGCTACAGAATGGGTCAAGGGAAAGACGGCAAGTATCATCGTGACTGCATAAATTGTGTTAGCAAAGAATAAAAAATAATTATTTGCTTCATATTACAGGTTGACGAAGCTCTGAAATTGAAAAATACCGACATTGCTAAAGAATTGTGTCTACCGCCTGTCAAGCTACACTGTTCGAGTAAGTACCAAACAATATTTGTTTCTGATAGATTGATAGCTAAATTGGTTTAAAAGAATATTTTTTGTCAATTGTTTATTACCCATTATGAACGAATATTTTTGTGAATGAAATGTAGAGTTAAGATTGACTACTTTCTTTTATACATTATAGTGCTTGCAGAAGATGCAATTAAGGCTGCATTGTCAGATTATCGTATAAAGCAACAGACAAAGTCAAAGCAAAATGAAAGCAATGATAGTACTCCAAAAGAAACATGATTCGGATGTATTTAAATCTATAAACTTGTTAGTCTTACTTAACATACTGTTAGTGGCTACTGTAGTTCTGTTATAATTGTGGCTACTATGTATAAAACAGAAACTATTAGAATCTTCATAAATTATGATCTGTGATCAGTACTGAAGATGTAATGTATCTCAACGGATGTATTTGAAGTTCCGTTTAGACGCATCTAGATGTGCTATATTTTCTTTATGAGATCAAATAAATATATTTAATTAGAAACTACTTAACGCATAAGGTTTATTTACGCATGTTTCCGGTGGTATTCTGAAACGTAATAGAAACGCTTTAATCCCGCGGCTTTATTGTCACAAAATCCGTACGTTTAAGTATGACACGGTTGTAGAAAAAGGCAATTGTTCATGCGCAGACACGCTACAATCGGGGAATTGCCGTGGCAATTTAACTTGTTGACAAAAACATTTATATTTGTCCGTCTTGTTTTCTTGTGTACCCATTGCGCCATCAGTTAAGACGTATCGTCGTACCGACAGCGTGTGGAGAAGGGGGATAGTTCTTATCGATAGTGATCTTCCACATAAAAATGATCAACGAAACTAAAGATTGCGCGAAACACTAGCTCCATAAAGAATGAAATAAAAGCAGATCGACTTCCATACGTGAATTCCGCGATAGCGATACCAAATGATTCAGCGCAGGCTCCCGACTCGTCCCGGGAATAATAGCACTCTTTCTCTCTCGTCACGAGCTCTATAATCAATGTACAATAAAAAGTGCAACGGCAGAAAGACGTTGCAATTTCCTTATAGCTGCAATAGCCGATCAAATATTTACTCTCGTTCTAGAATCCCAAGCTGCGGTTGCATTTCCGATTTCCAAGAATAAGCCTTCAATTAATGTGATTATTATCAGATACGGAAATCTTTCGTGTTTTCTTTCATGGCGTAATCGTCGAAAGTAGGGTTAGGTTGGCCCTTCCATATTTATGGATTTTCTCGTAAATTCTACGAAATTAGAAATTAAACAAGGAACTGTGTTAAAAATGATATATTAAAAATTCTAAAATAATTCGTCAAAATTAGTGCTTGAGGAGGGAAAGTGTAATCGCGATAGTTATCCATCCCTTTGAATTGATATCATTAAAATATGTATAATAAATACATTATACAATATAATCATATAATACGTTTCATTGAAATTGTTATGTGTAAGATTGACTGGCGATCAAATTTTTTTCTTGAGCCAACAAATTGTCTCGAGTAATCTCATCTAATAGTTTTTTTTTTTAAATAAAAACTTCTCTTAGCTGCAGCTCAGTTAGTAACAAAGCTATATAGACGAGAATACTAAAATAGACTTCCGGTAGCTAAAGTGCTAATACGGATTGTTTAGAATAATTTCGACAAGGTTGCTGGATGGTAATAATTATTCGTTTATTTCTTTGTTGCATGCATTCGCGAATACATGAAAAAAGATAAATTATATCTGTGTTGACCCGGTGTTCGATCACAGCGAAGTGTTACGAGTTACGAGACGATGCGATGCGATGCGACGATGAACGCGTGGCCTCTCGAATGAGCCGGATCGGTGACTCGAGTATCCATCTTATAACTGTCATCACAACACCAATTGATGCTTAATAAGAACGAGTATAAACTGAGTCATGTGCAGTTACTACTGTCAATTGCGCGTTTCAAGTTAATTTACGAAGAGGAACAATTAGCTCGTTAATTCGTAATTTACATTGGCCGCAAGTTTTCATGCTGGCTGCGCTGCCGTATCCCACCGTATCCTTCGTCATGTCGCTCGAAGTCAGGAGCTTATCAGTGACAGAGAGATATGTATTAGTCATAGCAACTTTTTCCCGGGGTCGAATATTTTTGGTGAACGGATCGCACGAATTTCTGGGTCCTCGGGCGCGCGCGGATCCTCGCGATCGCGATCAGGGATTTATTTTCGTCTTGTTCGATCGTGCAATTATACCCACAATTGCATAATATAATTATATAAGGAGAGGATAATATAGTATCTTTTCGAGTATTGGGAATACTTCAGCGCCGCGCCTTATCGCGGCTTTATAGATTCAGTGTAGATATCCGTTACAAGCAGGACGGATATACATACAGTCGGGCGCAAAATTAAGTAGGCACCCTTTAGAAACTTCTTAAATTGAACCTAACCACTTGAGTTTTTTCAGATGTTAGAAGTTACTAACATAAGTAATGTATGAAAAGATTGATTAAAAAGTACCATTGGTCGAAGTTACGAAGAAAAAAGTAAAGGCCACGATTTTTAATTGTTTTATCTATGCCTATAATGAAAATATGAAATATGCCTTCTCTAGGTCTAAGTAAGTTATAAGCACTAAATCATTCAAATGGCAAAATTCAAAGATTCTTACATCTTTGAATGATGATAGGTATTTTATGCGTCAACTGATGTCGATGAAACTTTGTGCGTGTATAAAACTTACATAAATCTGCAAAGGGTGTATTTTAAATTTTTGTTATATGTAGACGCAGATAGAAAAAAGTTAAAAATCGTGACTTTCACTTTTTACTTCCAAAGTCCCAGCAATTTCAAAAATTTTTTTTACATATTATACACGGTAAACTAACCCTTCTAACATCTGAAAAAGGACCTGTAATTGTTGGATCGAATTTTGAAAAAGTTGGTCTTGCCCCCGACTGTATGTAGGTACTCGTATAGCGCTACGCGTACGTTCCATATAATAAAAATGATAACAGCTTCGCTCGCAGCCACTCGAAAAAAGAAAGAAAAACTGGATCATCCGGCTCGAGTTGCTGTGATTTTCTCAACGTCGAGCGACGTTCGCGATTTTTATCTCGGAACAATTAGTATGACGCACGATTCCGTAATAAAACCACGCGAGATAATTACTCGGAAACGTTAACCGACGCGCGATTATTTTGAATAGTTTTTTGATAGTGGTCAAACACCAGAAAGGAGGTGGGGCACGTGTTGTACACGCGTCGCTACAAATATTCCGTTCTAATTCCCTGAACAGTCATCGTCAAATGCACGCACAATGGTTTCGCTGACAAACACTCGTTGCCAACAATCCGTGATATCGTTGAAACGATAGACACTCAGCGTAGCTACGTAACTAAACATTAATTCCGTGGAAATTGTTTACTCGGATCTCCGTTGATAATCATTCGTCTCGCGGAACACGCTAACCGTCTTACTTACGATTGCACCGTTCATTCAACACTGCCTGTTGCCGTATAGTACGAAATGAATTGACTTGGAAAATGATTTTGGCCTCCTCATACGGTCTAAATCCTATTACGATATAGCTCAATTCATAATATTATGTTGTTGCATATGAAATGTCCGATAGCAGAATGCTATCTATCACTGAAACGAATAGACCAAAGCAGTAAAAATATTTAAGGGATTGAACTGACTTTTGTTCGTCTACATAACTCCTGTACCTTGAATTAGCCATTGTTATTGGCTGAGCTAACCAATAAGCATTTGTTTGCATTATTGATGAAATTTCGGCGACCCGCACTGCG
Organism: Lasioglossum baleicum; assembly: GCF_051020765.1. NCBI lineage: Eukaryota > Metazoa > Arthropoda > Insecta > Hymenoptera > Halictidae > Lasioglossum > Lasioglossum baleicum. The sequence goes on from NC_134929.1 coordinate 12,156,871, forward strand.
GTGCAAATGACTCGTGATTCAGCTGAATAGTTTGTCGAAGCCAACCGAAAGGGATCATCAGATAATGACGGCTTTGAGGAGTGGGTAAACTCGCCGATGAGTCGTTTGGAATTTACCTCTCCGCGATAAGACGTCGCGCGGGTTTCTGCCAGCGAGGAAAGGCACGTTTTGCTCTATTGCTATAAAATATCGAGCCCGAGGAGAGGATCTTATCGTCTCGGATGCTTGTTTTTCCCTACCTCGATTTCTCTATGCCCGAAGTGGAACGATGCGCATCGTGCCCAACGAACGTTAAACTTATAATAAATTCGTGCGAGAGACGTTCTAGCGAGAGGACAAAATCCTACATTGGCTCCTGACTGTTCATGCGACCGCCGTAAATTTTCCATTCTCTTGTTTCTCGTCGTCGTATGTCGCATACTGTATACTGTGCGTTCCTCTACACTGGCTGATGTACGACGTCTTTCAATGAGTCGTGTTGCCAGTATCACTAACGAATCATGATTTTGATCTACGTGCTATAATTATGATGGGATGACGACAATGACTGCAAATAAAATTTCTTTTTTTCCGTGTGTATTTTTCCAGTCCCTTTGATTGCAAAGTCTCGACCGTCGCTACTCGACATATGTACTACCTAAGTACGTCTATTTCGCTTCTGTTCGATACATCGATTCTTTGTTATCTTCGTTGTTCTTTGTTATCATCGATAATTTGACCAAAAAGTGCTTTTAACAGAAGTTGGAGCTCGCTCGCTATTGATTTTCATCTTTCCACTACTCTCATTACTATATAAAAAATGTGAAATTTTGAAAATTTCCGTAGTGTCTCCCTTGTTCTGGTTCCCTAAGCACGTGCTTAGTTTGCTTATTGGTTAACGCAGCACTGCCCTGGGACAACAGTGCAGCGTTTGTTTGGAAAATTTGTTCGTACAAAAAATAACTTACGCGAGCTATACTTAACCAGCCCTGCGAGTTAAAAATTGGAGTCTTTGAATTTTCGAGGCAGGTTTTCCACAGTCCGTGTTCATCCCGCGCCGATACTGATCGTGAGCGTGCGGTGTTTGAAAAATGGGGTGGGAGACTCGTCGAACGCTCGGAGGCCGGAGACCAGAGGACGGAGTGAAACGGGAGTAAGGAGTAAGTAGAAGCACGGTGTTAGGATGGTGGGGGCAGGATAGGATGAAGTAGTGGCAAACGGCCCTGCGTGATGCACAGCTGATCGGTCGTTCCGCGGTGGAGGAGTTCTGTTTTGGTTGCGCGTGTGCGTCCGTGGCCTAGTGGTGCGATATCTGTTTGCCTCGACACACAGGATAATATAGAGTGCGGCCATCGTGCCCCCGTGAAAGAATACGAATATTTTCGTGATCGGCTACATGCGATTGTTTACGTGCTCTATGCAATTTGACAGAGTACCGGGATCAAGAGCCACGGGCGGAAGCGTTGTTGGCCCAGTCGTGGAACAGCTCGCACCATCGACGCATTGCGGACCGTTGGTCGTGGCGTTGGGTCAATTGCATCGCAAACATTTTCTTTCTCAGTTTCGAAAGAAATCGTTAACGCGTGAAAGGTCTATGACCGGACCACGACGAGGTTCGCTTTATCTTCTGAGAAACGACCCGACCAGCCACCGTCCGATCAGCATCAGACTGAAATTGATGAAGTCCGAGGCAATCGGGGAGGAGGACACGACTGCTGATCCTGCAGTTTGTGAACATTGATGATACTGGTGCACCACATCCTGTAGGTTGTCGCTGTTACATGTATTCTGTGTTGTAATCCAGTGCGCATTTTCCCCGTTCGGGTCTCTTCGGTTTTTCTCCTCCCTATCCCGTTCTAGACCCTTTGTTTTTCTTTCTCCTCGGCTCTCTCGTTCGATTCGTGTTCCCTGATTAGTTTTCTCGTGTAATTTCGTGAACGACGATCGCGCGATAGAGTTTCCTTCTCGTAGCAGCAGTAACAGCATCAGCATCAGCGGCGACAGCGATTGGTTTCGCTTTTTCTTTGTACGGATACACACGCACGCACGCGTATACATGCGTGAAAGCGCGCGCGCGTCACTCTGAACGGGAAAGAAAAGGTCGATGACAATGCAACGAGTCCAAGATCAAGACAATGGGATCAACATCAAATTCGGGGCGAGCAAAGGAAAAAAGGGAGAGTACACGCTCGTGTCGCAACACGCGGAGAAAGAAAAGAAGAGCGACGTCAATGGGACCAACAAACAAAGTAAGTACATTTGAGGATTCCCAAATTATTAGGTGTTTCTTTTTTTTTTTAATTAAGTGGGAGATTCTGTTTTATGGATATTTTTAAATTTGAAAAATATTTTTATACAGGTCTTTCGTATTGTTCTGTTAGCCAAGTTAAAAATAGTCTGTGGCATGACTCGCTACTTTATCGTGGAAAGAATAAGAATTACTTTGTATTTTAGTTAAACACAAAACAGCTGAGGAAGACTTAGTCCCACCAGATGGAGGATGGGGATGGCTCGTACTTTTGGCATCTGTCATGGTGAATCTACTGATCCCAGGAACAGTGAAATCGTTTGGTGTTCTGTTCGTTGAATTTCTGGAAGTTTTTGATGCGTCGCCTGCCGCAGCTGCTTGGATACCAGCTCTGTGCTATTTTCTCTACAGCTCGCTTGGTAATTAACTTTCTCAGAACTGTTACAGAATTTCATCGGTTGTAAACTTGAAAATAAATGTACGTTATTCTTGTTACAGGTCCACTCTCCAGCGTGCTATCGGTGAAATACTCTTATCGTACGGTAACGCTTATTGGAGGAACATTTGCAGCTGTAGGAATGATGCTAAGCTATTTTGCTAACTCTGTGGCCTTTTTATGCGTTAGGTAATTATGCGCAAAATAAAAACACAAATGTTTCAGTTATCAAACTAAATGATATTCAGTATGTAAAATATCGAGATGAAAAGATGTAATGTTATTTCTTGTTTCATCTTTAGTTACGGAGTTTTTGTGGGAACAGGAGCGGGACTGGCCTTCCCTCCAACCGTGTACATCGTAACTTCTTATTTTGTACGGTTTCGTGGACTCGCGAATGGTCTCTGCATATCTGGTAGCGCATTAGGTTCTATATTTCTTCCCCCTATCCTTGGAGTTCTTCTACGAGAATACGGATACAGGTATGTTGTTCTGTTGTACTTATAATTTAGCAGGTATGACTTTATTTTCTCGACAAACGTTGTATTCATGATCAGTTGAGAAAACATTACTGCCAGGGAACTTTGTTCTTTGTAAATTGTTTCTGTAACAACATCGCTCATCTATCCAAATTAATGCAACATCTCGTGTATTAATATTCATTTCTATGTGTTCGCGTTCATACATCAAAGTCTTTTTTTTTTCTTTTAATTCTTTTAAATGAAAATAACAAAAACAAAGATACATTTTCATGCATTAGTTTTTTTCTCGATCAGTTTTGACAAAATTTAATTGTACGTGTGATCTGTGACCTTGATTGTCCGATTTTATGTAAACTTGTGACGCTGGAACCGCGTTACAAAAGATACAAGACATTTGTGTATCTTTTTACGTGCGTTTTCACGTTCTCGTGAGGATCTGTAAATATAGTGTTACTGTCGTAATATTTTGTGAAGATCGTTTTTTTCGGTGAGTACTAATATACATCATTACTACAATTTAATAAAATGAATGCGAAGATGACTGATATGCATGCACTTGTTCTTCCCTTCACGAGACGCTCGGATAAACCAAACGCGTGCATCTGTGTACACAACGCTATTATACATCCCTGCAAAATTTACAGCTTCGATTAGCTGTTTTACGGCGTCTCCATCAAACGCGTTGTTGCTAAAGATAACGAACGTTTAACCGTTCGACATTTTTCACGGTAATGTATACAGATGTGTGAAGGAACGTAGAGGAAGCTATCTAGGCCCGCAACCAAATTACACGCTCTGCTATTATAACACATTGACTGCCACGCGCGAAACCATCTACAAACTGAAATGGAAACAGTATGAGGCCGAGACGTATCGCTGTGCTCTTTTAACCTTATGGAATAAGAGAGATAATGCTGTTCGTATTCAATGCTTCCGTCTAAAAATGAATTTTTTAGCCTCGGATACACCCGTCCGCGGGTGTCATGGCAGTCAAAGTGATAGCAGAGAAATTTTTAAACTAACCGGAAGTCTGCGACTGATACGTTGATGCCATAAATAACGAGCCGCTACGTGTGTTTAGGTAAGGAACATTATATCATGCGATTTTCATAGATTCATGTGTTACTCTGTTAATTAGTGACAGAATCTGTCGATACTTTTACAAAAAAGGGAATAAGAAATAACAAGAATTACATTTTGAGTTGTGTGTTCTAACGTCGTTTTGAATTAGACTCGACTAAGATGCGACCGCAAGGGGACGCAAATCCGTTTAGGACGCAAATCATGCTTCCCATCGTGACGCGCGATGCCCTTCCTGCATCGTGATAAGATGACTTGGCTGGGCGGTCGATCGGTTAGACACACTACAAAATACGAAGTCATAGCTCGCTTCGTCAGGTGTTCCATACGTAAAACCGTTGCAACTTTTTATTTTGTTGTGTTTTAGGCGTCCAGATAAACGTTCGAATATGATACGTTGCTATCTAGAGTGGAAGCGTACACTGTTACTTGAAATACAATCGTATACGTTCAAGTCACACTTCCTTGTCTTTTTATAACAGATTCAGACTTGGGGAAAATCGTTTGAATGAGTTGGGGAGAGGGGAGGGGAGCAATCACATACACGAGCGTTATCCCATGTGTGTGCATAGAACGGGGAACGGAAATGTTTGTATAGCTAGACTTTGAAAGTAAACATGACCACAGATGCAGACCTCCTGCGTAAGACGTATAGCGTTACTGCGAACATACACGATTGCTAACAATTCAAAAAAATTCCTTCACAGCTAATTACAATCTTGAGTCTATCTTTTCTAGTTTATTTTTTTAAACTGATTACGTTTCTTACTAGACTGAGCATCTTTATGTAATTTTTAAAATGCACCAGTATCTGTAAACAATGAGATATAACATTCTCATTATACTTTCCTCGTATGAATATTCGCGTCAGATTTTTTTCAAACATATTGAGTAGGACAGCGGGAATTAGCAAAAAGATCAGCAGTTCGATAATGACTTTCAAGTGTTTTGATGTTTGAAGTTTGAATATCGCAGTCATTGATAGCAAAGCGCGAACCTCATTTACATTCACATGCTGACTCTCATGAACATTTCTGTACGTAACGATCACGTTCGTAGAATCTACGGAATCGTGCGTCTTGACATTGTCGAAAGTACCTGCACATTTATGTGCGTGTGCGCGCGTGCGTTCAGTCGTGAACGCGTGATGTTCACGTGTTTAGAGTTAACGTGTCACACTACGCGGAAAGGAAAAAGCTCAGTCTCGCGATAACTTCGAATCATTCGTTCTAAATACTTTACGACGGAACTGTGACGACTGAAATCAATCTCCTCGCCGAGCAGTAACGAACGTAACGATCAAATCGGCATAAATCTTAATGGACTTTGCATTTGGTTTTGTCATGATTTTCTTTTGTATTTTTATTTCAAGTTTCCTTTTCAGCGACAGGATCCCGCGCTGTTTGCCGAACAACTTCTCGGCAAGAGAGTATACTATATCGAACTAGTCTAACTGAAATTATGGAACGCGTGTTACTACGCGTCATGAAATCGAACGTAAATCATTCTTTATTTCTGTGTATATTTATATATATATATATATATATATATATATATATATATATATATATATATATATATATATATATATATATATACACGCACGTGTAGTCTCTTTTGTTCTTTCTCTCTCTCTCCCTCTCTCTCTCTTAATTAAATGCCACACGATCTAGATACGTAAGAGCGAAGAATCTGCCCCGTCTAAGCGACCGTTTTGTTTTTCTTTTGTTGCAGAAGAATGTGTATCCACGGAAGAAGACAGGGACAAAATGCGATTTCGAAGAAGATGAACTTCTCATACCGCAAAGAATATTGTACGCGATCTGAAACACTCTAAAAATATCACGTTTCCATCGAAATCTATTTTGAAACGCGAGGGGATGCGCGCGTTCTCGGCTTTGATATTATTCTTTATCCTCTTGAATGTTTTTTAGCGTAACACCCATGGGTGCGTTACCGTTTCAAGGAATTACGAGCACGTTTGCTTCACGCCGATTTCTATTGATTTTGTTTGTTGGAACGCTCTTTGTTCGCCGCGTTTAATCCGTGTGAACGGTTTCAGATCGCCACACAAAGTCGGGTATGTCATAGTCTGAGCCCTAAGTGGAAGATAACTATGGCACAGACTATGAAACACCTGTTCTATAAGAGTATTACATTAAAAGGAACTCTCATATGCTTTGGTATATGAGTCTTCATTAGTGATGTTTATCTGTGATATAGTTTGCCAAATATGTAAAACAGTAATAAGTGCATTTTATTATATAAATATATAGAAATTTGTAAATGAGACGATCCTCGTGTATTGTATAAATTACTAGAGACTGTATTATTGGCACTCTTAACTAAGGAGTATCTGTAACCTATGGTATTGATATTTATATTTTTTCATAACTTATAAACGATAACAAATGATACTTGAAAATATGTCCTAATTATGTAATTAAAACATACGATGGGAACATGAACAATAAAGCGTTTCTCTAAACGCTTGTAATTATTATCATTTTTTAATTCTTTACATTTACATAGTCATAACATTCGAATCCTTACAAAGTGACGATCAAATATTTCGAAATTTTTCCTGTTCCATTTCATTTTTGTACTTTTTCGTATTTTCAGTCATCCATTAATTGTGAACTCAACATTTTCAAGAATCGTCACAACTAATAACTATCAGAAATTCATTCATAATATTTTTTATTTTTTTTTTTTGTAATTCAGTACGAAGTCACATACATATACACACACATCATTCGCTAACGGTCATTTGAAATTTTTTTATTTTCGACAGCCATGGAATGTCCTGTTGGCGACATTGTAAGCTATAGTAAATAATAGTAGACGGAACGTAAGAAACGCTAAAGTTTATTTTGCTTTTTTACAGAGGTGCAGTATTAATAATGGGTGCTGTCACTTTGAATGTATGGGCGAGTGCACTTTTGTACGAACCAGTGGAAAAGCACATGGTGCCAGCTTCGTCGTCGAACAAGTCGATCGACCATGACTTGGAAGCCGCCACCGTAACTGTAACTAGTCCCGAAGACGAGAAGAAATCGAATCTCGTGATTTCTTTCCCAAATTCGAACGAGAAGGCTGCGCCGATAGTACCAAAGAGCGCGTCCAGCGTCGCATTAGAATATTACAAAAACACGCCTGTCCAAGGGAGGACGAGAAAGATCAGTATGCCGACGGGCCGGGAGATAACGGGCCAGATGCACAGCACGCCCGCGTTGCACGCGGTCCCGGAACGCGGCGGCGACCATAACAAGCTATCAAGACGCAAATCGCCGTTCCAATCGCCGAGCACGTCCTCGTTCAATTACGTTAGCACACCGTATCACGGAAGCACTCTTTCCGCCTTACACCCAGAAAGGGCGTCCACGTTGACGTTGAACGCGATCTCGAACACGTTCACGAGAAAGCCCGTCGACGAGACGAAGAAGGTCGAGGAGAAACAGCAGAACAAGTTTTTCGATTTCAGTCTGCTGAAAGACCCAATCTATCTCGTGATCTTGATCTCAAACTCGACGAACGCGGTCAGCTACACGAACTTCATCATACTACTGCCAGCTTACGCGATCTCGTTGGGCTTCGACAAGAACATGTCTTCCCTTCTCCTTTCGACCGTTTCGGTCTTAGATTTGATAGGGCGTATCGGCGGCTCAGCTCTCTCCGATGTCTCGATAATGCCGAAGCACTGGTACTTTGTCGGAGGCCTGCTCATCTCTGGAATCTCGTTGGCCATTCTGCCGATCGCAACAGGGTACGTGATGCTCTCCGTTTACTGCGGTGTATTCGGTCTGGCGTCCGGTATTTACGTCGGTATTACCGCGGTCATTATGGCCGACATGCTAGGAACAGAAAAACTTACCTCCTCGTACGGTATCTCTTTGTTCGTGAACGGAATTATACAGCTAGTAGGTCCACCCATTTGCGGTCTCATCTACGGACAAATCAACAGCTATGGTCCTATTTTTAGTATATTGGGAATCATTTTAGTGGTAGGTGCCGCTTTGTGGGGTGTCGTACCGTTCATTAGGAAAAGACAACACGCGCAGGAGAAAGCCGCACCAGTCGAGAAATTATAGTGCATTTGTTGCGTCTCCGTGTTGAGTATCTCGCCAACGAGAAGAGCTTAACTGTATAATGAATTATCGTAGATTAGGCGTGTCTCAATACATAGTAATGACTATATAATTATGAAACACTGTGATGTTAGAATGAATGTTCTGTATATACCACTGGCACTGTGATGATGTTACACAATCCACGCGCACATTTCCAAGTGGATTAAGTAGGAAAACAATTTTCAAAGGATATATTTTTAAGAAACGCGACGGTTTCTCTTTTTCTTCAAAATTGAAAGTGTCTTGCCTTACATACAAGAAAACAAATAACTCTTTGGATGTCTGTTCTTGTTGATTACTAAAAACGAAAGTGGAAAAAAAATGATGAAGACATAGAAGTAATGAAGTACTTAGTTCAGAAGCGCACTAGTTGCAGGTGCTATTGTAATTTAAACCAACAAAACAAGCGCAATAATATAATTTAGTGCACATAATATTTTCTTAGTATATAAGCATAAGTATAATGAAAATGTCGAATATTTGTTTTTACACTTCTCTTGGAAAAAAATGAGAGAGAGAGAGAGAGATAAATATGTATATAATTCCTACTGTTATAAACACTCTGTCATTGAAGATAGTCAATTTTGTTATTCATTCGTTTACAAATCACCGAAAAATATGCCTTAAAATTAGAATGTAAGAAATTTGTAATTAATGAATTACATTTATATAATACTATACAATATGTAAAATAAATAATGATATGACACACGGATATCTTATTGATGGTGTTCCATGAGAACAAACAAACTAATTATTACTTTAGGATCAATAAAATATAAGTTATGGTTTGTATTTATTTTATTGAAGGGGCTCGATAATATTATCGGCTGCTAAGTAAATACTAAAGTAACCCCTTCTTCGCCGTGTTTATATGATTTTTGTATTGCAAAATTTACAATTACTAAATTTATTCTTTATACTGTTAGCAACATCAATTATTTCTTTTCTGATTTTTCTGGTTCTTGCTTAGCTGGAGCTTCAATTTCCCGGAAGTTGGGGAATTGTTCCCATGGAGCGGACAAGTCAAATTTACGGAATTCTTGGGTCAATTCCAATGGTTCGCATACCACCCTTTTTTTCTCATCGTCGTAGCGTACCTGATGGAAAAAAGTATCTTTGTTATAGCAGATATTACTCATAAATAACAGAAAAAATGTAGGATTATTTCTAGAAGCTAAAGATATAAGATAACTATTCGAATACCTCGACAAATCCAGAGAGTGGGAAATCTTTCCTTAGCGGATGTCCTTCGAATCCATAGTCTGTAAGAATTCTGCGAAGATCCGAATGATCCGTAAAATATACGCCATACATATCCCATATTTCTCGCTCGTACCAATTAGCAGCATTGTACACAGATTCAACCGACGGGAGAGGTGTTAATTCATCTGTATATGTTTTTACCCTAATTCTTGAATTAAATCTTAACGATAGAATATTGTAGACAATCTATAAATAAAAAGATAAATAATAGTATGTATTATAAAGCATGACAGTGTGTTCCCAATCAGAGAAATCCTTACCTCGAATCTATATTTACGACTAGGTACATCGACTGCAGTAATATCGGACAAATTGGTAAACTGAGCATTGTGATGATTTCTCAAAAATGATAATGTTGGAATCACGCCTTCGGGAGAAATACATATTTCAAGCTCGTCACCGCTCATAATTTGTACCTTTTGTACATACTTTGGCAAACATTCGGCAACGTACTGACCAAAATCCGTTAAATTTTTCACATCTACAGGGCTGGGTTTACGTATCGATGCTATTAAAAATGCTTGTCGTTATTACATCGTGGTACTATTGAACGTAGTATAAACGATCATTTTACGTACGCTGCACTTCTGGTTTTTCGGCTGCTGTTGTATTCGTTCTCAACGTCGGGAGAAGTTTTGGATAACCTATCAAACAAATTCATAATTTATTACATAATACAAAGAAAAGAAAAATTCAAGAAATATCAAATAAATTCATTACATTTGGGTGTTGCTACAGGTAAATTTCTTGAGAGTTTCAAGCAGTTTCTTAGCAGAGACGTCATTTTCAGGGAAAATCTTCTTCTCCTTACCACACAAAATAGTACACCCCGCGATACTGCGACAAGTGCGACATTTACTACGCTCTCTGGGTAACGAAGATTTCTGTATCGCATACAAATACAATACAGAGCAGAGATATTGTGCAAAATCTCTCGCGCATGTGCGGCGATTTTAGACTCAGTAAAATAAGATTCTCGATTATGGAGTACATTGAGCATCCCGTAAAATTTGTAAAAATTATTATTATTTAGACGAGAACCTCATCTGTGATAGTATGTATTATGTATCCCGTTTCTCTCTCTCTCTCGATGACGATATACAAAATGGATATTAATAGTTACTTTAAATACACTGCATGTATTACGCATTTATTATTTATTAACCTTGAGAGTAACATAATTTTTAGAGAGAATTAAATACTATATGAAAAGATTATTCCATTTTACTTGATTACTTATTTACAATATTTTTACAATGTAAAGCTTAATTCTATAGCTTTCTTGTACGAATACTTTTGTAAAATGTTATCGTACATTGTTAAAAGAAGAGATTCCTATTTTTGGTATATTTATCAACTGCTCACAATATTTTTTGAAGCACATTTCTGTTCAAGTTTTTGCATGTCCACTAGTATGGTTGCTACTGCGTGCCTAAGCTGATGAAATTTTGACATGGATAATTCAAATATCTGGTGTTCACCATTACTGAATGTCCACTTCATTATAATATGTGGTTCTAGGACTCTGTTTAAGATGCTGAAAGTAACAAAAAAATAAATATCTGAATAGAGACAACACTTCAATAAAAATTATGCAATTACTTAGAAGCAATGGTGATGTCCACACGCCACTTGCAAGACATCAGATGCGAGTAAAACTTTGTTCTATCGAGCAAACCAGCTATTAACTCTGGTCGCTTCTGGCCATAGATCACGGTAGACAAATCCTCGATGCATTCAGGAGGTAATCTGAAGAATAACGATGCCAGTTAATGTATTTTCTAACTATTGAATTTATTAAATGGCCTAGTAAATATATACTTTAATTCTTCCAATATTTGCCTGAATTCTTCAGGTTTCACATTCTGTGATAATATGCCCAAGTGAACCTTCAATATTGTATAGATAACCGAGTAATATTCATCTACGGATTCTACCGGTACATTATACTTTTCACTTATTTTGTCCAATATCCCTTCTTCTATATATTCTTGATTTATTGACTTTACAGCAACTATAGTTGAAAGGTTAGAATATTTGCAATATATATTACAATCGTAATATACATTTAAAAAGAACTTACTCTGTATTAGAGGACGAACAAACATCTTTTTTAAGCCTGGCAGAACTTTTGTATTATTTCCTAAAGCATACAAAAGTTGTGTTTGAAAAGTTGACATGTTTGTTATGAATTTGTTTCCCGTTGTTCTATAGTATGGTTCTGGACAAGCCGATCTGGGAAAAAGGTCTAAAATGAACAGAATATGCTCGGAAAAATTCTGTATAAATATTATTTCCAATTATTTCTTATAATTTTAGTGAAATATGTCAGGAGATGTCAAACTATCATTCCCCAAACAGATGATTTGCTTCCATCGTTTAATGCCATCTATAGCAAAGCTCAAGCAACATATTTAGAATTATGGAGGAGCAGGCAAGATATTTTAAATTAACATATAAAAACCTAAAGTATACAGTATACGTAGCACGTAATATGAGCCGCATTTTAATAAATAATTCGATCATTTTTCAATGCTTCATATCATCTTTATCTTTTTAATATTGACAGTTCAGTCGCTTAGGACTCTTAGGTATACGTACACCGTTCCTCTGGATACCATTATAAGGGCGTTGTGAATGAGAAAAGCATATTACATAGATTATTTTGCTGGATTCTTTAATATCTGTATAAAATACAGAATACAATACTTAGTATTCACAAATAATGGTATATAACAGATTCCCTGATATATCAAATTTGGAATAAATCTTTCAACTGACCGTGTGGCCTAATGGATAAGGCGTCGGACTTCGGATCCGAAGATTGCAGGTTCGAGTCCTGTCACGGTCGAACACTTCTTTTTAATTTTTTTTGTGTTTACGATACATGTTACATCAACAAACTTGTTAAATAATAATCATTTTATTGTACGCATTTTGATTCAACGTGAATATGCAGTACATTTAAAATTATATCGTGTGCCTTGAATTTTAGAAAATGCACCCCAGCGAATCAATATTTATGTTATTTCATAAAGGATAGGAAATATTTAGTACTAACTAATAAAAGTTGAAAGAATAGGATTGTAAAAACATTTTAATGTACAATTACAAGAAAAAAAATTGATTCCTTCGAGCCGGATTTGAACCAGCGACCTATGGATATCTTATTTGAACATGCCAACTACAGTCCACCGCTCTACCAACTGAGCTATCGAAGGTTGTTGATTCACGTGTGCCGCTGGACATGTGATAAACGTAATCATCCTAAAATCTGATTATTTTATTCATTATTTAATTATTTATATATTTAAACTACTGAGAAAATCATTCTTAATAGTTAGAAATTGAAAACAACATAAAATTATATATAGAATTGAAATTATCTGTGGTATTTATATAATTAGTCCGAAACTAAATAAAACCCTTGTAAAATGAATATAAATGTCTAAGATAGTTTCAACTTAATTATCATATCCAATTAGCAAATTACAGCTCCTTGGTACGAAATGCGATACATATACGATAATTGTTGAAGAGACTACGATAGAAAGTCATTGACTTCTGAATGTTTTATACTTTTTGAAAGTTTTGTATTGAAAGTTTTACACTTTTTTTTTATACTTTTGCAAACAAGTGTCACGGAAACTCTTCCTAGTTTCAATTTCAAAAGCCAATTTTTTCGTTTCGAAATTAGTTCATGTAACGATGTTTTTGATTACAGTTCTAGTATGTATCGATTCCATGCTCTTTAATGACGAAATCATTCTAGGAGCGCCGCGCCGATTCCCTAATCAGGACATAGCGAATCCATCTCGAATAGACCACACCTAAATGTCAGTCGTACTTTAGGCGATCCTTTCTTTCAACGTCGTTTTGCTACTCATTCGTGTCACGATATACATAATTTATGATTTCTTCAATTTAGAGCCTGTCGATCACTGTGATTTTCCATTGCTGTCTCTGCCTACTTTTTCTTTCACTTAATTACAAAAATCGTGACAAATTAGATTTAAGAATAATATACGGTATTAGTTAAGAAAATAAATTAGTTAAGAAAGCGTAAAACGTTTAGCCGTATATTCATAACATGTTCATACACATATGTATATGTGAAGCGGCCAGTGAAGGGCATTGAACAGTGAAATTGTAGTCGGTTCTCGATTGAAGGAGGCTATAAGGAGAGTGCATCAATAATACAGCGAACATTGTACTCCTTGAAAGTAAATATTCGATATTGCCCCGGCAGCAACCGGAAATTCACACAAAGCACGGTTCAGTGGCATGCAAATACTCAAAGATACTTGAAAACTTCAATAAATATCCTGGGACGTTTATATTGGCTCGATTCTCCAACACGGAACACTCGCATGTCTCTACTTTGCACTGTAATTAGATCGACAGTTGTCTATCCGCGATTGATACTGTAGCATTCCTAGATTCACATTAGATACGCTTAAATATGTATAAGTAATCTTATCGTGCAAAACATATGGCAAAAAATATATTGTAACTGCTCGTAACTACCTTTCCGACAAAGGTAAAAATAATATGGTCAGAATACAGTGACTTATTCTTTTATTAACAATGAAATATAAATCGCTTTGTTATACAATGATTTAAAATCGTTTATTGTTAATATAGTTGTGAATTAGTTTGGTTACAAAGAGCCGTCGTTTGTACACGATTTGTTAACTGATCGAGATAATGCTGCAGTGTATTTATTAATTAATACACGGTATAATTCCCTGGACTCGCGTTTTTTATTTCGATCGTCAGCGCCATCTTCCTAAAATACAAAAAAAATTGGACGTCTATAAATGTGGGTACACGATTGTTTGGACCATTTACGGTGAACGCGAGGCATTAATATTAAATGGAGACGCTGAATATGCTAATAAATAGAAACACAGTGTCGTATGCTCGTGTCAGATTTTATTCATGAAACCGGGTTGCGCGTTAGGAATATCGTTGCTGTTGGGAAGGTGCGTAATGTACCCCTGTATGGTCACATGTCCACCGACGATAGAGGATAGAGGATGGGAGCGCGTGTCGCCATCCTCCGGTTGGTGTCAGCAGGCGGTATAGCGTATTCCCGTCATGCGAGGGTGGAACGGTTGGGTAATTACCTCCAGATCACACACGCTACTCCAACGAATGGTATCAAGATGAACAAGGAGAAAGAATTGGCAGGACAAAGAGTGTTGGGAAGAACGCAGGCGCGGTCCGTTCGCTAATGCTTGCAGCACGGCGCGCGTGCGCGGGACCGATCGGCCAGGATGGCGAGGGAAAGAGAGAAAATGGAAACGCGGGTAAGGATACACGGAAAGATAGATCCGTGTAACGCGAGCGAACTGCAATAAATTGCAGCGTACACGGGAGAAAAAGCCGTTTTGAAAATCAATGAGAAACACACCGGTAACGAAAGATTACGAAAATTATGCGGAAACTTCGCACGAGAGGAGGTCAAAGGTAAACGTTGAGGTAGGAACCAGCGGTGCACTCAATCAAGAAATTATAGCCACTCGGATTAGACAATAAAGCTACGGTTCAGGGGGTAGAAGAAGATAAAAGGGTAATGGGGAGAGTGAGAGAGGGAGAGAAGGTGCGAGCAAGAAAGGGCGGAGCAAGAGAGAAAGTCACTGTGTGAACTGTAAAGCGATACAAGGGATGGTAGAGTGGGGATGAAGCAGAATAGACGAGAGAGAGAGGTGGCGCTCTCGCGCAGTCTGGCGTCGTCGGCCGACTGGTGTGTGTCCGGGCCAACTTTAGACGCGATTTATTTTCGTCTCTCGTTGTGTCCCCGCGACAGTTTCGATCGCGGTACCGTCAGTTCTGTCTTTATCGTTCGCGAGGACCGTCCTTTCGGTGTGATAGCAGAGTTCGCGCCAGTGACAACGAATGTCAGCTAGAAATTCCGTGTGTACGCCGGTCGACGAGCTATCGTCATTTGTGTTCTAAGAATCCTTCTGTACGACGATCGCCGGCCGATGCGACGGACAATAAGGTAATGTTTCGTTGTGATGGTATGGTTCCGAGTTGGACTGCTGGCCTGGCCGGTAGTGGATCGATTTTCACGAGAAGTGAAGCGGGAGCTGTCTGTGCGAGAGAGAGAGAGAGAGAGAGAATGCGAGAGCGAGAGGGGTAGGGTACCGAGCGAGGGGGGGTGGCAGGTAATAAGACTAGGAATGCGATAATGCATGTCTCCTCTTTTTCCATTGTATTATTACTGATCTTCCGCCTCCTCCCTCTCCTCATCCCACTCCTCATTTGACGCGTTCATTCCTCTCTGACTCCTCTTTCAACTATTTATGTTCGCCGACGTTTAAACCGATTCTGCCCGATTCTGAAACGTTGCGCTCGCAATTCCTCATCTCGCTGGCTGCCAGTTCCATTCGGTTCCGTTCGCGTGCACGCGTGCGCCCATCTTCCTCGGCCTCGTAGATCAGACGGGACGACACAAAATCCTTTACCTCTGGAATCAGAGCTGGGTAAAATATAGAGGAAACGTGTTGCCAATACTTGAACGGTACACGCTTCAAACGAACTGATATTTTCAATCGAAAACGAATAAAATACTTCGATTCGAATAACCTCGAACAATGAAATACGAAATTTTTAATATTTCTTATACGAGTAAATGTTTTACCGTGTAGTCAACAATCTGGAATGATTAAATAGTTTCTGGTAATGACAGAAAATTCTAAAAATATTAGACCGTAAGGTTGTATTACCGAACGTAGCCCAATTAATACTATTTCATATAAAATAGTCCAATTGTAGTGTTCTACCAAGCGCCTGGCCAGGGAGACGATTTCGTTGAAGCGGCATCGACGGCGAAGAAGTGTTATAGGAAGAAGAAGGGAAACCGGAAGTGTATTTTCGTCGGTCACGAACCGAGAGACTGGCCGTTTACTTTTACGTTGACAACGCGTTCGATGGTGGCACGTTAGCGCGAGAAGCTTCTCACTTCGCATAGAAAACAGCAGCCCCGATAGATCAGAGGTTCCAGCGGCTACGCTACGTGAATAAGAATCGAAGACGGAAGCTCTCTCGTCGTCTAAGGAGAACCATGGGGAATTGCTCGTCGGCGAGACTCGGGCCCGATGATCGAACGCGATGAATCGCACGGCTGGTCTGGGTCTGAAAATGTCGATCGACAACGAAGATGCTAATGATAAGAACGATTAAGCGGATTATCAGCAGAAGCACGGGTGTGCGACGTTTAGCGACCTCTGCGTACCAGTACACGAGCGATAATCGCTTTAAACGCATCCTAAATGAATTATAACTCGTTGACCGGACCTAAAACTACGCGTGTGGATGGATCGATGTGTCATTAGCTCCGGCGAGCACCGTGCCCACGGCTTGTGCGAATAGGACAACCATAATCGTGCAGAATTTTTCGTGTGTTTCGCGTCTCTGACCCTCTTCCGCCCTACGATTCTCACCGGTCGATAGACCCCGACTCGACGTGGTACACTCTCTCTCTCTTTCTCTCTCTCTCTCTCCCTCTCTCTCCCCTTCTCTCCCTCTCCTTCTCTCTTCTGTCTGTCTATCTCGATCGTGGCTAGTAGGAGAGACGAGGAACGCGAAGAAACGAGGAGCGAGTAAGATACAAAAATCGCGCGATCATGATTTGTATACTTATACGGACAGTGCGTTTCCTGATCGACAAATACACAGCCGCAAAGTGTACACGGAATGTTGGTAACGTGATGACAAAGTGATGGTGAGAAGCCTGCACTGCAAAGTGACGATGATTTAACCTTTTGTCCCGCAAAGATCGGAGGAAGGAACATGGAAGTGTGGAGGGATTGGTGAAGCTCTGCGACCTAAATTAATCAGTGAACACCCGGCTAAGGTAGGATTTCCGGTAGGAAGTGGCGCTTTTCTTTGCTTTTGCCAGACCCCTCGAGGCAATTATGCTTTTCGGCTGACACTTTATCCGGTGGTGAGTCAGACGCTCTACAGATAGAACGTATCCTTACATATATGAGAAATTCGGGCTGTAAATACAGTTCGTACATCGAATCGGACAAAACGTTTCGAAATGCTCGGACATTATTCTTGTCGTGAACTCTCTGCCGGCCGTTTTTGTCTCTACGATACTTGTTTAACGTTTTCGCACACCTTTCCCACTATGTACCTCGAACCTGTACTATGTTATGAATTTTGTACGAAACTTGGTTAAAAAAGATGGTTATTCGAAAAGCTTAAGCATGGATTTTTGGTCGAAGATGTAAATTCCATTCAACCGTGTTTTGTAAGGTGAAAGTTTAAAATAGGAAGTTAAACAGAAAGGTCAAGTGCGGATTTCTGGTCGAAGCCGTCGAAGATATAAAGTCTATTCAATTGGGTTTGGGAAGGTAAAAGTTGAAAAGAATTGTTGTTAATGAGAAATTTCCTGCTCTCTGTCCTCCAACGTTTAAAATAGGTTATCGAAAAAGGTTAATCGCGGATTTCTGATCGAAGGTGTAAATTCTATTCCGTGTTTTGTAAGGTAAAAATTGAAAGGAATCTTCTTGATTTTTATCCTCCGTCACAACTAGCCTAGAAATGATTGAGGGGAAGATGAAGTGACACGAGATAACGAGAAAAGTTCGTGAATAGATGGGCTGTGCTTACATATGGAGAAATGAAAGAGCCAATGCGGTGAAAAGTTTCGCAATGACTCGATGCTAAATGTATATCGATTTGTCGGCTGTTCGATGGAAAGATTCATAAAAAATCTCCTTTTTCGTTCAAGTTCGAATTCCGGCGATCGCGTCGATAAACGAGAACTCTCTACGAACTACCAGTACCAACATATGGTATCGTTTGTGTACACTTCTTTTATAACTGGATGACTTGTTTTATGTTTCGCTACTTGAGTCATCGGAAGCGTTCTTGGTAGATACATTATGAGTCGTACGCGAATTGATACGTGTTATCGAGACGAATCAGGCGTACCGAGCGTCCTGAGACGTTCAGATTATTTAATGGGTTTGCGTCAATAGTCGGAGGTATAAAGAATAGCGTAGAAAATATTGGAGAACTTGAAAATTGTAAATTGTTCAGATAATTCAGTGACTCGCGTAGATGCATTATGAGACGTCCGAATTGATATATGTACATATGTATATCGAGACGACTGAACCTTATCGAGTGTCCAGAGACATTTAGATTATTCAATTATTCTGTGACAGTAGACATTAATAGACAATCTCGATGGTTGTAGGATAGCGTAGAAAATTCGAGAAACTGAAAATTGTTGAACCGATGTGGTAGTTGTTATTTGAATTGCCGTTTCCATCACAAGTTTTTAGCTTTAGGGAGACAACAGAGTTGTCCGGATTGTATTACGAAACTTTCTCTTGCGGTGTCCATGCCTTACGCGACTTTTGGCTGATGCGATTAAATGCCCTGGATACCTGTGCAACGAGTGCACCGCAACAAGTAATCTCTTAGGGTCTTTGTAGTGCTTCGAGATTATACGCTTACGTACTGGCTTCTTCGTACACCCCTGTCTTCACAGATTTAGTCCCCGTTATCGCAGCAGAACCTCACTTATACGAACTCCCGTTATCCGAACACCTCGGCGTTCTATTATATCAGCTATTTTTGTACAAAATTCAGTAGAAACCGACCGCCATGATTCATGCTTTCGAGTAGCTTGTGGAACTCTTACAAAAATTTTCACAGATCATTTTAGAAAGATTAGAATGAGAGATCAAAATTGTTTTCGCCAAGGAAAAGATATCTCTATAAAAGAGCTGTTCGTTTTTGTTAATATACACGTTCTCTCCCGTAGTTGATGTCATGAATGCATAAAGATCATAAAAACCTCGTCTCATAAGAGAAAAAAAGATCACTGTTAGAAAATTAGTTGGACCGGTAAAAATAGAAAAAAAGTCGAGCCGGTAATAAAATTATAGAACTCTACGGGCAAAACGAAAGGATAAGGGGATTAACAGTGTATATCTGAGTCCGACATTGAAGGTTAATTATTTTAAAATTCGATCAGGGTAATTTACACGGCATAGCTTTTAATAGGCTTAATCGCCGAGCCCCTTTCTAATTTATTACATCGCAAACAACGGCGTTACCGCCCACCGACTCCCTTGTTCCTTTTTGTTCAATTTTCGTGTTCCTTTCATTAAGTCCTTCGGGCATTTTCCGTCTGATTATGTCGAATATATATTACACGTGTTTTATAGAAATATAGCAGCGCAATTACCCTAGATCGTTTATAGTGGTTGCGCAACTGAAACGAACCGGAGCGAATGATTCTTTTTACTGGTTCTTGGAAGGAGTGGGGGCAGGGATAATTCGAAAAGAAATCCCAGAGGATTGTGTTTCACTTTCTTGCTGGTACAGAAACATTAAAAATGTCTCATTTCTGTCGTCTACATTTCGGTCGAAATTCAGCTAACAGCAGGACATGATTCCACAGTATGTATTGCATGTCACAATTTCAAGGAATTTGAGTTTATGCATTAATTAAACTTTATAGTATAGGATGTACGTATTTACCAGCAAAAAAGTCATGAAAATAAATTCGAAAGACTCAAAAACATAATGCAATTTAACCGATGTTCTATGTCAAAGCATTAGTGATCAGAACTTTAAACGGCAATATCTCGAAAGTTGAAACTATGTGACATGCGGCGTTCTTCCTGACAACCACAGATCTATGGGGTGCATAGAACGTCGCGACGATGGCGTCGCGTCGGCTCGCCTAATCGTTTGTTTCTTACCTCGACGACTCTCAGTCTCGTGGGGTGACGACCCTGCACGTCTGGCCGGAGCCTCTGTCGTGCATTTCGTATTTATTATTTATACGCCGACAAGTGTCTACATCCGGTGGATGTGCCCCGGCAAATCCACTTCGTTAGAGGTACCCGAGAGTGGCGGTTACTCTTCGCGAAGAATCGCACGGAGCCGAGGTTCTCCCCAGTTTCTAATTCAATGTGTATCAAACGAATTCGTTTCAATCAATCCATCCCCCGGTCGTCCGAGCAGTTAATCAGTTCGTTACGTGCCGCCGACGAACAAACCTCAATATGTTAATTCTCAATCATCCGATCAAGCAAAGATCAATTCATAGTAATTAATTAATTGAAATTCGGTCGGGTGGGTGGTCGGCCTACCCGTTCTGGGAAAATAATGCTCATTTATTTAATTAATAACAGAATTAAACGGCGCACGGCGCGTGCAGCTAAAATACACGTAACATGGCACATTTGCAAAAAGAGCAAAGCTTTTCCGATTTTCTCTGCCTTGTTAGGAGTTTGTCGAACTCTCCATTTTCATTTGCTTTTATTTTTACTATGTTTTCAAAACACTTGGATTTTTGTACACTCAACACTGTGTTTACGGAGCAGTGACTCTGAATTTTCCTTTTCTTTCAGAAAATAACGTATTTACGTGTATCTAAATTGTTAGATATTTAGAAAGGAAATAAATAAATTTGTTGAATAATTCCTCATGAATATAATCGTAAATTGAAAATATCAGAACGCGTTACTTTGATGTGTACCTAGTGTTAACTACTCTTTGGTGCTATTGTCTATCATTATCTGTTTCTTCTTGGTATTTTTACGTTGGTTTGCATTTAGTTTCTTTTCAATTTCTGCAATTTCAAACAAATGAATGAAAACATTGGACTGAAGGGTTGAAATGGAAACAGGTTTTGCAGAAACGGATGTTTTAGCGTCGGTTAGTGCTGGTTGCACTGAAAAAGTCATCGGTGACCGTAGATAGGATAGAGACATTCTTTGGAGACTATTCACGGGCTAAGTTCGGTTCCGTTCGTGCCGCACGAACAAATAAATAATTAGAAGGGATACCATCTGTTCGAACGAGAATGGACACCACTATTTATATCTGAATTACAACTATTTATATCCACACGGCCGTATGTGTTTCATTTATAATGTACGGCCGGCGCGGCGTTGCGGGGGTGCGCACCCTTCGTTCACGAGCTTTTCGAAACCGTAACCGCAACCGTAACCGTACAATGCACACACGCCTGAAAAGCGGTGGTCTCTCTCCAGCGGCTATCACCGGACAAACTTTCGTGCGAGACGTGTAATTTTATTAGACGAACAATCGAAAAAGTTCACCGGCGATCCCACGGGAACTGCAATCGGACATTAATAATTATTGTATTGAGGCTCGCGTGTGCTCGGCACAACCGTCCCTTATTCAACGATTGTTCCACGACACAACGGCTATGAGTCAGAATTCTAGGGAAACCAGCAGGGGGATATGATGATACGATAAAACTGTAATGAAACATATGCAAACTATCCGACTAATTCACTTTACTCGTTCCATTTATCAACAATAGTATTTAAATCGATACTTTTTATCGGAAACGAAAAAGTTTTTCAAGCTATCCTTTTTTCTACTGCTATCGCACTTTTTACGAATCGTCTTTATGATCATTTTATATGTAGTACGTATTTTAAAGTTTCATTCAAAAATGGTAATGCTTGCAAACTCTGTAGCCGATCTAGCGGAGGTCTTGAAAACAATGGTAAAAATCATTTTATTTCTCTTCCTAAATCTTCTATTTTCTAAATTTTCTAAAATGAAACTTCAAAGAAACCTCTCGAGAAACGCACATCAAGGTCATTAGAAATGAATCCATCCCCCTCCGGATGGGTTGCGCCCGACCACTGACGGTATACCTGAAAAGGTTGTTATAGCAGACAAAAAACGCGCACGGATCAGCTCTGGACCGGCCGATTATAATTTACAACCACCGCGCTCCGACAACTTCAACCCCAACAGATGGACAACACGTGCGACAGACTCACCGAATACATACACATACACACACATACTTTTCCATTTTATATTAGGTTGGGGAAAAAGAAATCCATTATTTTTACGTTATCTCAAGCGGGGGGAGAAATTATGGATTTCTTTTTCCCCAACCTAATATATATATATAGATTACAGAAAAAACTGAATAACATTTAAAAGAATATTTTGAAAGTATCTTTTTCGTCTATGTTATCACGCTGACTTCCACCCTCAATCGATTCAAGTCCGTAGAGGTTCGAGGCGGGCCCGCGAACTTTCTAAATTAATGTCCAGGGAGAGGAGAATCCTTACGGCGAAAGATTTCCCATGAACGATGGAATTCTTTCGATTCCTGTTCGATCGGCGCGTCGCGTCCCGGCGTGTTTCATTCTCTCGCGATTTATTCCATCGCACGTTGGATAACGAGTTGTTCTGTTCGTTGTTCGTTCGCAGATGAGAGGCAAAGTCTCGCCCTCGGTTTCTATTCGAGCGTAATCCATATGGATGGAGCAAACAAGAAGGGTTAAGGGGACAAGAAAAGCGTCGTTTCCCTGGTCCACGGCTCGGTTCACCGGATCGCGTTCGTCGACCAGGGACTGAGTAGATCTTTCCGTGACCAAACGTGAGTATCGTGTTACCTAACAACCACCCCTTAATTATCTACAGTATATCCACCCTCTAATCACGCTTTGTTCACCACCCTTTTCGTCGTTATAAAACGATGTCGACGCCCGCGTATCATGGGACGCGTTCCCTCTTGCTCGCCACAAGTACATTACCTCGGATCGTTCAACAAGAATCAAAGAAAAATTTAAATAAAATCTCGTCCTTTCACAATGTTCTTCGTCTTCCGATACATGGAACAAATCTCGCTTAAATCCAAAGTTATATTTTCCACTTTCACAAAAAGAACGCTTGTTTTCGTTCACAAAACTGAATAGTTTTTTTTCACGGAACACAAAAAGTGACAACTTTGGTTTCTTTTATAAAAATAACAAGAATATATTTAGCGTCAGATTTTTAGCGGGTTTTATCAGGATATACAGGGTGAGGCGCCAGAAACAGGCCACCTGAATAACTCGGCTGCTATTGGTGTTAGGAAGAAATGCATCAGATGGAACTTGCTTGGTTTCGAGGGGGCATTAATCTGATGTTAGTAGCTTTTTTGTAGGTGGACGCGTAAAGGACATGTGGAGGTCAACTTCATTTTTTTTAAATGGACTGAGGTATTTTTTAATACATCAATCGATGCAGCTGAACATTCGTTATAAAAAACTACTAATGTATGTCGAAAAATTAGTAGTTCAGGAGATATTTCAATTTAAATAACTTTAAAATACCATTACTGTCGTACTAAGACGTTACACAAGTAAGTAAAGTTATTCAGCCTAGTTATTCAGGGGGCTGTTTCTGGCGCCTCACCCTGTATGTATGTTCCAAGGAATAAATCTATTGAATTTTTCTATAAATCTTTACAATCCCTGTACCTAATTGTCAAAAATCTAGAAACCGTAATTTCGACGGATCCCGTAAATCTAGTGTTAAAAATATGCGGTTGGAAATCGATTTTCCAACATTCACACAAGTAATTGTACATATATGTACATACATATGTAGAACGCTTTAAGAAAGGCCGCGGGAGCTTGAGACTTTTTGATATTCTGGTCGTCGAGAGAACCCGGCCGAAAGAAAAGCGAGAAATGGGGTTCGATATAGTCGACCCGTCGAAGATTAATGTTCGCGAGTTATCGCAACCCCTGATTCCGCCATCCCCGCGCCACCAGAGTCGGTCAACTTCGATTTTTGAGGGGTTTTAGGTTGAATCCATCGTTTGGGAAAAGCGAGATCGGCTGCACTCCGGTCCGCCGATGTCCCCGAGTAAAACCGAAACTGTGTTTGGTGAATTGCAGTGACTCGGGACTGGTCGGTAATCGCTGTCGGCGCCGAGGATGGCGAGGAGCAGCGGCACTGCACACGCATATCGGCGATGCACCGATTGCTCCGTTGTCGTCGTTCATCGCGATGCCGTTGTCGCAGTTCGTAGTACGTCCCCTCGCGAATTACAATCGATCGGAATCGGGTACGGTAGGAACGGCAACGACACTGGCACCTGCGGCATCAACAGCCACGCTACTACCAATTTCGATCGGGAAGAGGGCACGGCCGATTAGAGTCGCCCCATACGATATATCTGTCGACCTGCACGTGATTCATGTAAGTCGCTCTTACACCTTTCATTTCGTTCTTTCTTACTTTATTTTTCTCTGACGAAACGGGGTTGCAAAGATTGTTCGATTTTTGTTGCGCGATTTGATCCTGCAATATTATCGGTGGTTCCTGTAAACGATCTGTACTTACACTCCGAATCTTTATATGAGATAAAAATTGTCTGCATCTATTGCGAGGAGCGGAAGCAACTTAGGAACGTCATACGCTCCTTGAAAATAGTTACACAAAAGATCCTCGGGTCATATTTCACCCATTTTCGTCCTACACTTCAATTAATTTTATTGGGAATCTATTTTAATATATTTCACTAGCTGCTCGTGGCGTGCCTACGGCACACCCTAGCAACCAGGCCATCCGCGAGCGGCGCACAGTGGGCAATTTCGAGAAAATCTCGCTTATACGCAATTTTCTGAGGTATTTTCTGTATGTTAGCGATTTTTGTTTATTTTTTTTTATCAATATCCTTGTGTCCGTGCCACACCATCTAGCGACTCTGCTCGGTATGTAATCGGTCGGAACATACAGACATACTTTTTTACTTTATACAATTAGATTACAAGTTAATTAAATTTGTGAATTTCTTTATTATATCTTGCAGTTACTACATATATGTACATATAAATAGCATTTTTATGCTCACCACACATTTTTCTTACAAATTTCGCAAGCCGCATGTGTTTTACATATACATAATATGATGTTTTAGATTTTAGACAAATACACCAAGTTATAAACACATTTAGAAAGAAATCAAACATAATATAATACAGTATCTGGAAATAGAGAAAATGGGTTAATTTTCACCCGAGGAGGGTAATCAAAAGTTATATGTAGACTGCGGATTTTTATGGAAAATAACAATTACCTTCATTAATTCCAAGATATAGGAACAACATCGATAATGATTTCAACGAGTTGAAAATAATTCCTCGCAATTCTAGTCATTACGAGATTGCGAGTCTCTATGCATTTATGACAATAATTGGTAGGAGAATTTTAAAAGAATTTACGAATATCAACTTTTTAAAATTGTTAACACTATTTGGCAATTATTGAAAATATAAAAACGCTTTGAAATAGTGTACGAATGAAAAAATTAAATAATGAAAACCGTACTTTAAGCAAATCGAATATTCTCACTTCTATAAGGCATTTCACTTTTGTATGTTTTGTGCTTGGTAGGTTTAGTGTTAAAAAAGAGAAGATATTTTGATGCGGCTCCTGTGCTTCTGCAGTTAACGAAGAGAATTTCGGTTTCGCATAAAGATCTGCAATCTAGTAATGGCATAGGTTGTTTCGGATGTTCTACGTCCTATGCGGATTTTTCTAGATGCTTAGATTGCCTAGCTACTCCTTATCAGGGCTACTTATGAACGCGAGTGTATCCTTATTGATTTTTAGAATCGTTGGAGGATCGAACGGCCGTTGACGGAACATTCGTTCGCGACGAAATTGGGCATCAATATCCATGAAGGTTTCTCTATAAATTCGCTTCGAGAATCGTAGGCTTGAAAGCATAGTGTATCTGTACAGATCAATTCCACCGTTGACA
Organism: Lasioglossum baleicum; assembly: GCF_051020765.1. NCBI lineage: Eukaryota > Metazoa > Arthropoda > Insecta > Hymenoptera > Halictidae > Lasioglossum > Lasioglossum baleicum. The sequence goes on from NC_134929.1 coordinate 12,183,068, forward strand.
ATACCGATTTCATTGTAATCCGCCTCGACTCGTTCGAGGCTTGTGTGCTTCAAACGTTTGCCTTATTTTTTAACAGTGCTTGGAAGATAGAATCAGGGTTATATGTGAAGTAATATTGGCGTGCAGAATTCGAACTCGAGACCCGTTTGTTTACGAGCCGATCGATCTCTGCACTCGCTAACACTGCTCTGTCGGACACAATCTTTAACATTCAACCCTCGTGCACCGTTCGGGTCAGTTTGACCTAAATCGAAAATTCACTCTGAGCTATTCAGTGCCCACTGAGATATTACTTGGATTCTATTCTACGTTAAACCGAACTGTAGAATTACCATATTATAGCAATTACTGGACTGCGGATTTTATGCAATTTCAAATTGTGAAAAGATTACGAGAATATTTAGAAACACCGATATGCAGTAGGTGTAGAAAGTATTCGTACACCCTTTAAAACAGAATAACTTTTTTATAATTGTACTAAACGACCTGATTTTTTTTATTAGAAGCATTGGTTTACGAAACCAATTTATAAACACAAAAATTATAATGTACAAGGTTACATGCAAAAATAAAAAAGGCATTTTTCAAAACTTTTTTATTTGAGCCCTTAAGGAAAATTTAAAATATATGTTTCGTAGATCTATGTTAGTTATACACATGCTGAAAATTGCATCGAAATCGATTGACGCAAACCGACACGCATCGAAAGATGTACGATTCTGTGGATTTTAAGCAGAAACTGATCAAAAGTCGTGTGAAACTACGATTTAGCATACTAGCATAGATCTACAAAACATATATCTTAAATTTTCATTAAGGGCCCAAATAAAAAAGTTTTAAAATATGCCTTTTTTATTTTTGAATGTAACCTTGTAAATTATAATTTTTGGAAGATCTTTTTCGCATATCATTTCGTAAACCAATGCTTCGAATTGATTATAAAAAATCAGGTCGTTTGGTACAATTATAAAAAAGTTATTAGTTTTTAAAAGGTGTACGAATACTTTGTACACCCACTGTACGTATAATTTTCAGTTTATCAAAATTACTAAAGAAAATGAAACGGAACTTTTTACTTGGCTCCTGTTTCTTACAATCGACGCACAACATTTTTATTTTGCATAAAGATCCACAGCCTACCGGTGAAACATTTTTGATAGTTGAATGGATTCTTGTTGACAAAGGATATCAATAATTTGTAATACATACTACGACGTATGAGGATAAACATTTCTCTATTCTGCTGATTTCTTCCTCGAGTACTTTGTTTGAATTAGATGCATGGAAATTAGCATTATGAATATCTTCTCTGAAATTTAGTGGGGGTAGCTTCACGATTGGTGGTTAAGGAACACGCGTGAAACGAAGTGGGAATTATGCAACAGTTTCGCGAACGGTATGATGCAACGATCAAAGAAAGAGAATGCGCGATATACTGTTGCCGTTGTTTATATTGCGAGTGATAATGGTGACGAACCCATTGGAAGGCTAGCAATGTGTTTCGCACCTTTTACTGCAAACTAAACGGTGACTCAGTTTTATCTTACGTTAATTAAAATGTAACTGCGACTGTTCACTGGGGATCACGTTTGCAATAAATAAATTTCTTCTGAAGATAAATCTTCGATAATTGAGACACAAACTACTTTTGCATTTGGAAAGCACTTCTTTTCCGAGCAGTCCATCGCCGATGCCAATATTAAGAATCGGTAGACTGCGGATTTTATGCATTTATAAGAAAAACGAATACATCAAACGCAAAACGGTAGAAACATTTAAATAATTCAAACATACTATGTGTGTTGCATTATTTTCAACTCATTGAAGTCATTACGAAAAGAAATAATTCTCTATGTTGTCCCTACATCTTGCAACTAATGAAGATAATCTTTATTTTGCGTAAAAATCCGCAGTCCACGGATCACCTTTAATACTCCAGGTTCGACAATAAATCGTTCTACATTCGATTTAACGAGGATACTAAAATATCCCAAAGCCAAATGTCATCTCCTCGCACAGAGGTCGCTCGAATCCAGCAGTTAAATATTTGTGAATCCCGCATCCGTAATTCAATTATATAAGTCTCTCGGTACACGTAACAGCGTGTTTCACACCGATTCTCGCAGCAGTCGTTGTTACGAATAAAATTTTATCCTTTCTTCCCATTGTGTTTGTGCAACGGAACGGTAACGAGGAAAACAGGCAACGAGACGCGACAATGGCGGCAATTACTTATAATAGCAGTCACAATACTTGTTATAATATTAGTTGCTAGTATTGTCACTCGAGTTTCTCTTCGCGATAATCATTGGTGAACAGCGTGCGCTGTTCCAGCGATTACATATGCCGCTTCGGGTGGACGGCGTTTGCGAATTAAAATGAATAAAACATTCTACAGATTTAATGAAGTCACTGCTCACATAATTCGTGCTAATGGAATGGTGGAGTGGCTCGTTACGAACGGCGGCGATCATTTGGGGGGTACCAAGCGCAAAATGGCTCAAAGTCATCGGCTCTCCACGGTTCCTCTGTCGTTCCGCCATTCTTTTTGTTCGATATCGTACAATGAACCAGGTGCGCTGCGACCGGCTGCTGTTTCTCTCTCTCTCTCTCTCTCTCTCTCTCTCTCTCTCTCTCTCTCTCTCTCTCTTTATTTTTTCGTCGGCTACCGTGGAACACTATGCCGAAGACCTTGACATATTCACTGGCATATTGCTCGCTGTTACACGCGCGAACGCTTAAATAGTGCAAACGGCGAATTATCGACCACATCGCGACTCTTTCTGTGCGAACCAGACGTTGTCGGCCTGCTTTGATAACGGCGGCTGCAGTCGACGGGGGAAAAATTGTTCGCCAACGCTTTTAGAGGATGCGAGAGGAAGTTCTCGGTTAACACATTCACTGTCGACCCCTGGCCGATGTAATTTTTCACACAGACTTGCGGAGGAATGCGCTCAGATAATTCCCAACAATTTCAATTCAACCCTTAGCACTCAAATGGCGACTTCAAGGCGCCACTAAAAGTTGCCACGTTACCTAAAACAATTTTTACACCACCATGTTTGTATCGAAGAAAATGATAAAAATTTAAGCGTTGAAAGCACAAGTAATAGTAATAAATAGACAGCGGATCTTTATGAAAAAACTTCGTATCTGAATTGCAACAAACTGGAGTGAAGTGGAAGTTTATTTTCTTTCTTAATATGTTCAATAGATTGAAAATAATGTTGTAGTATTTTTACATTTTTCTAATGGTTTTACTTGTTCAAATTACACCTACATATTTTTCTCATAAATGCATAAAATCCGCTGTCCAGTAATAAACTTCACATGTATAAAACGAAATGAATCGTGTACAATTGAAAGATTTTAAGTCGGAGAAAATGTCTTGGTTTTGGAGTTCAACCAGTTCCGAGTACAAAGGTTTAAGGTTTAGGTTATCGTGTACAGACATATTCTTCGATCTCTTGTCGCTAGCGGGACAATACTAATCCAACAATAGAATTGTTTTGTCCCGAATGATTTTTGTATTACGGTCGTCACCAACATGTTCGTGACATTCTTCTGATTAAATTGATACGAAACACGACACGATTTCGTTCGATGTGCGATGTTAATAATGTGAGGGATACCTTCATGAAAGTTTCATAAAAGAACAATCAAAAACAAAAAAGGTTCTACCATTGAATTTATTATTGTACCCCACACAGTCTACATTTTTTGATATTTCATTCTACGCAGAGACAATACACATACCAATGTTTAGAAGTTACACGAATCAGAAAGTGTTCGGATGACGTCGAATTCAATACGAGAATTGTTCATTCATTGAGACAAAAACTTTGTAAATAGTACAACCCACGAGTACTCCACTTCGACTGCAAAATAATATAGGATGATTCTCCCCTCATTCTTTCATACTGAATCAATGAAATGCACTCGTCACGATCAACATGAAAGATCGTAGTATTCTACCAACAAAACCGGAAGTTGGAGATCGAACGTTTGCGACCGACGTCGTTCTAGTAGTTCTCCGAAAAATTATTCAACAATTACACAATAACATGCATGTTGGCGTGCTCGTCCGAAGAATTCGAAGAGTAGGTTTATTAATTGAATGAAACTACTCGACCAGGATACACAAATACGAACTTGGTGCAGAAATATAAAGGACTTGTGCAGACTTGGCCTCGAAGCAACGAAGTTAGAGGGTGCGCATCGAACTTGGCACCCTCCGACCGCAGTCGTCTCGTTTGTTATAAAACAACGAGCACGTTGCACTGATTACTAGAAAAAGAAAACGATCGCGTGCTCGGGGTGTTTGTTCAACGTTACGAGTACTCGTCTGTCCCCTACCGGATCTAACACGGACCCCATTTTTCTTTTGCAGAAATCGAGAGGACGAGTGCATCTCGCAGAATGGATTCGTGCGGGGTCTACTTGTCTCAGCTGCGAGCGATGCTCGTCAGAAATCTGTTGCTGAAGAAGCGAGAAAAACGGAAGACTACCGCGGTACGTCTGATCATTTTCATTCATTGTGTCTAGACTGCGGATTTTTGTGCGAAATAAAAATTGCATTAATCGCAAGACACGGGAGCTCTATAGACATTTATATCTTCTTTGAAGAATTTTGGTAAATTCAACATAATACATAAAACAGTATTTTTAAGTTCTTTAAATGGTTTCACCGTTTTGCGGTCGCTGTATTAATTTTTGTGAAAATCTGCAGTCTAATTATGTGTTCCATCTCGACACCGTCCATCGTGCACAAAAATCTATGAACCCTTAACACACTCGAAACATTCTGTAGTGCCATCATCAGCATCAATTGGTACAGGGAGACTCTCGATCAACATCTTCGTTCGCTTTCTTAGTTTCTGGTGAATTCATTGGGTGAACAGTTACCGCGTTGGAAACAATGGAAAGATTAATCTTCCTACAAAAAGTACCTCCAAAAATATAATATATTTTAAAAAATTGATAAATATAGCAGTTATGCTCTTGAACATCATCAATTAGAATAGTTGAAATGGCCCGTCATGCGAGGGTTAATATCAATTCTTAACCCTCTCGATGCCAGCCCCAAATAGGATATGCAAAAACTGCCAGAGCCGATTTAATGTTTACGTTTTCATTAAGGAATTATGGCGGGTACCTTCTATTCTCGCTAGCAGATTGGCAAATAGTTCACACCTTTCCCGTTACTACTTGGATGTATGTACACTAGGGTGGAACTTATTTTTTCACCATAAAATTTTGGGCTCGCACCCCCCAATATTATTCCATTTCATACAAAAATAATCTATCCAATGTTTTAGATCAATCGGACATCGGAAAGACTTCATGTTTTGCAGGAATTATTTTCTTAACCAATGGCACAATTTTAGGGGGGAGGGGGTGTGAAAAAGATCTCGCGCAAAAAATTTCACCAGGTATAGCTAAGGTCCACTCTAATGTACACTACCGGCCATAAGTATTTGACCACTTGGCGGAATCGAATCTAAACGTTTATATCAACTTCATAACTTAAATTACTTTGAAGTAGAATGAATATAAATGTATATGATTGACATAATGCATTACATGTTACGGATTTTACCAGTAAATGGATGAAAGTTATTAGATACTTCGTTCATCAATATTTTATAAATAAGTCCACAATTGTGTTTCTCTGATTTTTCAATTGTTTTCGTTCAATTTTTCTTATCTTTTCATTCGCAGTAATTGATGTTGAATATTGTCTGTATTATTAATTATTGTTTGTATATAAAAGTTAAATTGGGATGCCTTATTTTAAATATATTTTGTTTATTTTCGATAAACTGAAGGTGGTCAAATACTTATGGACGGTAGTGTATGTATGCAGTCCTCGACTGGCTTCCAATGTCTAGAAAAGGCTTTTTTTAAATTTAAGGACTGTTAGGAAAAAATGCATTTACGCACTAACATCCCTCCAAAAGATGACGGTTGGGAGGAAAGTGTGGAGCTCGACACGGTACTCTCGAATGTACCGGCCCCATATCCACTAAAAGAAACCTAACAGTCCAGGACTCAATATTGAGACCTGATCAACCTCCTACTGGACCAAAGAATGGTGAGCACTGCGACCCGCTATTCACATTACTCCAGTGCTCACATAGCTTTGGATCTCTCCCACGCCTGTTCTTGTCTTATCTAAGCGTCTAGATAGGACTAAGCGGGCTAGAACTCAGGCGAAATAGAAAAGAGCATAAGTATCATCAAATATGTATGTTTAAGAATGCTGTGATAGAATGCTCGGCGGTGCCATTGATCAAAGTAGCCGTCGTTATCCTTTGTTGTCAATCGAAAGCAAGCACGGGAACGGAAGATAGGGATGGGGGAAAGTTTGGAGAAAACAGAAAAGTTCTCCACCCGGCCGACCCTTGGCCCAGTTGGCACGTTGCTCTCCCAAAAACACCCACCGAAAACGAATTGGCAGCTCGCCCTCCCTTCTCTGGCAGAGCCGGCCGTGCGTCGCGTCGCGCGTCGGGACGAGAACGCGATCGCTTCGTCGCCATCCGATCAAACCGTCCCAGACACGGTTCCCCTTTTTCTCCTTTCTTCCGCTTCTTTTTTTCGTTTGCCTCCACGGCCCCGACGATTGTCGCTCGTGAATTCAAATTCCGACTCCCTGGCGTCGTCGGCTGTTCATAGTTTTCGCATCTCACCCCCGTCATTCGCCCCTCCCCTTTTTTCCCGAACCCGCTAATACATATTCGATCGACTGGGTGCACACCGATCTGGAATGCAGCTTCTCGTGGCCCACATCCAACTATTCAGTCCTAATATTCAATTAAAAATGATGGTTCATTTGATCGGGCTTGGTTAACCACCTGGGGAAGACGCGAACTTTGGACATTTTCTCTAAGAATGTTAATGGACTTTTGTTTTGAACGAGTATCTTATTTAAGAGTAGGTTCGTACATATATTGTACAAGTTGTCGCGCGCGTAACTTTTTCGTTGTAAAATCTTAAAAAGTACCCGAGCGATAGCCTTCTTTCCAGAAGTTGTTTTCCCGAAGACGCTGGCTGGAAAATTCTTTTTAATGAGAACATCATTTATCATTTCACAGGAAAATGAAAAACTCTGATGATTACAAGATTGTATTCTTTTAATATCGATAATTTAAAAATAGAATATTTAGGACAGATTGTTTGATAGGTCTTGTAGGTTTAGCATTAAATAAGTTGAAGATGGCATATCCAAAGCTAGAAATAAATTAAAGCAAGAAATAGATTGTTACTCGATCCTCGAGTTTTCTTCGAGTTCACAAAAATTATAGAAAAATCCGTAGTCAGCCCACGGAAAGAAGCGGTGCTCGCAACCTTTAGCCTTAAGCACTTACGCCCTTTGAAATTTGTATGACCGTGCCGCGAATGGTGCGGCATCAGCATTCGAAGCTGCTCGAGCGCCATGGAGGAAATAGTTGATTGAGAAAGCTAGTCCTGTCGCGTCGGTCGCACGTTTTCCACGAGATTTCGAGTGATCCAGCCTGCGTCGCTCGTCGAACTTCTTTGTGATCTTGCCAGGATAAAGGGTGGCCAGAAAGGGGCGGAGGGGCGAAGCAAGAGCCTAAATATAGCTCGTTACAGGTAGAGAAAATCGATTTATACATAAAATAAGTATTCGCGTCTATACTTAGTCCCGCCTTCCTAACGCGAGCCACTCGATTAAGGTGCCTTCTACCATAAAATTGTTCGACCTCGGTTGCGGCGTCGAGCGGATAAAAAAAATAATAAAAAAAGACCGCTGGGGAAATACTTTGTGCGCGCCTCGCGAAAAAGTAATTTAATATTGGATGATTAAAACTGCCCGGGACACCGGAACACGCGGCTGCTTGTAAATCTTGCGTTAGCCCGGTTGAGGAGGCGAAGTATGGATCTCGTTAGCGGAACTATGATGCAATTTGAACTGGTGCATATGTTAATCTATCGTTTCTCGCGTGTAACACCATCATTGTCCACCAAATGACTGCTGTTTCTCCGAGGTATCGGCAATGGTAGTCAAAGATCTCTTTATTTTTATACATCTGACTACTCGGACGAATACATATCAAACAAATTTTTTTTACTCTACAAATAAATGAATAACTTAAATTCACAAAAGCTATCATTAAGTCAATATTTTGCCCCATATTTTCATTTGATTACATATACTTATTGCTTAAGTGACCGCCATTACTCCATTCTCCCCTAAGTTCTGCCAGAACATCTTTAATCCTTTGCGGTCTTGGCAACACGTGCGATTGCATTTCAACGAATCCGCACCTGACCGAGACCACTTTCGAACAGCATCATAGTTTAACACCAAACCTACCAAACATTAAAAATAAAAATGACAATATTCAACGTACGTATTTAGTTTGTTCGCAATTTTTATGATAATACATGAACAGGGATATTTATTCTGTTATTTTTCATGAACGCACATTTCTATCGTTTTAATATACTATTTATTATTATTATATTTATTGTATTGGTATAGGTTTTCACCCATTACAACGTCACGGTTACCTCGTTACGTACACGATCAAAGTGACTGACTTTCAAGTCATTTGGGACAGAAAATGGCAGTGATTATTTCTTCCTGGGGACTTTCTGTTTGCCCTCCTTTCCCCTGAAGATCCCTGGATCGATGACGTTGGTAGGTCCGTTGTTCCACATTGAGGTCGAGATGGTTTCTGTAGGGTCGATGGTGGACGGCAGTAGGTGCGGGCCAACGAGGAAATAAACTTGCTCGACCCAGGTGGGCAAGGTGAGCCCGGTAACACAGCACTGCCACAAGGGCAGTCCTAGATGGACCAGCATCATCCGGAAGTAGACGGTGAAAGTATCTGCCAGATGGTACCATCGATCCGTGTCCTCTCGATGAAGCCAGATGCTCGGACTCTCCTGATCCGGTTTTGCACGGTACACCATGTAGACTTTAGCCTTTCCGCTTTGCGGATAGCATTGGCTAATCTCGAACATCTTGCAACCTCGTGGGTTACCGGCCGGAAACGCGTTACCAGCCGCGTTCTCAACGTCCACAGGGCTCTTCGAACCCGTCGAAGTCGCCAATCCTGCATCTGAAGATTCTGGCTTCGAACAGTCTGCTTGCGTCTCCTTGTTAGCAGAGTAACGTTTCAGAGAGGAGAAACTGCCAATCTCCAAGCGACCCACCGAGAACTCCTCGCCTGTTCACGAGATCAGAGATAGACGGATAGATAGAGATAACGAGAATTATGATAGTACTGTCGTCGCGGGGGTTAGACTGCTATGTATTTTTGGATGAAAACGAAGCTAACGAAGCTAACCGTGGGATCACGGAAAAATTGGGGATCTTTCAATAGGCTCCGAATGAAAGCCGCACGAATGTCGTCGTATTGGCAACATTGAGTCCATTATTTCATTCTTAACCCCTTAAGCTCTGATTTTCCTGTGAGTCTCACTAAAGTCTAGAATTGAAGTTTTTTAAAGTTTCTTCATCATTACTTATTCATTCCATATACATTGGGGGACAAAATGATAAGGCACCGTTGTACACACACAAAATTGTATATGTCGTAAAATCTCAGTGGAAACGTATTATATTCACGTACGAAAAGAAACTAAATTTGGATGGTCCAGATGGACACAAGTACTACATATTTCCATGATTTAAGAAAGGAACAAAGGGTTTCAAGTCGTCGACAATGTGGTGACGGTACAGTAATGATATGGGGAGAAATCGGCTATAGAGGAAAAATGGAAATAAAATTTATTCAAGGCCGCATGAATAGTTCTGGCTACTTAAATTTAATTAAAGAGCAAATTGGAACATATGCTTGCAGAATTGCTGTCAGAAAATATACATAGATCTACAAAACATATATTTTAAATTTTCATGATGGACCCAAATAAAGAAGTTTTAAAAAATGTCTTTTTTATTTTTGCATGTAACCTTGTAATTACAATTTTTGGAAAATCTTTTTCGCATATCATTTCGTAAACCAATGCTTCTAATTGATTATAAAAAATCAGGTCGCGTTTGGTACAATTATTAAAAAGTTATTCTGTTTTAAAGGGTGTACGAATACTTTCGTCCCTCACTGTATGTACAAATGAATGTTCATTGCTAAAAACCTTGAGGTGCCTTATCATTTTGACCACAAGTGTACCATATGCAATGAATAAGCAGCGAAAGAAATGCACATTGGTATTGGTATAGGATAGGCTAGCTTGAACGAAATATATACTAACTAGAAGAGTAGAGCGTATCGGTTGTGGTTGCCACCGTCGCGGGTATCAACAAAAGCACACGTTTTTATTTTTATCTGAAGTTGATGATATAGAATTTAGTTTCCAATTTGTACTTTGAGGTGGTTCAATGGTTCTGTGATAAGTTTGTTTGGATAAGTATCATTCACTGGGGAACCATTGTTCATTCGTGAGAAATTGATCTTCGGCCCATTTTTCATTCAATCGTACGCGAGATTTGGAATGCGAGCTACAACCGTACTGTTTAGAATTCTGTTGTGGAATGTAACATGCATCTTAAGGGTTCGTTCATTGGACAGGTCACCCTAGATTTTTGCGAAAGGCGACAAAGGTATCGAGTCGAAATAATAGGCGGATATTCTAAGGAATGACGATCTAAAGTCTAAAGGGTCGGAGGTGGAATCCGGGGTAAAAGGATCGTTGAGAGGGTTGGATAACTCTCTAGGGAGTAATACCTGCTATCTCGAGGTTCCAAAGAAGCTGAAAACCGTCGATCGAGAGGTAGAAGTTCCTCAGATCTTCGGGGAGCACGCAACAATGCCGTTGCTCCCAGTTCGCGATGGCGGTGGCCTCGCATCCGCTCCTCCTATCGACTCGCACGTTCTTTACGTACGGCAGGTTCTCGAGAACCTTCACCACGCCCAGCGTGAGGTTCTCGTAGAACGAGTCCTCGGTAACGACGTCCACGAAAAAAGACATTGCATCCCCTTGATTCGTTAACCGTGTCCTCGCTATTTGCATCCGTTAGATCCGGAACCCCACCGGGTCATCAGTCCCTTTCTCGTTTCCTCGGCGATTCGCAAATCAAACCTTGCACGAGTCGAGACGCTGCCTTCGAAACCCCATGAAACCTGAATAGTTGCTAAACTTTGTATATTTTATATTTTGATTTTCTCATGGAAATGCGCCGTAACAATTAATTGTACCTTCGCAGCGAAACAAATGATTACTAGATTGCGAATCTTTATGCAAAATAAAAATAATGCACGTCAATTATAAGAAACAGAAGCCAAATGAAAATGTATTTCATCTTCTAATAATTTCACTAACAATAAATCTTCACATTTTTATATTTCATCTATTAATTTTAGTTATAAATGCATAAAATCCGCAGTTTACTAATCATTAACCCCTCAGGGACGTCTGGACACGCAACGAACCACATTATTGTTCGATCGAGTCATTCATTCGTGTTAAACAGAATTTCGTTCTGTTGTTATTAAAAAGTTCGCAGTATCCTTCGGTCTTTGAAAGACTAGAAAATATCTACCATTAATTAGTTCTGTACTTCCATTCCGTAAAGAACATCTTACATCTTATTTCCGGTTCGAGGCTCATGCAAGACGAATTGAACACTTGTTTGAGGGCTTATGCAACGTAGAGAAGTTCAATATCTACATTGAAAGCAAACTACTCTTTTCAGGTCAGCTCGACCCGAATAGGATTATAATTCAATAAAGTTCATCTTCGTAAGCAAAATTTCTGAGGAATACCTCGATGTCTCTGAATCGGGATACACTAGTCAGAATGGAAATCGAAAAGAAATACATTCTCGTAGACAGTTTTCTTAATAGTAGGGTCTCCATAATTGTATCATAATAAAAAGCCGAAGAATTAATTGGGTTATAATACTGATGGTAAGAAATTGCTAATGGTACCGAAGGATTTACTAAAAAATCCTTGGATATAAATTATAAACTTTCAACCATCTATAGAATGACGTGCAGTTTCAGTAATACCTTTATGCAAAATAAAAATGTTCAACATCAATCGTAAGATACTGGAACCAGATAAATACTTGTTTATCCCTTTAAAAATTTTAAACAATTGGTGAAAATACATTGATACTATTAAATTATTTTGATCTTTCCACTGTCATCTACTTATGTATATTCGTCGTAACTGCATAAAATCTGTATTCTAATAATTAATAAGAAAAATTCTTTAAACGTATGTAGTACCAATCAATGATCTATCTGTTGAAGTACATTTTAAATAAACCACCAAAGATGGCAGGGAGTAATCGGTAAGAAAATTGAAACAAAAATCAAAGTGCAGCGGGGTTGAATACGCTACAGAATAATCTCTAATAGGTAATGTATTAACAAGACTGTCTTACGGTCGGCGAATTTTGTCCGGAATAAAAATCTTCAGGCCCCGACCATTGAGTCCTCGTTCGGTATGCAAAATTCCGTGGAAAATACGCGAGTAGAGGCCGAATCCGTAGGTTTGACGAATCGAGGGCAGTCGAGCCAGGTGTGACTGGTTCAGCCGGTTGTTGATCGCCATGGTGACCGAATATACGTACTTATATACATAATATCAAACCGACCCGGCGCGGCGCGGCGTATCCTCTGGCCAAGGGATTGTATCGAACGCTTTTGCGCAGGTTCGGCCTGCACGACAGGTGTGGGAGAGAATGCAGGTGGGTTAATTGTTATGCATGCACAGGGGAGTTTTCTTTCAGAGCGGCGCCCCTGCAATTTCGAATCGAGATAATCCCATAGAATTTCGTAATGTACATTACCAACTATCAATCGAGGCTGGCAAAAAGCTCCCCCCCATGAACTATTCCGGCACAGTGCGCGGCGTTCCCCTTGCATACATCACCGTTGTATCACCCCTTGCGTACCCCATTCTTCTTTTATTAATACCGGTCTCCCCATTCGTTTTCACAAACGTTTTCCACCCTCAGCTGAGTTTTTACTGTCTCCCCTTTACCCAACAGAACTTTTTCACGTTTTCTTCGGAAATTCAATTCACCTTTGTACAAAAGAAAATGCGGTTGAATGTCCTTTGTTCTCAATAAGTCCAGAAACACAAGGTTTATTATATATACACTGCAAATTTTTATGCAAAATAAAAATTGTCTGCATTGATCGCAAGATTATGGAGCTACATAGACGTTTATATATTTTTTGAAATAATTGTAGCGAGTTGAACATAAACAGTATGTTTAAATCTTCTTAATCTTTTTACCGTATTGCGTTTGATTAATTTTTATTTGAAGTCGTCTACTTGTACATATGACTAACTTTATATCGATGTAAGTAAATTGATATCTCTGATATCTTTATCACAAGTGTGACTTATTAATGGTACACACGACATACGATAACCAATTGATATTACCAATTATATTAACAGGAGAATAAAACGAAGAAAACGCGGCAAAATATGTAATACAAGTAAAGCAATAAAACTGGAGACCACATCATAAATTTAACAAAATTCTATGCATTCCCACGAACAATTAAAAACACAAACAAGAATATCATTCATGCTTCGTCTCTCCATCTCTCTCATCTAAACTAAAATTTTTTAAAAATGCCAAAAAATAATGTTGTTGGAAATTGATTTTTACAGGAAGTCTTCCTGCCACTTTGCACCTTAGGCATCCTGATCGTGTTGAAGGTGATGCCACCAAATCCAAATTACCCCGCGATGATGACGGAGAGGCAAGAGGGGGGCATATTCGAGGCGCTCAACGGATACAAGAACAACACGATCGCCGTCGTTCCGAATTCGACGGAAACTTTAGTATGTGGTCAATTCGCCGTTCCACGGCATCTATCGTTTTCTCCCCTATGTCTTGTCGGAGGCCATCGGGCTCGAACGGTTTCCCTAATCGTCCCATTCTATTTTAGAACTTCTTGAGCTCGATGAATACCCTTTGGTTGTCGATGTGGGATCATCCTGGCAAGCTACCCTTGAATTTCGTAGTGTTCGACACGAAGGACGACCTGCAAGCTGCGTACTGGAGAGACCCGTACAGCATACCTCTAGCTGTGATCTTCGAGGATTCTCAGCCTATATCTCAGCGCCTTCTGTAAGACAATCGTAAAATTGTCAAAATTGTCGACGCGAGCCTCCAATATTCTTGAAGAATATCCTGAAAATTTAGTCTCCTAAGAACACAACTTAACATGTTCGCTACCACCATCACAAATATGTGACAATGTGACATCCATAATCCGACAATTCACTTAAAAACAGTCTAATTAATTTTATGCACTTCGTTGTTCAAGGTCATAGTAGAATGCATAATTTTCAGAGAATCTGTGACTTTCTTCTGCTAAATTGTTTTAACAATTAAAAATTGGGTACGTTGCATTTAATAAAACTTTCGAACAAAGAAGGTAAGCAACGAAAAAAATGCTGGTAGCGAACGTGTTAAGGAGGTAGACTCGTTTCCAGGATTGCAAGGGTGCAGGATGCGCCTTCTCATGTCTCGATAATGCAAAGATGGCGTTTTTCAGTAGTCAAAAGCGCTAGATAAGACATCAATCTAGGTCGCGATCGCTCTCAAAAGTTCTATTTTTGCGTTTACGAGGCGTAATTTGCATTTTTCAGCAGCATGAAGCTGTCGCAGCTGTATGCTTCCGGATACAGTAAAGTCGCAATCTAGCTCCCTGAGGATCTCCACGATCACTGTCCCTTCGCCTACCCCTTCCACTGGGGGGCATCCCCGCGAGGGGCTAAGAAGCTCGGAGCTTGGTCCGTGTTTACATGCTGTCCTTTTCTACGTTCGGCGCGGTTGACGCAGTGATAAGAAGATGGTTTCTCTACACGATCTCTGCCCCTGCTCGGAACAGGCGATGGGAGCTAGATCGCAACTTTACTGTAATGCAAATTACGCTGCCGAATAATGCAAATTATGTCTCGTAAACGTAAAAATAGGACTTTTGAGGGCGATTGCGGCCTACAATGATCTTTTATCTAGCACTTTTGACTGTACTGAAAAACCCCATCTGTGCATTATCGAGAAATGAGAAGTCTACCCGAAACGAGAGTCTACCCCCTTGAGGCATAAACAAACATTTCTAACACAAATCAATCAATTTGGTTCTCGAATTCCTGCTCAATTACCGAAATAAGCATCATTCCAAACAGAAAGTAGAGGGTAGGAGTGAAATGACAATTGGTGGGAAGAGGCCGCGAGTCTGCGATTTCTTCCGGAATAAACGCTGATTACGTCTTTCTGTTGCGTTCCAGGTATGAGATAAGAACTAATCCTTTATACACGAATCCGCCCTCACCGACCGAACTGTATTCCGCCCCAGTTACTTGTCGAAAGGACACCAGCCATTGGATGGGTGGCGTATTGTCGATAGAGACTGGCGGATCATGTCCCGCGAACAATTACCTGCACTCTGGATTCTTGGCGTTGCAGTTGATAATGGATATTACAAAAATAAGAGTATGTACCCGGCTATTTGGGCTGGCATGCTTTACTCTAGTTTATAGTCCTGGAAAAATCTCTAAAGAAGTTCGCCATTGCGGTGAATTCTTTCTTTACCATTGCCGTTGATTAAACATAACATTTTTGTATCTTTTACTATATAATTAGTAGACCGCGGATTCTTATGCAAAATAAAATCTTTCTGCATCAATTGCAAGAGACAGTAGGAAGCCAGTTACACATTTCATTCTTTCTCGAATCATTTTAACACTTTGACAATAGTATATCTTTGTTCTTCAATTATCTCAGTTTCTCTCCTGTTTTAAATCGCCGCAATCGCTTATTTTACTATAGAAATGCATAAGATCCACAGTCTAGTTTTACATAAAGATTAACTTTAGAATAATCTGAACATATTTGAATAACTGTGTTGATCGCACAAACCTCCGTACTAATGCAACGATACGCGTTGGTAATTTACAGCTAGACACAGGGAACACAGATGTAAACGTGCCGGAAGTTAGGCTGGAGATGTTCCCGAAGGAAGCTTTCACTGCAGGTAACTATAGAGAATACTCCACAGAGGATTGATTGTTATCTCTGCACGTTGAGTAACGAAAGCTATCCAACTACTGTTAGAAGGAACAAAGTAGATTAACAGAGATAGAAGAAAGGCTATAGGTTTAGAAATGAAATTGATACTCGAGAAATATATTTTTTCTTTGTTTCGTGGGCATATTTCTAAGAATATGTTTTATTTAGACTGGATGCTGGCCTTTAGAGTTGTTATACCTCTCTTTATGGTACTGGCTATCTCGCAATTCGTCACTTACCTCCTGATCCTGATAGTCGGTGAGAAGGAGAAAAAGATCAAGGAAGGAATGAAGATAATGGGCCTAAGAGATTCTGTCTTTTGGTAGGTTTACGGTAGAGTGTGATCGAGAGACTGATAGATTTCTTTTCTCTGTTTTCTTTTTTCGTTTTTCCATTGAGCATGCGTGTCCGACGAATATGTATTTTGCATGAACCGGTAGACGAAAGATTGACATAGAAGAAGTCTGTCGATTCTGTTGCAACAAATAAAGACGTTATTCTCTTTTTCGTTACAGGTTGTCATGGTTCATTATCTACAGCGTGTTTGTCTTGCTGCTTTCTGCTGTTGGGGTCATACTACTTTTTACACTTCAGATGTTCCAGCACACACACTTTTTACCGATATTCCTTTTAGTAGTGCTCTACAGTTTCTCCATAATCATGTTCGCTTTCATGATAACCCCCTTCTTCGATAAGTCACGGGTGAGTGTATTATCCGTTCAATTATTAACCAATTATTAACTCGAGTACTATTCGAAATTCGAATTTTCAGACCGCTGGTGTGCTAGGCAACTTCGCTGTCACAATATTAAGCTTAATGTACTTTATCCAAGTATTCGTTAACGACTCCAGTTCCATTTCCTTTTGGGTGGTATCGCTTCTCAGTCCAACAGGCGTCGCTTTGGCAATGGATAAAGTTTGTATCGAAACAGAAACTGTTTTAACCCTTAGCACTCGAGCGACGATTCCGAGGCGCTACTAAAAATTGCTATATCGTTAGACTACAGATTTGATGGGTTTATGACGAAAACGTGCCGGTGCAATTTAAAATAGTAGAGAGATTAATAAGAGATTTTAAGAATGTCGATATACTATTTTCAACTGTCTGAGTGCAAAGGGTTAATATTATATACGATAAATGTATGTTATCGGTGTATGAATATTTTCCCAGGCTCTTGTGCTGGACTTGCAAGGCGAAGGAGTTAATTTCGATAATCTTTGGTCTGGTCCCGGTATACCCTTTGGAGGAAGTCTTATTATGATGACGTTAGACATCTTTTTGTATGCTTGCTTAGCGTATTACTTCGACTGTGTCATACCTAGTGAGTGCATCAAGTTATTCTTCGTTTAATCATCATTTCCCAAAGATTATGATTATACATAAAGAGTATCCCGCTAACATCTGTTACCAGGCGATATTTCCGGCCACGTATGGTGCCAATAATCTTTTCCCAAAAGTTGTTTCTTTCAAGATGTCAAGTTTTGAGTAGGAAAAATTTGTTGCCTCGTAACAGACTTAGCGTAGCATGGCACTGTTACATATTTCGGGATTAAATTGATTCTAGGCGAATACGGCGTTAAAAGAACTCCCTGGTTCTGCTTTACGCCAGGCTTTTGGTGCCAGAGGAAAGCTCCAAGGGTGGGTTTGCAATACAAGAAGAAGACGGAGAGACAAAGTAGAGAAAAACTTGGTTTACAGTCGTACTTACAGGTACCGTCGTCGAATGGCGAGTCAAATTCTTTCATACCTGGCGAGGAGACGAACCGTGACATCGAGCCAGTGGTAAGGGAGATGAAAGGTCGCGAAGCCATTAGGATAGTCGACCTTTACAAGTCCTATCAAAAATGTCGCAAGCCAGAGACCAAAGCTGTAAATGGCATCAATCTGACGATCTATGAAGGACAAATAACCGCGATACTTGGCCATAACGGAGCCGGCAAGACGAGCCTCTTCAACATACTGACTGGCTTGACTGCACCAACTGCCGGCACCGCTTTGATTTTCGGCTACGATGTCAGAGATTTCCAAGACATGCAAAATATCAGGAGTATGACTGGCGTTTGTCCGCAACACGACATTCTGTTCGATCTTCTGACTCCCCGAGAACACCTCGAATTCTTTGCGGCTGTACGAGGAATTCCTAGGACAATGATAGAACACGAGGTACATCCTTCTCGATTTTCGTCTAATCATATTTAAGCCATCTCCATAAATATAAATGGAGATATTTTTCAATTGTTCGTTACAATAATTACTTTGTAAAATTTCATTGAACTTCTGTCACAAATCGTCTTAAATATTGTATATAAAGACTAACCACTTGAAGCAAAAATTAAAAAATTTAAATTTGGTACTCGTTGGGTTAATAGGAAATCGTGTACAAACTTTTGCATTCACATAATATTTCGTGATCGTCGCCAGGTGAGGAAAACTTTGAAAGACATCGACTTGTCCGAGAAAGCGGACACTTTCGCAAAATATTTAAGCGGTGGCCAGAAGAGGAAGTTGTCTGTGGGTATAGCCATTATCGGCGATCCAAAAATTATCATCCTCGACGAACCCACCGCTGGAGTAGATCCTTACTCCAGAAGACAGATGTGGTCCTTTCTGCAGTCCAGACGTCACGGCAAAGTAATATTGTTGACCACCCATTTCATGGATGAGGCCGACATATTGGCGGATAGGAAAGCGGTGATTAGTAAAGGGAAATTGCGTTGCTGCGGTAGCTCCCTGTTCTTGAAGAATAAGTTTGGCATCGGATACCATTTAACGTAAGTCAGAGACAAATAGCAAATAATAAAATGTAATAAAATAAATAGAATAGAGTAGATATATAATATATTATTTCCATTTGCCTTCCGGCTTCGCGGTAACTTTCGGATACACTATTCCATCCAATACCATGCTGATACACTATAGAGAGTAAAAGAAGCAGAATAAATAGTAATAAAATATCATAGAATATAATAAAATGCATGTATCGAAGTATCCGTAAACAATGAAAATTGTCCGCAGGTTGGTACTCGAGGGAAACGCAAGGGAACACGCCATCAACAGACTGGTAACTTCTCACGTGTCAAAGGCTGAGAAGGCGAGACGCCACGGTCGAGAATTGAGCTTCATTTTGCCTCACAATTCTGTGGAGAATTTCGCACCGCTTTTCTCGGCCATAGAACACGAGATCAAGACCAGGACGAGTAGATTAGGTATCAGTAGCTATGGAGTGTCGATGACCACTCTGGAGGAGGTGTTTCTGCACCTAGAGAAAGACGAAGGCACAGAGTGCACCATGGACAATTTATCCAAGAAAATGGTACGGAATCGTGCGTTGAGTAGGTCGTTGTCGTTACAGTCTAAGAGCACATCTTACCAGAGCTTGCAGAACGAGGGCGTCACCGTTCAGAATGACGGCCAAGCGAAAGGTAAATTTATTTTAACATGTACATGTAACGCTATCGCATTATCGGATATAATATCTTTTTTCCGTCGTTTATAGGCGAGTTACCAGACGGTGTCAATAACGATAGGAATCCTCCTGTTCTCGGCCTCGGGTTGGACCCTATAAAGATCCGGCCTAACTTCCTGCAAACCCTGTACGCCATGCTTCGCCTAAGGATACTCAGGCTCTTCAGGAACATCCAGTTATTGTACTTCACCATCGTTGCGCCTCTCCTATTGATCGCTCTTGGTCTGCATTTGAACAGTATTCAAACTCTCGAGGTCAAGATGCAATCTCTAAAACTGAACACTGGTACGTCTTTTCCACGTATTACGAAGATTTTCCACAATTTTCGTTGAAACTGCTATCTACCCTCTGATTTTGATGATTTTTCGATACATCTTGTACAACATATCCGAGAAAAAAGAAAAAACCATCGAAATCGAAGAGTAGATAGCTGTTCTGCAGGTTCGCCGAATTTCGTGAAATCGAAATCGGCATAGGCAGTTTTCTTTCTTCGTAGATACCTATGGCAACGAGACCAAAGTTTTGTACTCCAACAATACCGATCGCGACATCACGCCTCTAATCGAGGGGATAGGTCGAGATATCAGATACGTTGAAGAATACGACGGAGATTTTGCAAACTTGTTGAAAATCGCACCTCACGCGGCTGTTTTCAGCGTTAACGAGTACAGCCAACGCAAGATCAACTTGACCGTCGTTTATAACGACACTATGCAACATTCCCTACCGATTCTGATAAACGTGCTGTCCAACACCTATTATAGGTATGCATGCACGTATTTCAAAAGCTGTAATCGTCCGAAGAGTTATTAACACTTGAATTTGCATTACTTTCGATCAGGTTGGTCTCGGGTAAAGAGCAATTAGAGTCGATAAGGGTGAAAACCCATCCCTTCCAGCAAACTTCCCAACCACAGGAGTTCAACATCGGCACAGGCAGCTCTGCTGTATTCATTGGAATGAATTTCGTACTGCTACCAATCATTCTAGTCGTGGACATGGTCTACGATCGGGAAGTAAGATCAATTTATAGAATATTCAATGTGCTTTGCTGTCGGTTGTACGTCAACGGTTTTGTTTATTTTGAACGTTGTCTATTCGTAGATAAAAGCGAAGAATCAACTTCGCGTGAATGGTCTGTCGTTTTCGATGTACTTTCTGACCTACTTCGTCGTACTTGTCGGCCTGATAACGTTCATCTGTCTCTGTATACTCGGCATCATATTCCTCTTCGATGTGCCTTCGCTTCAAGAGATACCAGCACTCATCACCCTCGGCGGTCTTTTAATGCTATATTGCCCGGCGTCCATCCTCTTTTCCACGTGTCTCAGTTACATCTTCGACAAAATGGATTCTGCACAGAGTATTCTACACAATATTGCCGTCTTCTTCGGGCTCATACCCTTTATACTAGTTATGGGTCTTGACATGTTGGGTCTTAGTAAGTAATAATACTGAATTATTTATTTTTTTCGAACGATTAACTACTTTGCTACCAAACAGTTACTCTGTAATCTAACAAATGTATGTAGTAGAACGGTACACGGGTGCTCGCTCTCGTTGCACGGAAACAAGACCGGAATTTCAGGCAAGATCCGTAGTTTTTGCAAACAGAATGCAAAAAACGGGAATTTTATCGGTACTGCAATGAGAGCGAGAGAACCTACTGTATTCGATATTCGGAATAAGCTAAATATACATAGTGTTTTGTAGTATCGGTAGTCGGAGAGTTCGCAATACCGAAACTTAATCCGACGACTCGTTCACCGGTAACGATGATCGCTCTTCCAGGTGGAATAGCAGCATTCGTTCTGCACGTGATCTTCTCTTTAATAAACACATTGTACGTGCCATACGCTGCTGTGTATTATGTCGGACGAGTTCACCTGATGTGCTCCATCAACGCCGCTTGCCACCATCTGACCATGTCCGATTATCTAACTACAGAAATAATTATAATGGCCTTTGGAGTGCTTCTGCACTGCCCGCTGTGGTTCTTTATACTTTTGATATTGGATACCAAAAAGAATGGTGGCAACGTTAGCGACATTTTCAAGCATTTCCTGGTTAGAATCGTTTCTTCGCATTCCCTGGCCTGTAACCTTTCGGCAAATCATTGAACTTCAGTACTTCTATTCGCAGCGCAACGGCGGCTCCGTCGGCGAGGAAATAATGGAAAATGCGGATATCGGAGAACACGAGGACGCGGACGTCAAAGCCGAAAGGCAGAAAGTTTTTAATCTCATCACTTCGTCATCCGTTCAAGAACCACCTGTAGTTCTAGTACAGGTACGAATTTTAATCGATAATCATTGAAACTCTGAATTTGAGGCTTTGTAAAATAAATTGGCACCGCTCGTTCGTTCGATAGAACCTCCGAAAGGAGTATCGACACAGAGAATCAGGTTCCTGTAGTTGTTGCTCGAAGCAAGACGAGGAAGCGAGTCAAATACAACGAAAAGTTGCTGTAAGAAATCTCTCGTTGGCGGTCGAGCCGGGAGAGGTGTTCGGTTTGCTGGGTCACAATGGCGCCGGCAAAACCACGACAATGAAGATTATCATAGCAGAGGAAGCGGCCTCGCGAGGTAGAGTGCATATCGGTGGTCACAACATTAATTCCAATTTGTCAGAGGCTTTCAGACAGATGGGCTACTGTCCTCAACACGACGCTCAATGGAAAAATATCACCGTCAGGGAACATTTGGAATGTTACGCTGCCATACGCGGTGTACCATGGGGAGATATCGGCAGGTAACTGTATTTATTTTTATTATCTACAGAACTTATACTTGAAAAAAAATGCAAAGAATTGATCTTTCAATAAAAAATCCAGAACACCCCGTTAACCCTTCACCTTTAACCCTTAACCGTTGACGCGGTGTCTAGGACAAACCATTGGAATTTCTTGAACTAACATTTACAAAAAAAATAGAAATTGGGGTACCGCAAAATCCTCGACAGTTAGGCATTCATTTTCGAGTCGAGTGTACAAAGATTTGACTCTTGGTTTTCTTTATAGAATCGTAGACCTCTATTTGTCCGGATTACAAATTCACGAACACGCGGACAAACAAACCCAGGAATGCTCGGGTGGAACCAGAAGAAAGCTCAGTTTCGCTATGGCGATGATAGGTGGTCCAAAAGTCGTCTTAATGGACGAGCCCAGTACAGGGATGGATCCTAGGTCGAAAAGGTTTCTATGGGATACAATTCTAGCCAGTTTTCAGGTGCCTATCAAAACATGATATTTTCTATTGCAGTTTGAACGTTTGGTCAGCGGTGGTAATGGAATGTTTTTTTTTTGCAGGGTGGTAGGGGAGCAATTTTAACGACTCATTCGATGGAGGAAGCGGATGCTTTGTGTTCGAAAGTCGGTATAATGGTGAAGGGAGAGCTTAGGTGTATTGGCTCCACCCAACATTTGAAGAATCTCTACGGTGCTGGATACACCCTTGAGATGAAACTCCAGGGCGGTGATTGCACGCCCACGACACCTTCTGGCGACAGGATTACTAGTCTGAAAGAATTCGTTTCCAGCCTGTTTCCAGATGCTACCCTTGAGGAGAGTTTCGCTGACAGATTAGTTTTCGGTGTTCCCCAACACGCAGTTACCTCGCTGGCCGAGAGCTTCATGCAGTTGGAAAAGGGTAGGTGAATGCTAATCGCGATCACAGTACTTACATTACTACTGTACAAAAGAAAGAAGCACCCGGCCATATTTAATAGAAAAGCGTAAAAAATCAAATAAGAACACTAAGTTTTGAAAAAGTATTCCGCTGTTTCGCTGTTCCGCTAGTTCTGAGAATATACATCTGTGTTATTGCGGATGATCTAATAGTTTAAATGCAATAAATCAATCATTGTACAATACAATTTCTACATAAAGATATTGTTTGACATCATATCCTATAATTATACTGGGTGCTTTTTTCTTTTGCACAGTAGTGTATATTGAAGAAAAATAAAAAACAAATTCTTTTCTAATTAATCCCATTGAATTGTCTAGCCAAGCTCGAACTGGACATCGAAGAGTACAGTTTCAGCCAGACCACTCTGGAACAAGTATTCCTGAAATTTTCCCATTACGATGAATCAAACTCGGGGGAATGATGACTCGCAACGAGTGTGTTGATTCTGGTGCGTTGTATAGTGAAATATTCACGGGACCGTTCAAGTGTGAACAAGTTGAGAATAATAGTGATCTGTTCGTTAATGTTCCGATGTGAATACCACGGATAAAATCGATAAAGACAGCATTCTTAAGTATCAAGAACGTTCTATTGTAGTAACAAGGGAATTTCACGTTACCGATCTGTGCGGATTGTGAAGTTAGATTAATTCCTGTTTTAACCTTGACGAAACTGTAAGTGGAAAAATAAGGATCGTACGATTTTTACGGTACACGACGCTCGACCTAATGCTGAGAGGAAAGCCGAGAAACACAGATATATAGGATGAGAAAGAAAGATAGTTAGGACAGTATATCGTTTCTTTTTTTCGTACCGATGTTCTGCATACTGTCATGTTCGTCCGAATTGCGCAGTGACTTCCTGAAGTGGTTATGTCGTGAGATATGAAATAAACGTACATATGAAATGAACGACTTGTAAATATAGTGGGGACTGCAAACAATTTATCCTATTGTCAGCAGATGTGGTCATAATAGTATCGACACTAATGATTTTCCAATGATATCGTAATCTAGTGTATTTTTTCGATTCTTACAGAAATACATAGGTCTCGCGATTAATATTGCTGTGGAATTGGAACGTTCATTATCATCGATTATAAGTATAGAATCATCTTCCGTTGTCAGTGAAGACAAAACAGTAAGGACGTTCGATTCTTTTTAAATGTAGGCGGTTCATAGGAACTGCCCAATCTACTACATTGATAAATGTGTATCCTGTACAGTACGGGATTAATGGTCTAGCGACATTTATAATTGCTCCGGTTAACAACGAGTGCTGTTGACGCAACAACACACACACTGTTGTTTGACACGGGACGCCGATTGTATCCAAAACGATCTGGATGTAAGTTGGACGTGACTTAATTTTGTGCATATAACATAGCACTTAGCATGTATTTATAAATATATTTCTCCGTTTCGCTTATGGTCTTTACCGAAGCCTTTCGAATAACGAAACAAACACGATAGGTTGTTTACCTTGCCTCGATAGCGCGTAAGGACATGATAATTCGGCGCGAGAATTTTTCCGATGAAAGGTCTGCGTTCAAGCAGGAAAGAGTGACCGGGAAGATTCCGAAAAAACTACTCTGTAAAAGAATCTTGACGGTTCACGAATTCAAGTTCACGGCAGTGTTTCTATTAATTTGTTTCTCTCTCACTATTCATTTTTGCATTGGAAGACCTTTATCGCTCCTTTCATCCGATAATCTATAGCATTATACAAACTTGCTTTACTTTGAGAAAAACGGATTCGCATTCATACATAAATCCGGTAAGAACGATAAGAAACACGAGTATTCTTGTGTCGGATAATTTGAAACATTACTGAGAGTTCGTTCGAGGATTGAAGGATTTCTCGTAAGGGATACTGTTGGAGCAGTATGGAACATAATCGAAAAATTTCTAGAAACTACGGCTCGTGATTTGCTTTGGAAAAAAAATCCGTTTTCGGGAAACTGTAGTGGGGAGATTCCTTAACATTATTACTAATGGGGGAGTGAAATAAAAATTCATAAAAAAGAAGCTTTAGTCCATATAGACAATTTAAAATGTCCTCGACTTTCCACAGCGAAATGTTTTCATTCTTATAGATACCCAAATGCATACATTCGATCTTCTGTAACGTTAGGATTCCGAAAAATCGAACAAGTGGGTCAGTATAGGGGCACCGTTTTAAGGACTGAGTGAAATATTTTGTAGATGATAGAGAATAGCTAGATGAAAAATTGAAATTGCATCGTAAGGGATGTATTGACTTTTGTAAATAAAAAAAAAGGACTCATTATAAGAATGATTCATATTATAAATATAAATATATACATATATGTATTATGTATACGTTATAGGGAATATGAAATGCAAAAGAAATACGTGCGCCATAACGCATGTGCGCATTTATAGAGATTGTGTACGCACAATTCTTGTTCTAGCTAATACCAATATGATATAAAATTTAGTCAATTATGAAATTACACGAATGCAGATAAAGAAAGGTTGCAAACAATTTTATGAACAATGATTTACATATAAATATATAAATACACGCGTATCTATATATTTATATAGGATACAATACATACATATACGTATACCGTTTTTTAAGAAAATGTGTCATGGTACGTGCATAACAAGGATATTATAAACATTCCTAATCGCAAGTTGCTGCGTTATGAAGAATAAAAAAAAAACAATTGCGCGTACTTGCATTCATATACTGATTGATTTTTACATTTTTCTTTTGATTTCTTATTTACAGTCATATCTATGCGTACATCTATCTTCTCTGCTCATAAATAATCGCCACTTTTTGGCATTTACCTGTTAAAAGGCTCGTTCACGTGTGTGGATTTTTCACGATCGATATACATATATGTATATACACGATATATATATATACGTACGTGTAAATATAACGAAGTATAACATGCATACTATTGAATACGCATATAATATGGATTTATATTTTCACGTACGTACTTTGCAGTTTGCAACTAAAATCGTAGATTCTCTCGGTAGAACTTGTTTGATATATTGTACAAGGCTACTCTATTGTTTACAGAATCAAATGAACAATCGAGCGTGCGTGAGGCATTGTTTCCTATGTAAGAATGAGCAGGTGCGGATAATAGTCACACTTTTGAAAGCTTGTAAATCGAATGTAAAATTGAATTGCCCTATCAGTATGTATAATTTTATAGTAACGTATATCGGGATATGAATTACAACGATCATATCAGTTGGTCGGTTTTTCGTTTTGTATATCAACGACATCTCGTTCCGAACGGGAGTGGAAAATAAACGAGAAATTGAGAATTCTGGGGTGAAATCCTTTGCATGCTCTCACGCACTCAGCGATATCTCGGCGAGAATTTCGCGCGTTTAGACACGCACTTGGCAAACATTACCACCCATAGAGAAAGGCATATATACACACACACACACACGACATAAACATACAGGCATACACCCACAAGCAAACACACGACACACGCCACATTAAAGGAAATTTAAGAGAGAAAGAGACTCGTATATATACTTAGATACAATTATTAAAATGCGATTATCATCAAGTGAAAGAAAACTACACGCCGAATACACCTTGTCGACGAACGATTGACTTACTGCGGAAACTACGTATTTGTTGTGTAAAGTGAATGTAATTGATTGGTTAACGGAAGCTTTTTCACCAATAAAAAAAAAGAAAAGAAGAGAAGATCAGTTAAAACATTTACGAAGTGACCTTCTTCAAAAGCGTTTCGTGGTTTTTTAAATATATTAGAAAGACGAGAAGGTAGGGGAAGAGGCCCGCACGATCATCCGAGGAGCTTCTTGTTTCTCTACTAAATATACATATATAATGATCTCTATCCATTGTTGTCTAATGCATAATTTTAGAGGTAACCGACGCTATACCTGTACATTCGAGCCAATTGGTAGCGTTTATTATTATGTACTAACTGACGAAGTTCTTATAGATATAGCAATTAAATTTAGAGCATTGTAAATTTCTTAAATCAGTATTTCTCGAATTTTCTCGTCTCGCGATCCCTTTCCGCGAGAACTAACCACTTCTTTCCATATACATATATTTTGAAATTATACCCTACGACCGTTTTTCAAATCGCCTATGCCTTTTTTAATTGTAATTTGTTGCGCCTTCTTTTGATAAAGCAATGGAATGAATCCGATAAAAACAGGAATTAATAATAATCGGACGATTAATACCGTTGGATGGTAAATTCAGAGATCGAATGGCAAGTAAAATTTGAATGATGTCTAATCGTACTGTTTTCTATCTCCATTTCTAATTCATTTCTTCCAGTTTTTTTTTATTTCTGTGAGCAAAATTATACACTTTACAAAAAGCGTGATAACACCAATTAAAGAAAGAACTTGTAACGTTATTATTCTGGTATTTTATAATGTTTTGTATTTATATTTTTTATACATTTCAGAAGACAATGGTATTATTATTGTTTAGACTTAGACTTTCGGACAAACTCGTTTTGAAATTCTAAACAATAATTTATATTTTATGTATGCTGATTACTATAACAATTCATGTTATAGGAGAACGATTAGCTGCGAATGAATTTTTACCGAATACATTCATTCGTATTTACACTGAAATATATACATATTTACACGCGCGCATACACACAGTCAGACACACACGCAAGCACACACGTAACATGCATACGCAAACATACACGTAGACAGATATATTATTAAATGCTTCGTATCAGACAGAAATTGCATATTAATAAAAGAAAGATGTGTTCGTACTGATTCGTAAATTACAAGAGGTATCAAAAAGATTTCTGATCGTATATAATTAACAATAGCGAGCCTCTTTTACGAAGATATTTAGACGATTTGTTTACCAGAGGTTTGCCGACGATAATGATAATAATTAACTCT
Source organism: Lasioglossum baleicum (assembly GCF_051020765.1). NCBI lineage: Eukaryota > Metazoa > Arthropoda > Insecta > Hymenoptera > Halictidae > Lasioglossum > Lasioglossum baleicum. The sequence goes on from NC_134929.1 coordinate 12,211,185, forward strand.
GTAAAAGGACGTTAGGTCCCCCGCTTCGGATAAATAAATTTACAACTTTGAATTTATTGTATAATTGTTATATTACGATAAATATATGTATACAAGACGGTTTATAAAATTGCAAAAAAAAACTGTTATTTCTGATTGTTTTCTAATGTTAACGAACGGTACGACGTGTCAGATTTAATCCTTACGATCTAAACACTTTCCAGACAACATCGAGACATTTTGCCGCCATATACTTTCAAATGGCTATTGCACAGTTACATTTTGCAGCAGTAAACTTATCGTTTAAATGGAATACCGTTGTTAATGACAGGTCGTTCCAAAGAGACTGTGAAAAATTATAAAAACTCTTAGTCCGATTATACTTTATGTTAAAAAGTATTTTCTTTTCAATTGTTTTATGATAAAATTGTTTTTATATGGAAGGTACTGATCTATTTCTGATATCGGGTAAAATTTCATATACTACGTCAAGTTGATACTTTGAAAATCAAGATAACGAACATGTGTAAATCAAGAAACACTTTTGTACTATACTGCTTGACGTACACGTATCCATTCGTTTTAAAAGCATGGTACGTTCCATTGTTTAAAAAGATTAGAGATCGTAATTTAAAAGCCCTCTTCTATTTATACTTTAAACTTTAAACCGTTGGTACATCTCGTGACCTTTGTTAGAAAATATTGAAAATTACATCGTTGCATTAGCCCTATACTTTTCTTTCTTTACACCTAGTCTTGCTCTGAATCGATAGTAGCGTGTATTATATGTATATTGTGTGTAGTAGATGATAGAAACATGTTCACAATTACTTTCTTTTTTTCTTTGAGTGAAAGAACTGAAATGTTTATTAACAAAAGTAGAAAAAGGAAAAGACATTACACTAATCAAAATATAAAAAAGAACATTTTAATCGGAGAAAGAAAGATTTCTAAATGAATTACTTTTTTTTCTATCTTATGCATTCGATACATTTCCATTATAATAAATTAATTATACTTCTAATTGTAACTTTGTTCCTAATGTGTCTCTTAACGTTCAATTCGATTAATACGTACCTATTAATGAAATGATTCTTATGAAACTAAAGCTTTATCAGAATATTTACAGTGGGTAACGAAGGTATTCGAACGCCCTTTAGAACAGAATAACTTTTTTATAAGTGTACCAAGCGACCTGATTTTTTATAATCACTTAGAAGCATTGGTTTACAAAATGATATTCAAACAAGATTTTCCAAAAATTATAATTTACAAGGTTACAGGCAAAAATAAAAAAGGCATTTTTTAAAACTTTTATTTGAGCCCTTAATGAAAATTTAAAATATATATTTTGTAGATCTATATAGTAGTTACACACATGCTGAACATTTCATCGAAATCGGTTGACGCAGGAAAAAACGATACACATCGAAATAAAATCCATGATTCTGTGGATTTTAAGGAGAAATTGATCAAAAGTCGTGTAAAACTACGATTTTCACAATTTTTAACCGCTTGTAGTTCGTGTGTATGTTAATCGATTTCGATGAAATGTTCAGCATGTGTGTAACTACTACAGATCTACGAAACATATATTTTAAAGTTTCATTAAGGACTCAAATATAAGTTTTAAAAAATGCCTTTTTTATTTTTGCCTGTAACCTTGTAAATTATAATATTTGGAAAATCTTTTTCGCATATCATTTCGTAAACTAATGCTTCTAATTGATTATAAAAAATCAGGTCGTTTGGTACAATTATAAAAAAGTTATTTTGTTTTAAAGGGCGTTCGAATACTTTCGTCACTTACTGTAGATGAGAATTGTCTTTAAAGTAATTTAATAATTAGTAATTATTAATTACGATGAAATAATAAATGTTTCCATTTGTCCATGAAAATTACCAATACAGGTTTGAACTGCATACGTAGAAGCATCGAATTCCTATTTATAATATATTACAATATATCTACCACTCAACGAATCATTCTTAAAATTTGGGCTATCGTAGTGTTCGTATTTGACTAACTTTCATGATTAAGTTACTCGTTCAAGCCAAATTTTAAGACCAAATAAAATTATTATACAACCGAATAGTTTCATATTCTGTCCATTCGAACTACTACCATCGAAATCGCATGCGCATCGCAAGATTTTCGACCTCGTCCTTTGCATGAGATCAGAATATCAATTGTATATTTTGTCGGCGTAGTTACTACAAAACACGTTTAAAAATGCAGCCCATTTTTTCTTGCTCATTACACTCGACAGAATAATCGTAACTTTTTTACAAACTTTATTTCTACAGCTTTTTCCTTCGTTCGCGATCGCATTTCTCCGTTTTACCAATGATTGGGACAATAAATAGGAAGTGATAGAAAAATGCATATGCGTAACCTTTCATCAGAAGGTTCACGCGGTCGAATTAAAAGACGTCAATACGAAATTCCAATAATTTAGGGTTTTCTTCTTCATGTGGACAGATACAAACGATGATAATCGTTCGCTCCAAAAGCACAATTACACTTCGGGCATTTCCGCTGTCGCGTTTCGTATCGCGTACGCAAACAGTCCCAGCAGAACACGTGGAAGCATTTCGTTAAAACTGCATCCTTGCGTTTTACTTTACACGATGGACACGTCAAAGTCTCCTTGTACTCGCGCAACTCTTCTGCCATTACTTCGTCCAAAGTCTCAGCCAATTCTATCTTTTTCATCCTCTCGACTTTACGCCTCAACTGTGCTATCTCCTCCTGTAATCAAACACAGCGAAACGCGCTATTAAGTTATCCATTAAAATTTCATTATAACATGTTCCAAAATAAATAGATCTTACCTGTAACCTTTTTGTTTTATACGCCTCTGCTTCTAAGGAACTGGTCTTCTCTGCTACAACTTGTTGCGCTTCTTTCATCTGAGAATGATATTTTTCTGGGAAGAAAACAAATATATTTCGAAATTCAATAAAATTCCCATCTACAAAAATCGATACGTCAAAGATGTTTCTTACCAAGATGAAGCTTCAAATCAGCTGCAGACTGTGCACTCTCGATGGCTTTCCGTTTATGCATTTCCATAGCTTGCTGTCTCAAAGCTAATTCTTTTTCAACAGTGGCTAGAGAATTCTGCAGGAGGCGTTCCTTTTCTTCTAGTTTGCGAACAACTACATTGGCCGCTTCGACTTGCGTCGTTAAGGTAGAGACTTGTTCCTTTAAAACATCCTTCTCCTCTCTAGCTAATTTATGAAGTTGATTACTCTTGATTCTCTCTGTCATTAGCTTGAAGTTCGCGTCATCCTTCTCTCGTAATTGTTGTATCAATCTAGAATTCTGATCTTGCATGTCTTCGAAGGCCTGACCGGTCACCTCCATCTCGTTCAATAAAGCCTCCTCTTCCTGCAACCACACACAGTTCTGTTCAGCATAATTCACAGTTCATAGATTCAATCAAAGTCGGGTTATGGTAAAAATAAATTTCGATTTCCTCAGCTTCCGTCGAATGCTATTCTTCTTTTCCATTTCGTACGAAATATCGATTCGTAAACTAACCTGCTTCTGCGAAGCTACTTGACGCTGAAGAGTGTAAGCTTGTTCTTCTAATTTTTTTATTTTTATTTGTGCATCTTCGTCTGCTAGTTTCTTGCGCTCTTCGCGTTTACTTTCCTGAAATAGCGTTTTCATTATTAATTACGTTTACTTGTTGTATATACAATAAATAAAAAAAAGGCCGCTATTCCGCGTACTTGAATTTTCTTGATTTGCTGGCGTAACTCTTCCAATTCTGCTCTCGTTTTACGCTCGGCAGCCATTAGTTGCACTTTATCTCTTTGCTCTTTGCCAACACCTTTGTACATGTCCAAAAGAAGTTTCATTTCCTTCATTTCATTCACAGCCTTCCTATAATTATCACGAGGCAGTGCAAACATAGTATAAACGAAATACAGAAAGAATAGAGACCAAGATATCAAATAAATTAGAATGCATCTTAATTAGAGCTTCCTGATCCACGTATACGTAAATACACGTGTACACGTGTAATAAACGAATTCGGATTTTAATCCGTGTAATATTGAATTTACTGCTTTGTGTCGCTTCTTTCGTAACCAGTCGAAAAACAGAAACAGATCAGTTGTCGGACTCGAACGTGCCGAACGGAGATGCCGTGTACAACATACACGGAAAATAGAATGCATAATTACATGTGGTATAATTACACATAAATACACGATTCACGGATTCCGTGTACACGTGTTTCTTCAGGACACGTCCAAAATCGTAGGCTCTAATCCTAATAAATCAAGTTATCACTAGGGTTTGGTGACTGTGTAAAATTGTAACGTTATTTGATCAGCCATATCGATGAACTTGTAAATACGATTACAGGTTCCTTATCCACCCCGTCTGTATACATATAAAAGAGAACGGAATGCCATTCGTCCGAATAAATGGAAGAATTATACGATCACCAATCTCAGCAACAATGCAATTCATTGTACACGACATACTTAAGTTGTGCTTTCAGGTCTCTGACAAGTTCTGATTCAGCTACTTTCGTGTCTTTAGCGCGATGAGTCGGATCGCGATGTTCAGTTTTAATGTTCTCCTTCTTGATGTCCTTCTCTCGTTTTATATCTTTTTCTTTCTTCAGTGTCGGAGATGTTAAAGTCAGTGAATCTGGAGTACCTTTGTTTCCTTCACCTTCTCCAACTTCAATGGTTTCAACCTCTTCCTCTCCAGATTCTCTTTTAATGGAAATTCCACTTTCTTCTTTAATCTACATTAGTAGAAATATATAAATCCATTATTCTAAAAATTATTTTTATTTTCATTTCAGTTTTTGTAAATCAGCTTCACCAACACCCATGATCTATTAATATCACCTAGAACCATTGAATTCGTTACCATATATTAATGTTTACCTGTGCAGAACCTGAAAGGGAGTTTGATGCATCCTCCTCCTTTCCGCTACCGTCTGAATTGTTACCCTCCTTACTTTCTTGAGACGTTTGCTGACCTAATTTCGCTGTTAGTTCCTCTATTTCTTTCTTTAGCTGTAACAAATGAGAAACGACTAACGTCAAGCACAAACACTTCTGATTAATCAATCGAAGAATCTTTTGAAAATGTGATTAACAACAATATACCCTTGGTATTTCCGAAGAAGCTTCTTTGTATTTCCGTTTGTACCGATGAACTTCACCTTTCAGCTGCTGATTGTGATTCTGAAGAGACGTGATTAAATGCCTCATTTCTCTATTGATTGGTCCAGTCTGTTCGTTCGCTGCTAAATTTTGTTCAAATTCGATTCTCAGCATTTCATATTCTTTTCGCAATTGAGCTAGAACATCTTCCAGTTGTATACATTCTCCGCGTAATTTTTTCTGAGCCATTAATTCCTCGCTCTGAATGGAAGAAAACGAAACTAATTAATTTATATCGCATAAAAATAATGAACAGAATATAAAGTATGCGGCCCTTGCCTCCATCATTTCAATGTGACGTAAATGAGCGTTTTTGCTGGATTGTAACTGTTGCCGTGCATCGTCTAATTGTGTTTTCAGTTGCATCGACTCATTGTATAATACAGAAAATTGGGACTGTAAGCATTTGTACTCTGTCGTCTCAACAATTACGGACTCTGGAAGTTGACGTATCTGGAAATACAAAATATATTTCAAAATAAAATCGAGAGTAACACTAGACAAACAATGTTAAGGCTCGTTCGTCTTTACACGTGAATCATTTATTAGAATATAAAGAAGTAAAACACAAGAAACGAGTAAAAGCAAGTGTAACATGAGTATTTATTGCACATGACAACAATTTACATTCTGCACCGTGCATAGAGATTAGATATACAAAACCCAAAGAACTCACATCCATCTTTAATTTTTCTACTTCTTTCAATGTATCACGATGTTGTTGATGCAGTTTATCCAATTCTTGTAACCTATTATTTGCTAATTCCCTTGTTTCTTCCAATTCCCTTTGCAAGTCTTCGAGCTGCATAATAGAAGGTAAAAATCAAATGTGTAATTTGTTGTATCGAATGTATTAAAAATTGACCAAACAGCGTGTACCTTTGTTTGCGAAACACTAGATGCCACTAGGGTGTTTGGTTTATTGCTACCCTTCTCATCGGTTCCATGTATCTGCTGGAACGCCTTCAGCTTCTCTATTGCTTCGCCAAGGTGATGCTCCAGTTTGTCGTTACGTGCCCTCACTTTATTCAATTCATATTGAAGATCGTCCACTTGGTTACGAAGTTCTGCTGCAAGAGTATCTTTTCCTGTTATAGTATCTTGCAGTTCTGACATCTAAGAGATAACGTACGTTCGTTAAAAAAATTTACGATGAGAAAATCGTCAAAATAAATTAGCTTAAATTACCTTCAGCGAGATAGTGTGATATTTCTCGTGAAGTTGTATATTAATTGCTTGCAGATTCCTATTCTCCATTTGTATTTCAGCATTTGCTCGACGTACGACTTCATCAATATTAGGTGCCTCTTCTGAAGTAGAATAACATAGTAAATTATACATCTAACATATTATTTTCTATACATCGGACTAACTTGTAGCATCAAATGTAAAAGTAACGATTAATATCAGAGTGCAAGTTATTAAAATACAAAGTTGAGAGTTTCAAATACCTCCATCGAATTCTCCTTTGAGCGCAAGTGTAATTTTTTCATTTCTCTGGGAAAGACGATCGAATGCCTGTACAACTTTAGAAACCGCGCGTTTGGAAACTTGGACACGATTTGCCAGTTTGTCATCCAACTCCTCTTTATCCCAAGAGGAGAGTTGCATAAGAAACGACGTTGTAGCTTCGCTTTCATCTGTTATTAGGAAAAACAATATATTTAATTACGAACATAACAGTTGAAAACAATTGTGTTTGCACAAATTTCTTACTTTTATTTTCTGATTCATCAGCTGTTTCTGCGTCGAATCTCTGAAGTAGTACTCTTATATCTTCGTTTAATTGATTCCAATATCGATTAACAACATTGAGCACCGCATCATCCTGCATTTGCCTTTTCTCCAATTGTTCAATTCTTTGCCTCAATTCTACCTCAACTCTGTGACGCTGGTCTAACCGCTGGAAGAATTAAAAACAGAACAATGTAGAAGATAAAATTACAAAAATGAATGACAGTCCCATTCGAAGTAACATAAAAGGGAACTGAGGCAAGTCGGTTAGAAATGAAATAATCGATCAATTAAACTAGCTTTCACAACTGGTAAATACCCTTAATACTTATACAATCGGCAAGAGCTAAAATTAAAGGGGCATGAATCTAGGTATTAGTCAACACCACAGACTTTTTACGTAATAAATGTTTCATTTCTTTAAGTTATTAGCAATGACTTTCAAACAATAAAACTACTTCCGATATATTTAGTTATTAACGATCAATAATCACAGATAATTTATATCCTTCGAAACTATAAACAAAATGAATAACAAAGGTTATAACCGATGCAAACAAAACGATATATAAAAAGTAACAAACTTATGTAGTTTGTTTTTTGTAATATATCTTTTGAGATATCTCAGTCGCAGGTATAGAACCATACCTGGGCCAGCTTTTTATTTTGAAATTGTAAAACTTTCATGTCCATTTCTTCAAGGGTCGATATAGGCCCGATTAGAATAGGTTCGAATTGAACTTTTTTAATGGGTGGCTGGGAAGCCGAATCCCCGCTATCCGCAGGTCGCTTTGACATTTTGCGGGATGTCTGGTTTTTCCTGAAATCAGTCGAAACAAGGAAACATTGTAAGATGCCTCGTATATCGTGATTTATCGTTCGAAGAGTCTCCGAAATTTTTGTTATTGATCAAATGAAATTCATACCTTGTAACGTATAATAGTACGCCCAGCGATCCTCTACGCGAATACTTCAGAGTCTCTATATCGCTATGTCATCTTTAGATGCCGAAAGACTGTCGAAAAGGTCGCACTTTCGACAGATCTTTACATTTCATTGAAGACGATCGACAAAAAGTACGTGACCATAACGGAAGCCGCCATTGTGTCACGGCGTTGCATACGCGGCAAATCAAAAAATGAGGCGAAAAAATCGATGTTCAGCACGGACCTAGTGTCGGCATATAGATAGGAATACGATCGCAATATTCTATATAAACCTGTTCGCCTTGTGGAAATTCATTCGGTTGCCGCTAGATGACCATAGAGTTACAACAAATGTGTGTAGTTCCGTATCTATGTATGTTCACTTCGTACACGCTTGTCCGAGCGATATTGGACGGGTTCTTTCGCGCATGTGCAACAATTTTGAGCGACAGTAAAGTAGAAGTTTGACCAAAATGGGGTACCTTGATCACTCTGCATAATTTCGCAAAATTTCTTATGATCTGATTTTGAAAAATGAATGTATAACATGTGCATGTCGATCAAATATTAATAATAAAATTTACCAAAAATTCGTAGCAGGCTTGTCTCGTCCTGGACTCTTCCGGTACTTTCCCGCCAATAATAGTATCCCAGTACTTTCTCCATAATACAGATACGTTACTGCGCTGAATGCACATGCGCGAAAAAACCGTCCAATTCATGCTATCACCATTTGTACAACGGAGACAAAACGCGTCAGGTAAAATGGAAGGAGTCTTGATATTTGATCACACAGCGCATGCGCACTGCCTAATATTTATTATATAGTTACACAATGCATCTACTCTTACAAACTTCAGTTTCTATTCCTATATTATTGTTTTCTTTCAATTCAGACAAATATTCTCCAATAATTATTTTGTGCATAACAAAAAAGATTTATAGAATGCACGATGTGTTCCATTTGATATTTAGGTTAACGTTTCCATAGAAACTACAAACTACCCTTCGCTCGAATCATTCCTATTTACGTATAGATCAAACTTTCAAATCGAGTAGTTTGAAATATCGCTGGCTATCCGGCTGGCGGATTACAAGCTTTATAAAATCAAGAAGTAAAGAAGATTAAAATGATAAACACTCGTGAATATGCTATTATTCCTCCGCCACCGTTGAAGTTCACTTTAGATGAATGGCATCTTAACAATCGCTATAGGTTTGTACAGTATATTTTTTAGAAAACAGGTATTTAGCCGATATCGGGTCCTGTTGCGTACGTACTGTTTAGATTAACCTTTTGCACTCCTTTGTCGAGTGTAACTCAATATCAGAGAAAGAGAAATGTAAATAGGTTTCTTATATATGTATTTATCTCTTCCTTTATTTAATTGTCTTATTTTGTAGTTAAAAAAAATATAAGTTCCACAAATATAAATTACAACAAAGTAAATTTGAAGTAAATTTCAAATGAAATACATATGTATTTAAAGTATAGTAGGGAGTTGTTGGACAGAAAATTGAAAAATAATTCGGAGTGCAAAAAGGTTAAAAATTATAATTTACTATGAAAACCTTGATAGATCGCAAACATTAAATTATTGATCGTAAATCGAGCAGGTACCGATGTTCCGAAGCTCAGCAGGAATTAGCCGATCGGCTTTTGGCCGAGAGTCAACGCGTGTGCGAAGTAGGTACAGAAAGGGCGAAAAATAACAAGCAGGAGACCGATCACAGACTGAAGGAGAAACTCGAAGATATTGAATTTCGGAAAAAAGAACTGTTGCGTATAAGGAAAGATGTTGTTCTCGAAACCGACTCTCTAACGATATACAAGGAACGCATTATGAACGCGCTATCCTCCGTGAGAAGGAACGCTCTCGTTATTTGCGAGAAATGTTTAATGTTTAGGTCGAATATATTATAGAAACTAATCCCGTCACTCGTATACACGTATACGCAGTAACCAATTATATTTCGTCATTGTAATTTTCTTCCAGAGAACATAGATTAGGAATCGATTTGGTTCGCGACGACGTCGAAATACAATTGTTGAAGGAGTGTGAGGTTATCAAAGGAGTCGAAAATCTTTTTGTACGAACTCTAGAACAAACTCAAGAACAGATACGCCGGCTAAAAGCGACCCTCTACTACATGGACCACGATCTCGAAGATAAAGAGAACAACTTGCGCGTCGATAGACATAATCTGATCCTGAAAGAGACCAGCTTAAACTTAAGCATTTATCATGGTACTTCGCGGCTTGACCCATCGTATGCATTTTATTCTTTCGACTTCATGTGCTCATCGTTTACCTCTAAACTTCTCAATGTTCATTTTGACATCGAAGGACCATCGAATTGAATGAGTGGGAGATGCAGACGAATGAAAACATTGTTGCCGCTTCGAAAGAGATAAACAGCGCCAGACCGATGCGTTGTTACATCGATACGATAATTAAACAGGCGGTCTACGATTTGAATCACCAGAAGAACGCAACCGACGATGCCTTCAAACGGCGTATCGATGAAACGAAAGAAGCGAAAACGAAGTTGGAATTACAGCACGCCGAGGTGTGTCCTTTTTTCGTAGCTGAATTATCGAAATTACAACGTATCACTAGATTCTTCTTGTTCGCATATGCAGATTATGAGTCAAGCGAATGAAACAACGCAGAACGTTACACGTATTGAGAAAGCAATAGCAGAGAAAGAATGTTATTTAGCTCTGGCGCATACCAGATTGGGTAATCGATGTCAACGACCGGGATTGGAGCTCACGCGAGATTTAGTGGAAATCCAACTTGTAAAAGAAGTCTACGATCTACGTGAAGTTGTATCGAAATTACAAGCAACTATGTTCGAGGTAGCATAATTAGATATTGACCATCTCTTAGGCTAGACCCGTAGACGCGTTTCCAATTTCAAATTTCCCGCGAAATAAAACGAGTCTTTCCGCAGCGCGGGAATGATTAGCGTCTCGTTTGAATCTTATCGTAATGCATATACATACTTTCGAAATATAAATCATCTGTAATGACTTGTCATAGGAGGAATAACGATATTCTATAATGAAATGTTGCAGGCTCAAGCATCATTGCGTTATTTACTGAAGACGCAAATTCAACTTGAGGAAGATATCAACATTAAAACCAACACTTTAAAAATCGATGAGGTAGATTGTATGACTCTACGGCAGAGTATGGATTATCATGTATATTAAATTCATTCCGACAAGTTTTCTATAATCTGTATTTCATGAGCTTAATATGTCCATAATAAACTTTAAAAAGTTTACAAAATTAATTAAAATTAAATTGTCTGTATCTCGACTAATTGTAAGCCATTTCTCATCTGTCTATCTACTAAGGCAGCGCTCGGATTTACTTACTCGCGACGACCGAGTTTCGAAGGCTACGCCCCCTTGACCCGGCCGCGCGTCTCGCTCCCCGTGACGGCTATAGTTTTCCTAGGCGCCACGAATAGCGAGTATGGAACGCGCTTGAGGAGCTCCTAACTAGGACCGCCACGGGGAGCGAGACGCGCGGCCGGGTCAATGGGGCGTAGCCTTCGAAACTCGGCCGTCGCAAGTAAATCCGAGCGCTGTACCTCTCCGTCCCCACTCTTTATCCCAGCTTTAGGCAAAGAGTAGGTATACCTAGTTAATTTGAAGTTGCGTATTTTGTAAAATGCATTAGTGGCGGAAATTTCGCTAAGAGACAAAGAGCTTTCTATTATACGTAAGTAGACGACGCGCGACGTTGCGAAAAACAGTATTTTTCCAAACTTCGAGTGTTCATGTTCTTTTTCTCCTAGTTACATGCGGGCAATCTCGTTTGACCACATCCAAAACAATTTTTACATTAGACTCTGATTTTATACGAAAATTTCTAATACATTTGTACATACATATATTGCATTTGCGCAACAAACGATAATTACTGTAAAATTATTTTAATCAAACATTTGTATCTGCTATACACGTTTGTTTCTGTTCCATATCGAAAATTGTCTGAGAAGTTTGTAAGATTTGTCATTTATTTTTGAAGTAGTAATAAAGTAAATTACCTTAATTTACATTATACTTATTCTAATTTGTAAAGAATTTTTTAGATAAAATTACGTGTATAAATGTGTTTAATCGCGTTATGCAAGTATAGGAAATTGTGAAGTATACTTAATTCGTAAACCTGTAATGAAAATTTAAAAATACAATAAGAAATTACATGAAATGGTTTTTAGTGTTCTATAAGTTGCTGTTACATTGTTAGCCTGTTGCTAGTTTCTATTACACGTGTACAGTATATACAGAGATAAATCGTTTGCAACTTTCCTAAGTTTAGTAAAATAACAAGAACGCTAGTTGTTAAAAACTGGATATAAAAAAATACATGCGTCTCTATTGTACGGATATTCTTTAATAAAATAAAGACTTTATACAAAAGTTGGTTTTGTTCCGTAACTTTGTATTTTCAAGCGTTATAAATCGACATATTCCTTAAAGGAATTAGCAAATAATCCTTTTTCCACTCACTATTTTATGTAATCTCGTTATTGCTTTCAAAATATGTGTACAAAGAATTTCTATCAACATCTCCGCAGTGTAACAGCGTCGTTGACAACGCGTAAAGAAGAGAAACCAATTCATTTAGTTGTAATAGTGGCAATAGCAACAGTTATATCGCCTAGCGTACTAGTAACAACAACAACAACGGAGTATCGATGATGGGTTTAGCAGCGAAAAAAAGAATGATAATAACAATGGGGAAGAAAAGAATTCAACAATGATGAAAATAACTCTAATAACGGAAATCAAACCAGCTTCGTTAGCTGTCTGTACAGCAGCAAAAGCAAGAACAATTCAAGAAAGATAATTGGAAGCAACAGTAGTGCATTAGCAAGAACAAACATAAACAGCAACAGCAGCAGAAAATAACAGTATTGTTGCTATATGTATATGTTGATATCGCCAACGACAGCTGCGATAACGAAAAGGAAGAAGAGAAAAATGATAATTACGATGACTATAAGAGCTGTGATTATTGTGACGACAACGACAACAAAGACGACGAAAAGTATGATACACTATTTCTACAATTCCAACGGTATTGTGTTACTTTAAAAACACAAGTTAATCCATTGTTTTGATAAATTCGATCGCAGAACAAAATTGCGTCCACCAGTATTGTTCTTCACCTTCTAGCCGGTTTCCGTAGAAGCTATCCACATATTGTATAGTTGAAAGTAAGGAGGGCGGGTTAGTCTGAAAAAGTAATGAAAAAGAAGAGAATCGTTTATATTTGCCCTGTACACGATGCAGATACTTCTATGTACTTAAAAGTCGTCGACTTCTACGTCAACACAGACGACTTACCTTTATGATTACGTAGACCAGAACAGGAATAAGATCGTCGGCCGCGGGTACTCCTCTTTCGGTTGCCATCGAAAGCAAATTCATAATAGTGGTAGCGCACCGAAAGACGCACTGCATCTTATCCCTGGGAGTTTTGTACGCTGATATTACGGCTAATTCCGCTTGAGCCCACGGCCAGGGACATTCGTAATGATATATCTTTGGAATACGTAGATCTTTGTGATTGGGAGTGACGAGCTTGGACAACTTTTTGATGTGATCATGAAGCAATTGATCTCTATAAATATCACCGTCTCCGTTCGGATAAAGAGCATTGTGGTAGACGCGCGCCATCACGGTTCTTTCCACCACAACTCTGGCCAATGCCAATTGATTTTCACTCGCACCTAGGAACATTACGTTACATTGCATTACTTTATTGCGATGTGCCATGCTTTATGAACCATATTAGACACATGCTGCCACTTACACTGCCATATCGGATCGTTGTCCATCTTTGCGTGAACCTCTCCCAAAAAATTATCGACCAAATCCTGTTTTTCATCTGCTAGTGTAAGCTTTTTGAATTCATCGCAAAAACGCGAGAGCAGTGACTCTCGCTTCTCCAAAAAGACCCTTACGCAAACGGACACGAGATGATTGTTGACAGCGTCGCGATCACACTTTACCCTGATGCACAACCTATGTACAATCGAAAAATCAAAATACGAATGCAAAGAATAACGAGATGCAAAGCTTGTTCAAGGTATCATCGTTTGTTTCCTCGTTCTAACGTTACGATACACTATATACACTATACACTATACCTGTCCAGATGAGCTACGGTAGAGAGTAAACCTTGACGACATCGAATCAAATAGGCAATGTAAGGAGACCGTTTCTGGTACTCTTCGCGCAAGGATTTAAATAGCTTTCTACACCCGTCGTCGTTGAACAATCGTACGCAGCGCAACGTTTCATGTAAATGAGCAATCAACGCTCTATCTTGCAAATTAATAGCTTCGGCTAACTGTAATTGTAGAAAAGCAACCAACTCGTTTTCTTTCCGCGACCAGGCGTTTCGCTGGAACAAAATGTATTGTTTAATTCGATCGAATTCAAACTTGGAGAATAAAAGGATTGTACAGAGTACAACAAGGTACCTCGGTTGTAGCAGTCCAGGGAATATGTTGAAGATCCGCTGTACTAAGTACCATGCGTAACTTTCTCTTTGCATCGGCAAACGCATACGATAGTTCCACATTATTCGGATCTATGAGCAACCTCTCGTCCTCGGTGGTTTCCTTAGTTCGCGACTGATTGCTTTCAATCGATGCCGTGTCACTCGCCACGCTCGGTTTTCTCCGGTATTTCGCCAAAATATCGTCCGTGCTATCTAGAAAGAGTTGCGCAATTATATGAATAAGTTCAACGATTATTTTCTCTTTCTTTTTCTCTCGCTCTCGCTCGTTCTCTATCCGAAAGAAAGAAGACTACTATAGTTACCGATGGACACGTTACACGTCGACGTCACGTCCTCCGACATTATTCTTCGTAACCGATGTCGACCTACGTCGACACCGTCACCGCCGGCTTCTCGGTCGTAACATCTGCTCATAGTGTCTTCGGTACCACGGAGCGTTTTACCTCGTCGATTCCTCAGAGACATTTTCAATTTACCGAAAAAACTTCTCTTGTTCTTTTGATCGTCGTCCAACAATTCTTTGTCCCCGCGTTCCGCGGTCATATCGAAACTGATACTTTTTGGAATCGCACCGCTGGACATAATAGGTTTCGGAGAGTCACCGGTACCAGCAGCATCGCCAATCATCTCGCAGTTCCCATTCACTAACGTTCCTCCCGTTGACAACGGTAACGCCGAATTTGTAGTTTTTGAACGGGAATCGGAGCTAGAACTGCTACTGTTGGACGTCAAACTGCCCGTACTCAGGCCAACTATGTTCTCCGAACCGGATTTTTCGTTAACGGTAGTGCCGCCGCTGCCACCATCGCTACCACCGACAACGTTGTTTCCTAGTTCCTAAACAGCCGCAAGGGAAACAAAGAAATACAGCCGTTAATCGTAGAACACAATTGTCAACACATTGATTGCAACAAAGAATTAACAGACCTCTGATTTCACATCAGTGTTGCGCGTCTTGTCCATACTTGACAAACTAGGTGGCGAGATATGATTAGCTAATAGCAACGCCGGCGTAACAGCTGCTATTCCTATGTGATTGTGAGTCGTGTTCGTTTGCCGTTCCATCAGATTCTTTCCATCGTCGATATGAAGTTTGTCTATCAAATGAACCAATCGGTCCTCGCGCAACGATTTATCGACATAATCCGACGTAACGTTACCGATGTTGTTGGCGTTCTTGTCGACATATTCTACCGTGCCTGTTTGATATTCGGTTCTGATGATATCGTTCCGTCCGGTCGCATTCGTCGAGGACACCGAGGATGACGTCGTCATGGTTTCGAAACAGGCGATCGTTGACACACACTCGCTCGATGTCGCGCTGTGTTCTAAACACGAATAAAAGAAAAGAACAATAGAAACTTTACCAACGCAACTATCGCAAAGATTCTTACGAGGAATTGGTTGTGACAACGTGTCCTCGGTAGCCTCTGCTTCGCTGCGTGCCTCAACTTCAATTTCGGACCTCGCGGTGTCGTCGGATCTACGAACAAAGCTGACAACGTACACGCGTATACGCAACAGTATGTTACGATGCATATGTATCACGTTGTACACGTAACATAAAGTATTAAGTATACGAGTGTAAAATATAGAGAATTTCTATGAACGTTTCATGTGTTAGTTCAAAATTATTCTACAATAGTTGAAGAAGTACCTTGCGACACTAGCAGTATCGTCGGTATCAACTTCGGTCAGTCTCTCCGAGTCGCTGGCCAACACATCGGTACTCCATGCTTCGGATGCCGTTTCACTGACGTCCAACACGGCCTGCGGAATTGATTCCGATGTCGCCGATAAAATGGGGACACTGTGTTCGCTCGACGGAGGATACACTAGCTTCTCTTGTTGTTCGACCATCTCGCTATCCGAAGCTAGGACATCCGTCGACCACGTGTCCGACACCATTGAGACAGTCTCATCCCCTGGAAATACGTACAGAAACATTGGATGGTGGAATTTTAGCCTATTTGTCCTCGTTCGTCAAGGGAATTACCTTCGATCAGCTTCTTTATTTCAAATTTGCAAAACTTGTCGTCTATTTCGGATCGGCTTTGTTTTGTTGGTATATTTGGTACAGGTAAATCCAACTGTCGAGCCTCACCAGTCGCTCTTCCTTCGTCTCCCTCGGTGATCTGAGACGACGGCGTGTCACGACCTGTACACACGCGCACACACGCATATATATATATATGAAAGCGAAATGGTTCACGTTACCGTGGATGTGTTTTGCTTCCTGCAGAGATTTCATACCGACGCACCTGATATGTTCGGTGTTGCACGCCCCGAAACACTGGCTGACACCATATCCGACAAATTATCGTTTTGATCCTCTGTTTCTAATTCGAGGGAAGAAGCGACGCTATGATTCGAAGCAGCCTCCGACACAGCCTCCAAATTGTCAGAGGTATTCCCAATGAACCCTTCGAACAAAACTAACAGTATTTCACGTTACCGCGAGTTCCAATAACTTGTAGTGGCAAGTTATACTGTCCATTCTACGCTATCTATACTTGTATAGATAGTATCTATGCGTATTATAATAAACAAGTTCAATGATTTATCGTTACATTGGCATTTATCAATCTTTTAGACTTTAAACTTTATATTTTAAGACTTTCGCGTAAAGGATACAACATGCAAATACCTTCGTCGTGGGATAATGAAAACCGTGTCTTCTTTTCTTGTGTTTCGATACGTTCGACGCTACAACTGTCCCGTGTGTTGTGCACGTTCCTCATGGCATCCGAAAGGTTCAGAGATACCGATCCGTTTTCCATATTATTTTCAAGTTCTGTGCACAGCACCTACATCCATCAAAGAAAAAACGTACAATAATATTAGAACAAGCAAAGTTTGCTTTCGACTGATTCTTTCTAGAATATTTCAAAGATTTCCAGATACATACTTTCTGCTCGCTGAGAAGTCCCACGAATTCTCCCGTGTTCGGTCCAAACGGAATCACGAGAACATCCTGGGAACTTTTGTCGACCGATTCTTCTTCGGGGGTCGAGATACCATTCACCTCATCTCCTCCATCGTTGGTCGCGTTGGACGAATAAGACGACGACGACGACGATACTTTTGCTCCGGATCCTTTTCCTACAACGAACGAGAAAACATAATTCTTCATCGTTCTCGTACTGACTTCTCTCATCTCCACTCTTCTCTATCATTGACGATCGAATAGACAATACAAATTCCAACTCTGTTTCGTTAACTTTGGCCTTGCTACTAGGCCAGCCGCAGCAGCGGTTTCTCGCGTACACGAAAATTGCCTAATTAGTTCTAGTTACTGGCAAAGCAAAAGGCACACAAAAGTCCAACGATTACAATCATAAGTTACACAATTATACGTAAATAATCACCTTTTCCTAGAAAACCTCCGCGTCTGTTGGCAGTTTCGACGCACGTATTATTATTCAGTTTATTGTTGATTAACGAACCGGGTGGTAACTGAGAGAGCATGTCGACCAACTGTTTCGCATCGAACGTGCTGGACTGTGCATCGGTTTCTACCGCAGCACATGCAGTGTCTGCACCTACGGTTTGTAGAAACGTGATCAGCGCGTTCAACTCTGCTTCCGTGAACAGAGCAGCAGAACGGGAAGGTCCTCTCAGCTTGTTACTATCGATAATACTAGGTTCATTTTCCAGTTCTTCCGTCGCGCTATCTACCATCGTGTCTATTATCGAGGAGACAGAGTCCTTGTCAAATTTTCGGTAAAGATCGAACGTCTTGCTGTCCACAGTTTGATACTTCATCAAGGAGAGCATTTGCAGAATTTGTCCAACCTGCATAAGGTTGAATCTTGCAACGTAACTGATGGGTGCATCCGTAATGCCATACGGTTCTGGATTCACTATCGCCGGACATATGAAATAAGTAAAGACTAAGTCAGTACACATGGCATGCACTTCTTTCGCATCGATGCTCCCAGTCTTTCCCAAGAGGCCTGCCATCTGTCTGACCAACCAGCACACGCTGCTCGGAAAACAGTGCATATTCTCCCGTATGCCGACTATAAATCTTTGCGTTATACGAAACAAAGAATTGATCGTCCACAATCTGTGACGCTGCAACTTGGTTTCATATTCGGGAGTACCCTCCTTCCCAAACTTTTTCAATCTTTCGGATGGAGGAAATCTTATAGGCGCTTTGTCCGGGTCGATGTCAAGAAACATTTCATCTTCCATTAGTAACTGTACAATAGGATTGTGTAAAGCAGCAGTCAAAAAGAACTTCGCCGAAAAGACGCTTTCATGAAAAACCGAATAGAACCTAGAAAACGCGCAAGTGCCATGTCTGAGTAACCGCCGAGGATTATCCGATGGGACAATCTGTAGCAACATCAGATGTCTTAGCAACTTTAATACTAAAATTTTATCCTCTGGTAGTAAGCAGCTACCATATAAACCTGCTGCTAACGACTGAACAATATTTTGCACAGAGTCTGGTAGTAATTTTTCTCCTTCCACTAAACATGAAGCAAGAAGTTTTGGAGACTTTCTAAGAGCTCCTAAGAATTCTCCATAAGATAAGCAAGCTTGGTAACGTAGGTATTTATATGCATCCACAAAATGCGAATTCTCCAATGTATTTGCTCTCTGACAGCAAGACGCCGGTGTACAATCCGGCCTGGACATTATCAGTCGATTCAGATTCACTCTTTGCTGCGCCGTGATCCATGCTTGCTGAGCCAAATTCGACGAGGCGTACAACACCTAAACAGATAAACGAGTCTTGTAGTTTTGTGTACACGTCACAATATTTATCGCTTATTGTATCCTAATTTCTATCTTTTGCCATTCGATGTACGTACCTTCTCGTTGAGTATTTGCAAATTTTGTTGTTCCGAACTGACAAACAATCGTTCTTGCCGCAGATGGCTGGCTAGTTCGATCATATCCCACTGTAACGTTCCCAAGGATTCTATGCTGTTTGCAGACGACATTACTTAGCATACCTGAAACGACAAATAACCCACCATTGAATAATCGAAGTTGCTTGATTTTGATTCTTTTAAAGTTCGTCAAATTGCTCAAAACTATGAAATCTTCTACGATATCGTTCAACTAACAAGAAAGATGCACATCATGGCCAAACCAAATACAATCAGCACACCTGTATCAATTGAAACGCGATATGTCTTTCTATCTCCTTGTGTAATTGGAATTTATAGGAAATGATTAGAAAACACGCTTAAACAGAGCAGATCGAACGTCGCAAAGTACAAAAGAGGAATTACATAGAACAGATTTTATCAAAACTCTTCGCTTTTCCAAAATGGAACACTGTTTCATGCACCAGACAAATGTACTTCAATGATTTTTGATTAAACGTTTCTCATAGAATCACGGTCCTTTATTGTTGTCCTTTTTATCTTGGAACAACACTCCCACCGACGCACGATCATTTTCTGTTTTAGGTTAGAATTTTCTTCGATAAATGGCTGTACCTGTACTTTAAATCGAAAAGCAAATATCGATACGCGATACGCAAGTACTTATACTATATATAGTACATACGTGAGTATATGTATACATACTACTTAGGTACATATGTATAAGTATATATATATGTGATTGCGTTCTTCGATCTTTCGAATGTCTCGATGTTCAAAGAAAGAAACGAGACTAAACGAGACTTACTCGATCGAAAGTCGAAAATATCGATTCTGCATTCTTGCTGTGCAAAGCAATTTCAATCCTTATCGTTTGAATGATGCAGTTGTCAGCAGTTGTCAATTTAAAGCAGAGACATATGTACACGTATTACTATTGTTTAACATAATTAACGTTCTTCTACTTGTGTACGGAAACCGTGAATATTGATTAATCACAGTTGAGCGTAAAGCGTTATTTAAATAGAACTGTCGATTAATCGTAGAGGAATAGGAAAGAAACCGATAAGAAGATATCAGTCGTGTTGAACACTGTGTTCAAGTGATACATGAGTACTCGTACGATGAGAAATCTGTCAAAGTATATCTAGGAAAAAGAGGAAACGGAAAGAAAATGACAACCATTCTTCTTGAAATGAACAAATACAATTCCGAATGTTGGGAAACTATCTTTGCAGAAGTACGCGATGCTGTAGTTTATATAGACCGTTATGCGACAGAATGCTTACATTGGTTTGCAGCTGGCAAGGGTTACATGGCTTTAAAAAATGCTGGTGCAATCGCAGTTCACGAGCTCGGCATGTATCACTTTCGAGTCTGTATATTAATTTCTATTTTCACATCAATTTCGAGAAACAACATAGAAAATTAGTTTAGAATTTTAAAATGTTAATATTCAATTTTTTTAGTATCCTGAGGTGAAAGATGCCAAGAAAGCTGTTATCGTATCGACTGCTAACGATCCAGCATTTTATCAGCGGACAATCAAGATGATTTTAGCAAAAAATGCATTCACCAGTTGCACAATATATTGCAGCGTTCCTTGTTGCACTACTAATTATCCTGGAAGTAATTCCGTGCAAAATAAACTGAATTATGTCAAATTGAAAAGAGACATTGAACCATGGATGAGCTCAAAGAATTTATTACAAGTTTGTTTACATATTATCTATACTCTTAATTTTTATTCTCAGACTGCAGAATTTATACGTGTTTGCATTTTTGTAGACTGTTTATCAGTACATTTACAAGTACATTTCCAATAGATTCGATCATAACACGCATAATAGAAAAAGCAAAGAAACTTCATAGAAGTTTTGCATTTTAATCTGTCGTACGCATAAAATCTACAGTCTTTGTTACAGTTGTTAATTAACATGATTTGTTTGCAGATCAACGATGCCTTTAATATTTTGTTTTAAGTATTATAAATTCATTTGTAGGATCCTTCTGTTAACATCGTCCATGTACCTCTTCTAATTGCCCCTTTAAACGACTACCTGTTCGTGACACCCCCATTTGGAGATTTAATGCCGCCTTTAGACTCAAATATTACAGAAGATATATCCGCTGAAATATGCTTTATAGCAAATTCGTTTTACAAATTATTTGATAGTATAAATATCAGATTAGATGTATATTCTGTTGGAAAATTAAGCGATCTCTTTGCAGAACATTTGGAAAACTGCTTTGCGAATAGCACTCGTCAAAATGTAAGTAAGAAAATGACGATTTAACAAAGAATAAGACCATTATTATTTATCTTTATTCTTGTAGTATTCGTCTGGAGTCGAGGTGACAGGGGTGTCCCTTATTTTAATAGACAGAACATTAGATTTCTGTACTCCGACTAGCAATAATATGGAATCATTCCTTACCAAAATACTAGGAGCACTTCCACGTTTATCACAGCACAACAACGATGTTGCAATTAATACGTCTTCTGCGTTTGGAATGGTAGAGGTAGCACATGATACAACGTATTTGTATATTTTACAACGAACTAGATTTCATTCGACAAAATGTCAATCCTATCATTATATTCTTTCATACGGATATTAAGGGAATTTTACAAGCGTATAAAGTACCAGGATGTTTGGCAAGTATAGAGAAAACTATGATGGATCGCTTTATCTTAGAAAGTGAAAAGAAAATGTTAACCTCAGCAAATCAGACACTAAATAGTATAACTTCCATGAAGGACAGCTCCAAATTAAGAACACCAGTAAGAATTTCTGGTCACAGCTTAGAAAAAGCTATTGGCAAAATTCAAGGTACAAACAATATTGATTCCATGATGATGTACACAGAGAAAGTGCAGGTGACTTTCTGAATTTACTTTAAGATACGTAGTACGTTTATCGATCGCTTTCTCAATCAGCAAAATCTTTCTCGATGTAGAGTATTATGGCGATAGTTGAAGCATCAACGTCGCAGAGAACCAGTCAATTCGAATTACTTACCAGCCTAGAGAAACTGGCATTACAAAATCTCTCTGTGAGCCGAGAGTCTTCTAGTATACTCGCGCAAGTATAATCAGTAATAGTATTTTACTCACGCTTTTGCAATATTTAGAAGTTATCGTACAAAAGTCAATCGATTAATAATTTTTTAGTTGAGCAACATTGTACGAACACGAATTCATAGAGGACTTACAATTGAAAATTTGTTAGCGTTGTTAATACACGTTTACGCGTTAACGGGAACGCAAATTCGATTTTCCACGCAACAAGAACAACAGTTAGAGGAATCGATTGCGGACGCAATTTTCGAAGATTTCGAAAATAATCCATCGACTAATAAAACATCCGCTTCTCAGCGATCTTTACTATTGTTGGGTATACATTGCACGGTACATTATTCGAATACTATTGTATAAACAGCAAAAAATTGATTTCAGTTATTTTTATATAAGGAGCAAACGATGCGGCTGCTGCGCGAGAAACATCGTACAAGCTAGCAGCACGTATCATTCGTACCCTTCGATTAATCGCGCAACAACGTTCATCGCTACAAGATTACAGGTAAATAGATCCTCAAATATGATATTGGACATTGACTATTATTTGAAATTCTATCAAATATCTACTACTTGCAGATTTCTTATGACAAAGTCAACTTCGCAAGAGACGTTTCGATACGTTAGTATTTTGGAACAGATAGCTAGAGATATACTATCAACGGATACGTCTCGAGAATTGCGGGATCTACGTCAACGATCGCCGTCTTTAATTTCAGCTGGTTTCAAGCAAGTATCTTTAACGATCTCCAATGTTGTGTAACACCAATGTTAACATAAGATATTTGAACATAACATGTTTCTCGTATATTGTAGCTTACTGTTGAGGGGTAAAGCAAAGCGTCATCCCCGCGACAATTCACATATTTTATTATACATTATTGGAGGGTTCACCGCGGAGGAGGCGAAATTAATACAAGAAATTACTTCAAATCACAGTCAAAATGAAACACCTCGTGTAACGTTGGCAGGGTCCAGACTGTTAAATCCATTAGATATAGTGGATAAAATATTGTTGTATTGATGCGCCGATCTAATCGAAATCTGTAAATATAACGGAAATTAACCTTTCCCTGGGTCGACTTCCCATTTAACACCACTCGCCGAAACGCGGTAACGCATTGTTTCAATGACTTTTTCTGTTTCCAATATACAAGAAAGATTTTGCAAACCGTTTGTTTTGCGTAAATGTATCCTATACGCTATAGCATTAGTCGAGGAGTTGATCGTAGATTTATTTTCTTTGCAATTAATGATGCTTTCATAAGGTTTCGTATAAATTGTTGCCACATTAAATCGATTCGTATGCACTCTGATAAACTTCAGCAACTTCTTTATGTAGGAATCAATGGTGGTTACTGTATTTTCGCGGTCCTGCCAATAATATGCTGTTATACTATCGATCGCTAGAAGGGCAGTTTCAGCATTACTAAGAAACAGATCATCCAATGTACGCAGCGTCAGTAGAAATTGTTCGCTATGGTAACAATCGATCACATGCAGATTGGGCAGAGAATTCCGAACAACATTTATCTTTTCGGAATCGATGTCGATCGAATTTAATGTAATCTGTGTGGCATAAGCAACGTTCACGATATCAGTCATTATGTTGACCAAATCGGAAATTTGAAAATGATGGTCTGTATTGATTAGAACAGCCGAAGCGTTACAACCTTTGATACGAACGGTCCCATGATAATTTGGTAAAATGCATTTTGCAAGTAGTTGAGAAAGAAGAAGAGTTTTTCCAGTTGAATGTTCGCCATTTATTTCTATAACGTCTGTACTTTGAAGTCCTACGGAAAACAAAGTGTCGTCGAGACTTCGCAGGCTCGGTTTACTGTTCAATCTTGCGAACAATTCCGCACCGGATTCTACGTGCGACCGCATTCCTTTCCTTATATCTCGTCGGTGGTAATAGTGATGCCAGACCGTGACCGTGGTACTGTGGTAATGACGATGATGGCTAAAATTCAACGTGACCTCGGGCAGACAAGGCCACGAGGTAAACAGCACGCTGGCACAGCAACGGGCAGCGTCCTTCAGAAATACCTCGGGCGGACCAGGCCACGAGGTAAACAATACTGGAGACTGGAGCACAAAAAAAGGCGTCCTCAGGCGTCCTTCAGAAACCCCCTTTGCCCCTGTGCCGTTTCGAGGGACTTGTTGTGAGACACGCGGAGTACGCCGAAAAATTCCATTTAGTTACGAATCGTAAACGCAACGGAGAAGAAGCTCGTGTGCCTGTTCGTTTGAATTAATTATTCAAGATTTGTGTGTCGATTATCATTAGAAGTGATAATTATAAACATAGTGTCAAAGGTACGTGTGAAACAATGCAATATTTATATTAGTTTTTATCTTTACTTACGAGGGAACCTCGGTAACGGTTCCCCTTCCGATTTTGAAGGAACTTTGCACAAGTGTTCATTGACCTATCTATTTAAACAAAATCGTAAAAAAATGTTAAAGATGATATTTTCAATAAATTATAACTTGTGAAATAATATAATATATATAAAGTGAAATAAAACAATTGATTTCGATCAGCGGATAAAATTAGAAAAATAGTTATAATTCGTAATAATTAGGTTAATCTAAAAATTGGAAGAAGTGTCGAAACAAATAACAGATGTCGTGAAACATTGATTTTGATTGAAGGCTTCGCAATTTTGCGCTTAAACTATATTATATTATTTTTTTTTTGCAACTTATAGCTGCATTCACCAATATTTCCCATTTAAATATTCACTTGCTACTATTATTATTATGGGACAGAGGGAGTAACATTACAAAAAGAATTATTGCTCTTCAAGCAAACCGTGGTAGCCTTGGAGTCTTTTTTGCAGAGCATACATCTATCTATCTTTTTCCTTTTTGTGGGGACCCTGAAGATCTGTCTTTCTAATATTTTCTTAATTATTATAGATGGATCATACATTGGAGTCTACTAGATCATCTTGTAATATAAACTCAGAAAGTGAGATGTCATATTTATCTGGAAGAGACCCTAGTATCTCGGCCTATGGACAAACACCACGTATTATGGAAGAAACAAAAAAGAATTTAATGTCTGTTAATAATATTGAAGAAAGCCACTATGTAGAAGAGAGTGATTGTACAAATTCAGAGTCGCGGACTTCTCAGACTATTACAGTTTATTTGCTAATGAAACCTTTCCCAAGAGAAGTTAAACTGACACAGGAGCAAGAGGAGGCATATAAAATTGAAAAATGTTCGACTACACTGCTTACGAGAATACCTTCTCCGGATACTACTACTAGCTCCTTTAAAAGATTTACAAGAACTGATATTGTACAGAGAAAATTCACATTTACTCATATATTCCGACCGAAGACGACCCAACAAGAACTATTTGATCAAGCTGTTAAACAGCAAATGAAGGAGTTTTTAGATGGTCAGAATTCAACTATTATGACATATGGTAAGGATATAAGATATTTTATAAATATTGTGTTTGTACTTAATGTAATGTTACTTATTACTACACAGCAAATCTTTATGCAAAATAAAAATTTTCTACCTGATTTGCAACAAGCTAGAGTGAAATAGGAATCTATTTTCTTTCATAATATGTTTAATAGGTTGAAAATAATATAACAGTATTTTTAAATTCTTTTAATAATTTTACTGTTTCAAATTGCACCTACTCATTTTTGTCGTAAATGCATAAAATCTGCTGTCTACTTATTACTATAACTATTTTTTTATAGGTACAACTAATTCAGGGAAATCGTATACTCTGCAAGGTACTACTACGTCTCCTGTTATTTTACCGAGATGTTGGGAATTTGTTTTCTCCAATATTATAACAAATGAATCATTGTGATGTTGTTTGTTTGGGCCCTTTTGAACGTGACCAAGAGTCATATCTTAAAACAAAATTAATGAAAATTGCTTCAAAGGATAAACAGCAATGTACTAATGCTTATATAGAAATTTAAAGATCATTACAAAAGGAATCACAGATGACAACTAGTCAATGTGTTCATGTACATTACTCAGTATGGGTGTCTTCTGCGGAAATCTACAATGAAAATTTTCTATGATCTCTTGTCGAATGAGAATAAAAAAAACAGAATTCCTCTTAAATTAACTACCGATGCACAGGGGACAACTTTTATTGAAGATCTCACGACAATTTGTGTCAATTCTGGTTCCGAAGCGTACCAGATTTTAATGGCTGGACAATATAACTTAAAAGTAGCTGCAACAGCTTTGAATGCAAGAAGTTCCCGGTCACATTGCATATTTACTATCAAATTGTTGAAGTATTATATTGAGAATGATCCGAACACTGTTGAAGTCAGCACGTATGTAATAGTATTTCGTTTTTAATATAAAATATTATATTATAGTAAATATACGCCAAGACTAATTGTTCTTATAAAAATTACAGATTTGCTTTCTGCGATTTGGCTGGCTCAGAACGTTTGAAGAAAACATTAAACATTGGGGATAGATTAAAAGAAGCACAAAATATTAATACAAGTCTATTGGTATTAGGAAGATGCTTAAAAACGATTCATGATGGCCAATCATTTAAACAAAAAATAGAACATGTAGGTCCATTTAGAAAATCAAAACTTACAAGGCTCTTCCAAAAAGCGCTTTCTGGTAAAGAGCATGTAGCTTTGATAGTGAATATTAATCCTTTACCGAATTTGTACATCGAAACACAGAATGTTTTAAATTTTGCTGCTATTGCAAAAAAAATTGTCCTTGAACAGAAACAAAAGGAGAATAAGAAAAAGTCGAGATTTTCAAAAATAGTTACTGAAAGTATAAAAACTGTAACTGATTGGGATGCTACAGAATTGGAAAGCGAAGGTATTGTATAATTCAACTTGTTTAAGTTATTTAGGTATATTTTTAAACTGATATATACTTTTATGTATCCTGACAGAGTGGCATAACACCGATGACAATCATGGTATGTCTGATTATATATACGCTGAAGATTATGACGAAATACTTTCAGAAAATAAAAGACTGAAAGATGAAATTAAATTATTGAAAAGCACTGCCTTAAGTCGGCATCTAGAAATACGCGAAGAAATGGCAGATACTTATATGATTATGATGAAAGAGGCTGAAACTGAATGGAAGTATGTTAATAGTTCTAATGATTCTCTAATAACTCTCACTATTGTAATTATTATATTTTAAAATGTATGCCATTAATTATAATATAGGAATCATATACATGATGTGGAGGAACAACATGCAGACACTCTTCAATGGTCTGTGAAACAGATTGAAGATTTCTATAAACAAAAATTGCAGCAACTTAACTGTCATAAAAGAAAACGTTCATCTATTATGGATGACAATGCTGATGATAGAAAAGACGTTGATGAATTAGAGATTCAAAACTCACATTTAACATCGAAGTTTGTGCGGCTGAAAAGTAAAATGAAGGAACTCAATCAGTCCAATCAGGCTTTAATAGTTGAAAAAAATAAACTAACTTTCGAACTGGACTTAATAAGAAAGGATTCACACAATATGAAGGAATTATTGCATGCAGCTCAAGAAGATCTTTGCACCGATAAAGAAACAGCATGTTACGTAGAAGAATTACAATCTCAATTGTTTGCTAAACAAGAACAAGTGAAGGTGTGTTTAAAATTATCTATAATTATTCAATGTTATTTATGATGGTAGCATTCTATATGCATATTCTTTTCCTGTATTATAATGGTATTTTTTCAGATATTAAAAGTATTCTTAAACGAAGCTAAGGACGAATATATCTCTGTCACTACGAAGGAAAGGGAGATAGAGTATATTATTAAAGAGCAAGAAAAAAGAAGAGTTACTGGAAAATCAAGAGGCATTAGATGATTTGAAAACTGATCTTACAAATTACATATACATACATACACTACAATCTTCGGAACCAGAATTTACACAAATTGTCGTGAGATCTTCGATAAAAGCTGTCCCCTGTGCATCGGTAGTTAATTTAAGAGGAATTCTGTTTTTTTTTATTCTCATTCGAAAAGAGATCATAGAAAATTTTCATTGTAGATTTCCGCAGAAGACACCCATACTGAGTAATGTACATGAACACATTGACTAGTTGTCATCTGTGATTCCTTTTGTAATGATCTTTATCTTTCTATATAAGCATTAGTACATTGCTGTTTATCCTTTGAAGCAATTGTCATTAATTTTGTTTTAAGATATGACTCTTGGTCACGTTCAAAAGGGCCCAAACAAACAACATCACAATGATTCATTTGTTATAATATTGGAGAAAACAAATTCCCAACATCTCGGTAAAATAACAGGAGACGTAGTAGTACCTTGCAGAGTATACGATTTCCCTGAATTAGTTGTACCTATAAAAAAATAGTTATAGTAATAAGTAGACAGCAGATTTTATGCATTTACGACAAAAATGAGTAGGTGCAATTTGAAACAGTAAAATTATTAAAAGAATTTTAAGTGTCGACACAAACAAGATTATATAGTACAGCATTGTATCCTTTCGGTTTACATTTTATGTATGAATCTACAATGAATAAATAAAGACAATGTAATAAAGAAGCGTGTCTACGTATATATTTATTGAACCACCAATTTTCCCGAACGACCGAGACTTGTCGTTGACTTGCACTACTGAATTTCGTGCCACCTCCTTCGATATCTCATGTTCTCCTAATACAAAATTCGATTTTTCGAAAATCTCTAGAATTGAGTTTTGAATTAAGAGAACATGATATCGAAGGAGGTGGCACGAAATTCAGTAGTGCAAGTCAACGACAAGTCAGACGGTCGAAAATTGGCGATGATTTTCGAAATCTCGAAAATTGAGTTTTGAATTAAGAGAACATGATATCGAAGGAGATGGCACGAAATTCAGTAGCGCAACTCAACCACAAGCCAGACGCTGGAATATTTTTGTTTTTCAAAGTTTCGCTATTTTTGCAATTCCAAATTAGTACAATATCTCAATGACAAGTATACATTTTCCGAATATGAGTAGTATAACTCTACGACAAGTTGGACGTTCGGGAAAAATTGCGGTGGTTCAATTAATATAATACGCAGATATTCTTTTTAATACATAATCTTTATTTATTCATTATAAATTCATACATAAAGTGTTTCTATATTGTACATGTACATGTATATTACATTATAAACATTTATAACACGAATGTCATCAGTCCAGTGCTATACTACTGTATACTACTATACCAGCCTGGTATATACCAGCCAGGTATGTACCACTAGCCGCAAATGCTCGAGACGCTGTATTGATAATCAGTAATGCGGATCTTTGAACAAAATAAAATTTGTCTGAATAATATCAGCTGATATCAGCATATCAGGTTCAACTTTCTAACCTAGTGACGTAGTTAACTGGTTCTAATTCCTACAGATGGCAGTCTAGTGTTGCCACTTGCCACTGCTTGCCACTGCCACAGATTACAGAGATCCTCGAATGTCACGAAGGTAGCGATTTTATTGTTTTTCATTTTGTATGCACGTATGTACGTATATACATACACATGTAAGTGCATGTATTTATACCGAGATTCTCGCAAACAATTCAAAGTTTCTACTTACCAAGATACTTACTAACTGATTAATGTAAATGCTAAGACTAGGAGCCGAGAATCAAAATCAAAAGCAGATATCGATAATACGGAATCAGAGGTTGAGAATAGGATAACTTCGAATTTCTTTCTCGTAGTTCGACGCTCGGTAGGTAGCAATAGTCAACAAGATGTTTCTCGATCACATGTTCGTTGGTGAACCGAAGAAACTAAAACGATATATTTAAGAAAGAACTGTATGTACGTTATAACTTCAGGACACTGTCGAATATACTTATTCGGAAACGAATAAATTTGGTTGTTCTAACGTGGAAGTGCACATTACTTCTGAATCTTTTCTGCGAGGTTCGAATGGAAAAAACACCGAGAATCGTCAGTGTTTCGTTGTGCGATTTATCGTAGCCCTCACTTGTATGTACGCACCGTGTTCTATTCTATAAATTGTTGATACATCGATCGGAACAATTAGAAAAATGGTACCACTCGGACCGTCGCCAGGACATCAAACATCTGTCAATAATACGGCAGCTGCTCCTTCCAGCGGAACCAAGAGTAGCTCAACATTGGTGAGTACAATGAAACACGCACTACTTTCCTGTTTTCTCATCATCTATGTATCGTTTCTCACTTTTTTTTACACATTTTTTACGTTGTATCATTAATAGAGTTATCTAGTATTAGAACACTATGTATTCTTTATTATATTTTCTTTTCGTTTCTTTTCTTTTCAGAAGCCAAATTATACCCTAAAGTACACTTTGGCAGGTCACACTAAAGCAGTCTCTTCTGTGAAATTTAGTCCCAACGGAGAGTGGCTTGCAAGTTCTTGTAAATACAAATTTTTTTAGTTCAAACATTCTTTCCAAATACAGCGCCGAATAGACTAAGGTAAATTGAACTTTTTATTTTTAGCTGCTGATAAATTGATAAAAATATGGGGATCTTACGATGGGAAGTTCGAAAAAACTATATCTGGTCATAAACTAGGTATCTCCGATGTAGGTTGGTCCAGCGATAGTAGATTATTGGTATCCGCATCCGATGATAAAACACTGAAAATTTGGGAGTTAAGTTCTGTAAGTTTGCACTCGCGAGCACATAGATCCTACGATAGTTAACACGTTTCGTGCCGAGCCGGTTTTGCTCGACGATTAAACAAACTTACGTGTTTTGTTCTACACTGCAGTTTTTGTAATGCCTCATTCTTTTGGTGGAAATATATTCTACACTTCTGAACTTGTTATAACATATACATTTTTAGCGCATTACACAAATATGTCAGTGTGTATCACCAGTGGTGCAACCAGCCTGAATGGATAGTTTAACGTGTACCATCAGTGGTACATGTGAAACGGAACGTGTTAACACTGGTCAAATTATATAGGAAAATTATTTTCCTCCTTTCGTTTTAGTACATTTTAACATCGACGATTAAATCGATGTTTATGTACGTTTTCGTACTGTATTCTTTTTTGCTTTCAGGGCAAATGTTTAAAGACACTGAAGGGTCATAGCAACTATGTATTTTGTTGCAATTTTAATCCACAATCGAATCTTATAGTATCCGGTTCTGTAAGTATTTCAATGTATCTCTTTACGCGTACAGGCTTCTATATGTTTGCGCATGTTTCGTACGTTTTAAAGAAAAAAAGGGAATAAATGAAAGCCAAAGAGAATCGTATACGAAGAAACATTCAAGATATATATTGCATGCACAGAGAGTACGTTATATGTCAACATAAAAAGAAGTTTGCTCGTGTAGATCGTTCATTCGATCGTGTCCACTTAGAATTCAGAACATTGGTATTATAAAGACTATCGTTAGTTTGACGAAAGCGTTCGAATTTGGGATGTAAGGACTGGAAAGTGTTTGAAAACGTTACCTGCCCATTCGGATCCTGTAAGCGCAGTACACTTTAATAGAGACGGATCATTGATTGTCTCTAGTAGCTACGACGGATTATGGTGAGTACAAGTGAATCGTTGTAGAAGTACGACGAGTTGCGTTCAACGAATCACCGAATGATGAAATTAATATGCTAACCGATACATCGTTGTACAGTCGAATTTGGGATACGGCATCGGGTCAGTGTCTGAAAACTTTAATAGACGACGACAATCCACCCGTATCTTTTGTGAAGTTCTCGCCAAATGGAAAATATATTTTAGCAGCTACGTTGGATAATACATTGAAACTTTGGGACTACAGCAAAGGGAAATGTTTGAAAACGTATACCGGTCACAAAAACGAGAAATATTGTGTATTTGCAAACTTTTCAGTGACAGGAGGAAAGGTGCGTGCATCCTGTGCATTATAATAATGTATAATATTTGTCGTTTGATGGTTTCGTAAATTTATTCAATTTTCCGTTACTGTTTGCAGTGGATCGTTTCGGGTTCAGAAGACAACATGGTATATATCTGGAATTTACAGACCAAAGAGATAGTTCAAAAGTTGCAGGGTCACACAGGTATAGCAATAATCTAATCGAGTTAGAGCAAAAGTTTTCCAGATACGAAAACAACTATTATAGGAATTCTTTTCATTAATTCGCAGATGTCGTACTCTGTACAACCTGTCATCCCACTGATAACATTATAGCTTCGGCTGCTCTTGAGAACGACAAAACAATTAAATTATGGAAGAGTGACACATAAATAGAGAAAGACAGGTTCTTTACCATGTCCAAGAGATTTGTATAAAATACGTTCATGCACGGTAAAAAGACATTTTTCTTTTTAGTCTTGGACGTTTTCGCAATTTTCGTTTGCAGCATTGTTCGTGGTTTCGTCGGTCTTCCGTGTAAAATCATGAAAAGTGGTATATCACTTTTTATTATCGCAAAACATAATGCAGAAAGCGTACATTCCAACGTATACGCGTGTCATCTATGTAGATTCGAACTAGAATCCATTACGTCGAATAGATTTAAGTTACTAGGCGATAGCTTAATTTGACTTAATGGTTACGAAAAATGAATACGACGCGAGTATAAGATATATATCGTTGGTAGAAGAACTGCGTGTAAGCGAATGATTGTTACTCATCGTTTCGATATTTATTATATAAATGATCATTGCTCCATTTCTATGATCGCGTCACTTATGAAACTCGAATATTTCATTATGTCCTTACAGTCGAAAGCGTAAGTACACACCGAGACCTTCTGCCCTCCCATTTTTCCGTCTTATCCGTCTCATTCGCTTGCAATCACAGTCGTAGACGCTCGTACACGTGGTTGTGGTCATCCACAAACTACAATACGTAGACAGAAATGTCTCAAGTTTTACAAGTATCGTGTATAGTGTATATCTCGACTACTATACGAAGAAAAAGAACGGAAAAACGCAGAAGAAACTAATAAGAAATGATGCTTGTATCGAAAACGTTTATGTGAATAAATCGAGAATAAAACATATATTTTCGTACCTGAAAGCAGCAGCGTGTTTATTCGCCGTCCCCAACCAGTTTATTTCGAGGACCAAGCGTAAGAAAAAGAAATATTTCTAATAATGGAAGTAACAACTACAAATGGATATTTCGTATTTTATTCAAGCACAGACTTCTTTTTCCAACGTACAATTATAGAGTCGAGTAACACAACACGCGCGATAATATGTAGTAGTAAATGGTTTTTTTTTGTTCTACGAAAAGCAAGTTAACTCGCAATTTACAAAGCGAGAATACTAATTGTATTTTCTTTTATCCAATATTAGTCGAGACTCGTTATCGAAGGAGCTAGTAGGATAGACACACGCGATGATAACGCTTTCGAAGCCAAGAGAAACAAAAATAAAACAGAAAAAATATTCGAAGGTTCGTGGACAAATGTTATATTTATGTAGAAGAACAATTTCTGTATCACTCTCTTCCTTTTTTCATCTGAATTTAATTCGATTCGATTCAATTCGATTCAATTCGATTCGATTCAGTTGAATCCACTTATTTATAGTCGCCAACAGATTATT
Organism: Lasioglossum baleicum; assembly: GCF_051020765.1. Classification (NCBI taxonomy): domain Eukaryota; kingdom Metazoa; phylum Arthropoda; class Insecta; order Hymenoptera; family Halictidae; genus Lasioglossum; species Lasioglossum baleicum. The sequence goes on from NC_134929.1 coordinate 12,245,060, forward strand.
CTCTAGCCGAGACTTTGTACGATGTCAGCCATGTACGTAGAAGGACTCGTAATGTCTTCCAATAAACCTGTAACGAAGATCGTATGAGCAATCAACAACTGCAACCACAACTACCATTTCCTAATCGCTACTTCTATTACTTTTATTACTTACCGACAACGTCACAGAACTCTTCGAAAGACGTACAAGGTAACAGTTCATCGCGGTAGGTAGCGAGCACACGTTCGGAAGCTTTCAACATGGCTTCGTCGTTGTGTCTAATATATTCGGCTAAAACTGCAGGCCACTGATCGTCGGAAAGCACGTTAACTTTCTAGAATGAAACAATGAATCATGAACAAATACAAATATTCCAGACAGGCGTCTGCTATACAGGTAGGTGTATATGTATACCTTGAAAAAGTTTGCATAAATAGAATCGATTAGACCAAAGAATATCAAGGCGCTCTTATACGCTGTGTAATCCTTGATGGTAACGTCGACGATAGCTTTGGTAGGAGCTGAAGGCGAAAGGTATCGTTGATGGGCGAGCACGATCAATCTGTTCAAATGAGTGACTTTATAAGCTTCCCAACGGGCCGGGGTCAGCAGTAGGAGAGACATGGTACACTGGTAAAACGGTCCTTCCGCTTCGTAGCAACTGTCGAGCCACGCAGAGCCGGGAGGCACTTCCAAGTATCCGGTTAACGCTTTATCTTCTCGCGCTGCGGAGCGTGTGCTATGAAAATGAAGATGGATACGATAAAACACCAACGCGAGCGAACAAACAAATATGGCAATAATACAATGAAATTAGACTGAGACATTTGGTCTTACGTGATGATTACGTAGAGAGCCATGTGAATCAAATAAGGAACCATGTGCATGTTTGATTGAGGTCCTCCTCCACCCGTGTCTTCGTGGAAACTCTTCTCCTGTGCGAATCGTAACAATAACAATTTCAAGTCGTGCACAGTCGAGGAGTACGAAATGTCGCGGTGACTAGCACACTCTTGCAAATAGGTATTGTGTCTTGCTAAACAACTAGCGAAAGCGGATTCTGGAACTTGCGGTCCCCACAGCGGTAAAAGTCCGTTACATTTGGTATTTGCGTTTTGCAAGGCTGCGCTTTCCCACTCGTCCCGGGCGCGTGCCAATCTCACAGCCGACATATGACAGTCTACGTGAACTACGTTGAAATGCGTGACAGTTGTGTACCCTACTGTTTTCCTCTGCTTTGTTTCGAATTCTTCCACGTTACAACGTTTGGTAAACGTATAAATGCCCAGAACCTACAATGAAATAAACGAACGTATATTGTATCATATGTATATGGAATATTGTATATTGTAGAAGAAAAAAGATCGTTACCATGTTTGGCTTGAATTTGTATCCCTCGCGACAAATGACGCAAACCAATCCCGTTTCCTCGCCCAGGTCTTCCATTTGCTGAAGAATCGTTACGTTGGCCACTACTTGACCTTTATCGTTCGTCTGCATGCCTAACGCGCCCAATTGTCTTTCTCGCATCGCCATTGCCAGCCGTTTCTTCTCGCTACGAGTATGTTGCCGGGCTTCTTCGATCAACTCGGCCACGCGCTTGTTCGTACACAAAGCCTCCAACAAGTTCTCTGCTAAGGAACCGACGTGTTCGTCCGACGACACTTGTTCCAGTCTATGTATTATACTGATCGCAATTTGCGAAACCGCCAGCTGTGTCGGCTCGTGGTCCGTCGCTAGTCCAGTAAGGAATCGTAGAATGTACTTGAGAGCCGGTTTTGATATAAAATCTTTCAACTCGTCGCTATCGGTTCGCAATAGCGTCGGCTTGACACAAGGCGCGTGTACAGTTATGTACTCGAAAGCGTCCTTTACGATGCCCATACTTATTATGTAATCCTTCAGAGTGTTTCCTATCGCATTACGTTCGATGGCCTGAGTAAGAACGCAGAACAGTTCGAGCTTTTGTTCGTCTTCCGGCGAATGCACGAAGTCGAATTTATAAAAGTTCAAGACCGTTTCGAAGTAATCGCAGAGCAAAGCCATCTTTTCACGGTTGCCGTAGGTGAGTGCAGCGAGGACTCGCGCGAGATGTGCCAGCACGTTGTTGCTCTGTCTGACTGCCGTCGATTGAGTGCAAGAGAGGAGCGATTTGATGTGTTCGGGTCCGCCCAAGGTGCGCGAGAAAGCTTCGAAACTGGAGAGTGGCTGCGAGGCTGCATGCGTCAGAATCGTCTCCATGATGTCCAGCAGTTGTTCGGTGATTTTCGCTTGGGAATTCTCCGATTCGGTTTCGAGGCAGCGCTGCAGTACGTCTAGGAACACGGTCACCGCTCCCAGCTCGGGCTTACTCAGAACCTCTTGATTCCTCTTGACCTTGACCGACAATCGAAACAGTTTCAGGAGAACTTGAAGGAGGGGTCGAGCTCGATTCACGTCCTGTATGGCGGCTAGCCTATCCAACATCACTTTCAGTCCTCCGCAATCCGCTAAAATGTTTGCCATCTTGTAAACTTCCTCGTTGTTCACTTCTTGTTCGGTGCTCGCGTTCAAACTCTCTACGAACTCCTCGGTAGCGTCTCCGAGCAGTCCCCGCACTCGATAGACCACCCGCATCGAATCGCATCCGCCGCCTTCCAGAACCCAAATCTTCTTGTAAACCTCCTCCACGGGCATATCGAGACTGATGATCTTGTTGTTGACCAACAGCTCCATACCGTTGTCGTCGTCCAACAAGGCAACTAACTCGCAGTCCTGGCAAATCTTGTTCTTCACGTCCCGCATCAAAGGTCCCAAACCAGGCTCCAGGCTACTGTACGGATTCCCAAGCATTCTGCCCTGAAGGAAGTCCTCTTGTTGCGAATCCTTCTCTAGGGTCAGTAGGAACTCGCCGATATCGTTCTCCTCCGGGTATATGATCGAGCAGAGCCTCTCGAAGATGAAGACCGGAGTGCGCACGTCCTCGATACTGTACTTTTGCACAGTCTCGACGCAGATCGCCATAAACGCTTTCGTTTCTTCTTCCGTACCGGTGGTCATCTCCTCGAGTAGCTCGAGCAGCTTTTCCTGCGTGTCATCGATCAGCCGCGTCCGTTGCACCACCAGCCTCCTCAACGAGAGATATCCGTTCAGAACGGCTCCCACCAGCCGACCTTTATACTGTTGTTTGATATTCTCTTGTTCGAGGAACGTGGCCAACAGTTCTGTCAGCATTTTCAGAGAGTAACCTTGCGCCAGATCGCTGGTCAACGTCGTTTCTTCGAGCCGATGCAATTGTTCAATTTCCCTGGTCAATAGATCCGCGAGCAACGTCATAACGCCGCGCACAGCCAGGAATTGTTTCCACGGTGGCTGCCTAATCAAGCTCTCGTACAAGGTGAGAAATTCGGTGCTGCTCTCGCCGGCTGTACGCAATTCCTCCAGATAGCAGGTGAGCAACACCAGCACTTCCTTCTTACGTTCAGTTCCTTGACAGAGGCTCTCTATCATGTAGCAGGCGACTTGTCTCGCGAGTCGGGAACTCGGATTGAACAGGACCTCCTTCAACCAAGCGCCGTCGGCCAATTTCAACGGCTGCACGCCTTGCTGCCTCGCGCATCGGTTACGCCATCGGTGCCCGTACTTCTCCATCAGATAGAGCACGCGAGTCTCCTCTTTTTGCAACGGTTTCACGGTCGGCGGCCCGGACTTTTTCCTTGGCATGCGACGAATCCATTCGGAATACGAATGCTTCGGATCCCCGTTCAGCCACTTGTTCACATCGATGGTGATGCCCTCAGGTGGCTGCACGGTCGCTAACGTCTCGATGGCTTTGTCCTTGTTCTTCCTCGAGACTGGTTGTTCCGGCTTCACCAGTCTTTGCAGTATCTTTAGACACGGCACTATAATACTTTCCATTACCACGGGACTTTTCGACTCCTTGCAAGCCATCAAGAACAACTGCATCACGCAACGCAGCTTCTGCTCCCAGCAGGTGTCTTCTTTCTGCACGAGCGCAGCCAGTAACGCCATTTCGTGACGGACCGCTACCGACAGGTCCGAGGTGGGCACACGACCGCGAAGCGTCAGAGTGATTCGCTCGGTCAACAGGGAACAGAGTTCTTTGCTCGACTGCGGGTTGTCTCTGGTGATTAAGCAGAGCAGTTGTCGAACCTCCTCTTGCATCTGCACCGTACCCTTTCGTAGATTGTGCTCTACCAGTTCTTGAATCAAGCCTTGTTTGCACAACACCTCTCTGGCGCTGTGATTAGTGGCGAGGGCGCGCAGCAAAGTCAGACAATGTTCCGTGGCCGCGGTCGCGCAACCGTAGCAACGACCCACCGTTTGCGGTGGAGTAATAACGACACTCTGACAACTGAACCCAACTGGTTCGGTTGTCGCGGCCTCGGATGTGGCAGCCGAGAAACCACCACGAGTGGTATCCGCAACCGCTGACGACGATGTTATTGTAGCTGTTGCTGCTGCTGTTGGCGGTGACGAGGACTCCTCTCTAGCGGTAGTGGCGATGGCAGACGATTCGCCACCAATCGTAGAGCTCGAGACGGAGGTGTGACCTCGTTGTTGACGATCGTAAGCCACCAATTCCTGCCGACACGCCAATACCCTTTGTATAATTTTGCTGAGATCCTCGAAGGAAGTTTTACATTCGCCGCAATATTTTTGAGCGAGCAACTGTATGGCCCTATTGACTTGCGTGGTTCCACTGGACACCTGTATGCCACCGGCACCGGAACCGGAACCGGTACCGGCTCCGCCACTCGCACCATCGTCCAAACCACGATCCAACCGATGTTCGGATATCTTGATCAACAACATCTCCAAAGTTGGCTTGTTTGCGATCAGAGTTTTGTAGACTCTGTCGGCTTTTTCAAGCAACGCGTTTATCGTTGCAACCGTTTTCTTACGATCGTCGTCGTTTTCGATTGGATCGACGGCGCAGCAGGGTCTCGCTGTCAGCGTGTAATCGAACTTGGCGTATTTACAAAAGCCACAGGCGTGACAGAGGAAAGGGTCCTTCTCGTCGTAGTTGATCGCACGACACTTGTGACACTGGAACACGTTCTCCCCGCAGTTTGCGCAAACGCCTGGATTCGCTGGCACGTTCGCCGAACATCGCGGACATGGCAGAGTCTCCGAGGAGGCTTGGATATTCTCGTAAAAGTCGGCGTACTCGATCATCAGATTACAAGCTACTATCGGTAACGGGAACTCCATCTTGATCTCCGTTTGTCCTTGCGCCAACATTATTTTCTTCGCCTTGTGCCACATTGCTGGCTTATTTTTCAATTCCACCACTGCCTGAACCGACCGATTGTTGTAATATATGTTGATGGTACGCACCATTTTCGTTCTCTTCAGATCGCTTATACGAAGAGTGATTCGACTGATTGTTTGACTTACGACCAATTTCACGATTTGCGTGGTCGTCGTGAACTTTGAGTCGATTTTGATCGATGACAATTTGATCGTTGACATAGGAACTTCGGGATTGTTGCAGACCAAGCAAGGCTCGCTTTCCAAATAATAGCCGTCCAGTTCGACGAATTGAGCGAGATTCGCGTACAGATTCGCGTTCGGGTGGCGAGTTAGCAACTGATTTTGCGCGCGCAACACCGCGACCGCCTGCTCCATGTACGCGTGCATCTTCTTGCTGGTGCGCGCAGTCTTCAAAGAAAAGTAGCCAAGCAAATCCACGAATTGTGCGGCTTTGCGACCATAAGTGGGCAAGAGAGGCCACAGTCGCCATAATAGATCCAGTAGAACTTCTTGATCGTCTGGATCGCAATTCCTGCAAAATCGTTTCCGAAATCGCATTACCATCTTTTTTTAAACACCAACGCTACACAAGTTCAATCAAGACAGTCACTTACTTGTAAATGGCCAGTATCAAAGAGTGTGCTTGCCAACGGACGTTGGTATTGTTGGTCTCGAGTAGAAAAGATTGTATAAATTTGGTCAAAGAGCTCGGCGCCACTTGTTTTTGAATCTGTTCGACCAGAGCCAGACACTGAGCTTCTTCGAATTTCGCTTCCGTGTCCGAGTCTTCGGATTTCTCACGCTCTCTTCTTTCCTTCGTCGTTCCCGTGTTGCCCGATTTCGATTCCTAGAAAATCGAGGACATAACCAAAGTCAATTCCAACGAACCATTTTGCTTTTCCTTCAAAATAGATAGAATTCGAATTCACAACTCGAAAGCGACTATCTTACCTTCGTCTTGGTATCCTTTCGCTCTTTCGATTTGTTGCTCGAACATATAGCACACTGTAACAGCTGCAACACGGTAGGACTAACACCTTCATCCAACAACGTCGACACCGTGAACAGATATGACAGTACGGTATTCTGTTTCAGACAGAACCGCTGCCAATTTCCAGTTCGAATGGTAGCAATTTCGACGCAACATTTCAAATGTTCGATCAACTCGACTAATGAATCGTAAGGCAAGTTGATCGCGTGCGGGCGTGTCTGGAACGGATCGAAACCGCCGGCTGCACAGCATTGTTGCACCGACTACGGAAAAAGGAACAGAAAAGTCAAAGTCAGTCGGAACAAAATCCTTTCTCGTGCACGTTTTGCGAGCGTTAGTAACTCCGAACGTATTGCAGCTTACCTGAGCGTGCGAGACTAGAGCGTGCAGATCGCGCAATTGTCTGTATTTTTCTTTATTGCCGCAAATAAAAAGAAGCAACTTCCGTACTTGTCGTCTGACGCAAGGTGTCTGGTAAGACATCATGTATTCGCAAAGATAAAAGTACCACGGTTGTTCGAAGGCTGTTTGCGCAGATGTATTCTCCACGTGTTTATGAACCTGATTGGGTAATCGTAGCACCATTTCGGTCAACAACTGTGGATACGGCTCAAACACATCACCGGCGTGTCCTTTGACGTAATGCCGTAAAAAGAACGGCGACATATTCGGTGGAGAAGCTGTCAGGTGCTCTTTAAGCAGTTGGCCACCGAGAATAGTATTTGTTTCCTCGTTCGATGTTCTACGACACAGGAGCATAGCGATAAAGGTAACTGACAAACACAGAACCAATGTGTGTAATGTGTTGAGCGTGAAATACGTTCGCTTACGTTTTCCAATATTCCAGCAACGCCTTCAAGAGCGTCAAGCAATAGTCGATTATTCCGGCTTTACTTAGTATCGCAGCAGCCATTTGTGAAACGGAATTTGAGTTTTCAGATTGGCCTTTAGCCGTACACTTCCACCGGGACATTAGAATGCCTAAGAAACGTGAACATCCAAGTAAATGAAAGATTACAATAACACACTGCAAAATAACATTCAAACGCGCGACACTGTACGATACTTACTTAAGAAACGTATAATAACCAAATGAACTTCTCGTTTGTTATTACGCTGGCATATATCGTGCGTATCCGGTTTATCCAATTCCAATTCTTTCACTAATGCTTGTAGTAACCGCTCGACGCAAGCTCTGTCTTTCTCTTCCTGGCCGTCCAAGTGGGCTGTCAACGATAGTAGAACCTGCAACAAACATACGTTGTCACCGACTGTTTACAGTTGTGATGACGATACGATATACTAAATCGAAAATTTCAAGAAGCAAACCTGCATGAATGGAATGGCCATGACTCCAGGTACGTTTGTCAAATGCGGTATAAACTGTACAAGCTTGTCGAGCAACAACAATCGCACGGTATACAGTTTCGTCGAGGTCTCGCAGCTTGTGTCGTTTTCTTGTTCAGTAGTGTGTTCCTGTTCTTGCTCTTGTTCTTGTTCCGTGCCTTCTTCCTGTTCGGCGACCTAATGGAACGATTTCAACTTTATAAGATACATGCGTAGGATTATAAATTCTCCCTCCAATAAACAGCATCGATACGATAAAAAGAGAGAAGAAAAGTGAAGTGAAGTGAAATGAAGCGATGTGAAGTGAAGTGAAGAGGAGAGGAATGCACAACGACCACAGTATCATTCCCGGCAGACTCTTGCACAGTTTATACTTTACGAATCCCGTTAAGTATAATGCAAAACGAACAGAATCGAGTTTAGGACGGTGTAAAGAGGAGAAAGAGGAGCGTTGCTTCGCGCGAAAGTTCACCATCGAAATGACACAATATCGAAACGAGAAAAAAAATAGAGAGAGAGAGAGAGAGAGAGAGAGAGAGAGAGAGAAAATAAAGCCGAACAAATAAAGAATTATACAGATTTAAATGTAAACAAATACCGTCTCTATACAGGAGGGGGAAAAATAACGACGTGTGGTAACTGATACAGCGAACGCGAACAATGACGATGACGACGACCATGACCATGACCACAATTACGATCATAACTAAGACCACGACCACGACAACAATGATAACGACAAGAACCTCGTCCACGATCACGGCGATGATGGCAGCACTTACGGTAAAAGTCGCGTGAAGACCCACGTTATTAATTTCGGTACGTGGCACTTGACTGACTCCACTTCCTCCCACTGGAGGCATAGAATCGGGAACATTGTCTCCGTATGCGGAACTCCGTCCCGATACATTATGCTCCCCCGTCATGCTGTCTACGGCACTTCCTCCGCTCTCACTTCCACCGCTCTCGCTACCCTTGCTACCACCACTACCACCCTAACATAAAATGCGCCCCAAACGTTACTAAGAATCGACACACAAATTTCGGCAGTCTCGCTCTTTCTCTCTCCCTCCCTTCATCCCTTCATTCCTACATCCCATTATCCCACTTTGTATCCCACACTCCACATTTCTCTCAACCATTTTTCATATTTCTCATTTTCCACACGTTACACGGAACATCGTATCGTGTAAATAGCGATAAGAGTGGCAGAATAGAAAAAGTATACGATAAATAGTTTTTCGAACGTTACTACGGTATACGGAAGATTCGTAGAGCAACTTACTTGCTCTGCCGGAGACGTTCTCAAAGTACTACCGTCGGTAGCCGCTGTTGATCTCTCGTCGTCCGATCCTCCAGCGGAAGCGGTTGTATCCGAATAATGCCCTCCTCCTTCCTGAGCCTGAACGTCAATTCATTCGTTATCGATACGTCGTATGCATACAACCTACCAACTTAATGCACGATGACACGCATCCACGCAATAAAAGAAACTTCCGCCTAGAGCTACCAACCTGACTTGTACCCTGCACCTGAACCAATCCATCGAATCCTTGCAAAATCGACATGTTTTGATGGAATCTCTGTCGTAAAGCTCGCACGTCGAAACGTCCTCCGTCTTGATCTTGTAAACTAAGTGCCATCGCAACTTCCATCATAGCCTCATAATGTATATCTGGCGGTACGTCTAGAATCTGTGGGAAACTGCCTGCACCGAGCAACGTTTCCAACGAATTGACCGTTCCTCTCGCGGTTGATCCTCCCGCCCTGCTACCTGCAGCTGAACTTCCGGCACCGGTAGACCCGCTGCTGGCTGCGACAGATGATGTCGCTGCGGAAGGCGGAGTGCTGGATCCTTGATTGCTGGTGGCCTCGAGCATCGCCGCCAGGTTGATCACCGACACGATCGAGTCGACTTGATTGTCGGACGTTGCCGACGTTGCCGATGTCGTCGATGTCGCCGATGTAGCTGATGTCGCCGATGTCGCCGGTGTCGCCGATATCGCCGTAGCAGCTTCTCGATGCGATTGGGATTGCGCTTGCGACTGCGTTTGCGATTGCGCGGACGACGATGCCGGTTTATCTTCGGAATCCACAACCGCTCCTACGGGTTTAACCGTGCAATCAACAAATTAATTAACATTCAACTAGTAAACCACACGAATACAGTTTTGTTTTACGTTACCTGGTGTGCTACAATTAGGTGGGCTCGGTATGTAAACTCTTCTTCTCTTGTATCTCAGTCGGAGAACACGAATGATCGCTTGCTTGGCGCTGAAACTGACCGTTGTATCCGACGAGAGTAATAGTTGGAGGTACAATTTCGCAACTAAAGGAACATTCTTCTCGACATCACAGGTTGCAAATGCATGAATTATTTCTACGATCGCGTGTATCGTTGCTTCGACGTTGGTAAGACCTGGAACAACTACCGGTGCCAAAGCCATATTTTTCGGATAAGCCATGTGCAGGGCCCATAGTATGTCCATCAGTTGCACGACCAGATGCTGCTGGCTCTCGTCTACCGTTTTACAAGATTGATCAACACTCTGTCTGTCTTTCTCGAAAATTGGTACTAAACATACAAGAAAACACGCGCAATAAGGTTAACGAATTCCGTAACGGCACTCGAGGATGGTCGTAATTATTAGACTGCGGATTTTATGCGCTTATAACAAAAATGAGTACGTACAATATGACATATTAAACATATTAAAAAGATTTAAGAACATCAGTGTATTAGTTTCATCTTAATAAGAAAATTACAAAAATGCAAGAAGTTTCTATTTGGCTCCTGTGACTTGCAATATATGCAAACAATTTTTATTTTCCATAAAGATCCGCAGGCTAGTAATTATACAGTGAGTATACTTACCGTCGGTTTCGTCTATCGGTTTATTCGTATACTGTTCGGTAAATTTGGTGAGGTTTTGTGGTTGAGATGCGGAAATGCTTCGAACGATATGCACCAGCCTGAAAAAGTTTTTCGCGTCTATGTCTCGGGCGTCGCTCATCTGTCTCATCGGTTTCAACGACTCCAATACATGCGATAGCAATACGTGGTCCTGTCAACAATATGTACGTACACGCAACGGGTCAAATTGTACCGGTCGGTTATCTACGTATCCGTGTATCTATAACCGGTACTGACTCAGCCAAATCAAACGAATAGGCATCGTCAAGAGGTGGTGCGAAGGCACAGAGATTCGTTTACCTTGTGCAGATGATACGCTTGCTTCGATGGGTGAAGAGAAGCTAGAAGCGCGGTTGTATGCATCTGTACTGCTGGCGGAGTAGGAAGTATCAATAATTTCGAGGCGACGTCTATGGTCGTGGCTTTCAACGGTAATCTGTTTTCGTCGTTCGAAGAAACGTCGAAAGATAACTCTAGAACCTCCAGGATGCCAGCAACCAGCCTACAATAAAATAATTCTCGATTCAACGCTTCGATTGGCTACGCTTCACGGCAGAAACGATTCGACCTTTCCTACTGTTCCAACTGTTTAATTAATTGTATCGTAGGCCAAGTCCTCTTTACTTTTCGATATTAAAGAAATTATCCTTCGTGAAGCTTGTATGATAACAATAGATTTTTTTCCGTCTTCCACGTTCAATAGCCGCGAAAATTGATCGCATTTCAAAGAAGAACTTAAAGTCGGATTAATCGTGTTATATTTTGCGTACCTATCGACGGAAGATAATGGCGTTGGTGCCGTGACAGCATTATCCGCATCACTGCTTATCGTTGCTACCGGAGCAGCCGTGGACTGGCCAGTCGATGTATCTTCTATTTCTTCCGGCCAACCAAACGCATCTTTCGTTTTTCCGTATCTACTCCCGCAAACACAAAAACACATGAACGTATAAACAATGATCAGAGTATAATAAATACGGCATAATTGCAGTCGTGAATATAATCGTGAACGTACATTTTAATAGAATCTACCATAATGACACCTTCATGATCTTGCGACGGTCCAAAAGTGATGGTCAACTTTTTGTCAGCTTGAAGACTTTCCTCTCTAGTTAAAGGAATATCGAACCATCGGCTTTTGGTTACGGTCGTATAAATAGTTCTACCGAAGACCTGAAAAGAAAAGTGACCACGCGGTCGAAGCGACAACATCAATGAAAAGACAAAGAAACATAAATATCACTCGCGAACAGCAACTCGAGTAGAATAAGTTACCTCTATGTTAACGGGTGCCCTCTGAACGTCTTGACTTCCAAGCAACACTCTGATTCCCGTCATAACTAAAACGGCATCGTTGTTGGTTACTTCCACGTTGAATCCCATCGTCTTCATGGAAACAACGTACATTCCCGTGGTATTCAGTCTATGTTTGATTTGCGCAACGTTGTAAATTTGAAGCAAATCGTTGCCGCCAAATTCAACGTCGTTTATCACTTGACAATGTTCGAAGAAGTCTATGGAGAAGCTAACGGAACCCGACGGTTTCACCGCTTTCGTCACTTTCTTCTTTCTCGTTGGCTTAACAGTGGCAATCGTGCCCATGGGTTGCACGGACGGCGACATCCAATATCCGGTTTGTTCCATTCCAGCCATATAAATTCTCAAACTGCCGTCCTCGCACAACAGTATCAACGTTGTTCGTTGTTCGGCGTTCGAGCTGGGGTGTCTTATCGCTACCATATCCATGATTTTCGCCTTGGCTGGGATCACTTTGATCTCTTGAATCATTATCGTATCCGGTTTGATCATCAATATCACCGGATTGTTGCTCGTTTGTAACACCGAACAAATCAATCCAGGATGATTCGGTACTTCGCTCCACTGGCACAGCGGCTGCGGTTGATTGTTATTCGATTTGTTGCCGTTCGTAGTTTTGTTACCAGCAAGATTGATTTGAAATATCGTAGTCAAATCGGTGTCGATACATTTCAGGGGTGCTACGAAACTTTTCCCGCAGATGTAACTGAAGAACAGCAACTGCAAAGCATGCGAATAATATATTGACACGCCACCGCCACCAACCGTGCCGTTATCCTGTATCTCCGGGTGGTATACATCCAGGATGTTGGTTACATAGAAAGGACCGTGTTCGGTTGAGCTTTCTTCGTCCATCACTTGACCGCAAATGTAACCGGTCGAAGGCATAATCAGCAGAGAAAATACACCATCTTCCGAATGCATGAACGTGCAATCTCTTATCTTTCCGGATGGCACGAGGAAATAATATTGAGGACAAAGCGCATCCTTTGCAAGGTCATAAATTTTAATAAAGTCCGCGGTGACCAATGCCAACTGAGTCTGCGAGCCGGGTAGCCAAATCGCTTTTATAATGAAATTACTGGTCTCTAACTGAGGATGCAGCACCAAATGATCCGATACTGTTCCAGAAGTGTTGAACGTTAACACGTGACAATCCCTGAAGCCGCACACAGCTAAAAAGTCTTCGTTCCATTGGTTGCCGGTTAGTGATAAGACGGTGAAAGGCACAGGAGCAGATGCGAGCCTAGTTAAAATCAATTTTCTCTTGGACGAATCGGCTTGTTTCAATAACGCGCTCAACTGCAACACCGTTATCTTGCCTTTCTCGTGCGAAACCGCTGAGAATCAAAAAATTCCATCGATTATTCATTCGGCATTATTAGAATCGTAGCCGTGGCCGTTGTCGTACAAACACAACCGTCTCCGAAATCTGCTTTAACAATTTACTCACCCAAGTGTTGCCTTTTACCATGCGGCGACGATAAACAGCACATCGCAACGCGACGTATTATATGCGCGGATAATAGTTGTCTAATGGTGTGTCCTTGGTCACCGAAATAATTCATTCGAACGTTCTCGAACGCCCCTTCTTGCGAGCCCAACGTAGGAAGCTGTAGAGATAGAGCGTAGGAATCTCAGTTTTCATTTTAATCGAGCAATTCTACACATGTACGTGTACGTAATATACATATACGTACCATCAATTGATCGGTGTATTCGCATTTCTTCTCGATAGTGTGTAATTGTTTGAGCGCTGCCTGGGCACGCGCGTGACAGCCAACCGCTGAATTTTTCTGACAAAATGCATCGACGGCCGGTACCAAAGCGCGTGCTAAATCTACCAACGACGGTACCAAACCGCTTTTCCATAGGTGTCCCTGTATCCAGTCCTTCGATGATTCTGCAAAACATTTATACAGCCATAATACCATCTGAATCCTTGAACCGGTAGTTTACGTTTGAACAATCGCTCACCTAGCTGCTTCGACAAATAGCTGGTTCTTTGTTTTTCACGACTTTGCCGTTCCTGCTTGTCGTAAAAGTAGACCGGGCTAGACGTACGTCTACGTAGGTTGCCGGTGAGAAGATCTCGATTTTCGATCGAAGTTCCGAGCGCGTTACCATAACTGGTACCAACACCGCTCGAACTGGAGGCTATGTTAACAGCATCGACGGTACCGTTGCTTTGATGCTCGGATGCCTGATGGCTACGTTTTATCAACGCTTGACAGGATCCGTCGTCTTTGGCGCCGCAATCGCAGAAAAAGTTCCCATACTTGGCATAAGTAACATCGTGTCCGCGATGACAGACGCGCGCGCAAACGGTGCACACACCGACTCCGTCTACCATGCTGCACGTATGGCAATGATACCAATGTTGATTCATAAATTCTTTTTGGGTGATCGTGAACGTGCAAAGTTTGTTGCAAAGACTATCCTCGTCGGAATCTTCGGCGATGCTATCCTCGTCTTCGTGTGGAATGTCATCGACCCAGTCGCTGTCGTTCAAATCGTTGATCGGTGTAGTACCCTCCCACGGTGGACTGGTTGCTCTGTCTTGCGAATGCAAAGCTCGAGGACAAACCGCGTTTACAACGTCCGCTATGTAATTCAGTATGCAGCAACTGGCTTCCACAAATGCCAGCGGCTTATCCAACAACGTCTGATGGTCCTTACTCATCAATTGTTCCTTACTGTCAACACAACCAGAAACGAATAATCTCGCCATGTTTCTCTTTCGATTCGGAAGTGTTCTAGATACGGATCGCGAACAAACTTACCATAGTTCCATCCATTCGATCGCAGCTTTAAACAGCAACGAATGTCCTTTCTCCGAACCGGCATCGGCCAGCGTCGACATAATGTTCATCAATTCCGAGAAACCGTTTCCTTCGATGGTGGGAGACAGAATTTGATAAGCCAACGGTATGAGAGCTTGTAAAATAGCAACTGGCACACTTTCGTCCACGCCGCTGTGACATCCCGGAAAAGTACGTGCAGATTAGAATAGTACAATACATATATTGTAGAAATCCAAGTTTTCAAACACACACCCCGACCTGATATCCAATAGAAACTTTACCTCTTTTCCTTCACTATATAATTTGTAAGCGCTCGCAAAAGTCTGCTATATTCGTGCATAGTGTGTTGCTGCTGCTGTTGGACCTGCTGCTGCTGCTGTTGTTGCTGCTGTTGTTGTTGCTGCTGCTGCTGCTGTTGTTGCTGCTGCTGTTCATCGGTAATGCTAGCTGACTGATTGTTGCTCTCCGAACCATCGGACAACGTGATCGCCCACTGTACTTGTTCGTTGTTCGATACGTTGTTAACTTCGTCCGATTTTTGTTTGTCTTCGCTGGTAGCAGGAACGAGAACCAACCTATTTATTATTTTCTCATTTATACATTATCATATGTGTAGAGGTATTTTCTCGAATGTTTGAAATTTAAACTTGACAAATTACTTGACTAATCTACTCTATTATGTTCTGTACTAAACGTATGCTTACGCGTTCGATGTCACTACCGCTGGTGTTTGTATGTTCGTCGACGACGCGCTTGGAGAAATACTCGTTCCTCCTAAAATTACTTGCTTCAGCCATGCTTGCAGCTTCTCGGTTTCCACGTGTGCCAAGTTCAATACAGATCCACAAAGGCGTTCCAGCGAAGCATCGCTTCCTTTTTCAGCTGCGAACAACAACAATAAAGGTCAACGTTTTTAGGATTACAAACGAAAAGATTGGGCAAACGAAATCAAATTTACTCCTTACCCATCTTGAACAGCATGTTAAAGAAACGCAACACGTGAGTAGCAAACTGTCTCGACGTTTGCGGGGAGGTTACACAGAGTAAAATCGAAACGAGTGATTTGTTAGTGTTTGGGGCGAAGAACAAGTCCAAGGCCTTGCATCCGACCGGTTTCTCCAACAACTGTTCCCAATACTTTATGCACCGTTTCAAGATTTTCTCGTCGACAACGATACTGTAATGTAAATCAAATTCTATAGAAAATCACGTTGCATCCAACAACGGTGTATGTTTTTAATTGAATCGCAGGTTGCCCACGAATACTGACTTTACAGGCTCTTCAACGTCGCTCGTATAGTCGATGATCAAATTGTACGTTTGATTCAAAATGTAGAGATGTTCCCGTAATTGACGCATCTCGTTATCACTGTCGCCCAAAAGTTCGGTTAGGGTTCTACTCGCCATATGCTGGAGATAATCGGTGCGACTATCCATGTACAACGCGATCAAGATATCCAAAGCTTGAACCTGATCAGAGTGCTCCGGAGCTGTGGTGATCCTATCGACAAGATTATTAAATACTGTTTACACAGACCCATCTCGTGCCTCGCACCCCGGAAATGGAAAACGGTAAAAGCGCGCACAACTTACGTGACATATTCCGACATAAAGTTGACCAAACTGTGCAGTAAATTCTTCAAAGAAGGATTGATGGAGAACGTTGGATACTCAGATAGTGACTTCACGTGATGGTTCACGGTTGCCAATATGTAACTCTCCGCCGGAATAATATCGTTCGCGTACGTGTTCTGAGATCACAAAGGTATGCAAATTTTCAAATAGGCTTGAAACGTCGAAACAGTCGAAATCGCAACAACGTTCGCATCACTGCCACATGAAGACTCGTCAAGACAATACACCAATATCACGATACTCACCCAAGGAATGTGAATAACGCTGATCGACTTCCATTTGTCGAGGACAGACTTTACAGAGTTTGGCAGGAAAGTAATCAAAGACGCTTCGGTCGCCCAATTCGCTCCCGCCATCGAGATAATATCGTTAAGTATAGAGTAATCCCGGGGCCCGAATTTGCAGTCTTGCTCCAGAGATTCGATCATCTGATGTAGTATACTGGATCGACACGAAGTCAAGATAGCTTCGGTCAGCGTAAGTACACGCGGAAGAATGCTGCTGATCATTTTAGGTGCGTTCGTGCCCGCGCACTCGGGGCTGGTTTGTGCACTCCTAAAAATGGAAAACATACCACGTGTTTTATTCGATTCAACATGTCTGAATACAAGTTAACAATCGTATCTACGTTCGATTCAACTCACTTTACATTTTCGATGTTTTCATTTTGATTTTTCGATATGCTATCGTCGAAAAGAACTTGCAACTTGCCGACAATCGCAGCCAAAATACACAACGAACTGAGTTTCGGCAATGCGCTTTTCGGCATCACGTTGTTCGGAAAATTCGTTTCTGGTTTCAACGTGGTGATACAATTCTTTGCGATCGTAACATCGTACTTGATAGAATTGACGGTAGAAGACACAGTCTTTAGAAGATTTTCCGCGTACTGAGTGTACATTCCTTGCCTGACCAAACAGTCCTGCGAAAGAGCATACGTATTATGTACGTATAAATCAGAAAATTTCCGTATACAGTAACGGTTGCGACCGTACCTTCATCCAACTCGTGAAAGTTTTGTACGCGGCTCTGGGTCCCCAAATCAGAGAATGAAGCAACATTGGTCCAGCAGGAATTTCTTCGCCGAGAGCCAACGTGTCCATATACGATGTAGAAGGTGGTAACATTAGCAACAACCTGTCGGCGATATCGTCATAAAATGAATCTGCGCGAATCCGTCACTAAACCATAATAACACGGAGTTTCTTCTACAATACACATCATTATTATATTACCTCCAACATATAGAGAAGCAATATCGAATCGCGCACAATCCCAGGAACGATGGTGCTTTCTCTTTGCCATCGGTTTCTGGTTTTCTCTGCATGTCCGTTTGATTTAAGACGTTCAATATATTTATCAACGCATCGACCAGAAGCGGATACCTCATTTTATCCGGTGCGCCCAGAATGAAATTGCAAGCCTATAAATAATGCCGACACACATTTCGTATTCGTAAAGTAAAGGTATCTGAAAACTGTACACGCGGGAAACATCCGTATACCAACCAATCCATCCAGCTTGGGAGTATTTTGATTATTGAAATCCGTAGTAGAAAGGTTGTAAAATCTGGGTTTCATCGAGAACTCGTCTTGGTTACCGAATTTCCGATAGTTGTCCTCGATTTCGGTCCAAGGTGTAAATACTCGAGCTGTTTGTTTATTCCCGTCCTTCGCATCGCAAACCAAACTCGTGGCCGAAAACAGATTCCACTGGACCTAAACGTATTTTATCCCGAAACAAAGATGCTTTATTATTTGCTAATCCTAATTATTTGCTAAACACACATACGTATGTACATGCGCGAATATCAAGCGAACGAGAAACTAACGTCATAAAAAAAATGTACAAGATTTTTACTACCACTCGAACGTGCCTTTCGATTCGGTGGCCCTGGTATCTTATTGCATCGCTTTAGAGCGGATACAAATATAATCAATTACTCTTGCATTCGATGCTTCGACGTTACTCTATGTAATACGAGTAACGCATATAGTATTTCGTATTCCCGTTCCAAATTAGAAAAATGAAGAATGAAATGGAACTGAACAGCAAGAAATAATAAATAATAAAATTACGTATGTATAATGGAATGTTTACGGGAAACGAGTACAAATGCTTTTTCAGGCGATGGCTGTTACGCGGTATCTATAAAAATTGTAAAATCTACATTAAGATTGATACGCACTTGCTTCAGTAATGCTGGAGGCGCGTCGTAAAGATGCTTCATCATGTATTCTAGTAATAGTAACAATCGCGACAAGTGAAGTAGCTGAGAATCCCTCATCGCAGTTTTGACGGCTTCGCTGCAACGTACCGCGCCGCTACCAGTTACGAGCAAGACGGATTTCTTTTGCATCAAATTCAGCGAATGGAAGAGAATCAACACCAGTTGTGCGTGTTCCACATTCAAGTCTGCAATCACATAGATTCGCTTCGATTCGATACCTCGTTATACGTATGTATGTCGTTATACTATTGTATAGTTTACCTTCGTTTTCTGCCTCGAACGTGGAAGGTGGATTGCATACGTTCTCTACCATGGTCGTGACTAGACGATGCCATATACTTATGCAAGCTGCTTCTTTTTCCGATTGCGGTTTCAAGAGAAGAACCTACCGAAAAAGAGTAATACCGCCGTTGCGATTACAGAGTATCGATCGTGATCACAAACCTGAAATAATACACACTTGTGCCAATACGCTCAAGGTTCTCGGGTAGACTTGAAGCGGCCATGTACAAGAAGTTGTACTGTCCGTTCCCGACCACGGATTCACGCCCAAATGTTGAAGAAGAGTGTTTTGCAAGCTTTCACTTAACGTGTTTCGCGCTAGCAAGTTGTGCGTGTAACGACTCAATGCTTGCGAGAACTCGGAATACATAGCGCCCAAGGTAGCCCCGTAGAACACCGAGATGGTGCCTGGAACACATATCGAAACTCATCTTTATTTCTATTCCGCCGCATCAGGAATTGCTCTTTACCCAAATATTGTATTGATATTGTAGTTACCGGTTTCCGTTCTAGCGGTCTCATGATCCAAATCTCTGATGATCGCCGCTAATATTACCATTTGTTGCTCGACCAGTCCATTCACCACATACTCGCGCACGTATGTACTTTTACTACCGATCAAGTGTTGGTTCATAAATTGGAAAATCTTGGTGGCCAGCGATATATACTGTCAAACGGACAAACAAAATAACTTTTTCATTCTGTTTTCGAAGAATCGTGAAAGAAAGAGAGAGACAACTCTATCGAATTCGATATAACAAAACGAAAAAAAAGATGATGATTCTTACGCCATGCGGCTCACGATTATCGGGAACGATAGTGGTTACTGTACGTTCAACGTTTGTTTCGTTGTTGGATTCTTTCGCGCCGTTTGCAGGCGAGCCGTCCGACGGAGCAATAGTTTCCTCGAACCATAGACCCAAAATCGGTTCGCTGTCCTCCTCTATTGACACAATAGCTTTCACAGTATTCTTGACATGCTTTAACTGTTCGTTACAAACAGTTTTGATCTCGACATCATTGGGTATTGTATATTAACCGCGACAAAGAATTCCTTACCTTCGTCGGTGTTGTCCGAGCAACTCAACAGATCCTCGTAATACGTCGTAGAGTCGGATTGACTTAGAGCATCGCCTTCGAATGGATGCTTTTGCACTCTTTTTAATGTACAGGCCTGCGTAAATGCCACTCGTTCGTGAATATTGAACAGTATTTGTTGTACATATATTATAAGTATGGTTAGCAATACAATTACCAACCTTTCTATAACTGATAGTAGCCAAATAAAACAGGAGGTGATTGAGCGGTACCGCTTGAAGAAAAGTAACCGCTCTTTGAAGCGCGCTGGCAGTAGATAATATATCTAGGGGCGCTGGTTCAGGGGGAACTGTATGATCGATAACTGCTTCAACCGACACATCTTCTAAAAGCGCGCTCATCAACGCGAGCGCATGAGAAGCTAAAGCAACCGAGAGCACTCCAAAACCTTGTTGTCTAAAATCCAATATGAATGCAATGATTAGGGCAGTTGTTCCATCATATAGATCATGGTTACAAAATGGTTACAGAAACCACAAAAATAGGTTGCTTACACTTTCATTAGATTAATCCGCGTCGTTCCATCGCGTGCCTTACTCGGCGATTTGCCCTTTTCTTCTTTCCCTTTATCCGCCGCGCTAAAGCTGCTGACGGAGAGATGTGCTTGTAAACCGGCCACTAGTAACCATACCCCGATAAGCAGATGATTTTGCAGAATCTGTTAGAAACGTGAACACATGAGATCAAACTATTGTAGAAATAATTCGTTCTGTGATAGCAATACAGCATAAATTGAACATTACTTACATGACCGCCTGCTCGCGTGCTGTTCTTGATCACATTCGAAACCATTCCAAATATTTCTAAACTTTTCTCGACCACTGTGATCGCTAGTGTATCGTATTCCTCCTCCTCTGTATCCTTTATACCGCTTTGACTGGTTTGCGCTCCGGCAGATGTATTCGTACTACATTTCGGCGATACAGCAGTCGTTATACCAACGATACTGGACGCAGTTGCGTACACAATCGAACAATATAGGCAAGACATGGTCAGTGTCGAAAGCTTTTCTAATTTGGCTGGTGTCAAAGGTTCCAGTAAACGCAATGACATCACATTGTGGACAATGTTAATGTCGCTCGCTACAGAATGTAGACTGTGTCGTATACCGTGCGCTTCCGCTGCATTCGCTGGTAAACTGAAACCTTTTTTGTTCAAATATGCCTGATATTTTCTAGTATAACGCGATAAATGTGGTAGATTTAAACACATGTCCAAGAGGGTATCGCCCGCGCCCATGTTTCGAAGAATACCAATATTATTTGCCACAAATGTTGCCTACGGAACGAGAATATCATTGATCGAGATTATCGCTCATTGAAAATTTTGAATGTTTCGATTATATAGCAGCATCAGTATAATATATGTAACAACCTTTGTGTCCGAATTGGTCTCGTTGACGCTGCCGTCATTGCCAGTTTTGCCAGTTCCATCGTTGGAACTTTCAACAGCAAGAGATACCGACATACATGCGAAATCTTGCAAAGGCATCGTCAATTGCTCCAGAATACTACCAGATAGATCACCTCGCACTCGTACGGCATCTTTCGAGCACTGAGAAACATCCTTCTCGCTTTCGGACGGAGAAGACTGAATGTAAGAAGGCGTTTTCGAATTCTTCACGATAGCCAGCAAGGCTGCTTCTTCGCTGGACGAAAGTAAGGATTGACCGATACAAAGAGCATGTATGGGTAACAACAACTGCTTTGTACTTAAAACAGCAGAGCTGCTGTCTCCAGGTTGAACTTTGTGTCGGGATAATTTGTCTACAAGACGATGTAGGAGTACTCTGCATGCTTGACAGACTATCGATATTTGACTTTTCGGTACTGAAAATCAGTAAATTGAAAGAAAAACATTGAAATCTGAACGACACACGCGTTGGTGATTTCGTCGTGACCGTGAAAAGAGTCAAGGAGAAACTTACAGGTACTGGCACAACCGGCCAGATAATCCGCTGCGAGAGCTGCAACCGACGTATAAAATGTTTCATATTGCTCTCGATGAGAAACAAACTTGCTTTCGCTGCAAAAAAAAGAAAAACAACGACGTAACAAGATTATTCGAGAAACGTTGGAAACGAACAGTCATCCGTTTCGGGGCTGTCATCACGAGTGTACACGATTCTCGAGATACGTATTCGTACCCGTAGAAAAATGTCAGCTGGTTGAAAAAAGGATTCTTACCTCTTAGCAATGCTTTTCGCCAATTTAATGATATCGGCTTTGTCGAACGATCCTTGCGATACCGCTAATATGGGTTTCATTATCGATGACCATTCATCGTTACCACCACTCTTGGCCGCCATTTTCGAAACTGTTCGATTTTATTCGAAACAATTCTTCCACCCGATGTCAGTATACCTACCTACCCTTTCAGGTACGAACGTGTGCAGACGTTTCTTTTACGTATCCCGTATCTTTGTCTTTCTTAAGCTTTCACACCTTAATACGTACCAACATCTGCGCAATTTTTATGCAAAACACTTACACAGTCATATGAAATTCTTGCTCCTATGCGTTCGTGTAGATGTAGATATACTTACAAGCTCTTGTGCATATATATGTATGTGTATATCTATATATATATAGTACTTATACGTACACGTTCACGCGTACATATCCTTGTATCTACTTATACGCGTAGGACATTAGACTTTTCTCTTAAAAAACATTCGTCATGAAATCTGCCTAGCGACGATTTCTCATTCCATTGGTAAAATCCGATATGGATGATACATTTTCTACCAATCAAAATTTCGAACGCGTTTATATAAATACATAGATCATAGATATATATATACGTTACGTTCGCATTCGCATGTTTATCTTTATCTCATACAGCTACATGGAAATTGATTGTACATATGTATATGTACATATTTAATTCTGTCATAGATCTCTACATATTCTATTGGCACCGTATAAACGTTATTCAATGGCAATCGGTGTTTTTTTCATCAATCTACATTTAATTTTTCAATGAAATGAAGGTTAGAAAACCATTGCGAACTATCGATTTAGCTTCTGTGTTGTGCCACGTATAGCGTTAATATCGCGTGGCGGTTTATTTGAATTCGGATTCGAAAGTTTGTGAAATAAGAAACATTTGGTTTTGAGCCTACCGCTGGATCCAATCAGAGTAGGCAGAGTTCGAGCTTACTCTTGTAAGTACAGTAAAGTCGTATTCTAACAATAAGTCAATGTTCGGTTCTGTGTTGTGACATAGATCGGGATTGGACACTATTTTATTTATGGCTTCGTCGACCGCGCCGAACGTAGAAAAGGACAGCATGTAAATACGGACCGCGCGGCCGAAGGCGCAACAAAAAATAGCGTATCGGTGAGACAATATTTTTAATGAAATTTTACCAATATATTTGCGACGTTTTAGTACACACGCTATACATAGTAATGCTATGTATAGCGTGTGTTTAAATAAACAACTGAACATCTCGAAAATTATGTTCTCAAAGAATTAGATTAGAATTTTGCAAATTAACGGAGTTACAGCCGGTTGGAGGTTTTTAAGCGTGTAACGGGTCCGGTTTGTCGGTGTTCGATTTTCTCGTGGCGGTGCTACTCGGTGCCGATTTGCTCGCCGAATCAGGATTCAAAAATCTGTTTCTCTTTCTTTTTCACTCGCTATCCTCGTGTATGTCCTACAGTTACTCCATTCCGTCGATTAAACCACTAAATACAGTAGAAATTATATCGTGTTTAGTGTCATTTTAATCAGAAAAATGCCAAGTTTTGTAATTAGATTAGTGGTGGTTCACACCGATATATTCGACCCGGTATCGGATTACGGTGCATGTTTACACTGCTCGGTGACCGAGACAGCTCGAGCTTCGTGGCCCCTCATGGGGTATGCCCCCCAGTGGAATGGATAGGCAAATTGACATAGAGCGGTCTCCTTCGCCGGACTTAGAATGGGCCTTTACTATTGTGTATCCGTAATAAGCCATGCTATTACTGGTGGGGTAAGTATGGCACTCGTAAAAGATGAATGGTATACATATAAATGTTGCATTTTCATAAAAAGTATATTTCCTTGAAAAGTAATCGTAAGCGCATATAATTAAAAATTATCTAACTTTATTCGACGCTTGTATAGGTCGTTGGATTTACGGTGTCTAATTATGAGTCGAATTCGTACATTTTTCTATACTCGTAAGCGGCACGCGCCGTTTTGATTGCTCGCTCGACTAAGGAGCCCGAACACGGTAAGGCCCCTCGATGATATCGCTATTTTGGTAATTTCATACGTACATAACTATATAATACATCAACGATTTTCAGAACAAAGCGCAGTACTCTCGATCATTTTGTCGTTACCGGCGCATTTTGGTAATTAACGAAATGCATCAACACTTTGATCGATTTGACTCGCGTAAGTAGGCATAAGAGTATACGCTAGACGACTAGGATTGGTATTCGTTCGTGATCATTCTTCTCGCGATGTCCTCGTTTTGCAAGGTATACGTATACAAAGAAGCAGCGGCTCTACAATGCGTTCTAGCGGTCGCAATAGATCATAACGATCAACAGCGTTCATAGCGTTCGTAGCGTTCTTAGCGTTCATAGCATCCATAGTGTTCGCAGGTAATGTATAAATAAATGAAATTGATTATCATACATCGGTATTCCGTTATCGTTATCGGTACCGGTATCAATACAAAAAAATTACAATTGTAGATACAACGAATGCGTTCCCGCGTTAAAACTATCGTACAATCATTCAGAGTAACTGAAAGATATAACGCGGTACACCGTGTAGATTGTGATACATTTGCGTTAGCCTTTTAGCGGTCCGTGAGACAATAATATCGATTTCTCAATCAACTTACTTAAACTTCATCGATAAACCTTGTACATCTCGCTGCGATATACTATTTATAATAATAACAAGAAAGTCATATAAAATATTTGTCTTCTATTTAGAGGCCGTCGTCGTCGTCGTCGTCATCGTCATTGAACATTGTCGTTGCTGCTTACACGACAATAAAAACTGTCAATGCGAATCTTATTTAGCATATCATTAATATAGTATCGAGCATGCATTCGTTTTTACTCGATTGGTTTGTAGGCGCTTCGATTGTTCAGATAAATCCAACGTTCCTCGACTCACCCGCGCCATAAACGTGGAACGCGTTTTACGTATAGTATACTGCCTGCAGATTACACGTGTGAAATACGCGTAAAACAGAAAGAATGAGCGAATCGTCGATCGTAATTACGAGTCTGTTTACAGAGTAAGTTTCTGTAGTCATCGTTTTCCGCATCGTATCACATTTGAGAATCGTTTCATCGTAAGAACGAGTAACTCTTAACTATACGTAGTTTATACATATAATATGTATATATGTCCTCTGTTTCAGTTGTCCATTATCTCTCCTCTTTCTTGTCGTTCCTTTCCTCTCTTTTCCTCTTTCTTCTCTGCTTTGACTTTCGTCTTAAAGAAACTCTTCCGTCGCACAAATGCATAAGAAAGATCAAAGCAACGAGAATATACGTAAGACGTCGCGCGGATCCCTCACTCGTCAACTTTTGATGGGGGGGGGGGGGGGGGGTTGTTGAAGGCGCAGGTAACCACTGTCGCCCGGGTTTTAAGCTCTTTTCTAAGCTTCTTGCTCCTCGGGTTTGGCAGTCTTATCGCATGCCTTTCGCCCGAAGAGGTTACGCGACTTCTTACAAAATGTGTACAAAACGTATACGTATACATATACACATATACAATATAATGTATAATATCATGTATGTATGTATGTATATGTAATGTATATGTATTTATTCGACGATTGCATAAGTTGGTGCCCGATTTGAAAATGAAATTCAATGGTTAAATCTTAAAGAATACAGCTTTGATAATCAATTATTATGTACAGTCACCATTCTTTTCTACATCCTAATTGTAGAAAAGAATGGTGACTATATAATTTTTCTTTTTACGTTCTACTGTGCAGTACAGCTTTCAGACACCTACGAAAATCGGGCACGAACTTATGCAATCATCTGATATATACATTTACAATTTACAATATTCGTATTTCGCGTATTTACTCGTTACGTTAGTCTACATATTCTACATATAAGCGTATTTCTTTCCTTCAGTTCTTCGATCTCAGCTTGAATAATTTAGCTTTGTTTTTAATGTATACACATTCTTCGATCGCGGTACGAAGCCAAGAGGGAGACAGAAAAGACGAAAGAAATGATGGAGAAACGAAGAAAGAAGAGGAAGAGAGAAAGAGAGAGAGAGAAAGAGAGAAGAGACGTGGTATGGCTGTTGTACGAGTGTATCAGACTCGGTAAGATGGATCGTTGAGCACGAGAAAAACGGCGATATCAAAAAACCGATCAACGGCCGTCCCATCCGCGCGGGCAAACGCAGAACAGGCAATTCGGTCGTCTGTATTATTGCGTGGAACTGACGGAAGACCGATCGCTGTCCGTCGACGCGGTGTCCGAAAGCGGTACCGAAGAGGACGCTGGCGGCGGCGATTCGGAGCCAACGTAATGTTCCCGAAACATTTTCGTTGGAACGGATGGCTGGAGTGGTGGCGGTGGTTGTGGCGGCGGCGGAGGCGACAAGGCCATATTTATGTTTTCGGGCAGAGGTGGCAAAACGTTACTCTGAAAGTGTCCGGATATATTGCCGACTGGTTGATAATTTGCGACTACGATCACTTTGCCGCTCCGACTGCGAGCTTTTCCAACTCCAAAGTAACGGCTGCTCGCCCAAATCAATTGTGTAAAATGACCTGCGACAATAGAATATCAAACGTATCTGTACGTATGTGTGTTATATGTACATACCACAATAACTATAACAACTATAAGTAACCACGTGTAACGTGGATGCATTATGCGCTACTTCGGGACTTTTCTCGTGAATTTGCAATGTTCGAGTACTAGTGAGATACCTGCGTTCACGTTGGCATGGAGAATGTCAGGTTCTCTTAGGAAATTGTACTGCTTCACCGCGGAATACCAATAAGATGCAACATCCTGTCCCGTTACGTCCGTAGGAACTGCACCACCGGGTCGGCAGTAAAGATTCTGTCCCACCTCTCGATCATTTCTATAATAAAATGTGTTTGTGTGTGCCAAATGATTAGCCCACGTTTGAGCATACCCGCACAACTGCAAATACAGACGAAAATTGGTCAACCCTATTGGTCTTCTCGTAAACTAGGTTTTTTTTCGATACGATAGTAATACATACCTACATAGTACTATAGTAATCGATGTTATCGAACGAACGTTATCGATGTAACGTATATTACAAAAAAATAGACAGTACACAGGGTCTGTGTGTACGGAAAGTAACGCGACCACATTTAAAAAAAAAATCTATTAAACATATGGGTACAAACCTTTAAACTTGAAAGTAGGATCCTTTATGCTGTATGCTGTCTGGAAGGCGTTTTTTGGAACCTCTCGTAGTACCCTCGTCACAGCCTCTTTGACGCGTTCCACGCTTTCAAAATGGCACCCTTTTAGCACATTTTTAATTTTTGGAAACAAGAAGAAGTCGGCGGGAGACAAGTCAGGACTGTACGCGGGGGTTGAAGAAGTGTTGTGATCCAACTAGGAAGTACCGTTTACTGTTTTCCCCGTAATCTACGGAAAAGTTTTGGTTGGAAGTGCTCGACGAGGTTGCGACGAGGGTACTACGAGAGGCTCCAGATAACGCCTTCCAGGGAGCATACTTTCAATTCCAAGGATCCTACTTTGAGGAATTTTAAAGGTTTGCACTCATATATTCAATAGATTTAAAAAGAACATGGTCGCATTATTTTCCGGACAGACCCTGTATATATATATATATGTATGTATGTACTATGTAATATGTGTGTATACATAGTGTATAGATACTATATTATACTCGACAGCAACTCACGTTTCTTCATCTTTGATACAATTCGCCGATTTTCGATATACTATGTAATCAGTCAGTGCGATCTTGTGGCTTCTCGTCTAATTGTCTAATTGTCTAATCGTCTACTCGTCTAAGTAAGCGTCTAAGCGTCTAAGCGACTAAGCCAGTGGTCGGCAAGTTGCGGCTCTTTGGCTACTTGAATGCGGCTCTTCCACGAATGGCGTGTTTAAAATCAATCAATTTTATTTGAATTTAATAGTATTTTAATACAATTTCCAATCTCAGTCAGTGTGTCATATCTAAATTCAAATAAAAAGTAATTCCTACTCTATTTTTATCAATAAATAAGATTATTATAAAGTAGTGATATCTAGTTTTATTCAATGTGTTTAGTTTTAACCGACTTCTAAAAACAGGGTTCTTGTAAATTTGGCTCTCAAAAGAAATCTAAATCGTATGGCTGATATTTGACTTTTTTGACTAATGAGTTTGCAGACCACTGGTCTAATTGTAAGGCTATCGTCGTCGTTGTTTCTCGTAGCGACGTTGTAATGTGTTCTTACCTGAGGCGACATCGTCAACGGCGGCGCGTTGTGCCTCTGTCGATACACATTGTGCCAGCATAAACATTCCGTAATAAATTCACTGTCTCGCCAGTCAGTCTCCAGATCGTTACTGTCGTGCGCGATACTCATCGGTCTGTTACTCAGGATCTATATAGATGTGCATGGTACCGATGGAAAAAAGAGCAGGACCAGTAAAAACGTGCCGTTTCGATAAACTAATCGTCTAGGCGTCCGTTTCGTTCTCGAACAGCATCCTACGAATTCAATCTATATATCGTCAAGTTTCGTTCTCTCACCTTTTTCAAGAGCTTCGGTCGATTATCGAGTTGCTCGGTACGATTGTCGTTCAAGACCAGAGAGATAGAAGCCGAGCCGGAAGTCTCGGTATTTCCAGTCGCTTTGTACAACTTGGATTGTTCCACTCTTTTTCGTAGATTTTCCAAAGCTTTCGCTTCTTCTCTTTTCCTGGATGGAGGCCAATTAGCGTTCGACGTATGTATCATACTGATTCCAATGCATGGCGAGTCCTGAAAAAATTATAATATTTCTTCCATTAATTCATCCAACGCACAGAATCAAATCTACACGCAATAACACGAATCTCGATTTCGTGTACAGATTTTTTAGCAGAGTTTGCGAGCCAACCTCTCATTCGTAACCCCCCGCGCAACCCCTCGCCGTTCCCCACTCGAATCTTCCCGACGTCTCTGTTGATACGTGTTCGCATCTTTCTCTTTTTCTTTTCTTTTTCACTCGAATCGATGATAAACGCGCGATCGCCTCGCCACACAGAAATAAAAAAAAAGAATAAAACAAGCGAAATGGACGAATGTTTCAGTATCGTGTACGTACACGGTCTACGTGTATGTAGGTACGTGTATGTAAACGTATCAAGATCGAATGAGTATGTATCTAGATTTCTAAACGCGATACACCACCTTCTGATTACCATTGGCAAGATTGAAATCTGCCAGATGAGCCGACTGACTGAGCAAACGACGGCTGGCGGGGCATCGATTACGATTTATTATTTCTTTCTGAATCGCGTAATCAATGAAATAGCTCTCGATTTCCACGTTATCATTTTGCGAGGATGGCAAAAGTTCTGCAGTCTCTTCCGCAGCTTCAAAACTGCGATTCACTTCACGCAACTCCATCGTAAAACGATCGGCTTTGTCCCTCTTGATTCTCTTGTAATTGTAGGCGGAATTGTTACTCCGACTACTGCTGCGACTGCGACTACCTGAAATTCACACCGGAAATCAGTCTTATCACAATTGACTCGAACCACCACTGGCCGTCGACTAACCAAGCCGATTGTCGCTACCTCGACGATGCACCCTTCTCGCGTCTATCGCTGGCACAGTTGGCGAGGGTTACGCATTCGCGACGACCCGTTCGACCGTCCGTCTTCTCTGCACTCATGCGCCTTTTCAACCACGTATCTGCGCGCTGTGCTCGCTCCGATTCGTAGTTCGTATCCGTCCGTGTAAATGCAATTTTCTCATAGCTGTATGGGTACATATATAGCATACAGAAGAACGATTTTGATCGTATCGCCACGATGCGGCATCGTATACTGCAGTCGGCTGCAGTCGATTGCGCTGCGCGCGAACATAACTGTTCGATCAAAGACATTCCACTGCTTCTATGATACAATACGACTTCTATTAGCCCCTATTGAAATTCTCAAAACTAAATATTATAAATATTCATAACATCACACAATTACTGCGGGAACAGAATCCAGAATGGAAACACATTTATTTTGAGAGCTTGATCTTATCGATCACCTTCCTCGGTTCTTTTTCCTTTTTTCTTTCTCCACAGCCAAAATACATAAAATATTTGGGAAGAGACACGGTTACGTGACATCTTGTCAGCGTTTCATCAGTCCTTGTCTACGACTTTTGTTTTAATCGTGCATGCTTCTTATGTGTTCTCTTGGTATTGAATTTCTGAATTAATTAATACAGACTTGGTCTACTCTTATACCTCGCCAGTGTTGCCAGAATCGACCAAAACTGGTCGATTTTTCCTCTCCTCCTTTTCCCCAATAAAACCGTATTTAGACTGGTCACGTATTAATCTGGGTATCGGAGAGGGGTTAAACTGTATTCCCCTCGATTTCCTCGATCTGGCGACACACTGCCGGCCTATCATGTACCGACTACGCAGTGGCAAAATGCTGTAACTGTTAGCCAAATTTATCGACAGATGGGAAATGTCTATGTGGCGCCATCTAGCGGTGACACGTGTAATGTCTCCGTCGGTACATTTGGTTAAAAGTTTGAGTGTTTTGCCACTACGTGTAATGGCGCTGTTCTTTCAGGAGTATATAGATCATTCAAGTATTCAAGAATTATTCGGGCATTGTGCTGTCTGCACATTACTGGATTAATTACACCATTGCTGTCACATTTTTTTTTTTACACTGGACAGGTGCAGGTGTTTCTCCTGAACATTTCTGTTCCGCCAGAATATTTTTTTCGACCTTGAATTTTCGGATATTTCATGTTGCTCAAGTCGATTTTAGGACGTCGATGAGGAACACATCATATGGAATTTTATCAATATTCCTTCTAGCATTAGTTCCAGGAACTTGAACAATAACCACACAGAGTCTTGGTATTATAACATCATTTTATTAGATTTAAATTGAAATCGGTTATAAATTATGGTGATGATTTTGAATACTAGGACTAGGACAAATGGTTCTCGCTGCTCTGCTCAGTATACTCAATTTTATATTGCGTATAGTTGGTGTGTAGGGTAAACGTCATCGTTTGAAACCTCTTTCTTGCTCTCACATTCTCTCTCTCTCTCTCTCTCTCTGTTTCGCTATTTCAGAATTATTCTTGCTAAGGCTTCCTTTACCTCGCTCTCGCGAGTATACACAACACGCCAGTCTGTTTCTTTCGATGACGTTGATATTTGATGATCAAGTTCGAGCGGTTCGCGTGTGTATGGGGAACTGAATCCAGTAAACATGAGCCGGAAGCTCGATTTGAGCCACGGTATTCGTGAAAAAGAAATTGTTTCCTGTGCTGTCGAACCGCTCGAACTCGACGCTTCGTAAAAATCGGCTACAGACAAGAAACAAATGGACCGGTCCCGTGGACAACGGTGTCCGGTACGCCATCCTGCCGCGACGAAGGCTATAAAACAGAGCTAAAAAACTCCCGACTTCAAAATCTCATCATCTGAATAGTACGAAGCAATATTGAATCGATTGTTTACGAACGAAGATAATGAAGTCGGGACTTCCAGCCCGGGCCTACTACCCTATTCGCAGAACCGAAAGGGACTATCGGCGGCTATGTCGATTCCCCAAGTTGCCAGCAACTCTTTTACATCGGAACAACTCGTGTGTCCACGGCGAGACCCGCGGTAGTCCTACCGGAAGTAGCTCTGTCCTCGAGCGTCGATTCACGGTAACATTAACAAATCTCTTTTACTACCCTGAATCGTAGTCGGTCGTCGACCCTGTATCGGTAAAATGGCAGTGTGATTACAGAATCGGTAGTAGAGATAAAGATCAGAAGTCGACTATGTCAGGAGTCGGACCTCTCGACGCGCATATCGCGACAAATACCGGTGGAAGATAATCAAAACTCAGAGGGTGGTGTATTAAGTGAAACGTGATTTATTTACAAATTAAATAAACCGAGAGACCATAAGTCTAAGGCGTTTATAAACCATGATCAGAGGTTCTCATCGTGTTCACGTGATAGCATGGGTCCGCTGAGGAGAACGGTATTTCCAGCGATATGCGAGCACACACGGTCGTCAGTCCCTCGCAGCTTCCCGTCGGAATTCGAGAATCGGATCGGATCGGATCGGATCGGATCGATCATCGAAGCAACCGGTCCGATTCGATTCGACTCGAAGGCAGCCCTCTCTCGTCGAGCACACACGCACACGCACGTCTCGGGGTAGCGGGAATCGGGCCGTGAGGGACGATGCAACATGGAGGAGAGGATTCTTTCGTTCTTCCCGTGCCGATCGGATCGATCGATCACTCCGTTCGATTCTTCGACGTTTTCGCGAACGACATTGGCCGTCCCGGATCGTTCATCGAGGTGAATTTCGTACAAAGGTTCCTTCGACAACAGCCATGGTTCGTACAATGTATCTAGAAAAATGAAAAACGCGTGGAAGGAATCGGTATACGGTTCTCGAATCGGCTGACTCTTCGGAGTCAGCTCTTGAGACGGATTGGTTCGAGGAAACTTGGCTGTTCAAGGTCACCGGTGGACTGATTTCCACCTTATCGTCTGGCGACGCCCTTCGCTCCTCCCACAGGGATCTGAGCCACGCCTATCGGTTTCTACGCTTCGCCCGCTAGCTCGAGAAACAGAAATAGCATAGGACCGAATGGATGTCAGGGACTCTGCCATGTCTCGTGACGAGTGTGCGACCTTGAGGAACCAAAATTTTCAGCGTTCCGTCTGGCGATCGCGTCGAAGAATCTTCGGCGGTAACAATGTCACGAATCTTCGACTCCGTTTTCGACGGAAACCGATCCAGCGACGAGAAGGAATTGTCGGAGAAGAAGCAGCGATCGAAGGAAGAGAAATAATGATGATCATGGAAGGCGAGTAAGCTGTCGCAGCCGTTAAATGATGATAGTGGTAGGAAGAGGGCGGGCGGAGGCGGGGCGAACAGAAAAGAAGCTAGGGGGCGGTGGAACAATGGGCTGGTACCGCGACGATGAACGGCGTAGGTCGACAATGACAACGACGATGACAACGACGATGCTTGACTATAATAATATTAATAATAATACAATAGAATAGAATAATTAATAATAATAATAATAATCATAATAGTAATAATAATAATAATAATCATAATCCTTATCGATATACCGATGACGATTATCTCAACGATTTAAACTCAGAGTGCGATAACGGTAGATAACGATCCATCTTTATTATTATTATTCTTTTTTTTTAATTTTTCTCCTAATGGTTGGGGGCGGAGGGTAGTAGGTAATAGTACGCTACTGGGACAACAGGTATAATACTATCAGTTAATTAATATCATCTCATGTAATAATAGGGTAATTCTGTTAATGCTAAGTGTATTATTAGTCGTTTCGATATATGTATATATTTATATATGTATATATATCCGTATATATACATATATATGCATATATATATATACATATATGTGTGTGTATGTGTATATACATATATGTTTGTATATGCATGTATGTGTATAGTTCGTGTGGCTTATATGTACAATTGTCTTGACAAACAGCGGACGTTTATGAAAAGTACGGTTAGGAATAGAAAGTTCGAGTGGGTAAAGAGAAATGAAAAGTGGGAGGAGCTAGTACTCGTGGGCGTGGCTAGCATCCGTGCCACTCTCTTTTCATGCAGACGCATGAATGCGGGAGGTGTTGAGTTCGCTGGGTGAATTTGTATATATGTATAAAGATTTCTGTAGATTTTCTTTAGTATGAATACGAAGAGTTTGCATAAACGTCCGCGATTCAATGGGTGTTCACAGAGTCGAACATCGTTTATCCGAATTAATCGATGCTCGGCACCGGATGTACAAAGTTTCGGCCGAAATATTCATCGTGTTCGGATAATCAAGGTTTCATCGTACAGATATTCGAGGTCTCGATCGATAGAAAAGATGGTGGGCGATAGGGGATGGTGTATGATTGCGATCGCGAAGGAAATGATGGATCGTGCTTGCGTATCCGGTGTGCTCCACCCTCGCACTCTCCCCTGTGCGCGTACATATTTCCGTACATCGTGTACATACATATACATATACGTACATACACACGTCCATATACATATGCAAACGCGCCATACATACTTATACATATGTATACATATACACAGCGAGGGGGAAAAGTATTGGTACGTCGCGAGACCATGGAAATCAAAACATCTGTATTTTCAATCCGGTTACATATGTGCTGTAACGTATTTCAACATAATCAACGATACAAAAAGTATTTACCGTCCACTCGCGTACTTTCTCACGGTATAAATACTTTTGCCCCCCCCCCGCTGTCGGTAAATATACATATATCTATATATAACCGTATTTAGAGTTATATATTAACTTCTTCATTTCATTTTCTTCGTCTCCCATTAGCACAGTCTACAAGTCGATTATTATTTGTTAATTTCATTCGGTTTACGGTAGGTACTAATTGGGGATCCACGGCGGCATTGATTAGTGGAACACTTTTTGGCATTTTTTTTGTTAGTCCCGCGATATTTTCTATCTCCCCCTCTCTCTCTCTCTCTCTTTCTCACTCTCTCACTCTCTCAATCTTCCAATTGCACATTTGTCTATTTCCATCGAGATTTTTCGTTCCGGCACTTTTCTTTTCTACCCTTGACATTCATCCCTCTTATTTTATCTTTCGCTCTCTCTCTCTCTCTCTCGCTCTCTACCTCCCCCGCTACCCTTACATTGTGGCGGTGTGTGTGGCAGTGTGTTTGTGCGTGCGTTTCATTTTCTCCCTTACGCCATT
This sequence comes from Lasioglossum baleicum, assembly GCF_051020765.1. Taxonomy (NCBI): domain Eukaryota; kingdom Metazoa; phylum Arthropoda; class Insecta; order Hymenoptera; family Halictidae; genus Lasioglossum; species Lasioglossum baleicum. The sequence continues at coordinate 12,279,874 of NC_134929.1, forward strand.
CTTTCGCGAACGTCTCCCGTCTGTCTTCCACCCCCGTGTCTCCTACATTTTCCATATCCGAGTTCATCCCTTGCGATCCATCCGATGCAGAAACAATGGGAACCATCCCGAAAGATACACGTCGCGCGATTGCTACAGGTTGATTAAAATATCAAAAACAGCCGGAAGCTGAATGCTCGGTGTCTCGATGTTGCACGAGTCAGTTTCTTAAATATTAACAGGAGATTGTAAACCTCCTTGTGAGAGCATGTATTTATGTACGTACAATAAAAAGAAAAATGGTGATAATGGCTGCATCGTATCCAAGAGAAGCTCGACAACTTCCTAATAAAAATTCCCCGAAATCCTAACGCAATTTTGTGAATCTGATCAAACCGATTCTCGTGTCTCTAATTTTTCTCTGGAAAATAAACCGTGGAAGCAGTTTCGAGCTCCCATTGAATCTACGTCAAGGAATCGAAAGAATTGGATCGCTCTCCCCTTCGGTCTCTCCTTTGCAAGCTTACTTTCATCTGTCCCGCTTTCTTTAAATCTATTCCTCACTCCTTTTTCTTCACCCTGTATTTATACGCCTACGTGTGTCCCTGTGTAGATCGTGTACATCGTATCCGTGTGTCTCTTTCTCTCTTCTCTCTGTGTATGTGTGTACGTGTGTACATGTAAGTGTGTGTGTTAGTACGTGTGAATTCGACTTGGCACAAACAACAGAGTCTTTGTAAAAAAGGCACTATTTTTGTAAAGCGAAACAGTCACGCGCGTTATTACGTCTCATCACCCTAATTCCCTCGCTACAGCCGGTCCCGATCCTTCTCGCGTCATTCGGAGAACCCGAATTCACCGATCCAGACTGGGATCGATGATCAAGTTTCCATCTACAAACATTTTTCTGGTGAATTAGCGGCTCCCTTTACGGGAAACTGACCGTTTAATCGTCTAAATCCCACGTGTTCTTTGACTGGAACGTGTCGCAGGGGATGATTGACGCGTACAGTGACTCCGGGATCAATGATAGAGTTTCCACTCGCTGGCCCGGGCCAAGTAGACTGCCTATACCACGATGAAACACGTGGAACAATTAAAACAATGGGTATCGATCACGATTCGTCCGATTATTCCCTCCTCCAAGACTTTCTACGGAATTTTATCTTTTCTATGATTCTCGAAGACGCTCCGAACCGTTTACCGAAGATCAAGAGATCACGGGGGACGTTTAAATTTCAGTTTTTAGGTATGTTATTAGTGGACTGCGGATCTTTATGCAAAAGAAAAATGATCTGCGTCGGTAGCAAGAAATAGAAACCAAATAGAATGTTCTTTCTTCCCTTAATAATTATCAAATAACCGGTTTTATGTTTTTCCTTTTACAATTTTTGAAATTGTGAAGTTGTTCACACGGAAATTGATTCGATAAATTTTGTTTATCCAACCACATGTTGGGATAAAAGTTGCACAAAATCTAAGTAAATAGAACCTTGTCATTTTTATAAGCTAAAACATTTAAATCGCTTTTAGTGCACGGTATGTTTAGTGTTATAATAGTAGAGGAGAAATCATATATTGACATCTTCTATTTTCAAAATTTTCCTACAAAATTTGGAATTTCATCTACTCAATTTTCTTATAAATTCATAAAGATCCGCAGTCTAGTTATTAGGTTCGTTTTCCGCTCAACCCTCAACCGGACCCTTGCCATCTGAAACACTGCTCGCATCGTTATCAATTAGAGATCGTGGTTTTGAACCTGTATTTATAACACACGTTTATACCTGTACACGTACGTTAGTGCGTGTCATTTCAAATACTCAGGTACACGTGTATTCAAACACATATGCTTCCTAATTTCAATTCGTATAATTTTTAGAATATTGATACTAATTTATGTGTTGGGACTATGGTTTCATGAATTCCGCGGTTGTTGGTACAACAATAAATTTAAACATCACTTTAAAAGTGAAATAGTACACGTGCATCCATGTACTTAAAACGACACTGCAGTAAGTACGTGTACGTGTACACGTGTATTTAACACCAGATCTACCGGATGAGTCAAAGTGACTTGCTGCTGATTTATTCTCTTAAAAATATTAAAATTATAAATGTTTTTCTGAGAAATTTTTTTGGTGAAATCTAAATAAATGCAATTTTTTATCGTTATTGGCAATGTATGCCAATTGCGCGTAGTGCTCGATAGTTCCAGTGTTAAATACACGTGAAATAGGGATCTCTATTAGGGCTCGTAGATCTCTACGAGGCCCCCCTCTTGAACAACATTTTTTAGCAGACCCCATCTCAACTCTAGGCATTTTTCTTCTTCATGTAGGATTTTTATTAAATGAGTTATTTTAATAAAAGCGAAAAGTTGGCGGATGTAAAGTTAATCTCAAAATTGTTTGGTGGACCACAGTTTAAGAACCTCTGATTTAGAGTACCGAGGAATATTGAAGACTACGAAAAATTTCATATTAGCAATTATCGAGCAGTAACGAAAAATGGTGTGTACAGAGAACTCTATAGACGTAATAAGAAACTGTTCAAGGATCAAGTAGGGTACCATCGCGAGATAAAGTTCAGTGACAAAGTATGACTACTTGTGACAAATTCCAAGTAGTTTGGCAAGGGCCAAGAAACACCGGTTAAGTGTCAGCGTTCAAGCACCGAACCAGCTAGTATAAGGGATCTACGAGAGAAACCATGCTCCACATGAAAAACCGAGAACAAGTCAAGTCGACATTCGTCAGTCTAGGCCCCAAGTGTCCTATCTCCCCTATCGAACGCTCGCAGTCGATCGCACGATTCGCTCCTCTCGTTTCCTCGCGCGGAACCTTTTTCCCCCACCCGAAAAAGCAAAGTGTCGTTAGGTCCGAAAACTGAAAGCGAATTGTTTTACATCCTAGCGTTACATCCCTGTTCTCGAATTTTCAGAGGTGACTCTCGACCGTCACGTTGTCGCGTCGAGAGCCGGAGAAAACGTGAGAAACCAACGTCGGGAGAGAGTTTGGCTGTGTGAGTCGCGCCGCGAACCACCGCGACGGGAACGACGTCGGTGCCCACCGTCGTCGGGACGACGGGCGACGTCAACATGTATAAAAAGTCGTCAGTCTTATTGTATTTTAGTGCAAAAAGCGTGTGTAGAGGTCCGGTGCGGTCTCGGCCGATGATTCGACGCCGAGATTTACGAGACTTCGTTACGAGCTCGTCGGGGAACTGCGAGCTCCAACGATCGACGGCGTTTATCGATTCAAAGCCATATGCTTCCCCGTTCCAGATCTAGCACCCTGTGCATTCCTTGCATTTCTGCGTTCGACAAACTCGAGAGCCTTCTTTTATGTCCGAGCGCCGCCATCTTCAATTCCCAATGGTTCCCAAGTGTAGTTGACGGATAAAATTAACAATTTTGGAATTTTATGAAAGATCATTTCTCATTCTATATTGGCAGAACGTCCTGGTCGAAGGATTTGCCGAGAACCCAATGGGGTAGTTTTCCGAGTTATCCAATGAACTTTATTGTCTACAAAAATTCGGTGCTGGTCAGAACACTCCAGTCGATATTATATCATAATCAATTAGCAAGATCTCTTTGAATCGATGACTGCTAGTCGATCGTCAAGATTCGCCGTTCGCCGCGGCGAGAATGGTACTTTGTAAACGGTATACAAATGTCGGAACGCTGTGTACAGGTGTATACAAATACGAGTATCAAAATTTTGAAAAGACATCTACTTAAGTCGCTGCGGTCCGAGTGACACGCGTGCAGCGGCGAGCAAGAGTTTTCCGATCTATCGGGCCGAAACGATTTCTTATTTCGTGTGGCAGACATTGTTTTAAGCGATCGAAGCGAGAAGTCGTTTGCGGATCGTAGGGTGTGACGTCGATCGCGTATAAACTGTTGCACGCCGTTGCACTTTATCGCGAGTTTCCCGTACGGGAGGCGTCGAAGGTCTAGAAAATACGGAAGCGGAAAAGTGGTCTCTCGATCGGCGCCTTCGACGCGGGACCGTTCGAGTCGTTTTTCGATCGCTGACGAGCAGAGAAAGCGGTGTCCTTCCCGTGTCCTCTTCGACAAAGATCGCGGGAAAAAATCGTGGCCAGCCATCGAAAACGGCGACCGAACGCCGCGAGTGTTCCTCCGGCATTGAAATTTCTCTCCTCCGTGACACAGTGGTAACTTGAGAATCTTCTTCCTTCCATCCCCGAAACCATTCTACATTTTCTTAGCTACTCTATCTACTACGTACAAGCTCCCCCCGCAATTGACACCTCTCAAGAACGCGACATCACAATTTCCCAAAAAGCTACGAGAACGAGAACCTCCCTCAACATGTCCAACCCCTCGGCTGCGTATTACCACTTTCGGAACAGGATACAATAAAAATACATGAAAACAAATGAATAATTCTTGCGATACAACGACAGTTTAGAAGATCAGGCTGTACAGCTGAGGGGTTGAGACACACGGGGGTTGTCCGCGCGGTTTTCCTACTAGAATCGATTCGAGTCGATTCGTTACGTCGAACTCGGAGAAAGTGTAATTGCCTAGGTTTCCCCCGAGAACGACCGTGAGAAGGAAACTGCGAAAGAAAATGTGTTCGCCATCCGGGAAAGGGTAGTTTAGGGTTCCCTTCAGTCGATGAAGTCTGCCCTTGTTTCGATACTAATTTACGACAGCGATTGCCTAACAGTTTCCCGGCGCGAGCGACAGAAAAGAAGAAAACTCGTGACAGTGGAAAAAGGAGACGGCCGTGCGTTCGTTCGGTGAACGGCGACGGTGAACGACTTTCAATCGCGCGGATTCCTCTCCTTCTCCTCTCTTCCTAACCGGTGTCTGCTGCTCTCCTTTCCCTCTCTTTCTCATTCCGTCTCTCTCTCTCTCTCTCTCTCTCTCTCACTCCCTTTCTTTCTCTCTCGCACTCTCTCTTTCCCGCTGAACCCAACTTCTTTCCTGCATTCTCTCCCTCTCTGTCATTCTTTCCCTTTTCATTCTGTTTCTCTCTCGTCGGACACTCTCTCTCTCTCTTTCTATCTTTCTCTGTTTCTCACTATTTTTGTCTTTCTGCCTATCTTGTCTTTCTTGCGATGTAGACATTCAAAGAACAAAATTGATAATGATACGGCCGAATGAATCTGTTGATTCAGATAATTTCTTTCTCGAAATTTCGAGAATCTAACCCTTTTGCACTCGAATGGCTCCGAGGCGCCATTATAAATTGTCATACCAGATTACAAACAATGTTCTATGTTGTGTCTTGATTTTGGAATTGAGATTGCTTCGGGTGCAAAGGGTTAAAATCTTCCGAGTTCCTCGAGGTCTGTCGCCGCAGATCAGCCGCAACCAAATTGGCGCCGGAACGGCGTCCGAAGCGATGGAACAAGATTGGACAAACACTAACAAATTGCTGAGACAGCAACACAGCCGACTGCGTCGATTCAGCTAATTTCCCTTTAGAAATTCGGAGAATTCGAACGGAAGGAGTAGTTTATCTAGTTCCTCGAGGTCTGTCGCCTCAGGTTGGACAACCAAGATGGCGTCGAGACGGTATATTGGTTCTCGAAGATTCGAGTACAGCCAATAAAATGTCTAACAATTTTATTCCTTCGATTAAAATCCAGGATCCGGAACGTTAAAAACGATTCGCCGATCCTCCTCGTCCCAGTAATTCATTTCCTACTTAGCATTTTCACGAGCCTGTAGCTTATTTCGACTAACTCGCCGCCCGCGCTTCTATCCTCCAGAACCCGTTGAACACTTGGTGGATATAAAGCGGTCCGCGCGTGTACCGGACGAGTCTCGAGTCTTGTTCGCCATTTTGCGAGCCGTTCGATCGACCGCCATTTTCTCGCCGCGATATAAATGCCATTACGGACTTGAACATTTCCGAAAGAAATTCGTTCCAGAGCCGAGGAGTCCACGTAGTATTAACTCGAGAGAGATATGCAGAATTCAAAATGGCCCAATGATTACCTCGACGTCTTCTTCGAATTTTATCCGACATTCTTTCGTGAAATCGCGGATTCGAAATCGAATCGCGAGACTCGTTCGGTTCCTCGCACGGAATCGTAACTTGTCGCCCAAAACGGCCGATTAAAGCTGCGTGTACACTCGGAATAAGTCGCTGATATTTTTGGGAACCTCTCTCTGAGAGAAACAGAGGTCTCGCGATTTGTGGTTAGTTATCGTTAGGTGTCCGAAGAAATTGTTAGTTCGGAACGCGATTTTAGCCGATTGAGTCGCATTTTGGAAATTTGTTAGAACGGGCGTGGAATTATTATTACAGACTTAAGATTACGAGAATCAGCTTCCATTAATTCGTCGTATGAGAAAATGTAATCCAGATTGTGTGTTGCAAACAATCATAAATATTCTTTTTTATTTCTCTCTTCGCTTTGCTGGAAATGAATTCGAATCGATAATAATAATAATAATAATAATTAATAGATAATAATATTAATATAATAATAATAGTAGTAATAATAATAATAAAATAATAATAATAATATTAATAATAATAGTAATACGACTTTATTGCTAGACTTAACCGCTACTAGAACTAAAGGTATTTATTACTAAAATTAATCATGGCTGTCTGACGGTGAATCATTTAAATAGTTTTCGACTAATTGCACTGCGCACGTTCTCGTCGACTTTCGCTTCTGTTCCCGACGCTTCTGCTCGATTAATCATCGATCGCGCAACTCGCGGCTGATTATCACGTTCGAGCCGAATACTTTCCTGACAATTTTTCGTTTTGGTTACGTTTTCGGAGGACCCTGTTCTCGAAGCGCGATAGAGCGGTCGGGAAGGAACACCGCTTCGGAAAAAAAATTACAACTCCCTCGTTTCTCTATCCTATTTACAGTTCTCGAGTTCTATCACAATCAAGCTTCCCCGTTTGCATCGTTCGAACCGCCATTTTGCGCGGTCGCCGTCTCGACCGGAAGTCCGCCGAAAATTTGCGTCCTCAGTGTACACGCAGCTTCATGAAGAACACACAGCGATTCATTTACCTATTTCTCCACACTTATTCCACGCTAGAACGAACACTGTCACTCCTGGTATCGGTGTACGTCTGTTAGACAGTGTGTAAGTATGCGTGTCTGCGCGCGCGCGAGTGTGTGTGTATGTGTGTTCGTGTATTTGTACGAATATACAATCCCAAGACTCAGGAGAGGAAAAGACAATCGCTTGACAAATCGACAATTTGTTCCCCAGTCCCGATTTCACTTTTTCTTTCTTTTCCTCTCTCATTCTCTCTCATTCTCTCTCTCACTCTCTCTTTTTTTCTCTCTCTCTCTCTTTCAAGCGGGTCAAACGAATCATTCGATAATCTCGATTACACGTGCACCGGAATGCAAAAGAGAAAAGAAAAACAAAGAAAAGAAAAGAAAGAAACGTCGCGTGCCTTCTCCGTTCAGTCCGTAGATTCACATGTACATGCGATACGATATAATAAAAATACAAATAATAATATTAATAATAAAAATAATGATAATAATAATAATTATTATAGTTTTATATATATAATATTCTGTATGTATATATAATGATATATATACACATATATATTATTATATAATATACACGTATTATATGTATATATTATATATATATAGAGAATTTCTATGTACACAATGTAGCCAATGAATTATTACACCGCTCGGCTTACATGGCTCGTTTGGATCCCCGTTCGTAACGCGTCGAGCTCATAGAAAACATCACATAGAGACGCCAGAGACCAATAATGTCCTAAAAATTTCGACTCTCTCTCTCTTTCTCTCTCATTCTCTCTCTCTCTCTTGCTTTCTTCCTTTTTTTTTTGATCCGGTGGTGTCACGTCGTACTTCGTTCACGAGCTAATTCATTACAGGCTCGCGGTTTACCCTAAACCGATTCAACTAGAACCCTTCGCTTTCCTTCACCGGCCATCTTTCAGGTCCTCGATCGTTCCATTCTCTCGCTCATGCTCTCTCTCTCTCTCTCATACACACTTTTCCTCTCGATTCCGGTTAATCGATCGATCTCTTCCGAAGAAAATTGGCAGCCTATAAACAACGAAAGAAAGAAGACAAATGAAGAAGGAACGGAAAACGTTCCGGTCTCGCCTCCTATCCTTTACTTTACAGCGACGATCGTCGATAATAAGAAAGTACTATAAGTGGTAGTGGTAGTAGCAATAGTACTAGGTAGTAATAGCAGTAGTAGTAGTAGCAGTAGTAGTAGTAATAGTAATAGTAGTAGTAGTGGTAGTAGTAGTAGTAGTAGTAGTAATAGTAGTAGTAGTAATAGTAGTAGTAGCAATGAATAGTAGCACAGTTCACCTTACCATCTAGGGCGAATATCTTTAAAACGTAGCAACTCTTCTGCGGTAATAAAAGTAAAAAGAAATGTCCGTGTCTGTGTCTGTATGTGTCTCTTGGCGTGTGTGTGTCCGTGTTACAAATATATCCGGATGGTCGCTAAAAAAGGGTCGGTGGACAACACTTGGGTCCACCTGCCGTACTCCTCTAATCCTAAAAATTGATCATCGGTCTCCTCGCGTGTGTTTATGTTCCTCGTGTAGTGGTATCAATATCCGCGCATCCTACACTTCTTCGTTCGCTCTATAAGAAATGGTACCTCGTAATATGCATTGTATACAAACGCGATTTTTCTTTTTCTCGGTTTTCAGTCGGTGATGCGGCAACACGACGAGGCCGCGTCGATTTTCCTCCCCCTTTAAATAACTACTCCCCACCCTTATCCTATTCATTTCCCACTCACCCCCCCCTCCCCTCCTTCTCTCGAAATACGCTCGCAGTGTCATTTTCTCTGGGTTCCTCTTGGTTTCCCTGCTTATTATACCCTTCTTGCCGCAAGAAAATTAAAAGAAAGGAGTCGAACCAGTCGCGCGTCGCTCATTCTCTCACTCACTCTCTCTTTCTCTCTCCCTCTCTCTCTCACTCACACACATTACATTCAGCTTGCGAAGCTCGTTCATTCTTCACCCATCCACCTCGGCGTGATATAATTGTAGAAAGTCTTCTCTACGTGTACTTTAATCTTATATCGGTAATTAAACGCGCGTCTCGGCCCCCGCGCCACCGGAAACGCGCGCCTGTCGATCCCGAGGGCCCCGCAAGACCCTACGGCCCTCGAGTTTTCCCTACTCGAAGGAAATAACGCCCTTTCACCCGTCGTTTCCCGTCGCGGCGGTCACCCTGCTAGACGAGGTATGCTAGTCTGCGTGCGGCGTGTTAAGAAAAATAGTCGCTAAATCGGTAAGTAAAATAGTGTGACGGCCACTGCGGACGCCTCTGAAACCCGAGAACCTCGGTGGTGTCGGTGGCCCTATCATTATCACCCGTGTTCTCGCTAAAACTCCCTCCGAGGTGCCACATTACGTGACGTTCTAAGTATTGTCCCACCAACGTACCGATAGTGGGGTTACATAGGGTCGTGACGATCCATGCCGTTGGATCTATAGCGTCCAAAGACACAGTGGACTTCGGCTACTCAATTAGGATCGAGAGCAGACACGAGCACCTGATCGACGCCTGAGCAACAGCTCGAGCAACACTGCAGTATCTAGAGAGCAAGATGTGATTAGCTCCGTACGAGTCTGTTTGTTCTAGAAGGGCGGGATGCTCGCGTTTTCAGAGGGCGTCTGCAGCTCGGCCAGGGTGATCCCTATTCTCCTGTAAAAATAAACTTTTCGCGCTGCTGCGTGTCGTTTTCATTGATCAGTTCTGCGAGCTACGATTCCCACCGCGATCAAGGTCGCGAAACGAGGGGCGTGAAGGGCGTGCGAAAGTGTTGGAAAGAAAAGGTTTTCGTTCGCGGTTTTTGTTGTTCCCGTTGGCGCGGCGAGGGGCGAGAGGCCGTGCGTTTGGGTGCGTGCGTGTCCGTCGATCCATCGTCGATCGTCCGATCGGAGACGAAATGTGGCGAGATAGTCTCTTCATGGTTCCCGCGGGAAGTCGGCTCACTTCGGCACGCGGTAGTAACGGAGAACCAGGTAGCCGAGGGTGCGGAATATCACCAGGAACGCGAGCAGAACCGCCGTGTTCGCCCAGAGTGGAAGACCGGAACCCCTGCCCCCTTGGCTCTCCAAGATGGCCGACACTGGAATCGTGGTGGCGTTCCTGCACTCCGGGAACTTGCTGGGCTGCGAGCATCTGTCGTTAGGACAAACGAGACACCGGTCAACTCCACATTCTCTTCGGATATCTACTCGCATAAATCAACTGTCTCCCATCAATTTCGACGACCTTTAAAGTGTTTGTCAAGGTCAACGCTCTGAACAACACTTCTCTAGGCTATTAATGGGTCGCTCGGTTTTGGTTTTCGAGATATTCGCCGAAATATACAGGGTGGGTCGTTACAAACAGGTCTCTCGAATAACTCGCTTGCTTTTGAAGATAGAAGAAAATGCATCAGACCAAACTTACTTGGTATCGAGGCGCTCACAATCTGATGTTACTAATTTTTTTATAGGTGGAGACGTCAAGGAGATACGAAAGTGTTCTCTGTTTTTTTTTTTTAAGTGGAAGGGTATGGTTTGTTTATTTACATTCTGATAGTGTGTTTCAAGACGAATACAGTGACCTATTATGATGGTCATTCGAAATCACTCAAGGTCAACTGCAATAGAAAATAACTTGTCTCAAAGCATTCTCCGAACACTTCGACGATTCACAAGATCTAAGTTTGGTCTGATGCATTTTCTTCTATCTTTAAAAGCAAGCGAGTTATTCGGGCGACTTGTTTATAACGTCCCACCCTGTACATCAACAGGTCTTACAAAGTGTCCCAAAAATGTTGTATTTCCTTGACAGGGGTAGGATGCCACGAAGAAAACATTCTCGCAAAGGAATCACCCCCTTCCAGGAAGTACATTTTCGGAACACCCGGGGTATGTGTTCATAACTGATCGAAAGATTTGGAGGATCGAGACCCGTGATCCACGAGGTTCAAATATGCTATCGTCATTTTAATGAACGGTTATCTTAATTTCCGGATTCGTCTGATTTGGACACATCAGTCTCGACCGAACTCCATTAACGCGTCGCCGCGCCGAGCAGTCGCGATCGATCGAACGTGTCGTGTGGATCCTCCGGTGAGATTCCGCGATCCTGCTCGGACAGTTTCGAGAGGTGGATAGTTGAATAATGCATCAGGCCCGTCGCGGTTCAGGCTCATCCACTATTTAAACGGGACGCGCAATTAGCGGCGCGCGCATTTTTATTCAATTAGCTCGATCAGCCCCGAGAATTGAATTCCGCTCGATCCGGACAGTCTTCGATATGTGCAGATTTCAACGATTTCAAATTGACATTTAACAGTTATTCGATAAAGACTTTATTGGATAAAGTGGAGCCGAAGGAAAATATCCAGATGCAATTCTCTCCGTGTTACATAGTTTTTCGCCAGGCGTTATCAAAAATTTCGATCAAGAACACTTTCGAATTCTTTGACGTTTCTAAAATCAAGTAAGCATAGTCAATCGAGTCAAATTTTCTTAAAAATTCCTTTATATCAACAATCGAGTGGTAACTTTATTTCATGCATATATTTTTTCCGCGATCCAAAATACCATAACACTTAAAGATCGAGACGTCCTGTTTACGACACCGCATCAGTAGCCGTATCTGATGTGTAGTATTTCTTTCCACTTAGATTGGGCATTCGGTACGGTACGAGTCGGTTTCAACGTTTGCCGTTTAATTGTTTGAGCGTCCAAGACCGAGGCGGTATGTTCTTTTTAAAGAAACACTCGCGTTGCACGCGAGGAACGATAACGATCGCGGATCGTTCAAGAGTCGTCGGTAGTCCCGGTTTTCGAATCGGTGGAACGAGCGTTGTCGACCGATTAGTAAGTTCCGAGTATCAAAAGTTTCTTTTCTGGTTTTCGGGGGTTGTAATAGAGCGGCGCACGCGAGACGGCCGAGCCTAGCCGGCCAGATTGGCATCGGTTATGGTTAATCTACTTACGTGATCGGCTCGCCGACACCGAATTCCAGGATTTGCATGTTCTGATAGGCGTAGTGCACCATGCTCGCGTATCTGGCCCACGCGAGCCACGGCGGAACCGCTGTCGCCAAATAGCCGCCGAGTAGCTGTGTGGCGAGCGTGTACAACGCTGACGCTGTTATGCTCACCTGCAGGTCCAGGCAGCAGGCGCCGACGAAGAATCCCACGCTCTGCGAACATAACAACCAATTCCCTGTTTAATCCCAGATTATTAATTACTGGCGTATCCGCCAGCGACATACGTGCTAGCGATAGAATCGAGTACATTTCAATCTTGACTTCGATCAAATTCGTTTCGATGTCGACCGATATTCAGCCACTTATCTGTAGTCGTACAAGTATACAGGTCTCAACTGAAGGAGGCCACCTAAATATCTCCTTTATTTTTAGTGGCACAAATGATATTTATGGCATAATTTAAATGGTATCGAAGGAGGAGGAACTATTTCTTTTGTCCGGTTATTTTTTCATTGTCTTTTCAAGGTCATTGTTATTTTTTTATCGGGAAAATTTATTTTTTTTAAATTCCACCTTATAGCGGCTGAAAAAATACATTTGAATATGCTTAAGTCATTAACAAGAAGCAATTAAAAAAATAAGTTTTCCCGATAAAAAATAACGATGACCTTGAAAAAACTATTAAAAATTAACCCGACAAATAAAAATTGTTTTTCTATGATATTCCTCCTTCGATACCATTTCAATTATGCTATAAATATTTTTTTTTCGTTGATCACTCACTAATTTTCGAAGTCCCTTATTTGGAGACTTCGCACATAGGCTTAAAAAGCAACAAAGATATTTGAGGTGGCAACGTTAAGTGATAAATTCCCATGAAAACACCTTTACAATTTCAATAATTATCAAATAAAATACATTAAAATGGGTCATTTGAACTCTCGGGGTAGGTTTAATGTTAACTAGCTGTGTGGCTGCAAGTAAAAACAAATAAAACCTAATAAGCCTATCTATGGGGTTGGTATTACAAGTATATTAACATAAAAATGTATTTATTAATATTCTGGCGAGTATTTCAATGTAATAAAACGAGAAAACTGAAGAATTTTGAGTTGAGTTTTTTTGGTGAATGAGAGATACGTTGATTACAATTTGCTCTAGATAAAAAGTGATATGTGGCGTTACTGTTCAAAATCATATGCAACAACGCAACAAATGCCCAAAATCTGTAGTCTAGCGACGAATAAAATTCTGATATGTACTTGGAGATAATGGCTCGGCTTAAGAAATGAGCTAGCAGGACGTTCGCTAATGGGGAATAATGAAGTTTGCGCGGTACGTTTCTGCGAGTGTGTTCGCAAGGGCCCGCTAACGAGTTCGAACACCACAATACTCCACGGGCGTTTGTCAAAAACGCTTTCAAACCGATCCGTCGCGTTTGGCGACAGTGCACGGCGTTGTCTTGTGAAACGCGAGAGTTGCTCATTCCCGTCAATAGCCAGGTAGGTGGTTTTGAAAGTAAATCGCGACCGCCTTTCAAGCAGCAATGACTTACTGTTGACCGTAGGTGGACAGTGTCGAGGGCTGGAAACGGAAGAGAGAAGGTGAAGGGAAAAACGGAGAAAGATCGGATAAACAGTTAGTTAGTTGAGTCCAAAGGGTTAAGAAGATTTGCAATAATTGTGGCCAGAGGATGCTTGAAAAACCTTCTTTTACTATGGAGAAAAGGTATATCAAAGAAAAATTGCAAATTATACCGTGAATACTCGGAAACATTTTACAAAATATTGAAATTCGAAGCAGTTCTGTGATCAATTCAACGAGAAAAGCACCTAATAGGTTCGTCGACATAACAAATCAGCGATATATCAAGATATTTTCTAGACATCGTAAAATTAAATGTTAATTATCTTCATAAACAATGAGTATTGTCAAAAACGCTCGTACATGAGCCTGCTTGTGTTTGCTCTAGATTCACCAGAAAAAGTTTCATTAAAATCGACGCCCCCACCACTGTGTCCTCTCCTTGTGAGTGTGACTCGTTATGATTGAAGTTGTTATTGCTGTTGATGAACCCATTAAAAAGTCCACAGCCATGGATCATAGACTTCCAAAAATCATGGAATAATAGCCGGTAGATGTGTTAACAATTTTACATTAAATTCTGATGTTGCTTCTGTTTAGTCCACTCGCTATTGAAGTACTTCAAGGCAGTTTTAGCGATGGCACCAGGTAATTGATTGAAAAATTAATACAGATAATAAGGATACTGTCGATTCGATGGCAGGCCCGCGGAAAAAACTTTCACTTCCGCCGCATCGGTCGAAAGCGGAGAAACCAGAGATATAAAGGTGGCCGTGTTCACAGGGGCATGTCGATTAACACGCACAGTCGTAAACGCGGACTGCCGTGCTCGCGGAGATCCATCTTATCCGAAACAAAGACGTTAGGAGACTATTATCGGCTGCGTTTCACCGACTAGAAGCGGTTTTACTTAATTTTATTGCGAGAGGAAGTCGTAAAGACCTGCGCCCCGTGCAGTTCCGCGCGAATAATCAGTGTCCTGGATCCGCGGGGAACGTTGACTCCGAGGAACGACCACCGGCGAGACATAGTGCTCGAACTGGGTCTTTTGGTACGTTTCACGAATCCGCGTCGTCTACTCTCGTTTCGCACCTATGAGAATTTTAATCGATCATCTACAAAATTCAGACATCCGATGGACCTCCACACAAGCCACGAAATTTTTCACTGTTGAGGATTTAGGGTGTACGCCTTGTTCAATTATTTTGTAACCTTTTGCAAGCGTTACAGTCATCTTCATTTGATGTTGAGGGACGCGGTGATACATCAGTATCGAGCGTATCATTCTCGGTCGTTCAAAGACGCTGTCAGAAATATTTCTATACATTCAACTATTAGCCAGGTAATTATACAGAAAACCGATTTTGATGAAACTCAAGTATGTTGTCGAATTCATAATTCTAACCTCGTTGTTTGTTTTCGAGATATTTATAAAAATAGTTGTCGCGCTGTATCGTTTGGCTTGAGTTAGGTCTGGGTTAGGGTTTGGGTTTATTTTCGTCGTAACTTGGTAGAATGCCTTTAGACGTCTCACGTTTCTGTTCTGTCGATTTAGCAAGAAGAGTATATGTTCCACAATGGAATTACAATAATTACAGAGAACTAATCGATTTCCTAATTGATCGAAAAGTGATTCATTGCAATAACCTAACCCAGACATAAAAAAAAAAGAAAAAGTTGTTCAGAATGATGATCTCAACATATTTCAAACTCATCAAAATCGGCTAGAGGTGTAAGATAATTACCATTAACCATACAACAGAATAACTTTTTAAAAATTCATTGAAACGACTTGAATCTTGTTCGACACGATAGTTCGATGGTGATGCATACATAAATTGTCGTATAGATATGTTGACCCATCTGAACCTATCTAAACGCATTTAAAAAGGTTCTCGCCTAAGAAATAAGGGTAAAAGGGACTCACCTGTGCGACAACGGTGTTCAGCAAGAGGAACGCCAGCAGGGTGACGAAAACTGCCGGACTATGGAAGCCCAACATCGGGTAACTAATGATATGGTAGACCGCGGGCAGGGTAATCGTAAGCGGTAGCTCGCCGACCATTTTCGCCAGGTAATAGGCCGAGAGCCGATACGATCCCGACAACCGCTCCTTGTTGATTACCTCGCGTTCAGGAGGAACTGAAACCAGAAGTTGCCTCGTGTCATTTTAAACGACGATGAAAACCGAGCTCGTGTCAGATTTAACAACATCCCTCGGCGTCTCTTACTTTTATTTCGTCCCCGTCTGCTGCACCTCATACCCTGCTATTTTTTATCCACTTATTAATAGACTTGTGTGGATCTTGTGCGTGTAGCGCAAAAACGACTCGGTAGAATTATTAAAAGAACACACTTGTTTTAATTTCAAGCGATATACTTTCTATTTTGCATAAGGATTCGCGCAGTCTACTTACTCGAATGTGGATGTGATTTTGATTTAAAAGAATTGAATGAGAGCTGACCTGTCTGTGAAGCGGTATAAGGTAAGGGGATAATGAAATTCAAAAGAATGAAGCAAGCACAGTAGACTCTCCGCAGTTTAAAATTTACGAGGCCCGTCAAAATGATGGATTCTAATTTTTTTATTTCACGATTATTGAGAGTGTACAATATTTCACCAGAAATTGCTAGAAATAAAATAGCCAGTTTTAGTACTTCGCGAACCTAGTGTTAGAAAGACTATTGGTAGTGAGTGTACAGTCATTTCAAACAATTTTTCGTGCATTTACTGCGCGCTCACTGCCACATAAAACACGCATGTATGTATACCGTCTTTTCAAACAGCAGAATCTACTGTACACGGTTGAACAGTGATGAATAGGAGTGATTCGACCTGGAAAATGAGGTCCGACAAGTACTGTCGGCGGAGGATGGAAGATCCGGAGCGATAAATAAACAATGATATGAACAATGAGAGTAAACCGGGTACTCGATAAAGATCGGTATCGGTGCAGGAGCGAACGGACGAGCCCGAAGGAGCAGACACGGTCGAGAGCCGGGGGCCGGATAGAGGTGACAGATCGCCCTCGAACAAAGGGCAGTAAACGATAAAACAGGAAAAGTTAATGGCCGTTCCCCTCCCCGACTATTTTAGGAGTCGCATAACTTAGGCATAGAAGTTCGCCACTGGCAGACTAGCCGCGGCTACCTTCGACGTTTTACAGTGGCCGTCACTTATCCTCGCAGAAAACGAGACACGGTACGTGCCGGGCTCGAATAGGCCACCGGTTCTCTCATACAGCTGTAAAACGGAGTTTAGCGTCCTCTCTTCCCGATCCTTTTCCTCTTTCTCTCTCTCTCTCTCTCTCTCTCTCTCTCTCTCTCTCTCTCTCTCTCTCTCTCTCCCTTTTTGCCCTTTTTTTAATACCCTCGCCGCACAGTGGATTTGCCTCGAAAAGTTGGCCAAAATACGATTTTTCAAATCTTGCGTAAGATGAAAAATTTTGGTTGCCTAAGCTATTGGAATATATGAACAACAATGTACCAGTTTTATTTTTTTAAATTATGTACTCATGTAACGTTGCTACGCATTGAATGTAAAGAATTCTGTAGTACTCAGTTTTCTCTTCGCTCGTTTCTGAAATACCGTTTATGTATGTGATTAATTTATGTTGTGTTAATTTTTTCTTTACAGACACTTGTTAGACAGGTATACATTGTAGTGCTCAGCAATTTTCACTTCCTTATTATTTGTCTGTTTAAAATGATTCAAGTTTGAAGCTGACCCATTACTCACAGCGATATTTAACATTTGTAGAATTTTCAAGAAAAACATTTTTAGGCTTACAAGAAGAGACCAGATGTTCTCTTAAATTTATTTTGTTTTCTAATACGTCCAATACGTTGAAAATAATATACTCGTATTTGGAAATTCGTCTAATGTCTTTACTGTTTTCAATTGTATCTACCAATTTCTGTCATAAACGCATAAGTCCGCTGTCTAGTGACATGAAGACTAAGAGTAGAACAAGTAGTATGAGGGACACATAAGATTGAAGTGCGGGAAAGTACAAAAAGCTAGAAAATTAAGATTGATAGTGCGCGAAACGTAGACAGCAGGTATGAAAGGAGTAAGGAAGATGAATGACAGTGTCGACGGACGAACGATTAAGCAGATGATGCGAACCAAGTCCCATTCTGGGGCCGATGAGACTAGAATGGTAATTGAATTGTACGGTGTTGCAGCAAGTACGAAAATAAACAAAAGAAACCGTCAAAGGGTTAAGGCGTTGGGAAAACAGCCATCGAGGGGTGTGACTCAGAGTCGCCACTAAAACTAGCTACACCATTATTCACAATTTTGTTTACATTATACAATAAAAATAATTTACATTATACAAAGACGATAACTTTTTGGTATTGTACAATATTATGTATAAGGTTTGAACTCTTTTGGGAAGCTAGAGCAATTACTTTACTCTACATTATGTGAAAAGAAATTTTATCAAAAATAGCAATTTATCGGAATTGTTGAAAAAAATACTGAAAGTTGCATTTTACAACATTTTTATGTGGGCCTGTATTGAAAATTTAAAAAATACGTTTTGTCGATCTGTGTCAGTTAAATATAATACTGAAAATTTCGTCAAAATCGGTCGACGTTGCAATGAGCTACAAACGTTCAAAGGTGGTAAAAATTGCAGATTTTCACGACATCTAAGAATTCTTACATCTTTCAATGCCTATCGTTTTTCGCCGCATCAACCGATTTCGATGAAACTTTCACAGTGCACATGATTGACACATACCTAGAAAAACGTACTTTCTTGAGTAATTTCTTGAAAATGATCTAAACATAGATCGAAACGTCGAAATTTGAATTTGATAAATTGCAAAATTGCTTTTAAGTAAAAATTGATCGAACCAGTGCGCCGAGAGCATCAATACATCTTGTAATTGTTCTAGCTTTTCAAAAAAGTTCAAATGTTATAGTACAATATTAAAAAAGTAATCGTCTTTTTCGGAGCGTCCGAATATTAATTCGAGTAACTGTAGCTTCGACTGCAAACGGTTAATGGATTGCTGTTCGCAATCAAACACGGTCCGCGCGAACAACAACAACAACGTAGACTGTCATGGCAGCATAGTAGGATGCAAAACACGGGTGTTCTCGTAGTCAGGTGGCGGGCACGTTGCGCAACGAACCAACCGAGAACCAGATGAAAGTAAATTGGTTAATTGAGCCACAAACGGCGTGACGCGCTGAATCGGCCATTCAACGATGCGCCCGTTTTTTTTTATTGCCAAGATTTGCAAAGGACCTGAAGGAACGGTCAATCAAGAATGTTAGTATGTAGGTCGCGCCGTGACCCACTGCTCGCGCCCGGTAATTGGAGGCCCTTTTGTCGACAGCGACCGTGCAAAACGAGCGTGACGAATTTCTGACGGGGAATCAGACTGTGAAGCCACTCGGCGAATCACGGATCTGCAAACGGCTCTCGAATCAAACGTTGATCTCGCTGTCCTCCGCCAATTTTACATTCCCCGACGTGTCGCGCGATTCTCTCGATTTTCCCTCGTAGCCTCAACCTTCTCCCATCCCTCGTTTTTCAGATCTAATTTGTCCCGTTGCTGTCGAGTTCGCACTGCGGTAAAAGATCGATACAATGGGAAGATGAATAATTGATTTTCTCATGTACTTCTTCGTTGGAAATGAAAAGTGACAGACATTATTTAAGCACTCTTAAACCGCAACGATGTTATTCAAAAATATGTTATCGTGTTTAGAAGAGTCTACACAACAGTCCCACGTAAGACTAATTGGCTCTTCCGGTTTGATCAGGAAAAATTCAGAACTAATCCTCATCCGTGCCTCGTGTCAATTTGATACAGGTTTCCCGAAATAAATGACACTGTTCTGTTATTATTCATTATAATTCATCAATTTGAATGAAAAACATCCAAAAATAACTGTCTAGCTTGTTATTTCATCGATCTTTTACGACTGTGTCAATTAGACGCCGAGGGACAGATTCAGTTCGCGAAGTGATGGACGGATGATGAGGGTTGAGAATATTCATTGTTCGTTTAGAGTGTAATTTCTGAACAATTGGAGGAAAAACGGATTTTGGATTCGTGTCCATCGCATCGAAATCTGTGTAGAATACGAAATTGGTATTGGTGGAAACTGTATAATGTGACTGTAACGAAAAGAGTTTTGCTCGTTGACACGAGGATGCAGCTTAACGGAGCGGGTTCAGGAATGGCAGAGAGATAACTTACAACTGGAGAGTGTGCCGAAGTGCGCGAATAGCATCCAGTACGTGGTGCTGAAGAACATCCAGCCTTGGATGTCGTGGAGAGCTGCCTCGGTTCTGGGAAGCCTCAGCCAGAGCAAGCCGGCGAGCAAACCGAGGGCTATCGTTTGCAGCCAATTCAGACGAGACAGCATCCGTGGCCGGGCTTCTTGAAAGTTCCGTTCTGATAATACCTGGAATCATGATGCATCGATTATCTCTATCTGATTCGCGACAACACTCGCGAAACAAATCATTTTGCAAGCACCGTTCAAGTTCGACCCGAGGATTAATCGTATTGCACCGAAGTGAATTATCACGTTCACTGTCGCTGACGTAATATTACGCGACCTTTCATAACCCAGTGTCTGGCTAGCGCTGACGTAATCCTACATGATTTCGTGGGTGCATACGCCGAAAGAATTAGCTGTTGCCGAACACCGCACTGTCGAAACGAGTTCTCTCAAGTTTAGAGAAAGAGAGAGAGAGAGAGTTCAAATTACTCATGCTTCCTGGCGTAAATATTTCAAAAAATATGCCTGGAACATCTTCAAGATAGCTTTGAGAAGCTAGAGTAATGGATAAAAGTTTAATGACGCTCTAATAAAGACGATAACTATTTTAATATTTTACTATACGATTTGAACTTTTTTGGGAAGCTACAGCAATTAGTTTGTTACAGGATGTGAATAGAAATTTTTTCAAAAATTGCAATTTATTGTGTCTTGTGTCTAATTGCTAACAACAATCCATTAACCCTTTGCAGTCGGAGCTACAGTTACTTGAATTAATATACGGACGCTCTAAAAAAGACGATAACTTTTTTGATAGATTTGATGATTGTACAATACCATTTTAACTCTTTTGAGAAGCTAGAGCAATTAGTTTAGAACAATTACAGGATGCGAAAAATTTTTTTTCAAAAATAGCAATTGATCGGAATTGTAGAAAAAATACTAAAAGTTTTGCATTTTACAACTTTTTTATGTGGGCCTATATTGAAAATTTAAGAAGTACATTTTGTAGGTCCGTGTCAATTGTACGCGCTGTGAAAGTTTCATCGAAATCGGTTGATGCGGGGAAAAACGATAGGCATTGAAAGATGTAAAAATTCTTAGATGTCGTGAAAATCTGCAATTTTTACCATCTTTGAACGTTTGTAGCTCTTTGCAACGTCGACCGATTTTGACGAAATTTTCAGAATATGTTTAATCGACACCGATCGACAAAATTTATTTTTTAAATTTTCAATACAGGCCCACAAAAATGTTGAAAATGCAACTTTTAGTATTTTTTCAACAATTCCGTTGAATTGAAATTTGTGAATTGCAACTTTTCAAAAAAGTTCATATTAAAATAGTTATCGTCTTTTTTAGAGCGTCCTCAAACTTTTGTCCACTACTGTAATAACACAGTAGAATTGCTAACCGATAATTAAGATAGATGTCCCCACTATGAGCCAGTCGATCGTATAACCCTGTTTATTCAATTCGATTTAAGTTCTTCAAGTTTTATATTGAAAAAACTTAAAAAAAACACTAAATGGCTTACACATACATAGAGGGGACATTTACCTTATTCAGATTTCGTTCATTTTCCGTAAGTTTAGATGAAATTCAATTTTTTTTTTAAATTTGAAGAACTGTTTCGATCATTTTCAAATAAGATTGAAGATTAAGCTTGTTAGATTTGCCTGCCGATTATTATTCAGATTTCACCGATCGTGATTTCTCAGCGGATTCAATGTGCATTTGTTGGTCCCGGACTTCGAGTTTAGGGTAAATGACGGAAACGTTTGGATGCGACGAGGCTGGTGGTTCGATCAATTAATATCGTGAGCGGCCCCGTATTAAGATGGTGCTGGGTCCGCAGCGGCACACGAGCGCGTTGCTAATTGCACGCTCATAATGATAGAAATGCTGCCCCCGTGCCGCGACAATGTCACAATTGCAAGGTTGCCCGCGCTACACCTCTTTGGTGCAGCTCAATTATATCAGGCGGCCGTGAGGAAATAGAACGCAAAGTTTCACAATGCTGGCTTTCGAAGGCCTCTTCAAATTACAACTATATACGCACGCCATTTAACCGTGAAGAACAGAGAGGAAGAACTTGACATCGTTAATTACTCAATTACCGGCGACGATCCGGTGGATCCATCGATCCGGGACCTCGGAGCCTCTCGAACGTGTCCGACGATACCAATCTCCGATCGGAAATCGCGAGATATCTTGGTTTCCTTTCGGTTTCAACGAAATCTTCCTTAGACCATACACATTGGGTTGGCAAGGAAGTAATTTCGGTATTTTGAGGTGAAGTGAAACCGAATTTCTTTATTCAAGCGATGAACTTTAATCGATAATATATTTTCTTATTTGTTCTTTTTGGCAAAAGATCATCGAACTAAAGCGAAAGTATCTTATTCATTAAAGATCATTGCACAAATAAAAAAATTGGACTCTATTTCACCTTAAAATATCGAAATTACTTTCTTGCCAATCCAATAGTTATGTAGATACGGCATCCAAGATAACGGAGTATCTAGTGCCCACAACTGACGGCGCAAGATAATACAAAATATATACAAGCATATTTATGCATTCTTCGTGCAAACTTGTCGCATAAAGAATTGTAATGAACAACAAAACCGTGATACAAATATGTTACAAATATCTTTTCACACAAAGAAGTATTTTATACTTAATATCGTATATTGTTCTTACTATTCTTCTTTTTAATTAAAGTAAGTTGTGAAGAAATAAGTACAGACTTCATATTATCAACATCGACATTAAAATTTCACTTTTTCCAAATCATAATTGACAAAATGAGTTAGCACTATTTAAAATAATAAGAGTGAAGTAAAAATGAACGAGTAATAAAATAAAATATACATTACTATACTGCAGAACTTTATGCAAAATAAAAAACGTTTGCATTGATTGCAAGACACAGGAGCCAAATAAAAATTTCATTCTTCTTTTGATTATCTTGTTAAGGTGAAACTAATACACTGGTGGTCTTAAATCTTTTCAATACCTCCACTCTTTTAAATTGTACGTACCCATTTTTGTCATAAATGCATAAAATCCGCGGTCTATACATATGTATATTACAGTTACAGTTTCAATAAGTATTCATACGACGACTCCCCTTTCCCACATCCGTCATCTGGTAGATTAAGTGATCTTGGAACACGGTACGTTATCTGAAGCCGGGTCTATAAGTATATGTACATATGTATATCGTGTATGAAATCTTCGCAAATGCTTGAAAATGTTGGATACTTGACCAGTAATAAGATTTTTGGCCTCCACGATTCGCAAAGTAGAAAGACAATCGATTCATCCGAGAGATTGATCGGTCCCCGAATCGAGGAAAGAAAACGAAGAGCGACAAAGCGCAGCGAAGAAGCGCATAGAACTAGGTCGCGTTTACACGATTCGCCATATCCGGATAATTACTGTGACACCCGTATGCTCGTTCGTTGGAAATACGAATGCGCCGCGCCGCCTGCGTCTCACTTTTCCAACGACGAAACCGTTTTTCGCAAAAAAATCGACGCGACGATCGATCGACGCGGAAAGTGTTTCGCCGTTTTCCGTATACGCGTCACTCGTCCATTATGGTTGCGTGAAAATCACCTGTAATCGATCGACCTCCTAATCGAGCCACTCTTTCCACTGAATTTTCCGCTGAACCGATAATCGTTCGGAGCATTGACCGGTATAATCAAATCGTTTCTTGCATCGTGTTTCTTGCGATGCATAGTAGGGTCGCGGCCACGAAAACCTAGCAGAAACTCGGGAATATGAAAATTCAAGAATTCATGATTATCTGTCAGTAAATTATAGAACGTGTTCTTGTAGAGTCAGTAAAATAATAACCATGTTGGAAGGCTAAGTTCGGTGTCATTTCAAAATTGGTCATTGCTATTGCGATTAGTTATGGAGTGAAAAAAAATGTCTTAATAACTATACTATTTTTATAAGTAGACGACAATATTTACCAACCAAATTAATATGGATTGTTCGTCTAATGATAAGTGAAGGATTACATATCGTGGTATTTATTTAGTGGTAATTAATATTTAGTTGCAATTAATTTTTTTGTTACCTCGAAAAATTATTAAAATTTGTATACATTTTTAAGGCTTTCGTTATGTTCCCAGTGCGTCCCAGACAATTTTTATTTTGCAGAATGTCGACAATTTATCTAACTTCAATGCTAACAAAGAAAAATTTGCACCTTTTTTGCCCTTTTTGAGAAATTTCATTATTTTTGCGTGCGGTATACCATCGCGACGCAGCGTGTTTCCTGATGAAAATTAATATCAATATTAATATTCAATTATTGCAAAGTTCGCAATTATCTTGCGATCAGCGAAATGAAGTGTACAGAAAATTTTGTTGGAGTCACGAAAGACCGCAGGGTACCATCTTTGTTATAATGATCTTTTTTATTTTGATTTCCATATGAGCGGAATTTAACTCGTACCGAATGCATAAAGCTTCTAGGTGCATTTCTAACGATGAAATTCTGCGCGAAGAGAGGCTTCTTTAAATTGAGATTGAATTAAATTTCGGAGAGAACATCGAGGTTCTCCGCGAGATTTTTAATTCGATCCGATTAATTCTTGACGAAAGGTTATTGCCGGGACCGGGGCTGGAGCAGCGCGGAGGAAATTGCTTAATCAAATTTTCAAACGCGTTGGAGGTTGCGCGCAGGAATGGCCGATTGTTCGGACGGTCGTACGGAAATTACGTTATTGCAAAAGTGAGCCCACGAAACAGAGCGCGGCATATCAGACGGAACGAATAGGTACGAGTACGAATACTCCAAGCGAGAACCGTGGAATAAGCCGTGCGCCGCCTTGAAAGTTATCTGGAATGCATTACCGCGTCTCGTATAAACGTCGAGCATTAATACGAATTTAATGCGAGCGTTAAACTTGAATCCTGATGTCATTTCCATTTCCCTCGGTATTATCAGCTCCCGCATACCAGATCACTCATCTAAATTTTGCATATTGCCGTTTGCATGCTCTATTAATCCTGCACGCAATCGAACTTTTCGATCTCGCCTTCGGTCGGCTGCCAATGCTCCTTGACTGCGACCGAGGAAATTCAACATGGCCGTCCATAGGAATTTCCCTCAGTTCAACCGACAACTCTAGTCCTGATCGATTCCTCGATCCCCACGGAAAACAAGCCTTTATCTTTTCTCGTTTGATGCTGTATGTGCAAATTAATGGGCTATCAATTTGTAGTTCACGTTCTTTGCGTGAGAAATTCAAGATGGCCGTCAACGTAAAATTCTCAGCAATTTCATGGGAAACATCATTTTATATATATATATCCGTAACTAATTCATATTTCGTAAAAATATTCCATTAAAAAGATTAAAATCTGTATTTAGCAACCTTTCTAGAAATTTGGAAGACTTCGAAGAAACGATCGGCGAAGAAACGATATTTATAGTTCTCTCAATGGAAAATTTATGCACATACAGCTACGACATGGCATAAAAGGAACAGGCTTTCCCTTTTCAGCACTGTTGCGCAAGAGAAGCTCGAGATTAAAGCCTGAATAAGCTATTTCATGGAACACGAACGATTCTTCGGAAGAGAAGATGGCCACTCGCGATAGACAAAACTCTGAAAGAGACTTTTGCAATTCCCGGCCTCGGCTTGAGAAAATATTTCGCGTATTTTCTCGATGCAACTCGATCCAACGATCGTAAAGTTTTTCGAGTACCGATTCTGTGTATCGAGTCACTTGTCCGCGAGAAATAACGGAGCCTGGTCGGCCATCTTCTTCAGCGTTATTTTTTCAATCGATCGAGTGCAGAAGAGTGGACAGCGAGCAGATATAGGAACCCTAACATCTTCCTACACAGTATAAACTCGTCCCGAGTGTTTACAGGACAAATATTGTTGCAACGTTCGTCGCGTAGATGGATCGTTCTCGAGTTTAGAATCCGAGCAGGGGAGGATCCATTCCCAAAAAATATCCACCATAAAAATACTTCGTATAGATTCTCGATTTACCGAATAAACTGTCACACGATTAACAACGCAGAATCGAACACAATCTCACGGTGTAACATAAAAACCGCGAATAAAAAGCAGACAAAGCAATGGCGGCGCGCTCATTACATCCACGCGTTCTGCATTCGTGATTAATTCACGGCATCAACGTACAATTACCGTCGCGTAACCTTAAGAAAGTGAAATGTATTTCGATTATTGCGCGCAGACCGCGGGTATATTTATGCTAAGTCACCTGTGTGAGTGGAGTCTCGCTTGGAAATGTGGTCTTGCAACTTTTTCTAACGTGTTCGACGAGCCTCGTGATTGTTTGTAAATAGAAGCTTGCGCTTTGCAACATGCAGTCGACGGTGGATTTCACTCACTTTGAATTGCGACCAGAAACTGGTGGGCCATTGCCAGGCATAGTCCTCGTCGGCGGAACTGGCGCTGCTGCTTGTATGGCTTTGCGTGTCCAGCCACAGGGTTCGGCCCTCGTCCTCTTTCACTGGAAATCACAGATCATTGATTATCATCAATTATCGATCAATTCAGTTACTGAGCGTCGAGAACTTCATATTAACAAAATAATAAAAAACGAGAGAACTATACGATCTAAGAAACGTCACGGACCCGACGGTTTTTCTTTGATCGAACCTTTATTGTAACAATGGATGCAGATAAGAATGCGTACAATTTCACACGGGAGAAGTTTTACAGCAATTCGGGAACGTCAATGTATTGTTTTCAACTTTTTTTAACATTATTAAATAGAAGAGAAGCTTTTTATTTGACTCCTATTCTCCGCAATTTCACGCAGGAGAAGTTTTACAGTGATTCAGGAGCATCAACGTATTGTTTTCAACATTTTAACATTATTAAATAGAAGGGAAGCTTTTGATTTGGCTCCAACTCTTCACAATTGATGTGGACAATTTTTATATTCCATAAAGAATGGCATTCTATTTATTAACGAGCGAGTGAAGCTGTACTTCAAAGGAAGCTGTACTAAGTGGATGACTAAACTATACTTGAAAATTGTACCTATTAGCACAGGTTCGCTGCGAGTTGAGGCTTGTACGTGCAAAGGAAAATATTTTGGGACAGCGTTTGTCGCGGCTCCAGCCCGCAGAGATAATTGAAAAGACGCGGAAAAAAGGTGAGAGCTGGGCGAGGAGATGTTTGTTTCCGCGGACAGCGTGAATTATGAAGCTCGCCGGCGAGGTATACGCGCAAAGTTAATACCATTGTGGCTGATGTGGTGTTCGTGATAATGGATGAGATGGTCGCAGAGCGGATGCTGGCTGGGATTATATTCCGGGCGAAGTTCCGGCGGGCAGTCCGGTCCCTGTCTCGCGTTCCTCGCAGCGGCCACGATCCGTTCCCGAACCTCCTCCGGTCCCTTTATTTGCTCCACTGAAACAATGGGGTCGCAAAAATATTTCACATTGCCAGCCAGGCCCTCTCAATCATTCCCCGTCGCTTACTGCTCCTGCAGAACCTCCGATATCCGTATTTTTTGTATATCACAAAATTTAGTGGCACTGAATATAATAATCGTTCATAACTAGACAGTGGATCTTTATGCAAAACACAAAATTTCTATCTATTTTCTCTCTTACTATGGTAACAGTATTTTTCGGGGACTAAAAATAACAGTTATTCTAAAATTTTCTACGATAAAAATCATTAATAAAAAGTTGACTATTATTGAAATTGAAGATAATGTACACAAAATATAAAGAAAAAAATTCGAAGGACAAAATGATTAAAAAGTATCGACTTTTATACTTTTTGGTTACAAATAACAGTTATTAGTGTTCAAAACATTGGATCCTCCTCGATGACTGTTATCGACGAAGAAAAACTGTTTCAATTGCTCAAAGCGGTTATCGATGAGAGAAGTTCACTTCGATCACTCATAACAGTTATCAATGAGAGATTTCAATCGCTCGTAACAGTTATCGACGAGAGAAATTTATTTCGATCGTTCATAACATTTATCGATGTTCGAATTTCTTTTTCACTTGTTCATAATAATTATTGATGAGAAAATTCATTTTGGTTGTTTATTTAATTATTGAGTTACTCTATTACTATTACTATTATATTATTAAGTTATTGGGTTACTCTTTTTCGGATGGAGCAAGCCTGTGAAATTCATTGAGAAGGTTTCGTACAACAAGACGAATCAACAAAAATACGAATAAAAAATTTGTAATAATAACTATTACTTTCCTTCATCAATAACTGAGCGATCGAAATGAACTTCTCTCATTGATAACTTATAACTTATAAGTCATCGAAATGAATTTCTCTCTCTCAACGATAACATTTACGATTATAATCCTTATCTGTAACCAATATGATTTTAGTCGATGAAATACTTGTTATTCTATGACTTTTTTTCTTTTTGGTTGTAACAGTTATGTGTGGTCCCTGGAGTTTTCAAATTCTTCTAACATTTCTATTGTTTTAAATGACACCAACTCATTGTTGTCATAACTGCATAAAATCCGCTGTCTATTAATAACTCTGACATCGTCTATACGAATAAAATAGACAAGATTATTTCTGTATTTGTCTTTGGAGCAAGACCGTGACAGGTGATTTCTAATTTCCGTCGAATATAAATCTTTCAACAACTTCTCGTCGAAGATTGACTGTTTTGGGAGGTGATAGTGATCGAGGAGCTTACATATGAAGTCAGCCGGGTTATAATGAGGCAGCAACGTCAGTCCTATCGTGGAGAAAAACCTGCCGATATTCGAGGTGGGTCCGTAGTATGCCACCTGGCCACGGCTCAGTAGGAGGAGTTTGTTGAAGCTGTGGAACATCCTGGAACTAGGCTGGTGCACCGTCACCACGATGCTCTTGCCCTCTTGCTCCGCGTATTTCTTCAGTCGTGAAATCAACGCCTGTGCTGAATGCGAGTCCAGCCCGCTGGTCGGCTCCTGAGGGACGACAACATACACATTAATCAAATGAACCTGATCTCGTTGGCGAATAACTCAATGTTCGCTGACAGTGGTCAATCCGAGCGGAAAATCCCTGCGTGGCAGTTTTGGGAGACAATATGTAA
The DNA here is from genome assembly GCF_051020765.1 of Lasioglossum baleicum. Taxonomy (NCBI): domain Eukaryota; kingdom Metazoa; phylum Arthropoda; class Insecta; order Hymenoptera; family Halictidae; genus Lasioglossum; species Lasioglossum baleicum. Next base: position 12,308,766 of record NC_134929.1, read on the forward strand.
GGGACTGTCGTAAAGGTTGGGACACCGTATCAGTTGGGACAGTGCTTTTTTCCACATTAACGCACTGGAAACACCAATGTCATGGTTGAAACTGATATATCTACCGCCTTTAAGCTAAACTCGGCTGCAAACACCGTTTGCAGTTTCCATTGCAGCGTGATTCTGGACGTGTCAAACACGGCTTTGATCATTAACTACAATATTTTCGAAAAGAAGGGAAGAAAGCTATTCAGTGAAACTTTGTAAAGGTTGGGACACAAACTTTCTTCTTTGTTTTGCATGTAGACGTCAGTTTTATGGATGGAAACCATGTTTTAAGTATTTCTGCGTGGAATAATCGAATTGTTAAGGCAAGGACTGTGTCGAGACGGCCAAAAACTCCAAGCGTGGATGATAGGTAATCGCGAGCAAGAGAAACGCAAGCAAAAAGCGCTGCTGCGAAGGAGATAGCCGTCAGTAAAGAGGAAAGATGCGACACCAAAATAAATTTATTTTAACTACTAGTTAGTTCATCGGGTGAATTGCAAAAAGGGTTAAATTGGATTGGAAAAAGTCGAATATGATTTACAGAAGGATTAATTCGGATTTACGACAGCGCCTTACCATTTACAGAGGATTCCGGTTAATTGGTACGTTTGCTAATCGAGATGGCCGCTTATTTCGGACGACTGTTCAAGAAAGTCCGGCCCACTTAACTGGAATCCATGGAACTTTCGAAGCTCGGTACGTTTAGCGTTAACAAACTGGAAGTAGTTGGAATTTTGAGAAGTGTTTAAATGCATATTGGTAAAAGCTCGTGTTCCGCGGCTGTCGAGGTTATTCTGTGTGCTTGAAATTCGTGGGAACATCGTCGGAAGCTCGACAAGAAAATCTGTCAGGTAGCGACGTTGAAAGGCGGGCGTTGAGTGCAATTAAAGAGCTTACGTCGAGCAACATCAGCGACGGATTGGTGAGCAGCTCGCAGGCTATGCTCGTCCTCTTCTTCTCGCCGCCGGAGAGTCCTCGTTTCGTGTAATCCCCGATAACTGCGAACAAAACACGGTCCAGGTAACAAAATCGTGCCACCGGATATCTCCTGTATCCTATCTAATTGGTCGAAGTTAATTGCCTTTCCCCAAGCTCTTCCAGCTTTCTTCCAGTGAAAAGAAACTCGAGCGTTCGACTATAGAAGAGATCCAAGTAAAACTCGATATCTAACGTTAATTCGAGATGTTCGTTGTGGATAATGTATGGGAATAGACACGCCGATGGCTCCGTTCCGGACCAGGTTTATGGGAAACGGTGGACAAGTTACGATCGCGGAAATCGTCGATCAGAATCGCAGCATCAACGGAGCGCGGCGACTGAAAGACGAAACGGCCGTTTCTTACCGGTGGAAGTCGTAAATCGTTACGGGGTCCGTGCATAAACAAATTACGGGCGAATTTACTGGCGGGACTGGAACGACGAAAGTGGGACAATTCTGTGTACTGGTCTCGATCGCGAATACTTTGATCTCCGGGGAACCGGGATTAGAAAATGATCGCGACCAAGATTTCGAGGAGAAAATTCCTGCGGAATCTTCAGTTCAAAGGATTTTGACGATCGATCGATTTTTATGTGTTTCAGGTCCGCCATTTTGTTCGAATTGGTGTAGGTTGTTGTCCACGTTGAAATAGGGGAGGTTTAAGTCATCAATTTCCTTCGAAATTTGCCGTTCTGAAGGACTCGATCGAGATCAGCGATGTGATGACATAAACTCCATCGAATTTTCCCTTTTATGATTAGTGGACTGCGGATCTTTATGCATTTATGAAGAAATTGGTTGGACGAAATACGAAACCTTAAAAGATTTCACAATTTCAAGAATGTTGTAATGTTACTTTCGATGTAACAAAGTCGTTAAGGGATGAAATCGATATTTATGTTATTCCTGCTTCCCACAATCAATGCAAAACATTTCTATTCTGCATAAAGATCCTTCCGAAGCTCCGAATTTTTGTAAACTTTACAATAAGATATTTCCTTTATCTCGAGAAATTGAAGTAGCATGTAAGGGTATGGATTATTCAAAACAATTTCACTCCAACTAAACATTTCTTAATAAAATCCATGCGACCTTCTTAGGGTACGGATCTAGTGGAGCGGGGCGAAGATCGAGGGTAGCAATGAGGTGAACATCGCGGCAAAATCAAAGCAATGTAATTAAATGTGACTGTACATATGTATGTACAGCGGAGCGGTGTACACAGAAACAAAAATCTTTCGCTCCACTATAATCTTGTATACTCAGACATCTAACAATATTTTCAATGAAGCCGAAATAAGCGATTGATGTATGATCTGTACAGTATTGAAAAATTCTACGAAGTTAATTTCCACAAGTTGTCCGAGATTATGAAAAAACATTATTACGCGATAAATTTGGCAAACAGTATGTCGACGATACTCACTGGTGTCTTGGCAGCCGACGAGGTCGAGGACCTCGATGATATGATCGACGCACTGCATCTTCTGGGAGTAGGAGAACGTGTCCGGAAGCCTGAGCCTCGCCTGGTACTGTAACCGACGAAACGAAAACACGATAAAATCGACCGGCGAAAAAAAAGGGAGAAAGAAACGCGAGATACCGTCGATCGGGATCGAGGTAGCCGCGCGTCGGCGTAGGAACCGACCGGTATATAGATCGGTATCGTTTCGGCCGCCATTAACCCGGCATCAAACGGTAACGTAAGCAAAAGCGCCCGGCGTGGTGTGCGCGCGCCCCGGTGCATTTCCGTTTCGTAATATCCAGCCCACTTTGTGTCTATTATTACCATCTGACACGTATCCCCAGGGATGCACCGGCCCCACGCTCGTAATCGTGATCGTTAAATCAATTACGATAACGCGCCGGTGCGGAGATCAAGCCGCCGCGTCGCGCCGACGAGTCTTGCACCGATTACACCCTTCTCCGGGACCGGATCTGTTTTTGGCCAACGAATCGGCCTGCCCCCATTCCGGATACCGATTTCGCATCGTACGGTGCATAATATCGTGGTCACGTCGGTGCACTTTCTGCCTGCAACCCGCTACACAACCTGATCACCATTAACCCCCTACCTTGTGATTTCTTCAGATTACACGAATTTCATTCAGTCAAGGTTTCCGATACGCACGATCCCTTTTTCTTTGCTATTTTCGGGAGAAAGTTTTCCCCAAGCGCTTTTGCAGATCCTGTTGTATTATCAATAAGTTACAAGCACAATGAACTTATTATTCGTTTGTCAAAAATGAATCAACGATCTCAGAATCGTATTAATAAACAGAGATTACGAAGTACCGATGGAACCACCTCACAAGGGAGGTTAGCCAATCGTACCACGCCGATTTAAATGGAAGTTTTATTGAAGGTAGCCCTCAATGTTAGGTTGAAAAATCTATTTCATTGAATATTTCCGAAACTATTAGGTCCAGACGGAAATTTCAAAATCTAATTTGTGCGTCTTCGAGTGACGAATCTTTTAGTGTAGACTATTATAATTTGGTACTTTGTTTCAAGAGCCGGACTGTGGAGCCTAACCTAAACAGTAACCCGAACTGCTAACTAACCCAAACTAGTAAATCGCCAAACTCGTATTGCCCGGGTGTGTTCGAACCTATAACTAAATCCTCAGATAAAAATCGACATTCCCAGTAAAATATGAACTGCTATTCCCCCGTATTCGCTTTGTCAGGCCCGATGAGATTAGGAAAATATAAAGATTCAGGGAATCGTGTCTCTGAGCCACGCATTTCGTTGGCAAGAACGGGAATAGAGAGAAAAATCCATCGGCTTCGTTAAACGTCGGGGATCAGAGCATAATAAAAATGTCGCGCACGTTCCGCAGACGCTGCGGCGGCTGCCGGGAATTTTCGATTATCGAGTTGCCCTGTGAAAAACTCGAAGCGAAGCTGCGCTCTGTCGATCCTTCGATGCTCCAGTTCTGCGTTTGACGAGGCCTGCTCTCGCTGTGAGCTGTCACACGACGGTTTTCACGGTCTATTTTCTATTCAATTTCGCGTTTAGTATCGTCTCGGCTGGGACACCCTGTATGTTTTCCCGAGATGACAGTCGTTCGACTGCAATGCAGTCGCGAGGCGAGGCGAAGTGAGGCGGGACGAAGCGAAGGCGCGTTTTCTCGTGTCACACTACGGCCAAACGGAGACAAAGCCTGCGACAGAATTCTAAAGAGGCGCCCTGAGGCGGGCGGCGCCGTGTTTTCCTTCGATTCCGCTTCGCTCTACTCGCTCTACTCGCTCGAACACGCGCGTTCCACCGAATTATCAGGTGCGCGCGAATGCGAGGAAAGTCCATGCACTACGTGCCGAATCGCGAGCCGCTTATGGTTGCTCAGCGGGCGAGGCGTTGGCACGTTTCGGTTCCGATGCGATCAAAAGTGACACTGTCGAACAGTAATCGATAGAAAGCCGTTTCTACCGTCCTCCATTTTTTATTTAATTTTCTCAAGAAATCGAATTTTCCACTTTGACAATTTTTTAATGACCTTGGAAGTTGTACGAACGACTTCGGTTCTAATTCGATCAAAAGTGACGCTGTCGAACAGTAATTGGTAAAAAGCCGTTTCTACCGTACTCAATTTTTTTATTTATTTTTTCAAGAAATCGAATTTTCCACTTTGATAATTTTTTTGATAACTATGAAACCTGTACGAACGATTTCAGTTCTAATTCGATCAAAAGTGACGCTGTCGAATAGTAATCGATAGAAAGGTGCTTCTACGGTCCTCTCGATTTTTTATTGAACTTTTCAGAGCTCTTTGGAAAAAGGAAGCTTCCCTCTACAAAGTCACTTTAAATCGGATTGCGAAAAAAATGTATCAACATCTGCACAATCGTTTGAATGAAAAAACGTGTTTCGTACACACACACACACACCAACTTCAACTACCTTTTCAACTGTTCGTCTGTGATGTATTATTATATTTTTGATATATGTATACAATATATAGTCGATCTTTGATTAAACTCTTTAAATACTGATACGTTATAAGAGACAGTTCCCCTTTGAAACCAGCAAGATGGAATAGAAGATGGAATATTAAAGAAATTTAATAAAAATTATAATTGGGACAAGCATTTAAAAATGTTCATTTTGTGCATATGATTTTCGATCGAAAATTCACTAATTTTCTTTTGTGAACCTTGCCGAATCTATTTAATATTTAAAAAAAAAATTTGTTTGTTGAAATGAAAAGCATTCTTTTACCTTGAAACTGCTAACCTCAAATTTAGAATTACAGTTTGACATTTCTTAAATAAGTAATACTTAATGGACTAATGAGAAAGGTGTCGAAGTTATTTCCCTGGAATATCTTTTGATCAAGCTCACCTTTAATGTTTCAAAAATCAATATACAGGATGAGCCTAAGCGTGAAGTCTACAAATAAGGGTCTTCGAAAATTAGTGAGTGATTAACGAGTAGACGGCGAATCTTTAATTGTTAATGCAAAATAATAATGTTCTGTGTCTGTTATATGGACTAGGAGCTACTTAGAAAGTTTATACGTGCATGGTATACGTGCATAATTATAGTCACTGAATTCCTAATGAAAGGGACTATCATTGTAGGTGTTTAAAAAAGGGTGCTTCCATTTAAAAAAAATGAAGGTGACCTTGATATCTCTAGAAAAAATCACATAAAAATAAAAATATTTTGATATCATGTGAGCCCCACTGAACCATTCAACTTTGTCCTTCAGACATTTGACGTATCTTTAAACAAAGATATTTGAGGTGGCAACGTTAGGTGACTCACCCTGTATATTTTAGACTTCATAATAGCTCATGTTAATACGAATACAATGATACACATTGTTATACTCTTAAACATCCAATTAGTGCTAAAATCTTCATGAACTGCTAGATCGGTCGCCCGGACCATTGTGCCGCGTTCTGATTTCGTGAGATTTCGCTTATGGTGGTACGCCGGGAAGAAATTTTCAGCTCGAAAGCTGCGAAAATTCGCCTCGTCCTGGTAAACACGTTTCGTTACGAGTAGTCCAGTTTCCCCGTAGCCGTGAGATGACCGCTATAGAACGCACGCGGCGAAATATCATCGGCCAGCACTTTCTCTCTCCGCATAACGGATCCTCTTGTGTAACGGACTCGGCTGCTGAGAAAATGGCGCGTCCGTTCGCGTTCGTCGAGCCGACCACGGCCCCTTCGATTCTTTAAAGCCTCGTTCACAATGGAGTGCAACTTTCCCAAAAAAATTTTAACGGATAAAAATGATCGATTCTGAAATGTTCGAAAAAGTTTGGATCGAAGATTAGAATCTTCTCAACAGACACGAACAAATATCTGAAGGAGGATACTTTCTTGAGGTACGACCTGAAGTCCTCGAGGAGGTGTTGACGCAGTTTGGCTCCCGGCCCGCATTCCTCGCGCGCGTCAACGCGAGTAGGTGTCCTCCTAATTTTCGGTCGTGGGCCCTCGTAAATCGCGGCCCATAAACTTGGCACGGTTGTCGGCTGATTTTCCGGGAAAACGAGGAAATGTCGCGATCGCGGCCACCGGTTTCCTATTCTGTTCCTCGGGGGGGTGTTCTCTGCACGCGCGCCACTCGCGATTAGGTTACTGAAACGAGCCAACGAGTCTGGGAATGTCGGGGCTTCGAGATTACGTCGCGTCGGTTCGAACAGCAATACTTAACACTTTGTCTACTTGAAACCTCTATTGACCCTCCGATCATTTTTACTATAACTATTGTACAAAACTGACGCGGTTCAGTCACAGTTTTATTTATCAATTTTTATAAAGATGCTTTTGATGGTACTCCTTCTAGATCAATTAGTTTTTCTGTTATTCCTAACACATATTCTTTTAATTCAGTTACAATAGCAAAGATTAATTTACAATTTTGATACTAGGTTTAATCTTCTTCATGAATGCACCAAAAAGATTGAAAATGTTCAAGTTAACTACTGAATTTTAAATAAGAATTTAGCGGTAATTACTATACAGAAAAGGCTACACCTCATCGATTTTTATGAAACTCAAATATGTTGTCGAATTCATCATTCTAAGCAACTATTTCTTAGGTTTGGGTTTATTTTCGTCGTATTATTGAAGGGTGCCTTTACATGTCTCACGTTTTAGTTTATGCATACGGAGAGACGAAAAAAATACAACTTACATTTACCTTAGCTCTATTCCAGACCGTATACTTCAAACAAATAAACTTCTGTTCATTATACGAATTTTTAAATATACAGTGTGAGTCACCTAACGTTATCACCTCAAATATCTTCGTTGTCTTCAAAGATACATTAAATAATGTATTGTAGATGTTTAAAATAGGGTGGTTCCATTTTTAAAAATTAAGGTGACCTTGATATCTCTAAAAACAATTATACAGGAACAAAAATTTTTTTAGTGTCGTATGAGCCCTAAATTGCCATTCAATTTTGTCCTCGAGACATTTAATGTATCTTTGAAAACAACAAAGATATTTGAGGTGATAACGTTAGGTGACTCACCCTGTATGTAATAATCACAATGAACTAATCGATTTCCTAATTGATCGAATCATGGCAATAACCTAACCCAGATTTAACCCAGACAGTTTGTTGAGATTATCTCAGAAACTAAAGCCGAGCAGTGGCAGCACATATAGGAAATAGTTCTTCAGAATGATGAGCTTGACAACATATTTCAAAGTCATCATAATTGGTGAGGTGTACCCTTGTCTGTATAATTATTACTTTAACTCCAAGTCGGAATTTTGCAGAGATTTTTTTCAAAGTAGATGGGAAATCCATCACAGCAATGATAGAATGGTACACTAAAGTCCTATTTTCTTTCTGCTCGAGTAGACGCGCCGATATCGTGCGCCGCTGTCTGACCATGCTCGTCCGTTTCTACTTGCTGGAGCACTACTAGCACTGTTATCATAGTTTCCACCGAATGTAGAGCTGCCTATTCTCGTGTTACCCTTTCGTCTCGCTTCGCCTGTCAACTGGGCAACCTTTCGAATCCCTATGTGCCTGTGCTCTTCTCAATCAGGGCGGATCTTCAATGATCCGAATCATTTCACGCGAAACGCGAGCCATTCGTAGACTGTAGAAATAGGCGCAGTTATTTCGAGAGAACTTCGTTTTGGCGAGCTTGTAAATCCCACAGGTTACAGCTATGTTATAACTAAGCGTAATCGGTAATGACCTCGCTGTTAATGCTACCATGTTAAAATAAACTGTAAATAAATAAATAAATAAGTTACAGCCAGCAGTTATTAGAATATAGATGAATCATCCAGGGACTCTGTGTACAAAGACAATCTTCCGTCGAATTTTTATGGCAGACGAGAACATAAAACAGCTCTTCGAGCCTTCGCTTATCTATCGACGTTACGAATAGTATAACGTGGGAAGGACATTGTTTTTTGTTAACAGGACGTTCGGATCGCCAATGCAAAGCCCGAACGACACGATCGAAAAATTTATTGGTCCATAGAATTCTACGGACGAGAGCATCTCTTGATTGTTGTCACAGCAGTTTATGGACATTGCGTTGCTTTTTCTTTTCAGGCCGAAGCTGACTCGAAGAATTGCGAATGATATTCAGATTCTTTTATCGGTCTGTTTGTGTTCCGTCGTTCATGTTGTGTGTTTATTACGAAACGGAGAATGCTACCGTGCTAGTCGAAACGATGAACAGCCGGGAATCTTGAGACACTCACCTCGAGGGTCTGCCGTAACGTCAGATCGGGGAAGAAAACGTCCTGCTGTTGCACGTAGCAGATTCTTCGGCGCCATCTTTTCGTCAGCCTCTCGCGATTCAGCCAGATCTCACCCCCGTCAACGCCTACGCGGCCCGACAGGCAGTTCAGCAACGTGGTTTTGCCGCAACCTTCGCAGAAAATCAAACGAACCGTGATAATCTCACTTCCGTTAACCTGTACTGCCCCTTCAACGTTAACACCAAACCTACCATTGCCGGTCAAATGATCGGTTTTATATTTCTCATCTTGTAATTATTGAAATTATGGAGTTGCTTACATGGAAATTGATTCGATAAATTTCTCTATTCAAGTACATATTGTGATAAAAAGAGCCTTGTCATTTTTGTAAGCTAAAACATTTTAATCGGTATTTAGTGTTCGGTAGATTTAGCGTTAATTAATGAAAAATATTGTACTCCTTCGAGATCCTGCTGGTTTATCATATTTTACAAAAATGGTAGACAGAATTATTTATTTAGATTTGCAGATTGTGTGTATTGACTGTGGCAAATATGGTTAGAAACTGCGGAATGTAATACCAGAGGAGTAGTGAAGCACTTTCAACATCATACATCTCAACATTTCACTTTTTATTTCGTTAAATAAATTACTTTCGTCTGATAGAATTTTTGAGGTTGTTCTAAGTCGATCGTCAGAAGTGAAAGTTAGATTGCGAAAGAAATGATCAGTGTCTATTTGGGAAAATAGATGCATTCGACTCATTGGAAGAAGTTAATATTCGTTTAACAGAAAATTGGCGCATACCTGAAGGGCCCATGACGGCGAGAAGCTCGCCTGGTTTAACGACACCCGAGACATCCCTAAGGAGGGCTCTTTTCTCCTTGACCACCTGCAACCCCCGGAAGATTAGCTGCACCGGACGAGAATCCAGCGGGTACACCAACTGCAACGCTGAGCTTTCCACTCTGCAAAGTAGAAAACAAAAATACGCTTTTTAGAATATCGGGTCGGACAAATAATTAATAAATGGAGTTTAATAACGATGACAACGAGATAACGATTCAGATAAACTGCTTCATTGACAATATTGAAATTGACAATGTTCAAAATCAGATTGGGAAAGCCTCCGTAGAAACAAGGTAATCTTTGAGAGTTTTTTGTAAAATGAAGCCTCGGTGAAACTGGCTGGAACTTTTAGTACATTTTTGTCCACGCCTCGAAATGCGAACAAAGTTATTTTTATTTAAATATCACCTTTTATCGCACGGCCGTGTAGTCAATTGCCATCTCGTGCCATGCAAGGCTTGTACACATTTCATTAAAGACATTTATTGCCACAGAATATACATGTACAACTTTTTTTTATTGCGTTTGTATCATGTTTCGTTATTCTCGGGATTCGCGTAATTTTCATTGCGTTCCAGCGTCAATTGAAGAAATTTCTGATCAACAACGTGTTTCGCGGCTGTAACAGGAACAGCCGGTGATCTTAATTTTTATTGACGCTTCGTTATCGGACATTTTCCCCAGAAAAATTCCGAACCCGCGTTCCAACGCTGACAGTCACCTTCATAATAACAATGACGTCCCATCGGAACTATTCCATGACGGCAATTAAGACGGACATGTGTGCTGCGCCCCCAATCAGCCACAGAGAGAATAGTCTAGCTCGAACGAAAATTTCAAACGAAACCGCGCGTTATTTATACATACAAATCAGAATTTCAATCAAATATATTATGAGAAATGCATAATTATTAGTCTGAAAATACATCAGGCCTCATTTATTTCAATCGTAACAATTAACATTCTATATTGAAAAATGATGAGTATTCTCCGGATCAGGATTATAAGAGTAGAATTAACAAACAGACGAGAACGAGTTTGTAGGAGCTTATAGTGAAGATATAAGAGTATCTACTAAAAATGTAAATACAATAAAAATTTTCCACTATTTATTCTGAAATTATTTTAAACAAATGCAATGTTTTCAGAGTAGGAGACATATTGAAAATTTAAAGAAAAATTGATGAATAAAATTGATGAAATTGAAATTATTTGAAGTGAACGCTGCACCGCGATACACAGTCTCGCGGATCGAGAAATTTGGTGACATTTAACCATAACTCATTTAAGAAAATGATTCCTATCTACTGATAATTATCGTAATAAATATATTTTTTCTGCCCCAATTTCTTGTCCAAAAGTTTTCTTTATGGTATCACATTTAACTTAAAAAGTAGTTAAAAGTAACCGGGTTTCAGACAGAAAAGTCCGGGCTTTTATACCAGGCCATTTAGAAAGTTCGTAGCCTGACACATGGATGATATTGGTAGCAGCAAAAACATATCGTTGTCGAAAACATCCGTCCTTGATGTGAACATATCATACATTCCAAATCGACCTGTCAAATAGCTTGCTTCAGGAAGCTGATTAAAGTAGATGTGTTTGATTTGGTTGGAAAAATGGAGAACTTGAAAAATCGTGCAGTCATTGAATATTTATATAAAAAAGGATTGAGCGGAAAGGAAATTTTTGATGATATGGTGAATGTGTTAGGGGACTGTGCTCCTTCATATGCAATGGTAAAAAAATGGGTTGCTCTATTTAAATATGGTCGTACAGGCATTAATGATAATCCACGTTCAGGACGTCCAAGAACTGCAACCACTTCAGAAATGATTGATCATGTCCATGATTTGGTTTTGGAAGATCGCCGATTAACTGTGGTTGATTTAGCTGAGGCCACAGGCACCTCAACTGGATCAGTTTATGAGATCTCAACTAATGAATTAGGTATGACAAAGCTATTGACAAGATGGACGCCGCATTCGTTAAATTCGGATCAAAAACGCGTTCGCGTGAAATGTTCTCAACATTTGGATCGTTTGCAAAAAAATAAAACTGACTTTGTGCGTTGATTTGTAACCATTGATCAGACTTGGGTTTACCGCTATGATCCTGCATTGCGACAACAAACCGCAGAGTTGACTGAGCCCGGTTGTTCCGCTCCAAAGCAGCCAAAGTGGTCAAAATCGACAAAGAATGTCATGGCATCAGTTTTTTGGGATGCAAAAGGAATTTTGTTAATTGATTACCTTGAAACCAGGAAAACAATAACAGGAGAGTATTACTGAAACCTTTTGGATCAACTGGATGCACAAATTCTGGAGAGAAGACCTGGCTTAACGAAGAAAAAAGTCATTTTTCACCAGGACAATGCACCGGCTGACAAAGGTGTTCTTGTAATAGTTAAATTGAAGGAGTTACGCTATGAATTGTTGCAGCATCCACCATATTCACCAGACCTGGCCCCTCTAACTTCCATTTGTTCCCAAACCTCAAAAAATTCCTACGTGGCAGGCGTTTTTCGTCAAATAAAAAGGTTATAGCAGCCATAGAAGAAGATTTTAGAGGTCTCGAGGAAAACCATGTCAGAGATGGGGTAAATGAATTAAAAAATCGCTGGAAGAAATGTATTGAGCTTAAGAGAGAATATACTGAAGAATAAAAGTATTTTGACTCATTAGTTCATGTCATTTCATTGTTAGGCTATACGAACTTTCTGAATGACCTAGTAGGCAACCCTAAGCGAGACTAATTTTCACGGGGAGGAGACGCGAATGAATCGATTAGAGAAGCGGATATTTTCTGTGAAACGGCGACGAACGCGGCGGAACGCGGTTCGATTGACCGCGTCACCTTTCAGAGCCGCATCCTCGTCCGTGTTTCAGGAGTTGCATCTTACATCTTGCATCCGATTGGGATTGCGGTGAGCAACAACGAGTCCCGTCCGCGAACCCGTCCGAGCTGGATATGTTTTGCGAGTCGATCAGGGACGGGGAAACGGTTTCTGCAAGGCCGTTCGAAAGCCGTGCCGGGTCGGGTCGGGTCGGGCCGACAAACCCGACCGCCACGACGTCGATTAAGGAGATATCCGCGCGGAACATCTTCACTCGCGCGAGCCCATATAAAGCGGACATCGCGATCGGCTTGCTGACTTTCCAATCGGTTTCCAACGAGGATGGAAAAGCGAGCACACCTCTCCCAGAAAGAGGGAAGTGAATCGATCCGCGACATTGATCCGCGACATCGAACCACGTCGAACCCGTTTCGAAAACGATGGAGATCGATCAAGGACGACACCTGTGTGCCGCACCTGTACCGGTCGGAACACCTGAACCGATTCCACGATGGATCGACGATTTCGTACGGGTTCGAGATCGATGACAGTTCTTCTAACGTGGGACATGCTCGTATTCATGAAATCTCTACATACTTTGTAATAGCAACAAGACGCTTTGGATAGCTCGCAGGATGAATGCCCTATCTTATTAATCGCGCGAAACACAACGCTACACGCGATAGAGAAAAGGTTCCTCGCACGTAATACGATCTCCTCGTAAATAACAACGCTCTATTGCTTGTCAGCCGGAAATTTTTCAGATGACGCAGACTGCCCGCTCGTAAACACTTCCAGGACCTGCTCTACAGTCCCTGGAAGCCCTCCTGCGCATCACGGTTAGATGGACTGCAGCTCTATGCAAAACACAAATTTGCTGCATCGGTTGCAGGAGGCAGGGGCCTGATATAGATGTGTCATTCTTTCTCTAATAAATTTTAACTAGTTCAAAGTGTAATATGTCGTTCATTCATAAGAAGTGACGCAAGTCAAAAGCAGAAATCTATATAAATAAAAATGAAATGCTGTTGGTTGGTAAGAGCATCACTTGAGAACTGCTGGACCGATTTGTCTAATTTGTTTTTTTTTTAATGTTCGTAATAGTCCGAATAAGGTTTTAGGGAAAGAAAAATTGGAAAAGTAGCCGGGTAAAATGGAGAATTCGAGAGAAGCTAAAAGTGCTTTTTGAATTATATTTCAATACGACAAAAAAACGAACGTCGCAGCTTTTAATCAATATTTCAATAGGAATTTACATTATCGACATTATCAAAATCCGCCAGTTAGTTTATTTCTAGTCCAATTTATGAATTTACATTATCGACCAATTAAACTATGTGTATCCTATTTTTTTCATATTGTCAAAAGTTGTGACGTCATTAGTGTGTCCATTGTGCGGCTCCCGCTAGGGCAACCCACCCGGAGGGCCCAGAGAGCTAGTGTAAAATAATTTGTTGTTATTTAGATACTGGGTTACTTGCCATGTACATTAGTTATAAAGTGTACACCACACAATTTATATATTTATTATTATTAGACTGCGGATCTTTACGTATTTATAGCAAAATTGAGTCGATGAAATTGAAAATTGTTGGGAAATTTGACAAATAAAGATGTCAATAAATGATTTCTCGTCTATTAAAATCATTAAGGGAAGAAATAACATTCAATTCAGTTTCTGTTTTCTGCAATCGATGTAGAAAATTTTTATTTTGCATGAAGATCCGCAGTCTAATTATTATACTTGTTTTAGAAATATATTTTGATATTTTGAGTCGTGTGATTTTAGTTGAAGATTTATTAAGTTATTTATATTTTAAAGAGAGAGAGAGAGAGAGAGAGAGAGAGAGAGAGGAATTCCCAAGTGGCTCTACTTTCCTGCAGCAGGTGCAGATCATTTTCATCTTGCATAAATTCCGCTATTACATCGATACGCTTAAATTATTTTAGTCATTTTTCCGAAATCAGCAGTTACGAAACTAAGGCATGAAGATTCGACTGATCTACGATCGAGTCGATGGTCGATCGTTCGATCAGTCGGTCGGCTGGAATCGCGTAACGATACACAAAAAGCGGGGGTCGATGGACAACGGAGTCAGTCAGATAATAAATTCCTGACATGGCAGTGTCACGTCATCCCGGGTTCGTTGAACTCGGCGTTCCGCGCTCGACACAACCTCGACGCGTAAAACGAGAACATTTTCGAATATGTGTCAGCATTCGCTATTCAAGAAAGAACCGGCGCCACGGTTGACTCGAAACGCACGCTGACCCTCTCGCTGCAAGTGCAGCACTTCTGCCACGAGAGACTACAGAAGACTGGAAGAATCGAGATCGATCGATCTGAGATCGCGAGATTTCTTCTGAAAGATTAGTTTCCTGATCGCTGGTCAATTGCAGGAGTGCATTAAAAAATGCAATAGCACAAAAGATATTGTCTAGAAGGATAATACAGGTTAAAAGCGGGGTCTTGTATCAAAATTGATTGGATCCCTTACTGTTTAGCCCCTTGCATTCGGAGCTACTTTTAACTTGAAAATTAAACATTTCTTTCGACCTAGAATAACTCCGTTCTAGGGAAACTGTAACGATTACTGCGGAGACAGAAGAAAAATGATCTTATTTTTACCGTTTATGAACAATGTTTCTTCAAATTATATTCAGATTATAAAAATATCAGAATGATATTAACAATTTTGTTTGCCTCACCGACGAGGATACATTCTCATTGAATTATACAAATTTATTCAGGGTTAAGAATTTTAATCCCATTGGGAATAATTACCGCAGTAAAACGTACGCCCGCAGTAATAGGTACATTTACCCTATATGATTTTTTTATATCATACTATACGTATGAGACTGTGTCTCATACAATACTTAAATGTTTAGTAATTGGTTAGATGCCAACATAGTTAATAATGTAAATAATATTTTGAATAATGGTCTCTCTCTCAGAGTCACCACTCGAGTGCTAAGGGTTAGTAGGTTTTCGGAGTTGCATCGGCGGATTGTTGAACAGCAATTACCGGCCGCTGCCACGTCACGGTGACTCGTTCTCCTGAATAAATCGCATAAATTGCATGGTGGAGCGACAATGTTGCCGGAGCCGTTCGAAGATCGACTTATCGGCGCGGTTCACAAATATCCCCGGACGATATGCAGATCTCGAGTGACAGCGGAATGCAACGGAATGCAACAGCCGTTCACCGGCTTCGAGAGAAACCGGAGGAAAAGAGAGAGAGAGAGAAAGAGCCCGATCGATCTCGGCCCCGTCTGAATAATTATGTCGTCGCGCGTTGCCTTCAAAAGCGGTGGCCCGCGGTACGGAAATGCACGTGTTGAGTGTTGAGATTCGAGAAAGAGAAAAAGAGAAAGAGAACAGCGAGATCGTAAATTTCCACCGGCGATATGCAAATGTCGAGCGCGTGCGGATCCGGCCGCGTGTTGCCTGCGAATCGCTTATCGTTTCGCGCGCGCGCGTGCACCCTATCGGAATCGCGTAATTGACCGTGCATCGAATTATCATGCTGTCGCTGATCCTACGCGAATTTTCACCCGTCGAGAAACTCAAACGAACCGACGGAACCTGCGAGACGACGACGAACGAATTATTATTAATGGTTATTCTCTTCATGCAAAATAAAAATTGTCTGTCTGAATTTCAAGAAAAAAGAGTTACATAAAAAATGATCTTTCTCTTGACCATTTTAATGGGTTGCAAATAATGCACCAGTAATGTTGGATTCATTTGGTGTGTCTTTCATTTTGTGTTCCGCCTATTCATTTCTCCCGTAAATGCATAAAATCCGCAGTCTAGTTATTAGTTATTCGTTTGGAGAATGTTTTTATACGTTGTTTATTTTTCGCAATAAATATACACTGGAAGTAGAATGTGGCAGCTTTTATGAAGCAGCGAATTGAAATGAACGAATAAATTGAACGAGTATATTGAAAATAAAACTGCACTATTCTGACTTGTTGCTCTTTCATGGAAATACATATTCGCATTGAATAAAAGCATTGTATTTTGGTTACCTGTGCTTGATTTTGGTTACCTGAGCGAATTAAAATAAAGGAATTGTATAAATAAATTTGAAATAAAATTGCACGATGATGAGCACTCTTTCGAATTGTTCACGAGTTAAAATAAATTGATTTGATATTAAACTACTGGTCAACAGTGGTTGTCCTGGCAGTCTATGATGATTAGGGTCAACGACCATCGGAGAAAAAGCGTACGAATTTGCCGATTGATTCAAAATAGGCGACAGGGAGCCTCGACGCCCAATTAAACGCGGAGGGTGGTCCAATTGGAAGTTTGAATTTCGATTGATCTATTTATCATCGCGACAAGGATGACGACAAGCCTCGTGAACGAAAACAACGTTTCTCTAGGACGATTGATGAAAAGACAAAACAAAAATTGATCGAATAAGACTGCTCTAAAATGTCTCCATTGGTCCATGGCTAAATTAGAACGAAAAGGAGGAAGCTGTGCCAAATCAAACTCGAAATGCGGCGATGTGAACCTTGAAGCGCAATTGATTTTGTTAAGGGGACAAGACGAAGATGTCGGACAAATTATTGCTGACAAGTCTGCGATGAGCAGTTGATTTCGAACGACATACATTTAAAAATATGCGAGGTGCAAAATTTGATTCTTATGAAAATAAAATATGAGGCGACGCTAGTGCAACGCTACGCCACTTTCTATGAGACAATACGTTCCTTATTATTCCGCGGATGTGTTCGTCATGATTATTTCCAAGTCGAGTGATCTGCGGATTCCACGCATTTATGACAAAGATGAGTAGGTGTAATTAAAAACAATAGAAAGATTAACCCTTTGAACACGAAAACTAAACATTTCTTCTGACCTAAAATATTTCCATTCTACGTACATATATGATTTTTTTCATTTTATGCATATTAAACTGATGCAATTTACTCGTGCAGTACACAAATGTTTAGTATTTTATTTGATATAAAATAATATAATAACGTTACAATTATTTTACATTACTAATATAGAAATATTTATTGGTACCTCAGAGATATTAAAGATTGGTGTCCCTTTAAAAAAGAATGTCAAAATTACACTGTCCCACAAATTTCAACTTTTTTTTTGTTTCCCAATTATTGTTGGGTGGATCTTGTACAGTTTTTCGCGCTGATTCCGAATCTGCGCTTAATTTTTCACATGACTTTGAAAGAAAACATATTCTTCAACTTCAAATAATTTTATGATGTTATTATAAAAGATATTGAATTGTTCTTTACAGCAAAAGATTCTGTAGACTTTCCTGAATACAGTGATATCCAATATTAATACATTATGATTGTTTAAACATGTTTCGCGGAACAAATTTGGTGTTAGACAGTGTCATTAACGAGCAAAATAAATTTTTACCTAGCTTCTACAGAATGTAATTGCCGTATACAAATTTTATTTTTGCATAAAGATCCGTAGTCTAGTGATCATTTCCAACGCTGTGCTGTTTCGTACGCGACAATGCGTTCGCCATTTTGCTGAATAAAAGAGTTGCTGTTAAATGATCCGGGAGATGTCTGCAAATGGTTAATCGTGGTCCTCGAATGTAATTTCGACCGCATCCCTTGCGACGCGTTACACGTTCTCGAGTCGAGTTGAGTCGAGTTGAGTCTAATCTGTCCGCTATTCTCCAGAGCCGTTTCGAATCGGTTCCGCGCGCACGCGTTCGCGAGAGAGCAGTCTCCGAGAAGAAAGCCGGGCGACAATGTTTCGCGGGCATAAATCAGATCGGAGAAAGTTACAACCCCAATTAACCTCGGTGATACGGGATGACTAGTGGAGCCAGGGTTCGTTGAACCGATATTCCCCGAGAAACGAGCGGACGCCATGAGCCGGCCGTTTTGGTCCGTTCACCTGATAAGAGGCCGCGTTGCTACGGATAAATATAGACGCGGCTAGCCGCCGCCTTCTCACTTCAGTTTTGTTATTATTACTATTATTTTTATCGTTAAGCACACCGCGAAACCACGGAACCAATACATTCGTCGTGGACCAGATATCCTTCTCATTCACCGCTCCGCTGTGCTCGGAATTGATACATACATTAACATTAGGTGCACTACAGACTACTAAAACTGACTATTCTACATTACTCTATGAAAACAACAAGAATCTGTTTGTCCAGATTTTTAGCCATTTTTTTCTAACATATGGATGCATCTGGTCTCTTTTATTTAAGTTTAATTATTGAATTGTTGGCTGAAACAGCGGTGGATGATATGAAGATCAAATTTTACAGGAGAACAGGACTCTTGATAGGAGAACAATAAAAGCTAATAGAACTGAGGAGAATCTCACATCTAGAAATGGCTTTTTGTTAATTACAGTTATGAGCAGACTGCGGATTTTATGTATTTATAACAGACCAGTGCAAAGATTAAAAAATTGAAGAGCGGGGATATATTGCTTTCGATTTTTCAAAATAATCAGTACCAACATGATTTCCGTGGTTTGCAACAGAGACAATTTTTATTGTGCGTAAACATCCGCAGTGCAGCGGTCTGGTTTCATAGAATCGTGACGCTGAGAAATTAACCCTTAGCAGTCGAGGGGTAACTCAGAGTCACCATTAAAAATTGCTACAGCATTATTCACGACTAGCTTTTGCCCGCGGCTTCGCTCGCACAGAAAACCGTTTAATGCCCTCGGAAATTGATATTGTTTCTCCAAATAAAACCTTTTAACCCCCCATTCACCCCTATAGAGTTTTAATTTTATGTCATGCCGCAATCTTAGATTTCAAAACCCCTTTTCACCCCCTTAGGGGATCAATTTTTTAAAATGCCGAAATAGGTGTTTGATTAATCAAATATAATTAATTATATCAAAGAGCATTAAGACCAAGTACGAAGTAAATCCGACCACGAACAAAATATTCCTCATACAAACGTTGCAACCCCTTTTCACCCCCTTGGGGATTGAATTTCGAAATATCCTTTCTTATCCCTTGTATAGATCATAAGGGAAACCTCTGTGCAAAATTTCAGCTTTCTAAGTCTAAGGGTTTAGCCTGGGCGTTGATAGGTGAGTCAGGACTTCGCTTTTATATATATAGATATTGTTTAGATTATCAAATATTGATAATAATTAATATAAATTAATCTATTATTAATCTAATATTATCAAATATTGATAATAATTAATATGAATGAATCTATTATTAATCTAATATTATCAAATATTGATAATAATTAATATGAATGAATCTATTATTAATCTAATATTATCAAACATAGATAATCAGATTATGGATGTCACATATTTGTGACGGTGGTAGCGAACGTGTTAATAGTGTTAACCCTTAGCAGTCAAGGGGTGACTCAGAGAGTCACCACTAAAAATTGCTGTACCATTATTCACGATATTGTTTACATTATTAAATATGTTGGTATCTTTCGTATTACATATCCATAAAATGAAAAGAATCGTATACAATGGAATTATTCTAGGTCGGAAGAAATGTTTAATTTTCGAATTAAAATAGCTCCGACTGCAAAGAGTTAATAGGGCTCCGAACGCAGTACCTACAGGAATGTTTCTGTGGTGGTAGCCAGCGAGGGTGGATAGTTTACAGCTCTATTTGCAGGATCTACAAACTTCGAAAGTTCGGACCTGTATATTTTCCCAGCAATTACAGCGGAACGTTTCCGTGTAAAAAGTTTCTAGCAAGAACCGGCATACAATGAGAAACGGGCGGAAGAAATGGTCGAGCGATTGGGTCGATGGAGACCCTACGGGGTACTCCCTGGACTCCGTAAATTCGATCGAACGGTTCTGCCAGTAGGTGGGACGAGTAGCTCGCGAACGAGGAGCGAAGGAAGCAATAATTCGATGCGGTTTGGGCGTTCACCGCGCGGGAACGGCCGAATTCATCTCGAAATTGGCTGGCTCCCATTTGCATGCGGGAGCCGGGTTCAACGAACCCGGGGGGGCCGGGGTCAATTCGGACCGGGGCCCCTGGAACTTCCTTCAACGAGACCTAACCCCGCGTGGAACCTCGACCCGACATTGAGCCAATGAATTACGAAAATGGTTCGGCAGAGAAACAGAAAGAGAGAGCGAGATAACGAGATTCAAGGAGAGAGAGAGAGAGAGGAGAGAGAAGCAAAAAAACTGAGAGGAACAGGCTGAAGGAGGATAAGAAACGCGTTTCGACGCCGGCGCTTACGCATCGGTCGAATTCTGCGAACCGCAAAAACGCACCGCCCCGGGAACCTGGATTAACGATTGAACCCTGTTAACATTTTGGCGACCGGAGAAGTTACGCCTCCTCCACGGTGTCGTTGACCTTCGTTTCGACGCTGTGGGCCCGTGGACCGCGATTTCGTTACACGTGTACCGGACGTCTTTCGCGAATCGCTTTCGGCTGATGAAGAACATATTGTCTCAATTAGAGCGCGATGAGTGGCGATTGGCGTTGAGTAACTCTGTCCGACAACAATTTAGCGTTTCGATAATCGGTAGATGAATAGATTTTGACTTGTTGAACGCGAATCCGGAAGTCGTTGTTCCCCGTCGCACCCAGTTTTTTTTCGGAAAAATTAACTTTACGAGTCGAATAAATCTATAAATGGGCAAATTTTCAATGTTACGAATTGTTTCAGGTGAACTATTCTTTACAAAATAATGTCTCGCACAAGTATACGGCTCGACAATGGCCGACCGCCATCTTGGAAACTAAGAGAAAGCTACATATTACATGGCGTATTACATATTCATACGTTAGCACCATCGGAACCGAAGATGCAACGAGAGATAATTTTCTGATAAAGATTGCAACGTTCTAAGCGTGCACCTCGGCCATCTTGGCGGCCGCGAGAAGAAATCACGGATCGCGTGTGTACATCTTTTATTTCTACATTAAAAGCACATTAACCCATTAACAAACCGGATCGAATAATCTCTTAGCCGGCGTCCTAATAAAAGAGCCGACATAAAATCGATATAATCCGGTAGGTATAGTATCGAGCCTCATCGTTTACCATTTAGCTCGGGCATCTTTGCGAGCAAGAAGAAGGCGCTCGGGAATCGATGTCGGCCAGGGAACGAGGGTAATTTCGACGCGAGGCCGTAGGCAAACAGTGGCACCGAGTGGTATCGGCCTGTAAATCGAGCAATCGAGCACATTTCGATTTTTTCGCCTAGCTGGAAAGCGTCCGGGGACCGTGCAAGCTATCTTCGCGGGTATCTTTTGCCTGGAAAGTGGGACGCCGCTGCGTCCACCTCTCTTTTCTGTGCTTCTCTGTCTCTCTCTTTCTTCCTCCACCTCCTTTCCCTCTGTCTCTCCCACTCTCTCTCTCTCTCTCTCTCTCTCTCTCTCTCTCTCTCTCTCTCTCTCTCTCTCTCTCTCTCTCTCTCTGTGTGTGTGTGTGTGTGTTTGTCTCTCTCTCTCTACCGCGGCGTTTTATCACTTTGCTATCGCGCGTAGCTCGCAATAAGCAGCGTAGTAGAAAGTACGAGCATTTGGTGGTTGTATTTTAGCTTTCACGATCAGATAACGGGGGCCGGTGTACGCGTACGCGGCCATTTTATGGTGCTTTTGCGTCCGTGCTCCCCTCCTCCTCCTCGGAATCCCGGGTGACGCCGCCGACGTCGCAGCAAATTTCGTCGAGACCATTTTTGCGGCTGTGTATCTGGGCTCCTGGCCTCTTTAAAACCCGCCACTGCGAGCTACACACGCCGGCTCTACTTTATTTCTTCGTGTATTTATTTATACTGAAAACACGGGCGCAATGGAGATAGACGCGAGTCCTAACGGTGAATCGGCTGCCTGGCTCTGCTGTCTTTTTTCTTCTTTTTCAATATTTTTCTTCTCGCGACAGACAGCTCGCGAGGGCCGATTAATCTATCGTTGTCCGTGATTAGATACATGAATGACTAGACACCGTACCGAGCAAACACCGAGCGTCAGCTATAATACAAAACCGCTCAATTAAAATCGGAAAAATTTAACCAGTACTACATATTCTACCGTTCTCAATTTATCAAAATGATTCTCTTTGTATTGTCTCCTCGGAGGCACCACTAAAAATGACTAGGTATATTATAATTTAAAACAATTCCTATTATTATTATTGTTATTTAGATACCTACTTCGATACAATAAAAATGTAAAAAGAAACTTTTCGTGCCTTTTTACTAAAAAAATTCAGCCCTCAGTATTACGTACATTAAAGTGAAGGAGGAGCTCATTACTGCGACACAAAAATCACTAGAAATGTCGCTAATACTGCGGTGTGAATTGCAACTACGATGTGAACGAGCTTCAGCCTAACGTTTTAGGTTAGGTTCCTATTCGAAACACGTAAGTAGGTAAAATACGATTCTAGACAAAGAGATAAAACAAGAAAATATGTCTTCGATGAAATTAGTGAAGACAAAGAGTTGACAATTATTGTAACCGTGAAGACGATCGCTCACTATGTAACCCGAGTGTGTTGGTTGCAGAGTTGGGCAAATGGTCTAGTCACAATTACGATTATTGACTAATAACTTCATGAGCTCTACAAAAGTGACTAATAATTAATGACTAAGTAAATACTTGAGCGTGACTATGAGTAATGACTACATAAGTATTTGAGCGTAATGACTAATATTCATGAATGAATAATGACTAAATTTTTATTCAGGATGAATATTGAATACTGACTATAATGGCTTAACTAATGACTAAATACGCAATCGGAGTTTCACTATGACTAAAAATGGTTATAAGTTAAAATAAGACATAATAATAACAAAAAAATATCCTATTAGTTTATAAACATATAAAATGCAGATTATGACACGGTTGGTCACTGCAAATTCGATATAGTTTAAGTATACATATTAATGTATGTTAATCGCACAATAGTGACTGGTGACTAAAGATTGATGACTGATCATTTAAACTAACTAATGATTAATCATAACTAATAAGCAATAATTAACGATTACTTAGAGCTGTGTGTTATGACTAACTGATCAAAAAATTTTAGCTAACTTTTGTTAAGTTTTGACTAACGATCAATCAGACTATTAGTAATTTTTAATTATAAGTTGAATTTTGCCCAAATCTGGTTGGTTGCATAAAATTTTCTGAATTTTGCGCAAAGAGCCCTTGTTAAATTAGGATTGTTGGAATGATGGATGCGCATTGGCGGGCGAAAAAGCGTGGAAGTGTTCCCTGAACTCGAGTTGCTCGGCGACTCGTTGGATCGAGAGAATCGTGGCCATCGCTGGCAGCAGCGGTGCATTGCACGGAGGACGGCCGACTGCAACGAATGCACGCGAATACGCCAGCTTGTTCGTGTGCGAGTGTGTTCCCGTGTGCACGCGTGCTGGTAGGTGCACCGGCACGGAGGAGAGTAAACGCAATAACTGTATCTCTGGTCCAGGGGGTCACTGTTCCACGACTACGAGACTCCGCTCGACTGTTCTCAGCTTCTTGCCGCACCGTATATACAGGGTGTCCCTTTTAAACCTCCTGGTGACGTTCGACGTTAACAGAAATCTACAGAATTCATGTGTCCCATATATTCGTCGGATGCGAATTCGAAAACAGTGAATAAGTGAAAACTTCTTTAGGCGCACCCCACGTACGCAATTGCTGGCTAGTGAACGAGTCTGATCCGTCACGCTCCGATGTGAAACGCTATTCAGCGAGCGAGAAACTGACAGATGTGCAATCGTCATAGAAGTTTTCACTAGGGCTGTTACTTTTCTTCGAAGGTCGAAGATTTCGAAACTTTGAAGCTTCGAATTTTGAAGATTCAATTTCAGAAACTTCGAAGGTGATGAGAATCGACGTTTCCTTCGAATCCTTCGAATCGTCGAAGAGTCGAAGCTTCGGAAAAGTAACAACCTCAGTTTTCACTTCGGTCGTGCGCTCTTATGCGCACAGTATTGGTCTGTTTTTTATTTTGTTCAATCAAACCAGGTGCAATTGCACTTTATTCTTTTATTATCCTACGTAAAAGGTACTATAGCCCAAGGTCATCGAAATGGAAATACCTCACGAGATATTTGACATTTTGTGTCAGAGTAAACGCAGCATTAGTTCGTACAATTTATATCGAGAGTTTGCATACTGCTTACAGTAAAGTACATTTCTGAAACAAATATCTCACGAAGTATTGGCATTTCGATGATCTTGGATTAGTACTTGTCTGCGTAGGGTGATAAAAGGGATCGATTGGTTTAACACTAAACCTACCACCACCGGTCAAAATGACCGGTTCCAGATCTTTTATTTTATACTTATTGAAGCAATAACAATTATTTGATAAGAGATTATTGTTTATATTGATAAGAAATGATGCGTTTAATAGAGCACGCATTAGAATAGGAGCCGCACAAAGTCTAGATCAAATTAATCTTGTCATTTTTATAAGGGAGCATTTTCCAGTTACATTTGAGGCTCGGTAGGTTTAGTGTTCACAAACAAATTGGGTTGCATTAAACAATAAAGTGCCCTATAATTTTTGCGATTTTTACTTAAAAAAGAGCAGTAATTGGTCCCAGTTCCCAGAATCACACGTCACTGCTTTTGGATACTACAAAATTCTGGATAACCTGCAAGGGTCGATCAACATCTCCACAAAGTTCCAAACCGACGGACTTATCATTTTCACACGGAAAAAATCTTGAAAATTGGAATAAGAACGTAATTCTTTATTGCAGCGTCCTCCGCATTCGATAGGCTCGTTTTTCAGTGGATTTCGGCCGGATAAAGGGGACTATTTTTTTCCCGAAAAATTCACGAGATCCTGTCGGAGGGTCGATAATCGTTTTGCCCCAGTTCGGCCACCCCTGCGCCTCGAAAAGTGAAAACAATCGGATGGCCAGGCGCGCGTGTCCCTGGCCACGTCGTTTCCCTTTCACTTCTCGCGGCGCGCGGGACTCACCCCTAGAAAACGGCCACCCTTTCCCTTTCCCTTTCGTTTTCCCTGGCTGGTTTTCCGCCCTGGTGAGCTCCATGCCCAGCGGAAAAGGGACCCGATCGTCCTACGTACCTCCCGTTGTAAAAAAAAACAACAATTTTTTCTCTTCGGCGTAGAATATCTCGCGGCTCGAACCACCCTGTGTGTAGAAAATGGGACGGCGAAATGCTGCGTCCAAACGGAACCATTAACATAGCCTTAATTAAACGCAACATTAAAATAACGACTATTTTATATCGCCTTATAAAAATCAAAATTGCAACCAAAGTAATATATTGCCACATGTTATTCGTCTATCGCAAGACCGCGAGTAGGTAACATTAAAGAAAGGGGAGAGAATATAAAAGTATTCGTGGACATCGATGTGTTATTTTCAACGTATTCAAATGACTTAGCGAAAGATACGAATTTCTGTGTAGCTACTAAACCTTAAAGATCCACAGTCTTGTGGCAAGTTCCAACAAAAATGAAGAAATTAATGCCTCGGACGATAGTAGTCCTTATTCAGTGTTTTTTCGCCTGACGGATATCTTAATGATATTGTCGACGTATCGTTAAGTGTCAATAACTCGTTGATAATTCCTCGGTAATCGATAGTCGCGCCCCTAATTAAGGATCGCGGCTACAGTCGTTTCGACGGCCGATACTAATTTTTAACGAGTCCGATCTTTTTTTTTTCCAGAGGTATCTGGACTACGAGGCAGATCGGGTCTCGGCGGGCACGCATTTTTTAATAAAACGGCCCCGGATTGCAATTCTATGTTGTCGGTGACTCGAGAGTAGGAATTCGGTCCCGACGATGCGACCTCGCGACGATCCTGTCCGAATATTCTTGTAGAAAAAACCGGTGGATCGCTCGAGGCCAGCAAGACGATCGCTCAATTCGACATCTGATGGAACTTCTTCGTCTGTTTTTTTTTTTATTTTCTTTTCGTTTTCGTTCGTTCGAGCTATCAAGGAAAAAGCGGAGTTCTCGAATCGGGATTCCTCGCCGCGAATTATCGCCGAACCGATTTCGATCGTCCCGTAACTGGTTTACGGTATTAACATTCAGTTTTTTCATAGTGACAGAGAGGATCGTCTGCCATTTTGATAGATCGTTCACCTAGAGTGGGCCTTTGCAGAGAATAAACACGGTATGCACCAATTGGAACAAACAACATAACATTCGGACACTTTTGATAGCACAATAACTTTTTTAATATCAGATATCATACGACTTGGATATTTTTTGAGAAGTTAGAGCAATTAGTTTACTACAAGACGTGAATTACAGAGAAAATACGTAATACTAGAGAAGTTGCTGTTTACACCTTTTTTATGGGGACCTGTAAGAAAAATTTAAAAAATACGTTTTGAAGATCTGTGTCAATTATACATATTCTGAAAATTTCATCAGAATCGGTCAACGTTGCAATAAGCTGCAAACGTTTAAAGATGGTGAAACTTGCAGTTTTTCACGATTCAATATAATTGACACAGATTTACAAAATGTGTTTTTTAAATTTTCGATATTGGTCCACATAAAACATCAACATTTCTTATTCACATCATGTAGTAAATTAACTGTTCTAACTTCTCAAAAAAGTTCAAGTCATATGATCTGATATTAAAAAGGTTATCGTGCTAAAAAAAGTGTCCGAATATTACTGTGGTTCACTGTAGAAATTCCATTCTTCTGTCGAACGATTTCGGTGGCATAAAAATAACACGTATTCTTACATTCTTTTAATTTTGTCAGGAATGCATAAAATCGTCATACGTCATGGTACATTTTCAAATAGAAGTATACTGCCGGGTGCACTTCAGACATGCTTCCTTTACTCTGGTTTGTAACAAATAAGTTGAAAAATTCAACGAATAACGAATATACTAAAATAACGATATAACATATCCTTCTACTAAACAGCCTTCCAATTAATTTTATAAATTCACACAGACAAGACAAAACGGGACGAAATTGAATTATCGATGTAATTTTAATACTTTATCTACCAGTAGCCTATTAATAGGCTTTTCGATAATTGGCTGCACCAAACGGAAGGAAATTATTGGATTTTGTTA
Source organism: Lasioglossum baleicum (assembly GCF_051020765.1). Lineage (NCBI taxonomy): Eukaryota > Metazoa > Arthropoda > Insecta > Hymenoptera > Halictidae > Lasioglossum > Lasioglossum baleicum. Next base: position 12,336,188 of record NC_134929.1, read on the forward strand.
TTGAGGGTGAGTTGTTGGTTTATGATTAAAATTGCTGTTGCTATTGAAGGATTCTTTCAAAAAATCCTCAGCCATGAACCATAGACTTTCTGGAATAATTATGGAATAATCCCTGGTAGATATAATGGTGTTAATAACGAATAAAACTAATCTAAACGATGTAACACGTCCTTCTACCAAATACCCTCCCAATTAATTCTACAAATTCACACAGACAAGACAAAATGGGACGAGATTATTGGTGTAATTTGATAACGAATAAAACGAAGCGCAGAAGGTGCAATTTATTCCGAACCAGTAGAAACTGTGTCAAATGAAGGGACAAGAGGGTTGAACACACTTTCCGCTGTTTTTTTTTTTCAAGCGGTGATCTACAAGTAGATTTTTCACTGGGGCAAGAGACCAAATCGGTTTCTGGAAAGGCGATTTCCAAGCACACATTCGCCGTGTAACTCGAAAGCCCACGGTGAAACCACTCGCGTGAATTGGCCCCTCCTCGTGCGTTTTCCAACCCCCGAGGGGCAACCTTCCCCACTTTTCTTCTTCCTCATTTTTTTTTTCGCTTCCCCACGGTTTACCCCGGAATAATGACCCAATAATACAGCTGACCGGGATTTGCGTTCACGGGCCGTGAACTGGATCCGCAAGGCGCTAACGAGTTGCCGCGAACAATGAGAAAATACGTTCGAGAGCATCGACGAGCGAGAGAGGGTGCACGAATATACATACTCGGTGTTCTCGTTGAAAATGCGACTGAATTTAACGAGCTACGTTTGGACCGTCGCGAATCGATCGAATTCTCTGATCGAACATGGTTGATCTACGAGCACCCTTTAAATGTTTTCGAGATACTGTGGAAATTTCAATTGGATTTAATAGAGATGGACGTACGCGAAGCAACGTCATTGAATGAAATAGGTACATGTGCTAGTCGATGTTGCATTTAATTTGAAACAACCCTTTCGTTGCCTAAAATTGACAATGTGAGATGTTTTGAACAAATTGAATGAATACTTCAGATCATCCATCTTAAGTCGTATATCGTGAATCTTCTATTTTGTGGAGGAACGTACTATTTCAAATAGAGAATATGCGTACAATCGAACAAATTTACGATATAGCTTTTAATATTACTAATAAGTTGACCGTCTCTTATTTGGTGCTGATACAAACATTCAATTAAGCAAGCTCTTGTTCAAATTTTATGCAGTATCGATTTCTTTCCGCTTTAAGAGGAATATATGGTCTTAATGTTTTCCTTTTACCATATGAACTATAAAATTTTTATTTACCCATTCTTGTTTATCGATTTTCCCATTAGCACGTTCTCAATTCTCCTCGACAAGGAACATACGAGCCGAAACCACGCAATATCACTCGATACAATGACTTTAAAATTTGGTGGTACGTTTAGTGTTGATACGTAAATCAACACTAAAAACTCGGAAATTATTCCGAGACACTTTAAAGATACAGTAGTGAAATACAATAGAATAAATTTCATTGCGCTAGTATTTATCATAATTGTGGTAGTCTTTTACGGGAACGTTTTGTGTATGTCACTTTCACTGACACTGGGTCTATGAAGACCAGAGCTAATAACACAGTAGGATAACAACGACGACTGGCGCAGTATAACCGAATCAGTGTTACTATAATGTAGCTGGGGAGGGAGAGGTACTGGAAACCGATTTTAGGTAACTATTCGGAATAGGTAATTCTTCGCCGATTTGAATCTCCTTGAAACCTGTTATTAACGTCATCATTTTGAACAATTTTTTCCTGTTACCGTCCGACGACCTTCGTTTGCGAGATATATGAAGAAAACTGTTTGGATCACTATAGCAAACTACCAATGACCGAATTTGACCTTTAGGGCTCCGACCCTCCCCCTCTATACCCTCCTCATAAACCTCTAATCCAGACCTAACTAAAATTCGTTCAAAATGACTATACACACTTTAGTTAGGTGAAGTATTTCAATTTTTCTTGGAGTTGTGCCAAAGACCACGGAGGGGTAGATTTCTGTATCTATTTGAAAAGAATCATAACACAAGAGTATCTACTAAAAATCTTGTCATTTGGAAAAAAATGTTTTCTCTATTTATTTTGCAATTATTTTAAACAAATGGGAGGCAATGTTTTCATAAAGCGAACATTTTAAAAATGTGAAAAATGAGGATATAGCACAAAGTGCCCCCTTTGCGCGGACCTGTTTTCAAATAAAAAATTATATAAAAAAACTTTCTAAAAACCACGCTTATATTAAATTGCACTAAAAAGGTGAAAAAAATTGACGCACACAGTGGGCTGGATCAAGAAATTCGGTGACATATTAACTGTAACTCTCGAACCATAAGAGATATCGGGATGTAAATAGCACTACAATTCATTAAAAAATGATTCCTATATCTACTGATAATTATCGTAATAAATATATATTTTTTGGTGGAATTTCCCGTCCGAAACTTTTCTTCATGGTATCATATCTAACTTAACCCCTAGCACTTGGATGGTGCCTCAAGAGTCACCACTAAAAATCGTTATATCATTATTCAAAATATGGCTTACATTATTAACTCGTTCGCTACCAGCCGTCACATATGTGTGATACATCGGTTTGTTATCAGAGCCCGTTGTCACATATATGTGACAGACGTTTTTGGTCAATTTATGAAGACATGTTGAAACACGTGTTTTGAACAGAATTGTTATAGCCCAGTGACTCATATGTGTGCCAGTTGAAAAGAATGTTTATTTTACTTTTTTAGAATGTTTTAAATATAAATACGTAAAGTCTATTCCAATTGCTGTCACATAGTCCCGAAAAAATCATGGGCTGTGGTGAACGTTTTTCCCATGAGACCCTGGTAGCGAACGAGTTAAATACGTTGGTATCTAATCAATCACTAAACATTTCAGCATTGTATGAGGTATCATATGGTATGGTATGGACATGATATTTGGTCCCCTCAGAGTTTCAAATTCATTTACCAATCCTCTTCCTTTTTCCACTCTCACCATCGCCTTTTCAGCGGGACCTACTGTTTATGGTGGGTTCCGAACCACCTTTTGCCAACAACACGTGAAAAACACCCCTGGTGGGTCACTTTCCGGTTTTTGACCAGACGGTCACCCATCCTAGTGCCGATCACGTTCCACGTTGTTTAACTTCGGTGATCTAACGAGAACCGGTGCTTTCAACGGGACTACGGTTGTTGGCTATGAGGTATCATATATGAATCTCATATCCATGAAAAGAAAAAAAATCATACATACTGGAATTGTTCCAGGTCGGAAGAAATGTTTAATTTTCAAGTTAAAATGACTCCGAGTGCAAAGGGTTAAAAAGTAGTTAGAAGCGTCCGGGTTTCAGACGGAAAAATCCGCGGTTTTTATGCCGTTCGTCTTGGGTTGGCAAGTTTATATAATAGATGGCAACCCTGGTGTAACAGACCCGGCGTCAAAAAAATAAAATATAAAGAATATGGCACCCGGTTTTCCCACCGAAATTTTCGGTTTCGTCTGTTTAGCAATAGTTGTTTGTTAGAAGGTGTTGTGGGTATAGTGTAGAACGGGCCCGATGCAGCGACCGTGGTATGGTAATTCTCAGTTGCGACAGCGTCTCGCTACGTCAAGTGAGAATGGGCCACCTGATTTGTCGACGGGGAATGGCGTGCGCGGTGCCTTTTTGCACCCACCGGGAAAATTCGATTTTTGCATAAACACGTGGGCCCGCTGGGGCCCGCGTGGGCGAGCGCAAGTGGGCAGCGGCGGGCCACAGTGTTCGACGATGCGTCATCTTTTACCCACGGATATTTAATCCCCTTTAGAACGGAACCGATCCAATCCATTCAACGAAATATCGCCGCTAAATTACCGGGATTATTGCCATTTTTCAGGCCTCGTTCTCTCGGAACTCTACCTCCTAGAATCCACCCTGTCTGCCGAAAAGCACACGCACGTGTCTTTAACCATTTTAGAAATTAAACATTTCATCCGGCCTAAAATAGTTTCATTGTATACGATTTTTTTTCATTTTACGGATATGCAATTGATATAACACCTCATACAATACTTAAATGTTTAGTAATCGATTAGATACCAACATATTTGATAATCTGAACAATATTGTGAATAATGGTACAGCAATTTTTAGTGGTGACTCTCCGAATATCGTTATTACTTGTAGTACCTACAAGTTTCAAATGCAGTAACGAAATTATTGAAAAATCCAGAGAAACTATCTGTGTGAACACTCAAAATAAAAAAATTAGGAGTAATATTTTTAATTTATTGTTTAATTGTGTAATCTAGTTTTTTAATAATAAATGTTGCGTTCTCTATTTATTTTCTTTTGCAACTATTATTATGGGACAAATTAAATTCATCAACTGCTACTATTATTATTATGGGGCAGAGGGAGTATATTTTAGTCGGATTCGACGCTGCTGCACAGAGAAACAGACGATTTGTTTAAGAATTGAACGAAATATATAGAATACCTTGACGAGACACACTGGACAAATACTTCCGAAATATTTCCTATCCCTTCAGCTTTTTGCGCGCGTTATCAGTAACGTTTCCAATAGTTATTATTGCGATGGTAGCAAACAAAGAAGGCTTAGAGAGTATTCTTAGTTCCCGGATAAAAACGTAGAGAGCCAACGGAGGAGAGGAGAGTGGCGAGTGAAAAGTTACGAGAGCCGCTGCGAGTAAATCGCAACGGCGAAAGCCGTATTTTTACTGTGCACCGCGATTTCTTTTTCTGCGGAGGAAAACGCGCTCGCGCGCGCGAGATAGGGGTCGCGAGAGTTGAAGATACCACGGCCGCATTGTTTTATTAGATATAAAAGAGGGGAGAACAAAAGAGGCGAGAGAAGAGGAGAACCAGAGTCAAATTAAACCGATCCCTCTCTCTCCCTTCCCGGCTGTGCTCCCTGAAAAAAATTCAGTTTAAACGCCGTCGCGCCGATATTTTCTCGTCGGATGAAATCACTCTTTGATGTTGATGCTGTTACGTGTAAATACGGCGTTGTCGTTGTTTTCAGCGGGCTCGAGTGTTTACAAAACGTGACAGGGCATAAGGCACAGGAAGTTCAGCGAAATTCGAAGCGACGAAGGGGAGAACACATTTTAACCCTCTGTTTTCAGGTTGGTACGCGATCCAAAAGCAAACCTCTGCTTTTGAACGAATTTTTTCGAAACTCACATGGCCACGAGTATCGACACGCTGTGGTTTTGAGAGGTTTCAGATTATGGCTGTTTCGAGAGAAAGCGAACTCGTTGTGCGAAAATATCTTTGATGAAAATGAACGATGGCAGAAGCTTCTAGCTTTGCAAGTAGTCCAGGCTCGTTCTTGCGCGACCCAGTGCAATTGGATCGTACAGTTTCTATTTTCTTAGATCGAGTATTTACTGTATATGTATAGGTCTAGATTTACAAGACGAGTATTTACTGTATATGTATATTGTTTTCTTTTATTCTACAACGATTTTTTTGTTCCTTAGCAAAGTGTTGTACACCAATCGAAAGAGCTCTTTCTGCTCTACAAAACTGTGATAATCGTTGTTTTGAATAATTTAATTTTTTAATTAAATTGTGAATATCCAGGAGGCAAAAATCAACATTTTCGACACCTGCTATTCTTCGCTTCTCATCGAGGTCAAAAAGAATTAGCGGAGAAAATGAACTGCGATCATAAGACCATTCTCGCCCATCTTCATTCGATGGGATTTGTCGAAAAATTGGGAGCTTGGGTGCCTCACGAGCTTACCGAAAACAACAAAGAAAATCACATTCAAATTGCCACCTGGATATTCCATTTCCAAGCCTGAAAAATAGTTAAAAATTGAATTATTCAAAACAACGATCATCACACAGTTTTGTAGAGCAGAAAGAGCTCTTTCGATTGATGTATAACAATTTGCCAAAGAACAAAAAAAATCGTTGTAGAATAAAAGAAAACAAAACGCCACGAACATATTCCCCATAATTTCTTCATTCAAACGATGAACTCTTTAATCAATAAAATATTTTCCTATTTATTCTTTTTTGCAAATGATCATCGAACAAAAGGGAAAATATCTTGTTCATTAAAGTTCATTGCATGAATAAAAAAATTGGGCTCTATTTCACCTTAAAATACCGAAATTACTTTCTTGCCAATCCAACAGTTTGTCGAATGGTGCGTGGGGAGAAAGAAGGTAAATCGAGTGTGGCAATTCTTTCCGCAGAGCCACTCTATGCACTCGCGTTGCAATCAACTCGCAGATAACTTTATTTTTCTGCCGATTGCATTGTACGCGAACCTCGATTTCATTCACGAAACGTTGACGTAACGGTTATTGGAACGGCGTGCAAAGGTTAAATCGAAATGTTACTTCTTTCTCGATTATCCGTCGATGGTGTGCAATTATAATTAGAACGGGGGTGGTCGGTGCATTTATAGCCTATCCGAGCAAACACACAATACTTGGTAAACGTTGCTGTGGAGCTTGTCCCGATTTTATTGTTTCGCAGTCATTGAACCTCGCTAGCAAATAAATTCGAATAAAAATTGGCACGTTGACTGACAAAAGATACTGTTCCAAAAATATTAACCCTTCGGAGACTGGGTCTAATTTTATCCGGAGTATTGAAACCCTCATTGAATTATTCAACTTCTGGCGCACAACTAAATTGAACGAATAAAAAGTTACATTCGGAAAAAACAGAAATACTAACGGGTAAAAAATTGATAATCGAAGCTGTGAATAATCTTGAAGTACATCGATCGTACAGTTGCAAATGAATAAATATATAGTTGTTAAATAATATTTGAAATATTGTGGTTTTTCGGTTTGAGCAATGCGAAAGAGTGTGGTTCTAGGATCAACCGGGAAGCAAGTTATTTAATTTTGAGAATTCGCAGTGTTCGATCGGATGCTCGAAGGGTTGGTTGATTGTGCCAGTTGCAAGGGTGCACGGGGGGGAGTGCAAGGGGCAGAACGGGTGGCTCCGAGAGTACGGGGCGGAAAAGATCAGCGGAAGAGAGAAGTCTCGATCCGAACGAGAGGGAAGACGAGATAGTACGAGCCGAGCGAATCAGTTTCTCGGGAGAGTGGTCCGAGGGAAAGAGAGAAAGGAAGAGAAAAAAAGAGAGAGGGAAAGAAAGAAGAAAAGAGGGGCAGAGGGCAGGGAGATGGAGAAATGGAGTGAACGAGGGACGAGGGACGAGGGAGAAAGAGGTAGAGATAGAGAAAGAGAGAATCGCCAAGAATATCCGAGGGCCGATGACCCGTGACACAGTCGTATATATACTTGATATCATCACTCAACGTCCGACTTGCTCGCGCGCGAGTGCACTTGTGCTGGTGGTTGCATCGGCTCCGATGCAACGGCCGATGCTACTAATTCGGCTAATCAGGAAATCGAAAAATAAAGAGCGCAACATCGAAGGGAAAATTGCATCGACATAAAACACATAGCATTCGAAAGTGCACAAGTAAATAAACAGAAGAACACAAAGCTAAATTGCTTTTCTGTTATTCGATTGTTCGTCGCATTTATTTTGAAACGTTCGATGGAGAGGGCACTCAACATCTGAAACTATATATTCTAAATACAAAATTCTTGTATGATTTTCCTAGAATTCATCGTTAAGGGGGGAAAGCAATGCTTAACAAAAAAAGAAACAATTGATTCAAGATTCAAGTATTTTATAAATACATTGGAAATTAAGACCGAGCAACGGATATATATTACGTATGAGGAAAAGTTGTTCAGAATGTTGACCGTGACAACATATGTGAAGATCAAGGTCATTGGAGCTGGGTCCCCTTTTGTCAACAATTACCGAGGAAATTATCACGAGAGGCAATGACAAGGTTCGACAAAAAATTGAAATCTGTAAAAAACACACGATTCACTTAAACACAGAATTAATTTGAAAATTAATCCCCTCTATTGAGAGGATGAAACAAGAAAATGGTACTCACCACGTAACGGTCACCATATTACGTCAACGCTTGTACACTTTCAAATGTACACAACAAATGACGCGGTTGTCACGGTCACTCACGGAAACTGACGCGTGTTCATTTTCACTCTCATAATACTAATGACACCTCGGCCCAACTTATGGGTCCGCAAGGGTTGAAGGTACGGCGGGGCGGTGGGGTGGCTACCCTCGCGAATTTTTCGTTGGTAAAGAGGGGCGAGAGGCCCGAACAGATTACCCGACGATCAACGATTGCTCCCGAATTGGGATCGGAGCGAAGAAGTGGGGAGGCGAGTGGTCCCTCACCCCTTTGATTAAATATCGCGAGGGCTTTGCGCACGATTAACCCTTTGCAGTCGGAGCTATTTTAACTGGAAAATTAAACATTTCTTTCGATCTTGAATATTTCCATTCCCTATGATTTTTGAAATTTTATGGATTTGAAATTGTTATGATACCTCATACAATATCTAAATGTTTAGTAATTGATTAGATGCCGATATATTTAATAATGTGAACAATACTTTGAATAATGGTACAGCAATTCTAGTGGTGCCTCAGAGGAGACAACCGAGTGCAAAGGGCTAAGAATGCAGGTTCAATTATTATCACAATTAATTCTGAGGGAAGTATTTAAAAATGTCAAACGCTTTTAGATCGATATTCTTGAACAACTCCTCTGCTATTTAACTTTAAGGGATGAAAGAGTAAACATACACCATTTTCGTAGTAACACAGCTGAAATAAATATATTTAAAATCTCAGACAAATCTATAAATCAAAATACCCCAACATGTCCAGCAGGGGGTGAAATAATACTAATCAAAGTCGCAATATACAAACCAAAGCAATCGCACGCGATATCCAAACTTGAATGAAGCACGCGTGACTCATCAGCGCGAAACGCGATGAAATAGTGGCGAGAAAAAAAGGAGATCGAGTATAGCGTGAGTGAGGGGACGAGTTTGGAAAGGGCACGAAGCCGAGGACGTCCGAGAGGCGATTCATCGAAACGGCAATTAGGCGAAAATATTTCACGGTGCAATTACGATTACGACGCGGACCATTGGCTCGCCGGCTATCAAGCCGAATTGCTTTTTCCGCAGTAAAGTCTGAGAGGTCGGACGAGCCTCCTCCTCTTCTTCTTCTTCTTCTTCTTCTTCTTCGTCGTGTTCATGTTCGACAGACGACCTTGAGCCCTCGGGTACCCATCATACCCACCGGCAAACATGCTCCCGCGACGTTTTATCGCCACATTGTTGCGTCCCGACCACTCCCAACCCCCTGTCATCTGCGAAACGAGTCTGGGGGTGGAAACTACCCCCTCGAGCGACCATAACTCGGCCCATTTTTCCCTCTCATGCTTCGAACCGTCTTCTTACGACCTTGTCGCGTGGCAAATTAGCGGAGTTTAGTGGCCGACGAATTGGCGAAGATATGATGCTTTGGTTATTTCCTGCGAGCCCCTCGGCACAGGTGAGTAACGACTTTTGGCAAAATAATATCTACGCTTGCTCCGTCTTTATAGAAGTTTCTTTTCTATCTTTCAGAGACTTCAAATTTGTTGGTCATCTTTTTTATAATATTATACATACCCAAAGATATTTTGTTGAATAATTCGTAACGCTCTCAATAATCGTAAATTAAAAATATTAGTATTTGGCAATAAATAAATATTAGCAAACGTAAAGATACACGCAAAATGAAATCAAAATATTGAAAAGGTTATTGCAACGTCAAAAAGGTCAAAGTATCGAGGGATTACCTTTGCTTCCAATCGGAAAATTTCCAATTTTGCTACTCCAAAAGATTTGACGGGGATTCTTACCTGCAACGAGAAAAAAACACACGAAATTAGATTGCTTGCCAAAAGAAAAAAGAAAATCGGGGTGAAAAAGGAGAAAGTGTTTATGCAAGGAGCGCACGCGAAAAGTGCGACGGACTTGTATAAAATTCGCGGGCCGATATCATCTAAAAATACGAGAAAAAAAAAAACGTGGTAAAAGCGACAATCCTCTCCCCTTGACCGTGACACCGCTTTACTCTCGGCTGTCAACGCGTTCTCGCGCACGCGAGCACGATTTTCTATTTAAATACGGTGCTTGTTTCGCGGTGGAAAATGAGAGAGGCGCGGCAGAGGAAAATTAAAAGGGAAAGTCGCGGACGCATTCGTAACGCCGGCAGAACAGGGGAAAAACACGAATCGAAAGGCATTAGTTAGTCTGAGCGGCCAGTAAAATCGCCGCGGGCATCAGCAGCTTCGTCATCGTGGTCGTTGATCGATCATCGCGGCTGGGAATCTGCGAGCTAGCTGATCGGTTACAGGCTCTTCCAAATCGAACGGGAAGCTCCAATCATTCGCGGAGAATGAAAGAAATTATTTATTACTTGTTTACAATTCCATAGTTATCTTGTCTCGAAATTTCGTGTCGATATATCTGCGATGGTTCGGTGAAAACAATTTGCAACACGATGATTTACCATCCCCGCGATTGGGAATAAAGTATTTCGAACATGAAAGGAGCTTATTTTGTAACTTGCTGGGATTCTATCTAGCAGCTTATCTGCGCCGATAAGATAGCATTGTCTTTTCTGAACGTGTTGCAAATACAACGGTCAGTTGGTCAGTACAAATCGAATAGTAAGGTCTCGGTTATAACCTAATCCGAGACCTGTTAAATAGGCTATTATACTTATTATTTAACATCGTTTACTACTACTTTACAATATGGAGTAATTATAGAAACAGTTAGTTATTTAATCAGATTGGTGCGAAGCGAGGTCGCGTTCGTCTTCGAACGTTTCGAGCACGTGAAAGCGAGCTGCCGCGTTTTTCATAGTTCTCTTCTACTAGCTCTGGAGTAGAAAAATACACGACGATCGTTACCATTGAGACGGAATCTCATTTAACAGCCTAGCATCCTCACGTAAATGTACAATTATATAGGAATTTATGTAACATTAAGAGAAAGATGAACGTTGAATGAAACTCTGAGTTCTGCTAATTTTCTGTTTCTCTACTCGCTTCTAGCAAGAAAGACCACAGTTTATCATCTGATTCAGTGAAGTTACATATGTGCATATGATTGAATTACGCGATGTGTTGACCCCTCTAAACAACCCTAAATAATCTTCGACGATAGAGACTTCTTGTGATTTTTTTTCGACCCACCTCCGAATTGTAGGAAATGAACAATAATAATGTGCGAAAACACCTCGCACTTAATAATCTGACCTTCTGTACTCAATTTCGAAATACTAGGTCATTCACAAAAGTTCGTAGCAATGAACAATGAAATGACGTGAAATAATGAGTCAAAATACTTTTATTCTTCAGTATATTCTCCCTTAAGCTCATTACATTTTTTCCAGCGATTTTCCAATTCATTTACCCCATCTCTGAAATGATTTTCCTCGAGACCTCTAAGATCCTCATCTACGGCTGCTATCACTTCTTCAATTGATGAAAAACGCCTGCCACGTAGGAATTTTTTGAGGTTTGGGAACAAATGGAAGTTAGAGGGGCCAGGTCTGGCGTAACTCCTTCAATTTGGTCATTGCAAGAACACCTTTGTCAGCCGGTGTATGGTCCTGGTGAAAAATGACTTTTTTCTTCGTTAAGCCAGGTCTTTTCTCCAGAATTTGTGCATCCAGTTGATCCAAAAGGTTTCAGTAATACTCTCCTGTTATTGTTTTCCTGGTTTCAAGGTAATCAATTAACAAAATTCCTTTTACACCCCAAAAAACTGATGCCATGACATTCTTTGTCGATTTTGACCACTTTGGCTGCTTTGGAGCTGAACAACCGGGCTCAGTCAACTCTGCGATTTGTTGTCGCAATGCAGGATCATAATGGTAAACCCAAGTTTCATCCATGATTACAAATCGACGCACAAAGTCAGTTTTATTATTTTGCAAACGATCCAAATGTTGTTGAGAACATTTCACGCGAACGCGTTTTTGATCCGAATTTAACGAATACGGCGCCCATCTTGTCAATAGCTTTCTCATACCTAATTCATTAGTTAAGATCTTATGGACTGATCCAGTTGAGATGCCTGTGGCCTCAGCTAAATCAACCACAGTTAGTCGGCGATCTTCCAAAACCAAATCATGGACATGATCAATCATTTCTGAAGTGGATGCAGTTCTTCGACGTCCTGTATGTGGATTATCATTAATGCCTGTACGACCATGTTTAAATAGAGCAACCCATTTTTTTACCATTGCATATGAAGGAGCACTGTCCCCTAACACATTCACCATATCATCACAAATTTCCTTTCCGTTTAATCCTTTTTTATATAAATATTCAATGAGTGCACGATTTTTCAAATTCTCCTTTTTTCTAAACAAATCAAACAGGTCTACTTTAACCAGCTGCCTGAAGCAAGCTGTTTGACAGGTCGATTTGGAGTGTATGGTATGTTCACATCGAGGACGGATGTTTTCGACAACGATATGTTTTTGCTGCTACTAATGTCATCCATGTGTCAGGCTACGAACTCAGGGGTTAAAACTTAGAAAATGAAAGGAAGGGAAGATACACAAAGAAGAGATAGCTCATTAAATCACCAATTTGCAGCTTCGGGAATTAGGGACCTGATAGGTCCCTGACGTTAATAATGCAATGCAAGTGGAGAAGAGGTCTGGACAAACTATTTATGCCAAGACTTGGCGTAAATATGTAAAAGATTCGCAGTAAACTGATAAGAAATAGCGATATCGTGCGGCGCTCGTTTCTGTCACTGCGCCGCGGGTCGTCGCACGGAAAGTCGATCGCAGGACAGTTTCACCGTCCAGGAAAAATTCTCCTCTCCCGTGGAAATCTCTCCTCATCCTCCCCTCTTCAATTACCCCTTTCATCGGCGCGGCGCATTTAATGCTCTTTTTGCGGTGCCGCGATCGCGTCCCGACGAATGCAAACGAGCGAGAGAAACGAGAACCTATCGATAAAGGAATCCGAATCTTTATTAACCCATTAAGCTAACGCAACGTCGCGGTACTCTACGTTTGGTAACGCGTCGTGGTTTTGAAAGGGAATTTCCCAGCCACCGGTAACTTCGCAATAACTTTTTCGTTGCTCTTCGGTACATAGCACGTTTTTCGCAGTAGCGTTGCGGTATTATGCTTCGATCGTACTTTATTTTAATTGAATATATTTTATAATTCAATATAATATAAGCAATATAAAGAATGTACAATATAATAGAAGAAATAAAATATATAAAAAAAACTTTTTAAAAACCACGCTTATATTAAATTGCACTAAAAAGGGGAAAATAATTTTTCTCCTGGTTCTCCATAAAATACTGAATCCACTTAAATGACTAATAATATTTTTTCCCAAAATTGTATGCAGTTAGTTCAAAATTTCTTCTGTTATAAAATTAGTGTCGGAATAGATAGAAAAATTTAATATAAATTTAAATAAAATAAGATGACATATTAGTGACTACAAAAATAAGAGCGTGGAGCGCCCACGAAGATTACGTCAATATAGTTTAGCGCTCCATTCGTTGAATTGTACTTCATTCAGGAAAACATATTTATGTTTATGTATTTTAATCTCATTAGGAAAGGTACCGCAGTGAAACGTACATTTTAATTGTTCAATTTTCACTTTCCAATTATGTGAACGTCGAAGAGAACTGAACGAGTTCAATAAAAATTGAATAGCTTGTTGCAAAAACAAGGTTTATTCGATCATAGCACTAGACTAGACTAGATAGAAAAATACTAATTTTCTGCAGGCATTGTAGACATAGGAACGAAATAGGAGTTTACTTCTCTTGTTCGTAGTCTATTAGGTTGTCAAAAATAACAAAGTCCAACAAAATTAAACTTTCTCAACTTTTCTAACACGAGATGCGATCTGGTGGTGTAAAAAGAAAAATTAGTAAATCTGCATGGCAAAACGAAAACGTGGAATACAATTTTCTTCTCCGAGGCTTCGTTTCCGAGGAAAACTTTGAAGATTCGGCTGACGTGTCTGACCATGGCTTGCTAATTCTACTTCCCGAATTAAAACGATTAGGTGTCACACAATTTTGACTCGTAATAAAATTATTCTCTCTCCGACCGTACCGCTAAATAAATCGTATATTTGAAAAATGGATCCGAGAATAATCTGTTGTTTGGTTAGGTGTTATTTCGACATGGTTGTGCGACAGTTTATTTGTGCACGCGATAATGATTTTTCTCCAGATTATTTCGTCATTTGGCTATCAAACAAGATAATAATTTTCTCGTTCAAACATTTTATAAATCTGCGAGAGTAGATAATCTTCTTGTCAGACGAGTATTGCGACTGGGTTCGCTTAAAATGACACACGATTTGTCCATTTTCGATCTCGAACGTTTCGAGAAAGAATTGCATAGACAGGATTATGAAGACAGGGCATAAATTTCCTTCTATTTCGGGAAAATCAGGATTAGAGGATCGGCATTACCCGTTGAATGTACATCAGAGCTGACATTCAGCTAGCACACCGCTCGAGAATTTCATCTTGTAGGATTTCTTTGCACTCGAGGTTCGACCGCGCGAATGTTACCCGGATTTTATCATGCATCTTCGATGATCTTCGGCTGGAGAAGGTTTCCACGGAGAGCTCTCCACACGCATGCTCAGATATCCGTAGAAAGCTTGCTCTTCGAATCAGATTTTTCCAATCTCTGTTATGTCCACATCGAATAATTTACTCGAGGAATAACATTTGCTCGGGTCCGCGCTGTCTCCGCTTCGAAACCGAGAGGGAAAGAGAAAGAGGGAGAGAGGGAGAGAGAGAAAGAGAGAGAGAGAGAGAGACCGGCGGAACACAAGCCGGGTTCGATAAGCGTTCCAATAAAGTGGCGCTCGGAGAAAAACAGAGCGGCAAATAAAAGCTGGCTCGCCATTAGCTGCAACAATATAGTGCCCGACACTATTTCTCGTCGAACGGTCCACGGGAAAATCAAAGGAACCCTACGCGTTTCCAATAAAAATGTCAGTGTCTAGTTCCCTCGCTCCTTTTATTTTCCATCGCACTGTACAAAATTGCAAGAAATGGATGCAAAAATAATTACAAAAAGAAGTCGCTGAACAAGGGCTGTAACTAGACTGCAGATTTGATGCACTTATGGAAAAGTGAATTGGCTCAAAATCATCGACTGAAAAACATTAAATGAATTAAATACTACTGGTAAATTATTTACAACCTATGCAAAATATTAAAAGAAGAAATCAATGTTTATATCACTCCTTCTTCTTGTAATTGACGCAGACAATTTCTATTTTAGACAAAAAACCGCAATCTATTAATTATCCTCGACTCACTAAAATTATTAAACGAGGAAATGCATTTTCGTTGAACTTTTGTTTCAGGCACCCGACTTGGACCCATTTTATTTTGCATGAAGATTCGTAGTTTAATAATTATCACTAGATTGTGGATCTTTATGCAAAATAAAAAATGTTTGTATTGATCGCAAGACACGCAGGAGTGAGATAAAAATATCTTTCTTCTTTTAATTAGCTGATGAAGCTGATGCTGATGTCAATGCGCTGATGTCTTTAAATCTTTTTAATATGTCCACTGCTTGAAATTGCGTTTGCCCATTTTTGTCATAAATGCATAAAATCCGCAGTCTAATTATCACGAATGTTTACGCATTCAAATTGGACGTTTATCTCGTTCGGGATCGATCTCGAACGGGAATCTCTCGGAATTTCAATTGAACCGCCCGCTTTAATTCGAACGCTACATTATCCGAAGACAAACAAGATGCGCGCTCGTTTTTATTGCATCTCGCCGCGGCGTATGTTTGCGCAAAAATAATCCGTCACTCCGTTTTCTCGATCGAGGAAGTAAGCACACGGTTTGCGAGCTGCAAACGTAGAACGCGCTCGCTCGCTCGCGTGCACACAGACGCGTGAACGGATGCACGCGCGTCGCGAGGTCAACGGCACGTTGGAAAACAAGCGACGGTGCAGTATGGCGTTGCACACGAGAGCGCCGATGCATTCGCTCGCGCGAGTTGCATTCTGCGCGAGCGTGTCACGCGCCCGTCCAATATTATCGGGGCCGATTTCGATCGCTTCCTTCTTGCCGCAACCCCGTGTCCTTTGTTCGCAGTCCGGGAAATGCAACCAGCCGGAGAAGAAGTGCATCGCTGCACAAAATCCGACTGACCAAATATCGTCCCCTTCGAACCCCCGCAACTTCGTTAAAAAAAACGTATAAAAAAAGCTTTTTAAAATCCACGCTTATATTAAAATACACTAAAAAGGAGAAAATAATTTTTTTAGACATTAGAGACTGTGAATAAAAGCGTGGAGCGCTAAACCATGTTGACGTAATCTTAGTGGGCGCTGCTCTACGCTTTTATTTATAGTCACTAATGTCTAAAATAATTATTTTGTCCTTTTTAGTGCATTTTAATATAAGTGTTGTTTTTAAAAAGTTTTTTTTTTATATATTTTATTATATTTTCTAGTTTTGAGTCTTTTTTAAATGGAACGCAAGATATAGTAATACTGGTATGGAATAGTAAGATACAGAAACGAATATGGAAATACGCGAGATGGAATAAGGGGATGAGTCCGAGAGACGACGCGACGCGTCGCGTCGCCGCACAGTGGAACATTTGGACCAAACTCGATTCAAAATCAAAGAACTTTCGATAGAAATGAGGTAGAGCGATGAAACTTTTTTTTAAATTAAAGCTTTGCAGAATATGGGAAAAATGAGGTCGTAGACAAATTTTGAAACCGGATTTGAAATCAACGTGAAAAAATCTACGGGAAATGAAGTACGGCATGTTCAATAAAAATTTTTCCCGCGCGTGCTATTGGAAAACCACAATGTTCTCGAACTTCTGCAAGTTTAACGAATTTTCTCAACGTGAAAAAACGTTCGCACCACAATCTCCATAATTATCCCATATTCTGCAAAGTTTCAGCTTTTATTTTTAAAAAATTTCATCGCTCTATCTCATTTCTATCAAAAGTTCTTTGATTTTGACACAGATTTCGTCGGTTTAGCCTACTGTGCGACGTCTCTTGATGGAGTCCGAAATTGTCCGAAATGGAACTGAATGAACGGAACACCACGCTGACTGAGCTCCTTCGGTGCGAAGTGGGCTAGTGGAGTGGGGATGAGTCGGAGTGGGAACGCATAGTGGAGTAGGGAGCGCTGGCGCGCGGAGTGGGGATCGCTGAACGCGATGATATACTACCGAGTGTCGCGCGACGAGGTGTGACGGTTAACATTAACATTTTTTTTTCTCCTGAACGCACAGTTTTCTGTTTAATTTGTTTTTTTAATATTGCATTGTCATTCAGTTCTCAGCTATGTTTAAAGTTTCAAGTCTCTAGCTCATCGGGAAGTAGTTTAAAATTCGATTACAATATTTGACGCATACAACAACAACAACTAGGCAAGCTAATATAAGCGTGGTAATGATCGCACGATCATCTATCCGGGCGCATTTTAATCGGCAAAGCTTACGCTTTTGTATCCTCGGAATTTTGTCGAAATGCTCCGTTATGTTTAATCAAATTGAACGCGCGTATGCGCATTTGGTAATCAAAAACAGTGAACACGAATTTCGCAGAGCTTTCGTCTCCGAAATAAATGAACAATTGCTTCGGAATTGGCTGGACAAAGGAACAGGGCCAGTGCGGCCGTTCAATTAAAGGAAATGCCACGGGAAGGGAACTAACACTCACTCTCGTGCATTCATATACACGTGCACAAACATACATGCACAATCTAGAACGCATCCTTCGAGTCACGATCGCGTAGAACCGTGTCTCGCGCGAGTCGGTTGAATTCAACCGACGATAAACAAGTCCGTGGACGTTTACAATGTGAAAGGAAGCATCCGCGAAGTTTCTCCGCGGCCTTAATAACCAGGATAATTGGAAATTAAGGACGCCGGCTTATCGTGCGCCGCGCACTCGCCCCGTGAGTGTCGCCGGGCTGATAAACTTGCTCCCTGATCGAACACCGAGCTGATAAACGAGCCTAAAGGGTTCGGACAGGCGACGAATCGCTTCTCGAAATTACTCGGGACAATGAGACACCAAACTTCAGACACACCATCGGTTTTCGGGACTTTAAACCGGCGCACAGTTGAGTATTTGAAAAATTTTGGTGGTCTAATCTATTGGAATATATGAACAACAGTGTACCAGTTTTAGTGTTTTATTTATGTACTCGTGTAAGGACTTTTGTAGTATTCATTTTTTTCTCTTGGCCCGTTTCTGAAATATCGCTCGTCTACTAGGATCGTTTATACATGATGAAGATGTGTTAATTTTTTCTTTACAGACACTTTTTAAACAGTTATGGTTTGTCTGTTTAAAATTCTTCAAGTTTATAAACGACTTTGAATTGAATAATATATTGAATGTTAAACCCTTTTAATCTTGCTGCGATCGCATAAGGACGAAGAATCCGACGGAAAAAATCGTGCAAAACTCGCATAACGTCCGGCAAACCGCGTTTGCGTATCGCTTTCGTGGAAATGCGCAAGTTGCGGGGAAATTCGCATTTTTCGAGGGAGCACGGTCGCACGCCACAGTGGAAATCGACTGTCCGCTCGCTAGAATTCCGAAACCGGTTCCCGGCTTGCTGAACGTTTCGGATCCGCTCGACGCTAGCGAAGGGGAAACGAGGAAAACCGTGGAAAAACCTCTTGAACAATTAACGAGCGAGGCAGTTACGATAAACGCGCGGCAACGAATCCTGAAAACTGCACCCGACGCCGGGAAAACTTTTCGAAACGCTGCTCTTCCTTTTTTCGACGATCGACTGCGGCCCGTAACGAAATTTGGCTGTTCAGAGTCCGAAATCAAGATCCAAATTGCGGAGTTACAAAAATTATGATTGCTCAAAAGATTCTCACATCAATATTCAAACCACCGTTTACGTTACACAATTTGTTTTTATCCAATACGTAAAACTCAACTAGGCTCAATTTTACATGTATAAAATGAAGAAAATCATTTAGAATGTAAATATTCCAAATCGGAAGAAATATTACTATTATTATTATTGTTATTATTATATACGGACCGAGGTCCTTTTATACAAATGTGTACAGTTTTGACAGTATAACTGATATAACAAAGAGAAGATATGACAAAAATCTTGACATAAAATCTTAACCTAAGTCTTAACTAAAATTTACATAAAAATATCTTTTGTTTTGACGTTAAAATGGCTTCGAGTTGCAAAGGATCAGTACTTTCATTCAGTTATCAATCGAGATTCAGTTTAAGATTACTTTTGAAAGATGGATAAAGTATTCTGTGTCAGTAATGATCGACGTGTTGATTGGGAGTAGTGAATACTCGGAAATATTTTGGTAATTCAACGAAGAGATGGCGAATCCTGGGTCCCGAGGGAAGGGGAAAGGTTAAACGGCTGCGGGACTTTGTTTTCCATCATCGTTTCTCGGAGGTCTAAAAGGAAAACGGTAGAAAGCGCGGTATCGCGCTTAAAAACCCCATCTCCGCGAGTGTCCGCGATTAGAAACAAACTTTCACGCGTCCAGATATTTTCTCCGCATTTCGCGAGCGCCTGGTCGTCGACCTATCACCGATTCGAAGCCGATCTTCCTTAACAAAACCGGACAAAGGCGCACAGAAATATACGCGCGGTCTATCAATCGGCTATTGTTATCATTTTTGTCAGAACCTCTTTAAAAGCTCTAAAAGCTCGACGTTTGTGCACGGCGTTAACAAACCGGCGGTACAAGAGAGAAAGGAGTGAATTCAGATGGAAAAACAAGTCGGAAACGTGGAATACAATTTGATTGTCCGATGCTCCGTATTCGAGGAAATTGAATTTCAAGATTGGGCTAACGCGTCTGACCATGGCCTGCTTATTCTACTTCTCGTAAATACTAATGCCGATTTTCTCGGGAACGCAGTTGACGTAAACAAATAGATCGCTATATTTATGGCTTATTTTTTTCTGTAGAACCATCCCCTTTCCTAGAAGGAATATGTTCCTTGCTTAGGTGTCAATTTGGCAAAATGACCATGTGACCGAATGATTTCTGCCGAAAGATTCGACATCGAGGAAGCTGTCTCGATGACAAACACGGTACACCCTCTATTTTACATCTGAGTGATGAAGCTTCTGAAAAGACAGCAGAGGAACGTCGAAAAATGGGGACAACGAACGTGTTAAACAAGTACGTCGAATTGCAACACAATCGGGGAGAAATCAAGCATTCGTCAATGTCTAGAAACGGGAAATGCAAACGACTTCAACATTCGCCAGCCAATTACTCACTTGCTGAACTTCATTCTCCGAAACATATTTGCATTTTCTTGCGAACACGGATTTTTGAATAAATCACGATAGAAACCCGAGTCGAAGAGAGAGATTCTTCTACTTCGTCGCGACGCGAGATCTGAAAAACCGAGAGCTTCGTAGAGCCTTGGCTGCTCGAGTTTCCATTGGCAGTTGAGTTACGAGACACCGTAATTCTCGGACCGTGGAATTCTTGAGAGATCGAGGCTCTTTGGATCGAGGATCGGCGCCAGAAAGTGGAAATTGGATTCCCCCGATGGAAGTTTCTCGATCGAGTAAGTTAATCGGAAGATAACGATATATAGAGAGTTCTCGGGAGATGCGCACTGGGGTATCCAGCGGAATTATGGCTTTGTCATTGGGTCGCGGCGCGAGAGTTAATTACTCTGAGAGGCCGAGTGTTGTCATCCCGTTGCGTCGCGTCGCGTCGCGGCGTTCGCGAGTCATTTTGAAAATGATACGTTGGCGAAGGGTTCGTTACTTCCAATTGACCGACTGGCCCAATTTCTACCGATTTCTCTCGCTCTCAGTCAAGGTATACCAGAGACGCAACTTGCACTTCACCGTGCCGTGCACCGCCGATCAATCGGTGGAATTCTGGCTTCTCTTCTTTTCGTTCTACACCTGTTGCTAAGGCTGCTCGATGCCGTGCCGTTTTCTTCGCGAATCAACCGACCGTGGATAATCGTTGTTTTCCCTAACACGATCGGTAAAAGTAAACTACTCGAATAAAGTATCCTCGCCGACGAAGTATTCTTTCGTGAGGCTCGTTGCCGCGATCGCATCGAGATAACCACTTCCCAGTACGCGTCAAAGAAGACACGCGAGCCTGTCTTTCCAGAATGAGAACCGCACTTTCACAATGTTGAAACTCGGCCCAAATGCCTCGAACTTCACGCAACGATCTGCCACTTTACTCGCGCGAAAGCTTCCGGATCCATATTCTCCAATTCATCCGAATTCACAAACTCTCGGCGCATCGGACACCGGGAACCCCAATCACTCGGATCCTCAAATTCTGAAACCATCGGGGAAATATTCACACTGTTGCAATACCTCAGATCTCTCCACATCGAAATTCCCAATTTTCAGACTCTAATATTTTCATATTTTCAGACTATCAGACTCTGAAACTGATCGGCCATCACCCCCAAATCCTCAGACAAGTATTCGTACTCTCAAATTCTCTGAAGCTCGAACAATCGCCTCTCCCTAAATTCCCAGTTTCTCTCTTCTTTCCGAGATCCGTCGCAAAAATCGCAAATCAGGAGCGTGTAATTTGTGCAAATTATGGTTGTCAGCAGCCATCAGGCCTTTGCCCGTGATCCTCAGATCTCTATACATAGAAAATCTACATTCTCAGACGCTCAGACTCTAATATTTTCATATTTTCAGACTCTCAGACTCTGAAACTGTTCAGCCATCACCCCCAAATCCTCAGACAAGTATTCGTACTCTCAAATTCTCTGAAGCTCGAACAATCGCCTCTCCCTAATTCCCAGTTTCTCTCTTCTTTTCGAGATCCATCGCAAAAATCGCAAATCAGTAGCGTGTAATTTGTGCAAATTATCGTTGTCAGCAGCCATCAGGCCGTTGCCTGTGCGTTCTCTATCCAGAAGGTAGACTGACGTGGATTAATTGTTCCCGAGGACGGGAGCTGTTCTTTTTTCCCCGGATTGATGCGAAATGACTTCATCGGACGTCGACCGTCTCGATCGCGTTTTATTAGGCGCCGTCCCTCGCTTATCTCGATGCAACTTGCAACCTGCAACCTGACGACGTGGCTCCGCCGTTGAAGACTAATTATGCGAGCCGAGAGTTCAGCCTCGCAGAACGGTTTTCGCCCACGGTAACTCTATTCCCCTTCGAGACAGCAGCGCACTTTTCTACTTATCTACTTCCGGTGGTCATTTTGCCGGAGAGCCGTCCGAGCGAAATATTTATTACTTTCCCTTTTTACCAACGATCGAGCCCCAGCTTTTAATTCGATTCGAACGACGAGAGCGTCGTCGGGTTTATTATTAATCGCAGACTGATTCTGATTAGTCTGCTTGATTACGATTCTCGGCGCGCCGTTAATACGTTTCGCTGCTGTTCGGAATTGTGAGTCGACACGAGGAGACTCATGATGCAGTGGGAATTGAGACAATCATTAACATTTGGACGAGGAGGTCTGGGTCCATTTTGATCCAGCATTTCGAAGACATTATTTAGTTATTCAACTCCTATAAGTTTATATAATTGGGTGCGACAAGAACCTACGAGGATAGACCTAGATAAAATACTAATAGAAGTATGCTTAATAAAAATGCATAAACTGTTGGCGAGCAGAGGCGGCTACAGTTTCTAACATAGTTTCTTAAACTCTGGAAACAGAACAGAACACGAAGGAGTATTTTCTCTTTGATAAACATTATTGGAAGATGTTTGATTCCTACCGGCAGCTGCTATAATTGAGGATCTCCGCGAGAGAATATAGCACGAATCAATCACTATTTCAGCTCGTATCCGGAACGCACCGGGCTGAAAGCGGGCAAAATGGCCCGTGAACGTTCGCTGATCCCAGCTATCGAATTTCCGCGAAAATTGTGCACCGTGGAACGCGCTCCAAACTGGCAAGAAGCTCTCGCGCGCGAATCCTGTCAGTTCACGCCGCAACCATGACGAATCGATCGTTCGAACGATCTTTCACCGAACGATCAAACCCGACCCAATTACCCTCGATCGTCCGTGAAGGGAGTTACGATTTTACGATCGCCCGAGAAGTCGGTTTTACGAGAGCGGAGAGGCTCGGCGACGAAAACTCGCGCGAAAAGTGTGTTGCGGTAAGGATCGAACAGACCGGACCGTTTCTGGATCGTTGATCTACATTTCCCGCTTGCCCCCCTCGATGTTCCGTTCCCTGTCTGGCTACATTTGTCCAAGACAATAATTCAATACCGCGAGAAAGGAGCTCGACGAATCGAATTCTCAGACAGGAGAGAGAAAGAGAAGGAAGTAGAGATAGAGAGGTTCGTTTGAAAAAAAATATTGCTCCTTTGTTCGCATCGGAGGATGCGGTTAATTATTGGTAAGACAGGAAGCTCGGTCTGATTGCATTGTTCTACGGCATTCTAATGAGACGCGAATCGTGGCCTATGAAAGGGCGGTGAACTTTGCTAACGGGGATTAATTTATTAGCCTTTTGTGTTTCCATTTAGACAGAAAGATAACAGTCGGCCCGCTACGTTGCTGCATCCAGCTGAGATCTTTGCTCGATCGATTCCTCGCCGATCCTCGTTTCGACGCGAGAACACCTTAGACGGGCTCCGTTCGCGTTGCTCGCGTTTTGTTTCGGATCAGATGCAGAAAACCAGTCGTTTTTAGTCGAAATCATTCTTTCAATGGAGTTCTTTAATTTCACGACCGCATTGGAAACTTGTCCGTGTTCTTTTAACCCCCCTTGCCTTACAATTTACGGTTTAAGTGACTACAACTTCTGTTGTAACTTCCCAAAAGCGGAGAATATTGATATAAATTGTACGCCTATTAACAAAACCAAAATAGAATTTTATTTCGGTTTAAAGGAAATTATTAACATACATTTTTATCAGAACGTGTTCAGAATCTTCATCACGTGTCAGACACGATATTGTAAGGCAAGGGGTTAACGTCACAAACATCAGCACACCTTTTCGTCGAACGTTCCGCCGTTAAAAATACTAAATATTGTAAATATACCGATATTTTTCATGTTAACACATGATTCACTGTTATTTTATAATTGTTGAAAGTCTATGGTCCAAGGGTAAGTATTTTTTAACGGATCCTTCAAGCACAATTACAAGTAAGCCCCAGTAACGTAAAAAAAGATTTACAAGCTCCCTTTTGGGATATCAATTTTCGACTGTTCCTCAAATTGTTAACTATACAGAACTGCTATCGCGTCGTCTGAACACAATCCGCAGCGAACCGAAGGAATCGCGAGCCTTCCGACTAGATATTCGCGAGGGGTGTTTAACACTGCGACGATAGAGCCTCTCGAGCATGATGTACAAACAAATGTGAGCCAAAAAATCACTATTTCGAATCCACAAGGATAACGCAAAAATGACGAGAGTTTATCGAAGGCGAACGCACGTGGCGTGGAATCAACGGTTTTGCAAACGGGGTCTAGCAGCGGCGCGGCGTCGCGCAAAACTGAGAATGAAATACCTGTGAACCAAAAGGAGGATCTTATAGGAGTTCTCGTCGAGGCAGGCGGCCACCATGACTGACAGGGATCCGCGTAGTCCGCGTTGCTCTGGTTGCTCCAGCTGATATCACCTCTCCGCCGATCGATAAAATGAAAGCCGCGCCGTGCGCCGGCTGATCGAGCGAGAGAAAGACTCGCGGATTCTCGATTCTCGGTCCGCGACTCGCGGGCTCGTGTCTCGTCTCGACGGTACAAGCTTCGCGATGGAACCGTGCGGTTCTGGGCCGAATTGATGTAAATACGAGCGGCGAACGGGCGAGAGCGGCGCGATCTCTGCCCACACGCGCGACACAAACACCACCGGAGACCGGGAAAACCCGTGGGCGTCCCGGCAGCTTAGGATCTCTCAGCCGTACGCCGCGCCGTGAACGTTAGGCTACCGCATCCGGACGAGCAACCGAGCATCGCAACCGATCGATGCACTCCGCCGTGTGCGCGAATTCCTCGCGTTATGTGAATCATTTCCACCGTCACGCGAAATCGATTTTTCCTTGTTCGACACGCCGCGTCGCGTCGCTTTGCTTTCATTTGCTTTTCTTCGCTTTGCTTCGCTGCCGATCCGAACACGATCGGCACACTTTTTTTCCTCTCCTTCCTCTTTCGCGACACGACCGGCGACACTCCTTCCACCCTACCTTCCTCTCACTCTCCTGCTCTCCCTCTCTTTCTCTTTCACTCCCCCACGCCAACGCTTCTTGCGACCCTTTTTGCGCTGCGAGTCGGTGCAGCAAGGATTCTGAATGTTTAGAACCCACCAAGTGTGGAGGAATATGTTGGACGGTTGCTAAAGATCCTGATTCGAAAATAAAAGGCAAGAGGCTCCATTTTAATTAAAGATCGTGGTTTTAAACGTGTATTTGCGTATACGTAGCTTGGTGTGTGTTATTTTAAATACACCGGTACACGTACACTAGTTCACGTGTATTTAAATACACGTGAAACAGTACGCGTGTACTTAAAATTACACGTAGCGAAGTACGTGTACGTGAAATAGACGTATATTTAGGTACAAGTGAAATAGGGATCTCTAATTTTAATCCCTTCAACTGCGATTTATTTTAGCGTTAGAGTGATTGGTAACTTGGCACGGTAGATAAAGTAAAAGAATTTAAGAACGTGTATTAGGCTCGGTATATTAAAATTTGCGAAGTTGGAATCTGCATAATGATCCTCGGTCTAGCTGTAACTTTAACATTTTATATTTGATGAATAATTTGTTACATAAATATACATATCTATAAAAAGTAAAAAAAAAATAGTAAAAAAAGTGATTTTAGTCATTATTTAAGAATTAATTTATTAAGAATTAATATAAAGTTCGTGCCCGAGTTGAAAATAAAATTCAATGCTTAAATTTTAAAGAGTATAGCTTTATCAATCAATTATATAGTCATCGTTCTTTTCTAATTGCAGAAAATAATGGTGAATATATAATTTATTAATAAATCTCTAACCGTAGAAAATAATGGTGACTACATAATTTATTAATAAATCTCTAACCGTAGAAAATAATGGTGACTACATAATTTATGAATAAATCTCTAATTGTAGAAAATAATGATGACTACATAATTTATTAATAAATCTCTAATTGTAAAAATAATGGTGACTATGATTTATTAATAAATCTCTAATTGTAGAAAATAATGGTGATTTCTTTTTTACACTCCACCGTGTAGTACAGTTTGTACAGTACAATATCGGGCACGAACTTATGCAATCATCTAATAGTACTGTGAATTGATTAAATTTTGTATTAAGGCTATTAAAATGAGAATATCATTTATTATTAATCTCGAATAACAAATGAGTTGATTTAATAAAATTTTCATAAAATAAGTACCTGAAAAGAAAAGAAAAAGCTTTGTCTCTGGCTTAGCCTTGTCTCGCCTACTTTCTTTGAGAGCAGAATCGAGAGATCAGAGAACAGTGTGACGTCTGTCCACGATATAGGTGACTATTCAGTCCCGAAGTTTTCGCATACAGTGCTCGCGTGAAATGTTCGAAACTATCGAGTCAGATTCGAACCTACTTACAATGCGCTTGATCCCATCTATACCCGTGAACGAGCGCTTTCTCGCTGCGGACCGACGTCTATGAGAAAAGAGAAGAAACAGAGACGAACGAGAGAGAGAGAGAAAGATAGATGTAGGGACAGAGGGAGAGACAGAGAGAGAGAGGTCTCTCCTCGATATCAGGCAACGATACCCACCGACCGACCCACTGCAGATCCATAGGCAGATTTAGGTGGATATTGTATCGAGTGGATCTGGGACGCTGCACGGTTACGCTTGCTCGGAGTTCCCTGACCCAGACAGACCCCTGTTCCTTCTTCTTTCGGATGAGAATCGATCCGAAAGAAGGGGTGCCGTGGCGACGGGATAGCGTAGGATCGCGAACGGTACCAGGACACTGACCTTTTTAGTATTTACACGCTAAATCGCCGATTCTCGAGAATCGAGAAGAAATTGTGAAATTGTAAATTTGGACTGATTTTAAAGCTCGGAGCTACTACATGTTCCTTCAGTTATGAACAAATTTTCTAGATGAAATACGTGAAACCGTGAAAGATTAGAAAACTAATGTCATTCGGAAAAATATTACGATCGTAGATTTGGACTGTTTTTAAAGCTCGAAGAACAAATTGGCTAGGTGAGATACATGAAACAGTGAAAGATTAGAAAAATCGCAAAATAGTTATCAGTTTTAGTGTAAAAACAACTATTACGAAATTAAATGAATGTTTATTTAACTCCTGCTTGCCACAATCATAATCATCACGTCCACAGGTTTCGCAATCCAAGTTGATCCTTTTGTAGATCAAATTCACCCTTCCACAGATCAAAGTCTTGTAGATGACTCCAAAGTGAAGCAATGCAACGTTATTTCTTTATATCTAAATATTCCTTTCGAGATAATAACTTGGCGTGGGATATCTTGTCGTCAAAGTAACTTAAGAAAGCAAAATCGTAGGCCAACTTGAGTTGCAAAAGGGTGAGGAAAGAAATTTGTAGGGCAACTTGAGTTGCAAATAAGACCAGCAAAATGAATGAATTCGGAGTGTAAAAGCTGTGAAGCTTGCGATCGGTGACTACCGCGGAGAAGAGACACAGAGGCGAGAGAGAGAGAGAGAGACTGATCGTGAAGCGAGCGGATAGAAAGGGAGAAAAGAAAGGGGAGAGATCGTGAAGGTAGAGGGAGGAGGGAGGAAGAGAAAGAGAGACGGAGATCAGAAGAAACGGGCAAAAAGAGACGGAAAAAAGATCTCGGAACTGGTCACGCCCGGCTCGCCCAGGCCGGCAGCCAGGCCTCTCGACAATCGCGACGTTTTCAGGGCGAAAAACCGACCCGGAACCCAAGAGGCAGGCAAGCACAAGCAAGAGGCAGGAGGCAGGCAGGGTCTGGCCTGGCTGCAAACCGCTCGCCTGCACGCGTGCACACGCTGCAGAAATACAGGCTGGGGCTCTGGGCCGGAGGCAGGCCACGCGGAAGTGAACGGCGCTCTCCGCCGATTTTTCGGCCCAGAAACTGTTCTGGCGTGGGTGTCAGCCTGGATACCTCGTTCGATGCACTCTCGTGGCTAGGAGGCACGGTCACCTTCTCGCGGCCAGCACGTCAACAGGTAAACCAAGCCGTTGCAGCTGCATCGAACGATCCCGGTTCCCTTCTCGTCGATGCACGAGCCTCTGCTATGTCTGTGTCTGTGCCAGCAACTCGAATCCGCAGGAAACAGAGAGCCCAAGAGCGAAAGAGAGGACCTTGTCTTGCTGCGATCTCCTAAGTTGCGAGTAGCCATGGGATCGAGTTCAATGGGTGCTCTCGCAAATCCGACTTGTCCAATAGGCTAATAGTATTGATGAACGTTGATCGATTATCCCTTTGCGGGCGATCCCATTGCAGAGCCAGATCGTTTATCAAAGTCTAAACACATTATTTACTGGCAATTATTCTGTAATCTTTTGGAACACTGTGCTTCAACGGCAACGGAAGCTTCATGATCCAGCGACTCATTCTTAATAACGTAATACAATCATTGCGTTTACAGTGTGAAAGAAAATTTTCAAGCTTCCTTTTTGATACAGCATGAGTATCTTTACAATTAAATGATTTTCTTTCGAAGGATCGAGTCGAATCTGACGGGACTTGGGTCCGTTGGGACCCACAATTATAAACGTTCTGTCCAAATACTACTTCTCTGGTAGCCAGCCCAAAGCGTTATTTATATCAGCTTCGACAAGGGCCATTGATCTCGAGAAGGTAGTTACAAGAATATGTTTACAAAATGTACGAGTCAGAATTGGAATGAAAAGTCTCGGTCTTGCGATGCTTAACCGATGATTCGCAGTTCCTGTCGACCGAGCCCTGACAATAGCAAGTCATAACGAAACGAGAAAAAGCACGATCGAAGCACCGGGAAAACAGGTTCCCTGGTTGCGCATTTTCGCGTTGCCACGAGTGCCGATCGCGGCGCACGTGAGCAGGAAAGTGGTAAAAGCCACGGCGGAATGTGCTGCAACCTTGAACGCGGTTGAATTGCTGCATCGGCAAGGCTCGCGCACGCGTTCGTCCCGCTCTACTGCCGGGCACGATCCTACCGCAACATGATTGCCGAAAAAGCAACTTTATTAACGCTGATTCAATGTGGACGATGGCCGATGCAAAAAATATGTGTCGAACATTTTTGCTGAGAACTATCTTTCCCCGAAGCTTCACGAAAATCGCAGAACAAGGTGGCGTACATGAAACCTGTCATTTGACCGGCAGTGTTTACTTTGTTTAGTGTTAACTTCATATTTTGCAAGAATTATTTTCATATCCAATGACACAATTTTAGAGGGCGCACAGTGATCGATTCCTCGATTCTAGGTGGACAAAATGGTAAATTTGATCAACTTCAGATATCTTCGCTGCCGTTCTATTTTGTTCACGAACATTAATTTATTCGATATATAACGTAATATTTCCATTGCACGTGGTTATTACGACCGATAATACGGTGCTAAAGTTTTGCCTGTGCGAAATACTATAAATAAGCTAATTCTTCTTCATCGTATAACTTGTTTGTTTGTTGTTTAAATTATTATGTAAAAAATGGAGCGCGTAAGCGAAGGTAAGTATTTCATTTTTACATATTTTTACGTATAATTTTATTTTGCCGTGTAAATCATATACAACAGGCTAACTAATAATATTATTTAAGAAGAGGTCAAATAGTATAACTTAGTTTTCCCGAACTCGGCCGGACTTGGTTCTTTGATAGTTTTGAAGAATACTTATTTCAAAACAATGATACTAAATATCGTTGACCCGTTTTGCCCCGTTTGCCATTTATATCATTTTTTAGAAAAGACATAGAGTATGCCACTATTTCATGTGGTATTGAAATTGACGATAGAAAGTTTACAGAATATGTACTTCAGACTACGAGAATTACATATGACAATTATAATTTATAATAATTTAAAATATCCACCTTTGTGTCATACACATTCCTTATTATAATTTTGTAATTTTGTATTACATTTTTGTAGAACTTTATCTAATTTTTAAATATGAGTTAAGATTAATTCTTTCCATTTTGTGTATTGTTTATTCACGTATTTAAACGAAAACTATAAAATATTTAATTTATGTTATTTTCACAAACGTTACAATTAATTGTTATATTTGTCCATTTTAAATAAATGATATAATTCGTTTAAATTCATGTAGTTTTTATACGCTTGTCATGATTTCTGAGAAATAAAGCGTTATTACTACAAGAGAACACAAAAATTTGAATTTTGTCCACCTAGAATCGAGGAATCGATCACTGTGGGGCGGCGTGAAAAGAATCTCGTGAGCACATTTCAGCAGATATAGCTAAGGTTCACCCTATTCCCCAGCGAGAGTCGCCATCGCTGCTTCCACGGCGTTGCTCTCACCCCAATTACACCGTTGTCAGCGTGTTGTTCCGATTCCCGGTAAAAATCGTTGTACCAGTTCCCTGGGAAACGAGGCGCGGGACACGGTTCGGTTGTCGAATTAACCCGCTGTTCGCCATTCGCATTTTACCGTCGTAATATCGCGTCGGCGAATCGGATCGGCGTACCGCGGCGCGCAGGAGAAAATCGGCGTGTCACCGATCCGACTCCAAGTGGAGCACGCGGACTTTCAACAGAAGATGGAAACGGCTCGGCCGGGGAATATAGTCGATCGCTAATGACGCCTGATAGCTAGAAAGTGCTCCTTTATCGCTCGATGTTTCACGGTCGTCGCATGAGAAACGCGAAACCGAACAAAACAAACGGAAAAGAATCGGCGACTCGGTTACCTCGATCGGTTACGTCCCCGACGGAAAAAGCGGCGGCGTTTCCCTTCCGCTTCCTCATTTGCTTTTATCTGCACGATTGCGGTTTTGTAAAATCTCTAATTAATGACGGCCTATATGCGCTGCTGGTATGATTTCGACCGAGTTACACCCTCCAAAGCGGATATGTTCCATTGACTATTCTAATGACTAGACTGCGGATCCTTAAAAATTGTTTGCATGCATTGCGAGAGACACAGCAACCAAATAGCTACTTATTTCTTTCTTTAGTGGTTTTATTAAGTTGTAAGAAATATGTCGAGCTACTTACACATTTAGTTAATCTTCCTATTGTTTGAAATTACAGCCACCTATTTTTGCCAAAAATGTATAAAATCCCATGCACATTTTATCCGGCCACTTTCTGCCAAGCAAATACAATTTATAATAGAATATATGAAAAAAAAGTTTTTAAAAATCACGCTTATATTAAAATGCACTAAAAAGGAGAAAATAATTTTTTTCCTGGTTCTCTATAAAATAACGAATCCAGTTAAATGATTAATAATATTTTTCCCCAAAATTTTAAACAGTTGGTTCAACATTTCTTCTGTTATAAAATTAATGTCGGAATAGATAGAATTTAATATAAATTTAAATAAAATCGTAACATTAGTGACTATAAAAACAAAAGCGTGGAGCGCCCACGAAGGTTACGTTAATATTGTAGTTTAGCGCTCCACGCTTTCATTTTTATAGTCGCTAATGTCATGATTTTATTTAAATTCATCTTAAATTTTTCTATCTATTCCGACACTAATTTTATAACAGAAGAAATTTCGAACTAATTGTTTACAATCCTGGGGAAAATTTATTTTATGGAGAACCAGGAAAAAAATTATTTTCTACTTTTTAGTGTATTTTAATATAAGCGTGGTTTTTAAAAAGTTTATTTTATATATTTTATTTTCTACTTTTTAGAAAGAATGGACATTCAGAGAAATTTTGTAATATTTTTAGATGAACATTAAACATTAAAAAGTTATTTTCACCTTTTTAGTGCATTTTAATATAAGCGTGGTTTTTAAAAAGTTTATTTTATATATGTTATTTTCTACTTTTTAGAAAGAATGGACATTCAGAGAAATTTTGTAATTTTTTTTATATGAACATTAATTGTTGAAAGAAATGTAAATGGGTACACGGGTATCCGGGTGGTTACACAAGGATTTATTTAGCAGATGGTGTTAATAAAATGTCAAATTTCCGCAAGCTCCGACTGGACTTGTTAGTTTATTGTAAAGCCAAATTCAGAAAATCAGATTCAGGAAAATTCAAGTAAGCTATCCGTATACGAATACTGTTAGAACGAATAAGAGCGTTAGATCGTCGATTACGTTCGATTAGATCTGCGCGAAAGAGATCTAAACAAATGCTCTCACATGGGTCGTGCTTTAGGATGGGAATAGCGATGCGATGTCTCGAATTAACCAGTTCTATCAATCTCAGGAAAATTTCCATTAACGCGACGCCGAGGGAGCAACAATGTGCTCACCGACGATACAAGCTTACCTCTCTCGATATTTATAAATCTATAAATCCAATTAATTCTTGTGCCACGCCTCTGCCGTACCAGCAGGTGGTGTTCATTGTGAGACGGCGAAAAAGACGACCAAAAAAAGAAAAAATTAAGTAAAAGACCGAGAGTTACTTTGCATCGGCGTAAATTAAAAGCAGCGACGGCTTAACCGGCAGCATACTCCGTGGAAAAAGGAAACCGGCGAAAGAAATCCGCTTTTCCACTTTGTTAGCAGATCACGGAGGCCGATAAGACAGCCACCGATACTCGAACCGTAATTGGCCCTATTATACGGCCAATAGTATACCTCTCAGCGGTTTTAATTGATGGTAATGGCGCATCGGGGGTAATGGCACGCTGCGTAACGTGCCATTACTCTGTAATAACAACGGGCCGCGATAGTTCCGTTTTCTATAGTGACATTCAGGCCGATGCACGCGCACACCTCCCCTCGTTCGCCTTATCTCCGGCTGTTATCTAACCGAGGAACTGAGCAAAAAACCACCGTGTGAAAGAAGAACGGAGAGAGAGAGCGAGCGAGAGAGAGAGAGAGAGAACGGGGTGAAACTCACCCGACGGGATGGCCGATCGAATAAGACGAGTCGGGATTCAATAAAGCGATCCACTACCGGTCGCCGATTAAACGACGCCGATCATTTCTCGCGCGACGCGT
Organism: Lasioglossum baleicum; assembly: GCF_051020765.1. NCBI lineage: Eukaryota > Metazoa > Arthropoda > Insecta > Hymenoptera > Halictidae > Lasioglossum > Lasioglossum baleicum. Next base: position 12,369,253 of record NC_134929.1, read on the forward strand.
TTCTAAACAACCTCGATGACAGGCGAACGCGATACGCACAGCTTTTCACGCAACTTTCCAAAAACAACCTTTTTTATTACCACGCTTATATTAGCTTGCCGAGTTGTCGTTGTTGTATGCGTCAAATCTTGTAATCGGATTTTAAACCACTGATTCCCGATGAGCTAGAGACTTGAAACTTTAAACATAGCTCAGAACTGGATGACAATGCAATATTAAAAAACAAATTTAAAAAAAAAACTGTGCGTCCAGGAGAAAAAAAATTTTTACATAACCGTCACACCTCGCCGCGCGACCCTCGGTAGTAGGTGATCGCGTTCAGCGATCCCCACTCCGCGCGCCAGCGCTCCCTACTCCACTAAGCGTTCCCACTTTGACTCATCCCCACTCCACTGGCCCACTTCGCATCGAAGGAGCTCAGTGTGGTTGTGGTGTTCCGTTTATTCAGTTCCATTTCGGACAATTTAGAACTCCATCAAGAGACGTCGTCTCTCGGAGTCATCCCCTCATTCTATCTCGCGTATTTCCATATCTTGCGGTTCTATATCTTACTATTTCATACCAGTATTACTATATCTTGCGTTCCATTTAAAAAGGACCAAAAAGTAGAAAATAACAAAATACATAAAAAAAAACTTTTTAAAAACCACACTTATATTAAAATGCACTAAAAAGGAAAAATCATTTTTTTCCTGGTTCTCCCAAAAATTTAATATAAAAATTTAAATAAAATCATGACATTAATGACTATAAAAATAAAAGCGTGGAGCGCTAAATTACATTGACGTAATCTTCGTGGGCGCTCCACGCTTTTATTTTTATAGTCGCTAATGTCATGATTTTATGTAAATTTATATTAAATTTTTTGGGAGAACCAGGAAAAAAGTTGTTTACTCCTTTTTAGTGCATTTTAATATAAGCGTGGTTTTTAAACAGTTTTTTATATATTTTTTAAATGAACATTTTCAAAGCTGTAACACCTTTCGTTTATAGTATCGGAAATTGCATCAGTCTCGTACCCATAAAATGAAAAAAAATCGTGCAAGAATATTCTAGGTCGGAAGAAATGTTTGGTTGGCAAAATGCAGGTTTCGTTGCACGCTGCAGATCGGCGCATGCCACAAATGCATAAAGATCCACCGTCGAGATATCACAAACACTAACTATACTCGGTTTTCGTTTTCCCAAAGAAATTGCGTTGATTTGATCTAGGTATCGCAGTCGCTGAGTGGGTGAGAATATGTCATTAAAATGTTAAAATTAGTGTGCCAACGGTTTTCGGATCGTAGATCCGCTTGATCCCGGTTGATCCTTTGTCGAGGTTCTCGCGGAACGCGAGAGCTTTTCCCCCGTGAAATTAGAAAGTCGCCGAGTAGTCCGAGAGAGGATGGATGCCGGTTCGTTCCCCGATATTAGAACCGGCAATTACCGTTGATCCGCGATCGGGCCGCGAGATTCACGATCGGTATCTTGGCTGGGCCGCGCATAAATTCTCCTATCCCGGATAGGCCAGTCCGAGATTTCTCGTTTCCACGCTGCACTCCGCAGGAAAGTAGCTGTCGCGCTCACTCGCTTGAACCGTGTCTCGACGCGTCGTTTTGTATCGCGGGTATTTACACGCCGATGCATTCTGCGTCCGTTTCCGAACAACGTGTACACATCTCCTGTGTCGTGCTCGTCGACACTCCCACCGGCAACCTAGTTCCCGTCGATATATTTATAACGATCCTCGAGGCGAGACATCGCGGCGCACACTGACTCGAAATCGTCACTGAAATAGTCCCTGCTAGGACCAGTGCCCGAAACGGCGACCTTGAACATCGGTACATCATTATTAGACTGCGGATCTTCATGCAAGATCTACATTGTCCAAGTCGATTGTTTGAAAACAGAAGTTCAATGAAAATGCATTTAATCCTTTTTTAACAATTTATCTTCCGGAAGAGCCTATTAATAAGCTTTTCGAAAATTGTGCTGTACCAAAAGGAAACTTAAAGATCTTCTTTTACACAATAATTTGTGCGAGTTTCTTGGATCGCGATTGAGGTAGCTGTTGCTGTTGAGGGATCTATTAAAAAATCCTTAGCCATGGGTCACATTCAAAGAAATTATAAATTAAATTAATTCTAGTAAGTCGGCTGAAGGAGGCCACCTAAATATCTCTTTTATTTTGAATGGCACAAAAAATATTTATGGCATTGTTGAAATGGTATCGAAGGAGGAATATCATAGAAGAACAATTTTTTTTATCTGGTTATTTTTTCGTAGTTTTTGTCAAGGTCATCTTTATTCTTCATCGGGAAAACTTATTTTTTCATATCCCATCTTGTAGCGGCTGAAAAAATACATTTAAATATGCTTAAGTCATTACTTTCAGGTGACCTTGAGTACCAAAAAATGTGGTGAAATTGTAGGATAATATTAGGATTACATTTGAACCACACAAAAAAAATTGTTCTTCTATGATATTCCTCCTTCGATACCATTCAAATTATGCCATAAACATCTTTTGTGCCATTCAAAATAAAGGAGATATTTAGGTGGCTCCATCAGCTGTGACAGTATACGGTCTGGCATAGCTAAGGTAATTGTAAGTTGTATTTGTTTCTGTCTGTCCGTGTTTTCAAACTGAAACGTGAAACATCTAAATCTTCCAGACGAAAATAAACGCAAAACTAACCTAACCTAACTCAAACCAAACGAAACAGCACGAAAACTATTTCTATAAATATCTCGTAAACAAAGACCGAGCGGCGGTAACACGCACACGTAAAAGTTGCTTAGAATTATGAATTCTACAACATAGTTGAATTTCGAGAAAATCGGCGAGGTGTATACTTTTCCGTATAATTATCAAAAATTGTGGGTGCCACACATGCCGATTGATTTCTCCTCGTAAAACGCAATTGGGCATTTTCGGAAAAGATTTCGACTGCGGTTCTTACGAATTTCGTAATGACGAACCACCTGCGACCCTTCCGAACTATCGGGCAACCCTTTGGACCCTGACCTTCTCCAACCGTAGGCCTGAAAACCGTAGGGGAGTTTGACAAACGTAGGGCTCGCCCTTCTGCACGCCCCTGGATCAATCCCATCAGCACGACAAACAGTAACCCCCTTGCCGCCCATATAGCAAATACCTCGGCCCTTCGTCCCCCCAAGCGCCGGATACCTCGAGAATCTGATGACGAAACTGGTCCCTGTCGCTCGTCGAGTTCTCAAACGAGGGTAAACAACCCCTGTCGATGGGCGAAAATTTCCTCCCTTTTAACCTCTTCAAGTATACCGGCACATAGTGCATTTCATTTTAGTTTCATGCGACACTTGACGCTAGGAGTACCGAGCCCAAAACACGATGCATGATAATTAAACGGCGGATTTGATGCATTTATGACAAAAATGGGTACGTACAATTCAAAACAGTGGACGTGTTCAAAATATTCAAGGCCGTCAATGTATTAGTTTCAGCTTAACAGGATAATTCAAAGAAGAGTGCTATTTTTATTTGGCTCCTGTGTCCTGCAATCTTCAGCTTAATAGGATAGTTCAAAGAAGAATACCATTTTTATATGGCTCCTGTGTCCAGCAATCAATGCAAACACTTTTTATTTTGCATAAAGATCCGCAGTCTAATGATGATACACATTTATAACAATAGTGACTAAACGAAAACAACATCAGGAACGTCCTCCTCTTCCTTAAATCCATTGATCTATATGAACTGTTATAACTAGGCAGCGGATGTTTATGCAATTTTCAATTTTTGTAGACGAATTTTAAGAAAACGGAATAAAATGCAATCTTGTTCTCAATGGCCAAATTTTATATTCCACCCTTTTTTAAACATTCTCACAAGCCATAAATGCATAAAGATCTGGTTATAACTTTCTGTTGTTCTCTCTCATCCTAAGATTCTCATCCTCTACAAATTACATGTTACATACAACCAAGTGTAAACCATGTGATCCCTGAACTGCGGATTTTATGCATTTACGACAAAAAGGGGTAGGTATAATTTAAAACAGTGGACATATTTAAAAAATTTAACGCCACCAGTATATTAGTTTCACCTTAATAAGATAATTAAAAGAAGAAAGACATTTTTCTTTGGCTCCCATGTCTTACAATCAATGCAAATATTTTCTATTTTGCATAAAGATCCACAGTCTAGTGATCACTAATGACCTCGATGTTAATGCGGCCACGTTAAAAAATGAACTGTAAATAAATAAATAAATACACAAAACAGTGAAAACCTCGGACGAGTGCTATGACGTTATTTTCATTAGGTAACATTTCAAAGAGAAGAACGGAATCTTTTTACGGAATCTCTATTGCTTGTAATTGACGCAGACAATTGTTATTGTGCATAAAGATTCACAGCCTGACAATAACAAACAGATTCTGCGTGAACTCTCGATAATCCTGGATCTTTGGGAGCGAGAGACACGCGTGTGTCTAACGATCTATCCGGAGCGTGTTCCCTGACGTCGAACACGTGTCGTACGTGTGCAACGGCGCACACAGGTGTAGAGCGGGATGCATTTTTCCGCGACGTGCAGCGTGATGCCGCATCACGTGTCTAGAATGTTACTTTCACTCCGCGCTGCGTGCACCTAAGAAGGAGGGAGGGGGGCTGGGATCGTTTCAGCCGCAATCCGTTTTGCAACCACGCGTTATAAATCCCTAGATCCGTAGATCTGCCGGCACCTCGATCGACGGCTTCTAACGGCCGATTTCGTCTTATACACGCTTGTTCTCAATCTTCTCCTCTCCCGATAAATGTATTCTTTACTAATCAACAGTCAGAGCTGGGCAAAAATTTAATCAACGATTGAAAACTAAATTTCTACTTCAATCGTTAATCGCAATTATCAATTGATCTCCTAGTTTAGTCGTTAATTGCGATCAACGATTACATTCCTTTTAATTGTAATCGTCAATCGGATAATTGATTAATGATTAACTGCTGAAATTTCGAAATTAAAAATACGGAATCAAAACTATATAAATACTGAAAAAAATGTAAACTGAGTTTAGGTGTATTGTCATTTGGTCTATAATACAAACTCTGTTTACGTGCTTTCATGCTTTTTTTCGATGATTTATGTTTTAATTAACGATTGACGATTAACTTCATCAATCGATTCAATCAGTCTTCGATTTTTCGATGATTTTTTTTTAATCAACGATTGACGATTAACTTCTATCAATCGATTGAATCAATCGTCGATTTTTCTATGATCACACACATTAATCAATCAATCTTCATTAAAATTTTAATCGATTAATGCCCAACTCTGACACAGTGTTCTATTCCCATTTACTATAACTCCTCTAGGAATTTCTCAAAGATTGTTTCGATATTTTCCACATTATTTCTCACGATATTTCAGGACCATACATACTTTATTCAAACGAAACACCTTTTTGTTGTCCAAGAAAATAAACGTTTCGTTCCACTATGGATCCCTGTGACTGTCAAATAGTGCGAGCCCTATCTCCGTTGCACTAGGGCTCACATATAGTGAACCGAGGAGTCACGTTGCACCAAGATTACGAGTGCATTGACCCCAGCCGGGTCTCGTCACCCTCTCGTCGGTGTTCCGCCACTTTTCTCCAGCCGCGAATCTCCTCCCCGCTCGTTTTCCGCCTCCTTTTCCTCCGTTCCCCGCGTTTCAGACTCCGACGCCCTTCGTCTCATTCACCTCGGTCCTCTCCCTCCTCTTTCTCCTCTCCTTCCCCTCTCTTGATCTCTCTCTCCTCCCTGGTTCCACCTCCGCCAGTGCAACCCCTCATCAGACTCGCGGCGGCCATTTAAGTGTACCGAGTGCAACGAGCGCACACCGCCAACGGCAATCGACACTGAGACTCGAGAGGACGTTCCATCTTCGGGGTGCAATTGCTGGGAACGCTGAGACCTATCGCAACATCGGCGGGGGTGGTTATACTCGATTTTTACGGCGCGATCCCGCTAAAATCAATTGCTACGCGACGTCGCACATTGGTCCGGGCGGCTGTTCTAGCAGTTCATGAAGCTTCCAGCACTATTTGGAAGTTTAAGGGTATATCAATGTAGGTTGTTGCACTCGTTTTGACGTCAGCTACAATATTAATGAAGTCTAAAATATATATTGATTTGTAAAACATTAAAGGTGACCTTGACTTCTTATAGAATAAACCTATTTTAAACAATTTTCTGGTTTAAAACACTTTTTTTCATGTTCAATTTTGACATAAAAAATAATCTATAATGGTAGTCATAAAATGTTGATTTTTAAATGCATGTACAATTTTCAATAAATATTATTAAATTAATCGTTTCTGTGACACTTCAAACAATAATAATTCCTGAAAAAGGACGAAGGTGGAAATGATCCTTGCGGCGTCATACCAGGAAACGTATACTGAATTATATTCAGTGTATTCCAATTTGAAAAAATGCGGAACTATTTGGACCTCAAAAGATATTCCATATCAAAGGGGAATCACTTCGACAACTTTCATTAATCCATTAAGAATTACTTATTTAATAAATAACGAACTGTAATTCTAAATTGGAGGTATGCATTTTCAATGTAAAAGAATGCTTTTCATTAAAAAAAAATTGTTTTGGAAATATTAAATTGGTTCGGCAGGGTTCACGAAAGAAAATTAGTAATTATTTCGATCGAAAATCATTCACAAAGTGTTAATTTTATTATTGTTTAATTATTATTATTATTATTATTATATATGGACCGAGGTCCTTTCATACAAATGTGTACAGTTTTGACAGTATAACTGATATAACAAAAAGAAGACATGACAAAAAATCTTGACATAAAATCTTAACCTAAGTCTTAACTAAAATTTACATAAAAATGGACCGTGCGAAACTAAACAAATACAGGTACGATTAACATATAGTATTGCGCAATTTTGTTTTGAATGCCTGTCACGTGCCATTAAAAAAATCGATATTGTTATAAAATATGTTAGAGCAAGCAATAATGCGATTTAATGGATTTCTTATTCCATATGAGGATTTGGATTTCATTGTTTGAAATCCTGCTCTCGTTCTCAAAACAGATAATTTTTTAATTAGAAATCCAATTATACTTCTATAATCTCCTCCACTAAATAAATATACATTGAAATTGAAAATCAACTGAAAAGCATCGAAAACATCGTTTATTTCACATTTGCCATGTTGGGGGGCCTGAGAAGCCGGTGATTAACGATTTTACAGTTAACATGGAATAAGTACAAGCGAAAATTGGAAACAGACGGTGTCTCCGGCCCAGGACTCAAGGGTTAAATCGATCAGATTTGAAAGGCGAGAGCTACGGGTAGAGCTCTAGGATTGCCGGCGAGCTATTTCTGGCTGTTGAACTCGCGGAGAACCGAGAGGTTCAATATCAATGGGCAATTCCCCGGCGCAATCCCGGTGCATCGGAGTTCGGCGAACTCCGCCGATGAGTCTGCAGTCTGCAGCTTGCAGAACCGGGGTTGCACGCGCGCGGTCTAAGCTGGTCGCCGGCGATTAGTAGCGTGTCGTACCGAGAGGTTTCCTCGTAACGATGTCAAGGCCGTGACCTAATGCGAGGTCGTTGCCCCTCGTCGCGTCTTTCTCTCCCTCCTTTATCCCCCTGCTGCCCCTTTACCCCCCACCAGGGATCGCTTTTTTTCTCTCTCTCTCTCTCTCTCTCTCTCTCTCTCTCTCTTTCCCCCCGCGGCCTAACCGACAGCATAATCGCGAAGTTCGCCGTGAGAAACTTCTCTTCCAGTTTGGCCGACGCCGTGGAAAACCTACCATCATTCGCGATGCGAAAAAAACTGGTTTCTCAATAATACCAATTGATGTTTCCCTACTAATTTTGTTTTTTTTTTTCAACTAGGCCTGCTCCAGTGCTACAAGTCACGCTGCATAACTCAGAGGACTTCATTCTCTTTGGAATATTATTCTCGATTTATCGTGAAATATTTTTTGGCCCAATTGCCGTGTCGATGAACTGCCCCTTTCGAAACCCGCCCCTCACTCACGTTACTCGATCACCTTTTTCTCTCGCCACTATTTCATCGTGTGTCGCTCGACGATGAGTCACGCGAGCTTCATTCACGTTTGGATATTGTGCGCGAACGCTTTGGTTTCTCTACAATTGCGGCTTTGATTAGAATTGCTTCATCCCCTACTGGAAACGTTGAAGTATTTTCATTCAGAATTGTCTGAGATTTTAAATATTTGTTTGTGCATGTGTTACGACGAAAGTGGTGTATGTTTAATTTTTTTATTGAAGGTAAATAGAAGCGTTTGAGATTTTTGAATACTTCCCCCAGCATCGATTACGACAATAATCGTATGCAATTTTTAAAGTGAAAACATCTTTAGACGCACCGCGTACACAATTGCTGGGCAGTGAATGAGTTTGATCCGTCACGCTCCGAGGTGAAACGCTATTCGGGTAAACACGGGGGGGGGGGGGGCCGACGTTTTCACGTCGGTATTGGTCTGATTATATTATACTTCGTTTAGTTCCGGTTCTAACCGCATTGCATTATACAGAAACCGCGTTGCAAGAGAGTTTACTGTATTGTATTGTCTTCTCCAGGTGGAGGCACCGTTTCCGGCGATTCGATCGACAAAACCGAACCTCGCATCCTCTCGCTCGGGGCGTGAATGGATCCCCGCGATTCACATTAAGGTCTCGTAGAAGTCTCCCTCGATAAATATGCGACACGCATGATCCCCGAGGAATCGTAGGAAGTTCTCTCTCCGCGGCGCGGCGCGGCGGTTGCATTCCGGCGGGCATCGGCCGATTAGGATCGGTGTCGGTGACCCGGCGCGCGGCCAGTCGCGATCGAACACCACCATAATTAAGTCGCATCGGAATCGGACACCGTTGCGCCGCTAATCTGCATGATAAAAGCAGCTGGCCGTCATTGAACACCGATAATCATCGGCCAACCGACGCCTATTATGTTCGCGAGTCCGCGGCGATACTTATCGATCGTTGTCGCCGGCCTAATTGAATGCGCTGGGAGGAATAGATTTTCTAGAGCGCGTAGATCCTTCCCCCGTCGACGATCGTTACCTGATCTCGCCTACGGTGTTACATTCGATCCTCCATCTCTGTCCGATCATTATCTTTTACAGGTCGAAAGGTGAACATTTAGAAGAACGACAGACGAAGACTGAACTTGTACGCGTATCGTTCGAAAGACCTGTTTTTAGTATTGCTTTGTCGAACATGATCATAAATATCGATCTGTACATATGACGAAGTACGTATACAGTTTTGCGGATCAGAATATCTTGACATTGTTCTTGAGTGGGCTGAGAGTTTATGGCACCTATAAATGTCTATAATTGTAAACGAACTCCTGTACGATTTCCGTGTCCTGCGATTAATGAACACAATTTTTACATTGCATTAAGATCCTGGGTTTAACGATGCCATGCAAACGGGCCATAAACAAAGACTCGGGAATTGTTCAGTTTAATTTTTTGGTCGCCCGTGTATGTCTGAAGAAATGAATGCAACGCGATGTGTGTCTGACTGCTGTCAGCAACCCCTAACACAAGACTAGATCCCGAAGATAGAGGATCAAAGACGCGAGGGATAATAATCTGGTCGATCCGGGGAGCGGGCAGGATCGGTTTTCGACAGGCGAGATCGATAATCCTGAATTCTTCCGCTATGATGCCTTTCCACGAGGCTGTGTCATTGCACCAGCGTGCAGGAGTAACGGGTTGCATACAGAGTAGAGGATGAAGGGGCTAGGCACCCTCATGCACGCATGCACAATGCTCGAGGAGGGTGCAACAACCTCCTCCACCTTGGAACTAGGAAGAGGAGAAACGGGCAGAATGAGAGGAGAGGACAGTGGCCAGAGAGAAAAAGGGAGAGAGAGAGAGAGAGAAAAGGGGAGAAAGAGAGAGAAAGACAGAGGGAGAGAGAATATAAGTCTACAGTCGCGTTTTCAAGCATGCGTCCGTCTGCGAGCAGGAAACACGGGGGAATGAAATATCACGGACAGATGAATTGTTTTTTCCTTTTTCCCCTCCCCCTTTCTTTTGCCCGACAATGAGGAGGCATTAACGTCTGAGGAAGGCGTAGACGAGCGTCTGCGAGCTCCTCTCTCGCGGTATCTGTGCAGCACACCGGGTGGCAACGAAGTACCTGCCTCTCGAGACCTTCTAGAACAGGTGGCACGACGGGATTCCATCTCGATCCCGCTTTATTCTCGAACCTCGAGTATCGATCGTCTCCGGTCGCTTCGGGATTCGTACGTGTTCCCATCACCCTCTAAAACCTGGTTCTACGAAACTCCTGAACAGATTGATTCTTGGAGTTCAATCTAGTTTGCACGTTCAGTGCCAAACTTGAGACTCTCTCCTCTGAGACACTATTAAAAGTTACTACGCTATACCTAATACAATATTGTTTAACTAGAAGAGCCTTGTAGGCTTTGGCACGATCGGAACGCGTCTCAGGTGCGAAGAAACGCTCCAAAAAACCCGCAAAGTCGTCGAGCGTTGCGCTTCGCGCATTGTCGCGTCCTTTGCCCGTTAATTCCGGCGGAAGGGAAAGCAGTCGTCGTCGGGGCGGAATGGGAAACGTTTACTTTATCGTTACAATAATAATATATATATACCAGCAGTCCTTCTCGGTTTCTCTCCCTCTCTCTCTCTCTCTCTCTTTTTCTCTGTTACAGACTCGCTTTTATTATTCGGTTTGGAGCGGTGGTGCGTTCTCGTTCGCTTAGAAAAGTTCGCGTATATAGCCTGGCCGGGCGGGCTCGGTGCAGCCGCGAGCAAGAATATAAAGCGTTTTATGGGTCTGTCTGGCGTACGAGCTGACTCGTGTTAAGGCCTTTAGCCCCCGGAGAGTCCTCGAACCTCTGTTCGCCGGCAGGACTCCAGCTCCGGGGTCCTTGCGCCCATCTAGCTCTCCTCGCCGCGATTCAGAGCAAAACGCGGCCTCTCTTCCCTCCCTTTCTCACTCTCTCTCACTCTCCTCTTTCTCTTTCTGGGCTTGTGCTCTCCTAGCCGGCCGTTCGCCTTACTCCCCATCATCTCTTCTCCTCTCCCTCCTCTCTCTCTCTCTCTCTCTCTCTCTCTCTCTCTCTCGACGAACCTCTCTCGGTTCTTCCCGGCTGTCCATAAACCCGAGGAAGCCGCTATAAATCAGGCCGTTTGTCGAGGAATGAATCGCGTTCGCGGTTCGTTAGAAAATTACCGCGCGCTCCTTGGGAGCGGAGAGAGGATGCTCCGCAGGATGACAAACGAACCGGAAGCGACGCTCGGATTCCGAGGGACCCGGTCAACGAGCTTCGGGAACCCTGACGGATCGTCTCTACTCTACTAAGCTTTTTCGTTCCTTGGCTTTTCCGCCCGGCCCGTCGCGTGGCTGATACTCTCGACAAACGAGCTTCGAACATTCAGCTTCGAGGGTTCTTCGACACGGAATTTAACGGAATTCCCTGTGTCGATTAGTCCCCTGGATTGACGAGGAGATCGTTGAAGGACTTCGAACAATGTTTTGGATAAAGCTTTTTACGTTTGTTGTTGTAAATTTGGCTCTCCTTACCATCAACTTCATAGTATTCGCTGGTGATCTTGTACTCGGGTATCTATCGCATCGAATTTACGCGAAATTCCTTTGAAATTTCCACGGTTCGATTGAATTGACACAATAGTGAAGAGTACATGGTAATTATACAGAAAAGGGTACACCTAACAGATTTTAATGAAGCGCAAATATGTTCGAGAATTCATAATTCTAAGCAACTTTTTCCTGTACGTGTTACCGCCGCTCGGTCTTTGTTTCCGAGATATTTATAAAAATTGTTTTCGTGCTCTTTCTTTTCGTTCGAATTCATAGAAGGATGCCTTCACATGTTTCACGTTTCAGTTTATACACACGAAGAGACAAAAAAAAATACAACTGACAATTACCTTCGATATTCCAGACGGTATACTTCAGTAAATGAGACAAACCAGTAGAATGGAACATACTGGGTGTCTCAGCTGAAGGAGGCCACCTAGATGGCACAGAAAAATATTTATGGCATAATTTAAATGGTATCGAAGTATCGATAATATCATAGAAGAAGAATTTCTTTTGTCCGGTTATTTTTTCATAGTTTTTTCAAGCTCATCGTTATTTTTTATCGGGAAAACTTTTTTCTTATTCCATCTTGTTAATAACTTAAGCATATTCAAATGTATTTTGTCGGCCGCTATAAGATGGAATAAAAAAAAGTTTTCCCGATAAAAAAATAACGATAAGCTTGAAAAAACTATGAAAAAATAACCGGACAAAAGACATTGTTTTTCTATGATATTCCTCCTTCGATACCATTTAAATTATGCCATAAATATTTTTTGTGTCATTAAAACTAGAGGAGATATTTAGCTGGCCTCCTTCTCAGCTGGGACTCCCTGTATATCCATGTGATAGAACATAATCCAGTAGATTTGTACCCGGCACGGATGCAATTCGAAGTTTCGATCCTCTAGGATCAATAGTTGAGGAGCTATGGTCGCTTAGAGTTGAGCATTTTTGACAGGTAAGGGCGCCGCCATATTGGTTTGTAGTGACGACCACGAGCCGCTTACCTTGCCGTTCTGTATCATAGAAGGTGGATCGCAGTTCGAACATCTAATGTAACTTGATTTATATTGTAAGAAATAATTCTTCATTAAAATTACGTTTGCACAAAATTTTCGAGTTTGAGGTCATTTCAAGGTCATAGTATAGTACACTGTTAAATTCGTCTCGACGTCAGAAACAATCCTATGACGTCCAAAACATATAGTGCCATTTAAAAAGGTCAAGGTGACCTTTACTTTTTTACGTAAAAAACATTTTGGTAATTATTTACAAAAGCACCACCCTCTCCGATTTTGATAAAATTTATATATGATATAGATATGGACATTTTGAACAACTTTTTCCTGTTCCAATATACGGGGGTCGCTTTTAGTTTTCGAGATATTTGCAAAAAACTATCGCGAATACTGTATTGAATTTTTCGCATTCCTGGACACTCCGCTGCAACGTAGACCTGTTTAGGTGCGGCGTTTGTTTACATTTTGACGCTGTAGAGATAAGAGAGAAAACAGGGGGGGCGGAAAGGGCCAGCCTGACACCACACGCACCCACTGTTTCTAAATTATACTCTAGATTCTTACGTATTTTCACGTGCTGATTACAAATATGATAGTGAAAATTGGTGCAAATGTTAATTTCTTAACGGAAACCTTCTTTTTAAAAACACTGGGTGCGTGTTAAGCACAGGGTGGGTGTGTGTGGTGTCAGGCTGGCCCTTTCCACCCCCCCTCTGTTTTCTCTCTGACACCACACACACACACGCACCCAGTGTTTTTAAAAAGAAGGTTTCCGTTAAGAAATTAACATTTGCACCAATTTTCACTATCATATTTGTAATCAGCACGTGAAAATACGTAAGAATCTAGAGTATAATTTAGAAACAGTGGGTGCGTGTGGTGTCAGGCTGGCCCTTTCCGCCCCCCCTGTTTTCTCTCTTATCTCTACAGCGTCAAAATGTAAACAAACGCCGCACCTAAACAGGTCTACGTTGCAGCGGAGCGTTCAGGAATACGAAAAATTCAATACAGTATTCGCGATAGTTTTTTGCAAATATCTCGAAAACTAAAAGCGACCACCCTATATTGGAAACGGAAAAAGTTGTTTAGAATGTGTTGCTGCATAACATATATAAATTTCATCAAAATCGGAGAGGGTGGTGCTTTTGTAAATAATTACCAACATTTTTTCAGATTTAAGAATATGCGAACATGTAGCTCATCAAGTACTGAGAAACTTTTGTCTAAAACATTTTTTAATTGCACTACTGGTGCCTAAAAAATGGTGACATAACTTAACGGATACACCCTGTACATGAATTTTTAAATATACGTTAAATAATTACAAAAGAGTAATCGATTTCCTAATTGATCGAAAAGAGATTAGGTAATAACCTAACCCAGACCTAAGCCAGGCCGTTCTACTATGTAGCAGCTACAGTTTTGCAAGAATATCGCAGAAACTAAAGCCGAGTATCAAAATCGGTGAGGTGCACCCTTTTCTGTATAATTACCGAATACATATTAAAGATGCGTATTAATTCGAGAACGATGCGATATATACCTCCAACAATAAGTAGATTCTCCCGAATACGATACGCCTTGCGATCTGCTTACCTGCAAACAGAAAAGAGACACTGAATTAACACTCTGAATCGACAAGACAGCTATAAGAGGAATATGCACAGCTATAGACTACAAACAAACTACTTCATGGTTCGTATAAGAGTCAGGAGATAGTCAACTCCGTCAACGAAGTTGGCTCCCCTCGTCCCTCGGAAAAATCCTCTTTCCCCCTCCTTCCCTAGTTGCATTTATGGTTGGCCAACAGTGGCCAATGGTTGAGAGTTGTTTGAGATATGGTTAGCGGTTTTTTTGTCTACAAATCCCCAACATAGCCGTGGAAATATCAGAAGATTGCACGAGTTCAAGTCCGATTTGAAAATAAAATTCAATGGTTAAATTTTAAAGAATACAGTTTTATTAATCAACTATATAGTCACCATTCTTTTCTAATTGTAGAAAATAAATGTAGGAGATGTATGAATATAATTTTAATTGTAGAAAAGTACAGTTCGCGACATTTCTGAAAATCCAGCACGAACTTATGCAATCATCTAATACATTGTTTATATACAGGGTGTCCATTTGAAAACTTTCCAGCCGAATATCTCGAAAAGTATGAAAGGTATTGAAAAATACGCGTAAAACACGTGTCCAAGGATTTCGAGGGGGAAAGAGAGGGGCAGTATCAGTTTTTTTATTTGGGTGGCGTCTTCAAGGTCAGTTGAATGTCAACTCTGTTTTTTCAAATATGGAAACCTGCGGATAAAAAAGTATGCTACGAAAATCGCTGGTCTTTTTACGTACAATAAGATCCCATAATAAAAAAAATGTAGGTTTCCATTTATATTTATTTTATTCCAATTATATGTATACATATATACTTATGATATACTGTATAGATAACCCTAAAAGAGAAGATCAGAAGAATATGTTAGCAGGCCTCGTGAGCCGTTCGTATTATAATGGCGTTGATCCTTCGTGGGCCCACCTGAATAAGAAGGCGACATTCTAACGGCTTGCCAACCATAAATGCTACTAGGGTTAGTCTATCGAAAGTCGTTTACCTATAGCTCACGTGCAATAACTAATATTATGATCGGCATTTTAACCCTTCAGGGGCGACTGTCACTTTGCTTTTCTATGATCAATGTTATATGATGTTACAGAGATGTAACAATACTTTCTTGACGATTTAGACTTTTCGATAGTTTCGCTAATAATACATGGGAACACAGTGCACCCAGAACAGAGTTGGGCAGGAATTAATTACATGAGTAATTAATTACATCTTCAATTACAATTACATGTAATTGTAATTGGAATTGCAATTACTTTCGCTCAACCAGTAATTGTAATTGCGGACCACAATTACAATTACAGTGATTCGTCAAGTAATTGCAATTACCAATTACAATTACATGTAATTGTAATTATATTTCTGCAATTCCAAATTACAGTAATTGGCAAGTAATTGTAATTGTAATTGAAATTACATTTTGCCCAACTCTGACCCAGAACCTGTGATTCTCTCTATCGGATCCCTCTCGGTTGGTTCTCCTTTTTCTCTCCCGGTGCTCTCTCAGTTCTCGACGGAAACCGCGTTAATGCCCCCGATTTCCCAATCCCTTCCGGCCAACCCCGTTCGGCGCGTAGCAAACCGCAGCGAGAAGCAAAAGCAAAGGCTATCGAGAGGCATAGCCGGTGACTCATTGCCAGTTATCACGAAACCGGCGCGGAGCGGCGCGCCGAGCCGAGCCGAGCCAGCCAATCATCCATCGGCCGGGTTCAATGCACTTTCCGTTGTTTTCGCGAGCCGGTAAACAGCCGCGAGCCGCCGCCGCCATCGAGCGAGCAAGCGTTTCGTTTCGATCCGATTCCTTTCTCCTTAGTTCCTTGGGAAAACAACCGATGCCTTGATCGATACCGACTGCTGCTCCCTTTCCTAACGCCGTTTCCTTCCTCCGTTTTCCGTCCACGCTTATTCGTCCCATGATTTCTACATTTATCCAACAAAAATCGGCTACGTCCAGCGGTAAAACAACAACAAAATAGAATTTTATTCAGATTTCACCCTTAAGTAGTAGATCTGTGATTGACATTTTCGTTCTTTCCTATTTGCCTCATTTGCGTACCCTTCTGTTAGAGTCCAATATTAAAATCATGAAACTTTTATTAGGAAATCTGTGAGATTTATTACAACGTATTGTACATTGCAGACTATAGTGAATAACGAGAACGTTAATAACATTGTCAGAGGAGAAGGAAGAAAAGAGTACTCGTGAAACTATCAACAAGATTAAGATATCCGAAAGGCCGTCTATAGAAAACTTAGTTCGATGAAGAAAATTGACAACGTACATAATTTATACTGTTCGAAATCCTCACCACCTCTTTATTATACTGGAAGGGATTAACGAAAGTTTGTTTTATACGCTAGAAAATTATATCAGAGAAATTCTTCCCTCTATGTTACCGGCGCAACGAACTTTGCCATTGTCTGCATAGTACTACGAAACGAGCCGTTTTATTTTAATTCGACGCTAAAACGTGTCGCGGTTTTTCGGCATTTTTGCCATTTCAATTGGAAGGCGAAACTGCGCGCGGTTAGGGTTGGTATCGCGATGGTTTAGATGCCGGTGTGCAATTACGGGTGAAAAGGGAACGTTTGAACGGGCCCGGGGGCGAACACACAACGCCACGTATCCCGATTGTTCGCATAACAGTTCTCTTTGGGTTCGTAAAGTCTCGTGAATGGCGCACACGTGCTCCCGTGCCACGGATAGAAATTCTTTCGCTTGGACTCGCGTGATCGCAACAACGCGTGCGAACGAAACTTACGTAACCGGCTCGCAACACCGAAATTCCAACGATCGCGTACCTTGTGCAACCATAAATCCCGGCGCGAGAGGCTCGGGCACTCGCGTGACCGCACCCTTCGCCGATTATCAGCCGTACAAATGTAACGATTGCCGGCCGCCACGACCAAATTAATTCGCGCGACCACGGCTTGGTGGTTTTCACGACTTTTACTCCACGAGACCCCGCCCCTCCTCTCTCTCTCTCTATCTCCCCCTTTCGCTCGTTCTTGGCGATCAGTAATCCTTATCTCTCCGATATTTCGTATCACCACTCGCAATGGTTCCAAAAAGACCTGTTTCAAGCTATGAGCAGCAGTTCTCCGAGTTCACTGCTTTAGAAATTCAAGGCTCTGAGAATTTTTCTCGAAACTTCACTCGAAATGTCAGGCCCCTGAAAAGTCGGAGCTTTGAGAATTCACAGATTTAAGGGTACAGAGCGTTGACAAATCGTGGCCCTGAAACTCGCGGCTTCGAAAATTTCAGTCTCTGAAAATTTGGGCTTTGAGAGTTCAGTGATTTGATAATTCGAGGCTCTAAAAATTCAGGGCTCTGCGAATTCAAGGCTATAAACCTTCGAAGCTCTGAGAATTCAGAGATTCGAGATTTCGGAACTTTGAAAGTTTGTGAAAATTTGAAGACTTTCAGATGTTCCAGCCGGATGCTGCCGGGTATCTGTACATCGTATCAGCTGTGGAACGCCGCCGGTGCAGAATAGAAAATCTGAATTCAGAGATTTTAGATTTCGGAACTTTGAAAATTTGTTGACTTGAGAATTCGAATTCACGGGTTGAAATCAAATCAATCATTAGTTCTTGGAAGACTTTCAGATGTTGCAAAACATGTCGCCGGTTATCTGTACATCATATCAGCTGTGGAATGCCGCCGGTACACAATAGAAAATCTGAATTCAGAGATTTTAGATTTCGGAACTTCGAAAATTTGTGGGCCTGAGAATTCGGGCCTTTAAAAAAACCCGAGAATTCACAGGTTGAAATCAAATCAATCATTAGTTCTTGGAAGACTTTCAGATGTTGCAAAACATGTCGCCGGTTATATCTGTACATCATATCAGCTGTGGAATGCCGCCGATACGCAATAGAAAATCTGAATTCAAAATAAATTTACAATTGCTTGCCAAGTGACAAAGGCTTGGGAGAAGGAGGGGGGGGGGGGTATATGAAGAATCGAGCGATTTAAAACATGAAATACAAATTCCGAAAGAAGGCGTTCTGCGTATCGGTGCATTTCAGGTTGTGGTTCGCGAACGGTGGTTGTTGGCGGCGTAACAGGTCGAAAAATTAGATAATCATCGGCCGGTGAGTGGCCCGTCGAAAAAGAAGGCGGGCACGGGTGTCCAGATGCTGAATAGAGGGCAGCCAGGCGGGCAGTCAGTCAGCCCAGTCAGCCAGTTAGCCAGCGAGCCGTGTATTTTCTGTACAGGCGTAGAGAGAGAGACGCGTTTTTCTGTGTACACGACACGGTCGAGAGGTATGTGACCGCGGCTGGCTCTCTCGCCAGCCACCAGATAGATAGATAGCACGCGGCGAGATTGTATCTGGGAGTTCAGAGACCTCGCGGACTTCTTGCGCCACCGCTTCATACACATAATACATTCACGAGTGATAAGCTGGCACGCGGACGACTCGCGGTGCCCCGCCAGTTATATCACCAGCCAATAATGTCCATCGTTCGACAGTGCCAGTACTCCTATACATATTATATCCGTGCATATGTGTTGTATATGTATATATATGTATATACACGCGTTCTCAAAGTGTCAGTCGGTGTGTCGGTGCAAAGCCGCACAATGCGCCCATTGTAATTGCTCCCGGCTGATAAGTACGCGCCAGGCAAACTTACCCCTTCCCGAGCCGATAATCGACCGCCTACAGAAACAACCGGTCACAGAGAAACAGCTAGAAAGTCTCCTACCACCTTGCTTTCTTTCCCCACTCTCAATCTTCGGAAATTCGCGATTCTCACCCTGGGACGCATAGCGGCTCAACTACCTTCGCCAAAGTTCCCTTGCGCAAGCACCACGGTTGCGAAAGTTGACTAATGAAGTTCGGGAGAACTGAATCGGGTGTCTGCAACTCTGATGTCGGTGCCCAACATTTTCTACGACGTCCAATGACGACGTCAAAGTCGTCACGGTCGTCGCAGTTTCTAGATCTAACGGGTACATTTACGTCCGAGATGGAAGTCGATTTATAATTGTCTGAAGAGCTGAAGTTCACAGCAGTTTTGCTGTTTATCGGCAAGACTATTTACTATTAGACATTTCTGAACCTACTCCCATATGATTATGTTGCTTTTGCAATAGAGAATCGATAAAGTTAGTGCCATTTTAATCGATTCTTATACATTCTTTCATCATCTTTATATTCTTACATCAATGTTTATAAACAAATCGTATATTTAACAAAACGTGTAACACAAGCGATGTTCAATTAACGACTGACAAATTTTCCACACGAAAACGCCCTCTCATGCACACTCATCGCTTTATTTCGTTCAACCAATTTACTTCATACATTTTGCCTCTGACTCGTTATGTTACTTTCGCACGTTTGCAAATTTCTGTGCTTTAAGAAACGACCTAACCGCAGAGTTGGGCATTAATCGATTAAAATTTTAATCATGGTTGATTGATTCATGTGTACGATTGAAAAAAGAGATCTACGAAAAATTGACGATTGTTTCAATCGATTGATGAAGTTGATCTCCAATCGTTGATTAAAAAAGAAATCATCGAAAAATCGACGATTGTTTCAATCGATTGATGAAGTTGATCTTCAATCGTAGATTAAAAAAGAAATCATCGAAAAATCGACGATTAATTCAATCGATTAATGAAGTTAATCGTCAATCGTTGATTAAAAAAAGAAATCATCGAAAAATCGACGATTAATTCAATCGATTGATGAAGTTAATCGTCAATCGTTGATTAAAAAAAGAAATCAACGAAAAAAAAACATAAACGCACATAAACAGAGTTTGTATTATAGACCAAATGACAATACACCTAAATTGAGTATTCATACAGTTTTGATTTCATATTTCATTTCGAAATTTCAGCAGTTAATCATTAATCAATTATCCGATTGACGATTAATAATCGTTAATCGCAATTAACGACAATATAGAAATTTAATCGTTAACCGCAATTAACAACAATGTAGACATTTAATTCGTTAACCGCAATTAACGATTAATAAGTATTTAATCGTCAATCGCAATTAACGACTAAACTAGGAGATTAATTGTGAATTGTGATTAACGATTAAAGTAGAAATTTAGTCGTAAATCGTTGATTAAATTTTTGCCCAACTCTGCCTAAACGCAGATTAGCAGAGGACGCTGAGAGAGTCGATTTTTCGTTGGGTTAGGGTAACCCTGATAAAGAAGGAGGAAGAAGAAGTAAAAGGATCCGACGAGCTGGATACGAGGAATATGTGGTCGAATTAACTATAAATCAGAGCGAATTCAGGCGACGCGATTTATGGCCGGGCCCCGATCGGACTCCGCAGCCTTCTTTGAACTGTATTTCTCTCGCGGTGCACCATAAATACGATAGCCGTGAAGAATAGGGACGGCCGTAAAATTCAAACGGTCTGCGCCAGCCACGATTCCGCCTCGTTATGGCTATAATATAGTATCTATTAGCGCAGAAAATCTCGAAGGGGTCTTTTCAGTTATTGACACCGGATACCGGCTCGTCTAACGTTCAACCGGCGAAGTTGCTGCTGCTGTCTTTCGCGATTTAAACGCGCGAAAATCGTTCGAACATTTTCTCCTACTTAACTGGCTTCTTGTTCCTTATTTATCGTTCTTAGATACTATCACTCTTCTCACGGACGCGCACAGTGGTCCGGATGGCTGATCTAGCAGTTCATTTGGTAGAAAATGCTAATACTTATTTGACCTATAATTTATGACTTTATAATATTGAAGCTGATTTCAAAACAAATCCAACGACCTACATTGTTATACCCTTAAACTTCTAAATAGTGCTGAAATCTTAACGAACTGCTAGATCATTCGCCCGGATTACTGTGAGACGCTGGTAAGAAATTATGGGACACCCAGGGAGTGAATGAAACGAAGTGGAAAAACCTTGAAAATCAGATGTTACCTTTTCTGTTAGATTTTCCGATTTTCCTACTCATTTTACTGGGTGTACAAATTAATTACATATTATACATAATATACATTCTGTTCTCGAAAATAACTGTCATCAGAAACCACGAATTAATTTATACTATATGTATGTATACATTTGTCGACTACCGTGGAAATTTGGTCCTTCCAAGGATTAAGGGAAAAAAGTATCCAGGAACATCTTTCAATCCTCCACCTCTTATAACTTTTTCTCTAATTTCCTAAAAGAAAAAGGAGTCCAACGATCTTCCAGCTCAGAATCCACAGTTCTGATGGCTAAGGGTATTCCTTGAGATCCAAAGGATCCAGGAAAGATCTCTCGAAGAACTTTCTCCGAATGTCCACTCTGAAAGAAACTAAATCGTTTAGACAAACCGGAGGTAGCTACGCCCACGCGATCGAACGAGAGAGTCGACTTCCAGACAACTTTCCCAATCCCCTGAAAAGAGCCAGCAACTCAACGATCCAGCTTAGACTGTGCACCTTTGCCCCCTGTCGCTGGCAATTGTCAGACTTGTATACCACGAATTTTCTTCCATCTCTTTCGAAATTAAAACACATCATTATCATGAAGGAAATAGCTATTTTCTATGCGTTTGTGTAACAAGAAGAACTTCGGTATTATTGTTATGACAGCGAGATATTCGGAATTTTGGGAATTAAGAGCTCTGAGAATTTAGAGTTTTGAGAATTTTGGGCTTTTTGAGATTTCGGGGCTCTGAGAATTTGGAGCTTTAGGAATTTGGGGCTTTGGGAGTTTGGCCTGCGAACTCGGAGCTTCGAAAATTCTGAGGTCTAAAGTCCACAGGTATCCAAATTCAGGGCTTTAGGAATTTGGGGCTTTGAGATTTCGTGGCTCTGAGAAATCGGAGCTTTAGGAATTTGGGTTCTTGAGAATTTTGGGCTTTGAGATTTCGGGGTTCTGAGAATTTGGAGATTTAGAAATTAGGGCTTTGACAATTTGGCCTGCGAACTCGGAACTTCGAAAATTCTGAGGTCTAAAAATTGTCCACAGGTATCCAAATTCAGAGTTTTAGTAATTTGGGGTATTGGAAGTTTAGAGCCTTTAGAGTTTGGGACCTTGACAATTTAGGTGTTTTGGGAATTTGGAGCTTTAGGAATTTGGGGACTCTATCTAGTGATCTATATGAAGACGATACAGCTTGATTAAGTTCTGAACCAAGCAGGAATTTTTCCAGACGAAATAGATAATTTGGTCAATTAGGATTCAGTTTCCACGTTCCGAAAAATTGGTGTTTTGCGCGAAGATCCGCGGTCCACCGGTTGGTTATTGACGCAAGGGTTAATTAACTGCGCGAAGCGAGTGTGACCGTTGACTCTACCGCTGTCGCGTCTCGAATTCAGTCCCGGAACGCCTCTAAAAATATCGATACACACCAGAACGATCTGTCGGGCAGCACCGGTCGACTGAGAACCGCCTGTCGTTTTAATTTGAACGGGACCGAAGGAACGGGAGGAACGGCTGGGCCGGGTCTACGTCTGCTCCAAAGGAATCCAAGCGATGCGGCCTTCGATGCCCCCGGTTATTAATCCGAGCCCTATGAATTCGTATTCGAGGCTAGGGGCATTGTTCGCCGAGGAACGCGCCTCATCCGATATGCAGTTCGGTGCAATTGTTCCCTATATACACGCATCCGTAAGAAAAACTGCACCACACACACTCTCACTGCACCGGACTATTTTCGGACCTTCAACTTCGCTGAATCTTCCACTGTTTTAGTTGAACTTTGGGGATTGGGAACTCCGAGACTGAGAATATGGAATTTTAGAGATTACGAGTTTCTCGGAAATTTGGGGACCTAAGCATGGGCGGATTTGAAAATTTCAGGCCTAATAATTTGTGACTCTAACAGATCGGGGTTCAGGAATTTCGGGTTCTAAGAATTTGGATCCTTGAGAGTGTGACGCCTTGAGAATTCAGGGCTCTGTGGATCTGGGGCTCCTAGAATGCGAAGCTTAAAAACCCGGGGCTTCGCAAACTTGTAACTCGAAGAACCTGAACTTTGGGGATTGGGAACTCCGAGACTGAGAATATGGAATTTTGGAGATTACGAGTTTCTCGGAAATTTGGGGACCTAAGCATGGGCGGATTTGAAAATTTCAGGCCTAATAATTTGTGACTCTAAGATATCGGGATTCAGGAATTTCGGGTTCTAAGAATTTGGATCCTTGAGAGTTTGAGGCCTTGAGAATTCAGGGCTCTGTGGATCTGGGGCTCCTAGAATTCGAAGCTTAAAAACCCGGGGCTTCGCAAACTTGTAACTCGAAGAACCTGAACTTTTGGGATTGGGAACTCCGAGACTGAGAATATGGAATTTTGGAGATTACGAATTTCGGAAATTTGGGGACCCAAGCATGGGCGGATTTGAAAATTTCAGGCCTAATAATTTGTGACTCTACGATATCGGGATTCAGGAATTTCGGGTTCTAAGAATTTGGATCCTTGAGAGTTTGAGGCCTTGAGAATTCAGGGCTCTGTGGATCTGGGGCTCCTAGAATGCGAAGCTTAAAAACCCGGGGCTTCGCAAACTTGTAACTCGAAGAACCTGAACTTTTAAAAAGTTAGGGCTCTGAAAAATCTCGGTCTTCGGACAAAAAGTCAAATACTGTTTTTCCCAGGGTCTAACGTCGGGTAAGCTAGAAGAAGGATTCTCTGGGGCTTGGGGCGAGGGTAGGAGGAAGCAAGGAAAAAGGACGAGGAAGCAAAATGTCAGCTCAGACACGTGGCTCGATTTAGCCATGGACAAGGACGCGGCCCAACATCGTTGCAGCGGTGGATGGTGCGCGCGGGCGAGCGGTAGCCGGAAAGAATAAGCGTATACCTTCGCACAATTTAATCGGGGAGATCAGGTAGATCAGCTGGCGGTGGCAGGGAGTCTGGGGTGGATGTTAGGTTGGTCGGTCGCAGCGGGGATATCGACCCCGGGTTCACCGACCTTTCTCCGCCACCGTTCGACCCCTCCACCTGAACCTTTCTCGCCATCCCCTCGTCGTCCAGCCCTCCCTCTCCCCCTTGTCCCGAATCTCACTCTCTCTCTCTCTCTTTCTCCCTCGGTCTCTCCCCATCTCCGTTCCTCTCTCGTTCTATCCGGCCCCCGGCGACGATCCTCCCTGTTCTCCTCTTCTTCTTTCGCTCTCTCTCTCTCTGCCACCCTGGGCTGACTGCCTGGCTGCCAGCAGCTCTCAACCCTGCCAGATGTCCTCAAACCCGCCGCCACCCTCCATCGATCCCCCGCGAACCCGTTCATTATTATCACGCTGCGGACGCGGACGCGAATTCCGAATTCTGCGACGCCGTTCCGCCAGGTGGAAAGAACGTGGAACGATAAGGACGGTGAGATCGTGTCTGGAGCGTTCATGAGAAAAGGGAGGAATATCGATTTCGGAACAATTTCGAGTCGAACGTGTTCTCGTACGGTACGATGTGTGCTTTTTGCCACTGGCGATATTTTATTGCGAATGGAACGGTTCGATGGTAGACGGTTGCAATTTATGGTGCACAACGGTGCGAAACTAGAGATTGGAAAGTCAATTTTCCGTGGACCCTTTGTTTGTGAAAGAAAAACATGAAGAAACAATCCTCGTCTGCAGCAATCGTGTGATTCCTCTAGTCAAACTACTGAAACTATCCTTTTAACGGATGGGGTTCCAGCTCGGCCTGTCCGGTTTTATTGGTGGACTATCAATATTTGATCGAAACAATGTGGACACATCAATCTTCCATCCCGTGATAATGACTCCCGAAACGGTCGCATACGTGCACGCCGCACGCGAACCTAACCGAACCGCGAAAGCAGAAAGCTCACCGTGCTGGAATGAATAATCCGAGGTGGCGCGGCGGCGAGGTATTCGATCGGAACGGATACGTTTTGTCCGTTTATCCGTCGTGTGTAATAGCAACGAGCTCACCTGAACAGGCTAACTATTAATCACGCGGTTAAAATGCATTTCCAAACACATTTTTTCGCAGTGCATAGTTCTGTGATCGAGAAAAAGAGAAGCAGCGGAAGTTGAAGAGGATCTACGACAGCTTACACGACTGGTGTTAAAAATAATTAAACACACAAGTGCACATTCTTAAAATAAAGCAACCGAACGGTGCTACACACATTAGAATCGCACAAAATCCACAATTATGATAAACGTGTGATTTGCGTGATCGCGCACTTTCTGCCAGGGATGTTGGTATCGTCGAAATATTTCGCAGTGGTTCACAGATATTTCGCTGCACATTCGCAGAGATTGCGAGCCGAAGAATGTCTCGAAGATAGCGGTGGGAGATAATTAATGAACGCCGATAATCGAACACGGATCTTTTCGCCTTGAGCGGGCGTGTACGCGATTTTCGATCGGTCTGGAAAAATTTCGATCGGTTCGAACCGTCGGCCACGATAGAATTTACGGGAATGATACCACCAACGATCGGCATTTAATTACGGGTTTCAAAACGCTGCGTTACCCGGCCGCCACACCGGATCGATGGTATGTGGAAATTTATTCGAGCTCCGATCGATTCGATTCGATTCGTATCGAATTTGTAATGTCATTGATTCATGTTTTAGATACTGGAATTGCTGTTGCTGGAAATCAGTCGGAAAGAAACGGGGAAATTACCTCGAGCGAATTAATTCGCGTGGATTTTATGAACAGATCCGGGGCACGGTTATCGCGCGGATTTATAATTCCGTGTTTGCAAACACGCGAGATATTAATTTTATACACACGGCGCACGATTAGCAGTGTTTTCTTATCCTTAGAGAACTTTCCGACCCCAGCGATCTAGGATCTATTTCTCAAACTGTTAACACTCGATTGAGCTAACTGTTAACACTGATTGCTTGTGTCCCACAAAAAATGATAGGACTATACTGATGATATGATAGCTAATTGTACTGATTACTGCGGTATCGTGCTTCGATCGTACTTTATTTTAATATTATTCCTAAGTTATCATGACATATAAAAATAAAAAATGTTTGCATTGATTACAAGACACAGGAGCCAAATAAATTCATTCTTCTTTTAATAATCTTTTTAAGGTGAAACTAATACACTGGTGGCCTTAAATCTTTTTAATAACTCCACTGTTTTAAATTGTACGTATCCATTTTTGTCATAAATGCATAAAATTCGCAGTCTAATGATTACTACTAAAACTATTCGTATATGGCACTGCAGGGAAGTATTTTTACCCAAAGTGTGCAGTGCCATATACGAATGGTTTTAGTAGTAATCATAATTTTGCATATTCTAAACATACGATAAAGGAAATCAATGAAAAATTCATCAGAGAGTGTATTTTTGTTGAAAAAAATAGGGTGCGTCTAAACTTTTGATACGCAGTGTATTAACGTGTTAACAATTGAAGGGGTGGATGGATAAACGTGTCGAGTAACAAATTGTTTGTTTTCCGTAAAAGAGTTTTTAGCTAGGTATGTTGTCCTTTTTTGATGAATGAAGATAATAACACAGATCAATTACAAATATACATATATATATATATATATATATATATATATTGTTAATCTCTAATACAAAAACCGATAATAATTATTTTCATTCATCAAAAAAGGATAACATATTTTATTCAAAACTCTTTTACAGGAAAGAAACTTGACACCTTTATCCATCTACGCCTTCAATTACTGAAAGGCAAGGTAGCCAATGATGAGTGCAACTGTATGAAAATGGGTCGCATCATTGTTCCAACGTTGGTGGCATTAATGGACGAACGTTCAACGTTCTTGGCATTGAGTTCGAATATTTTGAGCAGCGGAGCAGTTTTGCACAGCGTCGCCCTTTAATTCGAAAAGTTAATAAATTGAAACGTCTCTAATTTGCAAAAAAAAAAAAAATACGTCGATAAGCCAGTGGACTTCTGGAAAAAGGTTATTTGGAGTGATGAGAGTAAGTATGACCCCCCTGTTTGGCCATAAACAACGAACACTGGTTTGGTTGAAGCCCGGCGAAAAGCTTCTTGATAAAAATGTCCAAACAACTGTCAAGCAGATTTTTTACATGAAGATTCGCAGTGCCGTCAAAATTGCCGAGACGAAGCTATTCACAGGGTTTCCGTTTTTTTGGAGGCAGCGCAGGTGTCGACGGTTAGGGATCGTTGACCGAGGGTTTTGCGGCGAGCTGTACATTCGGTTCGGAGCGAGTAGCGGGCCGGGTTGTCCTGAATTCGTTCAGGAGTTGGTTTACGGGTAATCCTGGTCCGCGGGTACAGTTTCGCCACTCGTCTCTCGTGGCGGTTCGCGAGTGCTCGCGCTCGAGCTCGCGCGCGCGTTTAAGCGCTAATAGCCGGGCGGGCAGGCTGGCAAACGGGCATGTCGGTCGTTTCTAAAACGTGCGTAAAAGCGAGATTGTTGCGGGGCGTGTCTTTCGGTTTGCTGAGGTCCCTGCATCCTTTAAAGCCGGCGCAATCAAGTTTTACGGGACCGGCACTTGCCAAACGTCGTTGTTGCCTGTACCCCGCGCCCGGCCTCGCGGTTAGAAAACCGCGGCGCGACTCCGAAACCCGTCACACCGCGCGGTTATTGTTCCACGGAGAGCTCGGTTTTCTGCGGCCCCTACTGTCCTACATGCGTTTATCTTTCCGCGCAATTATCCCCGGAATTCCAGCGCCGGTTCGGATTAGAATTATTAATCGCCGAGTGTTCTCCGTCCGAGGCGCGGCCCGGGGAAAACAAAAATTCGCGTTCTCCGCCGGACGGTTTAATTAAACCGGCCGCGAGCCGTGCCGCGTGGCGATCGGGCTTTATCATTTCGCAAGGCCGTCGCGTCGACGGATAACGTTTAATTAAAAATCGCCGCGCCTCGCCGAGATTCTAAGGATTCCGCGAATAGCGTTTTATCAATTTTATTATTCTCCTCTCTTCTATTTCTTTTTGTGCTTTTTTGTTGGCGATCGAAGAAATTTGATTGGCTGATCGATAGAGGAAAAATATTTGACGGAACAGATTTCGGGGTCTGGATGTCGGGAGGTAATTAAAACACAGCCGACGCATATCGCGCAGCCAGTAATATTATCGAGCGCATGTAAATTGAAACACGATATCAGTTGGCGATATTGTCTGCGACGCATATGCATTCTCATTACGGCTGCATTAAGCTTCGTTCAATTATACGATACACCGTTTGCGCAACAAATCGGAGCACGAAAATTGTTAAATCTCTAGACCGTTAGGTAGACCCCGTGAGCTTCTATCTACATTCGAACATTAATCCAACAGGTTCTATATTTTTGCGAGGACTCGGCTGAAACGTTGCTCCTCCAAGTTATTGTTTCATTAGGTCAGGAATTCATTTAGAATCGCGTATCGAAGCTTGACAAAGTGTCTCAATGAGATCATAACGGGAGAACATAAGAAAAGGATCACAACTGCATTTGATAATCGTTAAAAAATTACAATGTGAAATATCCAAACTTTACTTTAAAGCAAATCTTCTATCCCTCGTGACTCGTCGAACAGAAAAATTGTTAGTTGAAGAGAAAAATCCTTTCATGACAGGTACGCTTAACGAGAACTTCGACAGGGTTAAGGATGTTCGGTCTCTCCGTGTCGGTCGAAATCAATGGAGCCTCGATTCACCGCGGGCCAGCCAATTTTCGCGATTGCGTCGCGGCAGCCACCGCCCTCGTAGTCTGAGAGAACGTTCTCGTGAATCGTTTTCTGCCTCTCGCTCTCTGCTTGCTCTGTTCGCCACTCCGCCGTCGATTAAAATATCTCGCAACGAGCACGAGATAGTCTCGTGCCGAGCCGAGCCGAGCTGAGAGTCGTGTCGAGTCGAGTCGAGAGCTCTGACTCCGCGGTCAGAAAGGGGAGAGAACGGAAAACAACACGACCGTAGCCGATTTCGTAGCCGACGGGGGATCGCGCGAAATCCGCGGCTTATTAGAGGTTAAGCTCGTTACGAAACGTCTCAATGTTTCTCACGTTTGCCGCGGCGGTTACGGTGCAACCGGCAATTACGTAACGCAACGAGCGAACCAACAGGGTAGTGCATTATCATTCTGCATGAGTGTTGGACCACCTGTGCGCAGGGGGTGTACACTCAATTCTGAGTTTTCGTGGACCTTACAAATTATTCCTGTCACCTTTCGAAGTGGGGACTATTGTACTGCAAGATTATGTAAATCCCCTAAGAGACACAACGGTTCTTCTTTGCATAGTGGTCCTTACTCTCAACGTCGTCGGAATACTGACCCTTTGTACTGTAACAAACTTGACATTCAGCCTCTGCACATTCCAATTATTGTTCTATAGTACTCACTGAGTACTCTGTCCTTTGTATGCCACGAACATCGACTCCTTCTTTTACATTCCCAATATTTTGGGAATACTGACCTTTTGTATTCGCAACAAACTTGACATTCAGCCTCTGCACAT
Source organism: Lasioglossum baleicum (assembly GCF_051020765.1). NCBI lineage: Eukaryota > Metazoa > Arthropoda > Insecta > Hymenoptera > Halictidae > Lasioglossum > Lasioglossum baleicum. The sequence goes on from NC_134929.1 coordinate 12,398,847, forward strand.
TCCAATTATTGTTCTATAGTACTCACTGAGTACTCTGTCCTTTGTATGCCACGAACATCGACTCCTTTTACATTCCCAATATTTTGGGAATACTGACCTTTTGTATTTGCAACACACTTGACATTCAACCTCTGCACATTCCAATTATTGTACTATAGTACTCACTGAGTACTCTGTCCTTTGTATGCCACGAACATCGACTCCTTCTTTTACATTCCCAATATTTTGGGAATACTGACCTTTTGTATTCGCAACAAACTTGACATTCAGCCTCTGCACATTCCAATTATTGTTCTATAGTACTCACTGAGTACTCTGTCCTTTGTATGCCACGAACATCGACTCCTTCTTTTACATTCCCAATATTTTGGGAATACTGACCTTTTGTATTCGCAACAAACTTGACATTCAGCCTCTGCACATTCCAATTATTGTTGTATAGTATTCACCGAGTACCCTGTCCTTTGAATTCCAAGAACATCGACCAGCTTCTTTTACATTCCCAATATTTTGGGAATACTGACCTTTTGTATTCGCAACAAACTTGACATTCAGCCTCTGCACATTCCAATTATTGTTCTATAGTACTCACTGAGTACTCTGTCCTTTGTATGCCACGAACATCGACCACGATCTTTTACATACTCAACATTTTGGGTACACTAAGCCCTTCGCCGAAGAACTGTAAAATGCTGGCCTTGAAAAGTTCTTGGGTGAAAATGTTTCCGGAATTATTAATTGGCGGTGGTCACCCATCCCAGTTTGTATCGCAACGATGCTTATTCAATCTGGAATATCAGATGGTTGGCTGCAGTTCGAGCGTCACGACTTTTCCGAGACTATTGCAAATATGCCTGCAACGCTAATTCAAGATTCACGAGTTCTTGATTCGCGAAGTTTCTAGAATTTCTTCCCCAGGCTAATTGATCGCGTGTAGAATCGGGGCGAATGTCCGCAGGTGTTGGTCCCGCTATCAATCGAGGGTTTCGATCATTGCCGAACAGTTAGAGCCGATCCCAGGGATAATCTGTCGAGTTCGCGTGAGAACGGCCGTCCGAAAGCGACCCGTGGCCCCCCTTAGTCCCTGGTTGGTCCCTCGGCGGTAATGATACGGCTGCAACCGTGCAACATTACCGGCGAATACGGTAATTTAGCGAGACGCGGCACCACCGGATGACCACAACAATGTGGTTAGCCGTCCGAAGAAGTTGCCCGAAACACCGTGAACTCGTTACAAGCGTTCCCCGTCGAACGTTTAAACCCCATTCGGTTCGCCGCGCCGGAGAGCACTCCCACGGTACCGATCATTGTCCGAACCGTTTCGTTTCGTTTCAACCGATATCGAAAGACAACTCGGTTTCTCGATTCCTGCGGCTCGCGAACGAGAAAGCTACACGGGCCCGGTAAAGTTTCTGCGAAAGTTGCGTACACAACACAGCGGTCGGATGTCAATCTTCGCTTCAATTTCGGACGCCGCGCCGGAGCGTTACATCGGGCCCCGTCCGGTAATTGACGGTCTCTTGAAATTTCGTCTTTTCTCTCCTTTTTCCCTCGCGCCGGTTTTTTTTTTTGCGGCGAGTACAATGAAGGGTTTCCGTTTTGCACCGCGAATCAAATGACGCCCGAAATTACCGAACCGGTGGAAGGAGGGGACACGGAAACGGTGGTCCAACCGTGTCCCATTGCGGTGGCGAAAACCAAGACAGCTGGCTAACTGTTTCGCTTTTTTATTCCATTTCGCGGGATTTCGGGTCAACTTTTACGGGAAGCAATTTTCGCGGTCCTCTC